>NC_132991.1:91460000-92745000 GCF_048564905.1 Vicugna pacos | reverse complement strand
ATACATCAATGTAAAAAACTGAACACACTATAGAAAAAATGAGCAAAAGGCATAATTTAGCAATTCACAAAAGAAGAAAGACAAATGGTCAACCATAAGTAAATATTCCATATTGTACCTATCAAATTTAAGTAATTAACAAGATGGTCTGTGTAGGAAGAAAGAGGCCCTTCCATACTCAGTTCTTTAAAAAGTGTAACAACTTACACACTTACAGTTTGACAGTATGTTTTAAAAGCTTTAAAATGTACACACTCTTTGACCCTGCAGTTCTATTTCAGCAATTCAATATAAGCAATTGAAATAAGGATGGTTGGACGCAAAAAGAGAGAGAATTGTGTTCAGAGATATTCACTGTTTATAGTATCAAAACATATTAAGGCCACTTATACATTGAATATATTCATGCAATATTATATGGCCACTAAAAAATGATGTTAAACTGCTCATTTATAGTTTTTGAATTGTTCACAGTCTATTCTGAATGATAAAAAATCAACTTTCAATAATATGTGAGGCATTAGCCCATTTTTGTAATACATATGATTTTTGTGTCTAAATGCATAAAACATCAGTATGTACAAAATGTTGATCGTGGTTATCTCTGAACAAAGAAACATGATTTTTTTTTTATTTTGCTCTTCTGTATCTTAAAGGGGTGTTAGATCTGGAAGAAGCTAGGCAAGTTGTAAAGGGAGCAACCACATGGAGCGTGTTCAAGGAGCTCCAGTCAGCGTGAGGCAGACCCGGCTTAGCAATTGGCCCTGACTCTTGTCCACTGTAGATATTTGGTGCCTGACCTTAGAAAATTTCCTTAACCTCAGTTTTCTCAACCAGGAAAGAGGAAGAACAATTTTACAACACTCAGCAAATCTTAAACCTCAAAGAGAACTGCAAAGTTGCCCCACTCCTCCCCAAAATCAAATCTGAATTTGATCAAGCTTCTAAATCCAACTACTAATTTACAGAAGGCAGAGAAAGAGCAGCATGTTCAGAAACTCCATGGGAATACAGTAGCAAAAAACCCCAACAGTGAGAAGCTCTGCAGGACAAATAACCAGTTTCTTCAACAAAAAGAATCACATGAAACAAAAAAAAGGATCTGAAAATGCGTCATATCAACCAATGCAAAGGTGTTGGCCTCATTTGATGTTCCTATTCAAACAAATAAATGGTTGTTCTAATGTAACAGCATTTAAGAGAAATTTGTGAATTTAAACATTGACTGTATGTTAGGTGATGCTAAGAAACTTGTTAATTTCTCAGCTGTTACTATGATACTGTTTATGCTTCTAAACTTCCTTTTAGAGACACAGATATTTACAGATGAAATGATTGGATACACTGAATTTGCCTTAAAATAATATTGGGAGTGGAGGGTATAGCTCAAGTGGTAGAGCATGTACTCAGCATGCCAAGGTCCTGGTTCCAATCCCAGGTACCTCCACTAAAAATAAATCAATCAAATAAATTGCCTCCCCCTCAAAAAAAATTTTTTTAAATAAAACAAATAAATTAGGGAGGGGGCTGGGGCAGTAGATGGGCAGGACTGGCCACGAGTTGATGCTGAGTACACGAGGGTGCCTCATACTATTCAGTCTACTTCTGTGTGCGTTCACACTTCTCTATAACAAAAAAAAAGTTTATTTTTAAAAAGCAAATACTGTTTCCATCTTTATGATGAAGCTGATGGACTTGAATTGTAGAATTTGCAGATTAGGAAACAGACGTCCTTTGCCAGTGAGGACTGTGAAAGTAAAATGAAAAGGCCAAGCTGAGAAGAAATCCAGCAGCAAAGCAGTTCTTCTCCCCCAATGTCCTGATGTTAGAAAATTGAAGTAAGACATTGGGGACACCGCCCTTGGTCCAGACTTCCTCCCAGCAGAGCTCATTCCCCTCTGAGCAGCTCTCCAGGGCCAAGAGCACCAGCCCAGCCATCAGCATCCCCCTCCTGGGTTCTGAATGCACAGCGCTTGGCTCCCGCTTCTCACGATGGTGAGACAGCCCCTTGCGGAGCGCTGCCCTGTGCGTCCCTGCCCTGAGCCCTGTGGCCCTTCGAAGGCCCTATTGCACTGTAGATGGGATCGCTGTCATTCCCTGCGTGAGTGAGGACAGTGAGGACACACACCAGGGAGCCACAGAAGTGGGATCCAAGCACCCCCTCCTATCTCCCTACCCTTTCCCACTTGGACACCAAACCCAGTCCACCCGAACTGTGTCTCCCACCGTTCCCAACCAGGTGCTGAAGACCTGCGCGCCAGCCCCCACGGTCATCGAAGTCCTTTTCAACTCCTACGCTCAGCTCCGCGTGTCGGAGTCCTGGAAGGAGCTGATTCCTGAAGATGTGTTGCAGGTGAGGAAGCTGCCCTCCCTTCCCCCATTAGTACAGGAGTGTGGCCTGTGTCTGTTCACCTGTGTGTGCAGTTTTGCACTAATACCCAGGTGAGTATAAAACATCTGGAGAAGGTAAGAGAAAGGGAAACTGGGAGCACTTGAGTGTTTGTGGTTTTCTTCTGGAGGCTCAGTAATCACACAGCCTTTGTGCTGGTTGGGGTCCTGCGGGCTGCAAGGACCACGCTGGCTTAAGAGTATCAGTGCGTCAGTAGCCAGTGTCCAGAGGCGGATGGACCGCAGAGGGTCTGGCTCCTGTGTATCGGCTTCATCTTCTGACGGCTAAAGACATGCCCGAGGCAGCTGTGGGCACGTCATCCGCACACAGCAAGGTCCGCAGGTGACTGTCGATTAAGAGAGAGAACATCTTTGTCTAGAAGCCTCTAGAAAATGTCCCCTCGTGCTCTCAGTGACTTGTGCCCCGGGCGGATCACTGAACACACCTGCTGTGCTCTGCAGAGGGGCTGGACAGAGCGGAATTCCAGGAGGTGGCCCGTGTTGTCTGAAATCTCCCAAAACAAAGGACACAGACCCTCTTGGGGAGGTTGGGAGGATGCCTTTCATGGGTTACTCCATAGCAGTAGCCAGGAAAGGACCACCTGTGTGGTCTTCTGTCTGGGGAAAAAGGCTTGAGGGCTCCAGGTACCCAGACTGATGCTCCCCTGCCTTCCTTTCAGATGCACCAGCCCTTCTACCGGTCCCTCTTCGCCTTGGCCCACACCCCGCGCTGCCTGCAGCATCTCTGCCGCTGTGCCATCCGGAAAACGTTTGGCCGAAAGTGCTTTGACCTTGTGCCCCTGTTGTCCTTGCCGAAGTCTCTGCAAAATTACCTCCTTCTCGAGCCAGAGGGTGTTTTGCACTGAAACTCACGGCACTTGGACCAAGATGCTTGTGCTCGTCCGTGGAGGCTGGGTGGCAGGTCAGGAGGGGCCCAGATGGGACTGCCCACCCCAGCCCCAGCCCAGGGCACAGACTCCTCGCCCAGCGTCAGGCTCCCCTGGGAACCGGGTGGGTGATGAACGCCCTCTCCGCCTCTCAGGGCTGCTTGTGGGGACTGAAACTGAGGACCATGGGACTCGTATCAGGAGGCGCTTTCAACAGAAGTTGAACTAGAAGGCACATCTGTTTTTCTGAGGCCTGTCTCCGGCCCACAGCAGATTCGCAGCATTCATGCACCCCGCTTCAGACCCTCTGCCTCATGGGAACCATCCCACCCCGCCTAGAGCCCAGCCCTCCAGGAAGACTCTGTCCCCAAAACATACATACGGACGTACATACGGAGAGAGGACGCCCACTCCCGTAACGGGGGCCCCTTCCCCGGAGCCCACTGCCGCTCCCAAGCCCACCACAGTCGGAGCGCCCTCGGAGGACCTTGGAGGGACGGTGAGCCGGACGTGCTGATCCCACGTGCGTCTTCTGTTCCACGTCCTCCCCAGCCACGCGGTCCAGCCGTGAGGAACAGCCCAGGGAGCCAGACGCTGGGAACGCACACAGGGTGACAGCTGAGCCCAAGCGTTCACAGAGGAGGTGGTTCTGACAGCCTCGGGCTGTGCTGACCATGACCTTTTTTTCTGTGTTCGGGTGTTTTGACATCTGGGGCCTTTCAGACCCTGGAGGGATGGCCCCTCCCAGGATGAACCAATTCCTAGAGACAGGAATCAACTTGCCCCCAAATACTCCTGAACCAGTCCCGAGCTCACACCCCAGCACCTCCCCGGAGCTCCAGCCGCATCCCCCGGGGCCGGTGCCAGACGCCTGGGGCAGCCCCTCTACCCGGAGCCCAGCCGTGCCAGGCCTAAGCCCGCAGGCGCTGCCTCGCCCATTCCTTCCAGGGAAGCCACAGCTGAGGCTCCTGCCCCCAGCCGCTCCCCCTCCCCCGGACTATCCCTGGTGCTGCCCCAGGTGGCGTGCCCCTTTCCTGGGGATGGTGGGTAATAAACTCTGTCTTCATTGGTGACTGTCTCCTACTCTGTTGGCCTTTCTAGATCTCAAATTTTCGGTTAAATGCTGTTTTTAAAACAAGGACTCTTAATGGCCATCATCCGAATGGCTCCGCTGTTTCCAGTTTGAGCCAGCGCAAGGACCAGCCTCAGGCCCGGCGGCCCCCCGTCCCACGGTCACAGTCTGGAGCAGGGTTCACACCCAGCAGACAACTGCAGTCTAAGGGGGGATGTTGTGTGCACTGTGAGCATAGCCCAGCACGGGGGTGAAGGGGGGCCTGACAGGGCCACCCCTTAAGGGCGATGTGGTCAGGCTGCAACACAGTGGTTAGGCCGAGGGAGAGACAGGACAGCCTCCCCCAGAGCCTCCAGCCGGCCCACCCCATCCTGCCCTCTGAGACTGGACAACTTGCCTGACCTGTGTAAACATGGTTCACGACCCCACACACACCCAGCCCGGCAGAGGGCGCTTTCCCAGCCCCACCTGCATTCAGGAGCCACCACTGTATCCAAAGGAAAAGTTGAACAAAGGCAGGGCTGCAGGGAAGGGCAGGGCTGCAGGGAAGGGCACGGCACGATGGAGGAACAGTGATGCGTCCTCCTGGAGGGGAGGGTCCCCGTGCTTTGGCAACTGGAAGGAGGCAGGGCTGGAGGAGGTGGGAGGCAGCCCGGGGGCCTTGGCTTCCAGATGAAGGATTCTGAACTGAATCAGACAGGCTGCAAGGAGCCACAGAGCAGGTGAGCAGATGCGGTCCCAGTGAGACTCTGGGAAGATTACTTCGTCCTGGAAAGGGATGCATCTTGGAGCGTGGGTAGGAGCCCAGGGTAACACCCTGGAGGCGGGGCTTCAGATCCAGGCTGCCCCACTGAGCAAGAAGAACAGTCACCTGACAGTTTGCTCAGCTGGGCAGTGAAAGCACGTGACCCTCTCTCACTGGCTGGGGTTCAGTGAAATAAGTCTCGGAAAGCAGCAGGCCTCTCCACTCTGAAGAGGTCTTGTGAAAGGCACATCTGACACTGGCATCTGGGGTGGGGCCCCGGATTCCGTGGCTCTGCAAACTTTACCGTTGCTAATGAGCTTGGGTGACACCCCTGCCCCTGGCTGGCCGTACTGGGTGCAGAGTGTGCAAAGCCCCAGGCCCAGAGGCAGCCCAGGGATGGAACGCAGTAAATGCTTCCTCCTATCATTATGATTGTTTTATTATTATTAGAAGAAAATAGCCTAATGTTGAAATAAAGACTGTAAAAATGGGAACGCAAAGCAACGTTATTTTATGAGAACAAATGAGAAAGGCAAATACAGTAAGAGATACAGCCAGGCAGCCCCAGACAAGGCCTGTCCTCGCAGGGGTTTGCAAATGAGCATCTGAGCAAACTTGCTTGGCAGCCCCAGCCTTTCTTCAACCTCCCCTCTCCATCCCACCCCCACGTAGGAAAGTTTGGTTGTATTTCTGCAGTGCACTACATTTTACATTTTAAATATGTTTTGGAGTTTGGGAACAAAAGAGAACTCTTTTTAAACACACTGATTTTATATTTCTAAAAACCTGATGAATAGTGATCAGTTATTATATTTTCAAACACATGTTTTCCCCCACGTTACAGCTTAAAAACAACAACATGATTCTTACAGTCAGCCCCAGACCACTCCCCATAGCCACTGAGATCCTGCCACCAGGGGAGAATTCTTTTCTGTTATTTTCACCCCTTAGAATTTTCTTTTCAAATTCAGATTCTCCCAGAAAGAGCTAATCCACAAAGTTCTTTGGGTATAAACCATTCAGTCATCCATTCGGTCATTTGTTCATTCCTTTCATCAATCCTGAATGAGTCTGCTGGGGACGGAGCCCAGGGTTTGGGAGGAGGACCCACCACCAAGGAGACAGACTGCTAGTGGAGTTCACGGCCAAGCCGAGAAGGCCAACTTGTCAACAAGGCTGCGGGAGAGACGTGGGCGCATCAGGGGAGGTGTGGAGAGAAAGGGCTCCCTTCTTGGCCACTTACTCTCTGCCTTCATCTCTGCATCAAATGAGGGCTGCCCGTTCCCAATGCAGGTGATGGTTTGGGCACTTTGCAGCTTCCCTCATCGTCACTCTCATCCTGTGCCCTACAGGCAGCCCTGTGGCTTCCCTAGTGAGCGCCCACTCAGCAGTCTCCCACCAGCCAATACCAAATG
Organism: Vicugna pacos; assembly: GCF_048564905.1. NCBI lineage: Eukaryota > Metazoa > Chordata > Mammalia > Artiodactyla > Camelidae > Vicugna > Vicugna pacos. The sequence goes on along the minus strand of NC_132991.1, from coordinate 92,738,493 downwards.
CCACGCGTCCTGCACCTCCAGTCTGGTGCTCTTGGTCAACATGGATTCATGTGCAGCAGAAACAGAGCAATGAACTGGACGCCCAAAGACGTCAGGCGTCCTTGCCCTGCCCCCAGCTCATCAGGAGCATGACATCACTTCATGGCTGCACAGAATAAGCAGAAAATAAACTGGCACTGGAAGTTGGTTCTGAATCACCTGCATTCTGGTAGCTCTGGATGCACTAAATACTGTCCCTGATTTCTGGCCGTGACAGTACAGGACAAAAATGGCTTGGAGTTAGTACGGTGGTTTGGCATTATCTTCATCTTTACATGGGATGGAATTAATTCATAGGTTTTCAGAATCTAATTACAACTAGCAATTTGCTTTGATAAGCAAAAAATAAAATAACTGTGAAAAAATTATGGCATTAATGACTGTGTCTAGCTCTGCTCCATGTGTTAGGAAGTTCTAAAATGAAGGGGACTTGCATGGTTCCACGTAGATAAGAAAGAGAAAGAGGAGAAGGGGCAGGGGAGGGAGGGAGAGAAGTGAGTTGGTTGAGAAAAACATCCAACACCGCATTCTACTTTGAAGCTAGAATTATTCTGGCTGACTATTTTTTCCAGTGAACTACATATACCCTGGTATTTCTTTTATTAAAGGGTACAAATGTTCTCCATTCTTCAGCAGCTCCTATTGAACATCATTACTGTTCTCTTTGAGTACATTACATAAACTCAATTCCCTAAGACCTAAACTTTCTTTAATTTTAAATGTGGTGTTTAATGATGCATTCACATGGTCCAAACTTCAGAAGGTAATAAAAGAGCAGATGCTGTTTCTACTGAGAAGAACAAAAGACAGCAGAGGACTATTTTCCCTCCAACTGTACTGAGTATCTTTGACTGTACAACTTGTCATCAGAGCGCAGAGAGTTCAAAAATGCACAGGTGAGGTTCCCTGCCAACAATGGTCCTGAGGAGGTTCACCCTCTTCTGTCCTGACCTTACCCTGGGCAGGATGGGGTGTCCACAGCACAGCCAGACAGACACAACCCGCAGCCCCCAGGTAGGCAGTGCACAGATTAGCACCATGTGAGCCGTCATGTTTAAAATTCTGAATACAGCATTGGGCCTCTCTTGTAGTGTACTTTAAAAATCCATTTAATTTTAAGTTACATAATAATCATCAATTCAACATGTTTTGAAGAAATTCAAAAACCACTGTCTCTTTGAGAAGCATTTGCTAATCCTAGTAACGCTGTGCACTCATCACGTCCTCAGTCTCCAAAAGAATCCTTACGTTTTCATGTTGAGGGGGAAGGCTGTTGAACTTTTGCAAAGAACACTTAACCCTCTACAGAAATGGCATAAAATACGGGCTTGGAGAATGAGCTGGTCCGCTCCAGTGACTGGTCCTGGTGCGGGCATCTGAGAGGGAGCTTCAGCACTGCAATTGCAGGTGTTATTAGCTTGCCAAGTGCTTTTCATCTCTTAAGGGCTGCCCAAGGACCAAGTGATAAACCAGGAATATTGCATCTTTTATTCTATTATTTCAAGAATAAATGGTTCCTTAGTCAAATTTTCTGTGTGCACTTGGGATATTCAGAGTTTCAACTAGGATCAATACAGCGTCTTATTTTGGGATTTCAGTACGCCTTTCAAACTCCAGGGCTTGTCTTGAAATTGCCAGCATCTTTCCATTTTAAAGCAAAAATTCATCTCATTAAATTGCTAAAATAAGCCTGAGGTAAAAATTCCTAAGAGCCCAGCGGGAGGATTGCCAGTATTGAAACTTATTTTCATGGAGTCCTGCAGGTGGCGCCATAAGCAAACGGTCTTACTCTGCCCATCAACCTGCTCTTCCCAGGATTAAAAAAGAAAACAAGATTATAGCTCACATGATAAAGATGAGGAGAGTACAAGGAAACTATAGAATCGTGACGTATCATACAGAATTGTGCTGCTATAATAAAAAAAATCCGTAATTAAAATATTGATTATGGAACTGCCTACTTCCTTTGTATTAAATATGCGCGTTTTATAGGCAATGTGTTTATAAATAAATACAATTTTAAATTGACTCTTTTATGATGCCATAATGACAGCCTATCCTCATTTGTGTGTTAAACGTGTTCTTTAACAAAATTATACATTCAGTATTGCAATGTAACTAGCTGGGGTTTCAGCCTTCATCTAATCTTCCAGAATGGTATTTCTGCAGTCCTAACATTCTGCTTAATCACTCCAATAAAAAGAGTAGATTTCTTTGTAATGCAATTTGTAAGCAATAAACATGATTGAGAATGCAGTATTTGGTGTCGACTATGTTTAATGCAGGGTTTTAATTTGCTGTGTAATTATTCATTTGGTAGGCACTTTTTCTATTCACATATCTTGTCCCTGCTCAGAAGAAAGTTGGTAAGTTTGGAAAACATTGGGGAAACAGGGGTTCCTTGTGCTTTGTGCAAGCCGGAGTTTGATACAGATGTTGTGGAGAGAGAACATTTTTTTATCTGCTAAAAACAGGAGGTCACATTAATTCGTAGTACAGACACATAAAAATGTGATTATGGGTTCTAAACAGAACGCAGTAGGCTCCTAGTTAACACAATGAGATTTCTAGGAAGTGATGCATAAATTCTTCAAAAATGACACATTTCTCACGTTTCATTCCAATTAAATTACTGAGGCAGCTAACAGCGATGAGCTCAAAGTACGGGGGCAAAATGAGGGTTTTCTTCTGGTAACTGTATCTCTGCGAAAGTATATTTTTATGAGAAGCAGTTAATATTAAGCTATTATTTTTCAACTGCGCTGGAAGGGATATCTTGAGCCTTTCTTGTCGCGCTCTCCCCAGAAGAGTCTGCTTCTTTGTTTCTTGGGTTTGCTAATAAGAAGAGAGAATTGTTCCACTGACTGCGGCCCCCACCCGGGTCCCCGGAGTAAAGGGGCCCAGTCCGAAAGGGGTCCCGGGTGTCAGCCCCAGGGTCCAGCCCAATAGCTGCCCACAGGTCCGCGGACCCACGGACTCTCCATTTACGACCTGCGGCGCCGGGCCGGGGGCGGGGGATGCGGGGCCCGTGCCCACTCGCGATCCGCGAACACGCAGGACCGGTGTCCCCCGCGCCCGGCCCAGGCCTCCGGATGCTGAGTGCCCCGCGGCCTGGCGGTGTAGGGGGTCGGGGGTGGGGGGAAGGTCTGCTCCGGCAACCCGCAAAGTCCCTCTCCCGGCGAGCCTCGGATGCGGGTCGGGGATCCTGCCCAGCCCTCAGGGCGATGGGGCTCAGGGCTGCTCCCCCGGGAAGGAGGCCAGAGGAGCGCGAGGCCACTATGCCGGGGGCGGGGGGTGGGGAGGCGGGAGGGAATGTCGGAAGACAAAAGGATGTGAAGCTTTAAATTCAAAAAGATGTTTTTGAAAGCCTCGTCCTGGGGTTTGAAAGGCGCACCGAGGACAGCGGCGGAGCGATCCCAATCAGAAATGCGATTTGAAGTCCTAATGAACTTGATTGCGTGAACATTTATAATCCCCCATGGCCCTAAATGAAATCAGATATAATCAGAAGACACGGGGAAGGGAGTGTTTACAGCCGACGCCGGGCGGCTGCGGGACGGGGAGATGCGGCCCCAGTATCGATGTCGAAAATGATGGATAACGCGGGAATGGCAAATATACTATTTGTCTAATGGCTCGGCAATTAAATTCCCCTGTAAATGACCCATGCCTCATTTCATCCTAATCTATGGAATTTTGATTGAATTCGTCAGCTCTAATTGAAAAATACTGCACTTTAATGTCTGCATTGCAGTTTCAGGACGAGAGTGGTTTTAATGAGACAGTGCCCCCCTGACCCGAGAATATTTGAGACTTTTATTTGGAATTTAAAGCCAGAAGATTGCTCAACTGAGCGCTGCGATTTCCTCCCCTGTATCCACGTCCATCTATCTCCAGGCACGATTTAATAAACGCACTTGGGGATAAATGCGTCCTCGATCCTGGTGCCCATGTGACAACCAAGGGGCGCCCCCTCCCCGAGATAAGAGTGGGGGGAGGGGCCTCAGAGCGGTGCAGTGGCGGGCCAGCAGAGGGGGTGTTCAGAGCCTGTCCCTTCCACAGCCTGGGTGCCCTGCCTCCACCCCCCGCCCCTGGGGCCCCGGGCACCATCGCGGGCCTGCGTCTCCGACTTCCTGGGTCAAACCCAGGGGTTCCCCCTGAGGAGGAGGCCCAGCTGCCTGCGACCCGCGCACCGGGAAATGGGGCCCGCCCCCGACGCGCTTTATATGCAAATAGCGAGGCGAAGCCATCCCTAAGAAATTAGCTACTTGCTGAAGCATATTTACTAGATTGAAATGAATTAAAGAGAAACATTTTAAGTCTTACAAACGAGATAATTGGGCCACATTAAAACTGGAGATGTTTTCTCCTAAAAAGCCGGGTTGGGGGAGATTTAAAAGCACCCCCCCTCGAAACGAGGAGACCTGGCCCCGGCTGCTCAGAGACCGGAAGTCCGGGAGTGTGAGGGACCGGTCCCCGCGGGGACCTTGGCGCGGCGCCCCTCCCTCCAGAGTCCAAGCAGCCAAATCCTCCGCTCCGAGGGACTGGTCCCGACCGCGGCCCGCAGGGGGCGCCCCCGAGCCAGGGTCCGGCGGCGAGAGCCGAGCGGAGGAATGGGGAGAGGGCGGGTGGTCCCAGGGTCCTTTGCGGGCAGCCCAGCTTCTTCCACCCGCAGTGTCCCCGCAGTGTTCAAACTCCAGCGGTGGGATCGGGATGGGGGCCCTGGGTAGACAAAGTCTGGGGGGAAACAAGAGGCCAAAGTGCTCGGGTTGCCTATTCCCTCCCCAGAAGAGGAATGTATTTGAGCCTCGTTCGTTTAGCAGTAAACAGTTAACCGATCTTTTATTTAAAATAAAATTACAGAGAAGTCATCTCCCTGGGAGGGCAGTGCCTAGCGCCATTCTGATGCTAAACTTGGTTATGAGAGCCGACTGCTGAGGGATGCTCCCGGGGGCCAGGGACTGTCTTGCGCCTCAGCCTCCGTTCGTGCAAAGGGGATGACGCTGCACAGACCCAGGAGTGGCGCTTCCGGGACCTCTCTCTTCCCGGGGGAGGCGCCTTGTGTTAATACTGTATCGCGTCCTGATCCCTTGGCGGCCTGTGGTTTGTTTTTAAATGCTCGAGTGTTGAGATTAGAGGCTGCCTCAAATTGATCATCTCACCCTGAGCGCACAGGCTTGCGCTCCTGGCTGCCCGGCGTCCACCCAGCACTCTGCAGCACTCCAGGGCTGGCGCGCGTGCTTGCAATTTAGATGATGGCCTCCCGAGTGTCTGCTCCGGGCCAGGCGCCCTGCCACCGCGTGCTACGTGATCTAGTTCAGTCCCTACGATTACTCGTAACGTAAGCACTGTATTAATTATCTGCGTCTTAGGAACGCAGTCCCTCAGCTAGTGAGACAGAGCCGGCATTCCGGCCCATTACGCAGATGGAACAGCAGAGTCTGGGGCGAGCTCAGCAGTGCCTCCAGGACCCTCAGGCCCAGATGTCAGAGGCTTTCTTATCCATCCGGCTTCTAGGCCCTGCTCAAGAGTGAATCAAAGAGCCAGGAGAACTTTACATGGATTTTAAAGAGAGCCGACATCAGTTTTCTATTTTCACGTTCAGCATCTGATTGTATTTCTTAACATCTTGGAGGTCTGATTCCCCATCCTTGTTTGTGCCAAAGCCTTCTCTTTAGACTATATGTTTTTAATTAAAAAAAAAGGACTTTTTTTTTTTGGTGCAATCGTAGACATGAAAAAGATTGACGCGTCGGCCCTTCTAATCTCCCAGAAGGCCCGGCTGCGTCCGCTTGGGACCGCAGAACCCAAACAAGCCCTAAAATAGATGCCATTATCCTCATGGCCTATAGGCGGCGCTCTAAATCCCTGAGCGCTCCGCACACCCAAGGTGCTTATCAAGCTAAACTTTCTGAAATTGAGAAGCCTTAAAGAAAGCTATTTCCTGCCATCCCTTCATTAATTTATTAAATCTATAATACTTATTTTGACTTCTGTTTACGGATCTTAAATAACCTTGTTAGATTATTAAAATTAAAATGGCTATGGAAAATTTGGCTTCCACAATAAATGAATTCATTTATTTACATTTTAAGGTATACATTTCCAGATAACTTCCAATACACTGAGTGAACTGAATTGTAAAGGTTTAGGAGTTAGAATGTAGATGAACTTTAAGAAGTCTCTCGTCTCCTAGGTTGTCCGGGGTTTCTTGTTTTGTTTCATTTACATTTTAAGTGGGTCTGAGAGAAACCCGAGGACAGAAGGAAAGTTGTAATAACCACGAGGTGAAGTGGTTCGGGTTCAGATGAGAAGCAGACGGTCCAAGGAGGCCCACTCCCCAGGCCCTCGCTTCCGCCCTCTGTGGGGTGTGTGACTGTCCTCAGTGGCTGCTCCACTGTGCCCTGGTCAGAAGAGGCCCCAGAGCCCCTCTTCTGGTGGCAGTGACAATGTCCCCTGAGAGTGGCAGTCACCTCAGAGTGGCTGGCCTCAGGATATGGGCGTGAAGGAGCTCCCAGAATAACATCCCTGGCAGGGGTGCTTTAAAGTCCTCGTGCAGAACAAACGCTAGCTAGCGAGGTATGAACAGCCTTTCTTAAACACTCCCTTTAACGTTCCAAACAAAACAAAACACTCTTTCAACAAACCCACACACAAGTGGCAGCATGCCCCTTGCAAAATGTTTTCGCTTCCTACAAAACCCAGAAATGTCCCCTAGGGAGGTGTAGGGACAGCATTCTGAAGTTTGCTGGGGGGTTTCCACTGCATCTCAAAGCACTCCTTTCCGCGTTCCCTCGTTTTCCAGTCCGCTCTATGTGTGTCCTAGCAGGTTGGTCCCTAAATGAAAACGCATCGGGGGTATAGGGTTTGCTCTCTTTCTTTACTCTTGGTTCCTTCTTCCTCTAAAGTTTGGGGACTTCAGGCTGCACCTATGAGGGAGATATCATTGCTGGTAGCAAAGTTATACAAATTATGCCTTCTGTATTTTTTCCAGATGACAAATGGAGGAAATTCAAAGGTTCTTCTGTTTCGGAGGCCTATGAAATCATCACTTCCAAGTACTACTACCAAGGAGGGGTTGTATATTGGGTAGGGGGACCTGAGACAGCAGGTTTTAGAGGATCCCCTCTCCTCTGGTACCATTGCAGCCCTCTCAGGCAGTGGCGGGAAACGGTGAGGACAGTGGGTGTGTGTGGTTGGACTAGGGGAGAGTTTAGATGGTCCCAGCCAGGCAACACAGATGCCCACCTACATTTCAATCCTCAAGCCTCGCTGAAGGCATCCCCCCTGTGGCCCATGACTTACACCCACCCTCAGGTCAGTGAGCAAAGGTCAGTGGGGCAGGTGAGGGCTCAGAGGGGCTGAAGGGGTGGGGGACAGGGAGTTGAGCCCCGTGGCCAGCCTCCTCTGACTGTCCTTCTCGTTGGCTTTGATTCCTGGTGGTTTTCAAGCCCCTCCAACAAGAGTCAAAGATCCACACTGGGATTCTCCTCCGGTGTGGAATGGCTGCACCCTAGTGGTTGTGGGGTAAGCGTGCTTCTATTTCCTGGTTCTGTAACGGGGGTGCCCTACTGGAAGGGAAGTTCCTGTTGGCCTTTTAAGAGGGCTTTGGCGTCTGTTGTTACCTCTCTTCAATGGCCGGTTATAACAGAATGGGTCTCTCCCCACCCCCATCAGCCCACGCCCTCTCCTGTCCTCTGGTTGGGAACATCTGTCATCAAAGGCAGTCTCCCCTGAGGAGCTTCCCCTAAGAGCCCGACTGTCCTTTGGGGAAACCTCAGTGGAGCTGGGTTGGTCAGATACAGACATACCTACCCTTGAGGGTCCCAGATGAGATGAGTTTATTGCTAAGTGAGCTTTTTACAATGACCTTTCCCCCTGCCCCCAGAAATCCACAGGAGGGATTCGTTTGGAGGGACAGAGGCCATCCCAACTCTCCCTCTCCATTTAGCCAACATCTGTCCCTCTGTTTATACCCAGTGCCCTGCCTTGTCCTGTGGCATCCTTTCTGGGTCACTGTTTCTTAATGGGAGGAGGCAGTAGCCAGAAGTGTAGGCCCTGCTTGGCCGGTATCTCTGGAGAAAGGAGAAACGGGATTCCGCCTGGGAGGATCCCTGCTTTTTCCTGGGTCTCTGTAGAAGCTGACGTCGGAGCCCTGATGTGGCGGCTGCTGATCCAGACCCTCTCTTGCTCCCTCCAGTGTGGTTTCCGAAGGGTTAAATGGATGAACTCTAGGTAAACCTCCTCCTTTTTAAAAGACAACACCCCTGCAGGGGGTCGGGGCCATCGAGGGGTGGCAGCTGGGGCCCTGGTTTGGAAGGGCCCAAGAGTCCCACGAGGCTCCAGTCCAAGTCCCTGGCCGGGCTCTCCCCGGACACAGGGTTTACCATCCCACTCCCAGAGGTAGAAACTCGGAGGGTGCACTGCTGAGTCCCGGCCATCGGTCGCATCCACTGGACGCCTGGCTGCGTCCTACCCAGGACCATCACAATGAGTACACCGCCTTCCAGGATAAGGCGATTGGGATGGGACGGAGGTGGGGGAGGGCAGTAACTGACCCTGGCGTTCCAGGAGGGGTGCCAGTACAGCGGTTTCCAAGGTCCCCCCACTTAGGCTGGCGCACCCCCTCACCCCTCGGTGCCCTCTGCCCGCTTCCCTGGCCTCCGTTTACGCGGCCCCGGGATTAGCATCTCTGTGAAGTCCCGCAAACAATGCCTGCTGTGCGGGGAGATGAAAGTCGGGCGCCGGGTGGCGGGGCGCGTTTGAAGTCCCCGAAAGGTGGGGCCGCGGGAATCCGACGGCGCAGAAGCGTGGAGATAAAGGCAGGTGAGAAGTGCTGCGTGGCCTGCGCTTCCCTTCCCAGGACCCCAGCCTGGGGTTCCGGGACAGGCGCAGCCTCCAAACGCGCGGCGGGAGCCAGTCCCGCGGGACGAAAGCGGACGCTACTCCCACGGCAGCCGGGCCCGCGCCCTCGCTGCCCCTTCGCATTCGCGCCCCTGGCCTCCCGCATACCCCCGCAGCTCCAGCCCCGGCTCCCTCTTGGCCCGGCCTCCGCCTCATACTCCCTCCTCCCGGTCTGGGAGCCCCGGGGTGGGCGGGCTCAGTCCCCGCTGAGGATCCCCTTTGCCCGGACTGGGTGCTCCCGGAGACACGCGCAGTGAGCGCGAGCTCGGGGCTTCCGGGGCTTAGGTGTCCGGCGATCCAATCCCCCAGTGGTCATGAAGTCCTTACTCCAACCTTTAGAGCTATTCCGAAAAGGAACTATGTTCCCTGCCTGCGCCCTTGGACGCCTAGGCCCTGGCTCAGGACGCCGGCGCGGGGTGCGGGGGAACCTCGGGCTCCACGCGCTCGCAGCGGACGCCTGATGCCCCGTCGGCGCGTCCACGCCTGCATTCTAGGGGCTCCAGGTCTGTGCAGGAGCCCCCGATCCTGGCCCCAGATACCACCAGGCCTCGACCACTGGGCCGTGGCTCCGCCCGTTCCTCGGCGCTGGGGTGGGGAGGGTGGCGCAGGTGTGAGGGGTCACGTTTCCCCCGGCCTGCAGGGAACAATTTCCAACTCCCCGAAGGAAATGCAGAAAAAAAAAAAAAGTCCTCTTCTACACGTTGAGGTTTTGTTTCTGCTATTTTGAGGATTGGGGACAAAAAGCAAAACTTTCTACATAAGAATGCCACAGCATACACTGTCCTGCTAAGTGTTTTTTCTTCAGGGCGCTTTAGAACCCCCCGCCCCGCCCCGTCCTGCTTTCTCCCTGGCCAAGGAGCAGAATAATGAAACCAAAGACTTTTATTTTATAAACCACTTGATCTTTGCTTGGGAAACTCTATTAATTGAATGGGTTTGCCTTTTTTGCCAGTCCCCTTTATCATTATTTATGGGCTTTAAATTGTTTAAAGTTCCCTTGACGTTCAATTTACAAGTTTGGGGACTTTTTTTGTTCTGCCTTTTGTCCTGGAGAAAGACATCGTGTTGGAAGTGCTTTGAAAAGCCAAACATGAGAGGTTGGCAGTGAAAGGAAAGCGGGCGAGATCCCTTTTAATTCTGTCCTGTTGGTGAATAGCTCTTTTACATAATTGCAGGAGCTATTTCAAAGCCAGCCAAGGGCTGACTTCACTTAGAACCACATGGAGTCTATTTTGGGCTTTCAGATTAAAAAAAAAAAGCTGAATAAAATAGTTTAAAAAGATGAGGCATCAATGCTTTCTGCTACTTGCAAATTGGTGTGTCTGATGGGGAATTTTACACAAGCACCCCTTTGTAAGTGTGTCTTGGGCTTGGGAGGGACTGTTCTGGGTTAGCTGGGTGTGAATCCCAATTGCCCTTCCATACATAAAACCCATCCCAAGCTATTTCCCAACTATTGCCAGGAGCGAGAGCTGCGGCAATGACCGAGTGATCAGGCCACTCGAAGTCCCTATAAATAATAACAACACGGTTGCCCGAGAAACCAGCCTGTAGCCTGAAACTGGGAGGTGGGTTGGAGCGGCCGGCCCGCGAAGCCTGCCGTTTCCCCTCACCCAGGGAGACCTGGGGCTCCCACGCTGCCTTCTCTCCACGACCACCCGCGACCTCGACCCTGGCAGCAGCTTGGCAGCGCGCGGTTCGCGGTGCTTCCTCCTCAGGCTGGGCTAGGCAGGCCAACGTAAGTTTGCTGCATGAATATTCATTTACTTGTGCATTTTGCATTTTACACTCAACCTCCGTACACCTGCGTGCAAAAGCTGACTGGGACAGCCTCGAAGCGTGGCGACAACTTAATTACCATCACATTTACTGTCATCTGATATTTTAAGTGGCCTAATAGGATCTTGACACCAGCTTGGCACCGGGCGAGGAGGGTGTCCAGGGGCTGGGCCAACTTCATCCCTGCGGGAGGTTCCCTGGAAAAAAAGTTCGCAGAAGTTAACTGGAGTTGGAGGACGCAGCTCTCCCTTTGGGTGTGTCCTTCACTCTTCCTAATCAGAAGGAGAGGATGGGGGACTCTTGAAGCAAAGTTGCAAAGATCTGTGCCAACTAGTTTTCCCCTTGCAGGCTGGGCTGAACTGAATCACCAAGGGTTCTGCAGTTTGAGGCAGTTCCAAGCCAGGAACGTAGGCTCCGAAGGATGGATAAGCCGTGTACTCGTCTCTTGCTGCCCATAAATCTCACCAAGGAGCAGAGGAAAAACTCTAAAGGCTTTTATTATCCGCTGTCCCCATGCTCTGAACGCTTTGCAGGTAACTGAGGTGCCCGGAATGAATCTTGTTAATCACCGAGAAACACAAGGATCCTTTTATGACGCGAACAGTCGTTTTCTAAGCAGTTAAGCATTAGATGAGAAAATATTACTGCATTGCATTCGAGAAAAAGCACACTAGTAAATAAAATTCATATTGACGAGAATTCTCTGAACTCACTAATAAAAGAAGATTAGTATTATAACCCCTGTAGTCAATACTTCCCACAGCAATTTATGGATGCAAATAATATGCTATCACATTATTTCAACTGTAGCTGTAATTCGGTGGACCTAAATCTTCTTGCTGAACTTTAAATGTGGAATTAACACTAAAATAATCAAAGGAACCTCTGTTTCCCAGAGAGTAATCGGGGATGGAAATTCCTAGAACAATATTTTAATGCCAAAACAGCAAAGTGGATGGCAAATCTGCCTAGGCAAAATGAGTAACAGCTTACACAGTCATGCCAGTGTCAAGCGGCAAAGGGACCTGGCTGTATCAACGTAAATCAAGCAAAGAGTCGAGCGGTTTTTTCTTAGTACTCAAAAAAACAAGGTGACTATGCCCAAGATGGTGTGACTGTAACTATCTCATAATGAGAGGGAGTATTTATTATGCTCATAAAGAAATCAGCCTTTTGCCCTGGGCTTCGATTTTTTTCCCTTCCCCTTCTCTTCTTTTTCTTCTTTTGTAGGAGGGGAGAAAGAAGGGTAGAACTTAGAGACCCCCACAGACACCTCCTTTCCCGTGGATCCCAGTGGAAATTCATTTCCCTTCACATCGCCTAAGCCACCTCCGGGTCTGGGCGTGAAGGGAGCGGAGGCAATACAAGCAGCGTCCTAATGAATTCCTTTCAAACCGCCTGCTGCCGGAGCCATCTATTACTGCGGCCTGGAGTGGGGAAACGCGTTTGAGACGTCTTTGTCCGGGTGGGGGGTGGGGGGAGGCGAGAAGGAGGAGGGCGGCTGGATGCGCGGCCAGCGAGTTTTCTCAGCACTCCGGGGAGCCGAGGATGCACCCTCCCCTCTCTCCTCCAGGGCCCTGTTTGGTGGGCGGTGGGTCCCCAGGCGACTCCGGGCTGAGGAGGTGGTCCAGGATTAAGACGTCCCCCGGGGGCCTTCAGGTTAAAGCAAGAAAAAGAGAGCGAGAAAGAAGAGCTTCAAAGAATCGGGTCGATAAATTCATAAAGATCGATTTATCTTTATCTCCCAATTAAATGTGCTTGTAAGTGATACATAACACACGTCCAACACGGGCCAACTCCCCAACCACTAGCCCCTTGGCGTGAGCTGATTTTTAATGACTGGCGTTAACAATGCCCTTCTCTCCTCTCCTCCCGAGCCCGGTGCTTGTCGGCCGTTCCGGGCGAACGTCTAGACCCGGGAAGTTGGAGCCGAGGCCCTGGAGGCGCGTGGAAGCACCGCGCGCTCTGGAGCGCTTTGCATGGTCTGCCTTTGCCACGAAATGATTCAGTTTTAAAAGAGAACATAAGAACTGAAAGTTCTGGTTTTTATCATGGTGAAGGTGATAAAAAAAAAAAACATTCCTAGCACCCACCCTCTCCCCGCAAATCCCTTTCTCCCAAATTCTGGGTTTTTACCATTGTCGAGACAGGGGAAACATCTGGAGGCAATCGGCTCCATCCTGCAGTAGGCAAAGGGGAACCGCGCGCCCTCGAGTCCTCGCGCTGGAAATCGGGCGGCGGCGCCAGGGTGAGCGCTCCCTCCGTTCTCAACGTGCTTAATTAGCGCCTATTTACAAAACGCAGCTTTTATTTGAGCAAACATCATAAAGCTTTCATCAGGATAATCTCACGTTATACAATCTGGAGGCACAGCAACTCCCCCCGTCCTCCCCGAGGATGGAGCAGATAAAGGATTCGCTTTATTATCATAATTATCGTGGCTGTTATTTTGGTGCGCGCAGGCAAAGTGCGTAAATAGGTGCGATGATTAAGAATGTCATGAAAAATGAGAAGGGATCGCTCATGGGAGGGCCCAGCCGGGATGGGGGATCCAGCAGCTTCCCGGCGCCGCCGGGAACGCGGGGGCTCAGGGAGGAACCTGACGGGTTTCCTGCTGTGGGCAGGGGCTGCTAGCTCCGGTCCGGCGCCCCAGAGGCGGATCTGGAGGGGTAGGACCTTGCCCCCAACTCCAGGAGCCTCTCCTGGACCCCGGGCGCAGCAACAGCACCCAGCTCTAGGGTGAACGGCCAGCAGGTTTGTTCCAATGCATGTATAAAAAGGGGGGAAATGCCTGAGGTTTAGCCGCGGCTGTCGATAGCCCCGACAGCTGACCTCGGAGGCGGCCTCAATAAGGCTGCGGAGCCCCATGTTTCGAGCCTTGGAGGTGCCAAGAGCCCCTTTCAAGTTTGTGCGGCGCGGGCCAGGCGCACAAGCTCCAGCTCTAGGGCCCGAGCGCGGCGCTGCTGGCGCCCACAGTCTGCTCGCAGCCAGCCCGGGAGAAGGGGAGGGCCCCGCTTTTGCCCCGCCTCCTCCTGGAACAGCCAATAGGCGGCGGCTCCCAGCCCCACGTGAAGGGAGCCTGGCCTGGCAGCAGGCAAAATGTGAATGAGAAAGAGGAGCGCGATTTAAAGGTGCTGGCGGCGCCCGCGGAAGACAAGTGCGCCAGCTTCGCGGGCTCCCCAGCCGCCCGAGGGAGGCGACCGACAGCAGGGCGGACAGACGGACGCACGGACGCCAGGGAGCCCGGGCCGAGGGCCGCGGAAGCGACGCGTGTGGGCTCCGACGGGCAAACAGCGGGAAGCAGCTCCAGAGAGCCCACGGGGCCCGGGCGCCTACTCCACTCCGGGGCGCACGGCCTCACCCCGCGCACTGCTCGCACCCGCTCCTGCCGGGGATGCAGCGGGCCCAGGACTGAGGAGCATCTGCTCTCCGGGTCCTGCTCGGCCCCTGCCCGGTGCAGCCGGCTGTGCTCCCAGAGCCCGGCGGGCTTCCCGGTGGCGGCGAGGCGCGGGGACTTCTCGCTTCTCGCGGGCCTCTCCCGAGCGCGTCTATGAGCGCAGCGTTCCCGCCGTCGCTGATGATGATGCAGCGCCCGCTGGGGAGTAGTACCGCCTTTAGCATAGACTCGCTGATCGGCAGCCCGCCGCAGCCCAGCCCCGGCCATTTCGTCTACACCGGCTACCCCATGTTCATGCCCTACCGGCCGGTGGTGCTGCCGCCGCCGCCGCCGCCGCCGCCCGCGCTGCCCCAGGCCGCGCTGCAGCCCGCGCTGCCGCCTGCGCACCCTCACCACCAGATCCCCAGCCTGCCCACCGGCTTCTGCTCCAGCTTGGCGCAGGGCATGGCGCTCACCTCCACGCTCATGGCCACGCTGCCCGGCGGCTTCTCTGCGTCTCCCCAGCATCAGGAGGCGGCGGCCTCTCGCAAGTTCGCGCCGCAGCCGCTGCCTGGCGGTGGCAACTTCGACAAGGCGGAGGCGCTGCAAGCCGACGCGGAGGACGGCAAAGGCTTCTTGGCCAAGGAGGGCTCGCTGCTTGCCTTCTCCACAGCCGAGGCGGTGCAGGCTTCGCTCGGTGAGTCGGCGGCGCGCACAACCCGGGCGCGGGGGAGGGCGGGGGCGGGGGCGCTCCGGCTCCGTGTTTCGGCGGGGGCGGAGGGGGCGAGGCTGAGCCCTAAGCCCGATCTCCGCCCCGGCTGCCCCCACCCCCAGCCCGAGGAGCCGGAGGATGCGGCCGAGCTTTGCCACTGGGCCTCGGGTACAGGGGTGGGGGGCATTCAGAACCACACAACAAGCAGGGTAGGGGGGACATTTAGCGCCCCCAGCCAGCTGCTGAGCTGAGCCGCAAATCTGTCTGCCGGCGAGTTTGGCCGAGCCTTGCCCCACTCTCAAACCCCGCGCTGTGACCTGGGGTCCCGGGTAGGTTTCAGCCTTAAGGGGAGAAGGGTTTGGCTGTGCGTCTCTGCAGTGTGTGTGCCCAGGGGCGCCCAGACCTATTAAACCCCTTTACTGGGCTTGCTGCTTGCCTAGGAGAATCGGATACCTAGGAGGCTGTGGGTCTGCGTGTGTGTGCTGGGTGTCTGGTAAGAACTTCTCCTAAGGCTACGAAACTTCTTTGACCAAGTCTCAAAAAGAAAAAAAAAAAAAGACAAGGTCTGGGATCTGCACCTCTCGACGCCCCCACGCTGACTGCGATGAAATTAAAATTCATAGAATTTTCACGGCGGGCGCGGGGTGGGTCGGGGGGACGTGGGGTGGAGGGGCGGGGAGCGCAGGATGGATTGTGAATTCCCCCTCGGTCCTCACCCAGCCCCCACCCGGAGACAAAGAGGACACTCTTGGGCCTCACGCCTCCTGTTACTTCTGCCTTAAGCTGCGGGAGGCTGGGAGGGTGCAGAGAAGGCCTGGCGGCCCCTTGAGTGATGGTTCTGGGCAAAGGGCCGTCGCCTGTACTGTCTCCTCCTCTCCCTTGAGCTTTCTCACGCTCCCCCTCTCCTCTACCCCTCAAAGGCCAGGAAATCACAATGTGTTAATGTCATAGAAAGACAATCCGCTAAGGGGGGGAAATGCCCGAGTGACGGCGGGAAAGGGAAGGGAAGGCCAGTGTGCGAAACGTAATAAAACGCCGTTTGGTTTTGCTTTCAGTCGGGGCTGTCAGAGGACAAGGGAAAGACGAGTCAAAGGTGGAAGACGACCCGAAGGGCAAGGAGGAGAGCTTCTCGCTGGAGAGCGATCTGGACTACAGCTCGGATGACAATCTGACTGGCCAGGCGGCTCACAAGGAGGAAGACCCCGGCCACGCACTGGAGGAGACCCCGCCGAGCGGCGGCGCCGCGGGCAGCACCACGTCCACGGGCAAGAACCGGCGGCGGCGGACTGCCTTCACCAGCGAGCAGCTGCTGGAGCTCGAGAAGGAGTTCCACTGCAAAAAGTACCTCTCGCTGACCGAGCGCTCGCAGATCGCCCACGCCCTCAAACTCAGCGAGGTGCAGGTGAAAATCTGGTTCCAGAACCGTCGGGCCAAGTGGAAAAGGGTCAAAGCCGGCAATGCCAACTCCAAGACAGGGGAGCCGTCCAGAAACCCCAAGATCGTGGTCCCCATCCCCGTGCACGTCAGCAGGTTCGCCATCAGAAGTCAGCACCAGCAGCTGGAGCAGGCCCGACCCTGAGGGCCCAGGGAGGGCCAGGGCCTGGACCACCATGGAGAAGCCACAGCGCTGGAGGGAGCCCGTGGTGGACCCCACCATGTTGGAAGCAAAACTCCAAGTCACCCCCCAACTTTGGACATCCCAAGCAAATTGAGAATATATTCATTAAACAGGCTTAAAAGACTGCTTTCGAAGGGGCTACAGCTACACCTGAAGACACACTAAATATTTATTATACTGTCCTACTTTGTACATAGATATCTATATAGACTATCTCAGTTGCAGTATTTTGAAAGTTATAGGGCCAAACTACCCAGTTCTATCCTCCGCCCACATCCCAGAAGAAAGTAAAACCTCTGCTGTTACCTGCCACGCATAGCAGCCACCTTTCCATACTTTTCCAAAGGTAAACATGACACGCAAGAACAAACACTGGGGTCTACACTTATTTTTGTTTCTATTCTGGCTTTTTCAGTTGACTGAAAGCAGACGTTTTGGGGGCAGCCTGGAAATTCGCTTTGCTTTGGTTTTGCCTGGCTTTCTTTCCTGGGGTTGCATAGCCTATCTGAGCCACGTCTGAAGCACGTCTCCCTTGTGTTTAATTTATTTCAATGTAGCTTATTTTCTTATAAGTTATGACATTAAAACAATCTCAGTCTTGTGAATAATAAAAAGGAGAGAAGGGGGGAAAGGACCAATTCTTGGGTCTCATAAGTATGTCCAGATTTGACTGTTTAGAGGGTACCCCCAGTGTGTGGCCAGGCGGCTGGTCGGAGACCAGTGTTGGATAAACGCCCACTGTCCAGGGCCTCCTCAAGTTGGCCAGATACGAGCCACACAGCACCTCACCAGGTTTTAAAGAGGAGAGCAAGAGTTCCAATTGGGTTATCAATTTGAGAAAACTTAATTTGCGCCTTAGAAATCTAGTATCTTCCCCTTTGCTCAGCCTAATCAGTACCTAGGAGGCTGGCAAACTTTGGCCAGAGGAGGAGGCGGGTGCCTGAGGAAGGCAAATGAGTGAGGGCATTGGTGGCTTTGCACAAATTCCTGATTCTCTAACCAGACCACAGCCGGGGAGGGAACGCGTTTCCTTACAAACATCTCCGATCCAAAGAGAAGCGGTGCTCGCTCGCGGGGCTGGGCCGAGCGCCCATGAATCAGGTTCCGGGCGTGATCTTCCGACACGAGCCGAAACCCAACTAGCCGAGCTGGGCTTCCCGGCAGCGCTCAGTCCGGAGGCAGAGGCGAGCTTCGCGCCCGCGGGCCGGGCACCTCCCTCTCCGGGAGGGGTCGGAGGGGGGCGGGACCCGACCACTGCCTCACTCCGAGGAACGGCCGGTTGGGGGCCGGTCAGCGGGGAGGGGGGTGCTAAGAGCCAGGCACCTCCCCCCCCCGCCCCAGGGAGGGGGTGCTGCCAGTGGGGCGCGGGAGGAGCGTGCCCAGGTCCCTAATCCCGCTCCCACACCCCCCGCGGCCCGCGCCCCCGAGCCCCGGCTGGTTCCGCGCGCGGCTCCTTTCCCGACTCGACGCTGCCGGCAGGACGCGAGCGGCCAGGCCCTCCGGAGATTGCCGTGGATAGGCCAGGGGTGACCCAGGAGCGAGGAGCTGGCTAGCGAGGGTGAGCGTGGTGCCAGAGCCCTGGCGGCCACCAAACCAGAGTCCGAAGAGCCCAGTAGCTTCTCCAACCTCAGCCTTCCGAATGGAGGCCGGGGAGCGGGTTGCGAAGCAGCCGCGCGCACTCACCGCGATTCTCAGCCCAAGAGGGAGAAACCCACCGCCGTGGGTCAGTACTAATATTGACAATTTATACGGCTTACAACCTGCCACGTTTGCTCGGCGTAGGGGCAGGGGGACCGAGGTCTCAGCCTGAACTGCGGGCGCAAGTTGAGGGCTAGGCGAGACCCAGACACCAATTCCCGCAGCATTCCTAAGATTTCCAGGGACAGAAAATGGCCCAAGCTTGGGTTTTGAGCACAGTAAAACTGGCCGTTCCTCCGACAGCCTCAGTCGGCTCTGCGGGGTGCATAGAGCAGCGGGGGTTTCCTGCTGTCCCGCACCCAACGCTCTGGGGCTTGCGCCCGGGCCTCTCCCTGCCCAGCTCAGGGTCCCCTAGGCCCTGCAGCTCCCACTGATTCCGCCAGTGGCCCGCCACTGAGCGCACCCGAATCGCCGGTTGGCGTCATCCGCTCGCGGCAGGTCCCCGCTGGCCACAGGCCGCTACCGAAGCAACGGAGTCCCGTGGAGATGCCATCCCCACCCCCAACCCAGGACCAGTCTGTCAGAGCCAGACTTGCGCCCCTGATGGAACTGTGGCTGGTGGCGCAGAGTCTGGGCCTGGTGATGTGGGGATCTCTGGCCTCTCCAGCGGGGACGCACCCACTTGACATTGCCAGTCTGGGGAAGGAACCTGGGTGTTGCGAGCAGGGCAATCCCTGAAGATTGGAGAGTCCCCCCACACATACCCTTCCACGTAACAGGTGTAACTCCTACCCACCTTCTCCAAAAGCCATGGTAGGGATTGTGGGCACAGAGGGGAAGAGCTCACAGCTTTGGCTTCACAAACCCATGAGGAAAGTGAAGCTCCATAGAAATGGGGGAGAGCCTCCAGGGAGCCCCGTCCCATTGCTCAAGCTCCCAGGCCTGCGCCAGCTGTGCTGGTCCTTGGCCTTGGGAAGCAGCAGGAGTAGAAGGCAGGGGCCACCTGCCTTGCAGATACAGTACCACTACAGGGGCCCCTGCGGGGCTGCTGCTGGGGCCCACCCGCCCTCTCTGGGCTCAGCCCCATTTTCCCCAACCCCTGAATGCTGGGCGCCCCCGAGAACCCAGCACAGAGGCCCAGGCCCGAGAGACAGGCCGAGGGGAGGAAGATAAACAAGCGGCGCTTGATGGCCGCTGTCATCATGGCCGTCATCATGGCTTTCATTTGGCTGCCTAATGAGTCACATCACAGGCAGAGAGAAAAATTGTCAATCGCCCGGGCCCTAATGAATTTTTTTGCAAATTGTAATCAAGCCAGGCCGTCTCAGCTGGCTGATTAATGAGACCCACGAGGCTCGGCCAGCACCTCAGCTTTTTATTCCATCCCGTCCTCCCTGCACTAAATTAACAGCAACTTGTCTGAGCTTCAAATTAACTCCCAATGATTAATTCTGATGGGGGGGCCTGAAGAATAGCTTGTTCTAATAGGCTCTGGCCTGAGATGCTGTTGGAAATTAATACACTTCCCCTTTGGCTGCCGGCTTTAATCCAAGGTTGGGTTTTGACATCACTATATTTGTTGTTACAATAAATTCCACTTACATCTGCAGATCAAATAATTACGCTTGGGAGCGCCGTGGACCTGTGCCCCTCCTCCCAGCGCTTGGGCTCCTTGGGGCTGCCCACACCCGGGAAGGGGCCTGAGTGGGGCAGCAGGATCTGTCACCCGACCCCGAGAACCCCAAGCCTAGCCCCTCAGGGAGCTGGGCACCCCGGCCTTTGGAGAACCAAGGGTACTTTGAAAACCCATAGCTATGTCTCCACGTTCTGGGGACAGGGCCCTCTTAGAATGGTCTTGGGCCTCAAACAACTTCCTCCCCCTGCTCCCCGCAGGGGCCGGGAGCACCACTTGGAGCACCTTGGGCCCCCAGTGCTTGGACTTTACCGATTCCAGTCACAGCTGGAAATCTGGAGACAGTGCACACTTCGGAGCCCAGTTTTCACCTCCCAGTCTTCATCCCCAGGGTGGTTCTTTCACAAGGCCTTTCCAGCTAAGTGGGGTGAGGTGGGATGGGAGTCTTCCGGGTCTCTGGAGACCAGGTTAGCTTCCCAGGACCATCCCTATGCTATGCTTGTCTGCGCGCCAGCTTGTCCTCACTAAACATGTAGCGGGCACGAGCACCTGCATTCCCAGACGCCCTTCCTCTCAGGGGCAGGGCCGCCCCATCTTGGGTCTGTTTGTTCGAATTTAATTGGCTTAATCATTTCAGCTGTGGATGGCAAGCCACGCATGGGGCTTCCATGCAGCTCCCTCCCACCGGGGCCTGTCCCAAGCAAAGCTGTGCTCTGTCCCCCTTGGCGGGGGCTTCTGTGTGCTCAGAAAGCCAGGAGGGACACGCTGGTGGCTTCAGGATCTGATCACCACCTGGCCCTCGCCTCGGGGCCTTCTCAGCTCCCTGTGACAGTCCTGCGTGGGGGTCCCGAGTGGTTGAAGCCAGGCACATTTTGCAGCCCTGGTGGCAGAATCGGTCTCTGCGCCCTCTCCTCTCACCTGTGGGAGGCCTGGGTGACCACGCGGCTGAGTGGCTTGCCCGCGCCAGCTCCCTGGGGGAGGAAGCTGCTGGGTATGGCCCCTCTTTCTGTCCCGGGAGACTCCAGCCCTCTGCCCAGGCGCACACGGCTGGGGCAGGAGGCCTGCTTGGACCCTCTGATGTGCCAGGGCTTCCCAGAGGTCCAGGGCGCGGTGGGGCCTCTTTCCCTCCAAAAGCTCTTTGCCGGCGCGTGGGGACTCTGGGGTCTAGGGGGCGCCGCAGTTCGGGTTCCAACGGGAGTTGCCCGGGTAAAGGGAGGGGGCATTAATCTTCATTTCGGGCCCTTATGGTGTAAACAGGAGAAATATGATCTTGATAACTGAACATGAATGCAAATCACACCGTCAGAGTAATAAAGCACCTGAAACCCCGACACACAAAAGCAACACCATATGTATGAAGACAACCTGCATAAATTATAAATTACTCCATAAAAATTGATTGCCTATTTGAACAGTTCAGAAGTGAGAGGCCTAAGCTGACTTCCGCCCTCTCTGGCTTTGGGAAAGGTCAGGAGTGCATCCCCCTCTGCGGGCCCGAGGACCCGGGAAACTGGGCCCAGAGTCTCCAGCCAGCGCTGCGGACCCGCTTGCTTGCCGGGGAGGCGGGGAGTGCTCCCTGCACCGGGGCCTCACCGCGGGCCCCACATGACGAGGAGGGGACAGGTCCGAACCTCAGGAAGCCCTCCAGGGCTCAGCGTGGGCTGGGGGAGAGGTGCCACTGCCCCCCAGACTGCTGTAGATCAAGGCCCAGTCTGGATCCCAGAAACTGCACCCACCATACCAAGGGAGGCTGCCTCTCTACCCCCGCCCTTCCAGCCTGGAGCGGTGCTGCCTGCTCAGGTTTCTGCCTCGGACCCAAAGGTCCCTGCAAGGGCCTCCCTCCGCACGGAGCCAGTCGGCTCTGTGATGAGCAGGGGTGTGAGTGTGTAGGTGTGGGTGGGTGTGTGATCGCCTGAGAGCGAGAGTAGGTGTGCAGTTGTGCGAATCCCCTGTCATGTCTAAGTCTGTTTTGCCGAGTTTCTGGGTTTTCCTGGAGAACCAAGAGTCCAACCCCACTGGAGAAGCCAAAACTCCTCTGGAGGAGCTGCTCCAAGGTGCCCAGCAAAGCTGAGTGCCCACTGTGTACTGTGCACCGAGTCGGCACCTCTGGGCTCCCCGGCACACTACACTTCCACGTGGGAAGTCCCTTCACCTGGCCTGTGCCTCTGAGCTCTACCTCCACTCCTGTCCCACCGCGTGAGGCCCCTAGTCTGGTCTCTGGCCTCCACCCCCCACCCTCCGGTGCACTCCACCTCCTTAGGCATCTGAGCTCTCCCCAGACACCCCCAACCTCCCCTGAGCAGAGTTACCCCCTTTCTGGTCCCTAGGATGATGTCTGCTGCACCCGAGCCTCCATCCTCTCCCCCACCTCCCTTCTCTTGGCCTTCAGTCTCTCCGCGGGCCTGGGCTCAGAGCTGCTGCTTCTCCCCACCCACGAAGTCCTCCACCACCAGCCCCCTCCACCGTGAGGAGCTCCTGGCAACACACACAGGTTTAGGGGCCTGGTCTACCCTCTTCCACCGCCGTGGGCAGGCCCGCCCTGGAGCCGGGCAACACGCGGACCAGGGAGTGGAACACCAAAGCCAGGGCCACTCAGGGAGGGTCTGCCAGACCCCGAGGAGACCCTGGTCTTGCCCGCACCGTCGTGTGTACCCTGGGCTTCGAGGGCAAGAGGAAGGAAGCTGGGATCTCTCCAGCACTCCGCCTCACCTAAGAGGCAGGAAAGCCATCGGGGGACGCGGCTGCGGGCCGGAGCGCGATTCCCCGCCGCGCTCGACCTCGCCGGGGTAACGCTCCCGGCCCAGAGCCCGAAACTGGGGCCTCAACCAAAGGTGCGGCGGCATCCAGCCGGGAGAGCGGCCTGGGATCCTGGCAAAAGCGGGACGGGGCCTGGCCTAGGGGGCAGACGTCACGCTGGGCGCCCTCCCCTCCCCAACCTCCACCTCTTTATTTCCGGCCACTGATCCCGCGCGCCTTTGTCATGCGGGTCTGGCTCTGGTGTGCCCGCTTAGCCTTAAAGGGCCCAGCCCCCCAGCTCGGGCTCCGCGGCCACCCGAATGACAAAGGCTGAAATGAGATTACACCGACCTGATCCCGTTAAGCCAAACCCCGCCCCCGCATACCCGTCCCCTCCTCGCCGGGGCTCCCACCGACTCAGATCCCTCCCCCCCCGCTCCCCTCCCCCCTCCAGCCCGACTTCCGCCCACGCACCTGGCTCTGCGGACTCTCCAAGGAGCTGAGCACCTTGGGGGTTTGGAACTGGCCACTTGACCCTAGGGAGGGAGCGCGACCCGGGCTCTGAATGACAAAAGCTGAGCCTGCCACACCATAGAAGGAAACAGAAAGAGGCTGACCCCAGCCCAGCTTGGACTGGCCTCCCTGCAGGCAGAGGTGGGTGAGCCACAGGCTGTCAGAGAACATGCCAGGTGTTCTGAATGGAAGCTTCCAGAGCATCTGTCCCACAGGGCCAGGCAGGTAGCCCAGGAGGCCTAGGGTGCAAGTAAGAACAGGAAAGACACCACCACCCAGTCCGCAGAGCTCTACCTGCCCGCTCATCTCACAGCCACTGGGGAGGCAACGGGAGGTCCCCATCAGGAGACTTGGCAACCAGACCACCAGACCACTGGGAAGTGGGTCCTGGATCACTCCAAAACCTGAGCTCTCCATCCAAGCCTTGGGTGATGAGGCCAAAGCCATTGGCACACACTCCAGCCCTGTGGGTCAGGGGCCAGGACACAAGGCATTGGCTTCTGGGGGAAGGGCTGTGAGAAGGAGGCTGGTGGCGGGAAAGGGCCGGCCCAGACAGGGCTTGGTGGGTAAGGGATGGTAGGGTGGGGGCTGAGGATGTTAGGTCCTGTTTTAAGTTTCCCCTTTTCTTCAGATAAAGAGACCGTCATCTTTATATGAAATTGAATAGATCTTCCAGAGAAGGGGCACAGAGCAGTGCAAAGAACACTGGACGGGAGTCAGATTCTAATAGAAACTCCCCTCATCTAACCTTGACCGGACCAGTTCCCCCTTCTGAACCTTTGTTTCTTCGCCTGATGGTCTGGCACAGGGTTCCAAACGTCAAAACATCTTGATTTCCGGGGAGGTTAATGAAACACTGTTGAAGTGCGTGGTTACACCAGGGCCACAGCAGCCTGGGGCCTCGGTGCACAGCTTCAAACTAAGACCGCCTGGGTCCCCATCCTGGAGGGTTTAACTCTCTGACCTCAGGTTCCCAGTCAGCACCGCTGGGGCTGAGCAAAGCTGATGGGGGCGGAAGTCACTGTGAAGAGCTGGGCGCACTGTGAGCCAATATAAGCCATGTTTCCATTTTTCTCCGAACAGAGACCGGCTCCCCTGCTGAAGGCCAGTCAGAGCCAAGGGCTGCATGTGCTCTTCGGCCTCTCAGCTCTTCCTCTGGTGGGGTCTGTGCACACCCAAGCTCCTCAGTAGCAGCCCTTCCAGCTGCCCAGCCCTGGTTTTTCCCAGCACAGCTTAAGGCCATTGTTTTAATTCTGTCCTTTGTGGAGATGGTCTGGAGTCAGCAGCAGCCTCTTCACTCACTTCGCAAATGGGTTTCAGGTCCCGCACCAGTGCCTTCTGCCCTCAAGGAGCCCCAGATCTGTATTGGGGAGACAGCTGAATGGGCTGGTGACCGGTGTGGCAGGAGACACCTCGGTAGGATGGCTCCTCACCTCTCTGACCCAGGAAAACCATTTCAACTTGATTTTTCTCCATGAAACCAAATGACTTCAGTTATCCACCTGTGCTATCTGGTTAGATCTGCTGTGACATCTTACACCCCGAATTAGGAATCCCTGAGGTTGGTCTGGGATGGAGGCTGGAGTCCGCCTGTAACTTGTTGTTAGTTTTCTGCACAGCGCCCCCAGGGGAGGTCTTCGTGAATGTGTAAATTATGAATAACCTTTCAGAAGAGCCTTCATCATTCCTCACATTTGCGACATTCCTCCTTTGCATAGACACCCATCTCCCTCCAGAGGTGCCTGGTGGCATTTTTCAGAAAGGCGGCAGGAGCCTGAGCACCATAAAAACTAAGATAAGAATTTAAACACACTGCTGTCACTCTTCTTAGTCAGAGACTCTCTGAGCTGGGTGAAATCCGGCCAGACTCGCCATTCAGTTTTCCAGTAACTTGGGGGCGCTGTGCCACCCACGTGCAGAATGACCACAGAGCTTTGCGTGACCATTCGGAATACTTGTATTACCAAAGCTGTCATTTGATGTCCCTGCATGTGAAGACTACTTTAGGACTTTAGATTATATTGATCTTTGCAAATGTTTATTGGTAGTTTTGAAGTGAATTTCCATTTTCCACGACCATGGCTGGAAGTTTTCCTCCCAATAATTTTCAGATTTCAGGATTTTGAAAGCTATAAATTGCCAGAAAAGAATGATAATCATCCATCATTAAATGAGAAATTGTTAATTTAGGATTTATAAACGACTTTCCTAAATGAATAATAGTGAAGACAGATTTGTCTTCCTGCCTCATTTTACCAAGTCACATTTGTAAAGCCAGGTTTCCATTCTTCCCTCTAATTACTGTCTCCTTCCAGAAGGCAGTCCTGCGGTGCCGTGATGGCTACCAGGGATGACACGAGTGGACCAGAGTGGTGCCCTGGGCTCCCGAGAGCACCCTGGAGGCTGCCGTCTCCTCACCCCAGCACCACCTCTACGCAGAGCATCTCCACCTGGGGTTTTCTGGCATTGGTGGCCGGACAGTTCTTTGTGGCATGGGCCTGTCCTATGAATGTCAGAGATATGACCCAGTTAAATGAAAGCCAGAAGTGCCTTCCAGGAGAATAGAACTGTCCGCAGCTGAGAACATGTCTGCTAGGCACAAGGACATGACAGGTACCTGGGTGCAATGCATACCCTCGGGCACTCATGCCAAAGGGGAAGACAGCTAGTTGCAGTGGGAGGAGACCAGTGTGTCCTGAAGCTCCTGGAAAGGCCCTGGACCCCTGCCATCATGGGCAAGAAAGGGGCACAAGGCAGAGGAGCCTGAGTGGAGACCACTGGAGGAACAGGTGTTAATGAGAGCCTCTCCCAGCTCTCCAGGCAGTGACTGTGGAGGGGACAAAATTGCTAATTTTTTCCATATTCCTTATAAAACAGGGATGCTGTTAAGCATAGTGCATTTGGAATGGGAAGAATAAACTGTGTCTCAAAAAATTAAAAGATAATTGAATTTTATTTTTAAATGTTCATATTTAAAATGTGCCCAAGTTTTATCATTTTCAAAAACTTATGATAAAAAATTGAGATTTCAACTTTAAAAGATGCAAGAGGATGCAGAGTCATTCAAATTCTGTTAGAGAGTGCATGAGGGGAAATTTGAAAGACCACAGGCCTAGAGAAACTCTTGAACACCTGTGCTGGGAAAGTGGACAAGAATATTCTTGGCAGCCTGGTTAGTGATGGCATAAAATGGAAACTCAAATCTAGAGGAGAATGAATAAATACAATGTGATCTGTTCACATATCAGAACAGTACAATGCAGGAACTCTGATGACATACGACCTGGATAAATCTTGGAAAAATCTGTCGAGTGGAAAAGAATATGATTCCAGTTTTATAAAGCTCAGAAACAAACAAAACTAACATGGGGGAGGGTGTAGCTCAGTGGTAGAGCAGGTGCTTAGCATGCCTGAGGTCCTGGGTTCAATCCTCAGTACCTCCTTTGGAATAAATAAATAAATAAACCCAATTACCTCCCCTCAAAAAAAAAAATTAAAAAAAAACAACTAACATGGTATGTGACTAAACTATTTCTTGAAAAGCAAGGGAACAATTAGCACACAATTCAACAGAATGGTTGCCTCTCGGGGTAGAAATACCATGGGTCACTGTTGATTTTCTAGTTTTCAAAATGGGATGGTGGGTTGTTTTAGCATTCACTTTTCTACCATCATTCATTCTACCATCACATCTTATCTAATTAAATATGGTCCCAAATTTTTATTTTGAAAAGTTTCAAATGTACGGAAAAATTAAAAAATTAGCAAGTGAACATCTAAGTACCCTTTGCCTACAGTCTACAGGTGTTAATATTTTATTATTATTTGTTGCTTTTGAATCACTCTCCATCCATCATGTATTGTCTGGGAATGAAGACATTTGCCTGCATTTCTCTAAAACCATCACCCACCAAGAAAATCAATAGTATTTCTCCAATAGCATCCCACATCCACTTCATATCTGGATTTCCTCAGTTGTTCATACTCGATAGCTTTTTAAAAGACCAGCATCTGATCAAGGTCCATAAGTTGCATTTGATTATTATTAATTTTAGTCTCTCTTATTCTAGAAAAATACACTCACTTTTTGCGACACTGACTTTTTGAAGGCTTCAGGTGAATATTCTTATAGAATGTCCTCTTGACTAGTTTTGTCAGAGTATTTTTTTCCCTCCTTCTATCCTCTTAATTCCTGTTGGTGCTTAAAACGCTGGGGGTGGGGGGAGCCCCTAAGAAAAGAAAACCAGCTCATTTTGTTGCATAACAGTGCTACATTTTTCTGTAGTCAAATCTGTCCATTTTCCTAAACTTTGGGATATTTGTCTTAATGAGGGAAGCTTTTTCCGTCGCAAGATTCTAAAGGATTCCAAATTTTTCTGGTATTTTTGTGCTGTTTGTTTTTACATTTTGCTTTAATCTATTTGGAATTTATTTTTGCATTTGGTGGGGTAAGAGTCAAAGTAAACTTGTCCCCAGATGTATAGCCAGTTGTCCCTCCCTGTTTATTGAATAGATTATTTTTCCGATGGATGTGAAGGGCTACTATTATCATATCCTAAATTCCCGTATATCTATGGCCCATTTTCTAAAATCGAGATATAACTCTAATCTATTTGTTACTTTCTGCTCTGATACCACATCGCTTTAATTTCTGTAGTTATTCTGATATCTTGTCTGGTAAGTTTTTCCTTATTGTTTTCTAGTTTCAATTTTTTCTTAGTGAGTGTGCCACTTTTCTCTTTCAATTTCAGAATCATCTCTTTGAGTTATTTTGAAAAACTCATTTGGAATTTTGATGGCAAATGTGCTGAATTTGTAAGATAAAGGGGTAACATTTTAACAATATTGAGTCTTATCATGCAAGGTCATGGCCTTTTTCTCTTGTCTTTCAGATCTCTGCCATCCTTCTGTAAAGATTTAGAATTTCCTCATTCAGGCTTCATGCATACCTTAGATAGGTTTATTCCTAGACATTTAAAAAAATCAGTTGCTATTATAAATGGAAGCCTCTTTTTTTATATGAAAAATTTATAGTTGGTTAATGGTGATATTATTAGAATGTGATTTACATGGGTTTTGCCTCTCCTGTTCAATATTTATACCTTCTTTTTTTCTTGTCTTATTGCACTGGCTCTGACCTCCAATATAATAATGAACAGTAGTATGATGATGAGCATATTCCATTTCTTCCTGATTTTAATGGGAATGCGGCTCTTTGTTATTTTCTCTATCGCTGTGCAAGTTTAAATTTAGCATGTGTGTGCGTGGTGCATATCCCCAAAACCAGAGCTTAGATCAATCACTCTCTAGGGCTGTAGTTGATCACATTTCAAGGGGGCTCAGGCCTTGGGTCAAACACCAGGTTTGCCTTGTCACACAATTGTGTGGCCTCGGGCAGGTCCCCAGCCTCTCAGATCCCCATTCTGCTCTTCTGTAAGAGAGAAACACTGACCTTTCTCTTTAAGAGGACAATTACAAAGCTCCCAGCAAGGGGAATTCTTATCCCATGTCAGTGCCCCCTCCCCTTCATGGCTTTGTTTCCCTGGAGCAAGTACTGCACTTGAGATCATGGCCTTCAAAGGGGCAGCACACTCCTGGCCACTTGGAGAGAGGCCTACTGGGAAAAGAAACATTTACCAAAATAAATAAATAAATAAATAACAATGGGGCTTTTGATGAGGTCAGACAGGCCAAGTTTTTCAGGCTCCACTTTTCCTGCATGCCCACTCCACTTTCTCACCCCTCAGACCCAGAAGTGTCCTGGGAAAACACACTAGTGGCTGAATCCATTGTCATTGTTCATCATAAAAATGTGAGAACATCAGGAACCAAGGGTGCATCACGTGAAATTAATTAGTTAAGTTGGGTCTCCTTGCTCAGCCCCCTCTGGGAGCCTACACTATGCCCGTGGGAAGACTGAGGCTCCAAAGGAGTGTGGGGCCCCTTAGTCGGCACCTTCCATGCGCGTATCCCCTTATGTGACAACAGAGTAGACGATTTCTTTCAGGTGTGCTGGTAAACGCTTAACGATCCATCCTCAGGGGTTGGGGGAGCGGAAGGTGGTGGGGGGTGCTCTCTGCTGTGTAGTGCTGGCCAGTTTCCTTGGTGTAAGCCCCCAGTACAACTGTGTTTATGTGTGCATCAGCACTTACAAATGGATACACAGCATGGAATCATATGTGGAATCACATTACTCTGCACTGGGATTTTTATTCACTTAAGATATTGTGGCCATTTTTCTATCACTGAAACATATGGAAGGGCCCGGATCTTGTGGTCAGCTGGTCCACAGCCTCTTCATCCAGTTTCCCCTTCTGGACATTCCAGGGTTTCCAGATCTCTACTTTGGAGTCAGGGGGGGAAGGAAGAATGTTGTTCTCTCCAAGCACACATTTCTAAGTTCTTCCTCCGAGGACCTGCCTTGGGCGGCCTAGCCCAGCCCCACCTGCTCTTCCATTGCAGACCCCTGCAGAATGGCTGTGAACTCTCTCTCGGTGTTAACGCCTAATGATAAACCAATGAGTGCCCTTTCTTGAACCCTAGGTACCTTCCCTCTTGCCCAAACTTCACTCCCAGTGGCTGCCAGATTAGCCACCTGAGCCTAGGGGAAGGACATCCCTGTGAGGGAGACCGTAACTGCCCCCTAATGCCTGCTTTTCAGTAGTATGACGTTCTGCTGGGACAGTGCCATCCAGAGTGGAGACTACACACCTGGCCTCCTCTGCGGTTGGATGTGGTCACATGATGGGGTTCTTATCAGGAGAATGAAATCCACATGTCCTGGCCCAGGGCCCTTTATCTCCTCTTCATCTCTTCCCCAGCCTGCCGCCCTGCATGCAGGTGGTGCCTTGGGCCGTAAGGATGAGGGTCTCATCTAGTGATGGTGGTGTTCCGGGTTCAAAGGAGCTGGGTCCCCAAGGACTCCAGCAGCAGAGCAGCCTTGTCAACCCCCGTGGCAGGGCACCCGACTTTTATATGATCTGTAACCGAACCTGAGTCAAAGCCTCTCTCTTGTTGGACCCACCACTGTGGCTTTGTGGGTTCCCGTTTCTGGCCTCCTGTCTGAAATCTACCCAATACAGTATGTCCAGGGGTGGGGGGCGGTCCTCCACCCCCAGCCCGGCTCTCACTGAACCATGGGTGGAGCCTGGGGACCACCACCAACCATGAAATGGAAACCTTTAGGCATGAGACCAGCATTTGTATCCTTTGAAAGCTCCCAGTGACTCCAGTGAGCAGCCAGAGGCGGGAGCGAGTGAGGCGCATCAATAAAGGAAAAATGGAGTCTGTTCCCCCTCCAGCTGCTCTGAAGGCTGGCCCTGGCGCCCGCCTGGCGGCTCCTCACCTGCGCGACGCCCTCGGGCGAGCTCCAGGCTGGGTGGGGTAGACTAGTTTAGTTATAGGGAACGGATTTCCTAAGCAAGGAGGAGAGGTCAAAATGTATTTACTCTATACCTTTATAAGCACTTATTCTATGCAAGGCGGTGTTTTGGGGGCTGGGAAAACTGGTTGAGAAGCCACATAGGGCCCGCCCTCCTGGGACTCGTGTTCTCATGGGTGCCGTAGATTTCAGCAGGTGACAATGAAGACGTGGTGTAATTGTAATCGTGGCACATGCCCCACAAACAAGTGAAGTAGGATGAGTGGGGAGAGAGTGATGGGGGTGGGGGCTGTTTCAGGTGGGGTGGTCAGGGGACATGAGCTTGAGCTTCGAGCAGAGGCCTGACGAAGGAGAGGGAGGAGCCACGTGAAAGTCAGGATGAGGAAGGGATCGTGGGGGGGGAGGGCAGACAGCAAGTGCAAACATGGGGCTGATCAACTGGCAAGTTCAAGAGCAAGCAGGGCCAGTGTGCCTGTGGGAGGGGGAGCTCGTGGGGGAGCCGTCAGAAGAGGAAGTGGTAAGAGCTGGTGGGATCTTTGCAGGGTGAGATAAACATCCTGATTTTATTCTAGGGGTGCTAGGAAGCCACTGGTATTGAGAGCACAGGGTTTCAGGAGCTGATTTGTATTTTAAAAGGGTCACTCTGCCAGGTGGACATTAGACAAAGGGGGCAGCAGAAGAGGCAGGGAGGGCAGCCTGGGTGTCGGAAGCATCCAGCTCTCGAACCTGGGTGGCTGTGCCAGAGGGAGTGAGATGCGGTCAGCTCTGGGCGGGAGCTTTGGTGATGACAGAACAGGATGATGAGAGAGAGAAGTCGTGATTCTTACCCACTGGGCAAGCCCCCGGCAAGAGCGAGCTGCTGTTTATTAAGATAGGGCTTATTTGGGAGGGAAAAATTAATTTCTTTGAAAAAGTTTCGGTAAAACCGCACTTGAGGTGACTGAAAGTTACCAGAGGCACTGTTGATTGGCTACACCAAGACCTATTCCTAGCTTCCTCTTTCTCATTTCCACCCACAGAACCGGGGCTAGAAAGGAGAGATACTTGCTCTACATATGACCAAGTTCTGGCCAAAGAGATAGTCGCAAAGGGAAAATTTTCCGGAGAATAGTGGAAAATCTGAGAATGACTTTGCTTTCTTGACAAAAAGGATAGATGTGGCCAGTGCCACCCCTTTATCCCATGTTCATGAATGCAATGTCTGGGGCTGTGGCAGCCATCTTTTGACTGTGAGACAGCTTGCTAACAAAGAGGAGCAGCATGAAAGAACCTGAATTTTTTTTTTTTAAAGTAACACTACTGAGCCACAGCACCAGACCTGGACTGTCTGCCTCTAAATATTTTGTTGTGTGATGCAAGTAAATGTCTTTAATGCTTAAGCCTCTGTTACTTGAGTATTCCGTTATTTACAACCAAAGCATTCCTAACTATGTAACATCCAGATCCCTATCGAGTGGATATAAGAGTCCAGAACTCAGGGCAGAGGTATAAATTTGGAAGTCAAGGGCAAATCTTGAAAGCCCTGAGCCTAGATGAGATCATTTACAAAGGTCTTGTGACAAAGAGTTTAATAGGTTGAGAACTGAGTTCTGGGACGTCTGCAATTTGGAAGTCAAAAGAGGAGGAGGAGCAACCAGCAGAGGAGACCAAGAGGGACTACAGAGCGTGTGTGTGTGTGTGTGTGTGTGTGTGTGTGTGTGTGTATACAAGCAAACATGTACATGCATGGGACCTCTGCTTTGGAGGTCACGTGCTACGTGTCAACATACTGCTCTGAACCTGACTTTTTACTTAACAGTATATCATGGACGCCTTTCCATGTCAGTACATGGAGGTCCACTTTATTCTTTTTAATGGCTAATATGATTCTATCAATAATAGTATTTCATAATTTGTGTCATATATTGAAAAGGACTTCCATCCTATTGTTTAATACAGGGAATTTGAACAATTAGCTAGCCATTTGGAAAAAATCAAAATTTCACAAATGGAAGATGAATGAAAAGTTTAACTATAGTAAAGTATCATAAAATAATAGAGGCGTACTAGAAAAGAAACTGAGCTTTACATAATCTCGGTGAGGAAGGACTTTCTAAGTACACCACTAAGGGCAAGAATCCTAAAAGTAAAGACTGATCTGAGGACATAAGGGTTAAAATTCCGTACATTAAAAAATCCCAACATTAAAAAGGAAATGAGACAATGAGAAACATTTCCTAAATGTGCAATGTAAAGGGTTAATATCCTCTGAGTTCCCACATCAGTAAGAAAAAGATATAACTGAGAGGCTGAATTTACCAAGAAAAGGAATAAATAAAGAAATAAAAAGATAAATACACCCAAAGACAAATGAGCAAAGGTAACGACAACAAAATACAAACTGTTAGGAAACGTGAAACATTTCCACTCCAATAGAGTTCAAATGCAGGTAAGCCAAGAGAGCCTAGTTTTTGCTTTCCAAATTGAAAAAAAAAAAAAAGAGCACCCTATTGGTGAAGTGCTGGGAACCAGGCGGCCTCCTTCCTGGTTGAGTGTTTAAATCAGATTAGCTAATTTTTCTTTTGACATGAAAAGTTGTTCATGCTCATTTAAGTTTAAAGAAGTAGGTTATCATGACAATTAAGGGCTCTGTGTGATTATTGATTGGATCTTGGATGAGAGGAAAATCAGCTCTAAAAGACATTATTGGGACAATTGAAGAGATTTGAATATGGGCTGCATATTACATCATATCAATGGTAACTGTCCTGGGAGCGATAATGGTCTTGCCGCTGCGACAGACGGAGTCCTTGTGCTTATTTATTTAAGGGTGAAAAATCACGATGTTGGTAATTCACTTTTAAATGGTTCGGCATCGTGTGTGTACATTCCCTGTCTGTCTGTCTGTCCCATCTGTCTATTAGCTACCTCTGTATCTGTCATCTAGTTCTACTGCCATCTGTCTAGGAATCACCTGTGACTACGAATGAGGCATCTTTGAATGTTCGCTGAAATATTCTAGTCTTCAGCTTTTCTGTTGGCTGGGAAATTTCCAAAACAAACACCTGAAGGGAGGAGTAGGCTGCAAGACTGTTTGAAGAATGTTGTTTTATTTTTTAAAATAGAAGCCCATAGGTATGTTTTAGAGGCCTGAAAGGGCACACATGAGGGGTTAGCAGTTTTCATTTCTTTGTCTTTCCTTATTTGAAAAATAGTTGTAGAAGTAATCACTGTTCAGATGAATCAGAAAATTAAAATAAATGGAGGACAAATTAAAATCATGAATAATCTCAGTGAGCACTCCTGCAGGAAGTTGCTGCATGACCTTCTGGCATATTTCGGGGCATATATGTGTGTGTGTGTGTGTGTGTGTGTGTGTGTGTAATTCTGTGTATTCTTTTCCTGCCAAAATAGAACTCATGATATACACATAGTTTGATAACTTGCTTTTTGCACACTCTCACTCTGTTTTATAAACATCTTCCCACCTACTACACAACATTTATTGCTTGCATATGGATTAGAGTTTTGTAAGGCGTTGCTTATTTGAATGTTCCAGATTTTCTGGATAATAATGACAGTGATGATTTTCAACACTTACTGTGAGCTCATTAAGAACCAAGCACTGTTCTAAGTACTTCCATGAATTAACTCTTTAATCTTCACAAGTCTCCAAGGTGGGTCTTACACCCATCTTACAGATGAGTACTCAGAGGATGTAGGAGCCCAGGCCATTGGAGTGCACAGTCCACATATCAAACAATTCCATACACTGTTTTGGCAATGAGCATGACATTTTGTTGAAAAAAGGCAATATTCCGTTTTCCATACCAGATAGCTCAGGTCCTGGGAGAAGCTGCAATTTCAGAGAGCTCCCGCTCTCTGAGAACTCGGCCTCCAGGCCAGCGCCTCATCTCTGAGGAAGGCACGTTCCTGAGTGTGGTGTGGCAAAGCCGAGATGCATGCGATGGGATGACAGCGACCAGATCGCTGTGTATTTCACAAGCCCGCCCAACCAGGGCACAGGTCCTGGGCTACTCTGTCCTCTCAGCCCGGTGCAGAGTCACCTGGGCAGATGTCACAGAACGGGGCAGCCATTCAGGTGCCTGATCTGTTGAGTATTTAGCAAGAAAGGGCCTGCACATGAATGCATCACTGGATTCGTCAGCTGGGAGCAGCAGGACTAGGTTCTGGAAACCCCTGTTCGTGTGTGCAGTGTGTGGCGTGTGCAAGTGTGTGCGAGGGGAGTGTGCCCTCTGTAGTGCAGTAAATGAGATCCTTTTCCCTCCAGCTCTGAGAACATGGATCTTGAGGCGAGCGTGGCAGAGGTTGGTCAATACCATATGCAAATAAATAAGTGCTAATTGCCTGCAGTGTCTTTGGGTGTCAGGTGCAGTTATCGGACCACATTTATGGGCCAATTAGTCGCCTTACTGGACTTGAATGGTGATAAATTGTGGCTTGGCGGCTCCGCGGAACGTGCTGGGGACGGCGCTCCGTGCTGGCTGCTGGCGGCCAACGGGAGGGTTTGTCCCTGCACAGCCTGGCTGGACCCCCTGGGTGGGGGCTGCTCAGGGCTCACCAGGGGACCCAGGGGACCCAGAGACGGGGGCCTCAGAGAGCCCCGCACATCCACACCTAGACCCTGGCCCTGGGCCACAGGTCACGGCTAAGGTTCCACCAAAGTGCCTTGGGACGGCTTCGGGGTAGGGGAAGACATGACCACCGGGCAGGATGGGTAAGGCCTGAAAGGCGGAACCACCCAGAGAACATGTGCCAGGGGACCACTGGCGCCTGAGCGCTCCAGCAGGGCCCGGCCGTCGCTGGACGGGGCCTCTACCTGTCTCTATGTGCCTTCATCCGGGCGCTATTTGGGCTGGGCCCTGGGGGTGACCAGACAGATCCACGGTCATGGAACCCAAGTCGGGTACAGGAGCCGGGTGAATTACCCCACAAAGAAACTCAAAGTGAGGGTCAAGGAGAACCAAATGCAAGCTGGGGGCCCGGCTGAGCTGGGGGTTAGGGTGGGGAAGCCTCTTCGAGGAAGAGTCATGTCATGGAGACCCCAACATGAGAAGGAGTTGGCCACGGACAGGGGTGCCTTCCCAGGGAAAGGAAGAGGTGGACAGAGGTCCAGAGCAGGGAGGGAGGCCAGGACGGGGGTTGTGGCTGGAGCTGAGGGTGCCGGGCAGAGGGGCGGGGGGAGGGGCATGGGCGAGGTGGGAGGGCAGGGCAAGGAGACCATGGGGCCACCTTTAGGACTGTGGACTTTCTGGTCAGAACTATGGGGAGCGGGGAAGAAGTTTCTAGTGGGGGAGAGCAAGATCAGATCCCAGGACTGGCTGCCGAGAGGAAGGTTTGGAGGGGACGAGAGGGGGCAGGGGAGCAGCTGTGATCCAAGGTGGGAGAGCAGGGGGCTCGGGGGGGGGTGGGGGACAGAAGAGAGACTTGGTGGGGGAGGAGGCACCAGGTCCCCAGCTGGCTTTCTGGATGGTTCCCGGGAGCTTCGTGTGCTGAGACCACAGTGAGGAGGTCTGTTTGAACTTTGTTGCTTCAGATGCTGGAAATCATGGTTTGCCCCTGGCCTGAAAACCTCCTCATTTTTAATCAATTTGTCTCAATCATTTATTAATCAATTAACAAATGCGTCTCCAATTTTAGCACAAGTGAAAAGTAACAGTATTAAAAAAACCCAACCACTTTCTTCAAAGTCAGCGGCAAACTGTGAGCTTTAAAATGGGCTTCAAAATAACTTATACAAAAATACGTCCTTCTGGAGAAAAGGTGGCGAGTGCAGTATAAAGAAGGAAACAGACACCACCCAGGACTCCCCACAGAGAGACGCCATTGCTGACGTTTTGGGTACTTTTTCTGAATATAAAAATATCTTTATTTAAGAGATCAGTCTTACATACACCCTTTATCCTGATTTTTAAATTTACGTGGTCTCACTTCCCCAGGTGATGCACACAGTTTGGAATGGCCCCTCTTCCCTTTTATAGATGTGCCGCAATTTAACCGTCTCCCTACTGTCAGACGCTGTGTTTGTTCCTCATATTTTGTTATTATAAATACTGCAGCCATGAACATCTTTTACACAGATGTCGAAGTATTCACATTACTTCTTGGCCAGATTCCTAGATGTTGAATTTATTCATGTAATTAACACATACTGATGGAGCCCCCACTGTGATGAAGGCTTGCCTAGGCCCTGGATTCTCGGGCCAGAGGGAGCATTTTTCAGAACCTTTGAACAGAATTCCATATCGTTGTGCAGAAAACGCTGTTTTACTTTGTTTCAGCCAATGGCGTGTTAGGGGCAGTCCCGTTGTAGCCTGGCCAGCACTGCATGTGGTCACGGAAAAAATCCTGGCTGTAAAATTTAGGTAGTCGGTCTTGCCGGGCAGAGCTTTCCTGGGCCCAGGAAGGTGAAAGATACAGTCCTCACTCCAGAGGTGGGAGGGCTGTGATCTTCCGGGAGAGCGATGGACACTCTGAGGCCGACTCAAGGGCACCGGAGGGGAGGTGGGGACAGTCAGGACGGGGTGGCCTGGGACAGACCTCGGGCCACTGAGCAGCAGCGAGGCCAAGGCTGCCTGCCGGCTGGGGACGCTCTAAAATCACTCTGGGGAGTGTCTGGTGTGTGGACTGAAGGGAGTGTTTGGATGTTGGGGATCCTAAGGGTGGAGGGGCAGAGCCTGAGGGCTGCCCACTCAACACCTTTTCCCCGTCTTCCTTATCACCAGGCCCTGCCTCACCGAGCCCCCTTGCAGCCCTGAGTGATGAGCCACTGTTTGGTAAATCTGTTACCAAATAGATAAGCGATAAGCGTGTGAATAGAACTGATTCCTCCTAAAAGCACATGTTTTCATCCTTGTTTGGCTTATTTCCTGGAAGACCTTTGTAAGGGTTTGTATTTGGCCTGCTGGGGGTCGTGGGACCACGGGGCTGGGTGGGACGCTGCCCCCTC
This sequence comes from Vicugna pacos, assembly GCF_048564905.1. NCBI lineage: Eukaryota > Metazoa > Chordata > Mammalia > Artiodactyla > Camelidae > Vicugna > Vicugna pacos. Next base: position 92,701,215 of record NC_132991.1, on the reverse strand, counting down.
CTCCCAGGGGGTGGCGTCACATCCTGTGTCTCACAGACCACAAGACACTTTGTGGTGCCATGGGCTCCCCGTACCTTGGGGAAATCTCAACCGAGACTGAATACTAGCATGTCCTATGATCACATGGCTCCATCTTTATATTTTTTAGGGGGGTAATTAGGTTTATTTAGTCATTTAATGGAGGTGCTGGGGATTGAACCCAGGACCTCGTGCATGCTGGGCACACGCTTTACCACTGAGCTACATCCCCACATCTTTATTGACATGGAAGGGTGTGGGGCACAGGCCATCTGCCTGTCTGCAGAGAGGAGTGTTTGGAAGGTGCTCCAGTCGCTAACAGTGGTGGCATTTTGGGTCAGTTTTATCTTCTATTTTTCTGATTCGGGGAGGGGGGGTAAAGACAGAATGTACTTTGTAGGAGACAATGCTAATATTAGTAGTAACACCCTCATGGAAGGGTTTTGTTCTCTAGCTGCGTCCTTCACACACGAGGGGCAGCGTGGTCTAGTGCAGATACATCAGAAGCATCTGGAACTTGCGGGCCCAGCCCGGCTGGGGGAACTGAGGCCTCGCGGAGCTTCTGGTAAATGAAGGAGCCAGAAGACCTTTTTCCTTATGCCACGGCTGCAGCACTTCGGGCCAGTTTCCTCCTGGCTGGGGCTGCCTGGGCCTGGGAGAATCCCTTCCATGAGTTCTCACGTGGGACCAGAAACCCGATTAATCCCAGCAAATGATCCCCTGACACCTCCCCCGCAAAAAACCCAAACAACAAAAACCTCCACGGAAGCGGGATAGACATATTTTCATTTCTTTATTAGAAAGAGGTCTCTACGCTATAGCCACCTCTCTCCATTACTTTACACATTTTTCTTTTTCTTTTTTTCCCCTTAGAATACTGTACAGTTGACACAAAAAATCCCCAGGCAGGAAAATACAAACTGGCATATTTAATCAAAACAAGATCATGTGAAATAACAAGCAAAGTGAAATGTCTGTCAATGGTTTTAATTACAGTCCAAACAATATAAATAAAGCATCATGAAGTCATTGTGAAACATAAACTTGCTGAATGAGGTAATATAAAAACAACCGGAAAAAAAAAAAGACCCATCTCTGGATAAAGCCCAGGCTGCTCTTCCATCTTCTACACATCGCTATTTACAGAAACAGAGAAATGTGCTAAGAGGTGGGCCGAGGCCCGGCCTTCCCTGTTCCCTCCTAAAAATGCCTCTCGGTGTCACCTTTGACCTGGTTAGACTCCCCTTTCAGAGACACAGCCAGCAGCATGGTGAGAACCCAGGTCCGAGCCAGGGGCAGGGGAGTGGGGGGCCGGCTGGGGCCGGAAGCCACTCCCGGAGCCCACGCGACTGTGCCTGTGGCTGGCGTGGCCAGCCCTCCCCGCCTCCCCTGGGCGGCCGGCGGGGCGCAGCCGGGCACCCCTGCGCAAGTGCACACGGCGTCCCCAGCACACTCGGGCTCAGGCTGGGGCAGGGGCAGTAGCCTTCAGAGCTGGATTTATCTTAGACGGAGAAACCCAGTTGGAGGAGGGAAACTGCGATGCTTTTCAAGGTTTGAAGGCATCGTCTCTCACACCAGTTTGTGTGACTGCTAGAAAGCAGTTTCTAGGGGTACCCGCCGCCTGTCCACCACGGAACAGCCCCGCTCCTCACTCAAGTCCACCAGTGCACCCTGAAACAGTCCCGGTGAGGGAACCACTGGGCCCCAGGGTGGGACTGGGGGGCCAGGAGGTGCGTGGCATGTTCACAGAGCAATGAGTACAAGCTAACTCCCTGGCTGGCCCCAGCTCCCTGCACCCCGGGTCCATCCTCCACGCTCCCACCCCTGAGACCCCGGGCGGGGTGCACATTCTCCCTGGGGACTCAGTGCGCCGTCAGGTGAGGAGCTGAGAGCAGTGGCCCTCCTGTCACTCGGGGTTTCTAAGTACAGGCGTTACACCAGGGTTGGGGAGACCCTGAGTGTCCTCATCAAGCCTCCAACATGCCTGTAATTAAACTTCCACAAGCAGCTGCCAAGGGTGGGCTTCTGGGGGCTGGGCAGAGTCTCCTTTTTGCAAGAGTATTTTGAACCAGCTCAGATGCTAGCTCCCAGGCCGGTGTGGCACCAGGGAGACAGGAGCATCGTCCAATTTAGGGGCGACCATTCCTGACAACTGGTGTGTGAAAGGGGTTTGAAAGATTCTCGCATCTTGTCTGCGCCTTCCTTTCATCTGCATCTCAAGACAAGGTCACAGATTGCTCACCAACCCTGAATTCTGGGTTGGTCCTAACGCACTCGGACAGGTGGGGCTCTACTGTATGCCTTGACCGTGACCCTCGGTGGTGGTGGGGGTCCTTCCTTACAGATGCCACATCACCCAGGCCCAATGCGAGACGAGTCCCGAGCTGACAGGCACCTTGCCTTGGGCACGGCCAGCACCCGCTGCGTGGTGGGTGTCCTGTGGCTTGAAGCCAGAGCTCCTGTGCCTTTAACCACAGCAGCCTCTGGCCAGTACCCAGGCAGCCTTCAGAGCGCCCGCGGGTCTCTGCTCGCACATCTGCCTTGGACCTGCCAGCTTCCTGGCACTGAAGGCCCTTCGGATGGGATGAGGGCCTCAGACAAGGACATTTTTATCAGAAAGGTGCAAACCCCCAAATCAAATGCTGTCGACGGACAGCAATGGCAGCCCCTTGTAAGTGAGGTGCAGTAAGGAGAGGTTTTCAAGTTCATGGTCACTGAACCCTTGCTTCGAGGAGGCTGCTTACTCCACTGGTGACACAGAAATACCTCTAAAATCTGGGCTTAAAAAACCCCACAGATTAAAAACGGACTTTTTGGTTTTACAGAATCCACTGCTGATGCAATGTCCTCCAAGTTCAACTCGGACCCAGACTGAAAGAGCCAAACTAGAAAAAAATGTCAATCTATGTTTAAAAGCAGCAGACAGCCAACATTTAATAGGGAATTTATTCATATTAAAAAAAATCTATTTCAGGACAGCATTTCTTCTCTAGGGGGAAGAAAATTTGGGGTTTTAGAATCGTAATGTCAGGTTGCTGAACATCCCACACGGGGGGCCGACCCTGAGTGGAGTGTTTCTCTCTCTCGGGTGTCACTGCGTCTTGGGTTCCAGGGACTACTTCCTGGCAGTGATGGAAATGGAAAGTGTGAGCCCCGTCTCCGTCCACCCCAAGCGGCTAGCCCGCTCCCCTTCTCTGTTCTGCACACCCGGGAGGAATCTGACGTCTGGATTAAAACGCCACCTGATTTAGAAACTTGAAGGACAGAGGGCCCGTTGGCAGAGGGGACAGAGCGGAGCTGGGGCAGACCCGGTCCTGGGCGGGCCGGGGGTGGAGCCGGACTCCCTGCGCCCTGCAGCTGGGGCAGCGGGGCACCCACACCAAAGACCCACTGACCGCGGGGCTTCCTGAAGAAAGCCGCTTGGAAATCCAGCAAAGAAAGACGTCGCTAATGGCTGAAGGAGAGAAATGCAAGTCAGGATGCCGAAGGCCCTTGTTTAGCTTTTTGGTGAAGGATGAGGGTGGAAATCACTTCAAGACACGACTTCACAACATGTAAAACCCCTGTTCGGGGAGGCAGGCCGTTAGAAATAAATTATATTTCCCGGGAAAGAGACATGTGGAGGTTCAACGCACTTCTATTCGAATTCCTTCCTGACGGCTTTTCAATTTGTTTGCTCTCAGGACATAAATACAGTCCAGGCGAGCTCCAGAGAAGTCGTGCCGACCTTGTGGGCGGCTGACGCGGGACACAGAGCAGGTGCGGGGGAGGGGCCGCAGCCCGTCCAGAGGTGACAGGTCTGCTTTCCCATCATCTGTGTCCTTTGAGCGGCTTTTGAGAGCGGACCATACTGGCTCAGAGGACCCACATTATCGCGAGGCTTCTGAGCCTGTCAGGCGGGAATGTGGATTTCCCCCTCTTGTTTCCAGAACATTCTCAACATAAGGAGAAAGGGTTGGCGGGCTTGGAGCCACAGGGAGCCACGTCACCTGTGAGCACGGCGCAAGATGGGGGTTGGACAGGACCCAATGGCCACTCTCCAGGGGGAAGACAGGACTGCCAAGCTCAGGCTCAGGACACAGCGAACAGCACCCTTGGAAGGGAAGACGGTTCCATCGAGGTGGATGCTCCCTGACCAACTGCACAAGCGCAATGAGGGACAGAGAGAGAGAGAGGGGCAGTGAGGCCTAAAGCCACTCTAACTTTAAGGGACACGAGCGTGGCCAGCAGCCTCTCGGTGGCGTCTGGAGGAGGGAGACTGGTGGTACCGACAACACACAGAGGGCGGGGGAGAGAGAAAGGTGGTTTCGGCCTGAAGCAGCAGGAGAACAGGAGTGAATGGTGTGAGGGCGAGACTCACCCTTGCTTCTTGAGAAAACCACTCAGACCCCGAGGATGGAGAGCACATTTCAGTAAGTGGGCTGACGTGGGGGGTGGGCGCAGGGCGGGCTCTTCCTTCGGGGAAGAGGGGCCTCCGGGAGCAGGGGTCCTCAGAGGGCCTCACTCCCTCCTCTGACACACAGGCTTGGCAGAGGCAGAGGAGGGCTGGTGGCTGGAATGGGACGGGCACTGACTCCCCAGGGCACTGGCTCGCAGCCGCAGGGCCAGCTCGGGGGCAGGTTTCCTGGCTTGTGCTCTGTCCTACCCACGTTCTGACACTCCTGTCTCCTGAGCATCCACCCCCCTGCTGGGCTGACATGTATCAAACTGGTCTGGATGTCACCGGCCTGCAAGGCCACTGTGGTTTCATGGTGGAGGAGAGAGGCTCCAGGATGCCGGAAGCTGCCCAAGGCTGCCCAGGTGGGGTGGCCAAGCCAGGGGGATAGTCTGCTCAGCCCCAGGACTGTCTTTTTTGTTGGACTGTTCTTCCCTAATGAAGGGGTGACAGCCCCTTTGGAAACGAGGGGAATGACCCCGAGGGTGTGCAGGCATCACAGGACTGGGAGGATGGGTGCCTAGGCTGGACGGCCGAGGCCAGGCCAAGGTGGAAACCTCTGAGTGGGCAGCAGAAGCGCCTGGCCCTGCTCTGGGGCTAAGAGCGCCCCAGCCAGGGCTCCCCGCCCTGCAGAAAAGTTGCTGGTTTAAGGATTCCAGCTGGAAGTCCTTCAGGAAGAGCAGCTCTCTCCTGTCATTAGCAAGTAGCCACCGCCCTCACCTGCTTCCTGGGACGAATCCATGTAGCATGGGCTTACTGGGAGCTGAAAACTTGCTCATGGGACCAGAGACTCATGACCACGACTTCACTCACCCTCGAAGGGTCATCTCCTGGGAAGACAGGAGACGGAAGGGACCCTGCCTTGGTAAACCATCTATCTGTCCCCGCCCACCCCCACCACCGGTCTTCAAGGTCCACTCATGCAGGGTCAGAATCCCAAGGGTCCTTTCTCTGCAGGGTTCTTTTGGCCCCTGAAGAAACCCAGAGAGGTCTGCAATACGTCCAGGTCACCCATGCATGTCCCCTCACAAGTGGCCGCCTGATCATGTGCTTTCCCTAGCCAGTGGGTTTTTCAACAAGGAAAATTAAAAACTGACTCAAAAAGGTTACGTGGATTCTGTAGCAGTGGCTTCCCGTGTCATGGTCATGTCACATGAACAACGAAAACACGGCCGGCTTCCCAAACTACGTCGGACATTGGCCCTGGGTCCTTGCTTCTCCGGCCTCGGTGTTAGTGAGGCTTTACGACGGAAATGAGAGCTCTGTCAGCAAAGGAAGGACTTCTAGTTTGACCGAAATACAAACAGATGAGCCACCAGCCACCTTTATTTGAAAAGAAAACCCTTGAAGCCCACTACTGCCTTTCCTCTGTTGCCAAACTCGGGCTCACAAAAGCAGGCTACCTCCCGGAGCGGATGGATGGTGCTAAAAATAGCAGGAGAGGGGTCGGGTTTTCTAAGGAGGAATCAGTGAGGTCCCAGCGCTGGAGGGAGGGAAGGAAGGAAACCAGTCTAGCAGTCAGATCCTGAAAGGCTAAGTGAAAAAAGAAGTCATTTGGGAAAATATATTATAAACACATATAATAATAGTATGTACACACTCATATACATCCCCAAAAGAAGCCTTACAAGGAATTCCGTTTCTTTTCGAAAGAAGGCTTCACTGTGATAAAGCATTCCTATAGTGGGAATTAACTACAATGAAATAATTTAAGGACTTCGTTTATACCGTAATCTGCGTTCACTACAGAAAGTCTATGCTAAAGGCGGTGGGGAGGCCAGTGTGTGTGGCTGGATTAGAAGAGTAATGCGTTCTTCAAAACTAGGAAGGAATTTCTCTCCCCCTCCCCCATGCACATTTAAAATAACCACACAGTGATGAAATACAGGATGAAAACTCAGGTGGGGGGATCAGGGACCTGTGGTCAAGGCTCCCAGACTCGTGGCTTCTGCACCTGTCACCCTGGAAATGGCCACCGAGTTCCACCGAGCTGTGTTAAGGTTCAAAATGCCCATGAAACACTGACCCACATATAAATTGTGTAAAGCTTTATTTTTGTCCCCACCTACTTTAAATTTTTTTTTTAAGAAAGTGAAAGAAGAAGAAAAACTCGTATAAAATAAAAGGTTCAATATGAGAGCAAGGGCATCCTTGGAGGCGGTGGAGGAGCGTGGTCCTGGGCTCCTGGCCTTATCAGCCCCGTGTCCTCCTTCAAGGTGACACCCCTCTCCCCACCTACCGCCCGTCACTCTGCCCCAAGGGCTCAAGGCACAGCTGCCCTTTTTCTTTTTAACAGAAGGTGCCATAAACTGGTTCCCTATGTTTGGCCACCACGATGAAGGTGGTGGAACTCTGAAGCAGCCAGAAACCATGATGACAGCAAAATCAGGTAACCCATTACAAGGAAGGACCTTTTCACCACTGAGCAAAAAAACACCTTAGGGAGCCTTGTGAGCCAGTCTGTGGCCCCAGATCGGTGGCGGTGGTCAGGCTGGACCCTTGCAAAGCACCCCGGGGTCTGGGAAGTCCTCCCCTGCCTCAGCATCACCCCTGCCTCTGGATCAGCAAAAGGAGTCATCGTCATTGAGTAATGACAAATCACATGCCTCTTTTCCCCTCTAAAATGCTTCAGTGTCTTTTTTTTCTTTCCTGATTTTAATAGGCGAATTGTACCACCATCTTACTCTCATGCGCTCCTTTTTAAAAGCTGTGTATCACATTAATGGACGTGTTTACTGCTGGGAACAGTTCCCATGTACAATGATCTGTAACCCTCTTAACTCAACTAGTTGTGTGTTATTAGTTCACATCCAGTTCAATTTATAAATTAACAGAGGTGCCGTTTGTCTGTGCAAAAATCAATGCATATTTATGAACTTCTTTTATTCAAATAGATTTTCACACATCTCATCTAAAGACATAATACAGAAGCCTGTGTGACTGGGGCGACGTGGCCCTGGAGTGACTGAGACCCAAGACACCCTCCTTGGCAATAGGACACAAAATATCTCTCCGGTTTGGGAAAAAAGAAATAGCCTTTTACGCATTGTCTTAAGTTTATGAAATGTGCTCAAAATGTCATCAGCCGAATTCGTGATTTCCTTTTGAATTTCCAAGTCACTCTTATTTATTTTTTCCATTTGGTTTTTGCACCAAGGAGACTGCAGTCAAATAATACTCAGCACCTCATCTCCTCTCTTTGGACTGAAAAATTAAACAGATACTAAATTATGACAGTGAATTTAGAAAGGAGGGCTCCAAGGGCTCGAAAGAACATGTCTGGGATAATATGATGCTTCTAAGAGTATTGCAATCACATCGTGGCAATCACCAGAGCGTGCTGCGTAACTACCTCTCCGGCTAATACGCTTTCTTCCCGGTGATGACTAATCATGTTCTATTAAACAGCGGTGATGCTGGAGGAACTCAACTATACGAGTGTAATGAAGCCAGTATTCTCCCTGGACAGATTAGCTACAACTGATTTGACACATACCATCATAGGGGCTTCAAACCTGACAAACTCTGCTTGCTTCTGATTTATGCCGTCAGGCTCCTCGGAGAAGAGATGAGATCCAAGCGTTCCGTTTGGTAGAGGTGAAATGTACTGATGTGCTTAACTGCCAGCTAAGGGGAGCTGCCCCTTCTCCTGGCTGCTCGCCTCCCCTCCCCCCGGTCCCCGTCCCTTGTGCGGCGCTCCGTCTCCTGGCCACCACCGATGGCCCGGGGTCCGGAGCCGTGTGCTCCCGTCCACGGACCCAGGCCCCCGGCCGCTCCTCTCTGTCGCTCAGGGGAGTCTACGGAAAGGAACCGACGCCGCGGCCTCGGGCCTCCTCTTCGCCCCTGGAGGCCTGTCCGGGTTCGTGATTTCGCTGGGGGTGAGGGGGTGGGGGGCGGGCGGCGGGGGACTCACGTGGGGCGGCTCCCGCGCGCGCGCGCGCGGCGGTCCTCAGATGACGGTGGGCGCCCTCCCGCCGCTGTTGTTCCGGTGGTTGTTCTTCCGGGACAGGTTGGGGGTGGCCATGAGCACGAAGCGCTCGTCGGGGCAGCCGTACTGCAGCAGGACGTCCACGCACTCCTGGCTGGAGGCCTGGCGCGCGTAGGCCAGCGCCGTGTTCCCGTGCGCGTCGCGGGCCATCACGTCCACCCCGTACTGCGGAGGCAACGGGGCGCGTCAGCATCGCGGGGCGGGAGGGGCGGGCAGCTGGGGAGCAGCGAGGCCAGCGTCCAGCGCCGGCGGCAGCCTGGCCCTGAGGTGTGTTCTTTCAAGAATGCGATTTTTCAGGGGGGAGGGGATAGCTCAGTGGTAGAGCGCATGCTTAGCACGCACTAGGTCTTGGCTTCAATTAAAAATAAATAAATGAACCTAATCACCCCCCGCCCCCCAAAAAGAATGTGCTTTTTTAAAACAAATTTTTTATTTTTAAAAATTCCTTTTGCGGGGGGGGGGGATTAGGTTCATTTAACTTATTTATTTAATGGAGATTCTGGGGATTGAGGCCGGGACCTCCTGCACGCTAGGCATGCACTCTACCCCTAGAGCGATACCCTCCCCCCTCTAGTGTTCTTTTTGCATCTAAAAGCCCTCCTCTGTGCAGCAGGAACGGATAACTCTAGTTTTGCTACTTCTATTTTGACTTTCCAACTGTAAATACAAAAAATTACCGCCTTAAAAAAAAACTCTTGGAAGCAATGCATTTTCACTGTAGGAAATACATAGGTAACACCTAAGAGCACAAGACGAGAAAGTCATCTGTAACCTCGCAATTCAGAGAGCATCGTGGTTAATCTCTCAGTGTTGCCTCCTGATGATCTCTCTTTGACTCTAAACGCAGATATGAGTAACTCAGGCAAAACCTGCACAAATAATTTGTATCTTTCTCTAAATTGAACTGATAATTTTCTCACACCATTAGAAATTATTCAAAAGCATGACACCTAATAACCATATAATATTCCTCCTTATGAACATAGTTCAGGTACTCTGTCCTCGGCTGCTATACATTTTGTTTAAAAATTGTCATTGGAGAGAAGGAAGATAGCTTAGTGGCAGAGTGTCTGCTCAGCATGCATGAGGTCCTGGGTTCAACCCCCAGAACTGCCATTAAAAAAAAATTAAGGAAAATCTGTCACTGGTGTAAACAGCGCTGTGATGTGCATCCCCCTATCAGGGCCTTCTCAGATCCCTGACCGAGTGGTGACCAGAAGGGGAGACACCAGTTACACTGCACGGATGTTTCTAAGCTTCTTGCTCTTGAGGAAGGGAGACTGACATCCTCTCCCACACAACGTCTGGGAGTTGCATCTCTCATCTCCGGGAAGGTTTACCATTAAAGAGCTCTTGGCCAATCTGAGAGGAAGAGATGGCATGCAATTTGTTCACGGAACTGTGTCCCCACACCCACCCCCCAAATCCATATGTTGACGTCCTAAAGCCCCGGTAATTTCCAGTGTGCCTGTGTTTGGAGACAGGGCCTTTAAAGAGGTCATTCAAGGTTAAATGAAGTTATACGGGCGGGGCTCTACTCTAATCCAATACAACTGATGTCCTTGTAAGAAGATGAGGCACCAGGGGCGCCTGTGCAGCAGGGGCAGGCCCCGTGAGGACGCGGCCTGAAGACAGCTGTCTGCAAGCCAGCAGACAGGCCTCGGTGGGGAGAAGGCCCTGCTTGCCCTCACCCTGGTCTTAGACTTCTGGCTTCCAGAACCATAAGAAAATACATTTCTGTAGTTTGAGCTCCCCCATCTGTAGAATTTTGTCAGGGCGGCGCCAGCCGACTCATAGACAACTGCAAACCCGAAGGTGAGCACTGGGTGGTTGGTGTCCGTGCATCTAATTCTCCCACCGCACCCACCCCGAGTCAGGTAAGAACACGGAGAAACTGGCATCACACTCAGCTGTGCTGGACAGACCCATCCCCTGCCCTTCGGGTGGGGATGGAGGAGCCCCCTGCAGGTGACCCACGTCTAGACAGCGTCCCACTCCTGGTGAGGGCGCACCTCCCCTCCCTACCCAGGGACACACTCAGCCACCCTTTGCCGCGGCTGAGGACCCCAAGGGCGTGCAGGCGGCTGCATGCAGGGCGTGTGGGGTTCTCAGAAGTGGCTCCTGGCCACACGGGCAGGCCTCTTCTCACAATCACTGTCTCCCTTTCTTCTCCCCATTCAAGAGGCATGACAGTGCTCTGACAGAAATGAAAAAGATCACTTTCCTCAGTAGACGTTAATCAGAACAGTCCGGAAGAAGCCCTCAGACAAACTCCTATCACATCAGCTCTCCAAGTGCAGAATCTAGCAGTAGTTTTTTAAAAATAATCTCCCTGCTTTTCTAGTGGTAGTGTTTTTAATTTAGGTATGGATGTTGACTTTATTCATGTCTTTGTAGTTTCATCATTTACTTTTTTTGTGTGTGTGTTTAAAAAAATTTTTTTTTAATTTCTTTTTTTGGTGGGGGGAAATTAGGTTGATTTATTTATTTACTTAATGGTGGTACTGGGGGAGGAACCCGGACCTCGTGCATGCTAAGCACGTGCTCTACCACCGAGCTATACCCTCCCCTCCTAGGGTCTAGTATTTTTGTGTTATGTGGATGAAAACCCCAAAGGTTTGGTCATAGGAAAACCATATAAACCATTTAGCTCATGTCCTCCTTCTCCATCCCTCTTCCAAAAAAACACAGATGATCGGAGTTTTTTGTAAAAGGGTCATCACAAAGATGAACTCAGCAGAAACCTGAGCAAACACGGCGCAGAGGGGACGTCGTGCACGCATGGGGAGCGCACATCCCACTGATGCCATTCCTCCCAGTGCCAGGTGCTTCCTGCGGGCTCTCGCACTGTGAGCCGAAAGGCAGGGCCTCCGCACCTAAGCCCCAAGTTCCCTCTTTACAGTGCATCCCACTTCCGGTGGGCAATGATAAGCCTTCCCCAAGAAAGATGCCGGCGGAGACACTGCCCCCCGCCGGGCACAGGGGAGACCTACCCAGATGAGGAGCTGGGCCAGGACCACGTTCCCCTTCCGGCAGGCCAGGTGCAGCGCTGTGCGGCCGTCCCCCTCCCCGCATGTCTCGTTCACCTCGTCCCGGGAGCCGTGCGCCAGCAGCAAGATGACCGTCCGCAGGTCCTCGTCGGCAGTGGCCCGCAGCAGGTGCTGGCCCAGGGACAGCTCCGTGCAGGGCAGCGGGGCCAGGAAGAGCTTCTGCTCGTACTTGGCTCGGATCCACCGCTCTTTCTCCTCCCTGCAAAAATCACCAGAGAGGTGAGGTCACTATCCATCGGGCAGGAGATCCGAGGCTGCACCTCTGAGCCCTGCCATCACCCTGTGCAGTGTGTGGTCAGGAGACGTCGAGGAGAGAAGTGAAACAGCAGGAGACAGTGTCTTCTCCCTGTGCCAGGAAGCCCCTGGGACAGGTTTCCCTCCAGTTAACAAAGTGGGTCCCCACCTGGAGCACCATCAGGGAACCTGTTAGAGATGCAGGGTCCCAGGCCCTGTGCTCCCCCCCACCCACCAAATCAGAACCCCTGGGGATGTTTTAACCAGCCCTGCAGGGGGTTCTGATGTTCTCAGGTGTGAGGACCAGGGACTGTCCCTGAGCTCTCACGTGATCTGCTTTTGGTGTAGAAGTGGAGGTCTGGGAAGAATCACCCAGCAGCTGGGGGTCCCATGCAGCGCGGGAAAGATGCCACGGGGGCCTGGAGGCCAGCTCTACTGTGAGCAGCCACAGCTGAGAGCCAGGATCAGTGGTCACTTGGCTGGAGTCCAGGGGGCAGGTAGCTGGCTGGCTTCCCCACCTGGTGTGACCTGGAAATCTTAGCTTTGAACTCATCCACCCGGGAGGGGGTGTGTCAGAATTCCAGGGTCTCCAAACACTCCCATGGAAGCAAATGTTGCTAGATACCACATATAAAAAGGGCAGAGGCTCCAATGGGGAGCTTGGAAAACAGAGACAAGCGAAGCTCGAAGCTCGTGGCCCCACTGGATTTGGGGCTCTCTCTCTGGGGAAGGCTCAGTGGGGAACAACTCCTTCAGGACAAAGAGCAGCTGGGTATCTGGAGGAAAGTGTGCACGGCCCAGCCTAGGAGGCCAGAGCTGAGTCGGGTGCAGAGGGGAGGAGGACGTTGGGAGGGAGGGCATGGGGCGGCCTCGGGGTGCAGGGAGCTGGTGCCCCTCCTCCAACAGCACAACCCAAGTGGCGTGGGGGTGATGACAGGCCCCCCTCTCTGGGCCCCAAAGAGGACAGGACGCTCCCTCAGCATCTGGAAGGAGGGCTGGGGAGCTGAAGAAAGAGAGGAAAAGAAACGACAGCAAGGCATGTTTACTTGGACTGGAAGAAAAGGGCCCTTACAGCCGTTTGCTCCTGCACTCCGGCTGCTGATGGTGGATTTGGGTTTTGGCTCCTCAAAAAGGGGTGACAACAACTGAAAACAACTCAGTAATCCTCAAGACTGCAGCGCTGCTGGCGGGGGGAGGGCCTCAAAATGCAAAAGACCAGAGTGAGATTTCACAAGTAGCTCCTGAGGTGGGAGAGTCGGGGACCAGAGTGAGGCCGGGGGTGGGCAGCGGGGTACCTTGGCCGGACAGATGCTTTGTGATGAGGGTGATGAAAGACGAAACAGAAGCCCTACAGATAAGAGGTGGCTGTAATTACCCACCAAGACACACACAGACCCTGATGCACAGCTTCCTTCTCCCAGAACCCAGCGTCTCTCCGGGGGCGGTGCGCGGGGCGCACAGCTACAAAGCACAGAGAAACCACCTCGGGCCTCCGCCGGGCCGGAGAAAGACAGCTCGTCACCCGTGACATTCTTCCTTCCGAAGGACAGAAAGAGGCCCTGTTTACACCTTCTACCCGTGTTGACATTGCTCCTAGTGATCTAGTGTCGGGTTAGCCCTAATCTCTTCTTAAATACTTAGGCAAACAAATTCTTCCAGGAGTAAATCTGGATTAGTTTTGCTTCACTTCCTGGTCCATGCGAGTGACCCCACAGCGACCCTCGACCCTTTTCATTCAGAGATTTCCAGGACGAACACGTGGCCGCCGCAGCAGAGAACTCACACTACTAGCACCCGCAAATGCCGGCCTGCACCCCATCCCTACCTGCTTGGGCCAAAATACAAGCACAAAAGTGCTAGCAAGGCCTGGGAAATACTGGCTGAGGCTAAAGACAAAAAAAAAAAGAAAAGAAAAAGAAAAAATACCCCCCCAAAAAACCCAACTGAAAAAAACAACCCAGACAGGTTGTGTTTTTCATGTCATTTAAAAACCTTATTTAAGTTATGTATTAAACACACCCTGAAGCATTTCCTAAAACACCAGAGACAAAGAGCAAAATGTGAATTGAATAAAAAGGGCCAGCAGTTGTGGGGGAGGCAGGATATGTCCAGATTTTCAAGTTCCAATCGGCTAATTCTCGTTTTTGGGTAGACATTCAAATCGGATCGCTTTTATTCTGCTCCAGCTGATTTCAATACTCGTTGCCAAACCATCCAGGGATACACCAGAGGACAGAACATAGTAACTACCATCCTGACTGCAGTTATCCCGTCTTCTTCTCCATGTGCCTGTGCCCCAGCCAGAGAACGAGGTCAAACCCATGGCTTCGGGCCCCTCTGTCGTGATCTCACGGGCGCCCCCCACACAAGCTCACCTGAACGCACTGACTTCGACACGTGTCTGAATGAGTGTGCCTGAGCTGTTCTTTGCTTTTAAAAGTCGGTGTTGTTCACAACACATCATAAAGGCAGGTCCAGGTGTTGTGGGGCTGAAAATGTTACAGAACCTGGGTTCTTGGCCTCCTTAATCAATAGAAATTGGTTTAAGAGGCCAGACAAGAAATTCAGGGACTCGTGCTGCAGCACCGGGGAGTGAGGACAAGCAACAGGTGCCCTTGCTGGCCCCTTAAACGGGCGATAGTGGGGTGGATCGGTGGGCGGGGTGGGAGGGGTGGCTTACGTGGGCTGCCCGCGCCCTTGGTGGGGCTGTGTGCAGGGGTCGTGCCCAGTGCCTGCTTTTGCTCCTGACACCTCAGAAGTAGCAGTTGGATTTTTGGGCTTTTTGTATCTTTGTTGTTCATAATTTGCCCCAACTGCGTATATATATGGTTATTTTTAGTTCCTTATAGCTTCTCTGTGTTCTGTTGCTCCAGGAGGAGACATTTGTCATGTGCACACATTGCAGCACAGGGTCCCAGGTCCCAGCCTGTCTCAAAAACACATACGTTTTGGGAAGCCTTCTGTAAGAGGACGACTCTGAGGTTACGTGTGTGGAATCAGGAACAGGAAGAATGAGCATCCGCCCAAGAGAAGGGCCAGGCCTCCCGAGACTGGAGCAGGGTGATGGCTACTGGCAAGGGCTTTGGGACCTCCAACAACTCAAACACAGAAAGCAAGCTTGATGTTGAGAACTGTCCCCAAGGAACACTGCAAGGAGATCAAACCAGTGGCAGCCTCTCGGTGGCATGCCTCTCCTAGCCGCACGTCCACACGGCCCCTCACCTCCACCAAGGACGCCCCCAGATCTGTTCAATGCGTGCCTTTTATTACCTGATGGAACCACGGCGCTTCACCAAAACTTCTCGTCTTATTTAAAAATAAGCTTTTGGTGGCCCCTGGGTCCTGCAGGACGGGGACGTTTCAGTGTTTTTTCAGACACTTGGAGTCCAGAAAGCTAAGGGAGACAAGCCGCTGGACTGTGAATACGGGTCAGGCGTGCTTCTGCTCAGCAGCTGAAACCCAACTAGAAAGAACAGAGGACTCAGACCTGAACCTTTGTGTTTTGTGGGCGCTGATTCAGCAAGCCCTGTGCACACATCCGCACTTACTATTAGTTAAGGTCCACGTCGTATGGTCGTTGCTCATGCTGACAAACCAGGGGGAGAGCTTAACTGTGTGTGCCTCCTACAGTGGCCGGGCGGGGAAAGGGAACAGCCGCTGAGCGAGACGGCCGCAGCTTTTGTCATGAGACTGGGGTTGATGGGCCGGCTCTGTTCTTCTCTGCGGTGCAGACTTTTGCAACTTCAGTAACTCCTTGGGCCCTCCTTCCCTCATCTGTAAAGTGGGCACAGTGACGTCGACAGTCCACAAGATGGTTTTGGGATCTGAGGTCACGTGTTTGGATGACATGCTGGTTGGCCACCGCGGTCACTGGGCAAATGGCACCTGGGGGTGTTGTGAAAATAACATCTAATGATTTGTGTTGCTGTGGTGCACACAGGAGCTCGCCGTGGGGGCGGCGTGGGTGACAAACAGGTGTTGGTGGCACAGGGGTGGGGCCTGAGACGCCCACTGGATGCTTTAGGTGGTCTGCAGATACGAGCTTCACGTGATCAATGTGCTTGGCGGGGCGAGGTGCGGCCCCCTGGCCAGGGGCCTGGACAAACCCACAGTTGTCGCGGGGGCCTCCTCCTTCCAAGCCTGAGACACTGGGGCGAGCAGGGCTCAGCGAATTTAAATGACCCCACAGCTGCCAGGGCCTCTGGGGCCAAGTCTGGCTGGCCTCAGCCCACGGCCTCGAGATGTCTACAGTCCTCTAGGATGGTAGGGACTGAATTATGTGCCCCCCAAATTCATGTGTTGAAGCCCTGAGCCCCCCAGTGTGACTGTATTTGGAGCGATTAGGAAGCAATTAAGGTTAAATGAGATCATGAAGGTGGAAGTGGTCGGTTTAGGAAGAGGAAGAGACAGCAGGGAGCGCTCTGTCTGCCAGCACAGAGGAAAAGGCCACACGGGGACACAGCCAGGAGGCACCGCATGCGAGCCGGGAAGCGGCCTCAGCGGAAACTAACCCTGCCGACACCCTGGCCTTGGACTGCCGGCCTCCAGAACTGTAATGAATTTCAGCTATTTACCCCCCCCTTCTGTGTGCACGGCAGCCCGGCGGGACGAACACACTTGGTCCATCGTTTTCACTTGCTGGCGCCAGTCGTCACCACGTGAAAGATGGATACTCTGACAATGATCCCTTTTCTGCAAGAATATTCTGTCTGAAACCATTTGCCCCAAGAAACCACGACGCCAAGAGCACAAGTCCCCTAAGCATGGCTCTGGTGTCCCAGTCTCGCTCCTGGGGCCCCCGGCGTGCCTCGGCCCAGCCTCCCCTTCTCCCCAAGGAAGGCCGGCTCGGGAGCAGCGCAGCAGGCAGTAGATCACCTCACCTCGCTCCAGGCCCCTGGAGGCCCGCTGCTCACAGCCTCCCTTAGCTAATGAGCTAAAAAATGAATTATGGGCACGGCCGGCCGTCAGCAGAGAGGAGGAGGCCCCGCTCCTCATTTGAGCCCTGTGCTGACACACCTTTAAATAAATCAACCGCACGCGAGCAGAGAAAATGAGAGATCGGGCAGCTAATCAGGAGACAGACACCGACCCAGTCCCCCCAAAAGAGAAAGAAAAGACACAAGCGGAGGCACAGCAGTAAGTATTTTCCCTCCTTCCTTCCTGAGATGAAACCCTTCTCCAGGGCCCTCCATGCCCTCTGGGTTCAGCCCCAAAAGCCGCCTGGCGTGTGAGCCCCGGGCCAGCACGGGACCCGGGGCTCAGGGCGCAGGAGGGGCCCAGGTCTCCGAAGCCGTGAATCCGGGTCTCACGGGCTCCGCCGGGCTCGGATGGCTCGGCAGACCTGCCGCCTGACGATGAGGCTGTGCGCATTTGACCTTGAGGGGTGCTGACACGGCGGAGACTCCACCAAAGACGATCCCAGAGCCCGTCCCACCCGCAAACTGCAGATTGAGTGCCTGCCGCGTGGAGTTGACGGCCGGCCCCGGGAACACGGCCGGCCCAGCGGAGACGGCGCGGGCTCCCAGCCTCACGGCGCTCCGGCTGCGCTGACACCGGGTACCCGCTTTGCTGGCCATTCCTGATCACGCCGGGCTCTTAAAGGGACCCCCGAGCCCCTCCCTGCTCGTACGAGTGAGTTCCACGTCAGACGCAGAACACGGTGCACGTGTGACTGCAGCGTTGTGGCCGTATTTTGGGAAATGATGACATCAAGGAGGGGCTTCAGGAAAAGAAGAGATGGGTCAGTTTTGTCCCAAGCTTCAGAATGTGGGGAAAAGGGTGGAGTCTGGAACTGACGGACACAGCTTTTCCTTCTTTGAACGCGGGCGGCTGGAGGTGAAGCCCTGGGGAGCCTCGCACCGTCCAGGCCGGACGGGGCTGTGTGCGGAAGCCGCAAAATACTGGGGAGCTGGACTCAGGCTCCCGGGACGCGCCGGCCTTCAGGACCAGCCTGGGGACCGGTGGCACCTTCTCTGTGGAGAAGGATGGACACAGAGCTCTTCCAGCCTCCGGGCACTGGCTGGGCAGGGGAGGGCCTTCTAGCGCTAACTGTGATCCCCTCCTGCCACTGTGCTGCCACCAACTCCCGGGGCTAGTGATAAAAAAGCAGTGTGCCCACAGGGCAAGGATGGCCAACCCAGAGGGTGACAGAGTCAAGGCGAGGGCCGAGAAAAGAAGACAAGGTGGGGACTGGGGCAGGAGCGAGCGTTCGTGTCTGTGGAGAAGACAGGGGGTCGGGGCCATGGCGGAGCAGGGCATTACTCCGACCCCCGCGCGGGGCCTGGGGACGGGCCAGCCCACGCGTGCGGCCGGGCCAGGCTCCCCCAGGGCCCCGGGGGCCAGTCCCGGGGCGAGAGCCACGTGCTGGTGCAGCAGAACCTGTGTGGCGCCCGGCCCTAGGCGGACCCGAGGGTCACTGGCGAGCCAGAAGAGGTCTGGAGGCTTCCAGGAGCCAAGAATGCCAGCGGGGCAAGACCAGCCAGGTGACAGCATTGTTCATGATTACGGCGACAAAGACGGCAACCAACCGTGAGGGCTCATCTGCCCTCAAGTGACTGAAGGGGCATCATGGGAAGGGTGGGGCGTCCTCCCCACTTCAACCTGCCCAACGCCGGGGACAGTGCTTTCTCGTCCAGGTGAGCGGGAGGGCCGCGGTGGGGTGCCCCCCCCAGGTGACTTTACTAGGACATTGCCCTCAACATGTTTGCTGCTCTGTAGTAAATCTTAAGCCTTTTTTTTCCTTTTTTTTTTTTAATCATTTCTTGACCTTTACTTAGAATTTCACATGAGTGAAGTGATGGGCTTTTGGTGATCAACCCATGGACAGGGGTTTATATACAAGGAAAGGTCACTGTTAAACTAGGTGGATCCTTACTCAGACCAGGAAAGCCCCCGAAAGCATGAGACCTAGTGTTGATTAAGTCCCTCCGATGTGCTGGCCGTTGGGCCAGTCATCTGATTTAATTCTGACACACCTGGCGAGGCAGGTCCTGACACCATCACCCTCATTTTAGAAGATAAAGAGAGCTTTGCTGGGTCCCCGACCTGTGACGGCCGAGCGGGTGTCACTGCCTGACAGCTCCTCCTCCGGGCTCTGCAGCCTCCCAGATTAGGACACTTGACCCCATCTGGGAGGACACTGCTGGGCTGTGACAGGACTCCAGCCAAGTCCCCTACACTCTGCCCTCCCTCTTTTCAGCCACCTCAACGCCTGGTGACAGGTCAGGCTGAGTCACTTTCTGACTCAGTAGCACTGGGGGGGGCGTAGCATAAGCCACACACAGGTGTTAAATTATTCAAGGTCAAATACCAGAAAGTGTGGTTCCTCCAGACACATCACACGGGTCAAGTGCCCCAGAGCACCCAGGGCTGCGGCCGCATCATGGACACTGCGGGTGATCTAGAACGTCTCCATCGCTGGACCTAGAGCACTCCCTCCCTTGCAGGGGGTGGCGCTGATCTAGACAATGTCCTTTTTTCCCTCCCTACTTTTGTCCTTACCAAAATTCTTCGGGAATGAAAATTCATGCAGAATGAAGAGAAATGAAATCACCAGTGTGTGTGGGGGGGGTGGGGGGTGGGGGGGGACTGAGTAGAATGGATGCCAACGCAGACACCAGCACTCATGACAGCAGTGCCAGGACAGTGGGTCCCGGGGGACCTCGGTCACTGTTGGTGACAGTGATGTCACTTGAGCACTGCAAATCGTGTAGTCATTGAGGAGCCAAGGGCAGGGCGGGTCTCCAGGACCCTTCGGGAAACCTGGAGCAGAGTTAGGGTCACACCAGACACAGCCCACACCATCCTGATGTGGTCCGGGTCCCCTCCCTGCTCCTTGTGCGTTGGAGGGCTGCAAGCACGCTGTCACAGTTGGCAGCCACCAACTGCATTTTGGGTCTGGCAGGGAGGGCCTGGCAGGCTGCCAAGGGATAACAAGGTTAATGGGTTGGATTCCCAGAAAAGACCGTTTTTAGCAAATAACCACAAACCTTCGGACTGGCTTTCAGCACCGTTCTGTGGTGCGTTGGGGACCAGTCACCAGAAACAGACACGGGACGTATAACCAGATGCCCCCTGGGTCCTCGAGGGGCCCACCGTTGAGGCAGGACGGACGATATTTTGGGGTGATGTGAGGAGAGGCCCTGCGGTGATTTCGGCCTCAGCCTCCATTCTCCGTGAACGAGGCTTTCTCTGGGTGTTCTAGGGGACACTGGGCAGGAACGGCCTGTCCCCAGAGTCCACTCTGTGTCACGCCCAACGTGTTCATTTTGATGAGAAGCCTCTCCCTCCTCATGTGAAAAGGCCAAGAAGCCAAGAACTCTGGGGGTGCCTGTCACTTGTCACATTGCTCCTTTCAGAAACACCCCCCCCCACCCATCACGGGGTGGGGCAGGATTTCCCACCGCTGATTGGAAAGGAGACTCTGTAGCGAAGCACCTGGGATGACAGACTCTCCTTCGGGACGAGGAGGAGAACCTGGAGGAGGCCTGCAGGGCTTTCAGCGGCGACCCAAGAGCACAGGAGGATGAAAGGAAGCGCTGGCTAGCAGGAAGGAATTTCCCGTGTCCTCCCGCCTCCCGCAAAACAGGAACTGGGAGGGGAGGCACGGAAGAGGGGGCTGGAACAATGTGTTAGGGAGACAGAGGGGCTTCCCCTCTCTGCAGGGGCAGGCCCGGCCCGCGGGCCCCGGCTCGCATGCTTCTCCCCCAGCCGCGTTGCCAAGGGGGCCGGCCAACAAAGACCGATGGCTATTTATTCCTTAATTACCGAGAGCTTTTAAGAAACTGGCCACTGTAAATCCCACAAGCAGAGCGAGCAGGAGGCCACGGACAAGGATTGATGCTCACGGGGCAAAGACAAAATAAATATCCGCCTGACTTCGGATCAATATTATGAGTGTTTTTGCCAACCTGCAGGGTGTTTTACGAGCTCAGAGGAACAGAGCAGGATCACTTTTAATTAAATAAAGTCAACTGTATTAGGCTTATTACGTCTGCGAGTCACAGCTAAGGGGGCCAGGTGGCAGGTGTGGGGGCGGGGGTGTGGGCAGGTGCCCCGGGCGGCCCAGGAGGGAGAGCTGGTGCTCAGCTCAGGCGTCTGCTCAGCCCTGCGTCGCCCCAGGAGGTGAGGGCGAGAGCGCCAGGCCCCGTGAGTCCTCCCCAGACCCGAGTCTGAGGTCCCAGTTGAGGCGTGGGGCCCTCATGGCTTTGCAGCCGTCGGTACTGGGCACCTCCCTGTGCTGCCAGTTCGGAACCCGACCAGGCCAAGTGGGAAAATCTTCTAGGACACGGGCAGTGATGCAAATGCAACATTATGCCTCTCAAGTCTGGCGGCAACACGTGGGGATTTTACTCTGACGTTTCGAAGGAGATCCAGGCCGGGTCACCGGCTCTCGCTGGCCTGGGACGGAGGAGACGTTAGTGAATTAATGAGCGGAACTGGCCCAAATCCCACAACTTGTTAGGGGCCTGCGAAGCGCCGGTGCTCGCAGGGAAGAGCAGACCCAGGCCTGAGCCCGCCCGCCCTCTCCTGGGCCTTGGTGTCCTTTCTGGGGTGGCTGGGTGACATAGAGGCCCCTGGGAGCGTCCGCCCAGGAGGCGGAGGATGCATGGAGGCGCCCGCTGTCCCACGGGACCTGGGTGAGCCCCGCACTGCTGAGCCAGACGCCTCCCCTCACACCGGCTCTATTCACAGGGCGCCTCCGCCGGGCTTTCTGTTTGGACAAATAAATCTGTAAACCGAGGAGCACCCGGGGCGGCCACCCACTCGTAGCTTTCAACCGTCTCACTGGGACCCGCACAACCTCGCTGCCACTTGCAGACAAGGCCAGGACGCAGCTGTGGGGCCTCTCCTGGTCCGAGTCTTCCAGCCAGACCTTGGAGGGTCCTCCCGGCCCAGTCCTGCATGACCCGCGATGCAGCCCTGCTGCCACCAGCACCGCGACCCGCAAAGGTGGAACCACCGCCCCAGCACGCAGCCCGAGGACAGGCTCACCCTCTGGCCGGCTGCAAGCGACCCGTGCGTGGTCTCGGGCTCCACTCATGGAACATTCACCCCACAACTGAAGGTCCTGCTGCTGTTTATTTTCTGGTCCTTGGAATCACACCTCAGCCCCCGGACTCCGCCCGTCTCAAACATGTCACTGTCCGCTCGGGAGGCCACCACCAGGTTGGGGGGGGCAGGTCAAGGGGGGGCCAGGCCGGGGCGGGGTGGGTGCTGTCTTCCGGGAGCAACGGACAGAGCTGGGGGCAATGAACGGGAAGCCCAGAGGCAGGTGGAGGCTGGGGCGGAGGCAGAGGCAGGGATGCTGAGAGCAATTTAGAGAAACTCTAACTGTTAACAAAATCTCTTACGTGGAAAAGAACCTGAAAAATAGTATGTATATATATGTATGTGTGTATATGTGTAACTGAATCACTTTGTTGTACCCCTGAAACTAACACAACACTGTAAATCAACTCTACTTCAGTTTAAAAAAAAAAGAGAAAATCACTTTCGGAAGCATGTTCTCCTGGTAGAAAAAGGCAGAACCTCAGATTGTTCCAGAAGCAGCTGAGATGTTTTTATTTTCAATATTCTCCCCTGTTTTCTAATCTGTGGTAAAACCAGACAACACAACTGGGACGCTAAAAGGAAAAATTCCCAGGCGACCCCCCTCCGCCCTCACCCTCTCCTTGTCCCTGTGCCCCCACCCAGTCTTCTTCACTCACAAGCGTCTTTCATCTCACTGGAATCTCAGCACAGACGCCGTCAGGATGCTGCGCAAAGCTGGGCTGACAAATTAAGTGTGTGAGTTAATTTGTGAACTGAGTGTGTGTTTGAACACAGTAATCACAGCTAAGCTACAGTAGCCACACGCACACTGGCTGTTTCTGTAGTTCGGCGTCAGAAAAAAAATGGGAACAACTGTTTGAAAGCATAAATCCCAATAAATCGGTGCCAAGTGAGAGGGAGCCTGGGCCAGCCGAGCGAGGCGGTCCTAGACTCCGCGTAATGTGGCATGAAACGGGCCACACCTCAGCGGTGCTCACGGCAGCCCTGGCGGCAGGACCCCCATCACAGCGAATTAAGTTCACCATAACAGTGGCTGATGGGACCGGCTTTGGAACATATCGCATCATAAACAGATAAGGGAAGAGAAATGGCCCTTTTCCTCCGCTCGGAATACTGTAAAATGGAGACAAGCCTTCGCTGGGTGTGCACCAGTGCCCTTTAAACACCAGGGAGCAGAAACTCCACCGCGCTTCTTAGAGGCGACACTGAGGGACAAGATGGAGTGGGGCAGAGGGCCAAGCATGACCTGGTGGCTTCTCAAAGACCTGCTGCCTGCGTGGTCATTAAACATGGAGAGAGAGAGAGAGAAGACTGCAGGTGACAGAGTGGTGACAAAGTAGGTCTCTAGTCAAAACTGCCAAGTGGCCTGAAGATCTACAGTTGTTGGATTTTTTTTACTATAGGTATCCAAAAAGAGACAAATGCTTGATAATTAATCAGAAAAATGCTGATTAATTTAATGACATTAATGATGTTCAACCAATGATTTAGTTTTGAATCAATTCTAACCCATGAGAAAAGAACTACAGTCCTTGGTAATGTGAAGACGTAAGACTATCAATTTTGAACAGTAAGAAATCATCTTAACCTAGTTTTCCTTTATTCCCCCTGGGGCTCGGGAGCAGAGGGGATCGGAAGAATCCCATGGTTTCTCAATGGCCACAAACAAAACAGTAACAATAACAACAAAACAGACGTCGGAAGAGGAGAAAGCCCTCCGGGTGGTTTACAAGTGGCAACGGCATTTACGGCGAATTAGGTTCTTTTTGTTTTCAGAATATGAACACATAGAAACGTGTCGAAAGACACTAATAGGATGAGTGGTCAGCTTTTTCACAGTGGGGATGCCCCCCGCCCCCAGAAACCATTCATGCCCCTCAAGACGAATTCCATTCCTACGTGTCAACATCAGAAATTCTACTGAAGACTAGACACCCGTCTTAGAGAAGACCCAGCAAAGGACTAACGCTGGCTTTTCATGCTCAGCTCATCTTCAATGCGAAAAACATGAGCCCCAAACCCACATCTCCTAGGTATTATGTTTTTCAAGGTTTGGTTGTGAAGAGGGGGAGCTGATCACAAGAACGACTCATCCGGGGTGTGTATGTGAGTTCTCCAGAGTCAGGAAGTCATTATCATTAAACAAGCTGAAGTGGAATTCTTTCCTCAAAGTCACCAAAGCTCTAATGGGATAGGGAGGCAGAAGCTGGTCAGGTGTTTCATTTTCCACAATTGACACAGAGTTTAACTTGCCCAATGACACTGTCTTTCATATTAAGACATTAAGACACCAACGGCGACACTAGATGGGATCTGCTCAGCTTTCCCTGGAGAGGGAATCCTAGAACAGAGGCACAAAAGAGAAGGCGTCGGGGGTCCGCTAGCCCAGGGCTGGCTCGCGGTGGACAGCGCCTGCAGTTGGGCCTCCAGCTCGGAAGGGGCCTGTGCTTGATTTCTGATAATCACTGCACAAGGGCCCACAGTTTCATTCTGCACGGAGCCCCATAAAGTCTGAGGCAGGCCAGTTCCTTTCAAGTGTCAGCTGGTGGCAAAGCTCTTGCCAGTCCACTGAGGAATGGCCAAACACGAACCATGTAGCGAGGTTTCCAGAAAGCTAAATTTTTGAATTTGCAAGGCAGGTCTTTTTCTGACGGCACGTTCACTCTGCCTTCTGGATGCTAACATACCCTTTCATGAAATCATGGTGACAGTAAAGGATTTATTTGATTTCCCAACTTGGCAAAGTTAAGACCCAGCCACTCCCCTAATCTACCCCCCCAAATATATTTTAAAATCTGACTTAACTGGCAAGCCCCATCCACCCAGTCCCTCCTGGCAGATGGTTTTGTCCAAGGCAGGATGGCTCACTGGGGCAGCCAGGAGATGGGGGCAAGTCTTTGCTCCCAAGTCCATGTTCTGTGCAGTCTCGTATCTGTGCAATCTGTGTGTCCTCATGCCTAAGGATGTCTGAGACTTTAAAGGGCTTTTGGGAAAAAAATAATATTTCATTGAGACATGCAACATTCTATTTCAAATGTGTCACAAAGCCAGAATCTGGGAAAATAGGGAGGCTCCTCAAAAAAAATTAAACCCAGAATTACCCAAGGAGCCAATACTTCCACTTCTGGGTTTAGAGCTAGAAGAAGTGAAAGAATGTCCTTGGAGAGATCTTTGTGCACCTGCATTCACAGCAGCCTTACTTACAACAGGCAAGAGGTGCGACTCAAATGTTCATAGACAGGTGAACAAAATATAGTCTATCAATGCAATGGAATACTAGGCAGCCTTAAAAATGAAAATTCAGAAATAGGCTGCGACATTTATGAACCTTGAGGACAGGATGCTGAGTGAAATAAGCCAGCCACATGCAAAAAAAAAAAATTGCGTTGATTCCTGACATGAGGCCCTGAGAGCAGCCAATTCCACAGAGACAGAAGGTAGAAGGGAGGTTGCCCGGGGCTCAGGGGCAGGGGCAGGAAATGAGTGTTTAACGGGGGTGAGTTTCAGTTTGGGAAGACGAACAAGTTCTGGAGAGGATGGTGGTGACGGTTTCCTGACAGTGCGAATGCGCTTAATGCCACTGGGCTGTATGTGTAAAATTGACTAAAATGGTAAATTTCATGTTATATGTATTTTACCACAATTAAAAACAAAACACAGAATCTGCAGGGTGTTCCCTCACACAGAGACCACTGTGTGATTCTCTCAAGTTTCCTGCCTGCATTTTGATGGCTCATACTATTAAACTGCAGGAACTTAAAATTAATATAATATTATTATTGACAATATGTGGCCCAGTTTCCCCCAAATGACCCCGAAATAGCCTCTAGAGTTAAATCTTTCCTCCAATCCAGAATTCAGTCCACGAGGATGTGATGCATTTGGTCACCCTATTTCTTTCTCCTCCTCTAATTGAAAACTCTCCTCCAAACAGAACCACCCCCCCAACCTTTTTGGTCTTTCATTACATTGCCCGTTTTGAGGCCTCCAGGCCGTGTCTG
The DNA here is from genome assembly GCF_048564905.1 of Vicugna pacos. NCBI lineage: Eukaryota > Metazoa > Chordata > Mammalia > Artiodactyla > Camelidae > Vicugna > Vicugna pacos. Next base: position 92,675,436 of record NC_132991.1, on the reverse strand, counting down.
CTACAGGGCACTCCCCACCCCGTTTTGTCTGATGTGATTCAGGTCATACATTTTCGTCGAGAACGCAACACCCTCATCCGTCTCACCAGGAGGTGCAGACTAGGGGGTGGTCCCAAAAACGAGTCTGAGCACACGGTTAAAGCAGGGGTCCCCCGGGCATGTTCTCTATCTGGAACCTTCTTCTCTTTAAAACTAACAAGTGATCTGGGGGCAGATACCTCGAGCAGGTGAGTCTCCTGTTCCTGTAAGACCCAAGCTGGTCCCTGCTGGTCAGTTACTGCAGCCTCAGCTGTAAGGCAGAGATTTTCCCCATCCTCTCATTCCTTCTGTGTGTTAGCTGGCATTTTCTGTAAGGAAGAGAGCCACGGCTCCCCTCGCCCCCCACCCACTTCCTTTTCGGAGAATCACTGTAGAGCCACAGACTGTAAAGGACTAAGTGTGTCACGTAAATTATTATTGACATTATGCATTTTGATTCCTAAATTGTTCCAGGTCTGGCCCGCGGGAGCCCCTGGGCGCCTCTGCTGTTCAGTCTGACTTGTCACCCTCGGTCCCCATCAGTCTCCTGCTTTCTGGCACCGCAGAACATTCTCACGTTCTCAATTCTGGAATGAGCACTTCCTTAAGGAGTCCTTGTTCTTTTTATTGAAACCGTCATTTATTTGGCTTTCTTTTCTTTACTTAAAATGAGATTGTTGTGGATTCACAGGTAGTCTGAAGCAATACAGAGAGGTCCCATGCACCCCTTACCTAGTGTCCCCCAATATATAGTTTCTCAATGTAGCATCTTCAAAAACTACAGTACAATGTAACAATCAAGACAGCTTGATATCGATACAACCCAGCCATCGTGCTCAGATTCCCCACTTTACTTGCAGTCGGTTGTATCTGTGCGTATGCATTTAATTCCGTACAGTCTCATCACAGGTAAGTTCCTGCACCGACCCCCACGGTCAAGGTAAGGAGCTTTTCTATTACCAGGGTCCCTCCTGTTGTGCAATTATAACCACACCCTCCTCCCTCTTACCCATTCTCCGTTGTCTCTAAACCCTGGCAACCACTCCTCCTTTCTTCTCGTCTATAATTTTGCCATGTCAGGAATGTTCTGTAAATGGAATCACGTAGTCTTTGGGGACGGGCTTGCTTCACTCAGCGCAATTCTTTGGCAACCATCTGAGCTGCTATGTCTCCACCGCTCACTCCTTTGCTGAGTCTGTTCCGCAGCAGGGGTGTTTAACCTGACTCACACGCTGAAGGCCGCCTCCTGTATTTGGCTGTTACACATAAAGCTGCGTGGACGTCAGTAAAAAGGTCTCTGGGTGAATGCAGGTCTTCTTTCTGTGGGATAAATGCCATGGGGTGCAGCTGCTGGGTCATGTGGGATTTGTGTGTTTAGTTCTAGAAGAAATCGCCAATTTAGGAGTTTGGGATTTGCAGATACACACTACTATATATATTAAATGGATAAACAGTGAGGTCCTATTGTATAGCACAGGGAACTATATTCAATAGTTTGTAATAACTTAAAGAATATGAAAAAGAATATATATATATATGTATAATTGAATCACTATGCTGTCCACCAGAAATAACACATTGTAAACCAATTATACTTCAGTAAAAGTTTTAGATATACTAATACATCAGATATACCACAAAACATGAAAATGCTCCCCACCCCTGACTTGTCCAACTGTTTTCCAGAGTAGAAGAAACCAGTTTTTCAAAACAATATTTGAGAAAACCACATTCAGCTATGAAAAAGGAGCTGTGGGGGCCCTTGGGGTTCTGGAGGATGTGACCCGCCTGCATCTGAATGAGCATGTGGCTCCCTGGGGGGTGGAGCCCCCCAACCCCCTCCACACCCAGATGGAGACGGACAGGCAGACGACTTCAAATGAGTTTCAGGAAGTAGATGGGACAGAAACATGAGTAGAGACACGCAAATGTGTGTGCGTGTGTGTGTGTGTGTGGAAAGTGTGGCTGAAGAGCCAGCGTGCAGGGAGCAGGAAGCGGGTTCACACCGGTACTCACAAGCGAAGGATGCGTTCACAAGGTGCTCGGCGGGAAAAGAGGGGGCCCGTCTCTGCGAGTTTTCAATACGAAGAAACACAAGTGAAAGTAACGCAGATCTGAACAACGGAAGGCACGTCGCAGGAGAGCCGCCTGCACGTCACCGTCCCCAGGTCTGGCCAAAACGGCGCCTCTCGCTCGCCTGGCAGATCTTGTCTGCGTCTCCACACCTTCCTCTGGCCCCTTCCTTGGCTCTCCAGGGCACATTTGGAAATTATTCAAAAAGATAAAATGTCTCTAATCTGTTACCAATTACAAGAAACATGTGAATATTATTTTCTAATTTGTGGCTCTTGTGTGTGTGTCTCAAACACCAGAGAGAAGTAACTGGAATAATTATGTCTGCTCCTGAATATTTCTATTATGCTCTGCAAATCAGACGGAGGCCGGATCTTCTTTTCGGGAGATGCCTGGGGGTTGAGTGTATCCCAGAGAACATCAAAGCGCTGGACAAGAATGACCACAAACCTGCAGCTTTCACGCAGCCCGGCGGCAGCGGGGGCGGGCAGGCAGGCAACGGCCGAGCGGGGCCGTGGGGAGCGGTGGGCTTCCCGGGAAACACGGGCTCTTCCCTGCAATCCACTCGCCCCAAACTTCCCTACCCAAGTGACTAATCTGCAGCTGGAGAGCTGTGGTGCGAGGCCTGAGCCTGATTTATAACATGAGCGGCATGGAGTTTTTTTTTTTTTTTAAACCCAGTTAGAGTGTGACTTGAGTGACTAACTCCTGAAAATTGGTAATTTCTTGGTGGTTAACAGTAGAAGGTCCACCAATAAGAGGTGAGGCCGGATAATAAATTTATAGGGCGTTATATGCCAATTAGACCTCGTCAGCCATTCACAAGGCAGGGGCACCAATCGGGCTGTCATTCCACAAAGGCACTCTTCATCACTCACAATTCAGTCCCATGTTTGAAAAGCAGCATATTAATGCTGACTGTACAGGAATCTGTAATTTTCAGAGGCCCCTTCTGGTTAAACAGCCTCCCTCTTCTATGCAGACGCCTCTTTGTTCTCCAGTGGGAGACGAGGACTTGAGAGGCAGATGAAATGGACACGGAAGAAGATTCATTCTAGACTCTGGGTTTCCCCACAAGACAGGGGCCTTCAGGGAACCTACGGTTTCCTGGTGTCACTCTGTTATCACTGAGTCAGGCACCGCACACTCCTGTGCTAGGACCCAAGCCCTAGTGGGTGCACATCTCCATCCCGTGGTCGTTGGACAGAACCTCTGCTGGGACACAGACAGTGTCCTGGCAACGGGGGGACCAAGAGACACAGCAGTAGTTCACCCTTTTCAGAAGAGTGAGGAAACACACAGATCGACCCAGGGAAACAGGTGGAAGTTTGCTCTTTGCATAAAAGCAATTGACTGGACAGACTTTAATTTTGTACGTTTTCTTTGCAGAAAAAAAATTCACAGAAGCGCATGCTCTTTGAGAAAAAGCCAACCGTGTAGAAATGTACAAAGTGGACTTGGCCACTGTCACCCACGTTAGTGGCCTGGCCTGCACCCTCGCCTCCTGGACATTTCCCGCCCCGCACAGCGCCCGTCCGGTCTCCACCTCCATTCCCGCAAGTGATGGATGTTGACTCCCACCTCTATACTCTGAAACACAGAATCCTTCCCACTCTCCTTACTTGACGTGAGTTCTCTGAATTGATTTGGTTACCGCCTTCATCTCATGCTCTATTAAGCATTTATTCTTTCAAGAAATATCAGTGGAGCACTCCCGAGGAGTGAGGCCCCACGCCAGGTTCGGTTCTGGGCTACAGGTGAACAGAGGCAGATGGATAAATAAACACATCACAACAGGAAAGGAGCCACATTTGTGGTTTAGGCGGCGGAAAAGTGATTCACAGGAACATGACAAACTGAATAAGAGACAGACTCCGTGTGCTCTTAGTTTTTAACTACAAAGACAGCCCTGCACTTAGTCTGCAAAATTTAAAGTGTAGCTCAGCCCAGATGTAAAAGGAACACTATTTTCTGCAGCTGAAGCACACACCACACAGCAGTAGGTGTTAAGAGCATCTTCAACTGGTGGACAGCCTGTGAGTCACTCAAACAAACATTTAAGTTCACAGAGGCATCAGCTTCACCACCCACTGCCCCAGAGTAAAGGCAACCTTTTTGGAAACGCCAGCCAGCGAGCATGTGTGCCAGAAGCATCTGACGGCTCAAGATGGTGGCCACAGAGAGTGACCAGGCCCCCAGCTCCACGTGGGCTTGTTGCTTAACGGGTCCTTTGGCTTCCAGCAGCGCTGGAGTCATCTGGCTGCTGCAGTCAGTGTGCGCGGAGACTCCCAATTCCCTGTGTATGATCGGAACATGCCCCTTGGGTGTAAGGGTTGTTTTGAACTGAAGATATTTGAGAATCAACAAATGCGGGCAAAGGCTTTCTCAGAGCTACCCACATCTGCCCACAAGCAGGTCCTCCACAGAGAAGAGCTCAGCGGCTGTGAGCCCCTCCCTGGGGGTTTCACCAACCAGGGAAGACAGACTCATCACGGGAGAGATGCGAAGTCCACCCCACACCCCTACAAGTTTGTCACAAGCTGTCGTGGCCCCAGCGCGTATCCCAGGGGTCCATTTATGTTTCCTTAAAAGTCATTTGTTCTCCCATAAGTGGCCTTTCTCCCCTTGCCTTTCTGCTATGACAATGGTTAGTCCCTAAGTTGTGAAATCTCACCATTCTTTAGGTAGGCACGGCTTTCTGTGATGCCCCCGTGCACGTAAAATTTAAAAAATTAATCAGTTTGTACGTCTCTTCTCCTGTTAATCTGTCTGTTGTTAATTTAATTCACAGGCCCCCAGCCAGTGAACTTAGGCAGGGAGAGGAAGTGTGTTGTCCCCCCCACCGCCTGTGGCGGGGTGCAGAGGCCCGGCGAGGCCGGGGCCCGGGAGGGGGCGACCAGCACAGTGAGGTCCAGAATGAAAGGCGGTGAAGCAAGCTACCCACCCTTCTGGAAATGCCCCTGCAGGATGCCGGGGTCTCTCCTGCTCCAGCGCGGAGTCTTGTCCTAACAGCATGTCAGCAAGCTGGGCCACCAGGCCTTTGTGACCTGTCCCTCGGGCCAGGGGACACCGAGCATGTCTCGCTCACCTTCCCTACCCTGGCCAGGGCTTGGTGCTGAGGTCCTATCTGACATGCTATGTCCGGTCACTTGCCTTTTGTGAAGCTGACCAGCCCTCAGGGTCTCTCCGCCCTCCAAGCACAAGCGGAGACTTGCCCACAGGGGACGCTCATGCTGTCCCCTCCTTCACAAAGATGGCGGGTCCCCCACCTCCGGCCACAGCCCGTTCCAGAGTCTGGATGGTGATTTGGTCCTTCATGGACAAAAAGGATGGCTATGTCTCTGGCTGTCACTGGCCCTAACAGACTGTCTGCAGCACCACGTGTACACAGGGGAAAGCCTTTACAGACGCTGGACGATGGTGTTATGATGACACAGGAGGATCCCTGTCCAGAACCTCAAACTGGTCCTGTCCCTGCGACCCCCACCCCGGTCCCAGCAGGGACCATGGGGCCGGCTCTTGGGAAGGCCTGCAGTGGCTTCCTGAGAAACAGCGAGCAGGAAGCATCGCCAGGTGAAAGGCAGGTGGATGGACGGATGGAGGCTGAGGACGCTCGCCCTCCCCGCGGTCTCTCCTGGTGGGCGTGGGGGGCACGACTTCCTCGGTGAACGCGGAACGACCCCCCACTTGGGGCAGGGCTCCCTCTCGCTCCCACTCGGCCCCGAAACAGCACTGAATGCCCGTCCCCTGATGGGCTCCGTAATGAGAAGCGCTGTCAATCACAGCTCCATTAGCCTGGACAGACTTTCACTTCCTGAAACAATTTATTGGATTCCCAGAAGCAAATGGGCCTTCTTCCTTTTCAGTTCTGTTTTTAGGGAGCTATTCAGAGGGAGTGTGTGTCGCTTCTGCTCCTGCTGAGCGGCCTTTGTTCCTTCATTTACTCATGAAAACAGTTTCCTGGGTTTACCTACCTCCTCTGCCCTGGGTTTCCCGAGTGTTGGCCAAAACTTCTTTTCCCCCACTGTTCACTGGTTACACAAAACCCACCAGCTGTTTCCAGCTACTGAACCAGGGAGGGAGCCCGTGAATTTTATTTGCAGATTTGAGGGAGGGAGGCAGGGCCGGGGTGGGGGAGGGGAGGGGAGCAGCACAGACTTGAAGAAATTAAACTCATGCAAAGAAATAAAGAAACGGGGCTGAAGAATGCCTTGGAGCCAGTGTGCCTGATACAGGACTCTGGGGTCCTGGCCTTTCTCCACCCCCTCATTTCTGACCAAGAATTCTGTATCGAATAAAGATGCCCCAGCTAAAACTGCATCTTAAGACGATGAAAAAATGTTTGGTTGTATTCCTACTTCCAAGATCTACGTTAGGAGGGATAAAGTTTACTGTGATAAAATTTCCGTTTATACTACACATAAAATAGATCAACAACAAGGTCCTACTGTACAGCACAGGGAACTGCATTCAGTCTCCTGTAATAGCCTATAACAGAAAAGAATATGAAAACGAATATATACGTGGAGGACTGAATCACGATGCTGTCCCCCAGAAATGAGCGAACACAACATTGTAAACCGACTATAACTCAATCAAAAATATTTTTCCAACTGTTAAAAAAACCCACACAACCTACAAGGAAAGTGTTACCCAAAGAGTTTCAAAGGACAGTGTATCTCCCAGTTACGAGTAGAAAAAGATGATTCAAAATTACATAAAATATTTTTCTTCTACAGATCTTCTTAAAGAATAATATACACCTTGCAACTGTGCTTGAGCGGGGAGTCCATCTTCTTTAAGCATAAATCAGTTTAACTTTTAACCTGGGAAAACAGCCTGAAGGAGGCAGAGTTATGACTGGCCGGCTGAGAATCTCACGTCAACACTAAACTGGGGGGCACGGGAGTGTCACTGAGATCCTATCAGGCTGGAATTGTGCAGCCACGTAAGAAATAATATCTATTAGGCTAATTGAATCACTGAATACTTTACAGATGAATTAGAATTTAGAGTCCAATGATTTCCAACATTTGGACTGTCAGAGCCTATTTCTAAGCAGGAGGAAGGAAAAAAGGGGGAAGATGAACGCAGGTTTTCAAGACGCAGAGAGAGGATTGGACCCTCTCCGGCTCCAAGGCTAAAGGAAGAGCAGAGAAATGACAACTGCGATCAGGGTTTGGCCATCACCCCACCCACCCCGCCGAGCCCAGTGAACCCGAGGCTGAGGCCGGGACGCGGGATTTGTTATCCCTGACGGACAGCCATTGTCCTCGTCAGGAGCCCCCCTCCGAGGCTGGCATGCCTTCACAAAGGAAGCTGGCTGGGCCACATCCTGGGGTGGCCCATGGAGCAGGACAGCTCCCCAGGCCTAGAGAACCACAGGGTGCCGCGGGGGCCACCGCAGGGGCCTGGCCCCTCCCCCGCCAACTCCCCCCACCCCGTTCTCTTTAGGGCTGGGTTTCTTTTTATTGATGGTCAGGGAACGAGGCAGAGAGCAACGAGAACAAGGAAGCAGCCAGGAGCGAGGTGCTGGGGCCTGCTGCAGCTGGCCGGGCTCTGGGATACAGATGAGCTGGTCCCAGCGCCTGGAGTGGGGTCTGTGGTCCCGTGAGTGAGGACACCGGGGACGGGTAGAAGCTGTGGGGTCAGCATTAGAGACATGGCAGCAAGACCCAAATTAGCCTTGCAGAGCGCCCCTCCGCGAAACAGACCGCCCTCCCGAGGGAGGGCGGGGACCGGCAGGAATAGACGGACTTCCCGATTTGTGCGTCAGCAAAGGGGCTCAGGGCTCCCAAGAGCGTCAGGTGTTTCTCCCTCCTCTCCATCTGCAGAGGCCAGTTCAGGCAGTAATGGAAGTGAGTAAACAAAACTCTCACCAATGATGCTTGAGGAGGGAGGGTGTAGCTCAAGTAGTACAGTGCACGCTTAGCATACAGAGGGTCCTGGGTTCAATCCCCAGTACCTCCTCTAAAAACAAATAAACCTAATCGCCTGCCCCCCCAAATAAAAAAATTAAAACAAAACAAAACAAGAACGATGAAGAGGTTTGTCTCCGAGTCCTCAATGGCTTAAATCCACATAGAGGCTCCTCTAGAAGAAAATGAAGAATGAATCTTTTTTGCCTGATATATACATAAAAATATGTATTTTTAAGGACAGAAAAGTGTAGAAGTCCTGTGCATAGCAGCTGTTTTGAAATTCTCAAGAACTTCTCATATTCCCATAACAGAGCAGGAATGTCAGGGAGAAACCTGCTCTTAGAATTCATTCCAGAAGGATCCTTTACAGCGTGAAATGAATGAATGTACCATGCATTCAAATTTTAATACGCCGGCGGGTCACGGGGCTGGCCGTCAGGACTGAATACACTTGTTTAAGTTTATGGCGGCTGCGTGGACCCCTCCTCCCCAGGAAGGCACAACTAAAGCGGGCCCCCCCTCCGGTTACAGCCACTACCCGCTGGGGCCTCCCAGCCCTACCGCTGGCGGGAGGGAAGTTTGGTCTTTCCAGGCCACGGGGGTTTTATGATGGGGGTGCTTCCTGCCCGGCTCGACAGACAGGTCCAACCTCCAGGCTTGGTGTCCTGCACATTTTTTTCCACCTGGCACACAATGCATCGTTATTATCCCTTTAATTACTGAGCCGGACCGCCTTGCTCCCTCTTAACTAGACCCTTTGTGTGCCTGTGTGTGTGGACATGTGTGTGGGGAGACACACGCGCGCGCACACACACACACACACACACTTATCTCTTTGATTCATTTAATTGAGGGCAGGGCAGTGGATAGGCTCTCAGAAGAGGCTTTCCTTGTTCTAGGATGATTTATTACAGCTCCTGAAAACACCTGTTCATCAATTTATCCTTTTGTAAAAAATCAGACTTCGTATCCAGTTTCTTTATTTATAAAAACATTCCTATGTGATACATTAAGTTAAAAAAACCCCCACATAACTGATTATAAGAAAAGAAACGTTCTCTATTTATGAGTAATCATGAGAGAGCTTCCGAAGTTGTGGTGATTACGTCTCTATGTAGGCATGTCCCCCACACCGCCATGCACACACAAAATTATGCGAAATTTCAGTGATGACTTCTTAGTAACGGATATTCAGCAAAGGTAAGCTGGTAACCGCTTGAAGATAGTCTTTTCAAAGCAAAGCCACAGGAGAGTCACTGGAAGCAGGCAGGCATCCTTTGATGGGCGCGGACCAAAAAGTCACTTCCTTACGACCAAACAAAAACAATCCTTTAACCTTTCCCTTAGGAGAAAAGTCAGCCTCCGAAGCCACATTATCGACGTGATAAGCCCGCACGAGACACAATGCTTCCATACAACAAACCCAGCTCCTCACCCTGAGGGCTGTGTTACTGAGAATACACGGTCTGATTGAAAAATCCAGGACCGAAGGCTGCTGTCAATCGCCCCTACTTCCTAAATTCCCCAAGTCAGCCAGTACAGACGGAAGGTGACACCTGGTGGGTTTCATAACCCAGTCCCCAAGGCAGGTAGGGCAGGTATGCTGTTCGCCCCTGACAGACCCTGTGGGAATAATCTTCCTTTCTGGACAGGATGGAGCAAGGCTTCCCCCACCCCTCATCGGCCTGGGTGCTCAGGAAAAGCGCTCCCTCCCTGAGAGATCAAATGGGCAGCAGCCTGGAAGCAGGACCTGGTGGGTGAGCTCCCGCCACATGCCTAATTAATGACCCTGCTGGTCGCAGCTGGAAGAGCTGAGCTGGGGGTGATTAATTAAATTAGCTGGCAGAGGAAATTACAGTGGAAAAGCCAAAGTTTGATTGCTCCATAATTAACCGCAGTGCAAATAGTATCTGCATCTGTAACTTCCAGCGATGAGATCAGAAGCCAATTGAGTTTGGCACTGATTGAAGCTGTAAATATCCTGTGGTGAAAAATGATAGGTTTGTTCTAGAGGGAAAACTTACAGAAATGGACATCTAGCAAATGTGATCGGGGGGAAAGGGCATCAGGGGAAACTGCGGGAAGAAAGCCTTACCTTTCAAGCGGCCTTTTTCCAACATTAAAACAACCCTTTCTTTTTTTTTCTCTCACATTTCTTTCGGATGACTGACTTCGGCGTGATATCCTATACACCCTGCCTCTGCATTTCAGTTTTACTTCCCATGCCTGGAACCTTCGCTGGGGACCCATTTCCCTTCCTCGTCCCAGGGATTCAAACTCAATTCTAAAATAATTTCACAGGCCGATACGAGGGGACATCTTTCATCTCCCCTGGAACAGGAATATTCTATTTAGACCATCAAATGCGTGAGCTATCGCTGCTTTTCTGGACGAGGACAGACTTTTCTTTGTAACCATTTCACGTTCAAAATATGGTTTCATTAGCAATAGGATTCTACTTGAAAGAAAAAAGTATTTTATACAGATAATTGCCCTGCAAAAAAACTGCCAAACTTTCAGCAGACGGAAGCATTCTATTTCCTACCATCCACACGTTGTCACCAGCAAGTGATTTCAAAGCACAAGCCATGCTTCTCGACAGGAAAGGCTCTCGCTAATGACTTGGTGGCTTCTGACCAAGAGGTGTGGCAGCCGCTGGCAGCCGGTCAGCGTTTTCGCCCAGTCTGGACACACAGAGAAGCTCTCAGTCAGACGGAGGGAATGCTAGAGCCATAAAAACGTGACACAGCGGCGACACCTTGAACGTCGTATGTGGTTCCGAGACGCATCCCCAGGAGCTTCTCACTGGAGCTGCACAACGTGGAGAGGCAGGGCACGCACTGCTACTCTCTTGTTTTTTTCTTTAAGTGAGAAAAGTTGAGTTTCTGGGTGACAAGTGGCATGGTGGAGTCTGAGCCAGCCTTCCTGCCCAGAACCCTCGCTCCGGCCTGAGACCTCCCCCTTTCTAACTGTACATGATCTTCCTTCCAAGAGACGGCTCCCTCCCCCCACCAGGAGACGGGGCCACAAGGACACACCTGGGGGGAGAGAGTCATGCAGGCAGCGCTGTGACTGTGGTGGGGCTTCGGTGATGGAGGCACAATTTCTAGAGAGGACAGAATCATGTGGCAGATAGATGAAGGCTCCCCCAAGATGTCCTCACCTCTCAAACCGGCGACCCTGTGATCCCACATGGCCATGTCACTGGGGGGTTGGGGGGTCAGAGTCAGAGAAGCAGAGGTCAGAGTGATGCAGAGCCACGAGCCGGGGTAAGAGGGCAGCCTCTAGAACCTGGAAAAGGCAAAAGCACATGGACCCCCACCCCGGGCCCCTAGGAGGGACACAGTCGTATTGACCCAATCTGGACTCCTGGCCCCCAGAAGTGTAAGGCAACGACTCTGTGTTACATGAAGCCCCTGAATCTGTGGTCTTCGGTTACAGAAGCAGCAGAAATCAAACACCCACACCGCCAGCAGGAGGACTGGGTGCAAGGTGTATGAGAGAGGCTGGCGGGCACTGCTGGCCGGTGCGGGGGCCTGGAGATGAGGCCCGAGCCGGACGTTGGGCGGGCAGCATCAGCCCCTTGTGGACACAGGGTCTCCAGGAGCCCTTCTCTGCCTTTGGCCTGGGGATTCCACAGGCCCCCAAACTTGTCGAGCTGCAAACTGTTCGCTTACTTCCGCCCCAGCTGCCCCTCTGAGCCGGAGTAAGGAGGCTCTGGACTCCCCAGAACCAGGCTGGAGACCTGGGGAAAGAGACCGTTGGACCCGTCTGGCTTCCAGCTCCCTGTGGTGACACTTCTTTGGTCTCTGGCATGTCTGCACGTCTTTCCAGCAGAGGCTCAACTGCCTTTGTTTCCAATATTTTTCCAAGAATCCCTGCAGAGTAACATCTCACACCAGAGCGGTGGCAGCAGAGATAAAGGTGTTTACCTCTGCCCACCACTGAGGTTTTGGGTTCCCCGAGCGCAGGGCTCCTCTCCCGTCTCGCAGCCCGCTGCGTGTGCAGACGTCACCTTGCCCTGGTGGCACCATCCAGCGGGCACTGGGGCTTCTACTATTGCTGCAGGTAAGAGCCTTCTTTGTTTCTGACCCAGGAGTCGCACGTCTTCAACCAGCTTCCTGGAACTGTGGCAGGCTCACCTGCCGGGTGGGAAGAATTTCAGACCCACCACAACTTCTCACTCTCTGCTAATCTCAGCCTCGAGTGCTGGTCTTTGGCATCAGTGAAACGCACATTAAAGTGTCGTGGCGGGTCCCTCCTCACATCTCTGCACAGGTGGCCGCCTCCCTGTGGCACCCCTTTCCCGGTCACATCAGCCTCCCGCCTGGTGGTCCCCTCTCCCCTTGACAGAGCCTCCCTACACTTCTCTGTTCCCTTCTTCCTGCTGCAGTTTCACAGGTATCATGTTATCAAGCAATTTGCAGGGTGTCTGTCTTCCCTCTGGACAGCGAGACCCCCAAAGGCAGGCACGGTGCCCCCAGGCAGGGGTCTGGGTCCCACTGCTGCTCTGTCTGGGGTCTGGGCGTGAACCATTGGCCTGGTGTCATCCCTCATGAGGACAGGATTGGAACCTTGCTGCTCAAGTCCTGGGGTCACCGTATGTGGCCAGACCTTCTGCCTGAATGAAGGCACAGCTGGTGGCGAGGGAAAGCAGGCAGTGGGCGTGGCCACTCCCTTAGCCACATGGGACCACAGCTGCTGGGTGGGGGGAAGCCTCAGCAGGGCCAACGACGTGAGACAGGGCGGGGCCCGTGGAGCGTGGGCAGCCTGGCTCCCGTAGCGGATTCCTACAGGGAGACAGGGCCAGTGGGCAGACTGGGCCCAGCATGTGAAAGTACCAAGCCACAGGAGCCAGGGAAGGGCTACAAACGTAGGAGGCGCCGGGAAACACCGAAGGTGTTCAAGATGCCACCTGGTAGTAACAGTTCTTCAGGGAGAGGATCCCTTCAAAGGTAAAAGGACCCAATAAAATGTGCCCCTCTCCTGCCCCCTCCACGTGGGACAGACAGTTGCTGGCTTCTGCTGGGATGAATTCTCCTGCCAACAGGAGCCAAGGCAGGTGTGATGGTCGACGTTATGTGTCCACCTGTCCAGGCTGCAGAGCCCCTGTGATTTAATCAAACACGTCTTAGGTGTTGCTGTGAATGATGAGCATTAGCTACAATTGGCTGCCTTTAAGTGACGATCACCGTGGACAATGTGGGTGGGCCGCACACAATCAGTTGAAGGCCTTAGGAGGTGAAACCGGAGGTTTCCTAAAGAAGGAATTCTGCCTCAGGACTGCAGCACAGCCTTCTGTCTGAGTTTCCAGCCTGCTGGCCTGCCCTACAGATTTCAGATGTGCCAGCCCTCACAATCCCAAGAGCCAGCTCCTTAAAATAAATCTCCCTGTATATGCGCGCGCGCACACAGACACACACATGCACACAGTTGGTTCTGTTTCTCTGGAGAACCCTGATGACAGCGCAGGGAGAACTGACCTGATAAAAGAGGTGCTTTAGAATCATGAGCCTGGAGGTGATATATGGCCTGACTTCAGGAGAGTGAGGAGCACGCGGAGAAGGATGGAGACGAAGGCAGGAGGTTGGTGGGGGCGGTGGGCAGAGGGTATAGCTTTCTGGAGAGCATTTAATGACATTAATTAAAGTCCTCATAAAGTCCACAACCTTTGATCTAGTTAGGCTCCTTCTAGGAACCCATTCTGAGAGAATTACTCATTCGCCCTCAAAGATGTAGGCGCGAATGTGCTCGGTCCGGCCTTCTTTCAGTATCTCATCACAGATGTTCCCGAAGTCCAAAGGGGAGTGACCAAATGATGGCTCAATCACTGCATGAATTACTGTGACTCCGTTAAAAACAATGCTCTAAAAGGAATATGTAATGACATGGAAAGAGGTTCAAGACACAGCGCCAGTGCTAACCTAAAAAGCCTTCAAAATTGTTTTTAAAGCATTGTTTCTTTAAAAAAAATCTGCACAGGAAGACCCCATACCCCAAACACTGGGGGTGAAGTCACAGATGTGTATGCAGACGCATATACAGTATGGTCTGTGTGTATACATACGCACATGTGTGTATCTTCAGCTCTCCATGGGAGAGCTTCCCAAAATGTGGCCCTTGACCTTTGAGGGATTCCTTCAGGAAGGGACCCATAAGTAGGTCTGGGAGGCGCTGCCCTTGGCTGAGATGCTTAGAGCCTTCGCCCCTTCCTGGTTCTCAAACACATCTCTGTTTCCAGAAACATCTGTTACCCACTTGCTGGAATTAAAACTCACAGGAGTATGTTCTGGAAGCCACGGCTCTGGTTCTTACACTGAGAAAGCCTGGATGGTTTATAGCCCACGTTTAAGACGTTCAGGGAAGAGGTGTTCTCAAGGCTTAAAAAAAGCCACACAAAGGTCTCCTTACGGCGAAAACAGCCTTATCTTCCTCTCCAGGGCTTCCTGAGAAGTATGGGTGAGGGAGGCCCATTGCGAGCCGGGAGGGGCCGGAGGAGGTCGGAGCCCCCCACAGCTCTCGGAGGCCCATGTGGGACACCGCAGCGCCGTCCTGTGACCGACCTGCCCCTCATCCCAGGCGTCCTCGGCCCCACAGCCACTGCGGGGCTTTTCTCCTAGAAAAAAATGAATGATTTTCTTCTCCAAATACATTTCAGATTCAGAGCCACTTGCCCTGACAGCAGATTTCAAATCTAGAACCAAAGGCAGCATCTTCACAACACGCGAGGCCGTCCACAGGCTGCTCTCACTGTCGGGGCCCCGCCTGACCCTGCGACACGTAGGAATGTCTTAGAGTTGATGTGGATCCTCTGGGGGCCCACAGGGGACCTCAGGGCATCTCCAGTGCCTCCAGCAGGTTCTCCATTTACCTGAAAGTTTTTAGAAACCAAGGACTAGAGACGGCCCAGGTTCCTTTGTCCTCATCCCGGGACAAAACACCGTTCCTCTGACAACGGTGACAGGAGACCCTTGGTGGCTTTCTGGGCTCCAGAGATGTGGCCTCTTTTTGTCCTGTTTTCTTAATAAACTGGGAGCCCCCTGGGGTGGGGGAGGGCAGTACTAAGTCCTTTTCCCCTGACAGCTCTACCGGGGTATAATTTATACACCATACAATCCACCTGTTTAAGTATACAGTTCCATGGTTTGTAGTGAATCTCCAGACCCGTGCCACCATCACCACAGCTCGGTTTTAGGACATTTCCATCAGCCACCACAGCTCCCTCATGCCCATCGGCAATGAATCCCCAGTTCCACCCCCAGGCCGCCAGGAATCCACTTTCTTTCTCTACAGATTCGTCTTTTCTGTCTGGCATCTTTCACTGAGGACTCAGGTCCTTCAGTTCCTTCCACAGATGACTCTTAAATAAATGAAAACAGGAATTGCAAATAAAAAACACATGCGGGGTGGGGAGGGTCCAGCTCAGTGGCAGAGCGCGTGCTTAGTATGCATGAGGTCCCGGGTTCAGTCCCCAGATCCTCCATTAAAAATAAATAAATTAACCTAATCTCCCCCCACCCCCGCTCCAAAAAAAATGAAGTGTGGAAGGAAAACAAAACAAACCACATCTGAGAGAGTGCTTTGCATTGAAGTAATTTCTGGTCACCGTTCAACAAATTCAATGTTCCGTAACATTTCCATGCATCTCTTCTGGTTCAGAAAAACCTACTGTATTTAGGTGCTAGGTTTTATGCAGACGATTATTTAGAGAGTCCAAATGGCTTCCTCTGATGTTTACAATGAACTGGAAATTACTCAGTTTAAACTGTGAGAAGTAAGAGCAGCCTACACCACGCCAGATAAAAGCTGACCATTAACTTCCCAGCGCGCCACGCGAACTACCCCTCAGCATCTGTACACATTAACCCGACGACGAAGTCGCCCATTCTGAAGGCAGAGGTTAAACGGGGGATGGGGCAAGTCCCTTTGTACGGCATCTTTAGTCTACACTCGGTCTAACTCACACCAAAGAAACGTGGAAACCTTTTGTAGTGGATTATAAACTGGGAGGGAGGGAGAGGAGAGAGAGCCGCAGAACGGGCTCCTTGGTGGGGTCTCTTGGCAGAAGACACTGAGGTTACGAGGAGTGAGGTGACCTGTGCTGACAGGTGGCTCAAACAGGCCAAGAGTCTGCAGCTTCTATATCAAGCTGCCCCCTCTCACGCTCAGCTGACGTGCGGGGATGCTTGCAAAGGACTAATGAGTTATCAAGGACGTCAGGACAAGCCTCTAATGAAAACTGTCACTGGACCTTTAATGAGAAGGAGGGTCGTCTACTCTAAAGGACTGTCTGGAAGTCAAAAATCATGGGCTCTCTGTACCGGGGGAAGCCCATGACCTTCCCCACAACCTCCCGTGCCGGCGGAGGGCAGCCCCGTTACCTCCTGAAGCTGGTGGCTCCGAACTGCCTGGAAATGAGCCCGTAGATACCTCCACCCCCGGCCAGTCCCCGGGCTCTCTGACCAGGTCAGGGGTGGAGGAAAGGGCTGGCGCACGAAGCTGACGGTTGCTGGGGCAGGCTGGCTCAGGGAGGAAGGCTCTGCTGGGCGGGAGAGCCGAGGCCACACAACTGCGAGTCCAGGCGGGTGGCCTTAACAAACGAGGTCTCATTTCAGCCTGCGATGCAGATCGCGCTCGCCAGGCTCGGGGACAGGCAGTTCACATCTGGAGTTCCAGCGGGGGTGTCCAGGGAACCAGGCCGGGCTGGGGAGTGAGGCAGGACCCCAGGCCTTGGGAAGATGATCAAGGTCTAAGGCATTTCGCCAAAAAAGGGGTGAGGGAGAAATCCAGGGGAATTTGGAGACAGCAAGACAACATCCCATTTATGGACCCAGGGACCACTCCTAGGGCTCAGGACAGCCATACGAAGCAGACACTCTCCTCTCCAGGAGGACAATGACACCAAGGTCGCAAGAGACCAAAGGACTTGCCCAAAGTCGCATGGCCAGTGAGCGGAGGAGCCAGCCTTCAAACCCAGGCAGACCTCTTAGTGGCACAGCACCAGCCAGCTCTGACCGCCAACCGCAAGTGACGGAGCCCGGAGGACCCGGTGGCACAAGCACAGGAACCAGAGCCGGCCCCTAGGTCCTGCTTCCTCATCTTCACCGGCTTGGCCAGGTGTGGCCTTGTGGGTCACCTGCGCGGCTGCTCTCTGGTCGGCTCTCTGCTCCCTCCTCACACCGTGAATCGGTGACCGTCAGGCAGAGCTTCTGCACCTTCCTCTGTGTTCCTACCACCTGGGGAACTTCTGCAACACCTCCCAGCCCAACCTCACCTGCAGCCAACTGTGAGCTCTGGGGGCGGGGCCGGCACTGGCAGGCTCGAGCTCCCAGGTAATTCAGATGAGCAGCAGGTGCTGAGAAGGTCCCAGGAGAGCCATTCTTCAGCGTGGTCCCTGGACCAGAAGCACCGGCCTCACCTGGGAACGTGTCAGGACTACGAATTCCCTCATCCTATCCCAGGTCCACGAGTCAGAAACTCCGGGGCTGGCGCCCAGCTCTCCGGACTCTAACCAGCTGCCCCAGACAGTTCACGAGCTCCCACTGTCTCCAACCCAATCCTTCAGGACACTTCAGAGATCCTGCAAGTCTCACCGGAGTGACCCTCCTGTCTTCTGGAAAAGATTCAGCAGGGATAAAGCCACTGATGCCGAAGAAATGAAGCAGCCCTGCCTTCCGCACCAGGCGGTGACACCGGACCCTGCCTCGTTCTCCCTCCCTGCTGGCCACGCCTCCCGGTTCCTTAAAAGACCCCACCGGCCTCGGAAACACAACTTCCTCCAGCTTCACTTACACTTTCAGAACATGCTGTCTTTGGTTTTTCTTACCCCATAAAATGTGTGGCATTTTTTTTTCCTTGAACAGCTTTATGGAGATGTAATTTACATATCATATAGTTCACTCATTTAAAGTGCATCCTTATTCAATGCTTTCCCACGTTTTCACAGTTGTGAACCATCACCACAATCAATTTTAGAACATTCTCATCGCCCCCTAAAGAAATCCCATCCCTACTGGCAGTCACTGCCCATCTCCCTGCTGCACCCCCATCCACACCCCAGCCCTGCCCCCACCCCCGGTAACCACCAACCTACATCCTGTCTCTGTGGAACCGGCTGTTCTGGATGTTTCATGTAAACAGAAGCATGCAGTGGGGGTCTTGTCTGGCTGCCTTCTTTCACATAGCAGTGTTTCCAAGGTCATTCATGTCAGAGCGTGAGTCAGCACTGCACCCCTTTATATTGCTGAATAATTTTCCACTGTACGAATAGACCATGTTAAAAAAAATCTATTCATCAGGTGATGGCTATTTGGTTTGTTTCCACTGTTTTTGGCTAGCATGAAGAATGCTGCTATAAACATTCAGGTACAAATTTTTGTGTGAATATATGTTTTCATTTTTCATGTGTATATACTCAGGAGTAGAATGCTGGGTCATATGGGAACTGTTTATATTTAACGTTCTGAGGCAGTCATAACATCATAGATGTTCCTCACCTGCCAACAGTTCCTCAGAATTGGTCCATTTATATACAGCTCACTCTCGTTAGTTTACCACACAGGTGGGTGAATGTGATGTTCTAGATGCTTCTAGCCACCGGCTCCCCCCACAATCCAGCCTCAGGGGAGAAGAAGAGAACTACTGGGTCCTCTCAGGAAAGAGGACCCTGAAGCGTGGGGAGGGCACGTCTCAAGGCTGTGTGGCTCCAAGGACTATGCCTCCTCCAGCTTCAGGGCTCTGAGCTCAGGGCCCCAGCCAGCAGGTGCCAGGGGCCAAGGCAAGGGTGCCCAGGGCTGGTGCCATCTGCCACCCTCCCACTGCATTATAAGCATGGTTGCCTGCCCACCACTCCTGCCAATAACACATCCTGCTCCTTCCATCTCAGAGACATCTTATAAACAATCCAATCTAAAATTTTAAATGGAAGAAAATTAGAAAAGAAAGGTAAGCAATAAATAAGTCAAAACCCTATCCCCCTGAAAATAAAAAAATAACAATTTGGGGGCACATTTTAATTTCCAAGATGCTTTTAACTTAATATATACTGTGGCCACTTCTCTGGGGTACTATGTCTTCAGCTGCATTACTTTTTAAAGCTTTCAAAATACTTCACTGTATATACTATGTACTATAGTCATATACACATTTCATATGATGTAATTAGACATAGGTATATACTAAATAAAAGACAACTTACTTGATCACTGATTTTGGATTACTGCTTAATTTAAAAGTTTTAACCATTATGAGCAATTCAATGACTCCGTCTGCAATGAAATCTTCTCACACAGCCTTCATTTTCAAAGATAAATGTTAGGAGAACTGATGGGTCAAAAAAGCAAGTCCTCTCAGCTTTGCACGTGAATTCTACCAAATGTTCAAAGAGTCGATGTCCACTCTTCTCAAACTCTTCCAGAACACTGAAGAGAAGGGAATGCTTCCCAACTTATTTCTTGAGGACAATATTGTCTTGATATAAAAACCAGACAAAAACAACACACAGAAGAAAACTATAGGCCAAAATCGCTGACAAACATAGGTGTAAAAATCCTCAACAAAATATTAGCAAACCAAATACAACAATGCATTAAAGAGATCATATGCCATAATCAAGTGGGATTTATTCCAGGGATGCAAGGATGGTTTAATATCTGCAAATCAGTCAATGTGATACACCACATTGCCAGAATGAAGGATAAAAATCATATGATCATCTCAATAGAAGCAGAAAAAGCCTTTGACAAAAATCAACATCCATTTATAATAAAATCTTAATACAATAAGTATAGAAGGAATGAATCTCAACATAATAAAGACTGTATATGACAAAACCCACAGCTAACATCATGTTCAGTGCTGAGAAACTCAAAGCTAACCCTCTAAGATCAGGAACAAGACAAGGATGTCCATTCTCACCATTCTTAAGCAACATAGTACTGCAAGTCCTAGCCAGAGCTATTAGGCAAGAAAAAGAAATAAAAGGCATTCAACAGAAAGGAAGAAATAAAACTGTCACTATTTGAGGATGACATGATTATATATATAGGAAGCCCTAAAGACTCCATCAAAAAAACTGTAAGAAATAATAAATGAACACAATAAAGTTTCAGGTACAAAATCAATATACAAAAGTCTGCCTTTCTATAAACTGAACCAGCAGAAAGAGAAATTTAGAAAGCAATCCTATTTATAATTGTAACACAAAGAATAAAATACCTAGGAATAAATTTAACCAAAAAGGTGAAAGACGGTACACTGAAAACTATTAAGACATTGTTGAAAGAAACTGAAGAAGACACAAAGAAATGGAAAGATATTCCATGCTCATGGATTGGAAGAATTAGCATTGTTAAAATGGTTGTATTACTCAAAGCAATCTAAAGCCTCAACGCAATCCCTATCAGAATCCCAAAGACATTTTTCATAGAAATAAAAGAAAAAAATCCTAAAATTTATATGGAACCACAAAAGACCCCAAATAGCCAAAGCAATACTGAGAAAAAAAGAACAAGGCTGGAGGTATCACAGTCCCCGATTTCAAATTTTATGACAAAGCCACGGTGATTGATAGCATGGTATTGGCAGAAAACAGACACATGGATCAATGAAACAGAATTGAGAGCCCAGAAATAAACTCACACACATACGGACAATTAATTTATGAAAAGGGGTTCAGAAAATACAATGGAGAAAGGATACTCTCGTCAATCACTGGTGTTGGGAAAACTGGATGTCAACATGCAAGAGAATGAAACTAGACCACTGTCTCACGCCATACACAAAAATCAATGCAAAATGGATTAAAGACTTAAAAGTAATATGTGAAACCATAAAATTCCTAGAAGAAAACATGGGCAGTACGTTCTCTGACATCAGTCTTAGCAATATCTTTCTGGATAGGTCTCCTCAGGCAATGGAAACAAAACCAAAATAAACAAATGAGATTGCATCAAACTTTTCATCAAAAAGCTTCTGCTCAGCAAAGGAAACCATCACAAAACAAAAAGACAACCTACCAAATGGGAGAAAATATTTACAAATCATCTATCCAATAAGCAGTTAACACCCAAAATATACAAAGAACTCATACAACTCAGCAACAACAAAAACCCTCAAACAACACAGTTTAAAAAAGGGGAGAGGAGTTGAATAGATACTTTCCTAAAGAAGACACAGAGTTGGCCAGTAGGCACATGAAAAAATGTTCAACATCACCAATTATGAGGGAAATGCAAATCAAAACCACACTGAGGTATCGCCTCACACCTGTTAGAATGGCTATTACAAAAAAGGCAAGAAGAAACAAGCATTGGAGAGGATGTGGAAGGAAACCTCGCACACTATTTGTGGGACTGCAAACTGGTGCAGAAATTATGGAAAACAGGATGGGGATTCTTCAGAAAACTAAGAACAGAGCTGCCATGTGATTCCGCTATTCTACTTCTGGGTATTTGTTCAAAACACTAATTCAAAAAGATACATGCACCCCTATGTTCAGTGCAGCATTATTTACCATAACCAAGATATGGAAACAACCTAAGTGCCCGTGGATGAGTGAATGGATAAAGAAGATGTTATACACACACACACACACACACAATGGACCACTAGTTATTTAAAAAAAACCCGAAATCTTGCCATTTGCAACAATATGGATGGACCTTGAGGGTATCACACTAAGTAAAATAAGTCAGATCCAGAAAAACAAATACCATATGATTTCACTTATATATGGAATATACAAAAAGAAGAAAATGAACAAACCAACTCAACCCAACCAAACACGCAGATACAAAGAACAGCATAGTGGTTATTAGAGGGGAAGGTGGGGGAGAAGGTGAAGTGGGTCCACGGATTCAACTGCATGGTGACAGATGGAAAATCTTGGTGGTGAGCACTGTAGTGTATACAGAATTCAAAATATACTGTTGTGCACATGAAACCTACATAATGTTGTAAGCCAGTGTTACTTCAATTAAAAAAAAAGATGTCCTTTAAAAGGCTGTTCATACATAATGCCAAGTGTCTTCCAGAAAGGTTTTCCCAATTTTTATTCTTACCAGCGGTGTCGGTGGGGTGAGGGAGGGGGCTGAGGGTGCACTTCCATGAACCCTGGCCAACATGGAGCATCACTTCTTTAAGAAACATAACTTTTTCACCCATCAGATGTTTTGCACATAGATTTGTAGCTAATTATTTTATTTCGGTAAGAGCCAGTCCATTTTACAGGAACATACAAACATGCCCTTTTCTTTGCCAGACCAACAAGAGACCAGTGGTTGACCTTGGAAGTCCAGTGGCTGTGACTTGGAACATGGTGCAAAATACCTCAGTGACGGTCACTGTGCTTTGGTTCTGTGATCACACATGGAAAGCTCTCATGATCCCCGAGTCTCCCCACACATGGACATAACGTGAATGTTGCAAAGGATGGGAAAGATGTCTAAGAAAGAAACCTGCTTCCCCGGAATCAAAGAAGAAACTACACTTCATTCTCTTCTTCAGGCACATGCCACTCACCACCTGAGCCACGGAATTTAGTCCCTAGTAACATATATTATTTTACACTACATCATAAGAAAATACTCAAATTGCCTTTCCTTCCTGTTTGTCCCAAAGGATGTGACACAGAACAGGTAATACTGCAGATACTGATGACATTTTCTGATCACTCATTTGCTTTGGGACATTGTAGCCAATGTGACACATGTACACTATAATTTTAAAATGAGCTTGTGGAACTTGACCCCAAAGTACGTGAACGCGTAGAAAAATTTTCCCCTTTAAAGGCTGGGTGATTTTTCCTTAGAAAAACTATAGATGACATTTATCTGGAATCAGATCTTTATTTCGAAGATCAGGTGTTCAGTACAGTGCGATATAACTTCTCACTTAATCCTCAAAATCATGCTATGAGGCAGATGCTACGGTTATCCCTACTTTGCAGATGGGGCGACCGAGGCACACAGGGGTCAAACAGCCAGGGATACACAGCAAGTCAGTGGCAAACTAAGATTGGACCCTGGTCGGTTGACCCTGAGCCTGAACTTGAACCTCAACTTCAGAACCAGGCGCACCTGGAGTGCATCTGATGTGTACTAAGTTATTAGGTCCTAGTGATCTAAAGAATAAAGAAAAAATCAAAACAACCACGGATGAGGAAATTAAATTTCAGATATTCCTTTGAAAGAATAAAGCATGCAAAAAAAATACACCATTGATAGAACCACAGCCCCTTTCAATATATTTTCTGAGGAATAGAAGTCAGTCACGAAACAGTACATGCCACATAACGCTATACACATTTCTAGAGAACACAAAATGAATCTGTCCTGATAGAGAGCAAATAACTGCTGCTTAACAGGAATTAATAGGAAAGAAGACAAGGCCACTTCCTGGGGCGACAGAAATGCACCGACAGGAGTGTGCGTTACACGGGTGTGTGCGGTTGTCAAAACTGGAGGAGCTGGGGGGGAGGGGGTAGCTCAGTGGTAGAGTGTGTGCTTGGCGTGTTCCAGGTCCTGGGCCTAATCCCCAGCATCTCTGTTAAGAATAATAATAATAAATAAAAATAAATAAATCTGATTACCACCCCCTAAAAACACTGGTGGAACGGATGGCTCACTTGAGATGTGTGGAATATACTGCATGCAAAATAAATATACCTTGATATAAATGTTTAAAAATTACCCCCTCTGCATCCCTAAATAATCTAATAATGGCTAGACTTTACGAGTTATCTCAACAATCGCAAAAGGACGCCTCAAGTGAGCCTTTTGTTTATATTTGGACTGAGAATAAGGTATTTAAATGACTGGTAAGAGCCCTGCGCACGTTCAGCCTGCAAGTCAGGGCTTCCTGCGGCCTGTGCTTTAATAAACAGATTCGCAAAGGGAGGGGCCTCTCCTGAGCTTGGGAAGGGCAGCCCCGTGAGGACAGGAAAAGCAGTGGACCAGGCAGTCACGCAAGGGGAGCAAGAATTTTGCAGGAGCACAGCCATCAAGGCCACGAGCAGTGACGCTGACATCGCTGGACACACACTGACCACTGGGCCATCTGGCTACAGGACAACTACTCCATAAAATCTCGGCAAACACGCCAGGGGGGAAGGCCATGGTGACCTGAAAGTTCATAGTTGATGGCAAAGGAGTGTCCTGCAGGTGAGGAGCCTGATGGACAGCTCCAGGGTCTGGCAAGGCCACGCTAAAGCCAGTGTCGGAACGTCGGTCCTTCATTTAACAGCCCAGCCGGCCCTCACAGGACCCTGGGATCCAGCGCGGGGCACCTGTCAGGAGATCCACGGGGAGATGGGCTGTTCCAAGCAACAACTGCACCGCACCCCCTCGCCTCGGGGAACAGGGTTTCATTGTAAATACGCACACGGAAAGTGCTGTTGCAGTTTTCACGCAACGGCCTGCCGGCTGGCCAAGCATCATTCCTGTTCTGCAGAGAGCCTGCTGGAGTGTGAGCAACGTCGGAGCAAAGCTTTCCAGGCTTCCTGCGAGCACTTCGTTTAGGGGAGCATTCTCTGATGGCGGCTTCACAGACAGATGAAGCCCAGCCATGAGGGGTGTGCATTTCAGAAATAAAGGGTGGTGGGCAACGCCGAGGGACAAGCAGGTGTGACAACGGGGTGAGCGAGGCAGAGGGAACGGCCACGCTCCTAACTCAAAGCCCGTGGCCCTGGTCCCTGCCCTGGAATAAGTTACTCAGCCTCCCCCGGCTCCACGGTTTCCAAACCGCACATGCAATCATCAGGGATAGAGTCCTTTTCAACCTGGTGTTGAAACCAGGGAGTTCTTAGGAAGCCATGATTGAGCCAGAATGTTTGTGTCTGTCTCTCCAGAGCAGATGAACAGCCTGACCTTCCAACCGTAGAAAATCATGACTTGAGAAGCAGGGCCAACACCTGCAGGGCTTCCCTTCCCGCCTCCACCCGCTCTGCGGCCTGGGAAGGACCTGTGTCCCTCCCCGCCTCCCTGGGCCTGACTCTCCCTGCCCCGTCCTCGTTTCCCACACGGAGTCCCTGGCTCACTCTGAGGGATGCTCTGGATGAACACGCCTGGCGCTGCCTGGCTTAGTGGGCTTTAGGTGAGGGTAACAGCGTCTGCAGGGACGTCAGGAGGTTTGGGAAATGGCTTCTCAGCATCACAGACGAGGGTGGGCGAGGTCCAGAGGTCAGGTCCTCGAGCCAGCAGAGGGGCGGGGACAGCTGGCCTGCCCTGTGGCCGCAGACCAGACTCCTCAGCGCCCAGTGTAGCTCTGGCTCCCAATTCCCAAGGGAGAGCCGAGGAGAGCATCCCGGCGGCCCTGGACCAGCAGTCACCTCGCCTGCACGCGCCGCTCCCACGGCTCTGCACGGCCGAGGCTGCCCTTTCCTGTGCACTTGGCAGCTGGCTGCTGCAGAGAGAGCGGGGCCTCCCTGGAGAATCTGGGAGAAAGTCAAGGAGCTAATCCTGAGTGACCTTCAGACCTCGAGACTTCATCTCCCAGCAAATGTGGTTCATTTGATCATATGACTGCAGGTTAAAAAGGGCGGAAAATGACTCTGGAGCAAGGCTTGGCCTTCACCTTGCCCCAGAACAACCCTCTTCCGTCCACCCCATCCACACTCGGGGCCTCTGGGCCTCCCCTTGAGATTGGCCGGCGACCTGGGATCAGCCTCCCCTTCTGGTCCCGCTCTGCCGCCCTCGGGCGCCGTGGGGCAGGGGAGAGGGGGCTGCAGGCCCGCCTGGAGGGGCCCGCCCTCCCCGAGTCCCAGCACCTGCGGCCCCCACACCTCCTGGGGCTCTGGGACAGTGCTCTGGACAGCCAGGTGGCCTAGGCACACACCTGGGGGAAAAGGAGGACACGAGTTCCACCCCGCAAATGACCAAGTCAGAGGCCAGAGTCAGGGGCGGGAGGACCGCGGACGGCGCCTGGTGGGTCTCATCTCAGCCTCCCCTCCCCGCTACAGCACGGAAGATGAGTCTGTGCCTCCGTGCTGCCCTGAACGTATGAACGCCTAGGGAAGCAGGTGCTATGCTCCCAGTTTACAGACGACAAGACTGAGATCTGGGCGTGGTCTGCTAACTTGCTACTGGGGGCACAGTGAGGACCAGAACTCGGCTTGGGCAGCGTCCGAAGCTCCTGCCTTTGTCCCCTCCCGAGCTGCCGTCTGCAGCTTCCACCACAGATGGAGGAGAAAAGCCATTACACTTGTCATCTTGGTTTGTCTTTAAACTAAACTTCCAAAAGCACCTTTCCTGAGCTCCAGACTAACCTGGCAGGGGGCTAAGCTGGTTAGAAACTGGTGTTCCTTAAGGGACAGTCACGATACCGTCTGGGGCCTGGGAGCTGGCTCGTCACCTTCCAGCAGCTTCTGTGGCACTACAAGGCGGCCTCCAGGCCTTCTCCCCGCCCGTCTCCAGCCTCTGTCAAGCAGGCCTGCTCCCTGTCACCTGCTGGCCAGCAGACTTCAAGTAAGGAATGTGTGGTCAGGAAGGAGACCTCCCACACCTGGGTGGCAAGTCTAAGCGAGATCAGTATTTCCAGCAAGTGCCACAAAAGCCCTGTTTCTGCTCTTTCCTCATACAAAGTGCTCAAAGGACCCCCCTCCCCAAAAGCAGACACGGAGCCGAGCAACAGGCAGGGTGGAACCCTGACAAAGCAACCAGAGATTCTGCACTTGGCGGAGGCAGGTGGGTATGGCCGATGTGCCTCTGGGGAAACAAGAACTTAACGCACAGAATGGAGACTGTTGAGACGGACCAGTCATCTCTCCATGTTGACGAAGCCCTGAACAGGAAACTAAAAACTCTGCCTGTCATGCTTTTGGCCGTCACTCTCCACAGTGCTCAGAGGGGATACGGTCCCCCAGCGCCGGCAAGAAGGCGATGTGCTACGTGGCAGTGGGGTGGGCGTAGGAGAGGGTGAGGCCCCTGCCCCAAGCTGCCCATTTTATACGGGCGGGAGGTGGGGGGACAGGCAGACACGCTGTCACCTGGTCATCCTGCGTCCTGCTGACCCCAATGGCAGCTGTACCACGTCTCCTGTTGCCCGCTGTCACATGCCCGTCTGTCCCCGACCCCACAACAGCCCAGCAGCAGGGCACCGAGGCTCAGAGTGCAGGCTTTGGAGATGGGCTCCTGGGACAAACTCCCTGGCTCTCAGTACCTGCTGTGTGGCCTCTGTGTCCTCAGCTCTAACATGGGGACAAAAACTGCAGCTTTCCAAGGGGTTCTCGGAGATGTAAGTAACAGGACACCATCTAGCAGGGGTGGCTGTGCTCTGCCAGGTGGGACAGCGTTGGAGGTGCCGTCAGAAGTGGGCAGGCAGTGGATGACTGGCACATGTGGCCTTTGCAGCACGGACGGGCCATGTTGATCCTGGAGGATATGCTTTGCACGGAGCACAGGGAACACCAGCCTTTTCAATCAACCAGGAAGTGCTCCCACCACCCCAGTCTGTCTCTGGCCCTGATGGCTTTAGTGTGGTGGGTGTGAGGGGCCGAGGTCACCCTGCCTTGGGTGACACGATCCTCAATTGGAAGTACCTCTCATAAGCCCAGTGACCAGGCTCACAAGCCACACAGCAGACTCCTCTTTGGGGCCTCCGGGAGACCAGTCTCTGAGCTGGGGTTGGCCTGCTCCGAGTCACTGTGCTGGATTCCAGGAAGTCAGTTTCCCTGTCTGGTGTCCTCTTCTCTGGTCCTAAGCAGACATCTCCTGACTTTATTAAGATCGTGAGGATCAGGGTGAAAACACCAGGGCAGCTCCTGGAGGTCCTTGAGGAGAACATCACTGAGTCAGCACGCTTACGTATGTGTCCTCCAGGATCACGTGTGTCAGATCACACACAGCAGAGACGCTTTTTCTATGAGTCCCTAAGATTGAGTGATGTGTACTCCAGGTAATGTTTGTCTTCTAGACCCCAGGTTGGTGAAATTTTGTTCAGTTACAAATGACATTTAATTATTTGAAGCTTTAATGCTGTGGCCACTGCTGTTCCCACTCTCCAGGGCCTCAAGCAGTTTCTTGGAGGAACCAGGACTCCGCAGCAGGGACAGGCTTGCCTTGCCCCGCTGGTTGGGGAGGGCACGCCCCAAAGCCCAGAGACCTCGCTCCACGGCCATGGCTGGACAGGCAAGGCTGGGCCTTGGCTGTGCCTAACCACCTTGTTCAAACCGCTGGGCATAAACTGGTGCAAAGTCCACCTTTATTAACACAAAGTCAAACTGTCAGGATTTTACCACTGAAATTACCCTTTGTTTGCTCTGCTTGTCATTTAAAGGCCTCGCCATCCGCCCAGTGGCCCAAGAGAAAGAACGAAACACCACCCTGGATGCTTGCTCTTCCCCAGGCTGCCCAGACCCCGTTGGTCCCCCTGCCTCCCGAGGACGGCCGTGCAGCCGGCGGGGCCTGGGTTGGATTCTGGCTCCTGCAGTCACAGACTGAGGGACTCAGGCCAGTTTTCATCTCTATTAAAGGAAAGGAACAACCTAATAACAAAAAGGGGCGGAAGACCTAGACAGACATTTCTCCAATGAAGACACACACGTGGCCAGCAGGCACATGAAAAGATGCTCAATTATCACTAATTATCAGAGAAATGCAAATCAAAACTACAATGAGGTATCACCTCACACCAGTCAGAAGGGCCATCATCAAAAAGTCCACAACAAATGGTAAACGCTGGAGAGGGTGTGGAGAGAAGGGAGCCCTCCTGCACTGCTGGTGGGGATGTTGCAGCCACTGTGGAGGACAGGATGGAGGTTCCTTAAGAAACTAGAAATGGAGTTACCATACGATCCAGCAATCCCACTCTGGGGCATATAACTGGACAAGATGAAAACTCTGATTCAATAAGGTACACGCACCCCAATGTTCACAGCAGCACTATTTACAACACCCAAGACATGGAAGCAACCTAAATGTCCACGAACATATGACTGGGTAAAGAAGATGTGGTGTATCTATGTAATGGAGTATCACTCAGACATAAAAAGAATGAAGTAATGCCATTTGCAGCAACATGGATGGACCGAGAGATGATCACACTAAGTGAAGTAAGTCAGACAGAGAAAGACAAATGTCATATGAAATCACTTATATGTGGAGTCTAAAAAAATGATACAAATGAACTTATTTACAAACCAGAAATAGACTCATAGACATAGAAAACTTATGCTTACCAAAGGGGAAAGGAGGAGTGGAGGGATAAATTGGGAGTTCGGGATTTGCAGATATAAACTACTATATATAAAATAGATAAACAACAAGGTCCTACCTTATAGCACAGAGAACTATACTCAAAAGCTTATAACAACCTATAATAAAAAATAATATGAAAAAGAATATATATGTTCATGTATAACTGAATCACTATGCTGTACACCAGAAACTAACAACATTGTAAATCAATTCTACTGTAATAAAAACAAAAGGGGGGAAGGAACTCACCAATTTATCCTATGGATTCTATGAGGCAGTGGCTGCGACAGGCATGGCCTCTTTAGGCTCCTGAAGGCCTAACATCTTGTGATCCAACTCCCCAGCTCACCTGGACACAAGGAACCGCTTCCGCCTGGCCGCACTCTCCTTTGGTCTGTCCCCCCAAGTGTAAGGAGTCTTTACCAAAGTGCACATCCTGCTCAGAGCACTGGGCTGGACAGCCTTCTGCACCACTGCCCCTGCCGGATGAAGGGCAGCCCTGCTGGCCAGGCCGGCCTTTCCCCTCCGCCCAGGCTTCAGCCACCCTCGTGTGTTTCTGCATCTCTGCCCAGAATGGCCTCTCCTTGTGGAATCCCTTGCCCAAACTGTTCTCCTTGGAAACTCCTTCTTTTAACAAAAAATGGGCATAATTCATATATCACACAATTCACGCTCAAATGTGCATGATTTGGTGGGTTTTAGTAATTTACAAGGTTGTACAGCCATCACCACTATGGAAATCCAAGCAATTTTCATTATCCACCCCCACGCCGCCAAAACCCTAACCCTTTAAGCAGCACCCCCCAGTACACCAGTGCCCTCACCCCCAGCCCCTGACAATCACGGATCTACCTTTTGTCTCAAAGGATCTGCCTATTCCAGGTCACTCCACATAAAGGGAATAATACGATGTGTGGTCCATGTCTGGCTCCTCTCACCCAGCGTAACATTTTCCAGGTTCATCCAAGTTGTAACACGCATTGCACTTTATTCCTTTTTGTGTCTGAATAACAGTCCATTGTATGGATAAACCATCATTTGTTTATCCATTCTTCATTAAAATTTTGTTTTTAATTTTATGGAAGCATAGTCGATGTATAGCCATTCATCATTTGATGGACACCTGGTTTGTTTTCACTTTTTGGCTATTATGAATAAGGCTGCTCCAAACCCTCATGTTCAAATGTTTATGTGGGCACGTGTGTTCATTTCTCTTAGGTATATACTTAGAGAGGAACTGCTGGGCCATCTCGGAAGTCTATGCTTAACTTTTTGAGGAAATGCCAGGCTGTTTTCCAAGGTGGCTGTCATTTAATATTCTAATCACATTTCTCCACATCAACACCAACACCTGTCCTCTTCTTGAGTATGGCCGTCTCAGTGGGTGTGCAGCAGCACCTCAGTGTGGACTGACCTGCATTCCCCTAATCAGTGAGGACGTCTGGCATCTTCTCATGTGCTTATTGGCTATTCGTATTTCTTCTTTAGAGAAATGTCTATTCCAATTCTTGGCACACTTTTAAACTGAGTTACTTGTTTCCTGTTGCTGAACTGTACATGTTCTTTGTAACTTCTGCATGTAAGACTCTTACCTGATACATGGATTTCAAATATTTTCACTCTCCATGTTTTTACTTTCTTGATACTGTCTTTTGAAGCAGGAAAACTTTCCATTTCAATGAAGTCCGATTTATTTTTCCTTTGTTGCTTGTGCTCTAGGTGTCATACAGATTTACCTCCCTGTTTTCTTCTAGAAGTTTTATAGTTTTACTTTTCACATTGAGATCTTTGATTCATTTGGAGTTAATTTTTGTGGATTGCACGAGACGGGGTCTAACTTCATTGTTTTGTATGTGGATGTTCAGTTGTCCCAGCACCACTTGTTGGAGGAATATTCTTTCCCCATTGAATTATCTTAGCATCTTTGTTGAAAGTCAATTAACCATAGATGTATGGGCTTATTTCAGGACACTCAAACTTTATACCGTTGACCTGTATGTCTACTCTAAGGCCAATACCACACTTGACAGAATCACACTTGACAGAATCCAGTCTTGGATTATTGTAATTTTGTAGAAAGTTTTGTAAGATATATGAGTCCTCCGACTTTGTTACTCCTTTCCAACACTGTTTTTCCTATTCGAAGGTCTCATGAATTTCCACATAAATTGTACGATCAGCTTGTCCATTTCTGCAAAAAAAAAAAAGGGCATTTCTAATTCTGAAAGGGAGTGTGTTGAATCTATACATCAATTTGGGGAGGACTGCTAAACTAGCAATATTAAATCCTCCAATCCATGAACATGGATGTCTTGTCAAGTATTTAGGTCTTCTTTAATTTCTCTCAATGATGCTTCGTAGTTTTCAAAATCCAGGTTAAATTTGTTCTTAGGTCTATTATTCTTTTTGATGCTATTATAAATAGAATTATGCCCCTAATTTTATTTTGGATTGTCCATTGGTTGTGCATAGAAGTACAGCTGAATTCTGTATATTGCCGAAGTCCTTCATTAGCTCTAGTAGTTTACAGTGAATTCTTTCAGATTTTCTGCATCCAAGATCACATCATCTGCAAACAAAGGTAGTTTTAATTCTCCCTTTCTGATCTGAGTGCCTTTGGTTTCTTTCTCTTGCCTAATTCCTGGCTTGAACCTCCAGTACAGTGTTGAAGAGAAGTGGCGACAGTGGACGTCCTCGTCTTGTTCCTGATCTTAGGGAGGAAACTTTCAGTACTTTACCATTAAGTTTGCTGTGAGCTGTGGGTTTTCATAGATGCCCTTTATTAGGTTGAGAAAGTTTCTTTTTATTCCTACTTCGCTGAGTGTTTGTATCATGAGGAGGTACTGAATTCTGTCAAGTGTATTTTTGGTATCTCTTGAGATGACTGTGTAATATTTGTCCTTTTTATTCTATTAATGTGGCAATTACATTGACTGATTTTTGTGCATTGAACTAACCTTGCATTCCTGAGGAAAATGACATTTGATCATAGTATAGAATCCTCTTGTACTGGGGTCAGACACAGAGATGTCCTCTGTGGGTTGTAACACCTGCTGGGATGGCATACTGGACATGCCAGGCCACAATAGAGTCTGGTGAAAAAAAAGAGGACAGATACTAGGTTGTAAGAAGTGAGGAATAAAGTCCAGGGACTCAGGCTAAGATGGAGAGAGGGACTCCAGGCAGAGTTGTGGGCATTTGTTTATACTGCTTGGTGTAGACCCCTGCTTCTCAAATTTTAACGTACATAAGAATCACCCAGAGAGTTAAAACACATCCCTGGGTCCCACCACAAGGATACTGACTGGGTTCGCTTGGAACGGGGCCCAAGAATGTGCATTCCTAGGTGATGCTGATGCATAAACCACTTCACAGACACAAAGTGAAATAAATGGGGACCACATCTTCCACATCAGCAGACCCTCCCCAGCACCTGAGAAGGCACGGGGCCACTTGCCTCTCTCACTGCCGGCACGCGGGACCCCGTGGGACCCCGTGGGACCCAGGCCCAAAGCTGATTCCAGATAAAAGGAGCCCAGGAAACATTGTACATAGTATTTCCTTTTAGCATTAAACCTACATGACTAAGTGGGTGGGTTAATGACTAGCTTCATCTTACAAATGAGAAATATCCTGGTTTTTTAAAAAATCAAAATTGCAGAAGGTGCCAGCTGTGAAAGCAGAAGTAGAAATCGTCTGGCCCAGATCCATATTTCATCACGCAGATAATAAACATGGTGGTGAGGCTTTTGGAAATCCAAGCTGAATGTTTTCAACAGTGTTCAGTCAGGGACAGGAGCAGAGGGAGGCTGAGGCAGGAGAAGGATGTGGTGACGTAAAAGCTGGGGCTCAAACCCCACGACTACGCTGGCTGATCTGTACGTTTAGGTCTCGGCACTGTCGTCCCTGAAAGCTCTAAGGATTAGCACTGACTGCAGAGGATTAAGACTTTAGAATCATGACCGAGTGATTTAAAAGATCAGGCTTGCCATATGAATGCAAACCAAAAGTGAATGATGCTTTATTATCCTCAAGTTACCATGAATGAGGCTACAAGATTTTATTAATGGAAATATATTGTAGTTATGTTATTATGCATAATAAATGTACATTAACAATATATAAACAGGGACAACAATGGCTAATAAGCATATGAGCTGGGGCCACGGGGAGGAGAGGGCATGGATGCTGATAAACATGTGGTATCTCTAGATGTCACAGCAACCATCGGGTTTGGCCATAGGATGCTGAGCAGCAGAAGGACCAGGGATGCGCGTCAGGAGTCAGGTCCTGGGTTCAAGTGATCTATCCCTTAGTCCTGGGTGACCATGGACAAATGACTCCAGGACTCTGACTCCACAATCCTCTCATATGGGTAACGGGGGTCCATCCTGTGTCACAGGACTGCTCTGTGCTAAGGAAAACCATCCAGTGCATGGTGAACTCTGGACACAGCTGTGTTTGCTTCTGTGTCCCCTTCATTACTAGGGAGAAGAAAGCAGGACCCTCCTCAGAAGAGAGAAATTTTCTGGTGCAAGATGATCAAAACACCCCTGAGAGAAATGACCCTCTGGAAAATGTTCTACTGTTGGAGGAATCACAACAGAGGTGGCTGTTTTAGGGAGTATTTATAGGCTCCTGTTTAGAACGTCTCCCTTGATGTATACTTCGAGCCCGGCAGTTAATCTCCACATTACACGGCTCTATATACGCTCACAAGCGGATGCAGGCTCAGAAGGGACCGGGGTGCCTACAAGACCGCCGATGCTCGCAGATGACTGGCATTTTCAGCTACCAGTGATGAGAAAAATCTTACAAATAAAAAAATTCCTTGATTGTCTCCATGGCTACATTTCAGAGAGTAAATGAGGGGGACTTTGAACCCAAGACAGCTCCCTGGTCACAGAGCTGGCTCCCAGTACACATCTGTTTCCTGCGGGATCAAACACAAGACAGGTTTGCGTATGGCGGGCACACATAAGACAACAGCACTATTTTGTCCATCTGCTTCAAAGGCAAGTGTGAGGTTCAGTTCTGCTGCAAAAGGTGGATCGCAGCCTTATGGAGAATCTTGTCAAATCCGCCTTTCTTATAATTAGGGCTAGTCTATCCTGAGAGTTTACTCGGAGAGCACCGCGGCTGCCCGGATTCCCGCCACGCTCCCCGACCGCGGTGTGCCAGGTGAACTGCTCTATCTGTTGTCAACTGTAATCCAGACATACTGTTTTTGAAGCTGTGTTACTGCACTTCTCATTTGTACACTTCCCTAACTGGCTTAATATTTCTAGTCGAATATTTCTGATCTGGGCCGGAGCTCCAGTAAACTCAAGCATATTTAGCAACTTGCTAATGAGGACCATCTAGTCGCTGAGTTACGGCTCTTGTGGTCTGATTCCAAGCCTGCCGGCTGGCTGGCTAGAAGTCACTAAGTATCTTAAGTAAAATCCGAGGTCCCCAAGCAGCTGTTGGGTTTGCAGAGCTGTGGATGTATAAACTTCATTGGCAGTAAATGTCATCCTGCCCGCGGACAGCACGCCTGCAAACCCACGGCTCCTCGGAGCCCGCCACTGTCCCTGCCTGCCCAGGACACTGTCCCCGCCTGGACCTGAGGCCGGGAGGGTGGACCCACTCCGCCGGCTGGGACCAGGGCATGCCCCGCTGATGACAGAAATTCACTCTGAGTTGCAATTAGAGGCGCTGTCATTTTCGGGGGCTCCTGCCAATTAATTAAGCCTGTCAAACAGCAAAACCTCAGCGCTCACATGATAATTTATATGGGAAGAGACGAGCCTCACGGAGCACAGTGGCCTCCTCCACAAACAGAATTCTCCCTCGGAGCACGGAAACAAGAGAAGATAAATAAAATGAAACAACAGCAACAAAAAAAGGTGGGTGGGGAGGAGTGGGGGGTGGTCTGCACCGGGAAGGGGAGAGTGAGGCTGCCCTTGTTGTAATTGTTAACTCCGATCGCTGGAGTCGAAGACAGGCTGATTAAAACTCCAAACGAGCCCCCAGCTCCCTGAACCCTCTGCGTCCGTCCGGGATGATAGAATCAGAGGAGTTTATTCATACCATTAAGCCCCAGAGAACTTAATTGAAAGAGGAGCACAGCCCGGACCTTGACAAGCGG
This sequence comes from Vicugna pacos, assembly GCF_048564905.1. Lineage (NCBI taxonomy): Eukaryota > Metazoa > Chordata > Mammalia > Artiodactyla > Camelidae > Vicugna > Vicugna pacos. The sequence continues at coordinate 92,640,103 of NC_132991.1, read as the reverse complement.
GAGGTCACAGTAATTGCTGCCGGACATATTTAACATTAAGATAATCAGGCCATTAATTACCCTTTGGATCATTAAATCAGCCAGTTGCAAAATGAAATTTCTGCCTCTATTACTCACTTGAGAGACCACAGGGGTGGCCTTTAATTTATCAGTGAGCTTGAGATACAAAGGCTGGGGCTGGGGGAGGGCAGGCGGGGAGGGGGCTGCGCGGTGGCAGTGGCGGCGGGGGCAGGGCATCAATCCGCCATGCTCGGTGATCGTGGCAAATTAAGTAGGTAAGATAACCTCCGCTTCCAAAGGCAGAAGCTGGGGGTATGTAAATAGATGAGGGCAGACAGGGAGATCAGAGTCTGCACACCACTTAGCAGGATAATAAAGGAAATCATCCTTGATTATCAGTGCTAATTTGGACACTGCCGGTAGCTTGTTATGCGTGTTCTGAGTAGCATTTAATTAATTCAATTGCTTGTTAATGAGGGAAGTGACATGTGGGGAGCAGATGCCACCGAACTGCAGATGGGCTCTGGTCATCACGGCAAAGTCCTCTCCCCCCCATTTCTCCCCCTGCCCATTTTTCTTTTCTCTTTTTTAAAAATTTTTTTAAGGAAAGAAAATAGGAAAAGGTGTCAAGCATAGAGGAACACTCAAAAGAGACAAAACACTGACCTCGGCGGGCCCAAGGACTGTTGAAAAATAATAAGAGGAGACAATCCTGGGGCCGCGTGGGTCCTCAGGCTCCCAGAGGCCCCGTTTGGATCAGTGCATCTTTATGCCAGAAATTTGAGCCTGAGATTACTATATTGTGATCTTATGATCAAACCTAACGAGACAGAGACGTGGCCAAGTGGTGCTGCTTTTAATATCTCAGAGTTGGCAGTGGGGATCCAATTATTTTCAGTTTGGATACATTTCCCCTTTATCAATATCTCCATGTGCATAAATAAGATGAAAGTAGCGTTCAGAAATCAAAAGGAGACGGCGCTCGGTCCCCGGCAGACTCGCTCCGCCAGGAGGTGTGCGGCCCGTCTCTCCCACGCGGGTTTCTGACGTCCGGCCCCAAATCTTCCTCTCGAAGTGACATCTTTTTATAGGTTAAAGACAAGAGGGGAGTTTAGGGGCGCAGGTGAACTTGCAAATAATGGAAACCAGAGAAAGGATGCCGAGGGAGGGAAGAACGTGCACCCTCCATCAGCTGACGCGGCTCCCTTCCGGGTGGAATCAAAGAGGTGACGGGTGATTTCAGCTGGGCTTCGAGCTTCTCCCAAGGGCTTTTTCATGGAATGGGGACCACAGCTCTCCATTCTAGGTCCCTTTGATTTCCTAGACCAAATTGGCAGGCCCCCGGACCTCCACATAAATAGGCTACCTGCACTGAAATGCAAACAGCCACGGGTCCCTGCAGACCCTCCTGGGCCAAAGGCCTCAACTCGGAGACACAGTGACGGAAGATGCAGGGAGAATGCAGCTCAGCCCAGCAGAGTCTGGCTCCTGCCCAGAGGGACGTGGCACCAGAGGGCTCCGCTCGGTCCCAGCAGGAAATTATTTTCCCTGGGGTCAATCCAAAAAGCTTCTTAGTGAAAAGGGGTAAGGATGAAGAAGGACTCCCCCGTGGTGATGCAGACTGGCTCCGGAAACACCATGCGAGGCCCAGGGTGAGAGGGTGTACATGGAGGTTGGCCGAGATGGCTTTGCCGTGTGCTGGGACTGCACTCAGGAACACACGAAGAATTCCGAGGCTCTGGGGCAGCAAGACCCTCCTGAGCTGTGTACTCCAAACAGACCAGTTCCCTCTTTGACTCACTCACTCGTGCGTTCCTTCACTCGAGAAATCTGCACGTGACTGTTTTCATTTCTCTCCCTTGGAGCTGTGTCCTGACACTGGAACCAGAGCCCTGCGGGGCTGCCCCAGGCCCCCGTGTCCAACCCCACGTGACAACACAGAGTAAGGGGCAGCCCACAAACTCCACTGCTGACTGTCCTGCAGAGAGCGCACTGCCCCTGTGTGAGCCCCCAGCATCCAGTGAGCTCTGTCCACTGGGACCACCTCTCTCCCACTTCAGCCGCCCTGTTCACAATCAATATTTTAAGTGTGTGCTTAAATGGTATCAATAGCAATTAGAGGGGAATTCTGATTCCACCCCAGATGTAGTTAATTGTTACGGCATCGATCTCCTCTACCTGCTCCTTTTTCCAAATTAAACCTCCATCACAGAGGGGGGCGAAGGGCATCCTCTCCCCCGCCTGCGACAATAAATTTAATATCGAATGCACCAGGAAAAAATGGTGGTGGTTGCAGAATCCATCCAGAAAGAATTTTTTTCTCCTTCCTGGGAGTAATTAAAAGATGCTTTTCTTGACTAACGATTCCCCGGTTTAGGAATGGGAAGTCAATACTGCTTTGCCGCCGTCAGCTTCGATTGATCTCCATGCTGTTCAAGTTTGAACGGAGGTTCTCAGGGCAGCTGAGAATCACTGGAACCAATTATGGGCCGTCCGAGCTGCCCTAATCAGGGGCGTGGGGACAGCGAGCAGGAGGGCAGACGGCTGATTGGGGCGCCTGTTTCCTTAACTCCCCTGCAGGTCTGGGAGACACCAGTGCAAGGGGTTTCAGTTCTTTCTTTGGAGAAAGATCTGCCGTGTTCTACTTCCCCGTGATCCTGAGTCTGTGCGCGCGCGTGTGTGAGTGTGTGTGCGTGTGTGCATGTGTGTGTGTGCGCGCGCGCACGCGCTGGGGAAGGAATGGCACATTTCTAATTATATTCCACTGTCAGAATGAATCTTCTGAACAAGACAGACTGGACGAAGCTTCTCAGGAAAACAGCTGGGCCCTTTTCCAAAGAATCAGACTGGATATACTGCACTTGGCTTTTCCTAGGATAGAGATACAAGCGTATTAAAATATTTCTTTTTAGTATTACCTCAGGGCCATGTTAGAGACCCCTCCAGCTGTCCGTACGAGCAGTCGCAGGGTCTGCAGAGAGACCAAGGCGAGCCGGGTGGAAGGGAGTGTCTCCTCGTCTCGGAGAAGCAGGACCCAGACGAGCCATCCGTCCTCCCATCGAAGACTGGATTCCACGGGGACATTCTAGCCCAAACTTTGAGTTTGTATTTCTATTTGAGGAAACTGCGGGAGGTGGTGAAGGAGGAGGCACCTGAATCCTTGTCACACTGTGCTGCTGAGTTGTTTTTGAGCGTATCTGTGACTTTGCGTATGATCCACCCCGGCCTCAGCCTTCCAGCTGGCCTCCCCGCCTGTCTCCATCCCTTCTTATGACGCACTGGCTGCCTTCAGTCCTCTCGGGAGCAGGTCAAACATACACGAACACATGAACAGACCCAGCCCCTCACCCTCTGCCCGCCCCAGAGTCACTGTTAAAACACCACCCCCAGCTCTCCATGCCTTGCCCACCCCCACTCCTCACTGTACCCAAGGGTCCAGCTCCCCAAGGGCCCTGAGGTTTCCGTACTACTTCTCTGCCTAGGCCACTTGCATCCTCTGCCACATACACTCCCCACACCCCCGGGTCTGGAAGTCACTCCAGATTTTAAAGCCCTGCTCAGGTGACATTTCTCCAGGAACCTCCTGGAGCATACCAACTCCCTCCTGTCTACGCATTCCACCGCGTCCTGGCATCCTCAGCTGGCCCTGAGCAGCCGCCAGTCACTGCAGGCTTGTGATCATCATCTAATACTCAATGAAGATTTGCTGAATTGCATTAAAAACAAAACTCTCTGGGAGAATGAATAAAGGCACAAAGAAACACTGAATTTTCTATGGTGTTTATCCTCTTAGAAATGGACAGAATTTAGAAATTCCAAAGCTTCCTCTGGAAACACCACGTAATCACATCACCCTCACCACAGGGACTTCACTGCAGTGACTCCACTTGGGAGTGAGGAAGACTTTGACATGTCTCTAAAATGTAAAGGTACGATGTGTACAATACAGTTACATACTCAGGAGCTTAATTCAAATTTGCCAATTAGAACTATGACATACCATTACAGAGAAGGTCTTCACTTACGAAGATGAAATTAATATAAAGCATTTACCAGCTAGAAAATTAACCCACATCTTTGTTTCAGATCCTTCTAAATGGTTTCTAATTATGATAGTTGGAAAAACACACTTTTCTACTTCACGGTATTAAAAATAGTGTATATGCTCTTTTATACACAAACCGTCAAATGTATAAGGTTAATCTTTCCCCAACTTGTTTCAGCGTTTTCTGCATTCACACGTTAAATTCAATCCAATTTCCCAGCGTTTTTCTTTTTCAAACCTAAATAACTTCCAAGAAAACCACATGTATGAGAAAACAGGCATTAAAACACGGATTAATCTTTTAAAGGAATAGCCCTAGTTGCTGACCCAGCTGACTTCTTCATTAGTGTTAAGTCCAGATTAAAAAGATGTAAAAGTGGATCATTTCTTCAGTTGGTAAAAGAGGTGTCCACATGTATATTACAAGACACGACTCACGGAGAAAGCGCTCAGAGGGCCAACCTAGGCAATTTTAAACACATACACTTCGCGCCCCTTTCTTGCTCCCCCGCCCCCTCCCCGCAGAGCACCTAATCAAAGAGCAGGGTTAATAACACCAGCTTCATTCTCTCAAGTGAACCGAAGGGGGCACCACCAATTCATTTTTCAGAGTTAATGAAATCGAGCCCACTGGTCTGCCACATTGCAGCTGCTTAGCGGGACAGACCAATTTCCCGACCCGCGCGTGTGGCCGGACCACAGATGGACACGGGGCTCCCACGCTGTCTGATCACCAGCAGAACAGATCGGTTCTGACGACGGGCGACGTCCTCCCTCCCTGCCCCCCGCAGACACCCGAGCCGCCAAGGCTGCGCCCACCCCGCACCGCTGCCTCGGATGCAGGGATGCAGCCGCCGAGGCGGGCTGGCCCATCCCGCCTCTGCGAAAGAGGCTTTCTCCGAAGACGAGCCGTTTTATCACCTCTCAGGTACATTAAATATGCATGCGTACTCAAAAACGGTTTCTAATTGCTGTAAATGAAAAATGAGAATCGAAATGGCCTCAAAATAAATGCGCTTTTTTACACTGGGTAACAATTAACATTAATGAGGAGCCACCATACGTTACCCCATATTTGGCTGATTAAATGTGTTAGAAATATATTTTAGAAAATAAAATATATTTGGTTACTATAAACTGACTTAGTGTGGGTGGGGAGGCCGATGAGTCCATGCTTATCAAAGATAGAAGAATAACGAAGCTAAAGAATCAAAAATTCATAATTAGTGTGAACAGCACAGCTTATGCCTATTAGAAATGTATTAATTAAAGTGATATATTCATAAGGTTAGAAGCCTAATACATTTCTAAGAGAGGGAGAGGAATCCGCAAAGTGTAAAAACAAACATAAAAAGTTAAGGAGTCTGAATTATCCACGTCTGCTGAAGACCGACTTTAAACGCAGACGTTCGGGTGCCAGGTTAGTCAGCGTTCCCACAGGCAGGGAGGGCAGTTCCCACCCCGGTCGTGGGACGGCTGGCAGACGCCCCCTAACCACACGCCCTCCCACGCCCCTACCTCGTGGAGTCCAGCGAGGGCTTCGTCCGCCCCTGGCTGCTCTCCTCCCAGACGCTGTTGGCCAGCTCGTTCCCGATGGATGACATCACCTTGATCAGCTCGATGGGCCAGTCGTCGAGGTCCAGAGATCGGACTCGAGAGAGGTGGGTGCCAAGATTCCGGTGGATCCCTGAGCACTCGATGCACATGAGGGCTCCCAAGTTCAAACTGGCCCAGTTGGGATCTGTGGGAAGAGGAACAGGGCACCTCATGCCATCAGACCATCGTCACTCATGCCCACTGCCCTTAGGTCTCAGTAAGAAACCCCGTGAGTCAGATTTCCCATCCAGCAGTCCCTCCTTAGAACCACGTGGCTTTGAAAACGCTCCCTGGCCAGTCCTTGGAACTGTTCTAGGCATCTCAAAAGATCTGACTGTTGGTGCAACTTTCAAACATCTGACTTTAGCCAAAGCCTTGGAATTTCCCACATAGTAAACAACCGAAAGCACTGGTTTGGACAGAAAGATGCACTTTTCTGTACTTCACAGCAGCATTCCCCTAGTGAGGGCAGACGCACGTGGAAAACAATCAGGCATGACTTGGCGTCGACTGTGGACAGCTGCTGACAGAGGGAACGTGAAGGGGTGCTGAGGGACAGGGGAGTCATTCCCAAAGCTGTACGGTCCCTCCTGACGACTCTTCAACCAGGGGCACGTCCAAGTTTTCAGCGACATGATGGGCATGCTTGCAAATTTCAGACGAAAGAAAGGCACCACAACGACAAAGTGTGGTTTTCAGGGATCTTATTAAAGAGTGACGACCAAAGCAACTCCGTTTCTCCATCCGTCACAGCTACCGAGATGGCAAGCACGGTCCTCGGGCTGGGGTACCACCAGCAGGATCAACCGTGATGCAAGGAGTGAATGGCAGTGGGTTTTGTTTAGGCTGTGACCCTGCACCGAGGACGCTGAATGAGTTCAGAGAACAGTGCTGGGACCCCTGAGGGGGACCCCTCCCTGTGAGGACATCGTCAGGAGACTGAGCACTCGGGCCCAGGGCTGGCCTCGGACCCAAATCTACAGCTGATCGGCAAAGAGGGCGCTGACTTTGACAGTCAATGGCCTTCACCACCGACGGGAGCACTGGAGGCTTCAATCATGCAGGAATAATCAATATTTCCTCCAGGTACGCTTGAAGAGTCAACAGAGAACCAGGTAGCTGACATCATGTTTATTTTGAATCAGTCATAAATGACACATTCCCAGGAATGGCCTTATGCTAATTCAGCAGAAATTAGCCAGTCACTTATTTAATATCTAGTACAAAGGTGGGAAGGCGGTGAGAGATACCATGGGGGACACAAGAAGAGGTCTGTGACCTCAGAGACGGTCTGGTTGGGAAGAGGAAACAAATGTCCCAAATAATAACAACAGAACAACAGTAATAATAATAAAAGCGCCCCTGCCAAGGTGTCATCTCTCACACCCTCGACCTCAGTCTCGCCACCTTCCCCGGTGCCAAGGTGTCATCTCTCACGCCCTTGACCTCAGCCCTGCCACCTTCCCCGGCCTCTGAGAAAACACAGCAGGGCGGCCAGGCGCTGAGTTTGAATCCTGATACACGACTTGCTCGTCCTGTGACCTGGGATGCAGAACTTGACCCTTCAGACTCTTCACTCCCCCCACTAAGGGGGACCCACCGTAGCGCTAACCATTAGTCACAAGAGTGAAAAGAGGCAGTGCGTGGTGGCCGTGGGCACAGGCCCTCGGGAGTCGAAGAGGAGACCTGGCCCCTCACCTGGAGGCCGCGGATGCGGCCCCATGCTCCCCTCCTTCCTGCCCTGCGGACGCGTGGCCTCTCACAGGTGGCCCGACCCTTCCCTTCTGTCTGCGACAGTCCCAAGTTCTTCCTGCTTAGGTCACCAAAATCCTACCTGACCAGCCTCCTGAGCGGCCACTGCTCTTTTCCTGAACAAACCAGGGCGACTCAGCTGCCAGTCCTGCTGCAGCCCCGACTCACAGTGACTCCTTCAGTCACCTGCTCAAATCCTGCCCGCTGCCTGCACCAAGTCTGCTCTGAGTTGCTGTGTCCCTAATGACCCTTCTCCATGGCCACGGGCCTGCCTGCGGTCACTGGGTCCAGGCCTCGCCCCCTGGGCTCCAGGCTCGGGGAGCCGGGCCCACATCACATCAGCGCCTTTCATCTTGTTCCAACTGGACCTCCCCCTCCTCGAAACACACCTTAACAACCACCAAAACACGTGACCGGACACACTTCACCGAGTGTGCCCAGCACCAGCAGGGCTGGAAGGCGGAGAATGAGAAGTAAGGCCTTCACCTCGAGGGGAGAAGTGACAGAACGACTTTCTCAAAGGGAACGTGGTGTTACTCCCCGGACGGCAGAAAACAGGAAGTAAAACAGGGTGTGTCGGGCCCGAAGCGCAGTTATGAAGCCTGTCAGCTCAATCAAATGCTCTAGTGTGTAGTCAATTTAAGACGAAAAACAGAGATACCATTGGGTGGCCAACTCCAGAAGCCGTGATTTTGAAAATGAAGAAAACAAATCCCAGAAATCTCTGCACGGGGTCTAAGCAACAGTACTCTATTTTTATGGAAAAAGCAAACAAACACACGATCACTGATTAAGCCAAGGGCGGAGTTCTGGATACGGCAGAGAATCCCGGCAGGTGGCTGACTCCGCCCTCGGTGTGACCCTGGCTCACGGGCTGCCCAAGAAACACACAAGCAAGACTTAACGGCGCCACCAGAGAGGCTTTCGTGTGAAGGGTATCGAGTTAAAGTCCAAAAAAAAAAAAAAATTTCAGCTCCTTAAGAGCCGTTAAGTCAGGTAATTAACCTTCTTTGCTGAAGGACGGGTGCAGGCCGGACGCAGTGCCGCCTGGGGCCACCCCGCCGCCCCTGCCCAGGCCAGGCCCCCGTCCCGGGCTCACACTCACTCTGGGTCTCGCAGTCCACGCAGTGGGAGTTCCCGCGGATGTTCCGTATCGACTGCAAGGCCATGGCCTCGCTCTGGCTGGTCAGTCGGGACTGGACATACAGGAAGACACACAAAGGCAGAAGTAAGAACCCAGAGAGAAACGGACGTACCTGCTAGTTAAGGCCTGGGGCAAAACTCAAACAGACCGAGAGCAAATGCAGCAGCAGGGCAGCTTCCAGCAACCCCTCCTCCCAGACGCCTCTGGGGGGAAGCCCGCTGACGGAGAGCCCTTCGTGCGACAGGAGGACACCGCACGTGTTACGGTCACATGAGCACTCAGAGCCCCGAGACGCAGCTCCTGATTCCCCCACACGACTCGCCTTGGAGAGTCACTTCCCATCTCTGGACTCTGTCAGTTGCTATAGCAACACGCTCGCTCCCCCGGGTAGGGGACCGGAGGAGTGTGAGGGTAGCGGGGGCGTTGATGCTTCAGCGTATTATTTAACTGCCTTCTCTAGGCAAGTGACAAAAAATACACGGGAGGTGAAGAACAGCATAAAAAATGGTAAACTATCACAGTTGAGCTTTATCAACATTTTAATATGTACTCTAGCCTTTTTTTTTAAGCACATCTATACACACATATGCACTTAAAAAAAAAGCCAGCACAGTATATGTTGCTTTGGAATCTGCCTTTTTAGCCTAACGACAGTGTCACCTTTCAGTGCCATCACACAAGCTCCGGCATCATCATTTTAAATGGCTGCAGAATATTCCGCTTACGGCGACTTGTCTGGTAAGTTTTCTCTGACAGACACTTAGGCTGTCTCCAGTTTTCCTCCACTGTGAACAGTGCTGTGAAGAATATGCCTATTGCTAAGTTGCTGCACAAATTCGTGATTATTTACTAAGGATGAATTCCTCAAAACAGAGGTGCCGGATAAAAGGCTACACGTAGTTTTAAGGCTTATGATGTATACATTTAATATAATGGCTAAAGCCAAATAAATTCTAGAGGACACTGAGAATAAGTTTGATTTTTGTGTAAAAGTTATTCAGAAACTGAACTATCTTCTGTCAAATTGTTTGGTGTGAAATAATTGCACGCTTGCTACTTAATAATAAATATCATTTATTAATTGCTACTGTCTGATTAGCATAATGCATCACTGGGGTTTTATCTCCTTTGGTCAGATATTGGCCCAAATATTCAAAGTGCGTTTAACAATTTATATTGGCATCTGGAGTGCGTGTGTGTGTGTGTGTGTGTGTGTGTGTGCATGCGCACAAACAGGGATGTTTCTGTCTGCCTCTGTCTACCTCTATAAACTCGATGCTACATGTATGTATACGTCCGTCTGCAGTTGCTACCCACTCTGCATTATCCACGGGCAGCCAGAACAGCGCGTGGCCCGTTCTCAGCTGAGGCTGTCTTTCCCCCTCCAGCTGTTCCTTGTGGATAGTATTTCCACGCTGTGCACCCTCACGCCTGTCCAGCAGGCGCCCAAGGTGAACAGGTGTGAGTTTGCTATCCTCGGTGCTCAGGGAGCCCCCCTCCCAGGGAGAGTGCTGCGAGGAGGGCACATGAGTAGTGAGAGAGAAGGGGCAGCGTTTTAAGGCTGGCGTGCGCATCAGGCTCAGACGTGAAGCCATCTGTTTTCACAGAGTAGAGGGTGGGGAGGAGTCTGGTGAGTAATGCTGTCCCACGCTTTCCTGAATCCCACGGTGTGGCATGGATTCACAGCCTGACTTGAGATGCTGTGATTTTCTGCACAATTTGGAGATGCGTTTGTCTGTTCAGCCACACGTGCCCTCCCCACGCCTGTTCCAAAACTAAGTTCCCGAATTTTGTGGGTGACACATGTCCTCGGTCCCACTGTCAGGAGACCTGAGAGCACCCTAAGTTTGCTTCAGAGCCACATCTGCAGCCGTGACTCCGCAAAGCCAAGGTGCTCAGAAATGAAAGGCAGCGATTCTCCCCGCTGTGGGTATAAAACATCTTTAAAAAAGAGAGGCAAATTACATTATAATAATAATGACTGTGGTCTGGTTTACCCTGGTTAAAGAGGGTAATAAAATAAGACACTCCATCTTTCTGAAAGGCAGACTCCCTTCTTAATGACAAAGCTGAACATAAATCACTGGCAGGAATTTCTTTAAATGGTTACGAATGAAACTGCAGGTTGGTAGACAATGTCCTTTCTCTTGGCTTCTAGTTGTTCGTAGTTTGATAAGATCAAAGTGCTCTCCAAGACCTTAAAAGTGTCCTAGAGAAAGGGTTAAAAATATCCACGCATGAAAACACTGACTTTGAAGGATCCTCTGATGGGAAGAAGGACATGGGAAAAATGACCTTTGTGTAAGGAACACCACTGGGCAGTAATTCAGAACACGCAGGTTACAGTCTTTTTTCCCTGGCTTAACAGATGCGTAAGAACGAACTCTAGTTGAATAAAGCACATACCAGGCTTTATCAACAGAGTTTAGAAAACGGACACGTTATCTTCCCTAAATTTCTCGCACGCTCACATACGTGCATGCGTTTTTCACCGACGCCTGTACAGAGAGTCAGTTTTCTAACCTGCTATGGATTTGAATTCAGGGCATTTATAAGAATGGAACAGTGCATCTTTTTAAGTGTGTGCACTCTTTTCCTGAGTGTATTCTGCCTAGACCAAAAATCAGTGTGGACACAGAAGCCACAAGGTTCCAAAAGACTCCATCATCAACCATCAAAGGTCAACGCTTTACACTTGGGATCAGTTGAGTGTCAAGATTTAAAACGGGATATTCTGCCATCCAAACATGGTTAGGCTAGGATCCTGGTATGTGGCACAGAACACACATCGACTCGATGTTTCTTTATCTTTTCAATTATTTAGCTTTCTGCTCAGAAGGAGTCACGTCTTGCCAAACACACGCCTCACATCCTGCTCTCCCGTCCCCTGGGCACTTCCCTGGGGCCCCAGTTCCCTTTCAGGATCAGTGGCTCTTCATGCCGGGTCTCACCTTGTTCTTGCTGCTCTCGCACGACTGTAAGCTGGCCAGGATCTGGCTCTCGATGGCCTGGACCCACGCGTCTCGCTCCTCATAGGTGGTGGCTTCAAAGTGCCACGTCTGGCCAGTGAGGGACACAATGATAAACTCAAAGTTTTCTTCTTGTTCTGAAACACAGAGTGGTGGGGATGGGATGAAGAGTTTAGCTTTCATGAGACCGCGGCCCTCTGCCAGTCCTCGGGCATGAAAGTGCCTTTGGGTTCAATCGCGCCCGCATGGGGCCGAGGCACACACAGGACCCGCCGCCCGCACGGCGGAGATCTGAATCCACAGACCTCCAAACACTCCAGATTGGTCCTTAAAGCCAGCATGGCTTAGCCAGGTTTCAATCGGTGCTCAGGGGATGAGGAAAAATGAACATCAGTGTGTGATGTCAGTGTCTCTGTGTTGGGCACAGAGGAAGCAGCTCAGGGACATAATATTGTAACTCATTGCCAGCCGCTGGTATTTACAGTGGATGAAAATCAAGTGAGTACGGCTAATCCCAGGGTGCCATTTAATTTTCTTATACGCATCTGTGCTCCGAGGCACAGATACACCGTGGCCAAGAGGGACGCATGAGGATGTCGTCTGTCCTTCTGGGGCAGAAGACCAGGCAGAGTGAGGCAGTCTCCCACTCCACATTCTCAGTCTGGGAGAGGGAGTGGAATTCAAATCCTGCTACACCACCTGCCGCCTGGATAAATTCTCAACCTATCTGAGGCTCATTTCCTCACCCTTAGAATGTTGGTGGGGAGCCACCTTCTTCACTGTGTTTCCCACTGGCTCTGTGACGTGCACAAAGGGTCCGGGCCCCGGGATCCCCCCTCGAGCACCGGCGTTTGTCCTCTGTTCTCATCTGCCGCCCACCGTGGCCACAGAACACGTGGAGGGAGGGGAGAGGCTACCCCGAGAGCACAACCAGTTACAAATAACCACTAAGAAGTCTGGAGCCAGAGTCTTAGGTACCACATCTCTCCTGATCGGTCATTTCCAATCACTGGTTGCTGAACGAGCTGTGTCACGATCCCCTGGTGAGCAACTGTTAATGCAAATAAACTGCGGCCCACCTAGCTGACCACTGCTTTAGTTCATTACCTGTCATCCACACGTGGCCATCCTGCATGCTCGCATCTACTGCAGAGACCTCCATCTCCCACAGTCCTGGCTCCTCTACCTGCTGTCTCAAGCATCTCTCACGGTCCCTGATCTCTGCAGAACTCCTGGCTGCCCAGGTTGGCCCTGCCCCTTATTTGGGCTTCTCCCCCAAAACCCTGCCTCACCAGGAGCCCTGTGGCCTCTAAGACAAGGATGCTCCATCAGCTGGTCACTGAAGCAACTGCAACCATCTCCAGCCGTCCTCTCCTCCTCCTCTGCAGTCTCAGAGAAGCAGCAGCTCCCACTGCTGTGGCTGAGAGATGCTCCCACTGACCAGGTGATCCCAGGCGGGTGGGGGCAGGATGCTTGTGTCCGTCTCAACACACCGCCAGGTCTGGGGAACCGCTCCCCTAAACAAACACTGAGTGCCACGGAAACAGGACCATGCCACCTTCCCGTGAAATCTTTATATACTCTGATAACAACAGTATCGTGTTCAATGTAAAATCAGCACCACTGCCTTTTTAGAATTTAACCTGCCGGTGGGCTGGTCTCAACCTGCAGAACATGCTCTGAACAGCACCCAAAGCTGGGTGAGTGCGCCCAGCCTCGCGCTTCTCTGACAAGAGGGTCCACGGCTCCCAGCAGCCTCTCAAAGGTCTGTGGCTCTCCCAGCAGTAGTTAAAAGCGCCTGTGACGAGGGTGCACTGTGGGGCTGTGGGAGAGCGCTGGGGTGCAGAGGCTGAGTGAGGCCCCCATCTCCTTGAAAGGGGCCAGGCTGGGCTTCACGTGCAGCAGACCCAGAACAGCTCCGGGAGGGGGCTGAACAAGGTGGCCTACGAAGGGGAGAGGAGAGGGGCTGGGCTGAACCCCAAGACATAGAGCCTTTGGAGGAAGTCCCCCGACTGCCTGCAGGGAACGCGAGCATCCCACGCTCCGGTTCCTGAGCTCGGAAGAGCTGGTGGTGTGAGTTTAGAAAGTGAGGGAGTCCCCAGGGACTTTACCCCATCCTCTGGGCTCTTGAGTCAGAGACCACCACCGCCTGCTGTGAAAAAGGGAGGAGGAAGGGTGGATGGGGGGCCTGCGGGTCCCTCTGCCCACCCCCAGGAATGCCCTTGGACACTGGAGATTGTCGTTTAAAAAATTAGATCTGACTTTCAAATAGGTTTCCTCATGGCCGACCTGTAATTATCTTACAATTATTGGCTGCGACGCTACCTTGGTGGATTTTTAAAGGTCCCCTTCTTGATCCATGGGCTTTTTGTCCTGATTCTATGGACCGCAATCTTTTCTACACTGGTTCTTGTGAGTTGGTGCCCCAAACTCATCTCTTTTATGTAAAACTACCCCAGGGAACAGACAGGGAAGGCAAGCAGGGGGACCTGGTGAAATTCACAGGCGGGGCGCGCAGCTGCGGATCAGGAGCGCGACGAACAGGCGCACCCTTTCCCAACCTGGGAAATTCAAACGCACGTTCTAATCTCCCTCCGATCAGGACTTGTCGGGTCTTTTTTTCCCAGTTAAACTTCTGCACAACTGGTCTGCCATAAAGCTTTCCTGTTTAAAATTCTAGCCAGAATCATAAGCTACATTCACTGACCTACAGGGAAAGAACCAACTCGCTCTGCACTGATGTGGTCACGGCGGTTCAGGGCCCCTCCCCACTGCTGGGCACCATGCTGGGTGCGAGGGTTCCAGCAGGCAGGAGACTGTGTCTCTGTGTGATGGGGACAGGGACACACATACTTCCAGATGATTAAATACAAAGCAACAGACACAACAACAGAGGTCTGTGGCACGGGAACATCTGTATTTTTTGGCCTCATTCCACTGCAGTAGTGGTAACCGGGAATCCTCTGCTGAAATACTCTCAATGCCTCATGCAAAGACCAAACTTTCAAATTAAATTGCTGAAGGAAAGTCTGGCTTTGCACTATGAATTATGTAAACAAAATTCACCTATGCATGCAGAAGTGATCACGGGACCACCAGAATTCATTTCTTGCCAATTTCCAGCGGCCTTCTCCCTCCAGTATCTATCCTGTGGCTCTTCAATCACCTTAAACATCAGTTCCACCACCGTCTTCTCCTTCCACGTATGCTGGACACACACTTCCTTTTTCCTATGTCACTAGACATTTCTGCTTCTACTTTCAAGAGATTCTCTCTCCCTCAGAGATCCCACAGGTGGAACTTTTTGATTCCACTCCTTTGAGGGCTTCAAGGCCCTGTTGTGTGGCCTTTTCAGAGGAAGCTTAGAGGAAATAAAGCATCTCAAAGATGCTACACAAACCTCCAATTCTGGAGCCATTCAACTCTGATACTATGCGAGCAAGGCAAGATGGTTCTCAACCTTTGTAACTTAGAGAGCTTTGAGCAGCTGCCAGGAATCCCGTGCTAAGGATTCCAAGGCTGGCTCCAGGCACTTGGAGAAAGAGTGCTGTGAT
The DNA here is from genome assembly GCF_048564905.1 of Vicugna pacos. Lineage (NCBI taxonomy): Eukaryota > Metazoa > Chordata > Mammalia > Artiodactyla > Camelidae > Vicugna > Vicugna pacos. Next base: position 92,625,043 of record NC_132991.1, on the reverse strand, counting down.
CAATTAGCAATGTCTGTCCCAGGGCAAGGAGGGGTGCACGTGGCATGTGTGCCACCTGCTCACCACATTCAACTTTTCTTTCAATCTTTTAAATCACTGCTTCTTTTTCTGCTTCCTGGAGCCTCTCCATGCAGCTGTCAGGGTAAGCATAGCCCATACTTAGTTCACAGTCTTCCCCACTTCCTCTCCACCCACCTTCCCAGGGTCATTTACTTCCAAAACGTAGTCACTTCCAGTACATGTGGACATTTCTAAAATCTGTATCTCTGACCCCCAAATCCAATAATTTTGACTGGATTCTCTTCAAATATTTTGTCCTCACATGAAATTAACATACATAAAAATAGATCTGCTATAATCTTCAAATGCTCCTACTTGGATCTGTTTCTATTAATGGTTCCAATGCTATTTCTAGTCATAAAACTTCAAAGTCACCCTGATTCCACCCTCTCCCTCTTCCCACTGCCTTCTAACCACTTAGATGTCAGAGTGTTTGCAAATATCCCTCCATCTGTACCTTCCTCTCCATTTCCTTCTGTTTTCAGCCCTTGCCTGATTGTTTCTCTGGCTCTGGTTCAGCTCAAACAGGTCCTTCTGAGTTTTCCGTGGAACATACTGAGGCATTCTCTCCTGGCACCAACATATGAGCATGTCTCCATTGGCCTAGGCTTGGCTTCCAGGGCCATGAATGGTGTGACTCAGCCTCTTCTTCCAACCAGATCACTCCACAATATGGCAGACAAGACAGGTGGCAGGACCTTGCCTCCCCAAACAGACTTTTTATTGCACTGATGGAATTGCAGTGAGACATGCTCTCCAAGCCCCAAGCCCACCCTTCCTCTCCTGCCCAGATCAGATGCATGAGCCGAGAAGCCACCACTGTGAGCGCTAAGTGCTCAGCACCTGCAGAAGTGAAGGCGGCTCTAAGGGGAACAGCAGCAAGGTCATGACAGGGTTGGGGCAAGAAACCTAAGAGCCCCACATCTGCAGTCCTGGGGGGAAGGAGCTACAGGGGCTCCCAGTTCTGCAGGGCCCTCTGGCTCCTGGCATCTTCTCTGCAGCAAAGCATCCCACAGACAAAGACCAACCATATGTAAACTCACAGGAAACAAGAGAATAGATTTTGATCAAAGAATTACAGATACAGAATTTAAAACTGGTATGTGTGGAATGTTTGAAGACATTAAAAAAAAAAAAAGGACTCTCCTAACTAAACTTTCAAGCAAAAGGAGTCTATGAAAACTGACTGGATAGATCTAAAAAAAAAAAAAGGAAAAAGGAAAAAGTAGTTCTTTTGGAAATACTATATACATACATATATATATATATATATATATATATATATATACACACACACATACACACACACACACACACATATATATATATATGTACTTTTTTTTTTTATAAAAACAAACCCTCCATGGACGGGTTAAAAGAGGAGCTGGGTGAGAACTATTGGTGGACAACAGATCTGGAGAAACTTGCTAAAACACAGAACAGACAAAAAGGATGGGGAACACTGTAGAAGAGAACTGATGAGGTGTGAAGAGTCAGAAGGTACAACATACACCTAACTGCCAGACAAACAGCAAGACTGGAACAGGACTGCGGAACGACATGGAATTCTAGACACAGGAAGCACCACATTTACCACGAGGGATTACAACAAGGAAGTTTATGACCCTGTGGAACACGAAAGACAAAACGCTCTTAGGAACACGAAGCATGAAAAGACGGACGGCCCTTAGACGGATGTCACTGAGGGGGGTGGCAGACTGCTCAAGAGCAACAGCTAGCGCTGCGAGACGGAAGACCAGCGTGGGCAGAGTCAAGAGAAAACTACGTCAGTCAGGAACTGGGACCCAGGAAACTCTCTTTCAAGAGCAAGAGTGGAATAAGGATACTTTCATATAGAAAAATGAAGAGCTAATTACCAAGAGCCCTTCACTAAAGGAACTACTAAAAGATACACTTCAGAATATTCTAGAAAGGAGGTTTGAACTCAAGGGTTGGTAAGCAAATGAATAGATAAATATGCGGACACACCTAAACAAAAGTTGTATCAGATATACTGGTCACGATCATGTCTAATTTGGGAAAGGTACAAAATACTGGAGAGATGACAGTGGAGGGGAGGACACTGGAGTCAAAGTGCCCCGGGACTTTGTACTGATCTGCGGGGAGGTAAGAACTAACTTCAGACTTTGGTAAATTAGGTGCATGTGAAGCTAAACGGTCAACCTCCACGAGAAAAGAAGTAGAAGGTATAACTCCCTAAGAAAGAAGGGGGAAGAAAATTTATTAATAAATGTGATTAAAATCTTTTATCAAACTAGGAATTGAAGGGAACCCTCTTTCCATGGACAATACGTATCTATCCAAACCCACAGAAGGATTATTTTTAAGGATGAAATGTTAGAAGCAATCATTTCACATCACTTGAAGGGCCCTCAAGGCCAAGATTGTCCCGGTACCAGCCCTGCTGGCCAGTGCGGTGAGAAGAAAAGGAACAGATACAGAGATTGTAAAGATAAAAGACACCAAACTGTCAATCGCTGACTACATGACTGTTTTCACAGGGAACCCCGCAGAATGTGTAAGTGATGAGAAATACTAATAACAGCTACCAATGGGCAAGATACAAGACCAATACACTGAAACGAGCATTGCATTTCTGTATATGAGAATCTAAGAGAAATCACATTCAAATATGTGTTTACAAATTCATTTCTCTCCGTCTGATGTAGGAAAGGAGAGGTACAGAGAACTGTGAAGAAGCCAAAAAATTTCCTGAAAGTCATAACACAGAAGATCACTCAGAGCCTGAGTCACTGGTCACAGGTGGGGAAGAGGAGATATTACACTATGTTGGAGGTGATGGATTAACCCCAGAGAGTGAGTGGAGAGGATTCATGCTTCGTCTCTGGAAGACGAAACCCTGGCTGGTCTGCTCACGATAATGAAACACCAGTAAGGCTCAGAAGAGCAAAGAGCAGATGGATGCAGGACATCCTGTGCCCCCGGCCTGGTGGACAGCAGCTGATGAGAAAAGGCTGGGATGGAAAGGTGGGCCCGGTGAATGGGTCTGAATGGCTGGGAGGCACAGCCATGTTTCACAGCCCAATTAGGAACCGGCTGTGCAAATGCCCCAGCTCGACTCATCTGGGATGGTTTCCTTTTTAGAGGGGGAGCTCTGTGGGGTGACTGTCAAGCTGGAAATCCACATAATTACACAAAAACAAAGATGTGAATCAGAATCCACACCCCAACACTTTGGTGACCAAGCGAGCTGCAGTAATAACCTGTGATGGCCGTGACGACCTGCGCACCTGCTGTCTATTTCTAAGGAGCATGAAACGTGCACTCAGGCCCCTTGGCCACGGGCGGGTATGAGCGTTGGGGCCTGTAGTCAAAGCTCTTCGCTCTGAGCAATAACTATGCAGTCAATCGCTGACCAAGAGTTCTTTCGGGAATTTTTAACTGAACGGCTCAACCTAGCCCCAGAGAGGCAAAGATGACCCCTCCAGGCCTGTCCACGCAGGGTCCAGCAATGGACCCCGCTAGTGGACTTCTTGCTGAACTGTGGATGCGAACATCTGGTCTACCTCGAGAACAGGGGTCCCCCGACAATTGAGAAGACAGAAAGGCAGAGGGATGGAACCCCCACGCCATCTCAGTGCAGACGCAGCCCCACAGCGGGGCTACTCATAGCCTCCTTCTGGATTTCAGGCCCTGGCAAAGATGTCTTTATCAGGAGCGGGTCAGCTAGGATAACTCACTGCCTGAGTCAGGGAGTCAAGTTTGAGCGTAGAGTTTAGCTGCAGTCACTTCACACCACCACCGATGGATCCAGCTTATGCTCAAGGCCTCCTGCTTCCCAGGATACTGTCTTTATGGGGCTTTTTTTTTTTTTGAGGGAGAGTAATACACAACACTTACAGTTAGTTTCAGAACTGAATTATATCTGCCGGATGACTTTGCCTCCCAAAGTTAAAAAAAAAAAAGAATAAGGCTTATGGGGCAGTTGCATTTTTAATCATGTTACATATGCCTTCCATGAAGGAGTCCTTATTTCTTTGTACTGAATCTACCACATGGAATAATAAATATTAAAAACAACACCACTGGGCTCCAATTCTGTGTCAGGAAACATGCTAGGACTTCACAGGCACCGTCTAATGTAATCATTTCCGACTCTTGAAGTGGTCAGCAATGCTGTTTTTTCAAAACAAACGAAGAGTTACAAAAAAAAAAGCGCTCTCCTACGGTGTCCAGTGGGACCTGGAGGGGCCTCCTCCCCACTTCCTGGGGGCTTTTTCTCGTTTTCCCTTACTCCTGTCAAGGAGAGCAAGCCGGTGAGGTCTTTTAAAGGTAATTTTCCCAGGAATCCCGAACCAGCTTGCAGCTAGTGTCACATTTCTTATTAACTGGTCGTGTGTGGAGAATGCCGGGGGACTTGGTGCCGCGGGTGTGGCAGCTGGAAACTGGGGACACTCCAGCTGCCATCCTCCTGTGTGCTCGGCTCTGTGGCCAGTGACCAGTCAGCACGGGAGAAGGGACAATCCCATCTATACCAGAACAATCAGAGCAAGGAGTGCTCTCTGCCGCTCTGATCTGTCTCAGTGTAGGGCACGTCGCCCAAGTGTCCTTCTCCAGGTTTTCCTGAGATGAGGTCACAAAGCCCCTTCCCTCTTATCTGGGACCTGGCAGGACACAGCCCGGAGGTACAGGTGTCTGTGCCCCCTCCGTGGGAAGGGACACCTCTGCTACCTGGACAGGTGAGAAGCAGAGGAGAGCAGGGACGGGAGGGGCCTGAAACCCGCCAGGCTCCTGGGTGCTCGCACCCCTGCAGCCCGCTCCAGCCGCCTGTCCTACAGTTGTCTGCATAAGCCAATATATTCCGCACCCCGCCACCCCGCGTAAATCCCTTCACATTTCTGTCACTTGCAAACCCAGTCCTGACTAATCCAGCAGAGAAGAGCCATACCCCTGATGGGGCTGCCAACCTGCCGCCTGCTTACCTGCTCAGGTTAACACCTGGTACATCTCTAGATTGGATCCTGGTTTATCTTCCTGTATCACTGCACTGACTACACCACTCACTAAGTAAACAGTAGATTTGGGGGCCCCAATATCACCTCCTCTTCTGTGAGGACAGAACATTAACATGTTCCTCCTCACGCACAAACAAGAATTTCTGCCAGAGGAGACAGCCTTGCTCAACCCACCAACGGGCCAGAAGGATTCTATCACATCACGAAGTGACACTCTGACGATATTTTAGTATCAGCAACAAGATAAAAAATGATAAAAACAATGATCGGCAGTGTGAGGGCCATCAGTCAGAAAGACAGACCGCACATCACTCTCCAGTGTCACCCTCATTTACAGCGTGAAGAACGAGAGCTCGGTGGCGGGGCAGGGTGAGGTGGGCACGGACGGCGACTGTGTTTCAAGTGGTCTCATTTCACTAACGCAGACCGATTCTCAGTGACACGTACAGCGGCTTGTATCTAATTCATTCTGAAAAAACAGGAATTCAGGTTGTAGAAATTCCTGACACCCATGCTACAGGGTGTTTCTTGGTTTTAGACAGACAGGTGATCATCGCAATCCAAGCACCAACCCCCCCGGCCCCCGATCATGAAAAACCAAAGCCCGCCACCCCTCAGAGCCCGAAAGAAAGAGCTGTCTCGCAGCGCGACAGTCCGGGGCTCGGCTGTTGAATAAAGTTCTGTGATTGGGCTCGCAGGGATTTAAACAGTTTGCTGTGTTCAATGGTTAGCTGTGGAAAGGTCCACTATAATAGTATTTTAGCACCATGAACCTGTCGAAATCAACCTGCCCAATTATTCCAAACGACATTAATAACACCGGATATTACACTAATTGCGTCCAGTTTCTATGCAGACGAGGCCCCGTGGGGCTAATTTCGCCTCCTCAGGGGCAAGCAACTCAGTCATCAGACTGATTTCACAAGGAATCCCTCCTCATTACACAAGTCCGGGCTGTCAAACTTTTTTTTTTAAAGGTTAATGGGCCAATCAGTCATCAATTATTTTTGTGGAATCCTAGCAGACAAAGGGTTAAAGGGCTAGCTAAATGCAGCTGCAAATGTTCTACGTTTAGAAGTTGTTTTCAACAGGAGACATCTGACAAGGACGCATTTTAGGGGACTGGGTGGAAGGGGAGGAAGACGGACAGAGGCATACGTCCAGCTCGGGCGGGCAGCAAGAGGTATGGAGTGAGAACAATCGCCCTCTGCCTCTGCAAAGGCCACGAGGATCCAGACCCTGGTGCTGACCCGACGCACAACAGCTCAGAAACGCCTGCCAAATGCAGGCGGCATGTGTACAGCGATGCCGTGTAGGTCTGTTTCTCTCCTGATCTCTCCAGGAACTCGATGTCTCTGCAGAGGTCGCTCACTCCATGCTCTTTGTGGGTGGGATGAGGCATCCAAGCCCACGTTCTGGGGCTCCCCAGCAGACCTGGAACCCAGACACCTGATACTTGTTCCTGTCCACGAGGCTAAGCGTCCTTCCTGGCACAGTTAATGACCAACACACGATGAAAACATGTTACTAAATGGTGTGGAGGTGACAGTGGCCAGTGTGGAGGGGTCATCTGTCCATTTGCAGAGGTGGCCGAAGAGTCCAGGATCCACCAAGCCCAGAGTCTTCTAGGTGATCAGCATCTGAAGATGATCTGGCAGTAAGACAGCCAGGGCTCGCGGGGAACAGCCATCCTCGCCCCTTGTGATGTCTGTTGTTGCAGAACTGGGACTTAGGTCTCAGGGAACGCCACCGTACCCTGGCGGGTGCATTAACAGCAACGCGAACTGTTGGTCAGGCAGCTGCTTCTCAGCAACAGCTGAGGGTCCGCAACGCCTTTCTTCCCGTTTCTGCCTGAATCTCTGCGTGGTCTTTTCTCGATGTCCTTCTGGTCTTGGGGGGCCCTCGCTCCCGGAATGCACTCCCCTCTCCTGTCCTTCCCGCTCTGACATCTACTAACCGGGAGCCGGGGAGCCCCCATGTCCCCCTTCTGATCTCAGCAATTTGGTCAAAGGGGACACCAAGCGGACGGGGACGACAAAGGCATGTTGTCCCTCCCTCTCTTTTGTCAGGACAGACCGTCATCACTGACCACAAGGAGCCCGAGGAAGCCTCAGAACCTCTCCTAGTCCAGTTCTCCAGGCAGACACTGTCCACGTATCAAAGCTGGAAGCTGAGATGAAACGTGTCTGCTGACCTGCCGCTCTCAGGGTCCAGCACCTTCTACACTCTCTGAGATGACGCCAGCTGGGTCAAACACAGCCCCAGGCTTTTATGCTAATTTTAAGACCTAAACATTTGGTAAAATACTTCAATATTTCTGCTTTCCAAGCACATATGAAATAGACATGTGGTTTAGATATTCTGCCCAATTATGATGAAAATGACACATGTTTAAGGTTCCAGCCCACATCCACCATAATATAGAAAGCCCGTTTTTATTCATTTTTCATTTTTGTAAGAAAAGATAATGTGAAGGAGAGCCTAAAGAATACGGTCCAGGGTTGGGCAGAACCAAGAGCTGTGGCAAAAAAGAAAACATTAAAAACATGCCTTCCTCCCACTTGAGAAGTTGTTCATTACAAACAAAGAAAAAAAATCCATTATTTTTGGTCATTATAGACACACTCGGGTTGTCAGGTAAATATTTTTGCAAGCTCTCAATTTGGTAAATATCTTTGTTTAGCCCAGAGTCCAACAGAGGTGTTGTACTGTGGCTTAATTTAGGACAAGAACAGAATTAATTCTCTAAAGAAGCGAGTCCCCAGAGGGAGGTCACAGAGTTGGGACTGTTTACTGCTAAACGTTATCATGGGAAGATGCTCATGAAACACAAAGGAGGTTTTTATTTTCTAAACACATTAGACAGAGCTGGGAGGGCAGTCTGAGAGCCGGGCCCCACAGACGTCTGTTCCATTAGCTGTAGCTTCCAGAACCACAGGGTGCCAGGTGCTCTCTTAAACTAAGGAGTCCAAACCTGCGGTTCTCGGCGGGGGAGGGGAAGGGGAGGGGAAGGATTAGGAGTTTGGGATGAACAGATACACATGACTACGTACAAAACAAATAAACAACAAAAACCTACAGCATAGCACAGGGAACTATATTCAGCTTCTTCTAATAACCTATAATGGAAAAGAGTCTGAAAAAAAAATCTGTATGTATAACTGAATTGCTTTGCTGTACACCTGAAACTAACCTTGCACATAGACTACACTTCCATTAAAAAATAAGAATTAAAAGAAAAAAAAATTAAGAAGTCTAAAATAAAGCTCCTGAAAAATAAATGATCAAATCCAAAACCAAAAACATCTCAGGAGGTAGAATATGTCTTAACACGTTTCCTGGTACTTGCTCAGGCCTAGGGACCCCGGGAAAACTCAAGGCCCAAGCTTTTGGTTTAGAAAGAGATAAAAATATTAGAGGCAGCCCTTGTAATTCACCCAGTTTTAAGCAGCGCTCTGTATGTTTACCATCTGTTATGCAATCTAATGTTCGTCACTTTTCAGAGGGTCCCTGCTCTCCTCGTCACAGAGACATGGGGCTCTGCGGTGCTGGGTGGGCCCAGGGCCGTTCCTCTGCTCTGAGCCCAGGGTGGGAACAGGGAGAGGCGGGCAGGCAGGCTCCACGCCCTTCCAGGCCCTTCCGCACTGCCCGCCATCCCTGCAGTCCTCCTCCAGCTGTAGCTCAGGGCGTGGGTGACTGTCAGTATTGTCATTCTTTGAAAAGTCGAGGGAATACAAGCAGTCTTGCTTCTCTCCCCAAAAAGGCAATCCTGGAGTTAGTTCCCAGAAGAGGGTTTCCAAATCGGAACTCATGTGCGTGCGTCCTTCACCAGTGAGGTTCCTCGTCGACCAATGCTTGCTTTGGCTGATGGCGCCTGTCGGACACGTTCCATGGGCCGAAAAGTGGGTTTTCCCCAGTGTGTTCTTGGAGATGGTTTTCTATTAAATAGGCCTTTATGGCAGTTTCACAGCGACCAAAGTGGTCACCCTCACTGTGCTCCAGGCTCCATGGTAAAGGCTTCACCTGCTTCTCTTAATTTCTTCTTCAACTGTCCATCCAGGTAGGTTTTATGGTCTCCGTCTTGGAGAAAGAAAACCAAGCAGGGGAGGAGAGATGCAGCGATCCCAGGAGTTCACGCAGCTGAGCAGCGGCAGAGCTGGGGTCGGATGCAGGCACATCTGGCTCAAATGCCAAATTTCCACATCCGACGGCTCTTCGGACGATGGCAGTAAATGGAACTGAAGGGGTAGTTTAAAAAGCCTGGGAGAAGGAAGTCTGACGTTTAAACCCCCTCTTACACGGGCAGGGGCAGCATCTCCTTGCTACGTACTTGATGCTCACGCACCCTAACTCCCTTGGACTTACAGACTTGGTGGCACTCTGGAAGCAGGGGTGGTGGCAAATGTGGGCTCGTGTCACTTGCCTCTAAGAGAGATTACCTCACTGTCACCACAACCTGTGCAGGTGGCACCTTCTCCCCAGCTTACAGGTGGGGAAATCGAGGTACTGAGAGGGCACAGGTATGACCCAAGGTTCGAGCTAAAACATGGGGCTGCGGGCACTAGGCCAGGACCAGAGTCTGGGCGTGAAGCCACGGAGCTCAGCGCCTCTCACGAACGCCTCTGATTCAGAACTCGAGTTGTCTGCAAGTGTGTGGAAGACTTCGGGTGAAGAAGGGCCTTGCCGAGCGTGGAAGGAGGCCCCAGACGGCGGCCCGCACGGGCCCGGCAGGCACACAGGGTTTGGGGAGGCTGCCAGGGCGCCTGGGGTGGGCCAGGCATTCAGATACCACAGCAAGCCCTTCAGAAGGGTGGCACCACCCGTCAGTCAGAGCGGCTCGGGCCTCCTCCTCCCCGCGGTGACAGCCGTCTGCTGAGCTCACGGCCCCGACCGGGGCATCCGCACCCTGCCCCCGTTCATCACTGAGCCTGCGTCCGGGCTCCGGGCTGCGGCTCGGACCCAAACGCCCGGCCCAGTCTCTGCGTGCCCATGTCTTTCCCCGGGCTCCTGACAGCCCTTTTCTGGGCCTTGGTTTCTCCTTTTGTCAAAGGTGAAGGGTACGACCTCCTTTGGGGGTTGCTGGGGACACAGGGCAGGATGGCAGGAAACCCTTCAACCTGCAGCCTGCATGGCTCCTGGGCCCCTAAATCCCAGGTAGCCTCTCCCCTCACCGAACCCACTGGTACCAGGGCTTGTGGAACTTACCCTCCCGCACTCTGCATCAGGATCTTTTTTTTTTTTAATGCTCCAATATTATTATTTTTTTAAATTGAAGTATAGTTGATTTACAACACTGTGTTAGTCTCTGGTGGACAGCATAGTGATTCAGTTATATATATACATTCCTTTCCATACTCTTCTCCATTGTAGGTTATTACAAGCCACTGACTACAGTTCCCGGTGCTCTGCAGTGGAACCTGCTGTTGATCGATCTTGTACACAGAACAGCAGTGTGTACATGTTAACCCCAAACTCCTAATTTAACCCTCCCACTCTCTCTTCCCTTTGGTAACCATGAGTTTGTCTTCTCTGTCTGTGAGTCAGTTCCTGCTTTGTAAGTAAGTCCATTTGTGTCACTTTTTTAGATTCCACATGTAAGTGTGCATAAGAGTCTTTGTCTGAGCCCCTGGACGGACTGCCAGCCCTTCCCCTCCACCTGCCCAGGCTCTGGGCCCCAGCATTGGGCACCCGCATCGTGGCAGGAACTGGAGACCCCGGCAGGCTCTCAGGCGCCAGCGTGGGAACGAGCACCTGCAATTTAACTTGACGTGGACCAGGTGGACGTCTCAGAGCTGAGCGTGGATGCCGGGTGGTGGGGAGGTGGGTCACCGCGTTAGGCCGGCCACCCCACAGGCCTGCTCGCTCGCGTCTGCTCATACAAAAGGGATGGTTCGGGGGACAGAGGGGGAACGAGCCCTGATCCGAGCCTGAGGGGCAGACAGTGCCCATCACACGCATTCTCCGAAGGGAGGCCTGTGTTTCTCCACGGCGGGGCCCGGTTGGAACCACGACGCCGGCACCTCTGAGTCCATGAGTTCATCCACTTGGCCTCTGCTCTGTGCAGGGGAACCCCAAGCGGGTTTCACAGGCCTGTCTCTGGGGCAAGTTTCAGATCCACAGAAGCAGGCTCTCCGGGCAGGGCTGGGTCAGGACTTCGGGCTTTACTGAACTGGCGAGGCCTTGGGTGTGAGTGTCACCAACAGCGTGACGAGACGATGTTGGTGGACCCGACACCCAGGACACGCCCCTCCTTCCCCAAGACATCTCTTCTTTACTCGTTTACGTTCCATCCCGTGCCTTCTTCTCCATGAGCAAGGAGAGCTGAAGCCCTCTGGAAGAGTCCACTGTTGGCCCGACTCACAGTGGGTGATGGTCCAGCCTGTCTCCAGGGTCTCAGGATTCTGTGTGATCCCACGTGGGTCACGCTGCTCACAGGCCATCCCACGGGCCTCCCCCCGCGCTTCCTTCCACCCAACGTCCGCTTCCGCTCAGTCCTCTGTTCTTAGAAAGACGTGTCCCGTGGAGTCCAACATCCCTAAGTCCAGCGCCGTCCGCCTGACGGGAGACAGGCGTCCCCCTGGGTCAGGAGGCAGCTACGAACTGGAGAATCACATCATAAACCTTCCATCCCGCTCCACAGGCTTCCGAGATGGAAAAACTGAAGTTGCGTTCTTGTTGAACGAACTTACATTTCACCGACCCTGGGAAAGAGGTGAACCTTTAGAAAGTAACAGCGATTTCGACCTTCAGGCAATAGAGCATAGGCTAGTGGCTGGTGTGCGCACACGCCTGGTGTCAGGGGCAATCAGCCCCAGTGGGCGGGAAAAGCACGACCCTTTCCGTGAGGACGCAGGAGCAGGCCCTGGAGTTGAGAGATCAGGGCACTTGTCCCGTCTCCAGAAGATGCCAGCTCTTCGAACTGCAGAAAAATCTCTTGACTTATCTGAACTCCAATTTCCCGTCTGTAACATGGTACCCACCTGGCAGTGTAGTGTGAACATTCAATGAGACAATGCCGTCCAGGGGCCGGAACAGTGAACATAAGAGAAAAGGGCTTTGGAGTGAGACCCTCGGGTGCAATTCTTGGTCCCACCTGTGCTTCAGCAGCCTGAGCCCCGGGGTGGGTCCCATAACGTCTGGGCCGCACCCTCGAGGTCTGGACGGGGCGTGTGGACAAGCTCCTCAGGCAGCACCCGGCTCATAGCGGGCACCCTCCCCTCCTTCTTCCCAAACCTCAAGTTCTAACTCCCTCTACGGGCAGCTCTGGTGTCAGCAGTATCTTGGTGTTCTGTGGGTACCTCTGAACTAACTATTCAAGTGGAGCACTTTAAAAAATACTCCATTTGGGGATGGGTACCTTTAGCACTCAAAGTCTCAGGACACTACAAACGTGAGAACGTTCAGAATAAGAATTTTCCTAAAGGATCATTTCACAGACAAAGAATATGTGATGACATTATATATCAGAAGACTGGAAACCAAAAAGGCATTTTGACTGTCTATATTCTAGAATTGTATGAATTCAGAACTACATTATTAAGAGCCGTATGACATGAGACTGGGCACGTACAGATGTTAATCTGAAAAGAAAGCCAAAGTAAATGAAGAACGATCATGTCGCTTAATTGAAGATTCATAGACGTAACTGGATACTGAACAGAAATTTAAGGAACGTGAGGGAGAACTGGCTCTGCAGTCATAATTTACTCCAGTATCCTCGGGGCTGCCTTTGGTAGCTGTCGGCAATTGACTGAGGGACCCTGAGCCAGCAGCGCTGCCCGCATTCGCACACTGCAGGGAGCAGAGAGCATCACCGCCCCTCCCCGCACAGGAGCGCCGGGCAGGCCGGACGCCGCGGGTTACCTGCGTGGTCAAGGCTGAGAAGTTTCCACTTCTGCAAACCGTCACACCTGCTGTGAGCTGGAGCCCGCCAGTGTCTCCAGGAAGACCCCACGAGCGAGTCTCAGGGAGGCCATCGGCCTGCCTCCTGCAGCTCCCCAGGTTTGTACACAACCACATGAAACACCAGACCTCACAGGCCGGAAGTCAGTAAACAGATCCATCGTGACGAACGCACACACATGCAAAAGAGAAACGCATGTGATCAGGACACAAGGAAGAGAAACGGTACGCACCCCAAGTTACAAAACTAACAGGAAAAGACAATGAACGAGTGCATTGAATACCCTTTAAAACACAGCAAAAATGACGCTGTTGTGTTTCTAAAATTCTATTATTCTTCTCTCTCACTTTGTCTCTCTCGGAAGAAGACCCCAAGGGGGTGGCACTCCATTGGTACCTTCACAGACGACAGTTTCCCCTTGAGGAATGAAAAAGAATTATGATTAAAAAATAGGTCTTTAACAAGCCATTGTGCAAATGTAGTTTTGTTTTCCAGATTCATTTTTTTCCCTCCCGGCTGAGAGCAGGGCATTCGGTGGCGAGACAGGAGTCATTGTGAAAGGAAGGAAAAACGGATGGCGATATAAATCAGCAAAGGTTAATGACCGGGATGTGAAGAGAAGGGCTTGTTTACAGAAATAGCGTGCAATTTAAAATTTACAGGAGATTTAATGCCACAGCTTGGCAATCGCTGAAATCAACAGCCCAGAAAACAGTGACATTAAGAAAAATAGTACAGTTACAATCATCCCCAAATAAGTCAATTAGTGCTAGGGCACGAGCTTGCGATTACTTGACCCATTTGGCTTGCACTTAAGTGAAAAAAAATGTCCCCCCTATTATACCGAGATCGCTGGATTGTGACCTGTTTTGCATCGTACGTTTCGTACGCCAGCCTCCCTCACAAGGGCTGGGGCTGATGGGGCTGCGTTTCCTCTGCCTGGCATCAAAATAATTCTGACCCTTGACATTTGTAATCATAAAAAAAAGGGCAATTTATAATTGTGTTGTTCAAATGAAGGCGGTGGGGGAATTCAATCTGCTATTATACAAAAGCAATGACGGCTGTCTTCGGTGAAAAAAGCAACGCAAGTCAATTTGTGAACTTTGGCACCAGACGACCTTTAGAAACACAACAATATACTGAATTTACAAGCAATAGCAGCCCATGCAAATGACCCGGGCCTGGCTGCCTCTGGATTAGAGCTGCAGAGAGCATTATGGAGAATGTTTCCACAAAACAAATTAAGACTGTTACTTAAATGTCACGGCACACTATTGTATTTGGCTACAGATCATTACACCTGATACTAACACTTTTAAAAACTGTAATAACTTGGGAAATATTACGTTGAGTGCCCACATGTATAAAGGAAAAGAAAAAAAAAAGAGGAGAAAATAGGTTCCGAAGTAATTTAAACATCACTACTCTACGACTGGAAGGGAAAGGTCAAAATGTAAGTAAGCTGAAAGGGACATGAATGGGAAAATAAAACACACAAACAAAAAGATGAAAAGACCACAGGAATGACTCTGCAAACACAATAAGGGTGCATGCAGCTTTGGGCGAGTCGCATCTCCATTTCTGCATCGGGAAGGAAGGAAGGCAGGGAGGCAGGGAGGCTGGAAGGACGGGCACGGGGACAGGGGGCGGGGAGGGGCGGGGGCGGCGTTACCTTCGGTGTTGGTACTGCTGCTGCTGTAAATATTTCGCAGGCTACCAACACGGTTTAGTTTCCATGCTTTGCGCTTGGCTGCATCCCGAGAGCAGAAAGGGGAGAGGGGGAAAAGAGAGAAAACAAAAAGGAAAAGAAACAAATGAAAAGGGGAGAAAAGAAATGTCAAAGTAGCGCGTGACGTCACCTGGCGGAGGGCAGTCCCCGGGAGGCGGGTGGGCGCCGGCCAGAGCGCGGAGGGCCTCAGCAAGGGCAGAGCGAGGCCAGCCAGCATCCTCCGCTTTGCACGAACCCGACACACGCCAAGGCAAGGAAGCCCACGCACCCCTCTCGCCCTGCTGGGTTCTGCACGTGGCTACTGAGAACACTGCAAAGCTGGCCTTTTCCTTGGGGGCTGGTGGCATCTTCGGAAGGAGCGATGACGCTGGCAGCCATAAGCCCTTTGATTTGGCAGAATACCGGGAGCATGTCAATCAAAGGGGACTCTGGTGATTAGCAGCTCCCGTGTATGCCGCGTGGACAGGTCTCTAAATACCAGAGCTGTATTTTCTCCCCAGACTCATCTTGATCAGGACAGGAACCCACACCAGCAAAACTCTACCACCGTCTTGCAGTGGTTGGAGGGCAGAGTCCATTCTCCTTCCTACCGGGAGGATGCTGGAGGCTCTGAATGGAGTTCCAGGGAACCCCAACAGCACATGCCTCCTTAAGTTCTCAGCTCACTGAAGAAAGCATCCGAGGAAAAGAGACAAACATCAAGTCACCCCCAGAGCAACCCTGGGCTCAGGAGTGAAACGCGGGCACTTCCACCGCTCCTGCAGCGCAAAGAGACTAGCTGGGCGAGATGCCCCTCCCCGCCTCCCTGGACGCTCTTCTCTGCGGACACATCCTCACCTCACGGGCCCCACCACCCTCCCAACCATCGACTCAGGAGGGTAGACACCTGTGGCAAAGAGGGCGACTTCAGAGGAGACATATTATAAAAAGTATCGGCTGAAATAAAATCACACAACGTGAGAGCACAGGGTGGTTCTTGAGGAGCAAGCCTTCAGGCAAATGCGGCTGAAGGTGCAGGCGCAGATTCAAGGGCTGGACAGACAGCCACACGGGTGCATGTCAGCGTGGTCGGGGACGGCCACGGTCAGCCACGTTCCTGAGGAAGGGACCACGTCCTTCCTGACTTCCACAGCAAGGAAGTGAAACCCATCAAACCCTGCACGAGGCTTTTGTTGTCTAGCCCCTTGTTCCATGCAGGAAGGACATGCCGGCCTGGGGAGGCAGGTGTGCACGTTTTCGCAGGTGTATGTGAAGCTCACTGCGGGGGGCCAGGCTGACCCACTGGCTCAGACTGACCAGAAAGCAAGGCATGCGCTGGCCAGCGGCCAGCTCTCTCCCCCAGGGCTCAGGAAGGGTGGCCTGCCACAGCATTAGAGCCCACAGACGCAGCCTCAAATAGTACGGTGGGGGCTTTGGGTGTGCCGAGGTCTGGGGGCCCCAGAATGACCGGGGTGAGGACCGGGTCTTCCCGAGGAGTTCTGCTGCTGAAGTGACTCTCCAGCACTTCCGTGCACACTGGGTTTCTCTGGCTTGACATCACCAGATACACGAGGGAAACAGGGGCGACAATGGGGACAAATGCAATTCCCCAACACAGTACTGTATAACCCGGTCCTGGGAATCTTATGTTAAGGGGAGTAAAAACAAGCTGTAATTTATGTGTCCCCCGATTTAGAATGAGAAAGAGCTAAGCTGTAACTAAAGAACTAGGAGTTACCTTGTAGCCTGAAAACCCAAGTAAATGAGTAAGAGATGTCATCTCTAACCCGGTAAGATCAGAGACCGGCGCCCCCTACAGTACATGGGTCTGAATTTAATTTTCTGTGAGAGAAGTTTCCCTTATCTCTGTATCCTCAAGGTACCTTATCTCTAAGGTATCCATCCAGGTAACACCACACCTGGCAAAGAGAGCTTCAGGTACCCATCAGTACAGACGACCAAGGTCACAGTTTTCAAGTGTTTACTTCGAAAATGCAAGTGGATGTTTACCAGGCTCCTCACGCATAACGGATACCTTCACAGCATTAAGCGTGCACTCAATTATTTCAACTGTCCGAGCTCGGGCATCTTGGCCCTGTTTCACGAGTTCCAGAAAGTCTATCCACAGAGGCTGCACTCCTCGGCGGGAAAAACTTACCTCTTTCTAAAGCATTTACATATAAATAGGCAGAATCTGGGCTGGGCACCCCTCCGCAAGGGAGGGGAGCTCTGGTGCAGAAACCTCTTTCTGCGCGCTCTCCGCCTTGCATATTTCATGCCCCAGTCTCCCATTACCGTACGGATATATAAGCAGGAAGTGAACTTGCAGCCTGGTTTTCTATTAACCTATTGATGAAATAATCAATTTTAATGTGTAAAAATGTCAGGCCTTTTTCTTCCTCTTAAACAAATGGACTTTTTCTGGCTGATACCAAGGTCCTGAGACGTGCATTTGTCTCCTGGGGCATTGATTGCTCTAAGTCCACTTGTTTAGAGGCTTCTCAGTGAGAAAATACAATCATATTATCATCAATAAAATCTCAGGTCCTGGGCGATGCTGCTGCCTGGATTCACCTCTGAAGGAAATGAAGACACTGCACCTAATGGAGCCAGGAGCACCCTAGCCCGGTGCCTCTGGCTGGATGCCCAGCTCCCTCCCACCATCAAGCACCGTGGCCACTGCGCTGACCTCAGGCCTTTGGAATAGATGGTGGTTCTCGAGGACGTCACGTGGGCTAGCTCAAACAAGTACATTTTCTGGGTAATCTATTTTAATTTAAGAATTTAGTTTTTTTTTAAGCTTCAGGAATATAATCTCCCCCTTTTAAACAAAGGCTAGCTTATTTTGGTTTGGTCCCTAATGTTATTTCTCATAAAACTATTATTTTTATTCGTATTTTTAATGGAGGTACTGGGAATTGAACCCAGGATCTCATGCATGCTAAGAATGCACTCTACCACTGAGCTATACCCTCTCCCCCAAACTATTATCTTAATAAGAATTTCGTCCATTATTGAACAGAAAGTGGGAGCAGAGTGTGAGCATGCCCTCAGTGTTTCCCATCCTGCTCTCTGCTGACTGGGTAAACAACAGTCTCTTCCGTAAGCAGGTGTCCACAGTGTCTTCTATGACTCTTTAAATGGTATAATGTCTCTGTACCGTCTCTAGTGTTTGAAAACACATGGGCACATCTCAACCAACACGAAACCCCACAACGTATAATTCCTGATCTAGTGCCAACTGTCAGCCCGAACGCAGACGGTCAGATGGACAATCCTCACTTCAGCCTGCAAATTCAATGGAACCTTCTAAATTCCAGGCCAGGTCGGCAGAAACGTCAGTGGGGCCCTGGGAAAGGAAGCCTTTAGCAGGACAGCATAGTGTTCTCCATGTAATGGCACCAAAATGTGAACCGTGAGCTCAGGCTGAACACCAGACTGCCGCATATCACAGCAACAGCTGGTACGCGGGACGCGCAACTGATGGTGGAGAATTAAAAACAGAGGAGGAGGTGAAGCTCATCATCATGCTGGTTGGAATATATTTTCTAAGGATTAAAAGAGTTAAAATTTTGAAAAAGGCAGGTTAGGACAGTACAGAGACCCAGGCCCCCGAATTATAAGAAGAGAGAAAGACTTACTGCCCTATGATAACAATGGCACTGTCACTTCCCCTTCAGATTGACAAAGAGCCCCTTGTGTACGAACACTGAAGACACGGAGTAAACTGAACTTGTAAGGCAGCCTCTGAATCACAGAAAGAGGGAAAGGCAGGTGAGCGTGGCAGCGATGTTGACAAGCGGCCTGGCACGTGCACGGGGATGTCACGTGACACGCCCCTCCCGCGCGCAGCCCTGCTGATGTCCACATTCTCTGCTGATTGATTTTCTGTGCCAGCGGGCTATCAAATCGGCATGCGAGGTTTTGGTGGTGACCCGGCTCATCCAGGTCCCAACCGCTGCCCCTCCTGAGTCACACATCTAAAGAAGAAAGGCTGGTATAAACTTGAGTTCCCAGAACATTTCTTTAAGGGGTCTGAACGTTATAATTTTTGCCTGGATGACCGAACGAGGAATGGCACAAACACTCAGCTCCTCATAATTACTAACAGACAGTCACTGTCTTTTGAAAGGAAATGGAGAGAAAGGGAAAACGTGCAAATTACGGCTTTTGCCTGAGTCAGAGCTGCTGGAATCACTTAGAGTTAACGACTCCCAATTGCTACACACCTCTTGGGTCTTGGAAGCTGCAGCTTTTTAGGAGTTCATGTGATGACCATAGGGATGTAAAATTTTATTTTAAAGGAAAATTTGTTATTTTGTCTCTCTAAACAAAAAAAAATTTTTTTTTTTACTACAGCATGTGAACGCCTGAGAACTAATCACAGCAGATTTCCAACATGAGAATCCTCTGACTAGCTCTTTATAAGAGGAATAAAATATCCCTTAGTCTGATGGCATGCTCGAATGAACAGGGCTTCATCCTGAACTCTCCCTCCATCACTGTACCAGGAGACCGCAGACTTATACTAATGCCACCTCTGGTCTCCTCCTGACAGCGCTCTTTGTTGGTTAGATAAATATTCTGCAGACAGCTGATTAAAAAATGACGCAGCCAGGAGCTGCGTGTCCGAGCCTTGTCAGCCATGTTGGATGTTCAAGTGCACATGAATTACATCCCTGGTGTGAGCCGAACAGGGCTGGTGGAATGAGGCAGGCTGCAGCCCTCGAAATCAATTATGAGAACTAATAGGATCTTTTTACCTATGCGGAGGAAGGGGCTGGGTTGAGGAGGGCGTGCCCCTCATTTCTAAGGATGTCTTGTCTCAGCACGAAACAAATAACCCTCTCTATTCACGGCCGAGAGCGTCAGCTTGTACCTCTTGGAGAAGCCAAATGATAACCTTGTTAGACAGCACTGCTCCCTGTCCACGTTGGACATGTATTTATTTATTTTGAGAGATGCCATCGGTATAAATGCCAGTGGTGCAAGGGGCAATGCCTATGCTCTTCGGAGAATTTCAGGGGGACCGGGGTACCAGGATGCTGCACAAAGACAGTCCCCCAGGAACCTCTGCAGGCGGGATCGGATTCCGCTGCGGTTTTGTGTCCCTTCCAGTTTAGCGCGCCCGGTGTCCTGCGATCTTTTGTTGGTGCAATTTCATTGTGAGGTTAGAGATTGGAGATTTCTTTTGTGCCAGCCATCTGAACATTCATGGGCTCAACGAGACTGTGTAAATGGTCTGTTCTTTTATAAAAAAGGCAGTGGGCTTTTTTTTTTTCCCCGTAAGATGCAACCCCGAAGATTCTCCCACTACATGAACTCACTACTTCAGCTGTGAAGGGGCTTGGCGCCATGGTCGCTTCCTAGAGGCTGCCACACAGAGAGGTCGTCATGCTGAAACGTCCATTAAAAGGGCCTTTGAGAGGATTAAACAAAACCCGAGGCCAAGCAAAATAGGACAATCGTGCAGGAAGAAAATAACTTCGTCCTTCCGCGGGTCCAGCAAGACCAGTGTTCTTTTTGCAGAACAGAAGATAAAATACCTAACTAAATAAAATTCTGAAATAAGTCATTGACCCTTCAGGATACAATTTTAATTCAATTTCCAATAACTCATAACCGCTTTCTGAACAGCAAACACAGTTTCCACGTTGGTGGCTTCTTTAGAAGCTCTCACGACTTGAAAACTGCCAAGGGCTTCCACATCGTGGGCTAGCGCAGATGCGCACAGAAGACACCATTAACCCCGGAAAACATCGAAAATAAAAACTAAGCAAAAACTCCAGGATACGCCATAAAACCAGAAGTTCCAATTAGGCAGAGCACTGGTTTTCCTTTCGGCCTAGAAACACACTGAGTTGCAGAGCAAGGGTTCAAGTGCACCCAACATTCATTGGGTGGTTCTATTTCACATCAAGAGTATAACTTTTAACAGGGATCGAAATTTAAAAAAAAAGGGTGAGTTGAAGTAGGATATACTACTTTACATTGGCACATTCTGAGCTGGAGATGAGAACTCCATCAGTAAGTAATGGTAACTTCTTTCCATGTCTTCAGAGAGTGACTATTCATTCTGAGAAGGGAGGCTTTGGAGGGTGGCTAATGAGGATGCTGACGACAGGCTCCTTGGCCTCCCGGCCCCATTCTCCTCCAGGATACGATTAGGGTGTCGGGACAGAGCCCACTCGTGACTTGGACTGTCGGGTCCCCAGCATCACAGGGAACACAGCTTTTTTTTTAGGTCTAGTTATTCAGCGAACACAGCTCTACGTGCCTTCATTGTTTGCAGTATAGGACTGGACACTTGGCATTCAAAATAGAAACCAAAAGCAAACTGAATTCTCACTTAAGGAAAAAGGCGGAGGTCCGAATCAGTTTTTCCAAGCTGGGTGACGTGTGTGAAGTACAGCTTTTGCGAGACGTGCTCAGCTGCGCCCACCCAGGCAGGCGGCAGCGTCTGGGAGCAGCGCAAGGTCCCCCGCCCCCGCCGCACCCCCAGCTCCTTTCCGAGGGCCGGCTGGCCGCTGGCCGGGCTGGGGGGAGGCTGGCGCACCGCGACCACCTTAGGATTTTGGAGACAGAAATGAGTGATAATGGGAAACATTCCTCTTTTTCCTTTTTCCTCTTTTCCTTCTTTTCCTTTTTCTTCTTCTCAGTCTCCTCCAACAGAACACATGGCAGTTTTTTTTTGGGGGGGGGGTTTGAACACAGAATCTTTCTCAGCAATTCCAGGAAAAAAATAGTTTTTTAATAAAACTTCAAATTGCACTATCACATTTCAAAGACAGTGACCAGTTAAAGCAACTAATCAAAGGCATAATGATTTAATGAGCGCGGCTCGCGCCCCCTTGGAGGGCTGTAATCGCGGGGCTGTGATCACTGGACCACCGGCCTCAACAATGCGGAGGCTGCATTTGATCTGCCACCTCTTAGCTGACTTCCAGCAACTGCCGGAGTGAAATGATACACTCCAGGTTATTCGGTCCATCACGCTCCCCCTGTGGCCATCTGACTCTGAGAGGACTGGTGAGAATACCTTCTAGAAAACACTGTTAGCATTATGCATTTAAGAAGGACCTCACCGGAAATTCTCAGCAGCCCTCTGATTTGTGGCTCGAGACGGCCTGGAAGCCGCAAGGTCCACAGTACTTACTTAGCCCCTCACGTAGAAAGATCAGAGTGAGAAAACAAAAAGAACCCTAAACTTCTGATTCCTTTTTATTAGAGAAGATTACTATTAAGAAACACATTCCTTTAAACATTAGCAGATTCCTTCCCCACAGAACTGCTTTGACTGTAACTTCACAACTTCTTAGCATGCTCCTTGGTTACTGTGAACAATTAAATAAGGTCGTTATTATCCTGGGAGAGCCTGGGAAATTACTGCTGTGCTGGCAAAACAGAGTAACAAATGTCTCATTTCTTTCATTTAAAAATAACTTAACTACACTTTCTTCAGCATCAAGCAAGAACACATTAGAGGATTCCTTTAACATTATTGCAGAAGCAAAATTAATTTCATATTAGTTTAATATTAAGAACAAACTACAACCAGTCTAACCATCCCTTCCATTTCCTTTTCAAGTTCTTCTCCACCTACGTACGTAACGATCACACTTGTAAGCACAGCTCTGATACAGACTTGGGCAGCTTCCGTATGAACGGTGTTACAGTTACCAGAGTTTTCAAAACGGTCCCTTTTCATAGCTGCACTGTGGATTAACATATAGGCGTAGCCACTCCTTACTGTTAAACATTTAGTTATGCCCAATTCTATGCTATTAAACATACTATAAGCTGGTCAACTTAATGTAGATACAGACAATTACATATAGAGATACTTACAGCTGTGTGTATATACACGCTAGAATGCCCACATATATTTCTTTCCTTTGCTATGTCTGCTGAGAGGACGAAGAAGAAATGACACCCCAGCGGCCCCAAGCATACCTAGACCTCAGAGCTTGGTTTCTAACACCATCCTCCAATAAAAGGGACCAGGGCTCCTTTGGAGAAATGGCTACTCCTAGGAGTGAGGCAGGAAAGCACCCTGCAGTTCCAGCAAGTAAAGAAGCACTTAGACAAACAAGAAAATAAAACCCACCTTGATGTGGGGGTGGGGGTGGGGGTGGGTCAAGACAAAAGGGCGCCGGAGCCAAATGAAAGAGCTCTCCATGGCTGAAGCTGGAACAATTTGAGCGAGAAGAAAAACAAAGTGGTCTTGGATTATAACCTCAAGTATAAAAAAAAAATCCAAGAGTCCATACTGACATAAACAAATGACTGAGTACATTAGTAAATGGGGAGAAGAGGCAAGTCTTCCATGCAGAAAGAATTTCAAATAATTTACGTAGGCATCCACCTAGAGGAGGGGGCGTACCTCTCCACTCCTCAAGTGAGGGCTGTGCAGGGAGATGTCCCCAGAGAGGATGGGGTAGGAGGGGGGATGGGGAAGGGAGTGACCTACAGAGGAAAACCTGGCAAACACAGCCCCGAGCCAGGTGACCAGGGTCAACACTGACAGTCACCAGTCATGCTGCCAGTGTGTGCCTTTGATGTTCCGTGATGAAATTGGCACTTCGCCTCTGAGGCCTTCCTCCCCAACACCCATAACCCCAGACTAACCCTGAGAAAAACATCAGACAGATTCCAACAGAGGGGCGTCCGACAATATGCCTGACCAGCACTCCTCAAAATTGTCATGGTCATCAAAGACAGGGAAAGTCTGAGAAAATATCCCAGCCAAGAACGGCCTAAGGAGACATGAGGACTGCATGTCCTGGGGCATCCAGGATGGGGTCCCAGAACAGAGAGAGGGCATTAGGGAAAAACGAAAGAAATCTTAGTTTTAAAATGTAAATCTTCTCTATTTAGAATAAAGTACAGGCTTTAGTTAATAACAATGTGTCAATATTGGTTCATTAATTGTAAGCAATTGACCACACTAATAAAAGACGTAAATAATAGGGAAAGTTGCATGAGTGCATGTGCGTGTGGGGAGGGGGTCTTATGGAAGTTATCGGTACTGCTGCCTCAATTTTTCTTTAAGTCTCACACTTTTCTAGAAAATAAAGTCTATTAAAAATACCATAATAAGCATCTTTGGGCAGGAATATGTTTTTTTCTCCCAATTATTTTGTTTACTTAACACAAAATGCCAGGGGTAACATTACCAAGCGAAGGGAATATTTTGTAGCTTGGAATACACAGAGAGGAGCCACCTCCTCACAATGTATCGTTTATTCTACTCACTAAATCAACTCCTACAACCTAAAGGCAATTCGAAGTCTTAGCGTGGCATCAACAGTACGTGTCACGTGTGCCACCGAAACTCCTGACAACTTGAACACCTGCCCCAACTGGTCGCTGAGGTGAAAGATGTGCTATTTAATTTACGATTGTGAAGCTGGGCTCCAGGGTATGTTTGCTAACTAGTAATCTTTAGAAGCGGTAATTTACCGTTGCTCATTCTTTGGGTCACTGTGCTGTCTTCCTCGCATTTCATTTGAAATTGCTGACCTTGACATCATTTTTTTTCCTTTAGTGGGTTACAGTGTATAGTTAACCAAAACGTGCCATGTCTGAACACTTTCCCAGCTAACTTCCAGGATTAGCGTCTAATGATGAGAAAATGAGCTTCGATCCACTGAGAAAAAAAATGTTTGTGCTCATGTTGAATTAAGATCTCGGCTTCTAATCAGCACATAAAGCTGTCTTCTTAAGAAAAGTGACAGAGTTTAACGAAATTAAAGAGGACTTAATTTGCTCTTAAAATGCTAAGCTGGCTTCGTGAAATTCCCTGAGACGCACCTAAGTGGCAACTTACCTACTCTGGGAAGGTCTGCACTCAGCAGTGGCCTCAAGACCGTCAAGTGCTACAGTCAGGAGACAAAACTAGCACCTTTTCTTCAACAAGGATGAACGGTGACACAGTTATACATGAAAAACGAGTCTGTAATCACCAGTGCATCCAGACAACACTCTCCAAAAGATAGGAGGTCCTAGCCTCACCAGCGCCCATTTCATACATAAAACCCCACATAAACTGCAAGAAAAACACATGCTAAACTTACTCCACAGAAGTACTGAGTTCAAGGCCGGGTTTTAGGGTTGATGGATACAGAACACAGGAATCTGTACTGTATATGCGTTATTTGAGTTGAAAAAACTATTTCTTTTCTAAGTCTCTCAGGGAGAAAGCGGTGTTTTACAGAGTGTGCAGGACACACCAACTTCCCAGAAAAAAGCATCGGGACAGCAATGAGCCAGTCCCTTCGGGGAGGAGACCTGGCTGCAGGGCGTGTGTCTGGCTGCAGCGGGTTCACGACTGAATTTGATCAGTGTGGTGCCCACACAGCGCGGTCCTCCCAGGAGTGCCAGGTCAGGTGCCATAGAGAACAGTGAGGAAGAGGTGGGGGCGGGGAAAGCTGGTGCTTGGGACTCACGCCGCCCCGCCTGGCAGCAGTGCTGGGTGGCTGTGGGGTGACTCGGGGCTCCCGGCTGAGGTCGCTGTGTCAACATCTCCATCTCAGGGCGGCCGCGAGGAGTAACGGAGACAACACACCAAGAGGGGCAGAAAGTCTGTGCCTCGGCGCACACGGGTCCTCCCCCTTACCCTGTGAGGCCGGGACCATTCAAATACCCGGACCACCTGGAAAGAAAGTCTCAACCAGCAAGAAGGACCCGCGCAAAGGAAATACTGGGTGATCTTGTAATTCGAATGTTTTTCTAATGTACTTCTGCGTTAGTCCTGGAGACTCCTCCCCCCCCCCCTTTTTTTTTCCTGACAGCAAAGTAAAAGAAGAGCTGGAAACAGAGCAGCTGTCCCGAGGCTGTGCTTCAAATCCAGCCTTTCTGGCCCCTCCTACTCATACACACACAGACTTCATTCTTAGGAAGTGGAATCATTAGAAAAGACAAGCAATTTAAGGACATACTGAACTGAAGGCAAGAAATAGTATAAATGGAGTGCAATCTTTTATGAGATAGCTTTCTGTAATTTTTGGTAAAGTTCAGTAATTTCATGACGTCCAGCCAGTCAGGTCAGCGTGGCTCTCATGACATCACCCACCTCTGTGTCCCTTCTTTCTGACGCTTAAATGCCGCATCCAAGAGGGACAGGAGGTTGCTATGAGCTCCCTCCCCAAAGGCCAAGAGCCTCTAAAGATGAGAAACAGGTGAAATGCCTGTTTCCAAAAAAACTCTGTCACAGCAGCTGGTGACCCCCTCGTGGGGGGGGCACTGTCTGTGAACACATTCTTTCCACGTCTCTTTCACCATACAATTAGAATTTGAAGCAGTCTGTAAGGTATACAGTAGCTCTCACACACGCAGGAGGCCCGAGGAGAGACATCCCAACAGAAGGCACCACCAGAATTGAAAGGGTAGTCCAGAACCTGCCATCTGAGTGGCGTTGGCATTTTTCAGGTAGCAAGAAGGCAGGTTTTTAATACTTATTCTGGAGATTGCACTGGAAAAGCTGGAGCAGCTTAGAAGGTCTCAAAATTACATCATCTTGAACAATAAACCAACCATTTTCACAGAGATCGACATACAATAAACCACAAACCACACGCAGTACCCTGAGTGCAGTATCTTGACATGGATACTACAGGAGCATAAAGCCGCAGTCCTCACGCAGGTGTACAACCGAGAGGAAGAAATACAGATGAATTATCTTAAGAGAGAATGGAGAGATGTCTGCAAGCTGTAGAAATACAATTCAGAGTGATTTCTGCAATTACCATATTTTATAAGTCCGTCATTAAAGGCATTATGCATGTGCATATGTGTACACACACACACACACACACACACACACACACATTCTCCAAGACTGGCCACGCAGGGATCTAGCAGAATCATCAAACAGGGTCTCAGTGATGCATAAACTCAGTGACGTGTCTCTTCTCCTGCTTTTAACTAGTGGTAGAGCTATATTTTCTGATAAACTCAACTTGGATGAAAATGCTAAAGAAAATGGGGCAAAGATCAACCTCTCTAAGTGGTTCCCAATTTTTAAAAAATATGCACGCCCCTTTCGATGACCGTGATTCAGTGGCATCCTAAAATGCCTCTGCTTCCCGTTCAGCACAATGTCAGCACACAGTCACTTCTGTCTGTGCAGAGGACACCTGGACTCCAGACCCCTGGCATCTCCAGAAGTCTGTTACCCATAGGCTGGGAGCCACAGCTCCACCTTCTTTCCTCCCTCCAGATAAACTGGGTTTTATGATGGATAGAAAGTCCCAAATGGGCAGCCTGAGAGCCGGCAGGGTTTGGCTCTCCCTCCAGCTCCAGCTGCCATCACTGACTTGGTGGCTTGTAGGAACACCACCATCTCTCTAATCAAGATGGCTGGCACTCAAATTAAGGGGTAAAATTTTTTTTAAAATAAAATTTATTTTATTTAAAAAAAAAAAGGATAGAAAGGAGGTAAAAGAAAAATGCCCACCCAGTGACTACACCCAGAATGATGTTAGAAACGGAATGAAGCATAACTTTAAAACATGAGCAGTCGGACGCCAGACACCTGGCTCTCTCCAGGCATCGAGCTGCCGTGACGGGGGGTCCGGCGTCATTCCCGAAGGAGAGGTGGGCAGCGAAGGTGTCCTCACCTCTGGCGCAGAGGCCGGGCGCCGCGCGCAGCCAGCAGGAGCTCCGAGGGGTTAAGTGCGGATGAGTAAATGACAATGGCTGCTACTAATCGTTTATTGAATAATGAAAGTGACACAACTGATAAAAGGTTTCAATCTTGAGAAAGATGATTTATCGCTTTTCAGTTTACTGGCACTGCCATTTGCGTGACAAACGGCTGGGAAGCCCCCAGTTAATCTCCACACACCCCCAGCCCGCAGAGGCAGCCCCAGCCCGCGCGTCCAGGTAATCAGGGATGGCTAATGCCGCGGCGGCGTGCGGCTGGGAGGGCTCAATGCTGGTGTTTTATCAAGGCTGATCTCCGAATTAATTTGCACAATGGATTTTTTTTTTCTGGCAATGGGCAAGGAAGAGGAGGGACGGGAAAGCAAGGCACAACCGGAGACAGCTCGGCGCTACCGCGGAGAAATGGAATTGTCAGGACGATCAAAGCACAAACGACTTCCGATTGGCTCCGGAAGCCTTATAGATTTTCTCGACGGCCAAGTCTGATCTGCGGCATCAGAGTGCCCTATCAAGGCTGTTTGTCACCCGGGAGTGCAGGGCTGCGTCCGCAGAATCTGCCTCCCTGAAGATGTTTATTCTTCAGGTAGACTTGTTTCTTTTTCACTATGGGGGGTGGGGTGGTGAGTAGGGTGGCTTTAAGTATATTAAACAGTTTATTTATAAACAACACTCAAAATAACACATTTATTTCTATGGTGTCATATGTTACATCTTATTCTAATTTTGGTAACAATCACATCAATTCAACGTGCTCTTCCCTGGGAGAAATTCTCATAACATGGAAACTGGAACTTCGGACTGCTCTGAGCCCTGGTCCCCGTGTCATCAGACTGGGGGGTAAAAATCAGGATTAAATAAAATAATGCAAAATAAAATAAAACAATGCACAGAGTGCAATTAGTATACACTTTGGCAGAGAGAAAATAATAAATATTACCTATGATGACCATGACAATGAAGATCTACTTCTCAACTTTCAAAACAGGAAGAAACACTAGCTTCTACTTAAATTATCGTCGAATCCATTGGTAAATTCAAAATGTACGTAAGTATAAGCAATACGGGACTTCAGTTACACGAAATGAATCTGAGGTGCACTTTATAAATCACATCACCTCCATCCACTTATTCTACAGCATGAAAAAGTCAGGGAACATTTCTGAACGTAACTAGGAATTTCAGGGACGCATTAACACACAGACGGAAAAAATGCTAAATGTAGTGGATTCAAACAAAGATAGGCACTTTCATTATGATGTTTGCAGAGATGAGAAAATGAAACTACACGGTTATTCAGAAGGACACACGTGGAAAGTGTGTCACTCAGCTGCAGGTGGTACGGAAAGGGTGCCTAACTCCAGCAGGAGCGATTAGAGGCTGGGAGCCATGTCTAGCTGGGGACCCGGGTAAGTGTTTGCACTAGGGCGGTCCCGAGAGCTCCGCCCTGAGGACCATCAGACTTTCCTTACAAGGCTAAATAAGTCAAAGGAGATTTTCTTCCTTTTCTTTCTTTAAATGGAGGGCTTCTCGGAGCCTTCAATTTGCTAACTCCAGGAGGGAGCTAGGCTAAACACTCTGAGAAGTTTTCTTCTTCCAGAGGATCTTCTTGGATTCATGTTCGATAACACAAACTTCTTGAAAACACTGGTGTATCTCACATAACATAATCCTGGCACAAAAGAAACACTTTGGAAACCAATGAGGACCTCCACGTGGGCGCCGGGAGAGGCTGTCCTTCCACCAGGCGCCACCACGCGCACGCGCGGTGCCGGGCTTCCTGGGACGCAGACAAGTAGGAGGTGGGTCACCTGCCTTCTCCGACTTTCAGTCGAGTTGGAGGAGTGAGAGTAACCCACGTGATGTGTTTCCAGAGAATGTGTCGTGCACATACTGCAAGGCTGCCTGGCGTTAGAGAGTAATTGTCGACCTAGCTGTGTAGACCAACACGAGCAGAGGAGACCACTGTGTCTCCCGGCCCTTTCCCCAAAGCGTCAGACTCCGTAGCCGGACGACCGTGAACTGCGGGTGTTCTGCACACCCTGGTGTCAGTGCTGAGAGACAAGGACTCCACGCAGGCACGCGAGCCTCTGAGGCACAGACTCTTCCTTCAAGCTTCATCTGCAGGCTCTACATGAAAATCCGTGCCTTAAGCAGTTTTTCTTCACCTCTGACGCTCACTTTTGCCACTACTTTACCAGGGAATCTTCCGACGTGGACAGTGGTCATGACAGTGTAGACGTTTCTGTTTGCCTCTGTGGCTGGAGGGGCTCCCCGGTCCTGGAGGAGGCGGAGGACGGTGCGTGGTTTGCACTGGGGCTCCACCCCCAGAGGCTGGAAGAGCCCAAGGGCGGGACCCACATCCGTGTGGGATCGGCTCTTGTCAGCCCCAAAGCACAAGGGGAGTGTCCACTCTCCCCGGCGCCCGCCTGCACTCACTCGCCCAGCGGTGGACAGGGAGTTCGCGGGTGGGGCGCCCTGGGTGAGCGGCAGAATCCGCTTCAGCATTTTGTCCCTGCTCTTTAATGGGTCATCGCTGACTGTTCAGGTCTACCCACCTTGTGAAAAGCACAATGTAACAAGTGACCCTGTAAGTCGGGACGTAGCATCCCTCGCTTTGTTAGGTGAGCCAGTGTGATCTCCAAGTATCCTGCAAGTGATCTGGCTCCTAAGAGCAAGATTTTAATGTATTACCCACCGAATCCCAAGAAAGGAGCTCGGGCAGGCTCTGTCCTACGCGCTGGAAATGCACGCGCTCGCTGAACCCTGACAACAGCCCTTCGAAGGGAGAGGGCATCCTTGACCCAGCCCACAGCGGAGAGCTCGAGGCAGCAGAGCACAGGAGTGAGCCCGGGCCACCTCGCCAGTAAGAGGTGGGGCTGGAATTCAGCCCAAGAGGCTTGGCTCCTCAGCCCGAGTTCCCAGCCAGCCCCCACTTGCCTGGGATCATTACGTTCTCATCGCAGCCCTTGCCGGTGTACGGCCTCCTGCCTGCCTGGATGGACCGTGCTCCGCGGGAAGCGAAGACGCCAGGCAAGCAGAGTCTCACTGATAACTGAGGGAGAAGGGAGGCAGGTGGGCACTTACGATGCTGGCTCTTTCACTTTCACGGACAGCGAGACTCAGAGCCTTTTTTAAAAGTATGAATCTGTGGAGAATCTCTATACTTTTTATCCCCCCAGCTCACAATTCAACAAGATATTACAGGAGACAATCAGAGGTAAAAGGAACATTTTCCAAAGTCGGACTGATGAGTAGAAATAAAACCTTGACAAGAAATGTTTCAGCAAAAGAGAAATTTCTTCTTCATTAGAATAAGGAATTGCAAAAAAAAAAAAAAAAGAATAAGGAATTGCAGTGAAATGCCTTAATTACCCATGAAGCCAGGTAACCGTATGTGACTGCCTTTGCTTTAGAGCGCCAGGAGGAATACCCAGCATTAAGTGCTCGGGTTTTTCCCCAGCTGTTGGAAAATTCCCAGTGCCACTTGCCAACCTCAGTAAGCAACCCTGTGCAGAATAAAACTGTTTAAGGACTTTTACGTATTTCATCTACTTTATTTTAAACTGTTAAAGTCATGTGTGTAAAAATGGGTCCATTTTTTCTTGAGCATCCCTCTTTATGTGGTGGTTTTCCAGATGACTTTAAAAAAGGCACATCTTCTGATTCATGGTGCTACTCGGACAGAATACGTCCTGTACACGCGGGGAATCTAATTGTATGTGGGGAACAAGCTGGAAGATACTGAAATATTTTTATCCTGGCTCCTCTCCTAACAATTCTTAAAAAATAAAGTAAGTATTAAAAATTATTTTAAATTTAAATTAAAATACTTTCCCAGGTGTTTTAACCAGCAAATAATTACAACATGGACATCAAGGTAAAAGCCACTTGTTTGAAAAGAGGCAGCAGAACAGAAACATGCATGGAGATGATGAGACTGACCAGGGACAAGCGGGAGTTAAAGAGGCCGCCGCAACTGCAGAGAGAGCACGAGTCCTCTGCTGGGAGCACGCGGACCCCAGGGGGCCACCCGCCACCCCCCAGCGGCCCCCCCGGGGCCCTCCGCTCCCAGCTTCCTCAGTGAGCCTCCTTGGGTCCTGCCCCCTAGCGAGTTCCCCGTGGTCCCAAGTCTTCTTCCTCATTTCCTCCCAGGGCACTGATCACAACCTGACCTATCGTGTATTTATTTACCGTCTGTGACAGGTTGTCCATTAGGGCAACAGCAACGCTGGGGTTCACATGCTCTTCTAGAACCTTGCCACAAACGGAGAAGCCAATTATGGCCCAAGGGAGGCTGGCAGAAAAGAGAAAGAATAGTTTCTGGTCTTTGAGATTCCGTTTACCCACTGGGCTGCTCATTACTGGGAAGTTATAGAAGAAAACGCAGTTGTTCCCGAGGTGATGGAGAAGCTGACCTCTGTGAGCAAAAGGGACCAGGGAGAGGCGTCCATGTGCCTCGCCTGTGAGACTGCAGCTCAGGGCGAGGGGCCAGGCTCGCTGGAGAACGCCGACCTTCGAGTTCGGAGATGGGTTCACGATCGGGCGGAGCACAAGATGCTGGGAGGTTCTGGAGTCTCTAGATGGCCTGCGGCTGATCCGTGGGGGCAGGGAGGGGGATCGACTGTCACCCACCCACCAATGAAAGGGAGTCTTAACAAAGACATGTTTAGGATGTTTAAAAAAGAAAAATAGAAGCAGTGTAAAAACACATGAAAGTCGTATGTTTATGTAATTAAGACGGAGCCAAAAAGTAGATTCACTCAATTATAGGAAATTCTTCCATTTTGTACTTTAGATGAGGGAAGAAGGGAAGGCAGACAGTGAAGTAAAAAAAGAGGGCATTTGGCAGTTCTTTCAAAAGCGACACATCCTCCTGGGTATGAACTGGAAAAACCCTGAAGACAAGAACTCAAAGAGATATTCGCACGCCAGCGTTTACTGCAGCACCGCACAAGAGCTGAAAGGTGGGACCAGTTCAGGTGTCCGCTGATAGAGGGATGGCTAAACACAATGTGGGCATCCCCACAATGGAGTATTACTCAGTCATGAAAAGGTGGGGGGCAGACACAGGCTACAGCACGGATGAACCTTCAAAACACGATGCAAAGGCACCAACAGTGCAGGACTCCATGTGTATGGAGTGTCTAAAACAGGCATGTCTGTAGAGACAGAGAGGAGACTAGAGGTCACCAGGGCTTGGGGGAGGAGGAAATGGGGGGTTTACTGCTCAATGGCTGTTGGGCTTCTGTTTGGAGCAACAAAGTTTTGGGAATAGCTAGGGGCAATGGTTGCCCAAAACTGGGGATGTAATCATGTCTATGACTTGTATACTTGAAAATGGCGAATTTTATGTCATTTTTACCCCCACAATTAAAAGAAACTTCAAAAATTAAAAAAAAAATAAGAAAGTAAGGGAGAAAAAGAAGATGGCAGTGTGTATGGGAAAAAAGGAAGAGAGAAAGTAAGACAAGGGAGAGAAAGGCAAGAAAAATCTTGCATGGAGGAAGGAGGAGAAAGAAAGAGAAGGGACAAAATGACGGCACTGGAGGAAGAGCCAGAAGCAAAGGATGGAGGCTAGGGAGAGGTCCAGGGAACAAAGCAGCCTGACCGCCCCTCCTGGTCCCTCCGTGACATCGGAGCTCCTGCTTCAGATTCCACGTGCCCGCCCCCTGGGGTCATGCTGTGCCCTGGCGTCCCAGGCCACCCGAGTCCCCAGAGCAGCCTTCCCTCCCAGCTTCCTTCCATGGTGATCCCCACACACGGACCCCAGCACTACAGAGCGTGACGTCACGTGTCGCGCAGTGTACTTGTCCACCTTGACCATGTGGAGGAGTAATGCGGAATACTTCGGGGGTTGGAAAAAAAAGTTCCACCAAGAACTGGACTTCGCCTATTAATTAATGACTTTCTAATCCTCCCTAAGAATTCTACAAGCAAAGAGACCTGGGGAAAAAAAAAAGCTCCCTCAGGTGAATAAACTGATTTGTTGTGATCAGAAACAGAAGGGAACAAGTGATGGATGATAGCAACATATTAACCCCCAAAATGTCCAAAAAGAAAAAAAAAACCCCCAAAACGATGATCTGCCGTCAGCATCCTGGACCCACTCCTGGTCTGAAGGAGAAGGTGGCCCGGGGTGGCTCTGTTCTTCCCCTCCACGAGGGCACGTGTCAAGGGCGCTTCTATGCTGTTCAGAGAGAAACAGGGCCAGACCACGTCTCTGATCCCTCCCGTCTGATAGAACAGGAGGAAGGATGCAAACACCTGTCTCTAGTGTTCACGGAGAACCAGTGACAACACGAGGTTTCATGCCCTGTCTACAAGCTGTTGAAGAAAAAGTCCCGGACCACCCACCACAATGGCGGCTCCTACCAATACGGGCGCAGAACCAGGCCACAGCTGGCAGGTGGGCCCCTCCCTCCTCCTGGCCTGCTGCAGGAGGCTGACCTTCCCACGCTGGGAAGAAACACTAACATTTGGGGTGGGGGGGAAATTCAAGAAAATCGCTGACTCAAACAGTTTACATTGACTAATGAAATCAGCCTTTTCAGGGTAATTACATGTTAATTAAGGTAGGCATTCTGCATTCAGCAGTGAACTGTGTTTTCAGGTTATCGGCTCTTTCTCTTTAAATGTGAGCACCAGACTCACTCACTCAGGTAAAATCACCAGGCTGTAAACAGAGCATCACCATGTTTGCCACTTTCTGAAGTGACTGCCCTAAACTTGAACAATCTGCCATCTGTGAACTTGGTATTTCCCAGTTCTTGCAAACATACATTCTGTCAGCCTTTTGAAACATGGGCCAGGAGTAAAATTTTAACAGTTTGAATATTAACATTAAAATTAAGAAACATCCTTCTGACAGCCTATTGTATGATTCTTTGTTTCACAGGAATTTAATCTTTAGGAAAAGTCCTGGATGAGCCAAGATCCGGAGTGAGGGAAGACTGCTGAAAAGACACACGCGACCTTCCAAAGGGAGGGGCGGCCACTGTGGAGACGTAAGAGGCAGAGGCTTCTGGGAGGGTCACCAGAGGACACATGGGGAGGGTTTAATGCAGTGCTGACCTGTAGCAGGGGGTCAATAATTGGGTGCAATTATTATTGCTAACAGATGGTCAACTTTGATTTCCTGTTGCTTGATTTTCTCTTTTTAAGACGCATCACTCAATCTACATTTTGACAGAAGATGCTTTATTTTCATGAAACTGAGAAAAAGAAAAAAATCCCGTGTGTGTATGTATGTGCGTGCGCAGTACGTGAAGTTAAAGATTCTGGCAGGTTCTCCCTGGGCGGCTTAGTAACCGGGCCTACACTGTGTCTCACGTCTACAGAGAGCACGCTGAAGAGAGAAATCATTCCCACCTGCGGGAAGCAAGCACGCACCAAATGAAAACCAAGTCAAAGAAAAAAGCTACCGACTTATTCAATGAAGAAGTCGACTCAGGTTACTGAGGTGCAGTTGTGCAATGTGAGGGCTCCGGCCCTGGTGTCACCCCGTGACGGAGGACACTGGGCACCTTGGTGGGTTCAAGATAGGTTTCTGGAAGCACCCCGCACTAATCACTTGCTCTGGCGTATCCAGTTCCTCCCCTTGCACGCAAAACGGTGGGAAGAACGGTGACATTCGCCTAGCTGACGACTCTGAGACAAGACTCTGAATTAAGAGCATAGAACACGAGGAAGAAAACCCTCGGTTTATAACATTTTCTCTTACACACATTAATGTTGGCTGAACTGTGTTAGCTTCGTAATGAGCAGTGTTAACAGGCTCATTCTGGGAGGAACGTGTCCCATCCTTTCCAACACCTCTAGGCCTCGAGATCACCGAGGAGAGGCACATGACTGGGTCCACCGTGAAGTGACAATCCTGCTGGACGCAGGCAGCAAAGTGCACCAAACCCCGCCAGGAGGTAACGCATCACCCTTTCCTACAGATGAAAACACCTCCAGCTAATTAATGCTTTTTGCCGGGATGGAAACTGACCAACACTGACCTGTCTCCCCGAAGCGTGGAGCCTCACCTGGACACCGGAGCACAGCAGCCCTGCAACTGAACCCGTCCTCCAGGCTCAACACGTGTGCTCAGCGGCAAAGGCGACGACATAGCTCAAACGTTATCCAACGTTCTCTCATTAAAGAGAAATTAGACGGAAACAAGGGAAGCCTAAAAATTGACTAGGAGTTCAGATGCTCTCAATGGCTAATGTGTCCATTTTTCACCTGCAGCCCTCTCCAAATGCAGTTTTGCTATTAAGCAAAACCCAAAGAAAGGTAATCAATTCCAACTAAAAAGCACTTATCCTGGGAGGACGGTGTGCACGGCACTTCAAACCCCTGGCCGCCTGCCAGAAGCCAGACAACAGCCATCAATGTTTCCGACTCCGCGCGGAGCACGGGGGCCATGCGTAATTGACTAGAAGATGGGCTAGAACTGTGTCCAATCAGCGTGTGATCAGAAATGTGTGGAATATTCAGCGCCACTTGATTACACGGAGGCTCGTCCTTTCACTCTCCTCATGAAATCTCTTCAAGGTCCAGAGTACTGTAATAAGATCATTACTGTCAAGCGGTACGAATCGCAGGCAATGAGTCTTGGGAAAGGAAGTCATACTTCACAAGCTCCCCTGGTCTCTCTCTCTCTCTCTCTTTTTTTTTTTGTATTTTACTGCATGCAGAGGCAGCAAGGCGACGAGGTGGCAGATAATGATCACATCGCTGTGTGGTAACTAGAAAGGCACTTTTAAGAAAAAGCAGAGAGACATCAGCTTAAGAGAAACTAAAACATTTTCCCGTTGCTTTTTTTCCTCCTTAAAAAAAATTAAATGGAATTAAACTGTGTGCAGTAGTCGCTTTCATGAACTCTGATATAATGTCATTGAATTTAACCCATTTGAGAGATTTTCATATGGCGGCAAAGCCCATTACCCCACAGACAAATGGCCAATTTTCTCCATGTCCTGGGTACAAAGGAAGCCTTGTTAGGTTGTGTGTGTGTGTCAGCGGCGATGCCTGAAGTTTCCACCATACCTGCTTCTTTCATTGGCGATAACACCCTGGCTTAATACCTGGTGCCCGTTCTACGTCTGAGCTGAGAAAGGGGTGGGGTTGAAAGGCGCGTTAGCAAAGGTTCCGAAATAAACACAGAGCTGATCTCAAGCCACACCTGCTCCGGAGCATTAATGACACATCTCAATAAAATGAGAGCACACGGCCGACAGACCCACTGGCAAGCTGAGGCAGACATCTGATGAATACTTAAATCGGCAGAGCAGGGCTCCAACGAATGATGGGGGGCTTCATAGCTCCCCTCCTCCCTCCGGCGGTCCTTAAAAATGCTCCCTCCCCTCGTCCAAAAGGATATCATCCTCAGAACTAACATAAAAACTGGGCTGCTGGCATCTGAGTTAAATATCCCTAAGTTCAAAAAAGTTAAGTGATGTCCCCTTGTCACACAGAGTTCTCTAATCCTGTGTGTTCTAATTGTCTGCAGAAGAGCTGAAAGTTATCCTCGTCCTTCACTGAAACGTACCAGTGTGTGTGAGCACGTGCACACATGCACACGTACACGTGCACACACACACACACACACACCAGAAAAGCAACACTGTTTGCAAGGAAGCCATGTCACAACAGGGCTTCTGAGAAAAGAGGCTGAGATCAAAACTAGTCACAGAACCACTGCTTCCAAGTTCTCAAGGGCAATGGTGGGGGGTGGCAGGCTTGTCCCCGCGGAGCCGTGATGAGGCGAAAAGGACAATACGGAGGGAGAAGTGGGGCCAGAGCCACAGCCTGCAGAAGGCTCCTCCCTGCCGCCCAAGCCGCTGATGCCGCTTCCAGGAGGACGGCAAAGGTGACAGGCGAAGCGTGCAGACCTCCCAGTCCTACAGCTGTGATGCGGACCCCAAATTCACACTCACCTGCCCATCTCCCTCAAACTACTTAATTTCACTGAACCTCGGTCCTGACGGAGGTGAGCCCTGCCTGCCAACACCACCGGTTGTTTGAAGGATGCAAAGAGGTAACATACCTTTTTTCCTTTTCTTTTTTTTTCTTTTGGTTGGGGGGGGGGTTCCTTTATTTAAACAGAGGTACTGGGGGTTGAACTCAGGCCCTTGTGCATCCTGAGCGCATGCTGTACCAGAGCTGGACCCTCCCCGCAAGGTAACATGTGTTTGAGAGCAGGCACCGACTCGCAGCTTCTTGCTTTGATGCTTAAAGATGTGTTCTAACAAGGGGGCCAAGACCCTGGGGAGAGCAGGGGGCAGCGCACGGAACAGGCACGACCTGCAGGGCTGTTTCTGACCTGAGGACCGGGTCCGGAAGTCCCACAGATACCAACAGACAGTTACGAGGTTTTATGGACCGAATGTCCGTGTCCTCCCAAAGTTCACCTGTTGAAGCCCTAACCCCAAAGTGATGATACTCAGACATGAGGGCTTTGGGAGACAGTCAGGGTCCGATGAAGCTGTGAAGGTGGGGCCCACAGGACGTGGTCAGCGGCCTTGCAAGGAGGGGCGAGAGCTCTCTGTGCCCTGAGGCAAGGCCATGAGTACCGGTCGAGACGGCCAAGTCTGGGGCCGGGAGCCCAGCGGGCTGGGACCTTGCTCGTGGGCCCCCCAGCCTCCAGAACCAGAAGAAATACCTTTCTGCTGTTCTAAACCTCCCAGTCTGTGGTGTCTCATTACAGCTGCCGGAGCTGAGCAAGACACAAATTGCCCGTGAAGTTTTATTTTATAATTCCCACTTGCCAAACTGCCTTTACATAGACTGAGATTTGCACTCGGTCACCATCTTTTGTTTGTTTGTTTGTCTGACCTCTCTAGGAAGAGGAATGAGATAAAACACTGCCTAGTTTCACTCCTGTCGGGGCCGAGGGGAAAGACGCAGTGTACTCAGCTAGAGCTTCTGGATGGAAACCTCCCAGCTGCTTTTACCTCCTCAAGGCCCCTGGACGTCTGTGTGGAGCGTGCGAGGGTCTAGGGGCTGCACGAGGCGCAGACACGAGAGATTCAGACACGTCATCACATCTGTCTTCCGAACATTTCAGTCTCACTTTGCATCCCGGTACCTTTTGTGATGAATACCGGCAGCAAGATGAAGGGACGGTTAGAACACAGCAGTCAGAGGCATGAGGGACACGCACGCAGACGCATGCAGACGCACGTGGCCCCGCCCCTCCCGGACCTTGGTCTGAACCGGTCACATCCCCCCTCGGGTGTCTCAACGTCATTGCTGAAGTCAGCGGTGTCCAAAGACTGACGGCTCTACCATTTTGCGCACATCCAGAGAATGACGTTGAGAGGTTATCTTGGAACCCCCCGAAAGTCAGTCGACTTGGGGTCTCCCCACCCCGAATTCCAGTCCCAAGGTGCCCAGAGAAAAGCGTGTCCCCTGAGTCCTGCCTCTGAGTGGCTCCTGCGGAGAAAGCACCCCTCAGTTTAGGGCCAGCAGAAGGAACGGGCGTCCACTGCACATCTGCATGGCCAGCAAGGAGCTTGAGAACCGAGTGCATCTTTCAAGGGCGAGTCCACTCTTCGGCAGGAAAGGAGACGAGGAGGCTGAGTGGGTCCTGCTGGGTCAGGAGTGTCCCCAGGCCCCCGGAGCTCCACGCCGTCTTACACCAAGCTTCCTCACGTGTTCACTTTTCATGTTCTTTCCTATTTGGGGAATAGCAATTTCATTTTCCACACGAAGCGTGAACGGCTCCCCCTCCTGTGTGGAGCCTTGGGACCCAAGACGCCGGGGTGCCTTAGACTCCCTGTGCAGGCTCCTCGAGTGGTCACGGCTTGTCCACAGATCTGCTTTCTCCACTGGACGGTGGGCATCCTGAGGGCAGGGGCCACCTCAGTCACTTTTACACCCAGGACCAGGCAGAGCTCTTGGCCTGCAGTAGATGATTAACACACTTTCATGGAACTGAATCTAACTCTCTTTAGTTTGTGTGTACTTAAAAAAAAAAAGGGACCAAAAAAAATCCTTCTCTTGTTGTCGGCTCATCATGATGGGAATCCTCTGTTCTGGCTTCTCCTGCTGTGATCAACTCATCTTTGTTTATTTCCGACCTGCAGACTTCCACAAAGGATCTGTGAGCGCTGACAGCTTGTGTGTGTTTGCGTCGGAAGGACTGAACCCTGCGGGAGGGCTTTTGAGTCAACTGTGCCCCATCTCTAATGTCAACGTCTAGAGTAAACCCAGATCTACTCAATTGGAGCAAGTTCCTTCTTGCGGAAGCTGGAGTTACAACCCGAGGACTCTCTTTGGAAAAACGATCTGGTTTGTGGGGAGGAGGCCAGTCCATCAGGACACACAGTGTCGCCCCTAACTTCTGGCTCAAGGGCAAAGAAACCCAGCCTACCTGGCTCCCTCGTCACAGTCCACGTCACTGCACTTTAGGGGTGCCATCCAGGAATACACTCTCGCTCGCTCTAATTAACTGCTCAGCTCAGCGATTCGGGTGCACCAGCCAACTAGCTCACCGACAAGGACGTTCAGTCAAGAAGTCCTGTTGTCACGAGGAATCTGCGTTGATTACGGAGTTTTTATGGAGAGGGTTAAGGAGACTTTATTTTCTTTCCTTTCACTGAAGGTAGCTGCCAAAACGGAAGCAAGGAGGCACTCACGTGTTCACCATCACATGCAACACGGAGGAGCCAGCATGGGGACGGGCGCCCGAGGAGAGAGGAGAGATGTGAGTACCACGGTGATCAGACTGTTAAATCACGAAAGACACAAACTGCCCTCCCCATTTTGCCCACGACGTGCAAAATCCCCAAATGACCAACGACGCCCCAAACCGCACGACACTCATCATGAGCCAATGGCCGCAGGTTAACCTGAGCTTCAGTGCACCTGTGGACTGCTTTCTTGTAAAAATGAGTATGCAGGGAAAAACTGTACAGTGCGCCTGCCTAATTCCCCATTTCCTCTCCAAAGCGTCTTCCAAAATATCAACCAACTGGTAAAAATTCTTTCCTAAGATAACAGGTAACTAACTGATTACAGCAACACCTGTTCTCTTAGTACCTAAGTGAAAACAAACCTGTTCTGTCACTAATTCAGTCACTACCACTGCTGCTTTCAAAGTTGTTGTAAAGAGATGGCATTTAGTGAAAGTGATGCTTCTGGCAGCGTTTTATTAAATAAGAGAACCATCAGGCACTAAATCTGCGGAATCTAAAGTTAACTTCTGTAACACGTTCGCTTCCCCTGACTACACCTCAGTGCCGTTTTGTCTTTCTTCTGGACTGCCCACGCCTCTTTTAAATATTCTCCTGGACTCTTAGGTACCATCTCCGGTGCATGTCTTATCTCCGTGTGAAGCTCTGAATGCCCTGGGGTGAGAGAGGAACTGAGTTTCATTTCTCTTCTCTCCCATGGACCCAAACACACAGTGCTTCCTCTCTGCTTGCTGCTTAATATTTGATGGAAGAATGAAATGATTCACAGTGTCAGGTTCTCCTTTGGAAGAATGAAGGAAGACAAAGCCCCATCTGACCTCTGCAGCTTGGCGTTTAGTGAAACTTATAAACACGCTGGAGGCCTCGCCTCCGATTGCTGAGTGGGCGCACCTGTGATGGGCACGTCTTTTTTTTTCCCCCCTGTAATAGAGAGAGGCCAGTTGTGACTCTTCCTCTACAAGGTAATATTTCAACATACAACCAGGATCAACCATACAGTGGTTCTGTAAAGACCCAGAATGAATGACCAAGGGATGGAAATGCGCAGCATAAAATAAATTCCCTTCTGAGAACTTCAGAACAAAGCACTATGAACCCAAGAGACAAAAAACAAAAAAACCCCACAACAACAACAGCATTTCTGCAACCCTCTTGTCAAATAAGACTGTCAAATAACATTGGGTAAATCCAGACCAGCCCTGCATTTTTTAAAGAAAGACCTTTGCTACACAGCTTCTCGATATTATGATCCATATAAAAGTCAGCGTCTTTACATGGAATCTGAGAAATATCAAGGAAGCCACTCTGCCTGCCCCACTCCTAGATTCAAAAGCCACTCCACACACCTCAAAGACTTGCTTTTTGCCTGGTGGAAAGAGTTTGAGGCAGAGAATCAAGAGAAAGTTCTGTCACCTACCAGCAACCTGACCCTGGACAAGGAAGCCACTTAACCTCTCTCTACTTCCGCCTTTTCACTGGGGAAACAGGGAAATTAACACTTGATGCAAACTTGCATGAATGTTACAGAACCAACGAGAACCACCAGATCCGGGACCGCGGAGCCCACTGGTACATTTCAGCCACGGCAACCTCACTCCTGGACCCTGGAGGAGAAGATACCCAGAAAGGATCACGATTCAAAGGCAATGCCGAAAGGCGGCAAGTCATTAAAGATCTGCAGATCCCCACTCCCGGGACCTCTCCGCGCACATACCCTTCAACTTGGCTCTGGTCACGAATCCTGGGCCCCTGGTGCTGTCCCCCTCCCAGAGCCTGGATTCCACTGGTCCCATCAGTGCCGTACCTGCTGCAGGGGACCAGGAACCCTGCTTCTCAGGGCAGCCCCCGCTCTTAACAAAGTTTTCCTTTTAACATCTGAACCCGAATCCACCTCCTTGAAGCTTTCTCTGGCTGCTCCCGATGAAACCCACCGGGGCCATTCAGGACCAGTTGGGACCGTCTTCCCATCGCTCGGCCACAGGTAGGATGCTCCCACATCACCATCCTTCTTCCCACAGCTGAATTTGCTTTTATTGGTCTATAATCATGGCAGAGATCAGCGCTCAGAGCTGAACATACCCATTTTCTTAAATACAATCATTCTGAGCAAATCAAATCCAATTAAAACAAAAGAATGTCAGTGATATTTTAATATCCAGTGTCTATTAAATAGGAATGCAAGTAGTATTTGGGATAAAGAAGTTATTTTTTTTTTAAAGCTTAAAACCGAGTTTGGGGGAGGGTAACAGCTCAGTGGTAGAGCACATGCTTAGCATGCATGAGGTTTTGGGTTCAATCCCCAGTCCCTCCATTTAAAAAATAATAATAAAGTTAAAAAAATAAAGCTTAATACCAACTTCACATTTTTAATAGTAGAGGATGTTGGTTTCTAAGAAGCTTCTTTCAAAGTTAAACTCAATGGTGAAATGTCTTACTTCTGACATTTTAAATAAACAGTCTCCTGGATAAAAATATCACAAAGCTGCAACAGTGTTACAAAAACGGGCCACAGAACCTGAAAAGCTCTCACGTATTTTTAGAGACGGTGTACATGCAAAGGACAGATCTAAACCTGGAGGAGCCTCCTGGTAGGTGGCCAGGGGGCCGGATGCCCAGTGACGCGGAGTGTGCTGGAGAAAGGCCCTCTCGTGGTGGGCACAGCAGAACCCCACCCGCCCAAAGGCCCGCCTCCCATTTCGGCCCTGCCAACAGCCAGGCACACACCCCCTCTCTGAGGCGCCTCTGCTTTAAATGACATATGATGTCACCGTCAGGAAGTGGCGGCTCCCCCCCAGCTGGAACCTCACACGTTCTCCACACTCACCTAAGGACAGCGCTGGAACACGCGACAAGTCGGACTCTTTACATGAAAACACTGGTTACATGTGAACCCAGCGACCAGCCTGGTCATCAAACGTCTCCTCTGTTAGTCACCGTATATGTGAGCCAACGAGGTCGCCGAGTCAGAGCTCAAAATATTTACAAAGGGATTCTTCAGTCACAGTTTCTGCTCCCAGAATTTACTAGGCTCACTCCACTCACTTTAAATTATCAATATGAGAAAAACAACTGTTCTCCTTAATTAGGTTACAGCCTCTTCTGCCATCCTGGCAGGACCAGCCTTCTCCTGCAGGGAAGAGCCAGCGGTCAGCACCACAGCGCGAGGGCGGCGGGGAGGCCACGGGAGGAACGGCCCCGGTTCCGCCGGGTGCGCGGGGGCCGCCACCTGCACGGGGAACTGCCGGCTTGTGACGCAGCACAGATGCTGCTGATTATATACGTTTAGCCTTTCCTTCCTGAAAACGCACACCACCAAGG
Organism: Vicugna pacos; assembly: GCF_048564905.1. Lineage (NCBI taxonomy): Eukaryota > Metazoa > Chordata > Mammalia > Artiodactyla > Camelidae > Vicugna > Vicugna pacos. The sequence goes on along the minus strand of NC_132991.1, from coordinate 92,581,705 downwards.
GAAGAAATGCCCGGCACCAGAACCTCCGCGCCTGGGTGACAGCCTAGGACGACTGTGCGGGGCCCCATTTTCGGGCTTGGCTGGGGGCCAGCAAGGAAGTGCATTCGGGGAGCTCGGACCCCTCCCTCAGCGGGGCCCAGGCCAGGCCCTCGGGGGCCCACGGTGGACAGAGGCTTCCGGCCTAGCTGCACTGATGAAGGTCATGGACAGACGTGCTTGGGGGCCTGTAAGAGGCTCCATGGGAGGCGTGAGCAGCACGCGGCTGTCCCTGGCTCACCGCCACCTGCCCTCCGCCCGCCCTGGACGCAGACCTGGGCGGCTGGCTGGCAGTGTCAGCAGCTCCCACACTCTTTGGCTTCTGGCTGGGCTGGTCAAGGAAGCGGCGGCAGGGACCAGAACAGGGAGGAGTGAGGTTAGACGCCTCCCCTGGGCTCCCTCACCCTCTGGGTCACCAGGGCTGCACACGTCCCTCTGTTGAAGGACACAGCTCCTGACGGGAGGCCTTCCCCAGACACCTCCCTCGCTGGCCACTCCTGTTACACCCCTGGGGTCCCACACCATACCCACCCCTGCCTGCGGCCCTGCAGACAGCCCCCTTGGAGACTCCCATCAGTGACCCAGTCAGAGGCGCCATGTTTTCCCCGATGGAATTAGCTGACTTTCGGTGGAATTTTGTTTTTCTTATACTCTAAAGAGATCTGAGTCTAGTCATCTGTTCCAAGGGGGTATGTCAAAAACCACACGATCCAACTATTCTACAGACTTCATTTCACCTAGAGAACTTTTTGTATCTGCGATTGTAACTTTTCAGAATGAGGCCAAGCTAAAGGGAATACACTGGTAAGTCATAGTGCCTTGCAGGAAAGAGAAATGGAATTTTTTTATCATTAAAATTAAACAACCCTCTAAAAATATACAACTAGCTTTAATTTCAAGAACAGAATGCTTAGTTTTGATGGTTTCCACAATATTCTTTGATTAATAGTCGTTTAGAGTATTAAAAAACATTGTACACTATTGAACCTACACTGATCTCAACTGCAGGACGCATTCTGACTTCAGAGATGTTAGATGTGAAAAAAAAAATGTGTGCTTTGGATACAATGAATAGAGCCTGTCTCACAGGAATGACTCAGGTAGAGTTTGGTAGGTAACTCTCTTCTGGGGACAAATGATACATTTTCTTTTCTTTTACAGAGAACTTGTTTTATTTCCTTCTGGAAAGATGTCATGGCCACGGCATTTCAGAGACAATACTCTTACCTGCAAAGGGAGGGACACTGTCTTCTCTAACCCTCAGTGTTGAACTTCTGAGCATGTCACCCTACTGGTCATCACTCATGGGAGATGCTCTTGTGGTTTGTACTTTGGGGGCTTCTCTGGTGCTGGGAGTCTGCGTCTGCGTCACTGCCCTGGCAGAAAGGCCCTTAAATGACCGGGCCCACGGGTGCTGCGGGGTTGAGGACCTGACCCAGCCTTGTCCTGGGCTGTTGCTTGGCTCACAAGGCACAACCCCAGTAGCTCAGGAAGCGGACTGGAGACATCGCAGGCGTCCAGGAAGCTCACAGTCACTGCTCACGCTTCCTTCAAACTCACTGGAGGGCTGGGACGCTGACGTGAGCCGACAGCCCAATTAAGGATGCAACCACTACTGATTTACTTCCAGGCTGCATCTTATTCACGCAGTTTCCACTCTGTCAGTAGGTGGGTGGGATAATTAACAGGCATAAAATGTGTGTAATGTAGTTATAATCGGGGGACCTGATAATCAGTTTCTACCAAGCGGTGCCTTTGAAAGAAGTCACTGGTTGGAAACACAGGACAAACATTCTAAGAAGTTTATCTGGGAAATGGGCATGAGACCCTCCCCTAAGCAAAGTGTACTCTTCCCCTGGACACGTGGGGCGTATGGTCCCCGCCCTGGTGCACGGCCAGCCTCCTTCCTGATCTCACCCCGTCCTCTGGCTGGCGGGGTGCGGCCACTGCTGAGTGGCCAGGTGCCTTTTGCTGAAGGTGTCTGAAGGAGTCTCATCAGTGCTGAGCACCCGGGGCCCCTGCTTTTCCGATGGGAAGGTCAGTGGTGCCGGAGGATGCTTTGGTCCATAGTCATTATTTTTCACCACTGCTACTCTAACAGAATCACCCTTGTTTTCTCTAACAGGAGAAAATTGGTTTTTATTGGCTAAACTTGTTAGCAAGAGGCTATGGGAGGCAAAATGGTTAAGAAACGTGGTGAAGAGGGCTTTCAGACTCTTCCCTGCCCCTGGGAAAGCCCCTAGGAGCTGCTGGACACTCTGACCCTCGGTCTTCTCACCCACCATCAATGAAAATGCCACCAACCCACTCCCAGGAGGACCACAGATGACACCGCGCACACGCCCCAAGCTCTGGCCCTTCCTTGCTAATGCACACACTGCGGGTGCACGGGCTCGTCTCTGGATGTTGGGAGGGAACAAGTACTTTCTTTAGCCCTGCAACGTGCAGTTCTGAACAGTCAGACAATCAAGGTACTCAGAAAATGTGTGGCAGAAAGAGAGAAAGAAAAAGATGTACGCGCCGAAGGCAGTTTGGCACATGTGGAATCCTTGTCGGAACCAGATTCTCTCGCTCTTGTTGGCCTCACAGATAACTATTCATATTCATGTTACACAGCAACGTTCTGAAATTTTAATTTGCCTTCGAAGTATTTAAGTTGTTTATCACAACTGTATTCATTTCACCTCCCATAATGTGTATGTGTGCATACTTGAGTGTGTATCTCAGCTCACATCCATGGAATAAAAAAAAATTTAAGTCCATCTGAAGGAGCCACTTCAGAAGGATCACGCTGGGCCACCCCTGAGCGTAAAACCTGAGGACTCTACTAGTCAAGGGAGAGTCAAGACTACGTGTGCCAATGGGAATGCTAACCTCACAAAACAGAAGGACCGACGGACACCGACAGAGGGGGCGCTCATCCTCCCACGTTGCTGCAAGCCAGGGTCGGAGCAGCTGTCCCACTGGGATTCAGACTAGCCGCTCTCGGGGCAGACTCCGGCATTAGGAGGCCGCGGTCCCCACTGGAGCGTCACGACACAGCACAGCGCGGCTGCAGCAGACACTGTTCGCCCGGGTGCCGAGGTCGGGCCAGACCAAACGACTCAACCAGGCACACGAGGGGGACACCCGTGTCCCCAACGACCAGGCAACATCTGCCAGGACGTAGGCCAGCCAACGTGGGTGAACCAGTGAGCGGCAGGGTCCTGGAGCCCCACCTTGTAAACAGGAGCCTGCGTGATGGTGCGCTGCTGGCTCTGAGGGGACAGATTTCACAAATTAGAAGAACAGAACGTAACGTTCAGAAACGCGGACTCCGGCCCGCAGCCCCGGGAGGCCTTACCGTCGGCGGTGCCGGAGAGGCCGTCGGCTTTGAAGTTGCTGGTGCTTTTCTTCCTCCGGTGCTTCTTTCTGTTGGCGTGAGGGGAGGGGGGCGGGTCGAGCTTGGGGCTGGTGGTGCTGGAGATGCTGGGGCTGGAGCACACGGAGTCGCCCAGCCCCGTGTCTGCCACCGGACCGGAAAAGGCAAAAGAACGCAAAGGTTAACACTTACAAAGTGCACTTCGCCAGAACACTCCCGCAGAGCGCCTCCACGGTCCTACCAAGCCCCGCAAGCAACACCTGGTCTGGAGGCCCAGGGCGCCCCGCGTGAACGGGTCACGGCACCCCTTGCGCTAATGCGCCACCAGCCAATCGAAAGCAGCTCTCATTCCTGCATCGTCTTTATGCTACGGAGAATTGAAAGTTCTCTACTTTGCATGACCAGAGTTCTGGAAAAGGGAAGTGGGAAGCTCACGTCTTCTACTGGTTGATTTTTCTCTTCCCATAATTACCTTCATATATTAGGAATGAAAAAAAGACACTTCGGAACACACATGAAAGTGTCATCTTAAATGGGACTGTGTGTGTGTGCGCACGCGGGAAAGGCATTGACGATTCTTTCTTTTACTCCCAACATTACGTGCGACCGCACGGCAGTTTATTCTCGTGGGAAACGGCATGCCACCTCTCTCTCTCACCGTGTCCAGCGGAAGTGTTTGGAGGCCCACGTGGCTGACCTACCAATTTTTGATTCACAGATGCGATACACATGCACAAATGTGGTAATTCACTGCAAGTGAAATTCTCCATTTACCACGCCTGTTTTTACTTTATCCGAGAGAAGAACAAAATGCTGTTAGACCTGAAATGAACGTGTAATTCAACAGAGTGAAAACGCACACCAAGAACGGGACGGAGAAACACCATCCAAACACCCCGAAGGCCTAAGAATTCTTTATTTCGTGATTCAGCATCTTTGTAACTCAAAAGACAGCAAGTTCTGTGCAATATATTTCACTCACTGAAGGAGCGTGTTTTGGGGCACCTGCTGTGGGCCGGCCACTTTTTTAGCTGCTTGGGAGCCATCACTGAGAAACACAGGTGACGGCTCCTGTCTGAGCGGCACTGACACGGTAGGGGGGGCCACCACCCAGAGCTCATCGCAAGGTGGTGGGTGCTTGCTGTGCGAGGGGAAAGGATTGGATGGAGGGGTGGGGTGGGGTGGCCACTGTAAACAGGGTGGACAGGGCGGGTCTCACCGAGAAGGTGACATGTTAGCCAATATCTGAAGATGGGAAAGGCAGAAGTGAACACGTGGGGGGTAAGGACATCGCCAGAACATGGGCCTACGACCAGGAGAGCATGCCTGGGGTGCTCTAGAGACAGACAGGACAGGTGACGATGGAGACTCACAGGAAAGGGCATCGGAGAGGGGGAGGGCTCTGCCTCGGGGGGCTTGCTGGTCACTGTCAGGACCCCCAGCTTTTACTCTGGGGGAAATGGGGGGGCCTCTGCAGGGTCTTGAGAAGAAGGATGGCATGATTCCAAATACAAAGATTGACTTGAGGTCAAACTGAATTTAAAATCTTTTAATTTTGTGAGGTTCTAGAACATTTTATCATTTATTGAAAAATGTTTTTTAAAAAACACTTTTGAGATACACATCTGGTTTCAAGAATGCCCTTGGACGCAGCTCCCTGCTATCCTGAGACCAGCGACTCCTTGCCCATCTTTGCACGGTGGGAGGGTCAGCCTTCCTTCCGCATTCCCATTCATGTGGAGGAAAGGATGGAGCCCCTCCTGGGAGAAGCTGCCTTGAGGAGCCTGGGACTCTAGGTTGACTCTGGAACCATAAAGTAGTCATTTCTTCTGTTCTCTCTCCAACTGGCCGCCTGCTCCCCACTGAAGCCACACTCACCCTTAGTCTGGGCCTTACCCCCCCAGGCCTGGATGGGGGCACGGCTAAGTGCAGAAGGGCTCTCTCCGGCTAGCTTTTCACCTTCGAAGCCGTCCCAGTCTTTTATAATATGAATTCTTACACGTCTTTTAAAAATACTAGGTCCCACTGAATATCAGACAAAAGCTGTAGACATACCTGAAAAAAAAAAGGCTACTCTAGTTACTAAGTGTGCCCTCTTTCAGGGGGCTCAAGAGCTGCGGGATGTTGTTAAGGGGTCCAGGCTCATTTGCTGATCCTAAAGCAACCCTTTTAATTGGGAGGGTATAGCTCAACTGGCAGAGCACGTGCTTAGCATGCACAAGGTCCTGGGCTCAATCCACAGTACCTCCTCCAAGTGTAAATAAACAAATAAACCTAATTACCTCCCCCACATAAAAACAACAACAAAAAAGCAAACCTTTTACATGTGAGTCAACGTTCAAACCTTACAATGAATACTTTGTACATTTCAAATATTTTCTGCCCATGTTTCAAAAGTTGTCACCCTCAGACCCCATCCTCTCTGATTCTTAATGTCAAGAGCTCAGCCTATGCCAGCCATGGTGACAGGTCACGGGGAAACCACCATCACAATGACTAATGACTGCAGCTCCCTCTAGTCACAGAGGCAGACGGGACCTGCAGGCAGGACAGCAGCCTCTGCTGCAGCAGGGCTGGGGTTTTATCTTATTTTTCAGTTTGTTCAATTTTTTAAAATTGAAGCATCATTGTTTTTACAATGTTTTAGGTATACAGCAAAGAGATTCAGTTTATATATATATAAATATATATATATATATGTGTGTGTGTGTTCCTTTCCAAATTCTTTTCCATTATAGGTTGTTACAAGATATGGAATACAGTCCCCTGTGCTATGTAGTAGGTCCCTGTTGTTTACCTCTTTTATATACAGTAGTGTGTATATGTTAATCCTGTAAATTCCTGATTTATCCCTGGCCCATCTCTTTTCCCTTTGGTAACCACAAGTTTCCTATGTCTGTGAGTCTATTTCTGTTCTGCAAATAAGTTCATTTTTATCATTTGTTAAGACTCCACATATAAGTGATATCATATATTTGTCTTTCCCTGTCTGGCTTACTTCACTTAGTGTGATCATCTCTAGGTCCATCCATGTTGCTGCAAATGGCATGGTTTCATTTTTATGGCTGAGTAGTATTCCACTGTGTTTGCATGTGTGTGTGTGTGTGTGTGTGTGTAAAACACTGGATTTCTTCTTCATCCAGTCATGTGTCAATGATAAAAGACACTGAGGCTGCTTACACGTCTTGGCTGTTGTAAACAGCACTGCTGTGAACATGGTGGCGGGGTGCATGCACCTTTTCAAATTAGAGTTTTTGTCTTTTCTGGGTATACGCCCAGGAGTGGGACTGCTGGATCACAGGGCAACTCTATTTTCAGTTTTTAAGGAGGCTCTATCCTGTTCTCCACAGTGGCTGCACCAGTTTTCATTCCCACGGGTTGGTATTTTATTATTTCACTCTGTCCCTCAGTTGTCCCCTCAATTCAATGCACAATGTTCATCCCCAACTATGCGTTTTAACCCTTACGTCATTCTACCGCTGTAATGTTCCCTCCCAAACTGACATTCCTCATCTCTGAACCCTACAGATCCTAGAGTTGGGGCTTCCTGCACTTGGCTGTCAGTTATCTGGATGTAACTGGCATGTCTGTTCCCCAGGCAGCTAAAGGTGCTCATTCCCTGCCCTCTCCATTCAGAGCCATACAGTGCTGAGCACACGGAGGATGCAGCAGTGTAGCATCGGCACCTGGATCCCTTCCATTCTCCAGCGGTTCTCTAGGCTGGGTACCAGTGTCGCTTTGTAAGATACTCAGAATATACGCAGAAGCTACACAGGCATAGCAGGCTCCCACTCACGTGTGGTGGCTCTATTTCTGGGTTCTCTGCTCTTCTCTAATCATCTTTCATCTCTCTGTGTGTTAACGGCACACGGTCCTGAACGATACAGCACAGCAAGTTCCCACGCTTTGTTATTCTTCACAACTGTCTTAGCTCTTCTTGGCTATTCTGAGCCCACAACTTTGTATATTCATCCAAATCAATGGAAAAGATATTAAACAAGGTGAGGTCAAGATAGAGCCCTGAATCTTCACTCACCAATCCACGCCTGGAAGCTTTTGAGAGTGATCACTGAGTAAGCCTTAGATACACCATATTGTCTGTGCATCCAGCTCAGATACCTTTGAACCTGCCCATAAAGAAACCACAGAATGACCTGGTCAAATGCTTTGTTGAAGGCTAGATGGGTACGCAACTTACAGATATTTTTGACAGTTTAAAACCAATAAAGGGAAATACATTTTAATACTTTTTCTCCTTAAATGAATTACCTCTGCTCAATGAAACCACTGTTTCCTATATTCTATGTGTACACAAAGCACTTATTTATTGATCTAATTCAGAATCCTACCTGGGCTGGACCTTAAAGTCACTGGCTCATGGCTCAGAATTCACCATTCTGCAAGCCAAAATGACAGGTGCCTATTTCTACACATCTCACTCCCTTCCAGCTGCAGAAAACTTGCCCCAAAGTAATTGGCAGGACATAGCAATCTCATTTCCAAGGTTTCTGAGTATCCTGGAATATATGTAATTCATGAAGAAATTCCAGCCTCACTTGAAAGTAGTTAAGTGCCAATCTCGAGAAGGAAATACTTGGAAGTGATGACCAACCCGCCTTTCTCTAGGGGACCATCAGAGCCAACCTCATTAACATCCTTTACAGCCTTCTTTTTTGGGGGGCATCCTTCAACACCAGTGGGTCTTTCCCCATGTGGTTCTGTATTTCCACTAATTTCCACTCACAACTGGGAACCCCTGCCCAGTGACACCTGGCAATGTCTGGAGGCATTTTTGGGCATCAGACCAAGCAGGGTGGAGGTGCTACAGGTACGGAGTGGACAGAAGCCTGAGACACCGAAAAATACCCTGTAACATGCAGGAAGGCCCCACCACAGGAACCCTCTGCCTAAAGTGTCAACAGCAAGAAGCACGCGGAATCGAATGGCTCTTCAATTCTTCAACCTTTCAAACTCCTCCTCCAGAATACGATCTGTTCGTGCAAGTCCCTCACACCAGTGACCTTCCCAGAAGGTCACTTTACCTGGAACGAGCCTGGCTCTCTCCTGGGGACACGTCTCCACCCCCACCACAAAGCACGCGGGCGGGCTGGGCGTCCTCCCTGCCCGCAGTTGCTGCCTGCAGACCACTCCTTCTCGCCCAAGTCCAGCCCCTTTGAAGCTCACACTCTCGAAGACCCCGCTCACTCCCCAAGACCCCCAAGTTCCGCCCCTTCACCCGCTGACTCAGCAGCGGCTCACCTGCCCACACCTGTGATGACCTCTGGCTCTTCCTGGACGCTCTCTCTCCAGCATCCTGGCCTCGGGGGCCTCCCCTCCCCTCGGCCTCAGCACCGCCACGGGCAGGAACTGGCCCCTCTGGGATCTATTTCCGCCCCAGCGCCCAGGCTCCCAGCTCACTTACACCAGGACCCTCGCTCAGGTCTCGTCCACCGACCCCGTCAGTCTTCATCGCAGCAGGTCCTGTTTCTTTCCCTACCTCACGGGGCACGACATCACACGCGCTGCTCCCAGAGATTCCACCCTCAATGCCCCCTCCCGCCACCTTTCCTGACAGAAACCCCAGCGCAGATCCTGCGTGATCGATCACTCCCACCCTGGCCAGGGCGGGAGAAGAGCAGCCTCCTCTGCATTGACGACCCTGAGGCTGGGGGCGGGCGTGGGGTGGGGGCCGACCCCTGGCCTGTGCTTCCACCCACTGCATTCGGGGAAGAAACCCGTTCCTCAGCCTCCAAGAGGCGCTCTCACCCCCTCCTCTCTGGCCCCAAACACCCTGCATGTCACCCCGTCCCCCAGAAGGACCCCGATTTTCATTTCACTTAAGATAAAAAAACAGTAAAAGAAGCGATAAGAAGAGGACACCCCACCCTCCTGTCCCTGGTCTCCTCCCGCGCCCGGCCCCCGCCAAGGCCGCCCTTCCCGCTGTGAACGGTTCCACCCAGTGGCTCAGACCCTCCCCTTGACTGCGTTAAATGTGTCGCCCTGCCGCGTTATCCCCCGTCCTGAACAGAGCCCTCCCTGGCCCCCACGCCCTCACACAGCTGCCATCTGATTTCCGCTCCTCTTAAAAGCTAAGCTCCCCGAAAGCTGCCTTCCTCCTGGCTGCGGGTGCCCGGTCCCCTGCCCACATCTGACCCCTAGCCCCTGACGTGCCCCACGCCCCAGCAGCCCCCGCAGCCCCACAGGCGTCAGGTCCCTGCAGGGCTGCACCAGCCTCAGCGCTGCCCCACGCAGCCCATGGCTCCCTTCTCGGCTGGGAAGCCGCGGTGAGGCCTCACGCTAGCCAGGCAGGAGGGAAACCAGGATGCTGTGGGTTCTAGAATCCAAAGGAGGGTGCCCTGAGAGAGGCCGAGGTGGCCCTCCCCACGTGGAGACACAGCGTCACCCGTGCGTTTGTGTCCTTGCTAACTGGACACCTCCCTGTGACAGCACAGCCTTCTGAAGGCTGGGACGTGGTTCAACCTCTTCACCAGGAGCTGGAGACGTTTTGGGGATGGGGAGGGGAGTTCCAGGCATATGTGTGGAATAAAGTTTCATAAAGGGTTGACCTCTCTTGGAGAAGCGCTTACACAGGTGGATGGCGCTGCTTTTGGTGTATAACAGAGAAGTGCTATCAACTTTGCAACTTGGTTTTGTTTTGTTTTTTCATGGAGGTACTGGGGATTGAACCCAGGACCTTGCGCAGGCCAAGCACGTGCTCTACGATTGAGCTCTACCCCTGCCCCCTGCAACTTAGCTTTAAAGCTTAACCACAAGCATGCTTCTGTGTCAAACCGCAGATGTGTTAAGTTTCCAGGAGTCTAAAAACCATGCTAATTAGCATCATTAGCATAATGTAGCCTCATCTGCATTCTGACCCTGAAGCAGGGGGCAGGGGTGGGATGGGGTCAAGGGAGGGTTTTGTGTAAGGAATGCGATACATTAATGCTATTTTTAGGTGAGCAGCCAAGACCTTGAATAAAGCCTATGCTGCGAAAGCACCTCCCCTAACAGACCCTCCCACTGACCAGGCCAGCGCTGTGAGTGCTCTGCGGTCACAACAGAGAACAGAGGGTGAAACCCCTGTCCCCGCGAAGTTGACTTCTGATGACGAAGAGGATGCCCATCTGATGACCTGCTTGATGCCTTCACGAGAGACTGCTGTTCTGGGCCGTGCTACTCGATCAGAGGATGAAGGGGGAATCACAGCTCCTGCAAGTGCATCGACTGCACGGATGCAAACCCGTGTGAGCAGAAGTGCCAGCTACGTGCAGAGGGGTGAGCGGAGGGCCGTCCGCACGCCCTGTCACCGGGATGAGCGCCGCAGGCCAGCCCGTGGCCTCCCCTGAGGAAAAGGAATGGGATTCTGGGACCGCGGCCTGGGCCACCAGGGCTCACGGAGAGGGGCAGGGACAAAGGCACCACGAGTCAGGCCCCAAGCAGGGTCGGCAGGGGAAAGACAACAGGAGACTGTGGGCTCTGGCCTGGCCCCTGGAGGGAGGGGGGCAGGGGAGCTTTCAGGATGACACAGGGTTGTCATCTAGTCATGAAAACAGAAGTCATAGTCACAAAAACAGGAAGCAGGACCCGCATGTGTCGGCCTCACCAACTCCCCCTCGGACAAGGAGGAGCGCAAGCGGAGCTCACGACGCGCGCCAGCACCTGGAATCCAGGCAGCACGCGCAGGCTGAGGCCCCCACCCAGAGGACCGTCGCTAGAGGCCTGCCCAACTTAGAGGCGTTCCAGCCATCTTGCAGGCGCGGGCGGCGCTCCCGTCACTCCCCACTCTCCTCTCCCCACCCCTGTCAGTGCTCCAACGCTGGGGTCCAGGCCTGGAGGAAGGACAAGTAACCACTTAGAGGTTGGCAGGTGGGCAAGCACACAAGTACCCGGAGAAACCAGACGCTCCGGAGTGGGCTCAGTGGGGGCAGGCATAGCTCAGGGGTGCACGGCTGGGCATGGACTGCCGGCTGCCAACGGACGGAGTACCCCGCCAGCAAGAGAAGGCTGTGTGCCAGGACCGGGTGGCCCGTCTGTGAGACGGCCTGGCTGCTGCAGCAGGACCGCCAACTACGCGAGGGACCCACAGCCGCAGCCCAGAGGCAGCGGTTGGGGTAATGAAATACAAGAGAGGCCAAGGAGGCAGGGCTGTGGTCAGAGAGGCCTGGCAGAAGAGAGGCACGCCCCCCTCATCCCCTCAATCCCCGATGGTTCTTGAGGCTGGCGGTCAGGCTGAGGAAGCCCCAGTCTCCTGTTAACCGGGGCCCGGGTGCCGGTGTGTCAACGCCAGGCTTCCAGATCTTGGGATTGAGAACTTCTCTCAGGACGCGTGGTTTAACATTCCCCTGATTTAAAATATGAACAATCAAAATCCACTAGGCTTGCGCGCTGTGCTTTTCCATTTCCGATGACTCCTCTCGCCCAACAAGGTACCCTGCCAACTGGAGCAGCCCCACCGGCCCAGCCCCAGACACGGAAACCGAGCCCAGCCGCGGCCCCGGAACGCGGTCGGCTCCTCCTGCCTGAGCACAGGCAACGCATCCCGTTTTGCATTAGTTCCTGGGCATCGGGACTGATGGCACCACCGACAGCCTTACATACGGGAGGGGGGACAAGGAGAGAAGAGAGGTGTGCTGAATTACAAAGGCCAGCGCCCATTACGCCACCGCTAAACGGGCTTCCAGGGAGGGGCTGGAGTCCCGCGGACGCGGCGCTGAGCCGGGAGGGGCCGGTCCTCTGCCATCCTGCACACTCAGTGCCAGCCATTAGTTCTTCCCAATCGGGCATCAATGTTCAACGAACACCCCAAAAAACAGATAATATGAGCCATAATGCTAACAATCTGCAGCCTCTCTGAGCTGCGGCACGTGAAGTATGAGCCCAGGAGGCAGTTTCACTTTTCAGTCGGGGAGCTGACAAGCATGACTAGAGGGGGAATAAAATAACATTCCGTTCGCATAAATATCAAGCAGCCTGCTTGAGACTGATGGGCCAGGAATGTATTCTTAGCCATCATTCCGGCAGACAGGCCCAAGGACACTCATAACTTATTTTACAATCATTTAGTTTCAGCTCAAGTGGAAAACGTGACAACTTATCTCTGCTGACAAGATGCCACATCGAACCTTACAATTAACTCTCCTCCGATTATCTGCCCAGCCGATCATTAGCTGGGCCATTTTTGATGAGCTGATGCAAGGAACTTGCCCCGGTGATCGCCGCCAGTGCCAGGTGTGAGGAGCGGTTTCTGATACCCCGGCTGATATTCAAATTGACCAGGCTGCGTGCCAGTGATTCCCGTGGCCTTGCTGCTCCCAAGTGTCTCCAAAGGTGCGCGGGGGGGAGGCGTCCCTCTGCGCCGCGCCGCGAAGAGGCCGGGCATCCCTGCTGCCGTTACGACTGCAACACCTGCTGCCGTTGCCACCGCCGCCGCGCGCCCCTGGTCCCGACTCTGGACTCTGTTTCAGGGAGCTGTGGACCTCTGGAGGGACGCCGCCCACCCCTCTTCCTTAAGGGGCTTGATTTGGAGAGGGGACACCGTGGATTTGCTGCCGGGAGCCACCCGCACTACCTGGAGGAGTTACTAAGAGTCCCGAGGGCAGGCTGACTATTAATTTCTGACGTGTGGATGAAAGATACTTTAAAATGCATGTTCAGAAGCAGCCTGAGTCTCTATGGATAAAAAAAAAAAGAAACGAAGAAAAGGACCATGTTTGCATATTAGTCCCCGCTTCTCACCTTCACGTATACCCTGACTTACTCATTTGGCAGGATTAGGAACAACGTATTACTCAAAATCTTCCTTTTTATTTTTTGGTATGAAAAGAATTCAAAGTGATGAAAGACAGGGCTATTTGTCAGTGCCGGGTGGGGGGCGAGGGGGATCGCTCGAGGGCTAAAACCTTCCAAAAACTCGAGATGAAGTCACTGTGGGAGCAAGTAAATGGCAGCACCTTTCCTTCAAGACAGAGCTGACCCTCGAAGGCTAATTTGGATCCTTAATAAGGGCCCTGGTCCTTCTGAAGCTCGCAGAGAGGTGCAGGCTGGTAAATAAAGAACAGGCCACCTCTGCTATCCAAGGAAATCACAACATCCCGGCCTCTGTTAAAAGGTGAGTGTGAAGTGAAGTTCAAAACCTCGCCCCTTCTCACAGCCCTTTTGACGGGAGCTTTCAACAGGAGGAGGTTTACTTGAATCCCCGTCTCTGAAGATGTTTCAGAGCCCGGCGCATTGTCCGGTTCCCTTTGGCTCTCGTGGTGCTCACACAGAGGTACACGGTGTCAGAAGAAGGGGCAGCAGGGACACAGTGGGGGGCCCGGGAAGATGACAGGTATTGGGGGAAAGGGAGAGACAACATGGTGTTAGACTGAGTTACAAAAGTGGGAGGAAAGGAACACAATAGGAGGGGCCAGCACGGAGAGAAAATCCGGGGCGAAGTGCCTCCTCGCCGGGCTGCGTACAGCTGCACCCAGAGGCCTCTGCAAATGAGGCCGAGCACGCTGGAACTGGGCTTCATTTGCACGAGGCCCAGACTAGGTGAAATGTTTATATAACAGCCTTCAAAAAAAATAAAGCACAAATTCTGATCACTAATGAGGGTACGTGTTTTCATTTCAAGGCAATGAAAATGTTCCGCAACTGACTGCGGCGATGGTTGCCCCACCTGTGAATATACTAAAACTGCTGAATCGTACGCCCTAAATGGGGGAGGTGAACGTGCTGTAAGTTTTATCTCAATACAGCTGTTTGAAAAAAAGGGGTGGTGGTGATTGTGTTAAATGCTGCAAAGCAACCCACCAAGGAAAACAAAAGAAGACACAGGACAGACCAGCAAGACGCGGGTTCGGAGTCAGCACGGGGGCCCGAGGGGGCCGGGGGAGACTCAGAAGCTGAAGCTGAGGTCGTGCACAAGCCTTAGGCCACAAAAGTTGAGTTTGGGAACTGATGTGGCTGCCAGGGCCTCCAGCCACCTGCTAGGACCTGGTTCTATGTCTCAGATAAATGGTGGACCCTGGAATGTTCTGTCCTCCTCTGAGGGAGCTGTCCCAGCCACCCCGCCTCCGCGTGGTGCAGAGCACATGCCGGTGGGCGGAACAGCCTTGCTCCTCTCTAGTTCCCTCACGCCCCCCCACTCCTGAGTCCCATTCTCTGCCCCCCGACCTCCTGCTGCACGCTGTTTCCTTGCCCCCTTCAGCATCTCATTACCTGTCCCTTCTTGCCCATCACGGCAGCCTTTGTAAGGGTATCCTGAGCCCCTCTGGATTTTCCTCATTCCTGATGGCCAGCCTGGACTGCTACCATCACCGCATTTGCGGGGAGAGAAGGAAGAAGGTGTGGTCACTGGTGAGCGGAGAGCCTGAGGAAATCAGTGTGGGGATGGACGCCTTCAGGAACACAAGTCAGGACTTTACATTTAAGAGTCAAAAATTAAATTGTTCTCTAGTTGATTCTGAGCTGACTCAAGCTACATCAAGTTTAAATGAATCCAGTGTATTCCAGAAAATGTAAAGGCGCCCTGAGCACTACTGTTAGGTGGAAATGAAATCATTTCAAGAGACCCCTGCTTCTCTCCAGCCTCATTTCTTTTTACATAATCAGCCACAGCCATCTCTCAGGTTGGGTGCTCACGGCTGCTACATTACAGGGATTCTCCCTCACGGGCCGAGCTGGCTGGGGAGAGACTGAGAGGTCTAGGAGAAAACTCAGTTAAACAGAGACGTTAATTAAACGAATGACCCCTCTTTGGCAATGTACATTTCCCGTCTTTAGAAACTTAGCTGTCTCTATTAAAAAGTCACAGGGAATCAAATTCCCAACTCCTGCACAGCAAATGGTCCCGTCTCGGGCAGGGACGGCCAGCCTCAGCTTGGCAAGGCCACAGCGGGCTCTGTCCAGGGTCCTGAATACATTCAGTTGGTTCATTCTGCTCAAGGTACAGAAATATATCAAAACAAGGCTGTTTCTTCATGACACATCCTGCTCTTAATCTACTGACATCATGTGGTTTGAAAAAGTAGAGCAAGAGCGTCCCCAGCTTTAAGAAAACCTGACATACAGAAAATACACAGACTACAAACAAGAGGTAATTTGGTTGTGACATAACTTCCCATTGCTCCAGGGTCAAATGTCAAAAAAGGTAAATAATCTAATGAGCAGAGTTAGACCGAGTGTGCTTAACTATTTCCCTACTGCTTCGATGGGTTTCAAATTTTTGACCATAAATCAACCCTTACATATACTTTTAATACTTGGAATTATTACATTAGGGCTGTTTTCAAGGGATGGGTCCAAGAAACGAGTGTCTGTGGGGCTCTGGATACGCGCTGCCGGACTGCTCCCGTGAGTTCTGTGCAGCCCAGCCAGCAGGGTGTGAGGCATCCAAACCATCAGGGCCCCAAAGCCTGGGCACCGTCTGCTGGTCAGTTCGCATTTCAGCCCCTACCCTGCCCGTGTCCTGACGAAGAGGTCCACAGTCCTCAGAACGACCAACACCAAGTGGCATAAGAGGATGCAGGTGGGGGCAGGGAGAGAATCCATGGGAAGGAACCGGCATGGCTGGGGAGTGAGAAAAGCAGTTCAAAACCCCACCGGCTGCGTGGCCAGGTGGTTCATCCCTTTTGGCCTCAACATCTCCACATGTGAAATGGACAAAACAGAGCTCCTGAACCCCTGCCCTCAGCCCCACACCCCAACCTGCTACTTCTCCATCTTGGTCAACAGCAACCCACCCTCCAGGGTGCAGGCCAACAGCCCATCCATCCTGACTTCTCCCTTCCTCTCACGTCCCACACCCATCCAAGAGGGCACGGCACCACACGTGCTTGGACTGCGTGCTCAGGGTGGTGGTGACCAACTGGCAGACAACTGGACAGACAGACAGACCCACTTACCTACATCAGGCTCCCTTCTAGAGCTGTAACAATGTAAGTAAGTAAGACACAGCTCTTGCCCTAGAAAGCTTACGTTCTAGTGAGGGGATGTTATCAGTACACACACACTAGACACCGACTCACACACACTCACTCACACACTCAGACATTAGAGGGGTGATGCTAAATGCTGAGGGGACAGGGAACCTAGGTGGGGGTGGGGGGTCACGGGGGTGCTCTCAGCCTCCCTTAATCCTGAAAACCATGCAAACACGACCACAAAAGGAAAGGTTTTTAAAACAATAATCATCCACAAATAACAAATGTTGGCAAGGATGTGGAGAAAAGGCAACCCTCATATACTGTTGGTGGGAATGTAAATTGGTGCAGCTGCTATGGAAAATAGGATGGAGGTTCCTCAAAAAACTAAAAATAAAACTATCATACGACTCCACAATTCTACTCCTAGGTATCTATTTGAAAAAAACAAAAACACTAGTTCGAAAAGACACCCAATATTCACAGCAGCATTACTCACAGTTGCCAAGACAAGGAAGCAACCTAAGTGTCCATCAACAGATGGGCCAGCTATCTAGCTATCTATCTATCTATAAACAACATACACACAATGGAATACTATCCAGCCATAAAAAATAAAGAAAACTTGCCGTTTGCAACATGGATGGACTTGGAGGCTACCATGCTAAGTGAAATAATTCAGACAGAGAAAGACAAATACTATGTATCATTTTAAGTGGAACCTAAAAATACAAACTAGTGAATAATAAAAAAGAAAGACTTGTAGATATAGAGAACAAATTAGTGGTTACCAGTGGGGAGCAGGAAGGGGGGAGGCGCTAGGAGGGGCAGGGGTTAAGAAGTACAATTTACCATGTGTAAAATGAGCAACAAGGATGCACTGTGCAGCACAGGGAGCGTAGCCAATGTTTATAACTATGAATGGAGTGTAACCTTTAAAAGTTGTGAACCACTAAGTTGTACACCTGAATCTTATCTAATACTGTACATCAACTACGCCTCAATTTAAAAAACAAAGAAAAAAACACAATAGTCGTCCAAATAAGTCGACACTAAGGACGCTCAACACAGAATTGCAACACAAAAAATGTATGTTACTAACACCAAGAGAAGACTGTACATTAGGCGGGGGGAAGTTCTGGTAACTGTGAGAGAGGATCTGGGAGGTTTACTCTTAGACACGCCACACTTAGGGCTGGATGGACTACAGTGCTGACAGCAGATGGCCCCCGATTCCCACGGGGCAGGAGCCCAGAGCCACACGGCCAGCACTGTACATCCTCCCAGCCCCGCTCTCCAGCTCCCACACAACGCTGCCCTCTTCATCACCTTCTCAGTGCTGTGCTATGGTTCTGGGGGATGTTCCTCTCACGTGGTGGTGTCCTTCTGAGTTTTAACTGCTTCATGTGTGCCTAGAAGCCGGTAGGTACTAAACACCGAAAGCAAGTGCTCAGTAAACAGTCTTTCAAAAAAGGAAGGGGCCAAGACACAAAGCGCAGCTCAGAGGACACACATTTGAGTAGTCTCTGCATGCCGGGAGAAACAAAATCCAGTACCTCTATCAGTGTGTATTTTCAGACCTGGAGATTTTAAATATTATGAAAATGCCAGCTGAAAAACATTTGTATTAAATAGCCTTCCAGTTTTGAGCCCTTTGGAGAATAAATTATTACCCTATGAAGATGATAAATTATATCTTCTTTTTAAAAAGATCTCAGTTTCCCCTGGGCATCATCACTTGTAACGGTTTGTTGTTTGAACTCAATGGTGGCTTTTTTTTTTTTGGATGAAATCAAATGCTAATTTGCAAAGTCATAGAAATAGTATCTTCTCAACATTTACAATAATACTTGAAAAACTTCTTGGTCTATACCATTTCACTATTGTCCCCTGAACCGTGGGACAGGAGGTTTGGCCGTGGTTCCCAAGCCTTTGTTGACGGTGGGTGGCACGGCCGGCAGAGGGGTGAGTGATGGTATCAGGTCCCTCAGACGTCCGGCCACTTGAAAGAGAGGCCCCGCGAGTCTCAGAAACTCCATTCCTTTCCGCCACACCTGGGCCGTAACAATTGCCCCAGTCAATGCGCTGGAGGCTACTGAGTGGGGGTCCCTCCCTCCTTAAGCCACTCAGCCCATGGGGTGCTTGGCAGGGCTGGGTTCCACGGGTAATCCATCCTCGGTGGTCTTGCAAAGAAAGTCCTGAACTGGAAGGGGGCAGCCAGCAACCACTGAGGGCCAGAGGTGAGGAAGCTCACCACGCGGAGGGGCATGACCTTGACTACACACTCAGGGAGCACGCGCACCTGTGCACCCAGACGCCACTCGACAAGTAAGTACCCAGCGCCTGCTTTGTGGGAAGCACAGGTTTAGGCCCAGGGAAAATAACAGAAACATACTACACGTTTAAAAAACAGATGCAATTAACACGGCAGAAACCAAAGAGGCTAATCCAACGGTCGTTCCATATTGCTACACTGACGTGTGGATGCAAGAGGTGCTCAGAATACATTCACCTACATTTGCAACATGAGCTGCCTTAGGGATCTGTTTTACACCCACACAACCTTTTAACAAAATAAACACCTTTGTGAAAACAGAAAAAAGACTCCACACTTAAATGTGAGGATTTGTTCTGTGATTTTTTTTTCCCATTTTTTTGGAAAAGCGGGAGATGACTTCTTTAGCTGCCACTGAAAAGAGACTACTTCTCTTTCCTGCTGTTCTAGGGTTTTGGTAACCTGCTGCTGATGCCGGGAGACGGTGCTACATATTTTAGGTCGATTCCAGGGCAGGGGTTGACCTCTACCTTCCTCTGCCTGAAAACTAGAGATTATCAAGCCGCTCAAGTTTCTCACTAGTGGCAGGTGAGTGCTGCTGCTGGACGCTCATTTGAATAAAGAGCCTGAGATATACAGGTTGTCTGTGCTCTGAATACTGGAATCAGTCTGGGGTGGCGTTAATGAGATGAGACTCACGACCTTACGCTTCTGATGATGCTGTTAAAAAAGCTGTATTTAAATATGAATGGGGTTGCAAATATGCGTTAGGCCAGATGACAGAAGGTTCCCCAAACTGGATGGCAAGTGAACAGATCAGAGGGGGCTGTTTTCTTTCCACCCAGAATCTGTAGTTCAGATTCCTCCTTCTTGTAAAGGAGCCTGACAGCTTCCTGCTTTTGGCAAGTTCTACGTTCTGATGGCATAAAAACTGCCCAGTCCAAGCAGGGACTTGGCAGGCTGGCCTGGTGTGATGCATCTGAAGCCCAAGATGCTGACCACCTGGGACATGAGGGCATCGCTGATTTTCTCCTGGACAAAACTGAGTAATTCCCAGGGCTGGTACCCATGAGAACAAAGGCTGCCCCTAAGGGCACTCAGGTGAGCCACCCTCACTAGGGTGCCGTTCACCCTGTTCTGCCTGGAATGGTCCCAGTTTATGCCTGTTTCCCAGGATGATTATTAACATGTGGTCCCCACAACCATCATCCCATTCCACCGTCATTTCTGAAAATGACAAAAAGAACAAAGTTCAAAGGAAATCTAATAAATATGACTATTAAGCTTTGGGCAAGTAAGAGATTTCATGAAAGTCAAAAAGCTACTCCCAAAACCTGCCCCCAAACTTCTGTTGAATCTCGTGACCATCTCATGTCAATCCCAAATCGAAAAACACACCTGGGGTGTGTAAATGCTGGAACAAGTTTGGAGTGTGGCAGGTAATTTTACCTTGCCTGGAAATCTGTCAAATATGCTTGGGATAGCCGTCTCCACCAATAACCCCACGGATGAAGGCACCGTGAATAGTACCTCCATTCAAAACCGCAGACCAAAGATCAGTTCATTCCTGAAGCGCTGCTTTAAGTACCTTAAGCCTTTTTCAGTAATATTGGCCAAATGAGTGACTCCTATTTTGTCTTTTCCACAGAAATGAGAAATCAGACTGTAACCTCTAAAATTAATGATGGTGTTTAAAAACTAAGATTAAATTACTCCTGACAAAGAGCAGTTAATAATTCAGCATTCATTCCAGAACATTCTTTTCAAAAACGGACTTCATTTGTACTACTATAGTTTTATCATTTTGCTTCTAGCCCTGTCTTGGAATTTGGGCTTTGTCCTGGCAAAAGTGAAATAAAATGCAATAAAATACAATTAAAAAAAAAGTGGAGATCCTGAGTTGGACTCGCTTTGAGCTCAAAGCATCTTTATCATGGCTAAAATTTTGTCAATATGGTTCAATCAGATACTAGGGTGGATCTTTGGGGAAATTGCTGTGAAATAAAATGAAAGATAAGATTGTGTTTCCAAACATAATAACTGACATTTCTCTCTTTTTCCTTAAGCAGAAGCCCAGCCCCCCGTGGCTGATGGAAGGGTCAGGGAAGGGTGCAGCGGCCCCAGCCGAGAAGTGAATCTGCCGCCTGCTATTCATCAAAGAATTGCTCATCCCCATTCTTCCCTACTGCTGTCTTTCATCCCCTGGGGGGAGGTTAAAAGAAGCAACTCCCCACCAGCCTCCCCAACCAGGATGAGGCCTCCTCCCTGCCTCCGCGGCCCCGCCGGGCCCCATTCCTCCCATTCCTCAGGAACACATCTCTTTTCCTCCTCTTCCCCTATTCCTGCAGGTTTCCAACCATCCATCGTTTCCTCTGGGATACACCCCCGCCAATGGCTCCTGCCCACACACTGGGTGATGCCCTATACAGCACAGCCGCGGCTGGGACCGGCCGGCTGTCTCCTGCGCACCCCTGGGATTCCATCGCTTGCTGAGGTGGAGGAGACTCCAGGTCGCCACCAGGAGGGAGGGCTTTTAGGATGCCCTGGGCACAAGACTGGAAAGGCCTCTTACCCTACGTTCACCCAGGCCCACTGGGGTTATGACCCAGGTCAGAGGCACACACCACCCTGGTTCCCACGGTCTCAGACTCCAGCCCAGACATGTCCCGACTCCGAGTGGCTTAAACTAGCCAACACCTCCCTCCATTTCCCGGGAGGAAGGGCTCCTGGCAGCGGCTTCGCTGCTATTTTTAGCATCCTTTTCTGATTCCTCGGCTCTGGCTCAGAAACAGAAGAAACAGGTGTAAGTATTTTCCGCCATGAGATTCAAGTGAGCTTTCTATTTCTTGATCTCAGGACACTTTCTCTCGGGTGAAGGGCCCTTCCATCTTTTCCATCTTCCACTTCCGCACGAACCGAGCCTGACCGTCGGAGCTGTCGCTGGGCCGGGGAGGCTCAGCCCGGCCGGGGGTTTGCGCGGCGGGGCACGCGGCCTACGTCCTCCGCGCTGCTTCCCGAGGGCGCGTGGGGAACGCAAGGCAGGCGATGTCGCCGTCGGTGAGCAGAGCGCGGCGCCGCCGGGCTTCCTGTGCGGAGTGAGCGCGAGAATGGACCGTGCAGGCGCGCTCCCAGCGGCAGATCCGCGCCGCCCTGGGAACTCGGGGCATTTAAGCAGGGCTGATTGTGAAGAAAGAGAACAAAATGAGGATACGGAGACAGGGCAGAAAAATGGGCCGAGATGAGGCATAATGAGGAGTTTCGCAGCATTTTCCAGCTCTTTGGAAACACACTGCCCCATCACCACTCTCTTTTGAAGTGTTATGGCTACTGTTCTTACAAATGCAACTTTCATACATGGAAAAAATGAATAATGAAACTATGGAAGTAGCGGCCTGCCTGTCTCTGACTTCACACCTGGAACCTCTCGGGAACAGGCCTGCTTGTTCTAGCCGTGTTTGTGTGGGCAGAAGGGGTGGGCAAAACTGAGATTCAGAGCCTTGCTTCTGGTCCAAGGAGGTGAGAACCTTCACTGACTACTAAACACCGCAATTTGGTCAAAGCCACGAATGCTCAGCTGGGATTCATCCTACCGCAGACACTTCATGGCTGTGAATAATTCCACTTGTTACGGGTATGGAGTTAGCCTTCCAGGAGCCGGGACAAGCTCTGCAGAAAATCACCTTGAGTTTATCTGGTTGCTCTGAATTGAACTGGGTCTCCCAGCGTCTCTGTAATTTTCTTCACTGTGTGGCAAGTGGCAGGATTGGAGCAGGGACCCAGGTGTCCTGACCCTGATCTGTTTGCCTTCCCAGGGTCTGGCTCTCACACCCACTCCCAACCCCGCCAGAGCCTCAGATGCCTCCTTTCTGCCCTGCTCTTCTTGGTTCTACCATCGCCAGTCAAGAACCGCGCTTTTTTGATAAAGTTTCAACCTGAACATGTCTACCGACCAAGCACCAGTGGACATTCTCAAATGTCTGCCTCTTCTTTGTGTTTCTTTTCAAACTCCAGAATTCATATTTGAGATAACTTTACTGAAAACACTTTTACATAAATAATATGTATTCACTTCTACCAGCTAAAAGAGAACAGGGAAAACAGTTAAAATCGTGGGTAACTCCCCTGCCCCACACTCTTTCCATTCAGGTGACTCTTACACCTGTGCAGGTGGGCGCACACGCAGCCCCACCCACAGCCAGGCTTCTGTCTATGCATCACACACACGGTCCTCACCCGCTGTGTGACCTTGGACTAGTTATTCAGATTCGCTGAGACCCAGCTTTCTCACTGAAGGTGAGGACAGGAGCTGCACCATGCAGAACTGCAGTAGAGGAACAAAGGGCGTGCCTGCAGCAGGCAGCCCGGGGCTACTGCACAGTCAAGGACATTCTGCTGTTCGTTCCTCTCTCAAGCCCAAAGGCAAGCTCCCTGGGTGGATCCCAATGGAGGCACACCCTGTTCGGGGCCCTGGGAATAGAGAGGTGAGCCAGACAGAGTTCCCTCTCCTTAAGAAGCTGAAATTCTAGAGGGGAAGGTGACAGATAATAAAGTCAATGAGTGAATTACAAAGGTTGGAAGGTGAGAAGTAGTGTGGAGAAGAGGCCTGGAGTGACTTTAAATCGGGGTCACAAGGGCCTCCCAAACAAGGTGCATCTGATGGGACACGAGGGCGGGAGGCCACGGGTGTAGAGGGAGAGGCTCCCCAGCACAGCATGTGACAAGGTCCTGGGGTGGAGGGGACCACATGACAGTGATTTTGAAGCTGGTTCAAGGCACAGAGACACCTAGTGTTTACATGAACATCTTCCCCAGTTTTTACACGGAAAGCAGTATTCTCAGGGCTCCATAGCATCCTTTTGTAGGAAGTTACTGTAATGTCCTGTCAGAATTTTTAAATGCAAAAAAGCTTTTTTGCATTTAAAATTTTTCTAAAATGTAATGTTCTATAATTAGGGCAAATGCAAAGTTACCACTGCAAAGTCTGACATAAGGGATGGGGAGCTAACCCAGCAGCTGAAGGCAGGCAGGCTACTAGAATAGGTTGAAATACGCATGACTGACACCAGTGCGAGGCTGTGTTCTGGCCACGTGACGGACGGGCGCCACGTCCACTGACTGGTGGCCCTTTCACATGAGTACACCTGTTATCCACGCTTTCAGAAATAAAAGAACTTTAAAAGTGGAAAACAGAGTATAATCAACACGCTGTTAAGGAAAAAACGAGTATTGTTTGAAAGGACAAATAATTTCTTAAAAAAAAAAATTAACTGTCCAGGAACTTGTATTAACACGATTTGATTGCTAACACTTTGGCTTAGAGTCTTGCCAGCGCCCCAGAAGACAGACATGTATAAAAACCAGGTGCTGGTTCAGGCAGTAACCCAAACCTTGACTCCGTTAGGTGACATCAGAGGATGATAATTTTTCCAGAATGTGTGGCCTGGACGGCTGCTGCTGGCTTACAAATCTCATCTAGGGGCCTGACCTGCACGTCTCACTGGCATTACTACTGCCTTATGATTGATGGGGGCCTGACGTGCCCCCGGACTTCAATTTCGCTCCACACCCTCCACCATAAAGGCGGCTCACAGGGAGACGGTGAGGTGGTGCATCTGCACACAGGCTTTCCCGGACATTTTGATGTCAAAAGAAACAACACTCAGACGGAAGATTCCTGGGGATGTTTTGGGAAGTGGAGATGTTTATTTCGCTTTCTGCATCAATGCAAAGCCTGGTATGAAATGAACCCAGAGCTGGCAGCTGGCTGCAAGCTGAATTTCTGATCTTGTAAAATTAAGCTTAAAAACTTGACGTATGTTTTCCTGTTTGCTAAAATTAGACGATACATAGAAAACACTTCTAAGGTAGCAATGCTTTCCTCAGTTACAATTTCAGAGTCCAGCCAGGGATTATATATTTATAAACACTATGAAAAATCGAGTGCCCCCGTCAAGAGATAACTGGTATGGTTGTGATCTTGACTAAATGCT
Source organism: Vicugna pacos (assembly GCF_048564905.1). Taxonomy (NCBI): domain Eukaryota; kingdom Metazoa; phylum Chordata; class Mammalia; order Artiodactyla; family Camelidae; genus Vicugna; species Vicugna pacos. The sequence continues at coordinate 92,557,138 of NC_132991.1, read as the reverse complement.
GCAGGGAGAGCTCTCATGTCAGAGCTGAATTCCTGAACTGCAGACGGATGGAAAGATCAGGTGTGGGAATTGTATGCTGTGCTTATCAATAATACCAAGCTTCCCAACACTGTACTTTAAATTTAATTATAATTATTTTCCTGTAAATAAGTGCACATTTTAAGAGACTCTGAAATACAGAGAGAAACATTTCCCTGCAAATGTAATAAGATTTTTAAAAATCCCACGGCGGAAATAATGTAGCAATTAAAATAGCATTTATAACTAAATATGTTTAAAATGTTTCTTCATATAAAAGAGTAAAATTTTAAGTCATTTAAAATAACCATCTGTTTCCTCATGATATAAAAATTTTAGTATCATTGTGTAATTAATATTAATATCGCTTTCTGTTAATAATCTTATCTGTCAGATAATAAAGCAAAGATGTAATGAAAAATATATTCATTGAAACAAGTTTAAGAATGCAAAACCAAAGTAATGTACAAATACTAAAGGAGTAAATACACAGAGGATTTGAAAATGACCTTGATCTGTACATAGCTATCTGTCAACTGTTTCTATCAATCATCCATCACCCTACCTACCATCTCATCTGTCCATACGTCTATCTACCTACCCTTCTGTCTGTCTCCCTGTCCCATTCATACATCTATCCGTCCGTCTGTCTGTCCATCCATCCATCCGATCAATCGAGCTACCAATCTGTCTGCCTGCCTGCCTACCTACCTATCTACCTACCTACCTATCTATCTATCTATCTAGTCTACCTATTTCCTTCTGCCCATCTTACAATTACTTGCATTTTTATAACCACACCCCCCCATCCTCACTTCCACTACGTTTTCTCTTATTGGTATCTAAAAATGTTTTAGCCCTTTAGGTCTTTCCCTCTTTGCATGTATTTGTAAATGCTACAATGGGAAGTTAGGGAGGGATGGAAAAAGATCTAATCAAATTTTATTCTAATGATTGATAAAGTCACCAGAGAGACTGTACAACCGAAGTTCCTTAAGCTACTTGACTCCTACGTTGAAGACCTGAGCAAAGCGGAGGAACACAAACTGAGTATCTTCCTGGTCCAAGTGTGGTATAAAACCATGAGGAAAAGTCTTATATTGCTTAAAAACATACAGTGGTACAGAATTAGACATTTTAATGTCGCAGATACAAAAGTACACTTCAAAGCTCACTTAAAGTTTGCTTTCCAGTTGGGGAAATGGCACACATACTTGCCAACCATGTTTATGCTGCTCCACCCACACGGGACTGGATGCTGGGGTAGTGAATGACGCTTTCCAGCTTAAAAAAAAATTACCCTGAAATGGGAAGTCTGTAACTAAAACTGCTGGGACCAAAAAGCAAGCAAGCAAAAAAGCAAAAGACTAAATAACTTTGTAAAATTGTAAACTTCCGTATTTTTAAGAAACTTTAAAAATTTACATTAAAAACACATTGCTGCATCGAGGCCAATGAGAAACGATGTTACCCAAAATACCACCAGGAGGAGAAAGGCACGTTTCAGGCACCGTTCCACCAGAGACTTCTCGACTTCCAGGAGAATCATGGGCTTCTGGGCTTGGACCACCCCACTCTCCCCTAACCCACCCCTGCCTCGTCTCTCTACGCCGAAGCATCACCCATGCCGACTCCAGAGTTAGCCTGTAGAGTTACGTCACTCCCCTCCCGGAAAACCATGAGGGCGCTTGACCACCTAGGCTCAAGTCCCAGCATTTGGGGAGCCTTCTTCTCCCCCTCCTTCCTCTCCCGATACCTCACCTCCAGCTGTCTCCCCCTGTTATCCACCAGACACATCGTGTCCCTCCCAGCCCTGGCTCACACACGCTCCCCTCCACTGCGGATGCCCACGTGCTCTCTGCCCAGCATTTCAGGCCAAGCAACATGTCTGTCTTCTCCAGGGCCGTTTCCAAATACATCCCGGGCACCGCTATCCGTAATACAATATACTATGTGTTTGTTGAATGAATTGAGGGATAAATGGCTTCTAGAGTCTCAGTGGGAAGAATGCTTAGTAATTCACATATCCGTACAGGACCTGATTTCTGAAAGCAGACGAGGAGGTCTCAGTCCGCCCCTTACTAACTCACTGCGCTTCTCACCACAGGACCAAGGACGCTACAACCCGTTTGCTTACTGGTCAGCTGTCTCTCTTCCTTCCCACTTCCAGAGACCCAGGAGTTCTGTCATGATCCCTGGCTCCACTGCCGGGCTCAGGGCTGCGGGTGACACACCGTAGATGGTCGGTAAGTATTTGTGAAATAAATGAAGTTATATATAAAATTAAATAAATGCTGTGAAATGTACCTCATGTAGATTATCCTACTTAATCCAGCACTGATTTTTACTTACGATTCGGAAATAGGTTGAGATCACCGAAGGTAGGAAACTCACGTTTAAACTCTATCAACCAATTTCAAAAACATGCACCGCATGCTTCCCACAGTCCACTGACACTGTTTTCGGTCAGAAACAGAAACGTCATGATTAGCTTGCTCTGTTCCACGTCAGGGGCACCAGCTCCGTTAGGAACCAGTTTCCAGAGCAGCACACAAAGCATTTCGTTTTTAAAAAGTCTTAAAAATTCCAAGAATTTTGTCATTTGAAGCTGGCAGAGTTCTGGTAGCTCATTTTGCAAGCCCACCACACCATCCCTGTCACCACAGAGCCGGCTCCTCTTTGGGGACATGCCAGGGACCATCCCTGTGTGTTCAAGCACGGACTCACAGGTGAAATCAGTGCATTTACCGAGCAAGGATGACACTGTGACAACGTGCGGGGCATGGCTCCAGGCCCAGGAGGATGTGGAGACCAGAGGACCCTGAGGTACTCCCTGCTTGTGGAGGAGCAGGCCAACAAGGAAGCAAGACGGGATGGTTTCAGACAATATGACATGGTCCTGGGATGGAACGCAGCAGGGACTTCTGTGCCGGGTAGGAGAGAGGAAGCAGCAGGTGCCAAGGAGGCCAGGTCACGTAAAGCGCAGGAGAAAGGCGTCTGGGGAAGGGGCGGATGGGCCATCTGGGGCCATGTGGACACCAGGATTTGAGTCTCGAGTGGCAGGGGTGAGTCACCTGGATCTGAGAGGAGCGGCAGGCTGGAGCCACGGAGAGGGAACCGTGGATGGGTGGGGTAGGGGGGAGACCGAACAAAGAAACATCAGGGGCAGAGCAGCTGGGCTTCGTCAGCTGGAAATAAAATATCAGGGAGACATTCCATGCACAGTGGGACGACACCGGGGTGTCATGCGGGGGAGGGGCAATCTGATTCATGTTCGTCTTCTTTTAAGATGAGTTTGGCAGACTTTGGAGAAGCAAGAATAAAAGGCAGGAGATGAGACAGGGTGACAAGGCAGAGCAGCAGTGGGGCCAGGGGACACGGGACAGGGAGGCCGATGGGCGGCCAGCACGCATCCCGGGAAGTCGAGCTCGGAGAATGAACAGCAGGAGCTGATCCTTCAAGGTCAGGTTAAGGGAAGACCCACGCACGAGAGGCTCTATGTTTGTGGCTTGAACGACTGGGAGAAGGAGGTGGTGGTGAGACTGGCGAGAACCCAGACTCTCAGAACGACATCTGAGGTTCCGCTCTGACTCTACTGAGCTTAGGTGAGCTGGTCAACAGCCCTCCAAGGGGATCGTTGGTTACACGTGTTCAACAGAGCAGGGGGCGGTCAAGGTGGCTATGCGATCTCAGGAGTCTTCGCGGTTTAGAGAGAAGGCCAGGCCTCCTGGAGTGGGATGTGCAGGGAGGAGAGAGGCTGAGTTCCAAGCAATGTAACTGGTCTGAGGTCTGCAGTGCAGGGGTATGATGTAAGGACCAGAGAACAGCAGGAAAACCCAGAGAACGTGTCATCGGAGAAGCCAAGAGAAGAGAGGGTTTCTAGCAGATGGAGCAGTCAACTGGGCTCACCATTCTAGAAGCAGATGGCCAACAGCACCACAGAGCGCCCGGGGTGGACAGGGTGGGTGGCCTGGCCATGGGATGGCAGCAGCTCGGGGATGGAGGACAGGTCGGGATGGGTCAAAGAGAAAGTGCCCGGTAAGTAGCTGGAGACGGGCAGTGTAGGCAGGGGTCCTGGGAGAGGGTGCAGAGAAGGGAAGCTGAGGAGGGGCTGGAAGGTGCAGAGGACCGCAGGGCCAGGATGGGAGACGCCAGAGCAGGCTTGTCTGCTGAAGTGAAGGACCCAACAGCCGGAGAGTCTGATGGCACAGGAAGCAGACAGGATGACCACAGAGGCGGAATCCTTTGGAAACGGAGGTGATGAGTCTAAAGGTGCGACGGGCGATGGTTCACAAGGGCAGGGACGCCCCCCCCCCCCTTGTGGGGGCAGGACGCAGATCAGAGCTGCAGCTCCGGGTGCAGGCGGGATGTGGGGTCAGGTCTGGGAAGGTGACTGAGTGCCTCTTCCTAATTCATCAGTGAAGCAGAAAGAGGGTCATCAGGTGGGAGAGAAAGTAAAAGATTTGCGAGGAAATGTTTGAAACAGTCATTTTGAAAAAATTACGCAGTATGATATGACTTTGTTACTTTGTGCCAAAACTGTCACAACTCCTTCCTGCAGCCTCAAACCACCGTTTCGAGTTCAATTCTCTGGATGTACACGGAGTGACACTCCCACTTCTTGTGTGACGGCCATTCGCACACAGGCACGCTAGCCCCTCTCCCTGCCCCTCAGAAGCGTGAATCTCAACCCCTGATGCACACTGGGAACATTCCGTGCTCAGGCTTCACCCCAGGCCCAAAGAAGCCCATCTCCGGCCCTCAGCCCCAGGAGACAGCATTTTTACAAAGCCCCCTGCAGAGCAGGACGTACAGCCAGGTGTGAGTCCCCCTTCCCCAGAGGCCCCTCCTGCCCCCCAGTTCCTCAGCCCCCCTCTCTCAGATGTGGGCTACAGGGCGCATTCAACCTCCCCACCCCCCACTGCGGACACCTCCCAGTCTGCCAGCGTCCCTCTGGAAACATGGCCCCACAGGAGAGGCCTCTTCTCTCGGGGCAGAGTGAGTCACAGCATTTCAGCAGAGGAGCCACGCCCCGGGCGCCCCGCCAGATGGGGCTCCCCATCCTACCCGCGCACAGCTGGCCGGCTGACCCTGACCGTCGGCTGTGCATCCCTCAGGTTCACTCTGAGAGCCCAACCCGTTCTGCGGCCTCTGAATAGGGCGGGCGCCGAGATTACGCCTGCCGTCCACCCGTCCTCACACGGGCAGCAGACGGCATGCCCAACAGCCAAGGCCGCCCGGGCCTCCCTCGGGCAGCGTTCTCGGCAGCAGCCGGGCCTGGTGGTGCAAAGAGCAGCCTGGTCAAGGTTAAGACACAGCCTGAGATGACTGCGGCCTCGGCCATCGGCCTGCTGCTACCTGTTTCCTCATCGAGGCGCTGGTCTCTCAGGCCCTTGCGCGGGCGAGCAAGGAGTTTGGACAGCCGTCACCTAACGTTCCCCGGGGAGGAGCAGCAGGACGGCATGGAGCCAGCTACTCCCCGTGGCTGCTGCCTCGCGAGGGGTCTGGGGAGCTGGGCTGAGGCTCACTGTGAACAAGGCACTGCCTTTTCCTTTGGGAAGGATTATGACTGAATTCATGGTGGAATACAGCAATGGTGGCTGCAAGGGCCCACAGACCCCGAGTCTCCATTGTCCAGACTAGGGTTTCCTGACCCGGGCGCACTGACACTCTGGGGGGACTGTTCTTTGTTGGGGGAGCTGCCTGGTGCAGTGCAGAGATTCAGCAGCTTCTCCGGCTTCTACCCACTCAATTCCAGGAGGTCACCCCATGACAGCCTCAAATGTCTCGAGACACTGCCCAATGTCCCCAGGGGAGGGACAAACAAAATCACCCTTGGTTGAGAACCATGGGTCTAGATGAAGATATGGAGGGCCAGAGGGGCCAAAAGACTTGGTCCAGGCACTCTAGCAACTGGTAACGGTATCCTTCTCGACCACCTGCTTAAAATTCTAGACTTTGCCTGACATGGCGAGGACTGCTGGCCTTCAGGCAGGAAGCCTCCCGCTCCCCGTTCTGGTATTGGGGGCAGCGTTCCTCCTGGTGAGCGCCTGCTGCTAGAAATAGCTGACAGGAAGGCACTGAGACAGAGTACAAAGTAACAACATTCTGACTGGGAGGAAAAAATACACCTTTGACCCCCTGTGGCCAGTTACCCTAGGAGGCTTCTGCTTCCTCCCTGGTCCCACGCAGAGAAAGGAAAGAGGGTTCTGTGCATAGAAGGGAACTGGGGTCCCCCCTTTAATTAGGCCGACCAGCCTGGTGCGGGGAACAGACCGCGGCGGCTGAGACAGCGAGTGCCCGGCTTTGAGATGAGAGCCCACGGGCCCTTCAACACCGCGCTAAGCGGAACGTGGATGACAGACCCCAGGGAATGGTTTTTGAATGCCAGCCAAGATTTGGGAGGAACTGATGACAAAGGAAAAATTCAGGATAAGTGAGAAAAGGCAAAAATGCCTCTATTTCCTTAAAAGGCAAGCCCTAAGAAAAGACAAATACTTTTTATGATACATTGCTTGAATGCAAAGAATTCATTTCTCCTTTAAAAGAACAGCAGAGGGGAGAATGATAAGCTTTGGAAATAGACAGACCTGGGTTTGAATTTTGGCCACGAAGACTGCGCTTTTTGAATCTCACTTATCAAACGGGATAATGATTCTCAGGAAACGGGCATTAGATGCCAAGCTCCTGACAGCCAGAGGCAGCTGTACAAATTAAGACTCTGGTGAGAGCGGTAGTGGCACACTACCGCCACCTGCTGGTCACATGCTAAAATTGTCAGCATAATAGCCAAGGAGAGAAAAAAGCATTCAAGCTGTAAAAACTAAACGGGGTGAACTGACAGTGAACATTCCAGAACCCAGAGTTATGGCGTGCTCTCTGCAACCTCGAATGCAGGCTGCCTGCCCCTCCTGTGGCTGGCTCTATGGGAAGGGACAAACCAAAGCAAGTGAAGGACAGAACTATCCAAGCCGAAACGTGTTTCTAACCTCTATTATTAAAAGACCCCTGCAGGGGGCAGGGTACACCTCGGTGGTAGAGCACATATTTAGCATGCACGAGGTCCTGGGTTCAATCCCCAGTACCTCCATTAAACATAAATAAGCCTAACTTCCTACCCCACAAAAACCAAAACAAAATGAAAAAAAAAAAGTCTTGCAATAAATGTTTGTGATGAGAACAAATATTTAAAAGTTGGCAAAAACTCAAATGTTTCAGATTCAGGACTGGCTGTCTAATAATCTTAGATTCTAGGAGGAAGATATGTGATGAAATGGGCACACACACACACCTGCCATGAGGAGGAGCGAAAGGTGGGCATGGGTTTTTATATTTGATGCTGACAAGGCAGTACGGTGGCCTGGTGGAGGCAGGTGGAAGTGAAATGTCCGAGAGTCGTTTGAGGCAATGCAATCCTGCAAGACGGCGACAACCAGCCAGCAAGACAGAAGATTAAGTGTTGGAATGAAGCAATCGGGGGTGGGGTGGAGCCATCGGAACAACCTGACAGCCAAGGGGAGGGGTGAGTTTGGCTCCCACGGCAACAGCCACAGTTGAGGTCCTCAGCCCAAGGCTGGCAGTGGCAGGAGATGGTGGGGCAGGCCCACCAGGCTCGCCGAGACCTGCGGGAACACACGCAGGCGGATGCCTGGAGTCTGCAGCACTGGCTTAGGTCCTCAGCACAGGTGGGATGCATCTAAAAACACATTTTTGCCTCAGAGCACGATATGACAACGACGCAGACTACACATGACCCCCGGGGTCCCCTGCTACCCACAGTGATGCTGCTTCTTGGCTGACACTTCTAGAGGAAATTACCTACAGAGAAAATGATTAATCAGAAAAGAAATTTGCAGATACCCAGTAAGATTCAAGAGAATCCTTGGCCAATAGTTGTTGCCGAGATAATTGTTCTGAATCTATCAATAAAGCTGAGCTGCCCCTTCATTGACTGCAAACACCGATTTCTTTCACCCAGGATTATAAGTTGGTGTTCACAGGCTCACTGCTGCCATTACGGTGATAAACAGTTTAAACCACAACAGGGTCTGACATGTAGATCAATTCTGGGTCCATAAAGAATCTATACAAGAGGTTCCAGGACAGGAATTTACAGCCACCAGTTTTTATTCTCTCTTGCTGCAAAAATTACTTCTGTCAAACACTTAGGAGAGTGAGGAAAAATGTAAAAAAATTAATTTTTCATGTACTACTGGAATAGCCCTTTTCAAGGCAGAAGCTCAAGATGAATACGTTTCTGCATTTAAAAAATTACGCTGAGCAGCTTGCGTGCTTTAGTTGGAGAGAGACCCAATCCTCTGTGCTGCTCACGAGCCGGCAGACAGCAATTTGAAACCCTGGGCTGAGCTGTCTGGATTTCCTCTAAGGGCAGATGCAGGTCTCACGTTAGCAATGCCAAATGATATTAGACATTTAATTTTAAACCTCAGGTACTTAAATGTAAAACCTTACAACAGTAATAGTCATAAAGCAGTGGGGCATTCCATTTCACAGAATGGATTCTTCTTTTTTTCCCCCCTTAATTTAACCAGAACCTCCTGTTCTGTAGTTTCACACACCGCAAAGTCATCTATCTAATTAGGAGTTGCTCACGGCTACTTAAAAGGCAGAAACCCCCAGGGTCCCTGTGCGTCTAGAGAGGAAGACTTTAAAAAGTTCTCTGGAGCCAAAGTCTTAATTTAGTGTGGACAAGGGGACAGAGAAAAATGGAACCCCAATGTTATTATTATTATGTGGTACAATAAAAGCGTGTGACAATGAGAAGGCGTATTCACCAACACATGGGCATTTGGATTTAAAAGCTGCTTACTTCTCCTGGTCCCTGCTGCTAGCACAGTGTAAGCTTTTTATGATTCTGACATCCAAACCAGAGACTCGGGGGGAAAAAGATAAAATGATTAAAAAAAAAAAAAGAGGGTGGGGTTTGTATTAACTGCAACTTCAAGAGAAAAAGCAGAACAGAAAGCTCTTAACCATTGTTTGCTGCTTTTGTGATTATGTTCCATGCATGGCAGAGAGGTTGAGTCCATTCATAAATGTGTTTTCTTGAAGTCACCCATCAGATCCTGTGCCCCGATTTCATTAAAACTTGCTCGAGGTCTGGCAGTGATGACACTAACCGCGGGAAGCCAGGCCGTTATCCTGGCCGCAGGCAGACGGGGCTTCTCAACATCCTGGTGTATCCGAGGCGCCAGGGGTCTTGGCGACTCACACTTCCATCCAGAAAGTCTCGTGGAGCCTAGGACGCTGCTTTCCCAGCCGACTCCCGGGGGGCTGTCGGACACCACAGGGTCTGTGGACCCCACTTTGAGAAGCAAGGGCTTCGAGCGACGGTTCTCCAGCTTCAGCAGGCAGCGTCATTCCGAGCACAGTTCGTTAGCGCAAGGGCTGCTGGGCCCCACCCCTGAGCTTTAGACTCAGTGGGTCTGGGATGGGGCTTAAGAATTTGTATTTCCAACCAGTTCCCGGGGGGTACTGCTGCTCCAGGTCTGGGAAGAAGCGACGACGTGGAGCTTAAGGCCTAGAATCAGACCAGCTGAGCCTGCATCTCAGCCCTAACCAGGATGCGGCTTTGGACCCCTCTGTACCAGAGTCTCCCCATCTGTGAAACAGAGCTGAGAGCAGTGTCCACTCCATGGGGATCAACTCTGACGATGCACACGAAGCCCTTGGCACATATGAGCCCTGATGGTGAGTCCTAGTGTTTCCTGCTCAGTCGGATCTGGGGTGTGATATCCCACCCACCCTTAGAAAACACAGGCGTGGAGAAAGACCCCTATAAGGCTGCAGGAATCTTACTTCTGCACAACGTTCTGCAGCCTCTCTGGATCTTTGCCATTTAAAATGTCAGCTCTAAGCCTTAAAATAAGGTGCTGATTAACTTCGCAATTCTAACCTCTTAATCCTCATCCTTCCTCTTGTGTGTCCTCTTTGTGCTGCCCTGACGCCAACACCGTTCATTTCGCTGAGGCTCCCAGCTGCTCCCCGCTCCTTCTCCTCCCGAGCCTGTCCAAACTGCCTTAATGCTTGAAACAACCCCCTCCTGCAGTTTTGCACGTGTACACACACACACACACACACACACACTCCATTTGTTTCTTGAAGCACTGCTCAAGTTTCTCTTTGGGACATTTTCCCTGATTAAATCACTCCATCTTCAAACTACCAGCACAATTTCAGCCCAGGCTTTCTCCGTCCACACCCCACAGTCGCTGATACCACGGCGTAGACTGGTTTCTTACCTCCTGGGTTCAGGGTTAAAACACTGCGACACCAGAAGGCCTAACTAGTCTTTCACAAACATGCCGTATGCAAGACCATGGACACCCAGGGGTCGCTGCTGGATGAGAAATCACTTCGTAAATTTCAAAACAGCGTTCACACACAGGCGACCTCAGCCTTACAGCTACTTTGCGGACGTGCTGCACGGGCCGCTGTGGTCCCTGCTGCGGGCGGCTTCCCACGAGGCGCGGGTCTGGGAGGAGCGGTCTCTTACGTGCTGGTGTGCAGGGCCTGGGGCGTGCACACGGAGCAGACGCAAAGAGCTGTTAGGCAGAGGGGAAGCCAGCGGGTCTTTATCAAACAGCTAACTGCGCAAGCGGAATCTCAGGAAAGAATGGACTGCAGATCACCACGCTGCTTCCGATGCCCTTCCTGTAAAAATACTCTTGAGTGTGGCTGGGGTGAAGGTTTGGGGTGAGGGTCTTGTTCAGGAACCTGTTCTTATAACCCCTACCCTCTCCCCAAGTATGACACCTACGGCAGGTGAGGATCAGAACCTGGAGACCGCTGCCCTCATGGCGCGGTGTGGGCGGCTCAGCGGATCCCCCCCAGGAGGAAAGCTGCGGGCGGCGGCCGCCAGGGGGCGCGGCGGCGAGCGCACCAGGAGCCCGCGGCCGCTCAGGGCCCCGCCCACCCTCCGACGTGGGAGCCCGACTTCCCAGAAACGGGGCGACAGAATCCACCTAGTCAGACAGTAACACTAGTGCCAATCGAATCATGATACCTTTCAAAGTATCTGATAATGCAATCAAGTATGTGAACTGCTTGCTCCTCCTAAGACAAAAAAAACCACGGTGACAACAGCAGCAGATACGCAGCCGCGGAAGCCGCCGCCGCGAGGGCGGGGAGAGCGCGCTCACTTAAGGTCAGAACAGCGGCCCACGGGGCAGGGTTCCACCCGCAGCCCAGGTGTGTCTGCTGAGACGGCTCACCCCGGCCCCGCCGCACGAGGTGGCTCTGAGCGCAGACGTCAGGTCGCTTTGACACCGAAAGAACCGCATGCGGTTAATTTGCGATTTCAACCTCTCCGCTGGGGTTCCAAGGTGCTGTTGTGGTTTCAGAGGAAAGGTGGACGCCTGGAACAGTCCCTGAAGAGGCTGGAGGCACACGTTCCCCACCTACAGGAGCATCTTTTCAAAAATTGCTCAAGTTTTTATTTTTATGACGCACAGAAGGTCCCAGTGTGTAGCACAGGGAACCAGAGCCAGTATGCTGTAACACACCGAAGCATCTCGTTTCATGAGGAAGCAGCCGGGGGCCGGGAGCCCGCCGGGCTGGGGTGACGCTGTTAGTGTGCTCCAGGCCCGTGGTGTTGCCGGGTCCTTTGCAGCTGACTTTACAGACCCCACTCCTCCTCACCGGTCTGGAGATGTCTTTCTCTAAGGCCCCTGCTTGGCGGCATCTGGCGGAGAAGCGGGGAGGAGCGAGAAGCAAGGATGGTGTTTACCCAAAGCGCACGTCCTGCTGCAGCAGCTGCTGGTCCACAGGGAAGACGTGATGCGGAATCTTCTAATTAGAACAAATTATGCTAAAATTGCTCCAAAACCCGGTCTGATGGATGACACACTACAGTGGGAATTCCTTTAAATACCGGTGAACAGGCCACAGACAAAGTGCCACAGGCGAAGCACGGCGCGGTAAGCCAGCGCAGACTCGGTGCTGCATAATTCATGCTCTCACACATATGTCGAGACAGTTTCCAATGTGCATTTGTTTCCCAAGAAACTGCCCACACTTAAAAAAAAAAAAAGCAAGACGGAAGACTCCAAAATACAGAGGCTGGACCCGGAATGTTGGAAAACAATTAAGGAGAACGAGTTATGTGTTTTCCTTTGATGCAAAAACACCCCAAACCCTAACAAAATAAAATGTCATAGTGGAAAGAGAGGGCCACACTGGACAGGAAAGTGTGATCAGGAGCATAAAACCTGCCGTTAGGTCTCAGCCCTGCCTGCGGCCTCAGTTTCTAAATCTGTCAAATGGGAATGGACGCCTAACTCCTCCCGGCACCAAAGAGGAACATGAGACGCTGTAGGTGAGACAGCGGATCACAGACAAAGCGCTCCACAGAGGAAAGGCGGGTGGTGCACCGTTGATGGGGCGGCCCCACGGCGTGCTGCGCTCCGAGTAGGGGGCACGCAGAGCTCGGGGCGTCGTGTCAAGCCCCAGGTTTACAACCGAGGCCCGCGAGGCAGCCGCAGGTCCGTGGGGCTGTGCCCTCTCTTACCACTGCTGATGGCTGAGTTTGCAATGACCGTAGCCTCATTCCACTGGTCGGCACTGGAGACAGAGTAGGAGCGCTGCTGCACGCCGTCCGGTCGGCTGCTGAAGGAGCCCAGGCTGACGCCGCTTGCCATCTGAGACCCAGGCGCACTAGTGACATTCCCTAGGAATAAACAAGGCAGGTGAACACCAGCGCGGACTGCAGACCCGAAGCCAGCACCAGTTCGTCTAAGGCGCCTACGTGCCTGCACACCGTGGACCCGACACCGAGAGCAGCTGGTGTCCTGATACAGGACAATGATGTACAGGTCCTGATGGGAGCATCACACGAGCATCTTCCAGAGGAAAATTGGGTGAAGCAACTCCTACAGGGCTTGACAAAGGAAACTGACACTTCAGACCGCTGCACACGCAACAGTCCAAAACGCAGACAGGCACTGCCACTGCCGTCTCTAGATTGAGCAGAAGTGAAGACAGAAGACCTACTTTGGGGAAAAGTGATGTTCAGGGCAGGCCAGGGAGACGGGCCCTGGAAGAGCCCTGCTGGGGCAACATACCAATGGAAGCGACATGATCACCAACTGTCTGCGCCAGAGGATTGCTTTCACGGGGAAGCTATACTTTACGAGCAGCACAAATCAAAGTTCCTAGATGCCACATTGGCGGAAACGCAGACTCTTAAAGCAGGTAAGTTTACTCTTAACCTTGAAAAGACTACGCAGAGGAAAAATCACCTTAGCGACTACAGAGCGCGCGCACGGACCGTGATGAAAAATGGTTCCATTGGACACTTAATGATTTGAATCAGTTGCTCAACATCAAAATGAATTACTCTTTGGTCACACCAATTTTCAACTCAAAAACATAATTAAGTGCCTTTCTCTAAAGCTCATCCAGTCACACCTTGCTGCTAGTGGATTAGTTTGCTGGGTCTACGTGCAGCTCTTCAAAGGTGTTAGGTTTCTCTTTTTAAACTTTTCTCTGATTGTTTCAGTTTAGAAGCAATTAAGTTTTAAATTGTTTTAATAGAAGGTTTTCATGGCACAAGATTTTAAATACATAGACCCTATCTGTAGTTCCCCAAACTGGCCAATTACCAGAATTACCCGTGGAGCTAGTTCTAAAAAATAGAGGCTTCAAACAATTCAAATTTTGATTGAGAAGGTCTGGGGGTGGAACTCGATAGAATACACATTTGCAAAAGCACTCCGGTGATTCCGGTGAGCAGCCAGAGGTAGGAACCAGGGCTCCACCAGTAACAACGGTCCCCACGGTAACCCCACGGGACGGTACAGAACCATCCCTGCGTGATGCACGTGTGAGCAACAGGCCAAGCAAGTGATTAACGAAGAGGAAGGATTTTGCTTTTAAACGCGTTATTTCCGTCTTGAAAAATGATGCTGATTTTATGCTGTTGTGGGAACCGGGGACATTTTTAATGTCGTAAGAGAAATTATTCCCAGGAAGGCTTACACGATTCCAGGAAAAAAAAAAAAGCCAAAAGTAACAGCTAAGAAGGAAAGAAAGGGAGGCCACGAATCTCCCTGGAGTGTGGGTCTGGTGCCAGCAGCAGCAGCATCACCGGGGAACGTGTCTGAAATGCAGATGCCCTGGCCCCACCCTCTCACCTGCTTTATAATAAGATCTCAGGTGATCTGTGCACACGTGAAAATATGAGTGGGTCTGCAGAGGAGCTCCGACGGATTAAAAAACGCTTAGCGCAGAAGATAACTGCTAACATGGAACAAAAACTACAAGGGAAGTTCTTTGCCAGCACGGACCACTGAGATGAAAGCTGCTCCACGGACGTGCACTGGTCCTGGCTCCTCAGTCTGCAGGAGTCCTGCAGGCCTGGAGTCAGGCTCCCCATCTCCCTCCCGGCTCCGACGTGCTGATTTTAGGACCCGCACGCACCCTAAAACCTGGAAATATGCACATCCTGGATGACAGCTCTGGCATCTGTCCTCCCGGCAGGACCAAGTGTGTGGCATCGCACAGGTATGGAGGAGCAGTCCGGGCTCAGCCAGGTGGCACTAAGGGACACACTCCACATGCCATCACTGAGGGCACTCGTAGCTCTCCTCCGAGTGTGAATCTCTTTGGCCAGGTCCCTGTCACAGCAGGGCGCGGGCCTCCTCCTGAGCCTGCGCTGACACCTGCACCCCCCACCTCCTCACCACACCTCCCCGGCCCTGCTCCGCTCAGAGGAGGATGCCTAGAGGGCAGCAGCCATTTGCTCAGGTCCCTCCGGGTCTCTGCTGGGCTCAACTGGGGGGGACAGCATAGGACTTGGGGGCAGCGAGGGATGTAAAGTGGGGTTCCCTCCACCCCGAACAGGTCTCCCTGGGCTGTCCCTCCATTGGAGGCTCGCTGGGGCTACCCCTCTCTCCTCTCCCTCTGGGGCTGTTCTGGTCCCGGCGCCACTCTGCCATCCCCCCCTCCCGAGTCTCTCTGCCCACACCTCTGTCCCTTTGTAAAGAAATCCTTCTGAGCCAAAGGGTGTGGGCCTGGGCCTTCCCCGTGGGGACCCTGGTCCCGAACACCCACCATTCAGGAGGGCATCACATCCCCTCCCGGGCTCTGAGACCCCTCACTTTCGTCACGGGAATTCAGGACACTGCTAGCATCTTCCTGGTGGGTGAGAGGAAGAGGAGAGGATGGAAGGGAAGAGGGGAACAGACGAGGAGAGGCAGCACGCACGCTCCGAGCAGGGCTCCCTGAGCCGGAGGCCCACGGGGACACCTGCTGTTTGGGGACAGCGTCAAGGGGACCAGTCTTTCCTTCCTTCCATGCTGGTTCGTACCCCTGACAAGTCATTACCAAGTGTGGAATTTGTCCACAAAACCTCCCTTCATACCACCGTTAAGCACACAAAGTCAAAACCCCCAAATAAACGCACTGCCGCTTGTCTCCGAGCCTGTGACTCTGCGGGGCCTCTTCCCTTGTTCCTTCTGGCTGCGGTGGGCTCCCAGGTCGAGCAGCCCAAACTCTCCGGGCACACGTCCGTTAAAAGGCAGAGAGGAGCACAGGGGAGGGTGCAGCGCGGGGGCAGAGCGCGTGCTTAGCGTGCGTGAGGTCCTGGGCTCGACCCCCAGTACCTCCATTAAAAATAAATACCCTCCCCTCCAAAGAAAGACGAAAACAAGCAAGGTGGGGAGAAGCATGTCAGCGCGTCTCGCTGACCGCTGGAGGTGAGACTCCAGGGAGCAGCGTCCACGCTCGCTCAGCATGGCCAGGTCAGTCGGAGCTTCGGATAAGGAACACATGAAGTACTCAGCCGGGCACATCTGATAAGGAGCTGATCTTTGGATGACGAGTTCTTCCTCTTAAGGCCAAACAACTGCCATAGAAAAGGGAAAGAGGAGACGCCCTGAGATGTACCCACTAATGGGAAACCACACAATGGGGCTGATCAGACACCCGGGTTTTGAACTTCCAGCGGTTTGCCGAAAGAAATTTTAAGCACGGATCCAATACATTACGCCGCTGGTGGATCCGCTCTGGCGTTTAGCCCCCACGGGACCAAACCGAGATCTCTGAGGTAATCTCCTGCCAAGCCGGCGTGGCCCTGGTGTCTGACCACAGAACCTGGGGACCCCCTCCGAAAGCCCACCCTGCGGGCCCTCCACCTTGCGAGGGTCTTCTCACCCCAGTCCCACCCAACTCCTGACCGCTGGACTGGACAGAGACACCTTGACTGAACCTTGGCCAAATGGACTTGTGTATATGGGCACGTGGTTTAAAAGTAAAAATTGAAAACAGATCTGTAATCTTGTAGCCTGGAGTCCGGGCTGAGCTCAGAGATGATTTTCGTCCAGGGGACAACGATTTTTAAGTAGAATTAACCGGGGAGATTTCGTCTAAAAATCTGCAGTTTCTGGCATGGCTTAAACATGAGATTACGTGGCCGCCCCGGGCCTGTCTGTGCTCAGAAACACTTAGCTGACTCTGTCTCTGAGTCTGTCTGCACCACCTGAACCCACACCGCAGGAGCCAGGCACAGCCCAGCCCTCCTCCCACCTGCTTCACCCCGCTGCCTGCCTGCCTGGTTCCTCATCTTTGGTGACTGTGGGTTACAGCATCTTCCAGAAATGTGCACAGGACGATTCTCATTTCAGAAGGAACACATTTCTCATTTCCTCTCAAGAGAGTAAATTTTTTTTATACATGCTCAGTCACTTTATTTTAATTTCAGCTAAAAGTTTTCTAAAAAATCAAATAACAAAAGATCAACTGCCTGGGTTCAACCCCCAGCACCTCTACATAAACAAACAAACAAACAAACAAACTGAAGGACAGCCCAAACTCTCCGGGCACACGTCCCCTCCTGCGGGGGGGGGGGGGGGAGGCTTGCCTCTCCTGAGATGAGCAGCAGGGCTGCGACCCCTGCGAGTGGGGGGGTGGGGGCACTTTCCATTTTTCCTTCCCTTTGCCCCTCACCCTGAGACTGAGTTCTGCCAAGATGCCCCTCTGCTGATGGACAGGCCCAAAGGTCCGTGTTTCTTCACTTCACGGCACAGGGGCTGGTACCTGCAGTTCCAATGACCTTTTCAGAAATGTCTGCAGAGTGAACAGACTGGGGCGCTAGAAGCACCTCCCTCCAGGAGAGGGCAGATCACAGTGCCGCTGGGATGGTAACGTCGCCTCCCAGGGCCATGCCGGACAGGCCTGCCTGTGCCCCATTTCTAAGCTCGGGGTTCCTCTCCTGTAACATAACGCACTGTGTGTGCTGGGTCACCTGGCCCCAAAGGAACGGGTGTATGACAATGCTGAGACCCCTGCTGTGAGTAATAAGCTGTCACCTGCCCTGATCCAGGAGTCTCACCATCCAGGAAACAGGCAGCCTGAACTTGCACGGATGGTGAAAGCAGACCCTGCAGGGTCCTCGGCACCTCTTCTAACACTGACCTCCTCCATCTCCTTGTCCCACTGCATGGGACCCCTGCGGTGCTGGGCACAAGGAGGAAGACAGTCCCTGTCCTTGGGGAAGCCACTGTCTAGTCCAGCAGAAGGTTCCAGACACGTCCACGAGTGGCCAGAACGCAGGCAAGGAACACAAGAGCCCTACGAAGGCACGAGGGCAGAACATGTCTCCTGGGAGGTTCAGGAAAGACTTCATGCAACGCTGTGGGCTTATTTTTGGCTTTGGAATTGACCCATCTCTAAAAGAAATAGCATGGAAAGGGGGGACACTACCTAACACTATCCCAGGACAACCCAGACCCCTCTTTCCACTCACCTGACGTAGAGTTTTCACAGACCAGCCCGACTCGTTTTTCTCTCTCAAGATTCCTCTTTTTCTCTCATATCCCTCCAGATGAAAATCATATAGACACCAACAAATGATTACATAAAGAAAATGTGAAATATATACATATATATATCAATACACATGTGGGAATACTACTCAGCCATAAAAAGAATGGAAGTTTGCCATTTGCAGCAACATGGATGGACTTGGAGGGCTTTACACAATGTGAAATAAGTCAGACCGAGAAAGACAAATGTCGATGCTACCACTTGCATGTGGAATCTAAAGAATACAACAAACTAGTGAATGTAACAAAGAAGCAGACACCGACCTAGAGAACAAAGGAGCGGTTAGCAGTGGGGAGAGGGAAGGCGGGAGAGGCGAGAAACCGTGGGGAGTGAGAGGTGCAAACTCTTAGGTATAAATAAGCTGCAAAGCTACAGCACACAACATGGGGAATAGAACCAATATTTTATAATAACTAAATGGAGAACAACCTTTAAAAACTGGATTGTACACTTATATAGTATTTTACAACTGTACTTTAACAAAAAGATTTTTAAAAGGGACAAAAAAACCACACAGACATGCATAAACAATCCACCAGAACACATGGACAAGAACGTTCACGGCAGAATTATTTGGGATAGCTCCACACTGGGAACAGCCAGTACGTCTGTCCATCCACGTGGGTACCTCGTGGGGGAGTGAGTGGACACTGACATGGGCCACGACAGGATGGACGTCACAGACCAGAGGTGGATCTGAAGACGACAGACACGAGGGCACACCTGTCATGGTCCCACACAACCACCTGATGGTTCAAACAGTCAAGACTCATCTCCGCAGTGAGAAAGCAGACAGTGCTCATCCTCTTGCATGTGTGCGCGTATGTGCATGCGTGTGCGTGTGTGCGCGCGTGTGTGTGTGTGCGTGGGGGGGAGGGGGAGATGTGGGCAGTGACAGGAGGGGGCTGAGCTGCTGGCCACCTGCTGCTACTGGACCTGCGGGTCACCTGTACATCAGCTATAACTTAGGATTTTGCACTTTCTAAGCATATGTTAAATCAATAAAATTTACCCCTACTTCTCCAAAAAAAAGCTAAACAAACAAAAAACTCATTTGAATGGGGGAGGTGAACGCAGAGGTCAGGTCAGGAAGCAGGAGTCAGGTCTGGCGAGGAGACAGTTTCAGCAGCATTAAGTCCCAGGGAGCCGCGCAGCCCTCACGGCATGGGACGCTGGCACCCGGAGGAAGCGAGGCCCGGGAGGACCTATCTGGAACCGTCTCGGCGCTCTGCCCCCAAGCATGATCTGCACGATCGGGACACGCGTGGTCGGCTCCCGGCCCACTCTGAACTCGGGACGCGTGTTTCCTCAAACACCCCGACCAGGGATCAGCTGGCGCCGGCCCTGCTCAGCAGGGGCGCGACATCACCATGCTAATCCCCCGCGCCTCACACCAGCCCCTCGGTACCAGGAGGCCTGTGCCCACTGGGCCGCCGGATTAGAGCAGGCTTCCGCGTGTCAAAGCGCCAGATTCTTCCCAAAGAATAATTTTAGCCTTACTCGTCTCCCCAAAGTGGGAGAGTTGATCTGTAAAGGTACTTACCTCCGCCATATGCTATTTTTCTTTAAACAATTTGCATTTCAAAGCGAATACGGCATTTATAGCTGAATGCGTATCAGTATGTTGCCTGAGCTGATCTCATACGAGCTTGAAAAAGATGCTGGTTTTCTATTGAACGAGAATGTTTTCATCCACCAGATGACATCAAAGGCAGAATTCCTCTTTTAAGCTATAGGCTTATTATATTAAAAACAGCTTTTCATGGCATTCAAATAGAGATTCAACAACAATCTTTTTTTTTTCTAATACAGAATTCTGCTCACTGTACTTTCTGTTTCTGGTCTTTCCTCAGTAACAAGACTTGACCCTACCAAAGGCTTCAACTTGGAAAACAATGCTCGGCATTTGACTTACTGGTTAAACAGCCTGGAAAAGAACAGAAACTCTTGGTGACAGGTGACACGCAGTTTCCTGTACACTGAGAGCGGCGGAGAGAAACCCGAAGAGGATTCTATGAGCACGTGGTTGTGAAACAGACATGTCCACTGTGGGACTTTATAATTAAAAAAAAAAAGTCATAATTACAGGAATACGACTGACAGGAATCCACTCTTGCCCCTCCGAGGCCTCACCCTTCGAAACATACAGAGGCTGCTTTTGTAGGTCCTTCCTCTCACTACGTGGCTTCAAATGTTACAGAGTCAGACTGCAAGGCGCGCCGGCGGACCTGCAGCTGCGCCACACCCCCCTCGGCGCGCAGGCCGGGAAGCGGGTCTGGGGGAACCCAGGCTGGACGGCGGAGGCTCTCCTAATGGCCACATCACTTCAAACTAGGCCTTCGCCATCTGTTCCATCCTCTAATTATAAACCCAAAAATAATATAATTCACAACAGCACCATAAAAAGTGAGATACAAATGATTTAAGCGCCAGTGAGGAGGGCCCACTCGCCTCACTATTTGCATTGGAAATCTGCCCTCTTTTTGGCAACCAGGATTTCAGGCTAAGAGGATATTCTTTTTTTCCCAAGGACACATTCAGTATCTCTTCTTACAGACACAGGCATTCAGGAGTCTGCCGTATGTGACAGCTGTTTTGTAAAAGAGCGCAATTCAACACAGCTACCGCTGACGAGAGAGGAATCTTGTGTTTCTCAGAATGCTGTGTTTTTTTTTTTTTTTTTTTTTTTTGGTGGTTGTTCCTTTTTCTTGCAGTATGCTTACCAGAGGGAAAAGAAGGCAGAGTCCAGACCCAGTTGTGATGACAAATGTAATTACTAGTAAATACAACGTCGTGGCCACGCCCAGAATTGAAAATCCCGGAACGAGACAGTTCACAGTTACTTCCTCCAATGTGGAAATAGCCCATTTTATTCAGATTTCTCCTGTTCTAATGATGATGCCAAGGGGGAAAAATGGGAGAATGTTTTGGTGTACAAATTAAACTTATTTTGCAAGCTTATACAGCC
The DNA here is from genome assembly GCF_048564905.1 of Vicugna pacos. NCBI lineage: Eukaryota > Metazoa > Chordata > Mammalia > Artiodactyla > Camelidae > Vicugna > Vicugna pacos. The sequence continues at coordinate 92,536,308 of NC_132991.1, read as the reverse complement.
ACACAGATAATGTAAGTTAGAGGTTCTACCAAGATCCCAGCTGACAGACCGACTTGCTGAGCATATGCACACATTTTTCTTAGTTACGACCACAGGAAGGGTATAATTTTATATTACACTTCTTTAATATGACCTCCCAGCCATTTCTCCATGTCTTAGTCTTCCATAATTTTAATCCTAATTTTAGATGTAGAACATCTCCCCGATTTAACACAGGTAACTGACACTGCTACTTTCCTACATCAGGACAGTTCTGATAGTTTGCCATTTTGCGTTATTATAAACAATACTGCCAAGGACATCTTCTACTTTTAGACTTTTCCTGAGGCTGACATCCCAGAAGAGTTACTCCTGGCTCAAACGTCTTTAACATCCTTCTGATTCATGACACGTATGTTGTTCATTAATCTTCTTCACGACAAGGGGGCTGAAAGAAGATGGCACCCGGGCATCTTGAAAACAATTCAGCTCGTAATTCGTGATACGGACGTAACAGCAACAGTGATGACGACCAAGTGGAGACAATACTGACAATCACAGCAGTATGTCCCCCGTGGTTAATGCAAGGACAAAGTTACATAAAGCGCTTCGTAAACTGCCAAGCCTCCAAAGATATTAGCTAATTCTACCAACAGCGGGGTCTCCTTTTCTCTCTAGTTTATGTTTTTAGCAAAAATGGTGATATGGCTAATTTTGTTTGACTTTCAGAAGTCTGAATATTTTCCTCATGGTCCTCTTGTGGCACTGTCTCTTCGTGTGTAAGTTGCTCACACCGCTTGCCTTGTCCCTGTGTTTCGTGTTCTAACTGTCACCACTTTGCGTGAGCCCAAACACTCATTCACTGGACGGTGTTTCTTGGACACCTGCTCCTGTATCCAGACCAGTCGAGCACTGAGGGTTGGGACAACTCTGTCACAGTCTTCCTACTCTCGATCTCCCCAAATCCCAAAGCTTCTGTTGAAGCTGTCAGAGGGAGAGTTTACAAAAGGAAAGACAGAAAGGGAAGAAATCATGTGCTTGGGGCAGGATGCAAGCAATGGGTGAGTGACAGTCAGGACGGGAGAGCTGGAGAGCCCCGGTCCTGGCTTCCGCCCCATCGCTGGGATGCTGCCCCTCCCTGGGGGTGGACAGAATTTGGCGTTTCACACAATGTAAGATGAGAACATTAAGCACCTCAGAAGGTAAGTTCTGATACTTCTGATACTTAGCAGTAGGTTTAAATATTCGTTCTGAAGACCAAGCCTGCCTTTTCCAGCTCCGTGTCACAGCATTCATCACCGCAGAACGGCTCCCGTACTCCTCACCTGCGCATCTGTAACCTGCGGGAGGAACACCTGCTACCACAGATCCTGAAGGTGTTTGTGGAGAGCGCCACCCTACTGCTTACAGATGCTGATCTGCATCATGTGCACACAAGGCTCACTTAGCTTCAATCCATTCTTGGAACAGGTTCCACGGACAAGTTTATATGCAATCCAGAGATAGCGAGGGATGGTGACATTACACAAAAGGAGGCTAAAACTAAGGATGTTCTTTTAAGCAGGAAGATATGATTACGGCACTGAAGGAAATGTGGAGTCCAAGATGCCTCATAGCTCGCCCTCTGGTTTCCCATTTGGTACAGCGCTCCCAACAACTTAACTCAACTGTTCAGTCTCCTCCTTTGCCGTGCATAATACCCCTCATTAAAATATTCCTTCTCCTCCACATGGTAGATACTATAGGTATGTTCTGCACAAAATTCATCCTGGCTTGACGGCACTGCTATGGTGGGTAGCTTTCTCAGGCTGTCACTGAATTTCATAAGCCTTTCCAGGGAGGCAGCCAAGGGGGCCACACGGGCCCATCCCCCGAAGTGCTCACTGGGACTTCTTCCTCTCCTATCCAGTCCTCGTGCAATCACCTCTTACGACTGACAGAGAGACCCTGCAGGGAGCGAAGGCGCTGAGGAACTCTGTGTTTGGAGCTCTGATGACGTGAAGGGGTCGGCCTGCCTGTGGATCAGGATGTTTGGGGGTTCACCACTCACCGGGAATATTCCACAGAGACGAGAGGTCTCTGTGTGAGTGGTAACAAGGAGACACCAGCCACCAGGTCAGGGGCTGGCAAAGTGCCACGCGTGCTTTGAAAAGCTCTCCTCTGCCAGTGTGGGGATGAGAACAGCCAGTGGGTCAACCACGGACTTGACGCCAGCACGAGAGGCTCTTCCCAAGGCCCTGGCTCCAGCCAGCTGCCTCCCTGAAGGCCGCTGGGTCCGTGTGGGGAGAGCCCCCCCACCCTGTTCCTACAGCTTTTCCTATTTGGCGGGTGTGGAAAACGTCACGTCAACAGCGGACACAGTGCTTACTCTTCACTGAACACACACTTTTTTGGGGGGGTAGTTTCTAAAGCAACTTATATTTACTTCTTGGAATGTCTGCTCCCATAAAGATGTCCAGCTCAGAATCCCTCATGTTTTTAACTGAAATCACCATGGATCAACTTGCTCTGGTCCGCTCTTACAGAAAAGAACCCTCCATTAGCGTTCAAACCACTGAAGATGGTTTCCTTAAACTGAAAGCACGGTTCTGAGTTACATGTGAGCCCCAGTGACCATGGGAGGTTTCAACGGAGGAACTGTTCCCTGGAAGGAACCAAACAGCACCCACCTCCGTGCGCAGCCCTCACATCTCACACGGTGGGCGACAGCCGGTCACACTGACTTAATGAGAAAAATGATCGCTAGGTCACGAAACTAGAAGAGGACAACAAAGGGAGAGAAACAACGGTCTATGCCTCAGAGAGTTTGCAATTTAATGGTGGAAACAACAGAGCAGAAATTTGCCTACACTCAGTGGGAGAAACACAGAAACAGCTAACAGGAAGAAGGCATTTCTCACAAAAACGGAAGAACCCGAAACTCTTACAAAGAATAAAATAACAACTTTGGAGTCATTTCATTTCGGACGTGGCCAACTTCCTCAGATGTTAGAGAAAGCCCACAAAACGTTTTTATTTTTAATCTAAAAACAATGAATTATGAATTAGCCAGCGGCACCTACTCCAATAAAACCCAGTTTATGAAAGCAGACCTCACCACGGGACACTGATCTGGGGAAGACGCTTGGGCAATTAATCCACAGCCAAGGCTTCTCGTCTGCAAGTGTTCTACCAAGTTGCTAGGAGGGTGTTTCGCCAAAGCACCCAATTTAAGTGATCGGCAGATCCGTGCTGTCAACAGAATCCAAAGGGTGGGAGATAATCAGGCCGTGGCAGAAGCAGGGTGAGAAGCCAGGCTCTGAGGTCCCGACGGACAGACGGACGGGAGGACGGGCACAGCTCGTTCAGCGCAGAGCGCCGCCTCCAGAGTTATTAACATGTTTCCTAGACCATTTGAAACTAAACAAAGGAAAACTTTGTTTCCACGAGACAACAACGGGTCTAGTTTAGACGTTGCGGGTTTTTTTGTTTTTTGTTTTTTTTTTTTAATAGCTATTACCACTGTAACAGCAGCTTAGCGACTCCGCGTCTGCAGTGTGAGCAGTTTTGATAAACAGCCTCTGCGGGCCACACAACGGGGATAATGTATCCTTAAGTACCGCCAATGAGCTGCCATTCTGCACAGCCAATTACTTCTGTGCGTCTGTCACTCAAAGGAAAAATGACTGAGCCCATTAGATCAAACCTTTGTCACTGTTCCTAATGCACTCTTAGGCCTCATTAATCTCCGGCAGCAGCAACAGAGCCGCCGGTGTCTCATTGCCTCCCCCGATCAGGCCCACGTGAAGCCTCTCATCTCTCCCCCAAGTGCGCCGCGTTAATCAAGGTCTCCTTATTACCCCAGTCCCTGTCACGGCGGAGAGCGCGCTCCCTCTTAAATGCTCTCATTATGACCCATCTTTAGAGCCGGCTAAGTGGAAAAAAAGAGAGAGGGAGAGAGGGAGAAAGAGGACGGGAGAGAAAGAGGAGAGGAAACAGCAAGTCCGATCGCATTAATATTCATGACAATAATTAGTATTCTAGGTCACTGAATATTCATGCTATTAGTTTGGTTTTTTATGGGTTTGCTGGATGTCCTGATTACTGAAGTGTGGAGGAAAACAGCATGGTCGAGACTTTAGATGTCAACGGCAGTTCAATACTCAAAACACATTGAGGTCCCCGCCCCCCACCCCCGGGAATCAGCCTCAACCCTCCCGACGGCTTTAATATTCTGAAGCCACTGGGGGCCTCGGGGAGGGGGAGGGGGGAAAGGTTTTCCGTTCACAAAGGTCTAAGCGTCAATCTGGTCAGGACAGAAACGCATCCGCAGTTGCAGATACCCAGCAGGGACACCCTTTAGGGACAAGAAGATAGCTGTCATCTCGGAACAGAATGTCGCAATCGGGAGCGATGGAGAACAGGAACAGAGAGACGGCGGGACGGACGGCGCCGAGCGAGGGCCCCACGGAGACGCGGGAAGTCCTGGGGGCGCTTCTGCCCGACTCACTGCCGTCGCGGGGGATGCTGTGGGTTGCGGGGCCGGGGCTGAGTAAGTCTCACTCATTATGTCTCCTCAAAGACTCAGTAAACAAACCCTTTATGACATTTGCGGAATTAATTCAAAAGCACAATTTCTCAGCCCTCTTCCATCCTTCTCTCCACCAGTGAGGAGCACAACTACTAAAATGGATTCCTGGTACGGTTCTGAAGAGCCACCCGGGCCAGGCTTTGCAGAGGCACGTAGTGTGTTACCCTCACAAGAATGGAAGCAGGCACTGGTCCCCCTTTTTAAAGATGAAGAAGCTGAGCTTTAGAGATACCCACACAAGGTCCTAAAAGATGGGCTTCAATGTAGTGTTTCTGACTCCAAAATACCTACTGTTGGCCCTTACGCTTTCTACTTACATGTCAAAATGACTCAGACCTGATACAACTCCATATTCTGTCAGAGGTGAATACAATTCTACCAAACCAGCCAAAAACTCACGCCAGAAGATATTTTGGACATTTGACCATCTTCTCTGGAAGCATAAAGTTGGGCAGATTCTCTAAAACATGGCTTCTGATGGGTTCTCGTTAGAATGGCAATGAGGGCTCCACGCACAAAGAATGGAAACCACAGATCCTGTCATGAGCACCCCGAGCAAGTGACCTTGGACGGAGTGGAAGGTGTGATGGGGAAGGGGGAATCGAACCAGGCTTGAATAAATAAGTATCTTTTGGATTCTTCTTCTTCTGCTGCTGGAGTAGATGCTTAAGTAATTTTTTTCAAAAATTCATTGAAAGGGAAACGTTCTAATATCCCTGTATGTCACCTAAAAACGTCTTTTTTTTCCTACCTTCACGCTTGATTGATAATTGTTTGGCTCTGCATTACCTTCTAGATTCCAACTTATTTGTCCTTGGAAGGGAATGGTGTTGCTCCTGAGAAGTCCACAGCCTGTCAGCGTTTTCTTCCTTGACAGGTAACTTCGGTCTTCCCCTACCTTGGATGCTTTCGGGGATTTGTCCACAGCTCCCATCCAGTTTGATACTTTAATCTTGAGATGCAGAGACACTGGCATTTCCTTTGTCACCTCTAGCATATTTTCTTCTGTTATATCTTTGATTACCAACAGTGTCTTTAGCCATGTTCTTTATAGTATTTAATCTATTGAAAATTTTATTTTTGGAATCTTTTTTCTTTAATTTCCAAGAACTATTTCTCCCCAGGTTTTCATATAATCTTTTGTTTGTTTCATTTTATAGACACAATCACCAACCTCTTAAGTCTTTCTGATGATGGTAGTTATAATTTCCTCTTAAATTCTCTTTTCCCAAATTATCACCCTCTTTCCTCTAGGATCCTTTTATTTATATTGGTCTTTCGTATGTTGACTGTTGATTTCCACAAACATCTTGGTTGTCTTCTGATATTTATGAATAAGAGTCTGTGGGATGATCAGCCTGCACAGCCCTGGAGCAGGAGTGTGCCACGTGTTGAACGGTGGGTTCAGCTCTGACCGACAGTGCAAGTTCATGGGCAGGCTGGTGCACCTCAGTTGTGTCCCTCACAGTCAGAGCTGCCTTCCCGGCCATTCCTTTATGTTTCTCTGTGACTGTGCAGAGGCCTGAGTTTCCTAGTCTGCCTCCTTCTCTTCAGGCATCAGTATCCACTTTAGGAGGTCCGTCCCAGGCATGGTGCTTACCTCCTCTCCCAGTGGCGCTGGTGGTGGAGATGCCACGGCCCAGGTCTTCCCGAACATGTCCCCCAGCCTGCTGTGCCTGCCTTCCACAGCTGTCCAGTGTGGCCAGGAGCCACCCCACCTTTGCCGCAGCTCTTCTGCTCTGTTAACCTGCGCGCCCCAAAGTGAGACCCAGGGAGGGGCATTATCAGTATGTGGGTATAACAATGTGCTTTTCTTCCTCTTCCCCAAGCCCCTGGCAAAACCTGACATTAAGATCACATTGCCAGCATTTTAATGTTTTAAATGTAGTCAGCATCCTAATACTGGCAAACCACTCGCAATACTAGGAGTAACACAAGATCCCCCTCCTGTAAGTAATTTTCTATCCCACTGCCCCTTGTAGTCCTTTAGTAATCATCACCAGCTTCCATGGTCTTCTCTGTGTGTTTATCTTCTGACTCCTCCACCGCCACTGGAATGTAAGGACCCTTGAGGGAAGGTCTTTCCCACCTCTGCACCTCCAGAGCACTCCTCAGGGCTGGGTGTGCAGCAGCCTCAGAAGTGATGGCAAGTGAAAGGTACAGGAGACACAGCAGAAGGCATCCGAATCATTAGGCTGGCTGGGAGAAACTCAGAGTCAACGCTGACAGACACTCAGGCACTGCGGTATCTGAAATATGGAACGCATTGTGACTGCATAGTGAAAAACCAAAAGGAACTTCTGAATAAGTATTCCAAGTAACAAGTTCAGTCAGATGGCTGGATATAAGAAATGCAAAAATTAGAATCTTGTTTTTTATCAATTCGATGATAAAACAGACAACTGCCCACCCCCCAATATAAGCCTCAGATTTCACCAGAAATTATAAAGTAGCAGAATGAATTAACAGGACACAGGACACACACAGATCTACATGAAGAGAAGCGTTAAACTTTACTGAGAGACACATAATGAGTTTGAATAAATTGGGAAAGAATTACTTTCTTTGATAAGAACCTCAATACAGTTAAGATGTCAGTTTCTCCACAATTAATTCAAAGATTAACAGCAATGCCAATTAAGAGTCACAATGAGATGATTTTTAGGGGGAAGGAGAAGGCTTCAGGTTACTCGGAAGTTTTCTGGAAAAAATAAACGGGCAGAAATAGACAAGAAAAACTATAAAATAAAAGAGCAATATGAAACCATGTTGTATGTTATATCACCAGATATAAATTGAGCCATGAATCTAAGACCGTGTGGTAAATCCACATAAGGTAAGACAATGTGGAGAAAGCAGGTCAACGGTATACATTCTTAAGCCCAGAAACACAGCTAATTTGATTAAATGAGTTAGTTGGACAGTAAAGATGACAAATAGAATCAACAGGAAAAGGAAATAACACAGAGAGAAAAGTCAGTTATGTATCTGAATAAAAAGTTTAACTAGATTTCCTATTGCATAAAATAGACCCAGCAAATCAAAGGTGGATTAAAGATTAAATATAAAAAATGGGAAACAGAACAATAAAATTATAAAACTCAGAAGTACATAGATACGAACTCTGATCTTATTTCAGGATTATTAAAGGCTTTCTAAGCATCAAAAGTAGAAATCCTAGAAGTACAAGTCTTATGATTTGATTATATACTAAAGAGGGAGAACCTCTATATGTAAACAAGACCATAATATTTAAAAAGGAAATAGTAAACTGGGGAAATGTATTATAGATAGAGTATATATGCAAAATATATTACAAAGTGCTAATATCCTTAATATACAAAGAGTTCTTACCTATCAAAAAGAAAAAGACAAGCAGCCAGTACAACAACGTGCAAAGGATACATCTGAACAGTTACAACACAAGAAACACACGTGACCGATAAACACATGAGATGTTCAACTTCGCTATTAACTGAGAAATGCAAATAAGTAAAACATGAGATATTTCTATTGCTTATTAGATTAGCATAGATTCTAAAAATGATACTCAATGTGCAGAGGTGAAACAGCCACTCGCTTTATGGATGGAAGGGAATCTTATATAAAACCTTTCTAGAAATGAACTTGGGAATATGTACCAAGAATCTTACAAATGTTCATGTACATTGATTAAGTCACTTCACCTGTGGACTTTTATTCTAAGGCATTAGTAAGTCTTATGCACAAGGATTTAGGTACAAGCATGTCTCAGGTCTATGTGAAAGAAGTTACTGGAAGGGAAGGCACAAACATTGATCTAACTCACTAACACTGACACAGAAAATGAAGGAAAAAGAGAAAAAGCATAAAAAGCAGCAAACATGCCCAGTGCATCCAAAGCCCCGTAAAGCAGCGGCAGAACCCAAATGTCCCTCGGGTGAAGGAAGGTCAGGTAGCATGTTAAGCTCTTTGGCAAATCGCTCTAAAACCACCAACGCTTATTTTTAGCTAAACGTCTGTCACTTCAAAGTGGCATCGAAGTACTTCGAATTAAATTTGCTGTGTTGGAATTTTTCACGTGAGAGAGCTCTACCAACCACAGACTGGAGGTCACTCCTGCTGGACAGCGGCCACCGACGTCACCTGCACGCACGCCGCAGTGAGGGCGCCACTTCCCTGAGCGCTGCTGTGACCGTGAGGCACTGTCTTTCCCCAGAGCGGGGCTGTGCTCCGGCCGATGTCACAGTCCCACTTCCAAGTCCCTACTTGTGATCCAAAGAAGACAAAAAATCTACTAGGCTCCCTCAGTGGGGATTTGCCTGGCTTAGGGGTGACAGGATGTGCTGTCATAAACTGAGGGTGTGACCCTGGAAAGGAGATTTCAGTGGTGCCCCAAACCCTCCCATTCACCACCAGCAAGAATCTTAAAGACTCAATTGGGCATTGAAACCTCAGTCCCTCAGCCAAGGCCTCGACATAACCTACCCTGGGGACATGATGAAGTTTACATGGCATTTTGTATTTTCTATTTGTTATCAAACGTCACACTTTCCTTAGGACAGGAAGTGGCAGTTAAGCCCCAAAGAATATAAATCTCAAGAAAATGTTCAAACTCCAGATCTTGCAGATCCACCCTTCTTCAAGTCATCGGGACTCTGCCCTCATCCTACGTGCCTGGTTAAGTTTCCATCCTTTTTTCACACCCAGCACAGGCATCCTCCAAGCCTCGAAGCCTTGCCCCACCCTCTGGAGCAGTGCCAACCACACCACCCGGGGGCCTGACACCCCCTCACGCACCCCAGCTAGGAGCTCACTGACTCGTCTGCCCTTCCCTCCTCCCACAGGGTGAGACTCCTGACCACAGGGATCACGTCTTCCTCCCGTGTGTCCCCAGAGCTCAGGACTCTAACTGGCACATGTTAGAAATTTCATAAATGTTTGCTAACTTGAATAAATACATGGACAGATGCGACGTGATGCATTAGAAGGCAAGTGGGGAGTTAGCTGGTTGTAAGGTGACTGCCTTGTGTGCAAGTTCTGGAGATCAGGGACTTTAACACCCACAGCAGGCACCATTTTAGGCACAGAAGACTTGCTCAATAAGCATTTTTTGAATAAAAAATAAAGAAAGAAATGAAGACATCAGCATTTCATTCACAACAGAAAAAGTTTTTTCTTGGGCACTTCTCTCTCTCCCCACCCCACCGAGTTAGCACATCAGCCAGAAAAGGAAAATGCACGTATCTCTTGGAGGGAAGGTCAGCCGGTCACGGGACCAGAGGAAGTAAACTTACCGCCTTTCTGCAATGAACTCACGTCTCTGTTACCGGACAGCCCCAGCTGTGTTGTGATGAGTAACAACAGCTGACGTTTGGATGGTGCGTTATGAGTGTCCTCAGCACCATCATGTTATCCCACCTGTCACCACGTCTCTGGGACACAGGCAGGCCAGGCACGATCAGCCTAATGTGACCGTGGTCCAGCTACCTGCCCAACGCCATGAGCTCCGGGCAGGAGGACCCAGGCTGGGGGACCTCAAATTCTGTCTTCTTTTTCTTACCCTGCTTTTCCCAACCCACGTCATTCACGGAATGGTGGGGCCAGCATCACTCCACTTTCAAAGCATTCACCATTTTGGAAAGGAAAAAATGGGGCATCTTTAAGAAGCAGAGACATATGCTAGGAACGAGTACAGAACAGAAATGGACTTTGAGAGGATCTGAGGCAGGCTGGACAGAAGAAAGGGGCTGTCTGCTGGAGGAAACAGCACATCTGCGCAGGGGGTCCCCACGCTGAAGGGGGCTGAGTTTGCTGGTGCGAGGACGCAGGTGGCTCCCACCACCTCTTCTCTGATCAGCGATTACAGGAAGGTGAAAGCGGGACACGATTCGCCAAGACTCAAAAACAAACCACGACGCTCCGAGGGGCCTGCGTCACACACCGAGGCCAGGAGCTTCTCAACACTATCTGAGCAAACACTAACTCTCTCTGATCCTGAACGAAAAACCAATTCTCCTTTAAAAGAGAATAAAGAAAACCAAAGTTGTGTTAAAGAACAAACAGGTATGATATAAAACTCAGAGAAGTTTCCAGTGATTTCCTGTAAATCTTGCTCCAAATGGCTTTTCCTGTTTTCTACACACAGTCACGACAAGTGAGTTAATACTAATCCTGGACATTTTAACAATTAATTCACTTTTTTTTTTTTAAAGAAGTTGCTTAAATCCTCCATCACATGTAAAACTTGGCTCTCAACCTCCCAGCCCTGGAAGGTCCAGCGGCTTGCGCAGCTGGGACTCAAGAGTGCCACGGTTTGCGTGTTGGCAGTACGGAGCCCAAGGATGTAGAGGAAACCATTGTCCACAGGAGGAGAGACTTCTCAGCCACAGCCTACGACGCAGCGTGCAAGTCTCCACTTAACCCCCGAGGCCCCGCACCGTCCTCCAGCCAGCACGCCTGCCACCCCCGCTCCTTCGGCATCGCCTGCGGGAAGCTTACCTGAGTTTGGCGAGACGTGCACGGCGCTCGTGTCCTTGGACAGGCCGTTGGTTCTCGGGCTGGAGACAGGCGCGCAGGCCGACGTGGCGCGGGGTGGCCTCTTCCCGGGGACCTTCACAGTGGTTCTCAGAAGGTCAATCTCTTTGCCGTGAACATTCTGCATGTAGTCCTGTGCAGAACGGCAAACATCCAAGAGGGGTTAAAAGGAAGCCCTTCCACAACCCAAGACACGAGGCTCTGTTAGACATCGTGAGTTACAATCCTACGACCTTCCACGGTGGCCAGTACTTTCCGCATATGGAGGTTTTGATCTGCCTGGTGGTGGCGGCATCATTGTTACACCAGAGTCAGCGCTGCCTCTGTGCCCTGAAGGAACTCAGGCCCTGGAGACACAGGGGGTGCTTCCCTCCAGGAGGATCAGAGCCGCTGGAGAAAGGAGGTCTGAGTGCAAAGCCTACTTGTTTGAGCTGCGAGTGAGGTGGCACACTGAGACCCTGGGCTCCTCCTGGAAGTTTTAGGTAAAACTCCATGGAGGAGCAACCATTTTGGAACAATCTTTTGGTCTCAGACGGCAGCACCATTAAACATCTAGATAAGACTGAAGTTGTCTGGTGGGAACTCAGGTGAAAACGCTAAGCAAGAGGGCGAGCGTTTTACTCAGAACCAGGAAGACGTCTGCGGGGTCAGTGGTAGGTGGGGGCTGAAAAAGACATGGCGGTCACGGAAGTACAGGAGGTGGCTGGAGATGGCAGTTAGTAAACAAAGCACATTATTTGGACTCAAGCCTTCTGTCTCCCCAGGTGGGTCGCTGGACTCAGAGCAAGTACCCTGCTGTTCGCTACACGTTGGCGGTGGATGACCAGCCGTTACCATGGAAATAAAGGGAAGCCTAGGGCAACAGTGAGTTCTCTGTGCCGCCACCTAACTCCGCGTGGAGGAAAATAATACTGAAGAATTGGCTACCGGGTGGGGAAAGAGGTGAAGGCAGCTGAGAACCAGGGTTGGGGGGACTCTTGGCAAATCAGGAGTTACTGACCCTTTTGTGCAGTTTTGGGGCATGAGCCCCCTTGTCTCTGCAGACATATCATTAAACCAACATCGCACATTAAGGAAGGATATGGTCTGTCTAAATCACTCTTGGGTGAATAATATTTCAAGCGTTTTAAGACTAACCAGGAAATGAAATGAACAGATTCCTTCCTTGGCAGAATCTTGGTGGATTCTTTTTACAATACAAAGGGAAAACTGAACACATCTGTATTTAGTATGAGCAATTAAGTTCAGGTCGAACTAGTTTTAGAAGAATTGTCAAACAGACCGGGATGCGGGGCTGCAAGGGACCCAGGGAGGCTGGAAAACTGAGCTGTGTCCTTGTAACTGCTAATTAACAGTCAAGAGATGCAGAGAGAGAACTAGATAAAGTTCTAGAAGCCAAGTGCACCGTCAGAGGTCCCAGCCTGTGGGACGACGGGTATCAGTCAAAGTGTTTGGCAGAGACTTCAGGGGGCACAGAGGATGCTGTGGGAGCCAAGAGAACGATCCAGTGGCTTCTTTTAATAGCAGGACAATGTCCATCTCCAGCAGGCTGGAGGGGTTGAGAAGCGGCCACTGGTTTATCAACAAGCAGGAAGTTTGCTGATGGAAGTTATGGCACAGAAAGGACCCCAAAGTACAAGACCCCAACACACGGGAAAGGACCCAAACGTGAGTCCTCGGGACAGAGAGAGTGAGAACTGTCTTCTCCCCGCCGCCCGCAGGAGGCAGGGACCACTGTGAGCATCAGGTGTCCCCTGAACCCCAAGCAGTTTGAGTTGTGGCCGCCTGGGAGCCGCCCCGGACTCGGGGAAGAGAATGGGAGAACCCTCACCAGCAGAGGAGGGGCTGGCAGAGAAACTCCATAACGGGAGGCGGGCCTTCTGATGGAGACTCAGGAACCCTAGAAGATTCGCCAAGCACACGCCCAGGAGGAGGGGGAGATGCTCCCGGGTCCGCGGTGACAGCCTAAGGACACACCTCAAACGGCCAATTCCCAGTGCAGAACAAAGGCTGGAAGCACCGGGGCTAGGACCAGGGGGCACGTGGAGCTGAAGACAAGCAGGGAGAGGATCAGGACGGCACCACGCGGGGGCAGATCCAGGACAGCTCCTCTGAGGGAGGGGTGAGGCTGGGACCCCCTCAGCAATGGTAAATCATCCAGGGAGAAACACCCACACTGGCCACATCGGCTGTCAGCCAGGGAAGCCGGGAGCTGCAGCCCGATCCAGCTGGGCTGGGCCACTGCACATTCACTCTTTCAGGGCAGCTCGTGGGGGCGGGGTGGCATCTGCTGGGCGGGCAGGCTTGGGGGTGGGGGTTGGCCACGGCCATCGTGGAGGAGTCGTCATGGGCTTGGGGAAGGGGTGGGCTATGTCCGGCGGGGAACAGACTGAAGACTCCACTTGGAAGTCAAGATGCTTGGAATCCATCCCCTCAATATAATCGACTGTTTCCCTCCTCCCCAACTATAATCGACTATAAAAAAAAAAAAACCTCTGATTTTGAAAGGATGAGGACTAAGGATGGAAAGAAAGTTATTACCATTAACTTAGACTGAAGGATAACACAGATTGAAGGAAGTATAGGAAGTCTCATGACCAAGCTCATCATGAGGACAGAGAACAGAAAGCACAAGGAAGAAGGAAGTGACCTTTGCTTAGTAAAGGACTAAGGGTCAAGGTCATCAAGAAAAAGCTGTTCTTAAGCGCCTTTAGTTTATCTCCATTACTATCGACCCCAAATATGCAAAGCCAAGTTTCAAAACCAAAGTTAAGGCTTGTAAATAATGAATTCCTTCTTGCATAGTTACTCCTTTAAAAATATCAACTTGCTATAACTTTCTCCTTTAATGCCAATTCTTAACAAATTAAAACACAATAACAGGAGTGTAATTGAGCATTTATGGCTTATGGGTTCTAAAATGAGGCCAATCTGAGAGAGACTAAGCCCCAGCATGGTCTCTTTTTTAATAGGCATGTTTTAACATACAATAACCAGGATATTTTGTTTAAAATTGTTTCAGAAATGCACCAAGTGTCGGCTCTCTGGATTTGAACGTGGTGACAGAGGGCATTTATCTCTGGCTCAGCACAGGCTGTTTTCCTGCCTAAGTTAGGCGCTGAAAGTTTGGGGGAACTAGTTCTTTAGAAAAAAATCAGAATATAAATTTGGTAATTCTTTTATTGCAAGCCAGTAAAATAAGATTAAAAAAAAACTTTACAAAATGCATTTCCTAATCCACTGGAGCCTTCAGAAACAGGTGGACAGTGGGACCATGAGTCCGTGGTTCCCAGCTGCTCCCAAGAGAGACGACACTGAGTTTTCTGGTTTTGAAAGAACTCACCCTTTTCATCCCTGCCCAGCTTGGTACTTGAGGAATTAAAGCGACAGCTCTAAACAAGGTTGCCGCCCAGAATGGGGACGTGCAGCCTGGTGGTCTGCGGTCCGGTCCTCGCTGGTGAGCGAAAGCCAGCAAGCTGGATTTTGATATGCAAATGTCACCGAGACTACCCTGCCTGGGTTCCTTGTAGAAAATGCTGATGGAGGATAAAAGGGGAAAAAACCCTTTAACAAGGCATGAGGGTAATTCAGAGCCAAGTACTTTTAAACAGCACTTAACAAGTCCCGGGGGCCCACTCAAGAGCCGGGCCCCCCAGAGGTGCCGTCTCCTGCCCCTCAACAGCTTGAAAAAGTCGTAATTGCAAACCTATTTGCATTTTCCTTCGCGAGTTGTCCATGCTCATTGGGTGGATTATTTTTTCCAAGCAGGCGCCAGAGCAGAGGGACGGTCCCCGAACGTGTGGATGGCTCCGTACCGGTGCGGCGGTCCCCCTGCCACCCCGTTCCTGCACCTTTGCAATCCTTGTTTTTTACATTTGGCTCCTAATTATGTGGCATCTATTGCCGTACACTTAATTAGCTGCATTAATGTGATTTCTTTTTACATAGTCAAGCAATTAAGAGCTATGATTGAGTTTCATTCAATTAGCCTCAACAAACATGCTAATTGATGTCCCAGATGCAAATGAGGTGCAGTGAGAGGAACCTGGTAGCAATTGAGAGCATGTCAGAGACCCAGGGCTTTCGGCTTGCTGACAGAAGCACAGCTCAGGGTGCCTCCCACCTTCTGCGGGGCTGCCTTTCGAGAGGGCGCAGAATCCTCCGTGCCTCCGTAGGTGAACCACATCCCTCCCAATGTGAGGATGAATGGATTCCCCGCCATTAACGATGCGGTCCTAAAATCTCAAGAGTTCCATGTTACCAGGACTGGCAGGTCATCACTGGAAAACACTGAGCTCCAGCAAGGAGGATGGTATTAAGTCCCCATCAAAATACCGCGAGCTGCTCCTAAAAAGATCCCGCAGGACTTCTCCCCAAACGGCCAAGGGAACAGCATCCTGGCGCCCCGTGTGTGCGTGCCAGCCACAGTTCTTGGCAGATGGTAAGTTCATCTTAGTCAGCTCTGGGGCATTTGACACTTGAAGTTAAGCTCAAAATACAGCAATCCATCAATAGTCCCTAAAAATACTCTTACTGTATTGATTCTCACCGCCTCCCGTCCCTTTTGTTACCTTTGGCTGTCTGGTGAAAGATGGTTTGCTTCATGTGTTCTCTGGGTACCAAAAGCAGTTAACAAGATCTTAAAGTGAAACCAAAATGCATTGACGATGTGATTGGCATCCCAAAATGAGATCATCAGAATAAAACACACAGCTTTGAAAGTCTACTCTCTTCAAGTACAGATAATGCAATCAACACCACTCCAATCGTATACATACTTTGTAAAGGTATTAAGACACCTCATTTCCATCATTAACTGATGGGAAAAAAATTACAGAAATCTTTGCTTCAATTAGATTTTCTCAATATGTTCTGGTTTCTAATTGTACATAAATGCTGAGAAATTTATGAATTTCTATTACTACGTTCTGTGTTATCTGAGCGAGATAACTGTTGGGACACGGCAATGCTCACTTCCGGTCTTTGCCACGGCTAATCTCATTGGGCGTCTTTCCCTGCATCATCTTGTTCACAATCCTCCGAGTGTGGTCCTCAACACCCTATCAAGGGGTTCCCAAGTTTCACTAAAACAAATCCAAGACACCGTTTGCCTTTACACGGTGTTGAAATTTGCTTTGATGGTGCAAAAGCGACGAGGGTCATCAATCAATCCTGCTGACGACACCTGAATCAAGGCGGGGGCACCGCACTGCACTCGCAGTCGTCATTTTACTGAGTGCCCAGTTCTCTGAATACCAATAAACAAACAAGTTTCCCTCAAGAATGTTCTTAATAATCAGGGGGGTAAAAAAGCTACCGATTAGAAAAAAAATTCCAACCCTGGAGCACGCGGCTTGTTAATTTCCTGGGCGATGACGCGCCAGGTACACGTCGGGGTCTGTGCTGCGCGGAGCGTGAGGGCGTCCCGCAGACGCGAGCGCCCCCGGGCGCTTCGCGCACAAGCCGGACTCGCCACTAGTCTGCCGGGACAGCACTGTTACTTGAAAGAGTGACTCTGTCAGACGTGAACGGCGGCTGTCCAGTCCTGGGTATTTGGCAGCTATTTTCTTGAAAATGAACAGAGTAAGTGCTGGGAGGAAAGAGCTGAGGGTATTTGTGGCCAGTGACAGAATCTGAGCTTTCCGGGGACACAGAGAAGTTTGAAAACTTGTATGAGCTGGACACCTTCCAAATCCACGGACACGTTTCTGGTGATGGTATTAATGAACATGACCTTTGGGCATTAATGAGAAGTGTCACCATTTGGAAATCTGCTCCCCTCAGTTAAAACGATCGTTTTGAAGTGGCTGATGCGTGGTGCCACATGCCTGATAAAAGGCCAAAGTGTGAGACGGTTCGGGGGATTTTAATGCAGCCAGAAAGGAGAAACTCACTGAATTCCTAAGCTTTACGAGACTGCCACGCGTCGAGTTTTGGTGTGGTGTCCAAGACGAACACCCACAATGATCTGAAATGGCTATTAAAATGCTCCTCCCTCTTCCAGCTAAGTACCCCTGTGAGGGAAGAGTTTCTTCACATACTTTAACCAAAACAACATGTCACAACAGACGGAAGGCAGAAGCAGAGATGACCATCAAACCCTCTGGTCTGATGTTAAAGAGCTTGGGAAAAAAAAGAAAACGATGCTACTCTGTTTCAGGATTTCCTTTTATTTTACAAAACGTTTTTTTCCCCTAAAAATGTTATTTATATAATAATCTGTAACAGGTGAGTTATTATTTTTAAAAGAATTATACGAATGTTAGATTTTTTGTTTTAATGTATAACATATAAACATCAATAGATAAAAATCCACAGAAACAAGAGCTCTTTCAGGCACCTCGGTTTTTAAGGTAAAGGGTCTGTCAGGTCAAAAGGTGTGAGAACCACCAGCCCAGCTCCGTGCTCACAAAGCAGCCTGGGTCGCGTGCGGGCGATTTTACGCACGCAAGTGCGGAGCGGGCACCGGAGCCGGGACCTGTGCAGATGCTAGAAATGGTCTGCAGAGCTGTCTTCTCCCGGAGGAAAGGAATAACTCAGTCTTCCCCTATTTTCACTACACTTCATGAATGCCCAGGTTCAAGAGGTACAGTAGTTTATATAAATTCTATTTTAAAAAACCCTTAGTTCTGGGCTCAAAAAAAAAAAAATGTCCAAGAACCATTGTTAGCTGCACGGCGACTCCCAAACCCCATGCAACACCATTTTCAAAGGAGTCTAATCTATAAAGACATACATAATACCATCCCTTCAAAGAGACCAAGCAAATGTTCAAGTCCAACATGTGTGGATAATAAACAATGGCCTCATATGTAGTCCCAGGCACAGAGAGCGCGGTACCCTAAAAATACTACGGAAATACCGCAAACCTGTGAAACGTCTTCTGGTCGCATCCTTTCAGATCACATACCTCAAAGGAGACAATTTCTCCTTCTCTCCAAAGGATCACAGTGACAATAGCAAGGTAGGAGGCAGCTTCAAAGAGAAAGCCCTTCTGAGAATCAACTTTGTTTCCCAAGAAGCCGACAGAATCCCAGCGTCTCACTACTGGGGCTGCTGCGGAAGGACCGCTTGACCAACACCCGACAACGTGACCTGCGGCCACCGCAGAAGGAGGGCACCTGGCAAACTGGATGTCACAAGGGGACTGGGGCAAAGGCAGTGCTTACGACAGGTGATTCTGAACAAATGCTTTCTTAGGCCTGGGTAATTACCTAAGACATGGCAACAGGAGGTTGGCCAAGCATCTTGGGGGATCAACGGTGGCACCTTTCACGAACCACAGGGAGCTTGAGGCCACAGGCAGGGCGAAACTCTCCAGGGCGTGGGCTGCTAGCATCCAACACGTGTGGGCTCAAGTCCAACACCAGCCCAGGCGGACAGGTTAATACAGTATCAATCAAAACAGCAGAAAATTCCAAACTGAATTATGAATCTACCTCTCGCTTCTTGGTTGTATCTGTCTTGACTGACCTAGTATACTGAGCTTTATGCTGCAAGAAAGATTTTTCTCATTTTAAGTTAAATTGAATATTATCCAGTTGTAACCCATGCGTGTTCAAACCTCGCCTGTACAAAATTAACGTGCTGGACATGGAAACGCCCTCCTGTCTTCCCTCTCACCGCGGGCCTCTCCCAGAGGCAAGCAGCAGTGAAGTATCACGACAGTGAACTTCAAGGGGCCTGCACCGTTCCTTGACTCTACGAGTATTTTAGTGGTTCAATATGGCTTAAAACAACTGGACCAGGAGTGAGATTCTGAGTTAGGTAGGAAGGTTCACCATCATGACAATTAGGTCCACCTGAAGCTCTTTAAAACTTCAGGTTTCTTGGGATGAATTTGCTACAATACAAAGCACTCACAAGTGCACACATCTGTCTTCTGGGGGCACTAATGATTGCTAAGCCTTTTCTCCTTACTATCTGACCCAACAGAGGACAGAAAAACTCCCACTTTAGTTTTTGCCCGTCACAAAACTTAAGTACGTCTTCTAGTTTTAAGACGTTCACTAGGCCTGTCGAGAAGTCTCACTGGCCGTGTCTCCCCGGCGAGGCGTTGCTTTCTCAGAAGTAATCCTGATTTCTTAATGCCTACTTCCTGCCCACCGAGGTGGTTTACAGTAAAATAATCGGAGTCACTTCGAGTGCGCACTGATTACCATAGCTTCCTGGCTTCCTAAACTAAGGATGCCCGCAGAGGCCAAAGCCAGCTTCCTCCCGGCCTCAGAGTGCAACGGCCTGGGGCCCCCCATCCCCCAGGAGGCGTGTGCGTGGGGCACGCTGTTTCATCATCCTGGGTCTCGGTTTCCAAATCTTTAAAAATGGGGATGATAATATATAACAGAATCGCATGGCTGTACGCCTGAAACTAACACTGTAAATCAACTACACTTCAATAAAAAAATAAAATTAAAAAAAATAGAGTTAATAATTGTGCTTGCCTGATGGGATTGTTTCGACAATTAACTGAGATTATATATGAAGCGCTGGAAAGAGGGCCAAACCGTTAGTGTCAGCTCCTATTGCTCTTGTCCCCCCAAAACTGAAATATTGGCCCTCTGATTTAGGTGGGCGTTTCCTGAAGTAAAGGTGTCGTCCCCATTTAAGGCAGCCATTCCGACGGAAGTCACTGGGGGGACGTGCAAAGCTATCGTCCCCTCTGCAGCACTAGGGGCAAAGACTGTCCCCTGCAAATGGGTGATATTTTCTACCTTTTTTTCTTCTTTTCCTGCCCCTTCCTCCTTTTTCTTTCTTTCTTTTTTGGGGGGGGTACGGTGGGGGAAGCATGTATAGGGCAGTCAGACGTTTTTATTGCAAAATGCCGTCTGGAAAAGATGCAAAACAAAACTGCTAAAATGCAAGGGAGAAAAAAGAAGGGAGAAAAACAAAAGGCCCCCTTCCCTTTGCTTATTGAGTTCAAAGGCATAACATGCAAGCACCCTGCAGCAAATGGGAAGCTACACTAATTTTAAAGCCATAAAACGCTCTCAAGTGCCCTGCGGGGCAGGACTACACTGAAGCTAGTGGCACCTAAATAAGACACGGTTCATTTACTTCGCAGCTTAGCCTAATGTAATCATCAGCGGATTTTAGCCTAGAGTTGTAACAGGCAAACAGCCGATGCAGCAGAGGCGGCACTCCCAGCCATCGACGGGCCGCGGCTCGACTGCTGCTGGTTAGAAAATTTTTCAGTTTTGACAAGTCCTTAATGAACATAAATCGCACCTTGATTGGTTTCCATCGGGGGCCACAGGCGCACCTGAGAAGAAGCTGGCCTCCCCGCCTCCGCCTCCACCTCTCCCTTCCTCCCGAGACCTCCCACCTAGCCGGCAACCGGGTCGTCGCCAGAGAAGAGTGTATTTGTAAAGTCTGATGATGAATTCAGTTTCTTGGCAGAAGAGAGAGAACGCTTCCTCACTCTCCCCCACGTCCGTCCTCCCACACGAGAGCTCTGGAGAGCAACTCACTGTCGGTGAGGAACACGGACGGTTTTGATTTATTTAACCTTTTGCCAGAATTTCCGGCCACAATTAGCAACACTAAAAATGCAGAACACAATGGTACAGGCTGGGTACAAAGGATGAAGTGTCACACTGTGTCCTGGTAAGGCGATGTCCCACGACCCCACCAGAAGCTTAAAAATTCCAGTCCTCAAGCTACACGGTTCAGTCGGTACATTTACAGACACACACAAACTTTTTTTTTTTTTTTTTAGAAAAGCAAGAAGACCGATGAATTTTTCAATGCAGAAAACAATTAGTTAGGGAGGATCTAGGCCATCTGGTGGTTTAAATTTTATAAAGATACGAAGACTTTATCTGTCCGACCTCGCCCTACTTAAGTTCATTCTGTGCTCTCAACGTCAGGGCCACGTGCACTGTGGGAGGCCTGCATTTTGGCCATTTTATTTGTAAATCTAAACACTTTCAAACCCCAAGGGCTACATAAAATAAACAAGGAATTCCTTAGGCAGAAATAAGACTCTGATAAAGACCCTACCATTCCTGGGGATGTGTCATAGGCAGCATTTTTCCTAACTGAAGTTGTAGATACTCCCTGAAAATATTTATACTTCGGTGGCAGTGTCATTCCATGGGTCTGACAGCACTGACATACAGGAGAAATGATTTGTCACATGATCTGAAACTGGTTGGAGAAATGCCAAAAATATTTCCCAGGTCACCTGAAGCAGCCTGCCTCATCTTTGGAGGGTACTTGGCAAACACAGAGGGCCCGTGTGGGCAGGGCCGGGTCAGTGTTTTCCTACCACATGCAGTCCAGACCAGCAGTCGGGTAATTAAACCTCCACTACCATGTTCAGGACTGGGTTTCTCTCAGCCCGGGCCCTGGTGAATGCAGGGCATCTTTAAATTCAGCCACCCTCGACAGCTCTCCCAGACTGTAGTTTTTATATTAAAAGCTTGAGCTCCAAAGAGGAATCTGTACACATGGTTTTACAGCAGGATTATTCACAATAGCCAAGAGGAGGAAGCACCCCAAGTGCTGATCCACAAATGAACGGACAAACAAAACACGGTACGTGTCTGGGGGGACTGGTTCCATGACCCCTGAAAACACCAAAATCCACGGATGCCCAAGCCCCTTATACGAATGGTGTGGTACACACATCTTCCCGTATACTTTAAATCATTTCCAGATTACCTATAATACCTAATATGATGTAAATGCTATGAAAATAGTTGCTGGCGTGTAACAAATTCAAATTTTGCTCTTTGGAACTCTCTGGAATTCTTCTGCTTGAGTATGTTCGATCTGTGGTTGGCTGTGTCTGTGGGCTGTACATATACAATGGTATCGCATGTATATAAAATGGAATACTATTCAGCCTTGAAAAGGAAGGAAGTGCACCACAGGGATGAATCTTGAAGACATGATGCTAAGTGAAACTAACCAGTCCCCAGAAGACAGATACTCCGTGATCCCGCTCTTATGAGGTGCTCAGAATAGCCAAGTTCACAGAAACAGGAAGCAGAAGGTGGGGGCCAGGGGCTGGGGGAAGGTTTCAGGGAATTTGGAGTTAGGGTTTAATGGGGACAGAGTTTCAGTTTTGCAAGATGAAAAAGCTCTGGAGGGGACGGTGGCGATGGGCGCACAACACTGTCAACGTCCTCATCACTCCTGAACCACACACTTAAAAACGGCAAAGGCGGCAAATTCTGTGTTACGTGTATTTTACTAAAATTAAAAACCAAAACAAACCAAAACCCCCAAACTCCTGTCCAACCTTGGAGATCTTTCCTTCAAATTACAGACATGAGCTTGGATGCGACTGCGACATATTTCTGTTTGTTTGTATTTTTTTTAATGGAGGTACCGGGGATTGAACCCAGGACCTCGTACGTGCTAAGCATGTGCTCTACCACTGAGCTATCCCCTCCCCTCTGTTTCTGTGGCTTAAAAGCATCACATGGCAGCTTCCTTCGCTATGGTTTCAGAACTGCAGCCCTGCAGATGTGAGGACAGGCCACGCATACGGCTAACTGCACCCTCACTCTTTCCTTCATTCAGCAAGACAGTGCTCGGTGCCAGGGAAACCCCGGTCACAGGACCCCAAAGGTCACTGGCTCCGAGCAGCTTGCAGTCTGGTGGGAGAGTCAGGCCAAGAAATGAGGCAAGAGACGAGAGGAATGTCCCGAGAGTAGGGCGAGGCACACAGCAGGGGCGCCCACCCAGGCGCGGCGGAGGAGGAAGCTCCCAGAGGGGTGACCTTCAAGACCGAGCTGGGAAGACAAGCAGGAACTAACGCCACGAGGAGGAAGGGCAGGAATGAGCATTCCTGGTGGAAGCAACTGCATCCGCCAAGGCCTGGAGCCCACAGACCCCGGCCGGTGCGAGGAGCTGAAAGTAAACCAAAGCGGCTGGGAGGGGACGAGGGCAGCCCGAGGAAGCAGGCGAGGTCGGGGGGCCCGCTAGGGAGTGAGGACACCACCCCACGTGCAGTGGGAATCCTCTCCACCACAGACCATCGGAAAGAAACCACTGGGGAAGCAGATCCACACAGGATGTGAGCTAAGAAGTGAAGGAGAAAGAATCACAGGCAGACGCACTGCTCCCTGCGCCCTGCGGGGACAGGCTTGGGAAAGCCCGACTCCACTCCGGGGGGAGCGAGCCCACACGTGGCTCAGGAAACCATCGCGGTCAGCGTGACGCCCGGGATCTTCCTGGTGAATTCCCACGGAGGAGGGAGGGCGGAGACGAGACCACCTCGAAACAGGTGCGTGGTTGCAGTGAGCCGCCCAGTCCCGGGCTCAGCCCTCCCGGCCACCACGGCGGGGCCGGGCCGGGAGTGGAAACCACACCGAAGGGGCCGGGTCCAGGGCCGCAACCAGAAGGTACTGACTCGGGGTGGGGTGGGGAGGGGAAGCTGACAGAGCACTTTGGGAACCAAGGAAGGAAGGGACTTTCAGATAGAAGGAGGTGATGAAGTTTTGGGGGCCAGAGATCCAACACCCCATGATTTCACCCTGTAGGTAAAGCACCCAAAAGGAAGGCCGGCCCATCGCTGTGGGGTGCAGACGTACCAGCCGACGCGCCCACGTGACCCTGCGGGCGCGTGGTCCTAATGCACCTTCCCATCCCCCGCCTGCGTAACCGCCTCGGCTCCTTCCCGGGAAAAGGCAGAGCGTCAGGCAGAGTTGAGGCAGACAGATGAACACATCACAGTCCTCAAGGTGATTCCCACAGCGCTGGCTTGAAAGGTCAGGTCCTGGGCTTCTGTCCCGACCTCGACAGAGCCCTGCACACAGGGCTTGTCCCTTCGGGCCCGGTGACAGCAGACACACCTGGGCTTTTCTGTACTTCGTGGAGCCAGTATGAGAAACTCTGGCAGAAGCACCTGTCCTGGTCTGATGCATCCTTTACGAACCCGGCCCCCTTGGCCTGAAACAGGCAGTCGGATGGGAACAGAAGTGTTCATTTGCCGCCGTAAAGCTCCAGACCTCTGATCTTGATAGCTACGTATTTTTCCTAATCTTCCTTAAATGGATTGTTTTGGTTTTTGGATTCCACTATTGTTCCAAGACTTTGTGACACTTGTGTGTGTCATCCCTGACCCTGACGTGAGCTAGTCTACATTTCAGGAGGTCTAGTTGTGCACTGTGGGTGGTTTCTCAGGCCCAGTCTCACCCGAATTTGTTTTTAAGCAATTGATTCTGCAGAACTTCAATATTTAGCAACACCTTCCACTCCAGCACAGTAATAAATCATGTGTCCTCGTCTGCAAAGTGCTGTGAGGCCTGCAAAGCACATCCTGTCAAACAGAACTACCTGTGTTACAGGACTGATCCTAAAAATGAGTGTCATTTTCATCATCACTAGAACCTGGGAAATGATTTCACTGTATGTTTACTTGATCTCTTCACCACAGTTTTTAGAGCAGAGCCCAGACCGTCTATGATAGGACTGGAGCCCAGAACGTCCAGCAGCAGAGATGTGGACGTGGACCCCCAGGGCCGCCGCGCTCCACGCAACGTGGCCCCTACGTGCTGGCCCCGGACAGATGCGGGGGCAGGGCACAGTCCTTGCCCGCAGTGAGGCTACATCAGATGGGCTGTACAGATGCGGGAGGCACCAGAAGAGCTGGGCCGCCTAAAACCAGGGAGCACCCCTGGTGGAGGAGGGGCACGAAGGGGCACCAGCACCATGGACAGGAGGCTGGAAACACAAGAAGCCAGCCTGCGAGGGGACGTCCAGACCGAGGACAGCTTCCAGCGCTGCGGCCCACGCGGGGGAAGCAAGGTCCAATCGTTGCTTGTCATAAGCCAATCATGCTCACAGCAGACATGCTGGACATCATTCTTATCAGAAAGACAGGCCTGTCTCCTCAAGGTTATCAGTCATTCTGTGACTCAAAGCTTCCACATCTGGAAATTTGGGCTTGGAATCTGTCTAGTCCTCTGTCTGGTTTCTGCAGTGTTTTGGGAAAACCAAGGGAGAGTTTCTCCAAGTGGAAGCCAGCGTTCACCACCTTGAGAAACGTGAGGTTTCCCTCACGGGTGCACAGCTGGCCAAGGGGACTGATCACAGATGCTTAGGGAACCCTCAGTCCTGAATTAAAATGTCTCAATTTCATGTGAGGATTGTGCTATTTTAAATGCCAATCACTGGCAGTGGGTGCAGGCAAGAGTTGCTCTCACAACACAGGTGTCTTCTTACGCTGAAATCTTTCTTTTGAGGAGAACACTGACTTAGGAAACCACCTCACGTCTTTTTGTTATTTTTGCATCAATAAAAAAGTGGATTTTTCTGCCTGATTTTGAAACTAGAGACTTACTGAAATCAGCATTCTGATACCAATTCAGAGTCTGCATCTGGGGGGCGGTGGGGCGGGAAACAAAGAAACGTCAGCAACGTGCAGAATCAAAGCCTCCGTGAAGCTGGAGCATCTGACACTTGGTTAGAAACGAAGGTTCTGTTAGAAGGAAAAGTTCAGTTCTGCACGGCAGGGAAAAATGACAGCCCATCAGCTCCAACTCGGGCAACACACAGAATGGGAAAGGAATCCAGGAAGGAGGATTTCAGAACTGTGAGCAGTTCATGCCGACGTCGATGTCAGCCAGGTGGGCTGCCCCCACCCACCACGTGCGCTCACGAGGAAGCCGGGAGAGACCCTGGGCAGGGGACCATGAAGTCCTTGGCTTGACCTTGCAGCCATGAGTGACCTCTTACAGGTCCATGTGGGAATTCTTCCGCACACACCTTTGTCAGTAGGAATTTCAGCCGTGCCCTTGGCGGCGGCTCTCTCGACACGAAGATGAATGGGTGGTGAAGCTGAACCATGCAGCCCCGAGGTCCAGGCGCTTTCTCATTATCCACCCCCTTTTTCTATCAAGGTGCTCCCTAAGGCTCATACTCAAGTCCACAGGAAGGGGATCTAAGGCTCTTAGAACAGGCTGCCCTGCACCGGCTCAGACTGTGAACCGGCCAAGTGCCATAAAACTTCAGGACACACATACGTGTCTCCCCCAAGAAAGTTGCGCGGTGAGGGCTTTTAAAGGTCTTGCAGAGGCACAGTTTTGCAGAAAATCAAAAATGCAGACAACGGGGCAGCCGCACAAGCCGACAGCTCGCCTTCCACAACTTCAGTCCTAGTCACCTGCTCAGGGTTGTCTTTACGAAGTCCCAAGTGGACCTGCTAGGACAGGTAAGCTGGCCAGTCCGGAAGCGAGGGTGACCAACTTGTTCCACAGGCCTGGGGCCTCCCGGGTTGCAGCACTGAACTTCCTGCAACCCACCAAAACCAAGGCAGTCGGACGCACTCCTGTGTGGAGCGTTTACAAAACCGAAGCGGTTTCCTTGTTCTGGTTGAGTTTCCCATGTGTTCTCTGAAGGGGGTTGTAGGTTTTATTATTTAGTAACGGCATCTTGAGAAAGAAAGAGGAATCAAATTAACAGTTTTTTCTGGACCCAAGTCTTTGTCTTACCATGAAACAGATCTCACTCAGCAGCTCCTGTCTTGGGATGGGTGTTTCCGTAGAAGTCCAATTGACTCAATGAACCTCCACTTGCTAAGAGTTTTTGGTGAAGATTTCAGACTCACAGTATCATCAAACATCCGGGATTTCAATTTGGCTAATTAACACCAGAGCCACCTAGAGCAGCCCCTGCAAGGAGGGTCCAGACTTACAGACCACGCTATCCAGCACGCACAGTACTCTCACGGTGTCCTTGGGTTTGACGGGACACCAAGTCAAAGGTGGCTGGTGATGGAGTCAGGGTCCAGCCTGACAGAGCCTGTGAGCAGTGCACGTGTGCACGGAGAATAACTGCCAGCACGGGAAGGCTGCACAGCGACCCGTAAATGCTGGTTCTGAAGGGGCCACTGCTCAGCCCCACACAGTGTCTACCTGATGGGCCTTGAGCCTGTTGCTCTCAAACTCCCACCCCTGCCCCATTACTAGAGCATCATCTTATTAAAATCCCACCCCCACCAAAAGCATGACAGTTTCCTTTTTGGTAAATAAATGATCTAATTATCAAAAGTGAGCAGTATATACCTACGTAAACAATGGAATACTACTCAGCTATGAAAAAGAATGAAACAATGCCACTGGCCCTAGGGATTGTCACAGAAAGTGAAGTGAAGTGAGGCAGAGAAAGACAAGTATCACATGATGCCACTTATATGTGGAATCGGAAAAGAAAATGACACACGTGAACTTATTTACAAAACAGAGAGAGACTCACAGACAAACTTGTGGTTACCAGGGAGGGAAGGGCAGGGAGAGGAATAAATTGGGAGTTAGAGTTTTGCAAATACATAGTAACATATATAAAATGGATACACACAAGGTCCTATTGTATAGCATAGGGGTATTCAATAGCTTGTAATAACCTATATTGAAAAAGAATGTCAAAAAGAATATATAGAGAGGAGGGTATAGCTCAGTGGTACAGTGCACACTTGGCATGCAGGAGGTCCTGGGTTCAGCCCCCTGTACCTCCATTAGTAAGTAAATAAATAAACCTAATTACCTCCCCACTGAAAAAGAATATATATGTATGTGTATGTGTGTGTTTATCTGAATCACTATGCTGTACCCAGAAACTAACACAACATTGTAAATCAACTAGACTTTAATTTAAAAAAAAACGTTAGCAGTATCCACCAAAAGCCGGCACAGTTACTCCACTATCAAAAAACTCGATCTGAAACCGTCAGACTGCTTAGCAAGGTTCTCTCCCTCACTCCCTGGAGAGGAGCAGGCTGTGGGCTCTGCTACTGGGGATCAGTGCAGACCCCCTGCTCCATGGCCAGTAACAGGGTGATGACCAGCAACACTGAAACCCAAAGCCACAGCTGGGGCAAGATGCCCCCAACACTTAATCACTTATGTCTTCATCGCATGTGGCCAGTGAACTCATGCAGTACCTTGGCGGTCCTTCTGCCATCAAAGGCCTTGGAGGATAACCTAGGACGTGAGTGTTAACAGTGTGGTTGGTACTTGAGATCATTTGGTTCTGTCGCCTTTTGACATCTCCCAGGCTAGACTCGCTGGGCCATTCTCCATGACGTAGAATCACGGGGCTGGAATTAGCAATACATCCGTACACTCCTAACTGTCTTATTAAGGGAAGTCAGGATTCTGCCCACGGACACCCCTTGAGTACCTCTTCCCATTCTGAACCAAAGAATGCCAGACTAACTCAGCAGCCAGGGATCTAACAACTTAGACTAGAACAGACCCCTTCCAGGCAAATGCCAGAGAATATACCTGGAACTCTCTGGCCCGCCAAGTGTGCCCCCAAAGCTTGGCTGTGAAAACAAAATCAGCGAAGGATGACAATGAAGGTCATGCCATCTCTCCGCGCTCTAGTAAGTCAAACCCATTCCCAGATGAAGCCACTCCCTAAGGGAACTCTGTACCTACATCAATAATTTCAGTTCCCAGGAGACTGGCATTAACTGAATTGCACTTTAAAATGACACTGGCTCTTGTCTGCTATCCAATTACAGAACAAAGCCCCCTGTCCTCCTCTTCTGTATTCCAGTAATGTCCATGCATACACAGGAAGAAGAAAAATACGGAGTCGAGGGCCAGCAGAAGAAGTAGCCTGTGTGGGAGGATTTTTGAAGAACTGATTGAGTCTATAATCAAGAGGCTGAGATGAAAAGGAATCGGGCATTAGCCTTCTTACAGGAGTTTTCCAGCATCCTCTTTCGTTGTTACCATCTTTTCCCCTTGGCAAGAAAGCAGCCAATGTCCCTCTGACGGAGCCCGGGCTTGGCAGGTGAGTGTAAGGTGGCCTGAAATGCATCATCTACCAGATCTCACTTTTCCCTGGTTGGGGGTCCCAGCCAGAAGGAGGTTCTGACTGCTTGTCTCTCTCCAAGTAACATAAAGCAAAATGGGTCAAGAATGAGGCTTCGCTCTGATGGGGTCCTGGGAAGAACTACGCCAGGGAAAAGGCAGCCCCCCCATGGAGGAGCCGCTCTGGGGAGGGGGCCCCACAGACCTGGACGGGGCGGGACTGTCCCCGCCAGGCCCACGGGACAGTAGGAAGTCTCTGACTTGGCGGTCACTGGAGAGGTGACCTGACTCTCCTCCCCAAAGAACCCCAAATAAATCAAGCACAAGGGAACTTTCTCAGTACAATAAGGAGTGTACATCCCAGAAGTCAGCTTCACGCTGAAGCGTGGGGAGCATACTGAGGGATGCCCACTGAAACACCTGCTTTGTAACACGTTTCAGAAAGATGAAGACGAGAGGGGAAAGGGCAGTTCACCGCAGGAGGCAGGTCACACAGTGAGGACACCGTCGTGACCTGTCCTATCGGAAGGGTGCTTTCAAAATTTTATTTATTTATTTATTTATTTATTTACTTATTTGTTTGTTTATTTACCTTTTAAAACTAAGTGTTCCCGAGGGTACCGGGGAAAAGCCAGGAGATGAACTGAACCGATCTTTCCAGAAATCTGGCAGCACCCTCACAGCTCATAAAGGCTCACGGACTCTTCAGCTCGGGAAGCCTACCGGGAAGATTGCCTGAGGGCATCGGACAAGGGCCCGGAGGAGCCGGAAGAGGACGCGGATCAGAGTCACTCGCAACAGCAGGAATACTTCACAAGGTAAGTTTCCCTGCCCGGTGTCTACTTTGGAGACAGTGTTCAATCAAAGGGGCGCAGCGGCGGAGTGAACGTTCTGCGACCACTAGAAAGGGTGGCACACAGCGTCTGCGCCGACGCGGGGGGGGCCTGAGATCTGATGTCGCGCGCGGGGCGCTGCAGCTTGCGGGGGGGGGGGGAATGCGCAGGGCGCAGGAATGGCTGGGCGTCTACGCCCCCAAGGGTGCGCGGGCCCGTTCTCTAGGTGCTATTTTGGGGAGAGATTTTCATTTCCTCCAGTTTGCTCATTTCTACCTTCTCGTCAATCACTGTGGAATTTTTTTTAAGTATTTAAAATGAAAAGCTTAACGCTGTGATATAACCATATGACCAGCTCATACCATATATGCGAATCTACACATTTATCCACATTAGGCAGATAAATACGCATAATTCCTGGCCTGTGTTGTTCTGGAATGGTCACCACGCCCCATCTTCATGGTTTCACCAGGGCTTTCTGAAAGAGCTCACCATGGGCGGAATGTCGACCTTTCCCCCATAATGAAGTTAACTGTCTTTTAATCTCTCTTATGTATAAGTCACCAGTACAACAGATTTCATTGCACACAGAGAAAACGAAGTTGCCTGATGAACTGGTTACGTGTTCTGACTGGACAATAAAAACGGACGCATGAATTGCATTTAATTCTTGTTTTTGTTCCCAGCTGTTCAGGGCTGACCTTGGCTCCCAGTGTAGTTGATTCCTTTAGTCTAGATTTTCAGAGAGATGCTGTGTTTTCTCCCTTCTCTTTCACTATTTGCTCTCGTCTTTTTACTCTAATTTAAAATTTTACTTCATCTGTGCCTTTTACTGCAATTCTTTGTAGAATCAGAGCCACAGATTGACTGTTAGGGAGAAGGGAGAGGGAAAGACACCTGGGCTGATGGAGTGCGAGGGGCGGGGTTATTTTAGCTCACGAGGGAGGAGACCAGATACTCCTGGAACCTCCGACAGAGACGAGGGTCTTCACTGTGCCGGGGCCCCCTCCGCCCCCACTGCCCCTCGCCGGCTCGCTGCTCTGAGGGGGCGACACTCACATGTAAGCTGGGATGATAGGTCAGCACACCGTTGTCGCACAGGGTGACGTATTTCTTCTTCCATTCTTTGTTCAGTGATTTGCCACTTCGCTTCAGCAGCATGCCCTGGAAGGAAAACGGAGCCAGATAGAAATTAAATACAAATTATGAAGTTTGTGTACATTTTTTTTAAAAGAGCAGACACATAGGTACTTCTTCAACTTTCATTTTCTCTTTGCCATCTTAAAAATGGAAATGACACTCATTTTTAGCTTGGTAATTTGTTTTTCCTCCTTTCCTTTTTATACTATATATATATATTCAACCAATTTCCTTTTGTGTACGTGTGTGTAAAACTTAACTCATTATTATTGACGTAACTCATTAACGTTAATGGGTGCTAAGATGTATCATTGGTCCAACAATATAATGCAAACCATCATGATGTGCGACATCATGCCTTCTCCTATGACCAATTTGTAAGCACATACGGCGCTCCTAAAGGTACAGCGTTCTAAAAGAAGAAACCTGAATTTCCTTTCCTAAAAAATAAGACATTAGCCATATTCTTACCTTATATCATCTGCAAATAAGAACATTTTATTTTATAGTTTTTCATTTCAGATCTTCATTTATTAAAAATGAAATTCCATTTGCAAACTTAGCAACGGCATTTAATAGATGAATTGTGTATAATTTACTTTAATCCATTTTTAATGAAATCATATTAGGTCTTCTTGAAAACCATTCAGAATTTGAAACAATACACTTTTCAAGTATATTTCATCCAGTCTTCCTTAGATGACTGATGAGAATTTATTCTTGTTTTAACCATCAATTTCCAGCAAACCTTCTGCCTGGTTTCTAGGTTTTCCTGGGTTCAGAAAACTGAATGCAGTCCTGAGCTCTGCCCGGCCCAGCGCCCTGACTTCGCACCTTCCCTTCCCTGCCGGGGCTTCGTGCCTTCCTGTGCCGGTCAGTTTCAGCTTGGGCTTTCGTATCTGGACTCGCCTAACTCCTGTCGCCGTACCGGAAGGGAAGCAGAACCGCCTTCCTGACTCTCCCTCTCGCTGCCCATTCATAACCTTACATGATCATAATTATGCCTGAGAAAGCATGCGACCAATGCCAGTTAGTTCACCTGAACTGTGGCAGAAGGGAAGCTGCAGGTGTGAAATAGAACCGGACACACCCTGAGTCCCCCCCCTGGGAGTTTCTACCAACCTCAATTGGCCTCTTAATTCTACCAATCAGGAGCCAAAATATGATCAAAACTACAGTGAGGTATCACCTCACACCAGTCAGAATGGCCATCAATCAAAAATCCACAAATGACAAATGCTGGAGAGGCTGTGGAGAAAGGGGAACCCTCCTACAGTGCTGGTGGGAATGCAGTTTGGTGCAGCCACTGTGGAAAACAGTGTGGAGATTCCTCAAAAGACTAGGAATAGACTTACCGTATGACCCAGGAATCCCGCTCCTGGGCATATATCCAGAAGGAACCCTACTTCAGGATGACACCTGCACCCCAGTGTTCATAGCAGCACTATTTACAATAGCCAAGACATGGAGACAGCCTAAATGTCCATCAACGGATGACTGGATAAAGAAGATGTGGTATATTTATACAATGGAATACTATTCAGCCATAAAAACCGACAACATAACGTCATTTGCAGCAACATGGATGCTCCTGGAGATTGTCATTCTAAGTGAAGTAAGCCAGAAAGAGAAAGAAAAATACCATATGAGATCGCTCATATGTGGAATCTAAAAAAAAACACCACCACAAACAAAGCACAAATACAAAACAGAAATAGACTCATAGACATAGGATACAAACTTGTGGTTGCCAAGGGGCGGAGGGTGGGAAGGGACAGAAGGGTTCTTTCAAAATTGTAGAACAGATAAACAAGATTATACTGTACAGCACAGGGAAATATACACAAGATCTTATGGTAGCCCACGGGAAAAAAAATGTGACAATGAATATATATATGTTCATGTATAACTGAAAAATTGTGCTCTACACTGGAATTTGACACAACATTGTAAAATGATTATAAATCAATAAAAACTGTTAAAAAAGTTTAAAAAAATCAAGTAAGCATGTTTACGTGAAGGAATTAAGTTTCAATTAATTATCAATATCATGACATTGTTTTTTACACCAAATCTGACAAATACAATGGACTATGAGCCTGCTTGGCACTCTGAGCACCACTTAAACACTGTCTCTGAGGGAAAGTCTTCCAAAGTTTGAAGCAACTCACAAGTAAAACCTTGGGAAGATTATTTCTTTGCAAGTTCTTAAAGAAAGCACACAGGGTAACACTACATACTCTGATTTCTTAGAATCTAAACCTACATAAACCAAACACGGCACTGAGATCAACAAAAGGAACCAGGCCCAGAAGAAAACTTCAGTTACAAAGTGAAATAGGGAAGAACAAATCTGACTCCGTATCAGACCTGCTTCTTTCACTTTAACCTTTGTGTTCAAGTCACTAAGGGGACGTTGCCTGTAAGCTGCAACTACACACAATGGCCCGTCTCTGGGAGCCCTGCCTCCCAGGTAACGAACACTAAGCTAAAACACCTGCTAAACTTAGCTCACAGGAAGCGTCCTGACCAGGCCCCCTGGGGCTGAGTGCAGGAAGGAAGAAGTGAACCCCTTCCCCCTGGAGGCTGAGCGGAAGCAGGAAACGCTTGCCTTCACCCCCTCCCCTATTAGTATAAAAGAAGCCTGAATTCTAACTCAGGCAAGACCGTTCTTTGGGACACCAGTTCCCCATCTTCACAGCCTGCTGGCTTTCTGAATGAAGTCACTATTCCTTGCCCCAACACCTTGTCTCTTGCTTTACTGGTCTGTCGTGCAGCAAGCAGAATGAGCTTGGACTGGGTAACAAAACCAAGGCAATGCAAGTCCCACGGCACAGAAAGACCTGGCGGGAGAAGGGGCAGTCGCTGCCAGTGACGTGATCATGAAACAGCAATCACTCGTAATCATTAAATGTCCTTCGCCAGTGGGATCGCTAAGATTTTAAAACTCAGTAAAATGAGACTTGACACAGTTCTCCTGTAGGCTCACATTTCCCACCACCCATTTCAGAGGGAATTCCAACAACACCAGAGGCGGGTCGCTGCCTTACGGGTGGCTGAGAGCTGCCCTGGGCTGCCCCAGTCTTCAGAAGCAAACAGACAAACAGACCGCAGCTCACGCCCCGGCGGCTCTGCTCAGATGGAAGGATGGAAGGACAGGATGGCTATCTTGTGGGTGTTTTCATGAGCAAATCCTACACTCCCTCAGGAGAGGTGTAAGGACTTGTTTCTTAAGGGTATAAAGGGAAAGTTTCCAATCAGGAGGCTGTGTGATGAGATCACATCAGGGTTTTCTGGGCAAGTAAATTAGGCTGATTGGTTTGGTGAAGGCAAAACCTAACGTCTTGCTGAAAAAAAAAAATCCAAATCTGGACAATCTTAAACTCTGTGGTTCGTCTTGCAGGATTATCTGATTACATGTACTATTCAGATGCTGCAAAATTCAGCAGGCCTGAAGCCCACCCGGGGGCCTGAGAAGCCACGTTTCTGCCCTCCAGCCTTGGCCCTTCAGGCCCCCCCAAGACTCCCCATTCCCCCAAGACCGCTGTGGAGACTGAGCTGATTGTCACAGCTGTGCGCAAGCTGGGGTCCCCCGGCTCCCGGTCTGCAGCAGAGCTGGACCAGGTAAGGTGCACTTTTCTTTAGGTGGCCTGAGTGCTCACATGTGTTGATGTGTTTCTGGGCACAGTCATGCTCACTCTGACTTGCTCCCCAGAAACAGCAGATCAGGGTGGCAGAGTTGTCATGGCTCCCCTGTTACAGACAGGAACTGAGCGACAGAGCTAAGGCAGCTTGTTAGCTGATGGGAAGTGATAAAACCAGATACCCTGCCCTCTTCGTTCCTGGACTGCTAAGTGTCTGCCTGTAGGCATGACCGCAGTGGTCCACCTACCCACAAGTGTCCCCACCACTGCCTGGCCTAAAGCTTTCAGTCCCGAAGCACCAGCCCCTCCTCCCAGGGCACAGACGCCACACCTGAGAGCACTGGGTGACCAGGCATCCTGGCAGGCTCCTCCAGCCCAACTCCTCTCCCAGGAGGCAGTAAGAGGCCTGGACTGCAGTGGCCCAGCAATGCTTGTGTTTTATATTTTATTTTATATTTACTATTTTATACTCACATAGCAGAGAACAGACAGGCACTATTGTAACATGAACAAATTCAAATCTTTTCCTTAAAATATACTGCACAGGGATCCAGAGGAAGAGATTTCTGTTTGCTAAATCTTAGAGTACCCCGGGAATGCCCTTGACTCTGAGCGTCCTTGAGAAGGGAGAACACGAGGAGGATTTATGGAAGCAAATCTCAAGGCTACTAAAAAAATTCCAGGAAGGGGGTGGTCTGGGCTGTTGCAAACTGGAGAAGGCCTGCTCAGTGGGCTGGAGAAGCCCGGCCAGGGCGTAGCAGGCCAGGAACGGGCCCCTCTGCATCTGTGCTGCCAGGTTTCCTGACTGCACAAGAGGAGGAGGAAAACTGGAGTTTTAAGCGATGGCTTCTTACTCTGGAGCACTGGCAACAGATCATACACCACCTGTATGTAATTCAGGCTGAGCCCAGTATGTCTTCTGGCCAGATGCAGACACCTCTCTGTTTGCGACCTCTGGCCAAGAGTCGCCAGAAGACAGCTGTGGGGACTGGACGAAGGCTCTGGCCCTCTAACCTATCACTCAGACAACAGCCGTCCGCAGACTTGCACCTCCTGGAGGGGGAGGCCCGGCAGAGCCCAGGACTGGAGTTAATGCCCACAGCTCTCAGCCCACTTCTGCACTTAGAGGTGTGAACCTTTGGCAAAGGTCAGCCAAAGCACTAGGAGAACCCAGAGAACAGTGTTGAGATCTCTCTATAAATAATAAGAGCCCCATCCTGAAAAACAGGATGAGGCATGGGCTCTTTGATGAGTTAAGGTATGAGGCCAGGGCTTCGGAGGCAGTGAGATGACTTTTTGCAATCAGAGGCTCAACTGGACTTCAGATGAGGAGACTTGACAAATAGCTTCTCTGGATTAAAGACGTGGGTTTTGTATTTTTTTCTTTTTTTTTGCTTGCTTTCTATTTTTTTCTTAAATTAATTCCGAACACTGATTTTTAAAGAATATTTATATCAAGTGAGAATCACAGAATTTCAGAATCTAACGGATTGTCAAACCATTCAGCCCTGAATCTGCTGGACTAATGTTTCTGTGCGATCCCTGCCCAGGGTCACAGTCACTGCTCAAGCACCCCTGGGGACAGCGAGCCGTGGGTCTGGACCTCCAGAGCTGCTTCAGCAGGGGTCAGCTGCCCTCCAGGGGTGGGGGCGAGCCCGTCCCCAGCATGCCCTTACTTTGAAGGACCAAGGACAGCTGCCACAAAGGCCAAACAAGACGTTTCATCACGCGGCTACACGACCAAGCCCCTTCTTAGTCCCAGCCTCTTCCGGAAGCAAAAGGCTCCAGCGCTCAGACACTGTAGGACACTCTTCCAGACAAAGTCAGCCTCCCCCCAGGTGCTGCAGGGAGAGGACCAGGGCCTCCCTCCAGGGAGGAGCAGACGGAGCAGAACACACCCATGAGCCGGCAGCCCCTCCCTGCGTCAGGCTGAGCCCCTAGGCTGTATCCCTGAGACTCTGTCGTCTCGAACTTGCGCACTTTCTACTCCAAGTACCAAGAAAATGGAGAACCCTAAAAATAGTTCTTTTTAAACTTCTGAAGGACATGAAGCCATGATCCCAGGAGCCAGAAGATGACAGAGGCCGGAAGGCTCTGAGCCAGAGACACGCGGGCGGGCAGTTCCCATCAGCGAGCGCTGACGGCCCCTGTGATGCTAAGTCGCTTTGATTCTATGTAACCCCAGGCAAAGCCCGCACGGCACAATGTCAAGACGCATACTTGGCCTATCTTTCAGTTGCCATTTTTGTACATGTAAAAACGATTCCTTAAGATCATTTCTCACTGACCAGCTATCAGAGCCTAGACCTCAATCACAGTTAGTGCTTTAATTG
Organism: Vicugna pacos; assembly: GCF_048564905.1. NCBI lineage: Eukaryota > Metazoa > Chordata > Mammalia > Artiodactyla > Camelidae > Vicugna > Vicugna pacos. Next base: position 92,499,522 of record NC_132991.1, on the reverse strand, counting down.
GTTGTCATGAGGCTTATGCATCTGTTTTGAAGCATTTTTATTCCAAAACAACATTGGGCTCATTGTGAGCCAGATGCTGCTCTAAGAGCCTTACGGTATTAACTCACAGAAAGCTTATGACGACCTGATGGTAATTACTAGGATTACCCCTATTCTACAAAGCAGACCACCAAGGCACAGAGAGGTTATGTCACTTGCCCAACTCACACAGCCAACTTGGCAGCTGGTCCAAGACAGCTCCTCATGCACCACTCTCTGTGGTATTCATGCCCCTGTGTAAATCATCCCACAGGGACCTGGAGGTGCCTGAGACTCACTTTAACCAACAGAAGCAGCTGAAGTGATGCTGTCTGCACAGGGTTTAAACCTGAAGAAATCCTGGCAGCTTCCGCTTTGGGGAGCGCTGACCAAGAAGCCATGCTGTGCTCTGTCCATGGTCCTGAACCACAGAATTATGAAAAATAATAATAGTTTTTTTCAAACCATTAAGTTTTAGGGTAGCGTATTATTAAAAAATAGATTAGAAAAACAGAATTAGCCTCCTGCACTGCTGTAACAGAAATCAAAACCACGTGGCGCTGGCTTGGAAGCAGGGAGCTGGCTGAGGCTGGCAGGGACTTAACAGCTGGAAGGACTGTGAGGAAAATGCTCCCTGAGGCTGGGGAAAGGGGGCCGACTTGTGCACTGGCAGGACAGACAGTTAGCAGACCTGCTGCCTGCGGGAACGTGCAGCACAGCCAGGGTGCCTGGTGAACCCAGGAGCCTAAGATTTCTGAGCAGAATGCCAAACATGTTACCTGCTTTGAAAAATCTGGGAGGAGGGGGAAGAGTTCAAGGTAGTTTTCAAGCAGAATTAGGAAAAATATTTCCAATTTAAAAACCCTGCTGGACCAGACCATGAGAAAAGCTGTTTCTCAATCCCAGCCCGTACTGCCAGCAGAAAACTCCAAGAGTTAACAATTGGCCTTAGAACGAAGATCAAATCCAGGGCACGCCAGCCGGTGTGATCTCAGAATGAAGATTCCACAGAGCTTGCGGCAGCCAGATTCCCTTTCTGAAAACTCAGAAAGATTTAAGGACCCTTCCCACTAGAGAAGACTTGCGGATTAGAGATAGGAATTTGTGGGTTGGCTTTTGTCTAATGGATGACAATTTGACACAGAGGACACCCACAAGGTTTTTAAAGGAATCCTACCACTTTGGACTAAAAAGCACAGAGGAGGTTCAAAACAAAAAGAGGTTCTGGGCCTTCAACCTAAGTCTAGCAGGAAGCAGGCTGAGAAAGTTACACAGCTGTGAGCTCAGACAGCTGAGCCCAGGGCCAGGGAGGATGCCCCAGGAGCAGAACACAGCCTCAGTGCCTGGGGCAGGGTGGGAGTGACACGTGCCTGGTGGGTTCAGAACTGCTGTGGACCAGCAAGAGCCACAGGTCTGCTGTCTCTCCTCCTTTTTGGAATAAAGTATGTGCTGCAGTTCTCCTGTGCCTGTGTCAGCACTGCGTGTGTGTGTGTATGTGTGTGTGTGGGCAAATGTGTGTAAGGTAACTCGTCTCTTGAGTATCTGGTCTTCAGATGGAAAGGATCAAATTCCAGGAGGCTCATCTACACGTGTACCTGATGTAGATGACAGTCCTGGCTTCAAGCCTGAGCCAGATGACACGAGGGGGTGAGACTCTGTGAATCTGGGGCTGGGGCGAGGGGACTTTGCATGTGGGAGGGCACACAGAAGTAACTAGTCTCCAAAGACAACTCTCAAAAAAACCCAGCTCCCTGTGTTGTCCTGGGCCCTCTGACTCCGTTTAACCAACAGAATGTAGTGGAAATTATGCTATTGTTCTGGTCAAAGTTTTTAAGAGGTACTGGTAGCTGCTGCTTTGCACCTTAACATCCTTGTAAGAATCTGGACCACCCTGCTAGGAAGACAGTGAAGAGGGAGCGGTCTTGAGACAACATGGCGGAGAACTGGGGTCTTGGATATACGATGGCCATTGACCTATTGGCATCAACCTCCAGCTGCAGGAGCCATATCTGCTGAGGCACCAGACGTGTGAGTGAAGAAGTGATCTCGGATGCTCCGGCCCTAGAAGGCATCTTGTGGAGCAGAGATGAGCTGTCCCCCATATCCCTGGTCCAATTCCTGACCCACAGAATCATGAGAAATAATGAAATGGTTAATGTTTTAAACCACTGTGATGTGGTTTAACTACCAGCAACAGATAACCAGCGCAGCAGGATGGGCCGGGAGCAACAGGCTGTACTCATAACCGGCTGCTACGTCACCTCCCTGTTTCACTCTCCAGACCAACTTTAAAGCTTTAACATCTTTTACTTGTTTGCACAGTAAGAAATTTAAGGGCTCTGTGACATCTCAAATACTCCTCTTATCTTACTTGGAAATGGCAAATGTCCTAATTGCTATCACCTAGCTGATTTACTGAGACATCAGGAAGACTGACACGAATGACCTACAACCAAAATATCAGATTCCAGGCAGGCACTGCTTGCTTTTTCGGCTCAAGGAACTTTTTCTGTAGTGGAGCAAAGAGCAGAACTGACTTTTGGTTGCATTCTCTGTATTAGTCACGTGTATTTTTTGCCGAGCCCCAAGAGGTCATTGAAAGCCAAAAGCAATGTTAAGTGTACAAGCTTTAAATAACTTACAAAGTTAATGTAATGAATGTAAGTGCTATCTGAAATCCATCACTCAGGGCTCGCTGCAGCCCCAAGCTATGATAAAACACCACTCATAAATTTATATTAAAAGTCTGCTCGATAGCAATTATTTACCAACAAAGATTTACTGACTGCACTAGAGACTGGGGGTTGTAACCAGGCAAATCTGTCTTTGTTTGGAGTTGGAGGGACCAGTGGCATTGGCGTCGGCTAGCACAGAGATCGTTGCGACACTGGGGGAACATTTAACAGCCAGGGTCCTGCAAGGCCACGGAGCCCCAGCCAGCTGCAGGCTGCGCCGTGGAAAGATCAGAGCATCCGCAGGCACCCCCAGGAAGCACAGATCTTTGCTGTGAGGCAGCATTTCTCATCTGCTTTAACAGCCGCTGGAGATCACACATGCATCTGACTGAAAGAAGAGGAGAGTCCGTGTGTGATTCAGCAGTGATATAAATTGAATTATCCTTCTGCACTGGAGGGGGTGCCAAGAGCTTCCTAATCACCAAGTTGAAAAAGACAATTGTTTTTCCAGGGTTTTAATCCACCCGCACAAATTCAGAAACGTTTAGCATTTCTGCTGCTTAAAAAAAAAAGTGCATTTCGAGTCCTCCTTTGGTTCCATAAGGAACACCTGTGAATGGTTCCTCAGTGTCTTGTGATTCACATTCTTAGTACTTTTGGGTATATTCTCATGGTAACAGTCAAAGATTTCTGTGAATTTCTAAAATGTCGCAGAGAGAGGCTGGCATCTTTACCAGAGTCTGCTCACCTATCATTCAATTTTCGCATCTGCATGTAGTACTTTTGTTCGAATCAAGATGTTCCCTGTAACACATATTAGACTTGTGGTTTACTTACGCTTAATTGACCTGAAGGAAGGAAAAAAAACTAGACAAGCGCATCTGGGTGAGTGGCAGGTGGATGGAATTTCATCATGAGAAACTGGGGAAGCACAGGGGTCGATCGTTCAGACGAGGGACAGGGACATCCTTCTCCTCGGGGCGTGGCCCCCCGCTGCGTCCCTCCTGAGATCCCCCTCTCGAGAACGAGACTTCTCTCTCTGTCCTGTTCCTGCTCTCTCATCGTGCTAGGCCGTCCCTCGCTGATAACAAACATACACTTTACCAAGAGCATGCCTAGACCCAGGGGGGAGGAAATTCGCACACTGAGGCGTCTGTTGTGGGGGGCGGGTCCGCGCGGCCCGCCCGGCCTGCCTCCATCACTTACACACGGCACCGCACTGACGCCAGCGAACCCCCCCGTCGTGAGTGCTGGATGGATAATCGAGAGTGTTGTGCGCGTTCCTGTTCTAATAGGAATCTCCACGCCAGTGCACTCTATTTAATAGGGACTGTGAGCGCCAGGAATTCTGCAGGACTGGGGCTGGTCAAGTCTGGCCTGGGGGCCAAATCTGCCTCTTCCAGTAAATAAAGTTTCGTCGGAACGCAGGCATGTGCATTCTCTCAAACCCAGCACTGGGAGAGCTCAGGAGGGGCAAGAAGGAGCGTGTGACTCGCAAAGCCTAAAACTCGCTACCTGGCCCTTTCCCAGAAGACAGACACTGAGCCCGGCTAAAGGACGTGGACCCACGCAGAAGCAGTCGGCAGCCACTGACTTGATTTAAAATTGACACATTGTTTTTCCCCCCAAGGTCCCATCTTGTATCCTCCCCTTACTCCCTGCCATCCTGGTGAAGACCCTTTACACTTTAGCACCGAGCTGCGGGGTCCTGGGCTCTGGGCTCCCATAACCTCAACTCAGACAAGCATCGCCTGGACCCTCAGGTAATAGTTGTTCTGGGCTGAATTACATCCCCCCAGACTTTTATGTTAAAGTCCTGACCCATATATTTGGAGACAGGGCCTGCAAAGGCTTATGGGTAAGTGAGGCCTTTAGGACGGGCCCTAACGCAGTGTGACTGGAGTTCCTACAGGAAGGGATCAGGGCACCTGCAAACGCAGGGAGGATGGAGGACACGGCGATGATGGCCAACGACACGCCAAGGAGAGAGCTCAAAGGAAGGACGGCGCCTTGATCTTCAACTTCCAGACTTCAAGACTTTGAGAAAATAAACGTCTATTTTTAAGCCCCCCCAGGCTGTGGCACTGTCACCGAGGAGGACCCTACGGGGCCTTCCCAGACCGACTGCCCCTCTCCCCAGGTCCTCCGCCTGTGTCTTTTCTGTAGAAAAACTTTAGCCTCCTAGGCCTTCCCTGAGTCTCAAAGAATAAATCTAATCAGAGAAATTGAGAAAATGCAGAAAGAAAGAAAAACAGTCAAGCAAGACAAAATAATAACAGTTCATTAAACAAAGTCAAGGACCTTCAGCTCTTCCTCAAGGGCTACACACAATATTCTGAGTGTATCCCTGAGCTGCCCTGCAGACACGGAAAGCCCCACCAGGTGGAAGAGGTTAACTCTGTGCTGCCCACCAGCACACAGACCCCAGAGCGGCTGGAGCCAGAAAGCTGATGCTACTGGCTTCTGACTCCCTCACCACCATCAGCAGAATGTCCACGAGCCGGCAACCTCCCCTCCCTCACCCTGTCCTTAAAAGCCTTTCCCTGAAAGCCATTGATGAATTTGGGTCTTTTCGGCACTAGCTGCCTGGACTCCTTGCTGGGCGTCCTGTGATCAGCACCACACTTCCCTTCACCACATCCTGGTGGTGGCGGTGGTTCACTGCACACAGGCGAGTGGGTCCAGGTTTGGCTGGTAACAGACTTTGTTTAGAAAGTCCTGAAAGACTAGTGCAACGGTGTACAAACAGGCTGGGCAGGGAAATGGTCTCATCCATCGGCGCCCAGCACAACACGCGGCACAGGCCGGACCTCCCACGCTCGCCCCGCGGCTCTCCACTCCCCGCTCGCTCGAGTCCTGCTCTTCCTTCCCTGCGTGTCTGGTAGGCACCTCGAATCGAGCACACCCCAGCAGACACATGGTTCACTTCCCCTCCATGGGCTGGGAGACCTCTGGGGGCCAGGTCTGCCTGACTAGCCTGCACAGTTATTTCTGAATAATTACCATTTATAGATATTCCTACTTCTAAAATATCTCCCCAAATCCAAAGTATCTCCCAATATCAAAGCAATCCATCAAAAACCTAAAACCAAAAGTTAAAAAGTGGGGCAGGAGTAACACCCCGTCACTCAATTAAAATGCCGCCGAATCAAATCCGGATGAGTGACCCACATGTTATAGGTTTAATGGGAAAAAGCAAGTGTGACAAAAATGACCAGATGATAGCCCCACCGTGGATCAGAACAGCTTGTGGTTCTAGGTGCAGAAAATATTCTTAAGTGAAAGGAGAAAACCGGGAACGGGCATTCACGGGAGGCAAGAAAGTAACCCCAGGTCACTGGCTTCCCGGGTCCTGCACGAACGGAAACACCCCAGCAAGTTTACACACCCGGGGCTGAGACGCAACTAACAGATGGCCCAACGTGACCAGTACCTGCGAGCGCGACCACTGCTCCACCATTTTCACTTTCCGCCTCGTTTAAAGTGTTTCCATAGAAACAGCAGGAAGCCCCCCTTCGCTGAACTCTTTTTTTTTTTTAATCGTAGTATCTGCTCCCCAGCCCTCCTCCAGAGGATCTATTATACCACAAATGGAAGCTTTGCTTCCAGCTGGTGGACGGGGTTGGGGGAGGGGGCCAAGGGACTAGGAGATGATTCTGGATCTTTAAGCAGCTCCCCCGTGATCCCCCCCAACCTTCTGGTTAGTAATATTTCTGTCATTCTGCCAGGTTGTAGGGTACAAAGGGTTACACTTTAATTGAGCTGTCAGCATCTCGGGCCATCCTATAAAGCCCCGATTATGCACGGCGGGGTTAGTGACACACTTGTTATTGTGGGTGCCCTATTTGCGAAACCCAAGCCCGCACCACGCGCAGGTCAGCTCACCCGCGCGACCTTCCTGTCATTAGCCGCGTCTATTCCTACCTCACCGCTGAGAAAATCACACGGCAGGGCTTCAAAGCGCCGGCCGGGACTGGATTCGACCAGGAGCTAATCACCCACAAATCCAGCTCAAATGGCAATAATTGGCTAAACTGCTCCCCTCTCCAGAGCTCAGCAGTAATTTGGGATAATAAAGAAAAGAATTATTCAGCCAACTGCCCCGAAATGTATGCTTTGTGACCGACACACTTCACATTTTAATAATGATGGACACAGAATCCAATTTAATTCCGTGTCAACGGAATAACCAGACAGAGAACAATGATGGGGAAGGGGAAAAGTTTGTTGGTTTTCTCCCTCTTTTTAAAAACCATGTTGACTCTGAGTAACACAGAGGAGATGTGGCTGCCCGTTCGGTCCAGCTGAACGACTCAGTCCCAACAAGAACCTAATGAATTCCAGACAGGGGTGACGAAAAAAAAAAATGCAGCTGCAATACACGACACTGGGGTAACGTGAAGCAACAACACAAAAGCCCCTCCTCACTGAAAGAAAAGAAACTGACAGCAACCTGGACCCGCAGCCCCTTCTTGAATCTCCTAGTTACTATTATCTCCTGATCGCCTTGTTTTCCTTCCCCCTCACCCTGCCCCTTCCTGTCACCGGGATTTCAGCAGCAGGGATGACAGGATCTGCATTTAGTGGCCACCGGGTGACACCTCTGGGGCCACCCCTGGACACTGACCGCCGTCCAGGACCGGGGGACCATGCGGCGGACCAGAGCCGCTCCATCACCCTCCGGGCAGTCCTGTCCTCCCACCCAGACCCCCCCGGAGGCAAGGACCACACACAAACCCATGGGCGCACATCACAAGCTAGCGATGAGCCCCACTCAGAGCCAGGGTGACTTCTACTAAAGAAAATCAGACTGAATTCAGCCACCTCCCTCGGAAGCCAGGCATCCAAGTGGGTCACAGAGCGAGGCTGGGGATGGAGGGACCCCCTTCGTGAGACGGCAGGCGTTTCCCAAAATACAAACTGCGTGACTGCACAGTGACAATGTGAATGCGGCAGAGAGGAGCTCCTGTACAAGCAACAGCAGAGCCTGCAGCTGCTTTTTCACTCAAGCAGATGACCCCTCAACCCAGTCGTCAGCACAGACATCACACACGCCGTGGCAACCGTTTGTTAAAATGCATGTGAGCGGGGTGTCTGAGCCCGGAAGCCAGATCGAACACATCAGGTAAACTGTGAGACGGTTTTTATTTCTCCGTCAGTCATCCATTAGTCTTCTGCAGGGGAGCTCCGTCTTTTCTCCCCTGACTAACACTTTTAAACGTGTTCTCCTTGGAGCACTCTGTTCTTGCTTCCTTCTAGCTGTCCTTCTACCTGTCCAGCGACAGCTCACACACCTGGCTGAGAGGCTGCCCCTGTGAGAGCTGGTTTCTTTGCAAGCTACACTCTGCCCCTAGGAAATCTCATGCACGGCCCTGACCAGCTCTCCCTGGCCCGCAGGTAGCTCATTCTCACCCTGTTCAGACCGAGCGTGCTCCTGTTCCCCATCACACCCACAGCGGACTTCCTCCAGCAGCACTGCCATACTGGTGACAGCTGTCGCTAAGCACAGTGTCCTCAGCCCCCAGAGCCTCAGCGCCCGCTGGGCCCAGAAGATCCCCCTCCTATTGCCACCCCTCGCCCAGGCGGCATCTCCTCATCAGCTTAAGCACCCCCAGCTCTGGACCTGCTCTGTCCAGTAGGGTCACCACAAGCCCTGTGTGACAAGTGAGGACTCCACCTGTGGTCGGTTCTGAGATTTGCTGTAGGTGGAAACCACACACCAGATTTTGAAGGCATAGTAGGGAAAAAAAGATAAGTTTTTCTATTGGTTACCTGTTGAAATGATTACTTTTGGAATAGACTTGGTTAAACAAAGTATTATTAAATTTAATATCGCTTTTAAAAAACTCTTTCTAACACGAATACCAAGAGAAGAGTGATTGTATATGTGGTTCACATTCTGTTGTGCTCTGACCGTGCTGCCCCGACCGTGGCCGATGTCCCCTGCCGCCGGGTGTCCACAGCACCAACTTCACCGGGGCAGGGACCACTCCCATCAGGCCCACGTTTCTTTCCTGAAAGCTGGCAAACAACAAATATTCAAAAAATGCTTGTTGAACAAATGAACAAATAACTGAATGATATAACCATCACCATGAATGGTAAGCGGTTTCATGGAGAGAAAATAATTGTGCAAGGTAACAGGACCAGTGAGGAGTGAAGACCAAATTTGGAACCAAATTGTCTTTAGGTTCCGATCCTTTTCCCCCCTGGGACTGCACCAAGGACCTCGTGCAGACTAAGCTAGACCCTCCCCCACGGCCTGTCATTGGGACCATGTGCCTACGCCTTGCACGACACAGCAAAGTTGACTAGAAATAGCACACTCGTAAAGAGATCTCATCACAGACCAAATCAATACACGTAAGTCTGCCTGCGCACATTCTAAGTGCAAACTGCTACCTTGGCATAAAGAAAACACCGCTCAGGGCCTGCCCCCGGGGTTCCTCTGTCTGTTTCGGAAGTTAAGATGCAGGCACGGGTGGAGGAAGGCCGTTCAAACCTGGACGCGAGCTTCTACTGGAGAAACCAGAGGAGGGAACGATTACTCACTTTGCTCCTGGTTAAGAAGAGAAGAAGGTTGACACACACAGCCATGTGTCAGCTTTCAGCCAAGACCCAACGCAGGGGAGGTGCCTGGCGGGCGGGCTGCCCCGCCTCCACCCTCTCCAGCACCTGAGTGGAGAGCCCCAAGCTTCTCAGCACAGGCAGCCTCTGCTGTGATGGGAACCTGCACAGACAGGAACCCCCTGGCTGACCCTCATCTCCAGAAACACTCCATGTGCCGTTTTTTTTTTTTTTTAATGAGCAGCACAAATGTTTCCTTCCACAACTGTCTACTATCCCCACAATGCCAATGACGACTACTAGCATTATTACGCCTACTTAATTTCTTGGAAACAGTACTATTGTGAACTGACAAGAAGATGAGAGAGAAAGAGAGAGCTTGAGATTGTGTTTTCAGAAAAACAGAGCGAACCTAGTCAGGGCCACCTACTGAGGCTGCATGCGCTCGGGGACAGCAGCACGCAGCACATGCTCGTGCGCTAGTTTCCATTTCAGTCACCTATCAGGTGCTCTGTTACCAGGCCACCCGAGCGGAAGGGGGTGCTCCTGCTCTTGGTCTTTGTCTAACAGAGTGAGTTCCAACAAAGATTCCGGGCCACCCAGGAGGCAAGATGCAAAATGATTCTCTTTCTCCCAAGTGGTCCTGTTGTCTGACATCCAGGATGTCAGGTGGAACATTTCCATCAATTCCAGCATCTTCTCCACCATTTTCATTTGAGGAAATGTCAGGTTGCTGAAAATCGTGATCAAACGGCTATATGTGCCAGATAAAGGGTCATTTACAGGATTATTCTCTTGGTAAGCAGGAGCCCGTGTACCCGCTAGACCACCAGCTGCCCACCAGGGACACCAGTGGGTCCTTCCACAGACAATCATCGGCTCATCTGTCTTAGAGTATTTGGGACCAAGGAGGGGGAAGACAGCTGTCAGCATACACACTGCCAAATCACAGGCAGGGGCTGCCCTGCTGAATGTACACAGTGTGTGTTGAGGACAGATGACAGTGACCGTGGGACAGCTTGGATGTACTTCTTTTCTACCAAACACCCTCTACAAACATTCTCTCTGCTCCAATTGAGGGGGAAAAACAGAGACAGACTGCCGTTGTCATCAACGAGAAATGTGTTCCCTAATTATGGAGCAAAAATCAAGGGCCACCAATCACACCTCATGAGTATAAAAGCTCTGTCTAAAATTCTCAGCAGCTGTCCAAAATGTGCTTACAGAAATGTCTACGTTAAAAGGAAAAGACTATACCTTATTTTCACTCCAAAGTCCTCAAATACCAAAATTTAAAATATCAAAGGATGGTGTTCACCAAATCCTGATTCATCACATTCAGAAAAAAAAAAAAAAAGACTCCAGTGATGTCGCTCTAGAAGTTGACTGTTAATCAGGACAATTTAATGATGAAACACTGCGAATACGGTGTCAGCAAGTTAAAAATGGCCTTGTTGTTTCAATACAAGAATCAGTTAGTATATACTATATATAAAGTATTGTATTTCATGCCCCATTTACTGTAACATATTAGTGGGTTCAATCATCAAGTAACAACTGTTTCCTTGCCGGGTTCAGATTCTGGGGTGGGGTGGGGAGTCTGCAGTGGGAGAAAAGCCGTGGGGGTCCAGGGGGGCATACGCACGTACAGAGATCCGGACCTGCTCCTTTTATGGACCCATCAACAATATTAAATAATTGCACATCTAGAGTCCAGCAAGTAAGACAGTCTTAGAGAATGCTTATTTTTTTAATGCAAACGACTGAGACGTTATCAAACGTGTTCTTCTTCATTTAATTATTCAAGATTACTCAGAAGGCAGACGAGACAGCAGAGCCTTCTTGCAATTATCGGATTGATTCACTTCACTATCAAAATGTCAGAAATATTTATTAGGAAAAACAGACTACAAAAACTACCACCTCTCTGCAAAGCAAAACGCTGTACAATCTTTATGAACCATTTGCAATCCTTGGTCACTTTTTTTAAAAAAAAAATCCCAAACTGAGAATAAGACGGGATATTTCACTTGTTGAATGTCTCTCTGATTTAACGCTGTCCTAGATACCACCCTGTTTATCTAGGATATGAGACTGGAAGGTATGGGGAGGCAGTGGTGACTGGAAATTGATGCGATTAGAAAGAGCTCGCTCTTATACTGAATCCATAAATGGTCTCCTGGAAGAAAAAACAAGGAACAACCACCCCTGGTTTCAGGTTGGTTAAGAGGTTGAAGGCTGAGCCTTCACAGAATGACTTCCAACAGAGCACAAAACTGTATTTCTCTTTTTGCCTTGGGTGCCAGGATGCTCAGAAATAGTCATGCTTTACTGAGTGTAGGTTTTCTGGTAAATTGCCTTTTCCTTTATTGCCTGGCAATTAACTTTTTATTGTTTTCATGAATGTCTGGGTTTCCTTTAGCATAAGATGAAGTTGAAAGAAGAAGAAAAACAGTTGAGAGGAAGGTTTAGCCTCAAAACTCAGGGCATAAGAAAGCAATTAAGAGACTGGTTTGGGAGGGGAAGGGAGCCCATGTGGTTGCTGATCCCAGTCTGGTTCCTCCTGGAGCGGCTCCCAGGGCAGCCGCACCACCTCTGCCCAGTGGTGGACGCATCAGCTCGCAGGTGTCGGACCTGAGCTGCCCTTGAATCTGTTTGTTACTTCTTGCTGCCAAAAGAGGCACCACGCCAGGGTGGAGGCAATTCGGTCTTTGAAGTCCTTACAGCGCTGCGAGGGGCAGGCTCTTCAGACAATAGTTCAGAACTTGTTCAGCAAAGCTTGATTTTTTTTTTTCCTTCAAAGGTTGAAATTTGTTCTACAGATAAAAGTAATGCCTTCAGGGAAAATAACTGTAAGGCATTCCTGACGAATTCAAGTCCATCTGAGCATCAAGCTACTAATGTGCCAAGGTACAGTCAGCTAAGAAAATACAGTTTAAAAAGCGAAACCAGAACTTAGGGGGAAAAAAAAAACTGCTCAGAAAAAATAAGGTCTGATGCTACTTGTTTTTACTTAAAAGGTGGTAGACCCAAGAACGTACACATTTATTGAGGTAACATATTTCCATTTGTTTTCAAATTTTTTTTTTAGTTTTTTTTTGGGGGGGTGGGCAGTGGGAGGTAATTATATTTACTTATTTTTAGAGGAGGTACCGGGGTATTGAACCCAGGACCTCATGCATGCTAAGCACGTGCTCTACCACTTGAGCGCTACCCTCTGCAACATATTCCCATTTTGAAAGAAGCGGGAAGGAAAAAGAGAGGGTTGGAGATCTTAGGATGCAGGCTCTAACAGGGCAATACCAGCTTTTCCTCTCCGAGAACAGAGAAAGGGTCTCTGCCTTGGCCAATCATTCCTCCAATTTAACTTCTAAAACTTCTCATGGGTGGAGAGGGAGTTAATAAAAGAAACAATATGTATAACAAAATGCAAGGTGCCCAGAGTACGGCTAATGGAATTTGATGCTGGCTTTAATTTTAATGAAGAAAGTTGCCAGTAGCAACAGAACTGTCAGCCGCCGCTGAGCGCCATTAATAAAGACGGAGAGGCATCAGAGCCCGGCATCAGTACAAAAGGTTCCCCTCGCTCCATGCTGTGCTAAATTGGCTGCCCAATTTTTCTTAAGTGTCCATTCTATTTAGAAGACAATTTATTAATTTTTGCCATTTATTGTCAGTTGACAGGCCATCATTTTGGAGCCCGAATTTTAGATGAAAACTAATTGAAAAGACTGGCAGTATTTATGAGGGGTATTATTTGTCAATTACAGCACAAATACTCCTTGCTACCACCGACTCGGACGCCCCTGCTCCTCGGGTGTGAGGACTGGTACTGCTGGCATTAAAATATGAGTAAGTCTCTCCCAGCTCATCAGCTCATCAATTTCAGAGGCATGAGGGGAAACCACCTTCACGTTAGAGGGACCTTTCATGGTGGATGGATATGCTGTAACTTTTGACAAAGGGGAAGAACACATCAAGTAATTGTGCACACAAAGTATAATTCACTGTGAAATAATTCATATTCATTACTTCCTATCATCTCTGGAGAAGAGTCATAGTAACTACTTAAACGATCTGCTTTTATAATTTTATACAGTTTTAAAATAATTTCCCCAAAACTGCTATATTTTAAACAAATTCAAGTAGATGTATATGCCCTGTCTGTCAATTTTCCAATTTATTTTCATTTAAAAAAACTGAACTACAGTCAGCTTATAATGTGTCAATTTTTGGTGGACAGCATAATGTTTCAGTCTCAATTTACCAACTTGAAGGCTCAATGTCTTAAAGAAAAAAACAACACTAAGCCTTACCTTTTATAAGGAAAAATTCTTTTAATCAGTAAAAAGCCCTTCAGAACCTTGCAGCTAAAAAGTTTGATCAATTCATGTTATGTTCACATCCTGCAGCATTATCTTTTCAGGTTTTAACTAATGTTTCCAAAACCTTGGATAACATATGCTGGAACAATGAACAGAATAATTTGCGTACCAACTAAAGAAAAATTAAATGAGTAGTAATTTTACATGCCCAACTTATGTTTCCTTTCTGTACTAATGTTGCTGATGGAATTTGTTCAAGATTGCTATAAGGTTTTAGCCATTAAGATAAGCATTTTACCCAAATGGCAATACTAAATTAAACGACGTACAGCCACAGCGTCTTGTCAATTACCTGGTCCTCCGCCAGAGAAACGACAAGTCCCTGGTATTGCCCAGGCAGCCATGCGGAGGGCAGTTACATTTGCCTAATACATTCAAGCATCCAAACAAACAAACAAAAAAACGTGGCACAGATCAAAAGGGGTATTTCAGGATGGACTTTGGCAGACTTCTGGGTTCTTCAGTGCTTTTAACTGGAAAAGCTTTCTTTGTACCAAAAGCAATTCCCAAATGACTTCTGGGCTGAATTCTCGGAAATCAGTTACAGGCACCCACAGAACATGCTTGTCTTGGTCTTTCCTTACCAGTGACTGACCTTGTATTTGCCGCCATCCCAAAGCCGGCAGGCAGGTGGAGGGGGGCCCTTTGTCATTCATGTATGGTGCACCCGTGGAGAGATGGGTGATGTGTGGGTGACACTCAAGCTATGTTTGTGTGCACATCCACTTTTGCAGTTTCTGTTTTAAAGTAAAAGCTGCAGCCAGGGTGGTATGTTCCTCCCCGGATGTGCTTCGAGCAATCGAGGAGGGATGGGGACAGGAGGGGGAAGGGGCCATGGCCAAGGTCCCCAGGTGATGCTCAGAAAAGCTCCAAGGAGCAGCACCCCAGGCATGCACCGCCTCTCCATGGAGCTACTGACGGGGGGCTCGGGACCTGGGTGGGCTCCAAGGGGGGCACTTTGCAAGGAACACTGGTTCCCATGTAAACCAACTGGGACCCATTACATAGGGTGTGATGGAGCTCGTGCATCTTTCTGCTTGTCTGCAGCAGCGTCCTGGATGAGGCCTAACCAGACTATGGGACAGGAACCAAGCAGCTTCTCATGGCCTGAGCCGACCCATACTTACAAGAGGTCTTCAAGGCTCAGCCTCAAGCAGGCAGCATGTCTGAGGCAGCTCTCCTTCCAGTTCTGTTGAAGTAACTGACATGCATCACTAAGTTTAAGGCATACACCATGATGGCTTAATTTACAGATATCGTGACATGATGACCACAGTAGATTTGGCTGATGCCCATCTTCTCAGAGAGACAGAATAAAAAGAAAAGAAAACACGGGGAAAAAAGATTTCTCTGGCATGAGAACTCCGAGGGTTCACTCTGCACCATGAGCCCTCACGCCAGACAGCAGAGGGGCTGGGCCGTCACACTGCTCATTACATCCCTCGTGCTTACTTAGCTCACAAATGAGTGACTGGGAGTCCGCACCTTCCCACCACCTTCCTCCAGCTCCTCCTCCCCCCACCTTCCGCCTCTGGTCACCACGAATCTGCTCTCCTTCTGTGCAAGTCTGGTTTATTGTCTCGTTTGGTTTTCTTTAGATTCCACATACAAGAGAAGAGCTGAGAAGCAACGGCGGCCCTGGCAGGGATGTTTACTGGTGGCTGTCCTGCTCTCGCCCCTCTTCTATCTCTGCCTGTGTACACCGGGCCAGCAGGTGCCCTGGGTCAAGGCCACTGCTTCGCTGGTGCACGTCGAGTCCCCGAGTCATGAGGGCAGGGCCAGTGCTGGACTGGAAGGCGGCCCATGTCAGGGTGCTCCCCAGTGAGTGCCACGGGGGGCCCTCGTCTGAGGCCACTGCTGGCTGCCACACGGAAAGGACAGGAGAGCCTGGGCTTCAGCACAGGGAGCCCGAGATCACGCGGGGCCTGAACCCAAAAGGGTTCAGAGCTGGGGGGTGCCTGCTGGTGTCACAGCATGGGGTCACCCCTCTGCTTCCTTGCTGGGCCAGGTGAGGTGCATTTTCTCCTGGACACACGATCCAAATCACCTGGGTGAGCCACTGGGGGCGGGGACGAAGCTAAGGGAAGGAGCTGGAGCCTCAGCAATGCAGGATTAAGATGCAAATTTAAAATCCAGTGCTTCTGAGCCAGGGCTGGCCTCTGGGGAGCGCAGCAGTCTCTGCTTCCAGAGTCCCCAAGGGTAAGACGCCCACTTCTCGGCAGCGTGAAGACCGAGGCTGTTTGCTCCCTCCCCCAGTGCCTGGTCGCCCACTCGCTGAAGAGCCGCCCGTCCCCCGGGTCGTGGAGACGAGAGGAGGCGGTGTGCGTAGACGTGCACTGACAAGAGAAAACCCCGAAGTTCAGGGCAATGAGTCTAAAGGAGAGGAAGATAGATGCGCTGTTTGTACTGAAACCTGGAATCACTCCATTTGTAATTCAGCATAACTCAGTGTTGTTTGTTTTTTTTTAACTATAGTTGATTTACAATGTTGTGATCAACTTTTGAAACTCAAAAATATATCCCAGATAAAATACGCTGAGAATTAGGTTTGAAAAATGATAAAGCTGCAATTGACTTAATAATGAAGTCTAGAAAGTCCTGATGCTGTTTAAACGAAGGAGCAAAGCGCACTGAGCATTTCAGGCAACGTCTCCTTCTGAGTAAATACACGAGTGATCCTGTGATGCCTGCCAAACCACCATGATCCCCCGGCAGAGCCGCGCCACCGTTCTCCGGGACCATTGCTGCCTGTCCGCCCCCCACCGATAACCAGACCTCAGTCTCCTGCGTCAGCAGCGCCAGTGTCTCCATGGTGAGCCTGAGAACTCCGATTTGTGGAGCATCACAAAGGAACGCCCGCATCCTCTCTTCCTTTAAACCTTCCCTGCTTTTCTTTTCCCTTACACAATTAGGTAAGAATCCATTCGTCAGCCTAGTTTAAAATAAATGATGTTGAGATTTCAGAAGTAACATACGGAAAAGAACTGAAAACTTTCCCTCTGACGCGTCCTCTCACGACGAGCACGTCACAACGTGAGAGCTGGCCACCGTCCTGGGCTAGAGCAGAGGACGTGAGCTAAATGTGCAGGCATCAGAACTGTTCACAGACCAGCTCCAAAACCAAGGAAGCCTAGAGAGCAGTTTCCTGTAATCTGCTCCATCAACTTCTACATGAAAAACGTAGTAAGAAAGTAAAGCAGGGGGCAACCAGCCATCTCTGAAACTGACCATGAGACCACGTGTCAATCACTCATTCAACGCGATGACCGACAGCTTAACAGATGATGCAAGTAAAGCTCGGGCCAGTTAAGACACCTCCCTAAAGGCAGAAGCGGCAGGGCCAGGCACCGAGCTGGCCTCGATCCCAAGCCCTCTGTGCCCACAGCCGCGTCTTGCGGCCCCGAGCTAACTCCCTGGCGTGGAGTCTGGCTGTGGCCGTGGCTGCATCGCCGTCAGCTGCCGCAGGGTCAGCGGATGGCTGGGCAGTGACAACCGCCGCTGAGGGTGGAATGAGGAAGCACCGGGCCTCACGTCTGTGAAGGAGGCACAACTGGCTGGGACGTGGAGGTGGGACAGAGCGGCTCCTCTGAGGCCACCTGGAAAACGGACACCACGCCCCGCCTCAGGGGGTGGGCAGGAGGGAGGCGGGAGCCACCCTCTCCGCCTTGTGCCTCGTGGTCTGCCGACGGGGCTGGGAGGCAGAATTCATAAAGAAGACACGGAACGTGGTCCCTGCTGCGCAACGTTCTCCGCCTGTCCACCTTGACCAAGGACGGGGCCTCAACCGTCTCAGCTGTGACGGCCACGAGGCTTGACCGTAAGGGTTTTCACGGCTTTCCTACTGGCTCTGTTGGAGGTGACCCCAGGAATTCTGGAAGACAAGGTAACTGCTCCGTAGAGCAGCTCCACTTTCTCCCGCTGAGTAATCTGGATTCCGCATCTCGGCCTCAATCATTCCCGTGAGCCTCTGCATCTCACTCCTTTCTCTTTCCCCCAAAGAAAGCCCCGAACTGGCGTATCTACCGAAGGTACTTGCTTCGTTAAATAATGGGAGTCAGCGGGCACAGCTCGACTACAGCAGCCAGTGTTTCTATACTCGGAGGTGAAGAAGAGAATCGGAGTTTCCCAGGAATTTCTGCTAATAACATTATTTCCCAAATTAATCCTGAAAGTCACTGACGTTTATTTCCTACCGAACCCAAACCAACCAGCCACCATCCTATCTCCCATCATGTCAGTCTGTGGGCTCCTCATTTTACTCCCCACAAAAATGAATGTGTTTGTTCTAGAAATTTCAGCACTTGTAAACGCACTTATCATACTTTGCTCCCTAAATGAGGTTGAATAATACATTCGGCCTGATTAAATTTTCATTAACACTCAGAATCATTCTTCAGTCATATTGCCTGTAAAACATTCTGGCTTTGGAGTCCCCCAGTAATTACCAGAGGGTCTTGCAAAGTGATACCTAGTGATGCAAAGAAAAACAAAATTGTCTCCTGGACGATCTAAGACAGATAACAACTGCGGACGGAAAGAAAGATCACATCCTCTTATTTGCCACCTCCCTGGGGGACTGAGCGATTTATCTGTACCTGCCTGGGGGTTAATTAGGAAGAAACAACTAACACCACAAGGAAGTTGACATTACAGGTTCAAGGTATTTCTAATTCAGTATCAGAAGCAGTGAGAAAGTCACAACCTTGTTCCTTAAAAAAATCCCTCCCTTCACTTGCCTGTTAACACAAGATTTCTAACCTTTAAACAGAGAAGGGGGAAGGTTTTTCCCTGTACAGTCTGTAAAATGCAGCAAAGACAGATCCCTTTAGACAATGTTTGATTTTAATGCCTTACATGTGTACAATTGCTCGTGCTCCGAACACGCAAAGCTTCAATAACCGGGGGGGGGAGGATAAAGAAGAGGAGGAAAGTCCTTGCGGGAAGAGTCGGCACCCTCACTGACTTCCCTCCTTTGTGGGGTGGATCGCCCGGCTATAGGAATTAAGGGGTCTTTTGTAAGTTGCCCAACTTGGTGCAGAGTTCCATCTCCCCGCCTCTACCTTCCATAACCTCGTTGTTGGAAGATGTCAAAGGTCCATCAGGGATGCTCGTGAGCTGGGACAAAGAGCGGCCGCCTGCGTGCTATCAGGCCGATCTGAGTCCACCTCTGTGTTCACTCCCACCGCTAATTCATCATGGCCCGGACAGCTGGGCTGATTGCGGGCCTCCCGGCACAATGCGGGGCCGGCTGACCATCCCTGGGCCCTGGCCGGGGGGAGGGCTGCCGGCACGGGCTCCGGCGGCCGGAGATAAGTGCTGGCTGTCAGTGCAAGGACAAAGAAGGGCAGGCCCTGGGGAGAGAAAGGAGATAAAAAGAAATTCTCCACAACTGCTTTATCTGATGAGGGTTATGGCTAATTAATTACAAACTCAATTACCTAACCCTTACTTCAGCAGTCTCTATCCATTAAGAGATAAAACTTGACTGACAGCTAACTTTCTCCTGCCCACACAGGCACCCAGCAGACTGCCTTCCTTCTACGTGCTAACACCCAGTTTCCTAAAACGATCTCCAAAGCCACTCAGACCTGTCGGGCGCTTGTCAGGAGCTGGCCCGGATCAGGCCCCCCACTTCCAGCCCGGGCCCCCTGTCACCTGCTGGGAGGGCCCCGGTCCCACGCGGGGCCCAGCCTGAGAAGGCGACACCCAGACAACAGACAACGGACGTTATGTACACGCGCCCCTGGTCCCTGCGGCATCCTGGGCGGGTCTTTTGATCTGGGTCCTGAGACTGGGGAATGGGCTGCAGGACAGGCCTCCCTCCTCCCGAGCACACCTCCCAGTCAGGACCAGGGGCGGGGCAGCAGGAGGGCTCTGCACAGTTTACATATCAATTTCCACTTCCCCCCGAAATTCTGGACAGGCCTGACCTTCTTTTCAGCTCTGCTCGCACCTCGTTTCAGAGCCGGCAGCAGCTCACAGGCCCGCTTCATCAATAGACTCTATTCAGCGAAGGTTGTTAATCTCTTTCACCCTCTCCGCTTTGCCCACTTTAATGTATTTTCATGTCTATAAGTTCTTTTAATAAGCTGGGAGGGTCTGGGAGAGAAATACTTCAGGTTTCCTTACTGCTCGTCGCCAAAATTGCCGCTGGCGTTCCGCGGCCGAGATGTGCTGGTGGCGCATCCAAACACCGGCTCGCTCTCTGTTCTTCCCAGGAGGCGGCCAGGACCCCCCGGCTTTCCAATCGGCACAGTTTTTTCCACAGAGGGCAGTTGGGACACTTCCCACCCCCCTCTTCCTCGTCCACAGGCTCCTGCACTTGGAGCTCCCGGTGGTCTCCTGGGTGGGAAGCGGAGACCAGGACAGATATCTGGGTGTGGCGCCGAGCCCAGTACACTGCCCCAGGCATCCTGGCCTCCCAAAAGGCTGCAAATGGTTCAAGGTGGGGAGACCGAGGGATGCTGCAGCTGGCAAGGCAATGAGAGCGTGCTCAGCACACCCTGCCTTAAAAACCCCTAAACCAGCATCGTCCCCTCCCCCCTCCAAGGCCGCGCCCGGAGCATCGTGGGGAGGGTGAAGTTTACGGGAAGGACGTGGACCTTCCTCTGCCTTTTCCCGGAGCTGTCCGAGGGTGTTCACCTCTCGTGCCCTCCAAGCCCAAACCCCGCAGCAGTCGTGCAGCCTTTTCCTCCCGGCAGCGAGAGCCAGGGGAACGCTGACACACAGTCAGGACACAGGGCCTGATGGGCGCGGAGCACGGCTGGTGCCAGCATTCCAGGCCAGGCTGGCGCCCAGAGATCCCGGAGGGGCTGGCTGGCGCTCCCGAGGCTGAGCAGCTGGGAGGCCACCTAGAGACCACATCTCCTGGACACAGGAGAGTCCTGTCAGTGCCAGCAAGCCAGCACCGTCTGGGAGGCCCCTCCATGGGGTGTGGGGAGTGGGGGCACTGTGTTTGGTGGGAGAGGCTGGGCTGACTGAAGACGCTGGGTCGGGAACCAGCATTGCCATTGACTTGCCAAACAGCCCCGAGCAGATCAGGCACCCCCTTCCTGCAACAGGCACTGGTCCCCCCAGATGGATGCAGACTTGCAAAGCCACGGGTCCCCTGGAGCGGACCTGACATGAGTGGGCTGTGGGGCAGGCCATGGAACTCCCTGACCTCGCTGGGCCGTCAGCATCTTTCCAAGTCCCGGACAGCCCGGCGCCCATCGCGTAGACAGCATGAAATGAATGTGAATACCCTTGGCAAAGCAGCTTTTGCTCAGGAATACACCGCAGCTATTCCAAGTGGTCCCAGAGTGTTTCTGGTCAAACGCCTTCCTGCCAGCAGCCTCAAGTAAAGAGGAAACAGCTCACCCTCACTTGCCAACGTGGCTGCGGAATGCAAGGTACCCAGGACGACCTCGCTGCAGGGAGACGTGGAGCCCTCGGCGCAGCTGCTGGGGCCCCAGGGAGCCAGGTGAGTCTGCTTAGAACTTGAGAAACGTCACTAATTTTTAAAGTAAGATTAGGAAGAGGGGTAGCAGTTAATAACTGTGGCTACTGGTTTTTCTGTATTGTTCAATTAAAGTGGATTTTTTCACTGCCGGGCCTGAGTTGCTGTCTACACAGGGGAGACCACGTGGGTTCTTCCTCCATGAGTCCCACTCCTTTGGCTCGTGTGCAGCAAACGGTCTGTGTTTTCTTTGAGGCCACGTTATCAACCCACCAGGGCTTGCGACCATCTGTGCATCGTAAAGAGGTACGGCTGAGGGCGGCAGCCCGGGGCTGAGACGCAGAGGTGGGCAGGAGTAGGGGCAGGTGTGCAGGCCCTGTAGGTGAGGGCTGGGGTGATGGGGAAGCTGGCCCTCCTCAGAGCATTAGTACGTCTTAACTTCGTTTCCAGTCGTTGTCCTCCACTAACGAGGGAGAGCAGCGAAGGAGACTGAGGTAGTGAAGCCAGAGGCGGGGGCAGGACAGGTGAGCCGGGAGACAGCATCTCAAGGAAAGAGAGAAGCTGTACGCCACGTGCAACAGGAAGACGGGCACGTCGGGTGCAAGAACACATCTCCTTCCCACCCACGGGTGGGGCAGGAGCTGGGCACGTGGACTGTGAGGCAGAGAAAGACCCGGAGAAGGGAGGGCGAGGGGCCAGGTGAGCCTGCAAACTCCACGCCTGACAGGTAACGCCTGCAGCGGGCAGCTTCCCACCTGGGCTGGCATCCTCAGAGAACAAGGGCACCGTCACGGTGGACTCAGGAAGCCTCTCTCAGCCACACGTCTGTGACGCAATGCAAACCCACGCCGCGGCCCAGCCGGGGAGGGAAGACCCCGATGGGAAACTCAAAGTCAGCTGGCTTCCACCACCACCACCAATCCAACAGAGGAATCACTTTTGAATCTGATTGGAAATGATGAATACTCAGAGAGACATTCAGAAAAAACCGGTTAATTACAGTCATATGTGTCATCATAATTGGCCCTTGTTGGCCAATAGAAGGAAGACATTTGCAACTTTCCCCAGGAAATTATATTCTAAATCCTTCACGAGGTGGACCTCGTCCTTTTTTCTGAGAAAACTTGATGGCGGTCTTTAGTATTCACTGGCATAATTAGGACTGCAGTTAATTTCATTAAATTCTCTTGCTGCTAAATGAAGCAGATTATGAGACATCTTTTATTGCAAGGCGTGAAATTACAGCCTGTCAGCTGCCAATGGTGGGGTGAAACTAATGAATTACAGGGTAAATAACACCAGAATTAACCAGCCAATTTAACATAGCGCCACGGAGCAAAGTCATTTTTACTTAGAGCTTTAAGGAGCAACGTGATGCTGACCAGGGTACCTCTGAAGCACACGTATGAACAGGGAGTCCTGGCCTTTCAGACCCAGCACACGGAGTGGGGCGGCGAGGGGCGGCGAGGGGCGAGGGGGAAGCAGTCACGGATTCGACTCTCAAACGGGAACAGCATTAAGAGCCCAAATGAGGGAAACTCTCCCAAATGTTTACAAGCTGGGGAAGAAGGTAAAGAAATAAATCACCAAGGTACAGCTGTGTTTCTCACTCAATTTGTTGAGAAGATGAGGAAAACTTGAGCCGTGTGCTCTGTTCAGTGGTACCGTTTCACACCCCAAGTAAGCGATCTGGGAAACACACATGGACTTTGAAAACAGCACCTTCCACGTGAATGATCTTATCTCATCCTGAGCCCAAGGAAAGTAGCAAAGGCCAGAATGGCCACGCGCCAAAGGCAGGAAGAAAAGATGATCAGTGTGTTTCTGCACCAGTGTCCTTCCTAAAGCAACACTGTTTTCTGAATGGAAGCCTCTTCCTCAGTTTCCGACTCTGTTAGCAGAACCACCATCCTTACAGGCAGGCACCTAACCTCAAAACCTAAAACCTCATGAAACGTTCCTTTCAGCCTCCAACTGGAAATGCCAGTGGGCCCTGGGGGAGGTCGGCCTGTGCGGGTGCCCACCCCCCGCCCCTCGCCCCTGCACCAGGTTCCCATCACCTTGTTCAACATGTTCGGACTGGGATGGGTCAACCGCTCTGTGGGTGTGGAGAGGGGAAGGCCACAGCCCTGGAGAACCGCGGAACCTCTTCTGACAGGTGTCCTTGCAAACTCTTCTGTTCCATTGGGTTTCCGCGGGGATTCCTACACATTTACGGATGGCTTTCATCAAAAATCTCCTCTGAGTCCTAGAGGCAAATTCCCAACTGCCTCCTTCAGATGACTGGCTCCTGCAGACAGACACACCTTCACACACAATCTCAATAAAACATACAAGTGTGATGGAAAGTAGACTTGAGCGATAGTGAGATGAAAGTTTCTAGGGAAGAGGAGGTGGAATTCAGTCTCGGCAGAGCGGGTGTGCTGGAGGCCCCCAGGCCACCTCCAGGCCGATGACCAGCAGGAAGACTCAGGAATCGGCAGTCACGCTCACAGCCGTGGCCTACTACAGCCGAAGGGTGCGGCTCACAACCAGCAGGGAGGCAAGGCACACGGGGGGGGCATCCAGGTGCGGCCTGCAAGGGGCCCCTCCCAGTGGAGCCACACAGGACCCACTGAGCTCCTCCCCCGATGAGTTGTGACGACACAGCAGGGACGCTCAGGGCAGGTCACGCATGCACCCTCTGCCTGGCACGGGCCCAGATTCCAGGCTCCCCAGAGGAGAGCAGGTGCTCAGCATAAACCATCCTCTGCCCAGTTCAGGGAGTTTGGGGACCCCTCCCCAATTCCCGGACACCAGCCAAGGGCCCTTTTGCAAGCAGGCTACTCCAGGGCCAGCAGTCAGGCCTGCAATGTGAACTCTTTCCTGCAAGCTGGCCAGAAGAAAGGTGGGGAGCGGGCTGGGAGGGAGGTGGGCAGGCAAGGACGTTCCAACGGCGGGAGGCCTGGACACAGGGGAACCAGGACTGAGCCAACACACGGGGCCGGCCTCTCGAAGGGGCAGAGGCTGGACTGGCGTTTAGGGTGGAGGGTGGGCAGGATGAGACGAGGAACATCCCAGGTTCCTGACCGGGGTGACTGTGCATGTCACCGAGACAGACAAGCAGACCTGGGGCTCAAGAAAGGAGGAAAGAGAAGAAAAGGACCCCCACAGATGGGCAGGGCTGGGGCAGCTGGCGGGGGCTGGCCAGGGTCCCGAGGAAGCCCAGGACGATGGTGTGCACGGCTCGCTCGCTCCCCCCACGGGCCGTCTTTCTATCGCGGAGCGTCGGGGACAGCAGACATTTCTGCACCCGTGTCTGTGACCACCTGCGTTCTCTTTGGCTCTGGTGCCCCCTGACATCATCACAAACGTGGTCTGACTCAGGAGGCGGTGGGGTGGGAGGGTGGGGGGGTCACCCCTGCACTCTCCTGATACCTGAGATCTTGGGACCACCCAGCTGTGGGCACCCCTGAGGCTCCCCAACAGCCCGGCCCTTGGGACTAAACGGTCTGGGGCGTGTTTCCTATCCTGTCCGGGCGGCCTGCCTGGCCTGATGCAGGGCCTGTGGCCTGGAGACTGCCTTTTCCACTGCCTCACAACTGAGTCCAGCCAGGGACCCTCCAACAGTCAGTCGTAACTGCTGCCCAGAACAAGAACTGCAGACAGGTGCGGGGGCAGGGGCGGGACAGGTGACCCACTATCGTCGCCCAGTGTGACGGGCGCTGTGATGGTGCTGTGCAGAAGGCCGTGGGAGGAAAGCCAGGAAAGCTTCTGAGGGGAGGCAGCACTGACCCCAGACCTGGGCCCGCAGGACGAGCCAGGTGGAGGCAACGCGGTCAGTAAACACTGTGTGCAAAGGCACAGCACTGAGGGGCACTGAGGCCCGGAGACGTGGGTGGGGGACACGGCTGGGACAGAAGGAGGACAGGGACAGGCCAGGTCAGGCCTGGAGCGCTGTGCCAAGAGGCATGAACTTCTGGCGAAGGCCGGGAGAGGGTCTGAAGCAAAGGCCCACCCTGGCGTCCTGGGAGCTGTTTCCAGCCTGCAGATGCCTTCACGCTGGCCCCTACAAATTTTTCATGTTTTTTGGAATCAGTGGCCAACATTTAAAAATGACAAGATTTGATACACAAACCCAGATTCCTGGCTTCCTTTAAAAACCGGGACCATCTGGGAACAAGGGGGCCAAAGAGTAGGAGGACGCGGATGTAAGTGATGGCCGCTCTCATGTGACCCAGGCCCTTAGCCATCCCCCACCCCAAGCCATCAAATGTGCCCGCTTGGCACCTGTGACGCATTTGTGTTTGTAATTCCTGCATTAAACTTCTTGATTCATTTGGCCACACAGTCCACTGACATGCCGGAGTCAGGTGGAAAGGTCCCGCCAGGAACCGTATTCACGAGACCAAAAAGATCCCAAAGGTTACAGACCCTGGGAGAGTTGGTTGGCTTAAAAACAGAAATCTCCAACTCAGGGCCGGAGGTGCCAAGAGCTGGGAGCTCAGGAAGATGCTGCTGCCTGCTGGATAAGACAGCACAGGAGAAGGAGATTCTGCAGGGACAGGACACCCAGAGGTTTGCAGAGGCAAGTGTGTGCAGGGCGAGGTGCAGGAACCCCAGAGAAGAGAGTGTCATCTCCCAAGAAGGAGGCCTGACAGCATCATTCACGGAGAGGAGTCGGGCTGTGTGAGGGCAGGGCTTCTGTGGAAATGGGAGTGTCATTCACTGGCCCCAGAAAACAGTCCCACTAGGAGAGAGGCCCGATCCGGACGGAGGGGGTCGGTGGGCTGGTGGGGGCATGAGGAGCAATTCTGGAATGTCCTGTAGGAGAGGAAGGGAGAGAGTCCGGTGTGGGTGGGAAAGAGTGGATCCAAGATTGATTCCAACGAGGACGGGGGAGCCAGCTGGTGCCCGGAGCCCGGGGCGGCGAGGAACCTGGGGCATCACCACAGACGAGACGGGTTCTCTTGGCCTTGAAGGGCTCCGCGCTGAGAGCCCAGCAGGGGGGCAGGAGCAGGGCAAACACTTCCACTCAGTCTGCAGACCCACATCCTCAATTTTACACAGAACTTCCCGGGACGAACACACCCTGCGTTTACAGAAGTGACGGGGCGGGAAAGCGTGAATCCATCAGGGGCTGGGTGGGCGATTCCTGCTGGCGCCTCCCAGGGGAAGCCTGCTATGACACATGCCCTTAAACTCACAGGAGTGCAAACTAACTAAACAAACACAGCCACCGCAATCTTTCTGAAGTGTCTCTGGAGGATAAAGTAAGCAGCCCGACCCGATGAACGCTGTGAAGAGTGAGGGTGTAAGCCATCCGTCAGATTACCTGCGACACGCGCCGCGGGTGACGCGGGCACGACCGCTGTGGGCGACTGTCACAGCCCCCACTATCGCTGCTGCGGGTCGGTGCCTCTGTTCACAGCGGGAGGAAACACTAAATTTCGGTGGAGGCGGGTGGAAATAAAGGTGAATCTCCCCCAGCCACATCCTTGGGTCTCCGAATTCCGACTGTGGAGCCTGTGAAGAACTCCTGCTGGAGAGCAGCCCCTCTGCTCTGGACTGTCTTCCAGCCGTAGCAGCTCACGAGCTGGCCTCACTTCCTTGCCCTGGAACATGCGGGTTTTGTACTTGATCTAAGAGACGGAGAAGGCCCAACACCAGGAGAACGTGGAGGAGGGCCACCAAGGAGGACGCTCCAGCCACATGGAGGCACCTTGTACACCTTGTACAAGGGCCATAAGCAGGTACCACTGTCATGGCCGGCCGGCCACAGGTTTCTCTTAAATGTGGAGACACCTGCTAATTCAGCGCTCAAAGCCTTTTAACCCCCTGAAGAGCGCAGGATAAGACTTCACACATAATAACGGCAGGGAGCGGCCCCCGGAGCCCGTGAGGAAGGAGACAGCAGTGGCACTCGGGCAAGGAAACAGGACACGGCGAGGAGGGACGCACGCTTGAAGTAATTCACTCTTTCAGCAACAGCAGTAGAGAACGACTCTCAGAGCCACGTGGAAGGAACCACCTGCGGGAGGAAGTCGAAGCCGAGGCGCGATGCCTGGCACGTGGCACGTGCTTGGCAAACAAGGGGAAGTGCCTGTAGGCTGCTAAGTGGCAAGCAAGCAGGCGCGTCTCTCTGTTCACAGGTTTCCTAACGAGAAGGGCTGCTGGCAGCTTCTGAGCGGGGACTCGCGCCGGTGGGCCGATACGTCCCGTGTGACTAGGCGATCGTCAGTAACGTCCAGACCTAGCTTTCTCTTTTTCATCACAGTCAGGCTTCCTGAAGCGTCGTCCACACGCGCCGCCCCCTCCTGCTCATTTGCCAGCAGCCTGTAACCTGTCTTCCTCCGAGTCTTCCCCGACATCATCAGCGACCTCGCTCGCGGTGCCCTGAAGCACTGGGTACTTTTTAGTGCTTTTCCTGTTTGGTCTCCTTTGACAAGCCAAGTTCTCTTTCCTGTGTGATGACACAGTCTCTCAGTTCTTCCCCTGTACCCTGGTCCTGTTTCTCCATTTTCTCCACGGGCTCTTCCCTGTTCACCCGTTCTTTGGACATTCGAGTTTCTCAGATGCCGTCCCAGCCCCGTGATCTCATGCCGTGCAGTTCCTCGATCTCAGACACTCTGTGTCTTCAGCTTCCATTTCTGTGTAAATGACCCCTCAGCATTCACCTTCAGCCCAGGTCTGCCTCATGGATGCAAACATCCACCAGTCGGCTTGCTCTGGATGTTCCACAGGCTCCTCAAACTCAGCCCGTCTAAAACCACACTCACTATCTTCTGCTTCGAAGAAGCTGACCAAGCCGGAAGCCTCAGCCCCACTCCTTCTTCCTCCATCTCCCTCATCCTCCACATCTCATCCACCCATCGGTACCACCCACCCGACTCCCGTAAAGTCGCTCAGCAGGTCCTCTTCTCCCCCTTCCTGGAGCCACACGCCCACCAGGCTCCCGCTTGGATCACTCAACTACCCGCCTTCTATCAGGGCTCCCGGTCCCTCCGATCAGCCTCCATTCTGCAGCCGGAATGATGATGCCGAAGTTCGTATTTGAGCACCGCTAGTAAAATCTGGACCAGTGACTGAGGACTGCCACCCATCACAAGGCAAGGCTTCCAGAGGGAGGAGTTAGAAAGGAAGGTGGAGAGAGAGGCCTGAAGAGGGGATGGTTCTGACCCTCTCTGGGCACAGGTGGAAATATGGCCAAGAACGCAGTGTTCTCTCCCTCTGCCCGCGTCACGGTGCGGTGTCTCTAAGCCGCTGCCTTCCTGAAATGGATCGTAACAGCTGAAGCCATCAGAGCCAGCGCCACTGGGCAGCGGCCACAGAAGACTGGCCTGCAACAGGTGGGTCACCTCTGGGGAACCTGCCTGGTGCCCACCCCACTCAGTCAGGGGAGAAAAACCACAACCTTGGGCTACAATGAGACGGCGAGTCCCCCCCCAGAGATCACAGTACGATCTGATTACAAACATTCCTCTCCAGTGTTTTGAGTAAACAGCTAATATACTCTTAGCTGGAAAATTATTTTGCTCATAAATTATTTCAGATTTTAATTTTCCCCTTTTCTGGTTATGCCGCCTCCCTTCATTGACTTTCTCATTTCAAAAAGAAGTTCATAATTCTTTGTAAGTTCCTCTCATCCTGTGCGGGTGACATCTATTTCGGAGTGGAAATCGAGCTACAGAAATGCCTTTCAAATGACGATAATCTGCGAACAAGGAGGCATTTCATGTGTGGAAACACAAACTACCCCCTCTCCAGGGACTCCCGGGTGGGAGGCAGCAGCATCTTTGCCTCGGGTTTCCCTAGAGCAGTGGTTCTTAATGGGGTGGAAGTGGAACCACTGGGGAAACTGGGCTGAAACAAACCTTCCCTCCCCAGGAGCCCATTCTCAGAGCGTGGGGCCTCGCCCCTCCAGTGATGTGTCTCGCTGGGTCTGTAAGTGGTCCAGGGGACACCGATGAACAATCTCTGAGAATCACCTAGAGAACAGGCCACCAGGCTCTACCTGGACCAAATGCGCCCGAATACCCCGTGGATGGTATGGACGTGCATCCGTACGTGTGCAGACGTGAAGAGAGGTGCCTCTGGGATGGAAGCCACTGGTGCAAAGGCTTTTCTGGAGCCCCTTGTGCAATATTAAGTGGAAAAGAACTAACCGCCTTGTGTTCTCAGACACCTCATTTCAGACCCATCCTACTGTTTGCAGGCTTTTTCCACAAAAGATTGCTTCACGCCAAATGCAGACAAATCCATGGGGAGAGACATGCCACGGCCACGTGCTGACTTCTGACATCTAGTCCTCCGTCACACTATATCCAACGTGGCTAATTTCCTAAGTTCTGAAACACCGACAGTGTGTCCTTTAAATAAACCCCTTGTTCCCTGGAGGTGGCCTAAAGAATGGCTTCATATTTCAAACTTAAATTCCTGAAGGGCTAAATTTCACCAGGAAGTCTTGGAAACCGGATTTTCACTATAAGCACCCCCGACCCCCCTCCCCCAAAACCACTGTGTTCATTTCTAATTTGTGCTTTTAAAAAAAAGTAATCAATTAGATTCCGAGAGAAAAGGCTTCATGTTCACTGAATGTCATCTATGGAAAATACTCACAAGATGAGGATGGAGGATATAAAATGCAGAACCGAGTGACTGTTCCCCTCCCCCCCGCCCCATGTCACAGCACACAGCACACAGCAGAGCCCTGTACACCCTGGGGCTCCCGAGACAGGCCTGGCTTTCCTGCTAGGCTGTGAGCCCCCAGAGGGCAGCCTGTCTCTCGTTCAAAGCCCTTTTCTGTTTGTAACTAGTGAGGGTGACTACCAGGTACACGGGTCAGCGAATGCCTCCTGAAATGATTTCAAGTCAATTTGATCATCTTGTAATATTCTGGCACAAACTATTTTGAATTCATTAAGTTTTCTAAACACGTACCCATGGGAAGAACTGCAAGAACGAACATTTCAGAAAGCACGACTCCTGCTCCCGCTCCCCACTGTAAGAAGTGCTGGAGAAAATAGTTTCTTTTTTGCTTTTAATAAAATTATTTTGAAGGCAAATATTCACCACTGGCGCCTGTTGAGCATCCACAGTACCATTTAAGGACACGCGTCAGATGGCTCAGCTGTCGGTTAAACGTGCCACCCAAGCACTGCAGGTCTGTGAGATGTCTCTGTCACTCCATCCTAACCGTCCACTTAACGCCCGTATCGTCCACCTGCCACTTTTATGCTCACTTGCACTTTCTCCCTTTCTCTGAAATTAAGGGCAATACACTTATTGAGGAGAAAGGAGACGCTCCTCCTATATGTAATCACCATGGTCTAATAAAGTTGAATAGATGGTGTCTACATATATATTTACTTCAACGTGAACACAGAAATGGTGAGGGTAGTGGCTGTATCTCCTGAGCCGTGAGTAAGTGCCACCCGCTTTACAGAGGTGATCCAGTATCTTAATCCACCCAGCAACTCTGGAAGGGGGCTGTTCTGTCAAGTCCATCCTCCACCCGAGCTGCCTGAGAGCTGGAGGGAGGCTGGAGGTCTGTCCGAGGGGCACAGCTGGGAAGCAGGGTTTCATTCCAAAGCCCGGATCGTTGCACCTTCCAGGAGGTCCTGCCCCTGGACATCGGTGTCCGGGCTCATGCCAGTTGTGTATTTTGATCCTTTCTATTAAATGCTCCATCTCAGTAAACACTTACTAGTACCTTTTTGTTTTAATATAATGCTTTTATCACATCCAACCTGAGTTATCCTCAAAAGCCTTTAACACATGACCCATCCGCCTGCCCAGCGCAGGACCTCCAGTTTACAGCAGCACCTGAGACGCGTGTGGACGTAACCATGGAAATTAGCGTTCGCTGGTGCAACACGTTTCTTCACTTCATTTTTGGTGCTCAGCATCCGCCTTGCCTTGGCTCCATTTCTCTGTCCCTTAGCTCTACGCACGAAGGCAGCTTCAGTGAGAACCCCAAGGGGCTTGCTTCTTCTGGAGCCGTTAGGATGCAGACAGGCCCGTCTTAGCGAGGCAGGGGGCCGCCTTCATCATCTCCCTGCAAAGTCAATGAGCCCTGAGCTTCTGGAGTCGCCCATGTAAACTCGTTAATTTTCAGTGCATGCTCTTAAAAACAGGATGCGTCTCAACCTGGTTTGAAATCTGAGAACCCCAGAGGGAAAAAAGCATGATGGACAACAGGTGTTGTACTTCTGGCCAAGGCCTTGCTGCAAGCTGGCTGAATCTGAAGCATGATCCGAGTTTTGCGGCAACCCTGGTATTCCCGTGGGCACTGGACGCGCTCCCCATGGGCCCGCCTCTTTGTCCCTAATGGATTCCTCAGGTCACCAGCACCAGCACTCTGGGCTGCCTGCTGCAGCCCTCCCACCGGACTGTTAATCATTCGATATGGCTTGATCACTGTACCTTTACCGAAGAATTAAGGTAACAGGAAATTTACGACAGTATTTAGAGCATCAAAAGTTTGCTTCCTTCAGAAACCGGCTGAAGGGCTTTAGTGGCTTGCTGTTTAGTTTACTCTTTTGATTGCTGTGCCGCTATGTAAATCAATTTGTTAATGTTCCTTACAAAATGCATGAGCCAGTTATACTGACAAACACACAAAGCTCATTCGTAATTAGCAGTTAATTAGTAAGAAGGAACAGATGCTGTTAGAGTTTCAGCAGGCGAACAGGTTCTGTAAACAATGCTTATAAATCTAAATGAATTTATTAACCACAATACAACTGTCAACATTTTGTTGGCAACCATACAAAGTATGGCGGAATCCCCAAAATGTCTTTACAATGTATTAATAATCACGGTGACAGTCGGGGCTTCTGCAGCCACTGGCTGGCTGTTCTCAGCCTCCTCCTTCGTCCTCCTGAGACGCGGAGGCTTAGTCACTCCATCTCACCTTCGTCTTCCTTACATACTGATTAGTTACGAGGTTTAATGGGATGGGAACTTTCTGCAACTGAGACATGACCTTGCTTCAACCTGCCAGCGGGGCTGGGAGTCAAGGACCCAGAGTCCTCGGGGAACTCATGCCCGTCGGGAGAGCCAGGTATGCACCAGCCACCCCTCCCATAAGAGGAAGTGGATACAGGGCACCAGGCAAGTTACTAAAGGACCTGGGCGGGGGTGGAGGTGGAAATCTGTGCCTCAGATAAACATGGAAGGTTTCAAAGGGGAGGGGCTGCATGAACAGCATCTTAAGGATGAGCAGTTCAAAAACCAGATCAGGCAGATGAAGGAAACAGGCTCCAGGCTGAAGCACCTCTCCGTGGACGTGCGGAGACGCCAGACACACGGCACACTTGGAAACTGAAAAGCTTCAGGGGGCGGCGGGAGCTCGTCAGAGGCTGCAGGAAACCACACGAGGGCTGGGTGGCGGAGGAGGGCTCCCACCCTGCCAAGGGCTTTGGCCGAATTGGCACGACAGTGGGGAGCCACTGAGGATTCTAAGTAAGGGGTGACAGAATCTAACTGGCATTTTCTGAAAGCAGTCTTTGGCCTCAGCGTGGGTCAGGGATGGAGGAGGGACATGCTGGGGAAGGCTGTCCTGCAATCCAGGAGGGCAGCGGGAGTGAGGGGAAAGGACGTGGAGTGGACATGGGAGGCAGGAAGGGTGTCACAGGGTTTAAGTTAGAGTCTTCCTGGTCTAATTTCTGAAAGTCATGACTATTCACTGCAACTGAGGAATCAAATGTTCTCGTGATATCACGCAAAAGATTCTGCCCCGCTTGCCTGGAGGGAGTCCGATGGCTCCCCCGCGTGGTCCCGGCAGCAGACCCCCCGGTTCCGCCCGCGGCCCGGGGTGGAGCCTCCGCTCCCGCCAGCTGCCCATCCGCTGTAGTGTCTTTCCCTCTCCAGTGACCTTTTACTCAAATGGCATTTTCCTGCCCTCTCGTGGGGACCTCCTTCATAATGGTCTGCTAAGTGAACGACTGGCAAACACGAATGAGAACTCCAGCCGACAGTGCCCCCCGAAGCTGACATTCCAGATAAAACATTTTCCCAAGGCAGGCACAGGATACGTGAGTTAAGACGTGGTAACGATGGGTTCGGCTTTGGGGAACTGTGGGAGCCCCACCCTCCTGATGCTCGTGGGCTTGGCACCGCTCAGCATGGTCACCCCCAGCCCGCCCTCGCCAGGTCAGGTTAGAGGTCAGGGTGGGAGTGGACTTGACACAGCAACACCTCCCTCGGCTGGTCCAGGCCCTTTCCCATGGAGAGGCCAACACTGGCCAAGGGGCCAATGCCCCTTTAAAACACCAGGATGGTGTTTAAAAAAAAATACATGTTGTGCCAAGTAGCAGATCAGGAACTCACTGCAGTGGGTGCAAGGAACACTTTTTAAAAAACAGCACAGAGGAGAGCAGGTTGGAGGGCAACACACAATATTCCACAGGACCTTCGTTTCAATCACGCACGTACGTGCACACCCCCCCCACACACACACTGTGTCGCAGCGTGAGGTGTATTTCTCATTCTGTGTTGTGGCCAGCGGATTCTGAAACACGGCGAGACAGCTGGTAAAAGGTCTGTGGCCACTTCTGTGACGATCACAGCAAATAAACGCGGCCCAAGGGAGCTCACAGTCGCTTGCTCTGATACGCTCTGGAAAGTTGAAGGCACGTGGAAGTGTAACAGGAGGACGTCACTGAAGCCTCTGACAGGAACTCATCCGAAAAAGCAGGAGGCTGAGTTTACAAACCAGCCCTCTGCGAAGCCGTGACCTCGGGCGGGGCCGCGCGCCACCGGACTGGCTAGCACTTGCCTGTCAGGAGCCCAAGGCCCAAGCGCAGGAACCACAGGGAGATGCTCTGCTGAGCGCCACCCCGGGGCTGTTCCTGCCAGTGCCTCTCGGGGCCCTCGGGCACAGGCTGCTGCCTCCCTGTCGCTCTTGCTTCTGACCTGACACCGCCCAGGGCTTGGCCATCAGACTCCTGCAGACCAGGTCTTCAGGGCCTCTACCCAAGCACGATCGTTTCTGCTGAGCTGTGGAGACCCC
Source organism: Vicugna pacos (assembly GCF_048564905.1). Lineage (NCBI taxonomy): Eukaryota > Metazoa > Chordata > Mammalia > Artiodactyla > Camelidae > Vicugna > Vicugna pacos. Next base: position 92,465,445 of record NC_132991.1, on the reverse strand, counting down.
AGAAGGCCTCAGCCACGACCCAGAGGGACCCAGAAGACGCCGTGGCCAGATCGTGCCCCACTGTCATCCATCCCTGTCCTCTCAGCCACTTCCCACGGTGTGAGCCCCCAGTGCTGGCCCCCGGGCACCCTGGCCCAGCGCCCGTGAGCCTGTGGCCTGACACCACTTCTGCACAGGTCCCGCTGGTCTCTCCCCGACTCAGGACTCAGCAAAGACCACACAACAGTCTGAGTAGACTGGCCTCAGCGCCCAGCCCGCGGTAAGCTCTCCAGAACCACGGGTATTGATGTTACTTTACTGTCTTACATTCTCCACAGAAGAGTCTCCCCAGTTCACCCCATGGAAAACCCACAGGCTTCGCTGACAGTGGCGCCCGCACCCCCCGCCCCCGTTCCTTGTGGACAGAAGGAGGTGGGGCAGCCCGGGCTTCACTCCACAGTGCCTCCTGCAAACCATTCCTGCCCACCGTCTATAAAAGCCCCTCCTTTTGAAGGAGCTCTCCGTCCTGACCCCAAAGCTTAGTTCTAAACCTGTAGAAGGTGACCTGGTGGGGTGCGGCCGGACACATCCCGTCCCGAGACACTGCAGTTTACCTAACACGGAAACTCAGCTCAGTCGAGGAGGGATAACGCCATCAGCCAACAGAAGAGCAGAACGACCTGGAAGAGCCGAACAGCGAAGCAGCGAGCGGAGGAGACCGTCCAAGCACAAGTAACAGAGGAGGCAACACAAGGTGAGGAAGATTCTAGTCCGGAATTTTTGAAAATCTTCTCCACGCCAAAAGTTACTGCAAATAAAACTGAAGTCAAAAGGTAAATGAGGAATGCACAGAACGTATATAAAAGCAAAGGGCTAACACGCTTAGTGCACAGTGAGGACTAACAGGCCAGTGAAGAAGGTACAGCGGAGAAGGCAGCCAACACTACCTCAGGTTCCTCACACAGAACTACCCACGTAGCCAGCAAATGTGCTTTTAAAAACTGATAGTAAATAAAGACAGTTTGTTTTTAAAACAGTAGGATGCAAATCTAAAAAACTCATAAAGACTAAAAAACACTCAAATGTATACATACACGTACACCCCCACCAAACGCAGAACAAAGTATGTAGGAATATCACTTGTAGAAGAGTCAATTTGTGTATTTTTTTCCAGAGGACAGTTTGGAAATACAAACCTGAAGCCTTAAATTCCTATATCCTTTGACAAAGTAGATCTACTGTTAGAAACATTTCCTAGGAAAATGGGGGAGAATCAGCATAAAAAGGATCTGGCTCCCCGGTGTCACTGCAACCCTTCTGCCCTCCAGTAACAGGACCGGGGGTTCCATGCAGGTGACGCCTGGGAGATGCCTCCGAGGCGCAAAGGCTGGAAACCACAAGGAGGCTCCAAATGCCCTGCACAGTGTAAGGCACGTTCAGAGACAAACCTGCTTCGTTCCACTCGTTCATTCATTTATTCACTCATTTGAGAAACATTATTGAGCACCTATTATGATATTAACTGAAACTAAGAGTCAAGGTTTCTTCTGTCATGGAGCCCAGAGCATGTGGGACCAACCAGGTGGCATGCGCGCTCTAGGGAGGACCAGGGTGACAGGGGTAGGAGCAAGGGGAGCCTCAGGGAGTGGGGGCGGGCGGGTGAGAAGAGGGTCCCAGAGACAGTGAACTTGAACAGGAGTCTGAACAAACGTGGTAACCACTGCAAGCTCAGAGTCACGGCATCATGGGCGACGTTTCTTTTCTTTTTGTCCATGTATGTTTTCTAATTTTACTACAAGGAGCATGTATTACTTTTTTCCTTTAGTTTACAAAACAGTTCCATCGAGGCACCACTCCCCCCCCCGCCCCCTCTTCTGGCCCCTGTGGCTCCTCCCCTCCCCCCCAATTCTGGCCCCTGTGGCTCCTCCCCCTCCCCAGGCATCCTGGGCTTTCTTTCAGCTCCATTCCTGCCAGGCAGCCACCCACACCCGAGCGGCCCCTTTCTGGCTTCCCTCCACCCTTCAAGCCTCATGCTGTGCTCCTGCGGACGCCCTCACCTGGGCTGCAGGTCGAGGGCCCTCCTGCGTGGCCGCTCCAGCCCAGAATCCACACACCCAGCAGCCTGCAACAAGCTTCCACCTTCCCTCCAAAGACACCTGCTCTCTGGCTTCCTTGTTCTCTTCTGCTGCTTCCCCAGCCCATCAGCCCTTCCAGCCTCACTTCCTCGTGATGCAGTCCGTGCCTCGGGAGTCAGACGTGCTGTGGTCTGACAGCAAAGGAGAGCTTGCCTTGTGGGGAGGGGCGGCTTCCCATCCTGTGCCCACGAAGGAGGTGGGAGAGCCAGCCTCTCCCTGGAAACTGATCGAGTCGTGTGCTGGCTGCCTAACCACCTTCTTATCCAGGGACTGGATGCCCTCCCCCAAGGCTCACCGGGGCTCCGTCTGCACCTGGTTACTCCAGGCAATAAACACAGAAGCAAACAGGCCATCGATTACTCCCCCAGCTGTTAATTACAGATGTTGACACTGACACGGGACAGGGAGAATTATTATTCAAAAGAACTTTTACACAGTCCTGAATGCTTAATAGTCTTATTAATTGGAATTTTAGAATGTCTACAATATTTAACGTATAAAATGTTTCACCCATTCTCAATTTAATACAATGTATAAAGTACTTATAAAAATTATACGTGCTTCTGAGCAACTATGCAATCAAGAGTTAATGATTTTGAGGATGTGTTTACACACAGCCTATAATGGTTGAAAAGTAAGCAATAATCTTACCAAACTGTAAAGAAAATGCTAACGAAACGCTCACGATCGAAATGAAAGAGCACCTCAATAATGACGGCAGGGGGCGCTGCAGGGTAGTTACTAGAAGTGGAGGGGGAGGCGATCAGGAGAACAAGAAGGCAAGCCTCAGGCTGGAGAAATTATCTGCAAAAGACACATCTGATAAAGGAACGCTACCCAAACGACAAAGAACTCTTAAAATCAACAAATGAGAAAGCAAACCACCCAAATGAAGAATGAGCTGAAGATCTGAACAGAAACCTCACCGAAGATCTACAAATGGCAGGTAAGCACATGGGAAGATACTCAACTCCACAGGTCATTGAGGAATTAATTACAAACTGAACGACGACACCTGTTAGGACAGCCAAACTGAGACACGGACAGCATCAAAGGCTGGCAAGGCTGTGAAGCAACAGGAACTGCCCTTCACTGCTGGTGGGACTGCAACACGGTACGGCTACATTGGAACAGTCTGTCGATTTCTCGTGAAACTAAAAATACTCTTACGATACAATCTAGCAGTCTCCTTGGTATTTGAGCAAATGAGTTGAAAACTTGTGTCCACACCAAAACCTGCACAAAGGTTTACAGCAGCTTTATCCCAAATGCCACAACTTGGAAGTAACCAAGATGTCCTTCAACAGATCAACGGACAAAGTACGTTACATCCAGACAATGTCACATCATTCAGTGCTAAAAAGAAACGAGCTATCAAACAACGAACAGGCATGGAGGAACCTTAAATGCATATTACTAAGCAAAAGCAGCAAATGTGAAAAGGCTAAACACTGTGGTTCCAACTCAACGACATCCTGGAAAAGGCAAAAGCACAGGGACAATAAAAAGATCAGCGGTTGCCAGCGGCTGAGCAGCTGGAGCACGGAGGGTTTTTACAGCAGTGAAACCATTTGATGTGATGCTGTAATGATGGACACGTCACTGTGCACCTGTCCGAAAAACAGGATGCACAACACCAAGAATGAAGAGCAGTGTGAGTATGGACTCTGGGCGACAATGGTGTGTCCGTGCAGGTGCGCTGGTTGTCACCAATGTTCTGTAATAAATGCACGAGATGCCAGCCTCACAGAACCGCTCCGGAGCCCACCTCCCAGGGCTACAGTTCTCATCGGCATCTCATCAGGAGTCCCCACCCCTATTTCGTTATGGGCACCTGACTCCTGAGCTTGTAAGTGTTAACTGCTGGACCCCCCGAGGGCTCTGTGAGAACAATGTGCCTGTTAAAAGCAGTCAATGTAAGATAAGTGATTAAAAAATACCAAGGGAGAAACGTTTTTTAAATACCTTTAACAACCTGCTGCAAGGTAAGTTGTCCAGGAGTGGCTGGTTAAGGCTGCGGCTTCGCACACTAGGGGCCAGAAGGCCTTCCCGGGCTGACGGGGGGACCTGAACCCCGCCAACCCCACACAGCACAGCTCCCCTCCAGAAAGGAGCCCCGAGTCCCTGTGACCTCAAAGGCATCCAACAAAGAGCGTCCAGCACGCCATGGCTTCTGACCTGTGAATGTCCCCGATGGGCACCACCCCGTGGGAAGGACGCTCTATTAGCAGGTCCCCGAGTTAGCCAGTGCGCACTGAAATGAGCACTCGGAGAACCAGGGAGTGGCTCCGACGGCTCTGCTGCCCGGATGGTCAGAACATTGCCTGGGCTCGTCTGGACTCGAGGGAGGACGATGCTCGTGGTGATGGACAGCATGGACTCCCCATAGAGATCACAAAGAGCAAAGAACCGTTCAATCTATGAAACACTTAAGACACCTTGTTAAATGCAACTAACTTAACTACACATACCGATGCTGTCTGGTCACCAAGACGGCCGACTCCAGTCCCACCGCCCCTGGTGTCGTCAAGGAAGTCCGCGGAGCCCAGTCCCTCCTCGTCCACACCCTCTGTGGGCCTCCCTGCCACGTCCTCACTGCTCTTTCCTGGGTCGGATCGTGACCGCCTTGCACTGGGACCGCGGCCTTGGGCCCCTGCCCCTCTGTGCCTTCCAGGATGGGAAGTACAGTGGCCGCCATCGGGCTCTGCTGTACGTGGTCCTGCCCCCAGTCTTCCTCCTACTGTTTCTGGACAAAGTGACCAGGTACGTCTGTCACCACAGTTTACTTGTCGTTTCCTGAACCCCCTCCGCCTCCCCCCGACAGCATCCTCCATGGCCTGTGTCCGTGCTGCCTACCCTGGCCCCTGCAGGGGGACGCAGTCACCTCACACCTCCTGGAAGAGTGTGTCTGGCTCCGTCAGCACTTCCCAGGGGCTCCAGCTTTCCACCCTTCATCCTGCAAACTCCTCAGGGCCCAAGGGAGCCTCCTGTCCACCTGTGTTTACCGCACAGCCCAGGGCAAAAGTGGCTACACGCCACCGCCAGGACAGATGCGGCTGTCACGCTGGCAGATCAAGCACAGTCTGAAAAATTAAAAGGTATTTATCATCAACACTAAGAAAAAAAAAATGCTTGGCCCAGCATGTCTTCAAATGGTCACCCAGTGACACCCGGTGACCTCCAAGTAACGCGTGGACGGTCTGGGAAGGCAGTCCAGGAAACGGGAGGCGTGTGGGAGCTGCCGGAGGTCTCACCTTGACCTTCCACTCCCAGGGATCAGGCTCTCAAGTGAACACGTGCCCCCATTCTACCCCAGACTTCTGACTCCCAAAGTTAACCGTCAGAGGCACACGCACCACCCCACTGGGCAGTGCCTCGCTCGGTCTCCCAGGTTCTTCCAGGACAAACGTGATTCTTGGGAAGCCCCAGAGAATGCAGAAGTCTCAGCGTTTACCGTTCCCAAGCTGTGTGACACTGAACAAGGGCCTTAACTTCTCTGAGCACTTACTCTGTCTAAAATGGGGATGATACAGTTACCTCCACAAGGAGGTTGTGAGACTTGAAATTTTTCATTCAAAAAATATTTGAGAGCCTACTGCTTTAGGGGCTGGGATACACCAATGGCCAAAAAGATTGAAAAAAAAAAAAAAGAATTCTGACCTCAAAGCATTTACTTCTATGGGCTGACCCCTAGCAGGTAAGTTGAGGGCCCGGCCCACAGTGACACCCAGCCTGGGTTAGCTTTTATTTCAGTATCCACGAAATGTTTCCTCCTCTAGCAAATCGTGTGCCCAAGAAGGTACCTGCTCATTCGTTCCCAGAAACCTGAGAACTTGCCAGAAAACACTTGTCCCCAGAAAAGCAAAATCCAGGACTCGATCCAAACTCACCTTTCTTTGGGGTACTTGTCGTAATTCTGTCAAAACACACCCCCTTCCTCTGTAAATACGACCTCGTGTCATCAGGCCCCAGAGTGGCCCAGAGACGCTTCGGTCACCGGGCGGCCTGAGCTCAGCAGGAACCCTTCCAGGCCCACCTGCTCCAAACCTCTGGCAGCAAACCTCGAAGCTTCTCCGCACAGCCTGCCCCCCAGACGCCAGCAAGTCCCCAGCCGGCCCTGTGCAGTCGGCGTGGGAGGCAGGCACCTGGCCATCCGTGAGGCTGGCCGTGCTTCCAAAAGATCCTGGGATATTTTTGAGGGCAGGTAAATGATGGTTAAGGGAAATCCTCCATGACAAACCTGAGAAGTGTAATCCAACCTCTCCAACAGGACTGAGCGACATGACTGGGGGTGTGACTGTCAGAGCCGGCAGCCAGCGTGACACCCACTTCACAGCTCACAGGCAGCAGAGGGAGGGGGTCAGGGCCCTGGGCACCCCGTCTTCAGAGGGCCAGGCCACGGCAGTGTCCTGGCAGACCAAAGAACTTCTAGAAGTCACTGATAAGGCTCATAAGTGTATCAAAATGTCATCTACCCAGTGTGAACCATTAAAAATTATTAGTACAAGTATTAGTGGAAATAGTCATTAAAGTGCAGAAATAGCACGAGAAATACCGTGGAGAAACAGTCCTCACCTTGGAGCTGCAGGGCCAGCACTGACTTCCTGCTCCAAACCCTCGAGCCTCGTGTGGCAGGAGACGCACCTACGGTCTCAACCCAAGGAGCTCGGGTCCGAGCCCTGGGGAGCCCCGGGCGCTTGGGTCTGAGACCTGGTGAGCCCTGGTGAGCCCCGGATGCTCGGGTCCGAGCCCTGGGGAGCCCCGGGTGCTCGGGTCCGAGCCCTGGGGAGCCCCGGGCGCTCGGGTCTGAGCCCTGGTGAGCCCCGGGCGCTCTGGTCCGAGCCCTGGGGAGCCCCGGGGTTTGCAAAGTTCTCACGTACACTCAAAACACAAGCAAGGTCAGCCTTAGTGGGGAACCAATTTCATTCAAACATTTGGAGACACAAAGTCAGCAATTTAACTGACAAATAACAGAAAACGTTCCAACACGAGATACGTTACGGAGCAGAATGTGAAAGTCACATACGTTTTTAAAAATGAAATGTTTAGAGCTGCGTCCTGCTCATCCCTCAAGGGGACGTACTTCCTCTTCTCTGCAGGGTGGGAAGAAGCACAAGCCAAGGCTGCAGGCCCGCCCGGGGTCACAAATCTCCCCTCCTCCACACCCCAACTTAGGGTCACTGACAAGACCTGGGGCTGAACTCCCCAGCGAGGGACCCACCATCCATGCCATCTGAAAAGTAAAGGCAGACTGATCTACTAACTCAATCAAGGCGGGGGCATCGGGGGAGGGGGCTATAACACCACTGCTTCTGGGGTTAAGCTAAATTTGGGTCTTTTGAATTACAGGAACTTTTGTGGAAGAACTTTCAGGATAGCTACTTCTATGAGAAAAACACTTACAATAAGGGATGAGGAGTGGAGGAAAGGAGACAGAATCAGAAACAATAAGACCCACGTGCAGGATAATGAAGCTCAGACCGCAGCTTTCCTGTCTCCTTGGTCAGGTACCACATCTGCCCAAGCGCATCTCCGAGCAGGCAGAGGCTGGGCTTTACAGGCCCCTGATAAACCACGTTGAAGAGGAAAATGCCAGCGGTCCCATCTGGGGGTCGCTGGAAGGAGTCCATCTGAGTAACACATAGAGTTCCTTCTCTGTCTACTGGAACCAGCGACTAGACAAGCAGCCAGTTCATCCAAGGTCTGGGCACCACGCGAGCCTAACTTAGCGCGAGTGCCCCTCCTGTTCCTGGTGCACCCAGAGTGGGATGGCTTCTACATTTCAGACTAAACATTATTTTTCAGTGAATATACTGACCAACATGCAAACATACTTCACTTGGGAGGGAAGTGAGTCACTGGGCCAAATTTATAAAGAACTGGTTCTCAGAATATGAAAACGGATGTATGTATATGTATGAGTGAAACATCATGCTGTACACCAGAAATCGACATGTTGTTACTGACTATACTTCAGTTAAAAAAAGAAAAGAAACTTGGAAAAGAGAAAAAAAGAATTAGTTCTCGCCAAAACTTCATACTTTTTAATAGACACAAAGCTAGATGCAAACATCTGCTTTTCCTAACTGAAAACAAAACATTACCATCTATTTTTAAGGGTAGACACTGAAATAAACATCAGCTGCCCTAAATTTAACAAAGCATAATGACATTTACCCACGTCAGGTGATCGTGGGGGAGGGCAAGAGGGAAAAACAACAGACTGACTGAAAATTGATGTAAGGATATTTTTCCAGAAGTCTTTGATGTCACTTTTTGGGCCATAAGCACAGCCAATAGGATGATAAAAAAAAAAAAACGTGTTCTTTGAGATGAAGCTGAGGCCACCGTGTTGGCAGCTGTCCAAAGGGCAGTCAGTTCTTCTTTCAAAACTCCAAGAGGCGCAGAGTTTCTGCCCCTCCACGTACGCAGCACAGACACGCACAGAGCCCAATGTCCTGTCCGCCTGTCAGCAGGCAGGCAGGGAGGGGCACCCTCTGCCCACCTACGGTTCACGTCTCAGATTCACACTCAATTTCAACACAGAGAAACGGGTCTCATTTCCTTCCAATATCATTTCTAGGAGCAATTCGCACTTTTCTACAAATGGTGTTTTGTATGGTTATTCTTGCTGAATTGCAAACAATAAGAAAAGACTTTCATAAATCAAGTCTGCCGACTCTCCCTCTGTTGATAATAAAACGAGGGTTTCCATTAGGGGGAAAAAAATGAGGGAAACCTCCCTCCAACATGAGACATAAAAACACACTTCCCTTCTGCTGAGATTATCTGGTCCCGCGAATGCACCGGTCACCCTGATGAGTACACATAAAACAACAATCTGCCTGTTGTGTTCAAGGCAGATATTTTTTTGTTCTGCAAATATGAATGTGGGCAATCTGATGTAAGGACACAGCTAATCTAAGTGTGAAAAATATTTTTATTGCTCTGGGAATAGTCACTGTTAACTGAATGCAACAACAAAAAGCGGGGAGAAGCGCGCATGCAGACCTGAGGGAATTACCAAATCAATTAACAAGTAATTCAGGAACTAATTTCTATATTGCCTCTTAGCACAAAATTGTATCTTTAATTTCTCCTGCAATAAGCATCTCTGTGATGGTCCTAACACACACTGCCGCTGTAAATGAGTTTACAAGGATCTCTTTTTGATTGGCTACACAACATTATTTCTTCACAGCTCAATGCTATGGTAGCCAAGTGCTCTGAGATACTTAATTATCCTGGTAGCTACCAGTTACCAATTTGCAAGACCTACAGTGAGTACAGTACATTTTAAAGAACTAGTAATCAACTAATTAAAACCACAGTGAATTCCAGATACTCCAATTACAAACAACTGCTGTGGAATACACTCAGAGGGGTTCTGCAGGAAGGCGAAGGAGATCTTGCTGGAGGTCTGGCTGCACCATGGAGCGCGGATGCCACCCACCGAAGATCCCGCGGCGCTATCTGGAATACACGACTGCGGTAGTTCCCGGGGAGTCACCCTGAGCCTGGATTTCAAATACAAGATGGGAGCTCAGTGGCAGATGAGACCACTCAGCATGAAGACCACAGGTTTTGGAAAGAGGCAGGCGGGTTTGAACCCTGTCTGGGCCTCCTGCTGGCTTTAGGAACTCATGGAAGCTGAGCCTCAGCTTTCCCTTCTGCCAAATGGGAACAGTAAGCCCAGAGCCTCCCAGGGCTGCTGGGGGATCAGCGAGCCTGCTAAATCAGTGCACAATGAACCAGGTCCCTTCAAAGGCAGTGACTTTTATGTATTATCTCCCTCATTTTCAAAATAGATCGAACAAGGGCGGGGTCTAGCTCAGTTGCAGAGTGCCTGCCTGGCATGTGCGAGGTCCTAGGCTCAATCTCCAGCGCCTCCATTAAAATAAATAAATAAACAAACCTAATTACCTCCCTCCCCCTCAAACAAAACAAAACAAAACAAAAACCAGATCAAACAGCATGAAGCTGAAGCCGCCAACTTAGAAAAAGATGGCCAGTCACAAAACCATCACGACAGCTGCAAACGCTACCTGTTAGTTCCAGTCTTTTAAAAGTTCCAAAGAGGAAGAAAATCCCTGAGACGCTGGTGTTCAGAGCAGAAAGGGCACAGGGGACGCACCTGACAAGATGAGACCCGGATCCTGCCATGTAATGAAGTGTAACCTTGGGTGAGTCCTTTAACCTTCCCGGGACTCAGTTTCCCTACCTGTGAAAATGAAGATGCCTGGCCAGCTTTTAGAAGCAGCCTGTTTGCTGTGCTGAGATGCTGTCATCCCAGTATGGACTCGAGGAGAGCGTTTGGTTATCTGGGCAAAAATGGGACGACCACAGGGGAAAATAAGTCTTATGGTTAATATACAGAATTAACATGTATTAACACATCACACAAGTATTCACACATGTATCAGCACCTCTGTAAGTGCACACACACGTTCCTCATCCCGAGAGAAATTACCGAAGGAAAATATGTAAAATCCTGAGTAAAATTTTAATTTTCAAGCAGAAAAAATGATTCGGGACCAAACACACAGACACCTTTGGTTTGGAACAGCAGCTTTGGGAAACTCCTCTCCTACTTTCCACCGACCTGGCCCAACACCTGACCCAGAGCACTTGGGCCCGGAGCCGTTTGATAAACAGACTGACAAGTTTTTAAATGAAAGAAACTGAAGCTTAGGATGTGTTGAGACCCTACCACGTGCCCACCTTCCAAGGCTCACAGCCTCCGCTCAGCCCTGAGTTTGGGAAATGGCCCTCCAACCCCACAGATCTGTCTCACCGAGTCCATCAACCCTCCCCACAGTGCAGGCCTCTCCTCCCCCGGGCCCCTCCCCATCCTCCTCCTCAAAGGCCCAGCGAGTTTCAAACTGTCCCCCTTGGCCTCTTCCCTCCAACGCAGGAGTGGCCAGACAAGCACTGACTTGGTTCTCAGATGGTCGGTCAATGGAAAAAGAAGGAAAGTCCCACTGTGGGGCAATCTTAGCTGTCCTTGCAGGCTCTGAAGTATTTTTGCACTGCACACGTGACTGTGTTACAAGGCCACGAAGCACCCGAAAGCACTAGCTTATATGCATGATGACTGCTCTTGAAAACCCCCCACCCAGAAGAGGCATTTTGTGGTAGTCAGACTTCTGACTCAGCTGGTACGGCACAGCGGAAATGAGCTTGGAAACATGGCACCCAAGGTATTTGATTCAAGACTACACACATTTATCAGAAGGGAGCTTCATTTTGGTTTTTCTAAATGGAGGTTCTGGAGATTGAACCCAGGGCCTCGTGCATGCAAAGCATGTGTTCCACCACAGGGCGCCCCCCTCCCCCCTTAAAAGGCCTTTCAGTTGATCAATTTAAGGCTGTATATCCTAGTCCTGTTTAGTTGACAGTCACTAATTTTACTCCTTGCTTGTTGGATTGGTAGTTCCTGGGGTTTTAATATTATAAATAAACCTGCTATAAACATGTTTTTACACGTAAGGCTTTTTTCTCTTTCTCCTTGTGAATTATCCCCTTGGGATAAATTTCCAGGAGAAAGATTACTGGGACAAAGTGAACACAATTTTTTTTATATCTTTTACATACTGATTACCCTCCATGAGGACTGGGCCAATTTTTAGTACCAGCATAACACATTTCTAAAACTCTTCTTCTTCTAATTTTCTAAGAGTAGGATTTTAGCATGTTTTGTTAATTATAAGTCTAAGTATAAAATGATGTCTCATTGTTTTAAATTTCTTATACTTTAGATACGAGCAAAGAAAGGCCACGTAACCACCCATGTTTACTTCCTTCTCGTGGTTCTTCATTTCCAAGTCACCCCTCAGACGCCACTCACATCCCTGGCAGTGTGATGGCATGGCTGGTATATTTATACATTTCCACAAAATTCATTTCTATGCATATTAAAAACAATATAAATTATTTTTCTACCGGAGACCGTGATGATAAAAACATTCTTGTTGTGGTGACTAATTACAGTCACAAAGGCTATGGCTGATGTAGACTGAATAATGGGGTAAAAACTTGGCAATTATGAGAATAGCCCAGTGTTACTAAAACCTGTGGGTCTGACGTGGAACAATTTTTATACACCAGATGACACAATGGAGACATTTATTTTGGTGAAATTTTTTCTGTCGTAGAGAAGTTTTAGAAGAAACCAGTTTTCTGAAATGACACTGGCCATGGACAAAGAAAGGGTTTATTCTTTGAAGAGGAAAAGATGTCATTCTTGTGTTTCACCTAAATATAGTGTTCTGTGTACATGAATCAGAGTTAAATTTAAAGAACGTTGAGTTAAAAAATGATTCTGTTATCTTCAAATGTAGAGGGCAACTTCTCCAGTGTAACATAGTCTTTAAAACAAGCACAATGTTGTTCTGGGGGAAGAGAACCATTTTACACTGCTGTCCTGCTCTGTCCACCACCGTCCCTGCCCACCTACTTGTCCTGCCCTGCGGACACTGCAGGGAGCAGCACCGTCAGAGCCCGCCCCTCCACAGCACGGAGGAGGCCCGTGTCCATGCAGCAGGGAAGGCGAGGGGACATCTCAAGTCCTGATGAGGTGTCACGGGAGACCCCACATCTCCTTGGGGACAAGGTAAGTTTTTCTGCAACGGAAGGCACTTGATCGGACATGGGCCCTGAGGACAGGAAGAGGGTGACAGTACAGACTAAAGGGACCAACCAAAGTCGGGAGCCACACGTGTGTGAAGAAGGAAGGGAGGGAGCCCCGAGGGACCCCCTGTGCCCGCGGTGTTGACATTTCTCATGAGCCAACCAGGACCTACTGGTCAACCCCTGGGTCTACCAGGGGCCCTAGTGCCGGCTGCAGCTCAAGGCAGCGGCTGGTCCAGGTGCTAGACAGCATGTGCTGCGGAGGACGGTCCCACATACAACATCCTGTCCTGCTGGAGCCCCCGGGGAGAGTAGACCACTCACCTAACTTTTGATCTGGTTTAGAAAAGACGGTCGTTGGAGGCAGATTAAATCAGGGGTGAATGGGACAGTGGAGGATCTTCTGGCAACAAATTCTAGAGGATTCCTGGATCTGAATCCCAGCTCTGCCACTTCCGGCCCTGTCCCCGTGGCTGTGTGGCAATCTCCCTGAGCCTCGGACTCCTTACCCGTGAGCTTTGTCTGAGGCTGATGGAGAAGTAAGTGAGGCCATGTGATCACAGCTCTAACACAGTAACTGAGGCACACTAAGCACCCAGGAAGGAAGCGCCAGCTCTCACTGCAAACCTAACACAACGATCTGTCGTTGTGACGACTTTCTAAGCAGGTGGAAAGGTTAGCGAGTGAATACAGCAGGGTGTGGGTCTCACTGAAAGCCCTAAGATGCTAACAGTATTTTTTTAATGTTTCTATGTTACAAGTCTATAAATGTTAAGGGTCATCGTAGGTACTCTGTAGAAAATGTCTAACTGTGAATCAGTTTCTCAAACTAACAAACCCTTCCAGGCCTATTTTATAACATTTCAGGAAATTTCTACATACTTTATTACAGCCATCAGGTTTGGTACCAAGGGTTGGAAAACCTGGCCGTCAGCCCATCAGTTGAAACCCAAATTCCCTAAGTGAGATGAAGGAAAGATGCTTCTGCTACACAGAGCTACTGGACAGAACGCCGCTGTCTGGCAGCCTCCCTGAGAAGGAGACCCGAGGAGTTAAGGAGACGTCCCCTTCAGAGTTTCTGCGGCAAAGGGCCCCGGAGCAGAGCGAGCAGCCAGCAGGGCCGCGTCAGGAGGAGGGAGCCTGTGCGAGCGGCCGGGGCCGCGGGGCACCAGCGCGCTGAGCGGGGCCCCCTCGTCCGGCTTCTGGAAAAGTACCTGGTCAAGCAGGGCGCTCGACTGTTGCTGTTTTCATACAAAACGTGACGTTCTGACAGCCAGTGGGGCTCTTTCTGCCAGAAAGCCAAGTGCTCACTTGTTTCGGACTTTCCACGAAGAAGGAAGCCAGGGAGGGAGCCCGCGCTCGGCAGCAGCGCGCTTTCTGCAACTGGCCTCCTTCAAACGTTAACAGTTCACTGCCGCCTGGGGGGGCTTAAGTGGAAGCCCTCCAAACAGAGTGTTTCAAATACTGTATGTTTCCTATCTGGGGCATGTAGCCTCAAAAAATAGGTTCTTCTGATATTCAGACACAGAGACACGGATAAAGCGGCCTCGCCCTGTGATGCCAGGAAGTCTAAGGCAGGACAGCCTGTGCGTGGAGGGGTCGTTACCACGGCTCCAAGGGTCACACAGGCCGGGCGCCCGTCCCCGCTCTGCTATTAACCTGCCGTGTGCTAGGGTTAGGGTGCTACGGGCTGAACTGTGAAGGCCCAGCACTCACAGGGTGAAGCTCTAACCCCCAGCATGACTTTAGCGGCCCCTTGAGGAGGTGGTTAAGGTTAACCGAGGTCACAAGGCCCAAATCCAATGCAACTGGTACCCTCATAAGACGAGGAGTCCCTAAGGGTGCATGCACAGAGCAAGGGCCACGTGAGGAGGCAGCGGGAAGGCGGCCATCTGCCAGCCGGGAAGGGGTCTGCACCAGAAACCACCCCTGCGGGCACCCTGACCTGGGCGTCCCAGGCCCCAGAACTGGGAGAAGAACATTTCTGAGGCCCAAGCCCCCCGTCTGTGGTGCTTCGCTGTGGCGCCCCGTGCAGACACCCACACGCACAATGCTGGACGAGTGACAGCCTGGCTTTTCTGTCGTCTGTGAAATGGGGACCAGTGTCTTTCCTACTTCACAGTCCAGAGGGACGGCAGCACGAAGCCCCAGCACAGCTCCCCGACATTCACCACCGAGACCGACAGATCGTAACCACCCCTCGTAAACACTGTGGGGTTAAAGCAGCAAGAGGGAGGGGGCCCCCCAATCAGAAGGAAAAGCAGGGATGGTCCCCCCGAAGAGGGGAGGCTGCTCTGGCCAGCGCTCAGGGACACGCTGTCTCCGCGGGGGCCTGGAGTCCTTGGTCTCCCACTCTCGTGCTGCCCCTCGGTGGGGACGAGCCGTGACCCCCCCACAGCTGAAATCGCACCCCTCCCCGCCTCCCGGCACAAGGCAGCCAGCGCCCTGGACCACTGGACGCCCCAGCCCTTCCCGTCTGGAAACCCCGTCCCCTCTGCTCACCCTACTCCTTCTGCCTCTGGGGGCCACCTCCTCGTACCTCAAAGTCCAGTGGGGCTGTCCCCTCCATTCCTCACCCTCACCTCTCCACCGTCCCTTGGCTCCAAGGGCCCCAGGCCCCACTGCAATGCCTGCCCCCCAGTACTGGGGGTCACGGGGTGGGGGCTTCCCTCCACGTCCCAGGGCAGCCTGGGTGGTAGACATCGATCTTCTGCCTCCCCGAGCCCCTAGAAGGGTCCCCAGGGCGTGTCTACACAGGATGAACGTGGGACTGTTACACGCCCTTTGAGTCTGATAACAAACAACACCGAAGACGAGTATCTTACTGATTCATCCATAAGCTTCTATTTGCGGATGAGGTTCTAGTTCTGAGCCCACAGGGAGCTGGGTTCCACCACCATCGGCAGTTGAACTTCTACAGAAAACAAACCACCTTTTGGAGAAGTGAATCACTTAGATATTTTCCCAGCTCCTGGACGATGGACACATGGAGGACATACTGAGTCTCTACATGAACTTCCACTCTCCAAAGTAACATGTGTGCACGCCCCTTTATCGTGGATAAAATGTTGTACGTTATCCTATATCTCCCTCCCGCAGCCCTCACAGCCAAGGGAAGGATTGTTTTAAGTCGCTTTGCTGATTTATATTTAAATCACGGATTTTGTATTTCGATCCACATAATCTCCTTCCGCATTCTGGGCATTCTGGACAGACCATACTGCCATCCACCTGCAGCGACCTAAGCATGAGGGGGCAGAGGAGGGTCTGCCCTACTTATTCAAAGATGGGTGACTATAAATTCCAACGTGGGCACCCAGATATTCCAAACTGTTTTGCCAATGACACTGTGATATTTGAGGAGTCTAATTAAATGCATGTGATGCACCCACCCGACCCATTACATTGATGATGGTAATTGGCCGAGTCTGTCGTGAACCAGGGCGGACGCAGTCCCCTCGGGAGCTGTCCACCCGAGTGACGTAAATCAGCTTCGGGCCCCGGGTCCCTGTCAGTAAACTACCCGCTTTGAGGGCAGCCGGCTGGGCCGGGGCCAGGCAGGGCGGACCCGCCACATGGGTGAGCGGTGTGTTCTCAGGGCTCTGGTGCTCACAGGTCTCCCTGTGGTTGGGGGTCGTGGACGCAGCCCCGCGGCACGAGCTCTCCCACATCGTGGGAGGGGGGCGCACCCGGCACTTTCTTTCCCTTCCAGCCTGTCTAAAGTTTCGGCCCAGTCTCTGATCTTGTTTCCTCCGTGAAAGCGGACGACGGCCGTGATCGGTGTTGCACTTCCCGGAGACGCTGAAGTGAGCAGTGTCGGTGGCTCTGATGCTGTGGCTGCCACACAACCGCCCCCTCGCGTGGATCCCGGGTACCAGACAGCGCGGGGCAGCGGCCTGGGGCAGGCTGGCCAAGGGGATTAACTCCAGAGGATCCTTTCACTTAATTGACAATTGTGCTTTCTACTCAGCTGAGAATCAAAACCGCGCACCACTTCAAAACGGCTCGCGGGCGATGGTGAGGCGCTGAGGAAAACGCCACTCAGGCCGCTCCGCCTCTGATGCCCTGGGAAGGGCTTTCCCCAGCATTCAGGCGGCAGGAAAGTCTCCGCTCTCCCAGGCTGGCCGGCTGCCCCAGAGGCGGCCAGGACATCCAGGCCAAGGTCAAAAGTAAGACCTCAAAAAAGTCCCAGGAGGACACTTGTGCTTGGTGTATCCAGGGAGCATCACAGAACCCCCGAGTCTCCCGTCCTGACTAACCCAGGAACGCCCACGCCTTAGGGCCGGACTGTGAACGTGGGATGGAGGTAATGACTGGACAAACACCGTCAATCGGTCGGTCTAAAGGGGGAAGGACAGACTCCAAGACAGAAGCATAAAGAAGCAAAGGCAGGGTTTTTCAGTCTTTGAAATCCCACAATATTTAGCGAGAAGTTTTCCTGTTTTCTGTTTGTCCTTACAAATGAAAGATTTTCAATTGTGTAAGGGAGACAAGATAAACTGACCGAGACTTTAAAACTTCAAATGCACTCCAGTGGATGTCAGGAGGTGCGAGGCCAGGCCGGGTGGTTTGTTTCTGTGGACCGAGTGCCCGGCCGGGATCTGCTGGGAAGGGGGAGGCCAGGCTGAGGCTGGGGATCTGGACCATAATATAGAGATTAAAAAACGCGGAAGGGAAAGAAAGAAAAAAGAGCACACAGCTGCCGTCCCCCAAACAGACCTCCCATCTGCCACCCACGATTTGCATGTCACCTTCTCCGGGCTCATTTGTACTTCATTAACTGCCATTGACTTAACAAGATTTATGCAAATGACACCACAGGCGCTCCCTAACTCCCACTGCAATCAAGTGATTATGTATGTACAACTCTCCACAGCAATGAAAAATTAATACGTGACAAGCCCACTTGCCGCCGAGCCGGGCCTCTGGCTTTTTATTTTTCTTGCTTTGCTTTTCCATTTTTATTCGAATAGACCTTCTCTTGGTAGTAAAAAGGAAAAAAAAGAGAAAAGAAAAAAAGACAAGAAACAGAACTCTCTCAACCAAATCTCCACTAAGACCCAAAAAGGACAAAACAGGTCAGGTGGGCCCAGATCCAGAAGAAATGAGTTATTCTGCAGAAAGTAAGTCATCTGCCTGATGAGAAAGCTTTCCCTGGGAAGGAAGGAGGAGGTGAAATCACCCTGTCGTGCAAAGGCTGCTCCCACGCCAGGAGAAGGAGCCCCATCCTCACAGCCAGCGAACAAGCTGCACAAACTGTGAGCCAAACGTGGTTAAAATAACCCACCGGAACACGTTTGAGTAAAGACATGAGTCAGGATGCAGGGTGCGTGGGAGACGACCTCGCCAGTGTCCTACACCGTCCCCAACGGGATTCCTGTGCGGAGCGGAAGCAAGACCTGCAAGGGCCACAAGGACCGGCCAGTCCCAGAGCCGTCACCAGCACCCGCCCACGGAGCCCTGAGGCTCAGGACCATTTCTCTGCCGTTAGTGAAGGGACCAAGAGCTGGGGTTTGGCCCAGAAGTGCAGACCAAGTACTCTGAACGCGGACCGAGCATTTAGACGAGGGCGAGGGCTCTGCTGCTGGTGCGAAGGGCAGGGAATCAGGGCCGGATGAAGGGACCCGGCCCAGCCCCGGCACAGAGGAGCGGGGACACTCAGAGAAGCAGGGTGCTGCGGGCACATGTTAGAAGGTTCTCCCCAGGCCAGGCAGCCTGGGGTCAGGGGTCACATTTTAGCATAAAACACATAACTTTGCTTCCTAAGCTTTCTGAAGGTTTTTCACCAACAGAGAGTGAGGAGCGCACAGGCGGGGGCGGGGGGGCTGGGACCTGAATCCTGGCCCCGTGGCTTCGTGGACGCCTGGCCTGGAAAGCTCACCCTCCGTGGGTTTAAGGTAAGTATGTAACACAGCTGCCTCCACCGCGGCAACGCTGAGGATTCAGGGAGAGGCTGCCGGGAAAGTGCGCAGCGAGTAACAAGCAGCCGCTCGCTGCCCTAGGTTTGCAGCGTCTCAGCGTCTAGGGCATTCCAGCAGGCGCTGCCCCGCCAGGTTCCCTCCTCTGCAACCTCTCTCATTCTGCTGGCTGAAGTCATCACTGGGAGGGTTAGGAATTGAGACTGTCTCTACTGGTCTTGCTTCCTGTGTAAAAACACAGAAAAATCTGTATGACTGTGTACAAACCCACATCAGTCCGTGTGATCCAGAGCGAGGCCGACTAGGGTGTTTTGAGCACAACTAATCTGAAAATCCAGTTCTGCCAGAATCTAAAACTTCTCTCTGGAATCTCCACATCCTGGGGTTTCCAGGAACTGGATGTGATCCAGTGCCCATTTCGCAGAGGAGGAATCCGAGGCCAGGCACCTGGTCTCCAGGAGGCGGTCCGCCCGTGGCCGCACGTCGGGGCAGCTGGGAGGACCCGAGCTGTGTGCCCAGCCTGCACCCCGATCCCCCAAAGCCAGACCGTGATTTAGAGCCCGACTGGATGATTCTGAACACTCACAACTGAAAGGCTTCCAAGGACTGGATAATACTCATTTTACGCTTGACGGTCAACCCCAACCTGCACGCATACTGACAGCCTAGCCTGCAAAGCAAACCCTTCTGCAGAGGAGCAGGTACACATTCAGCGAAGGAGGGGCCCGCCGGGCTTCCGCGGATCCAGAAGGCCCAGCCCCTAAGCCACAGGACATGTGAATTAAGGAAACGGTCTCTATTAAGTTCTAATATTCGCAAAAGGAAATGTCCTAGGACCAGTTTTTTCGAATGAGACGAAAAGAGCTGAACGAGTTTTATAATTCTCATTGAAACAGCTCAACAGAACGAAAATTACGCATTAAAACTACCTTATGTGGAGAGTTACGTTTATAAATAAACCCACAAAGAAAGAACACACAGCTGTGTCCGTGGACCTGTACAGTGAAGACGCTGCTTACGAGCGAGGACAGCAGAGAAGGGAAGAGGGCTGCTCTCAGCGGGTGCCCGAGCCAGCCCGCACACTGGCTGCCCAGTGTCTGAACGTGTCTTGCGGAAGCCCCGCAGCCTCCCTGCTCTGGTGTCACCTTTGAGGCTGGTGGCCACACCTCCATGCAGAAACTGCCTGGCCCTTACCTGAGGCTGTGTTCCTGCTTCCAAATGGGTGAGACTACCCTGTGGGCTCTGGCCCTCGTTAAGGGTGGCCGGTGCCTACAGGGGTTCCCGCAGGACTCGTAAAACTGTCCAGGTACTCACGGAAGAGGGTGGCAAAGCGTGGTCACCCTGGAGGGACAAATCGGTCACAGAAGTGTTCCTAAGGGGCAGGGCCGCGAACCTGCCCACAGAATCCTTGCCCTCTTCAACAGAACGCGCGCTAAATCCACTGGCCTTCCTCAGCAAACTAAAAGGTGACATTTCCAGGAGCCATGGGGCCAGGTGGAACTCTTTATTTTTCTTTTCCTTGGAAAAGTAACAGCAAAGGAGGTCACGTGAATTCCCGTTTTACTTGAGACAAAAAGTCATTTGGTACCTGGCTTCTGGGCTAATGAAAACCTATTCCAGGCGAGCAACATAGGCCAAAACAAATGCTTGAATTCGAGTCCTGTTGTGTAATGAGGAAGTTTAATTAAGGCCCCACATTACAGCTGTAAATGTTCCTTTATATAATAAGGTCTAAATGAAACTGAACCTAATCAAAGTTACAATTCCTTCATTAGCAAATTACAAACAAGAGCGCACAGCTGACACACGGGCTATGATTATCACAACTAATTGCCTCGTTGTTACAAACCAGCCTGAAACAGTGTTCAGATGTCCGTCTGCGAGAGCAAATTAGGGCCACGTCGGGCTATTCCTGTGATCACAAGGGGCTCTTGTATAGCGATCTGATTTACCCCCGTCGACTGGCGGCCAGCGGCCCAATGAAAGCCGGGCTACAAAGGCAGCCTTTGAAGCCAGCTCAGCCTCGAAACACTCCATATGCAGGCGGGCAGACTGCACCGCATTAGATCTGTTGTCACATTTTCCCTCTTCTTATTCTAATGATCCTATTTTAATACACACAGGAACCTCTTCTAATTGATGTCAAGTGAGTGACTTCTACATTCATCAACAGAGCACATCAAACAAACTTTGGCACACGAGCCAGCATGGCGGCGAGGAGAGACCTGGGGTGTGTCTCCGGCTACAGGGACACACTGGGGGAAGCGGCATACCTGTTTAATTGGGATGGCTCGACCGCTCCCGATGCTGTCCGCCCGACTCTCCAGGCCTTTCTTCTCTTTGTCTGGGTCACTCCCTTTCCGAGACTGCAAAGCAAAAACCAAGTTAGCATTTAGGGAAGGGCTGCGGTTTCCAGATCGCAGAGGTGAAACCCCCTCTGCACAGTTTCTGCGAAATTCACACCCAGAAGCCCTGGGTGGATGAGCTCCGTGTGCGCAGCGGACGGCTAAGAAGTCCATCTCCGCAGAGCCATCCTGTTTCAGAGGATCTCCTAAACTTTCCCCCGACTTTTCCACTGCAAAATTAGCTCTTAATTCTTTCTGTAAAGAGTTCAAAATTCAATTACTAGAAACCAATGGACCATATAGGAAAGTAACGCCCAACAGGAAAACACATTCAAAGGCTGCAGTTAATCCAGCCGAGAAGAAAAGGACTGCTTGCTGCTTGTTTGGGAAACCTCTGACATAAATGTATATATTTAATTAACGTCTGAAGGATTTAAAAAATTCTATTAATGACTCAGTGGTGCAATTTAATGGTACGTCCTCGATTCGTATCAAGGTGCTGCTAACGTTCCTTTTTATTGCTTCCAGTTAGAAAAAGAAGGTTCAAAGTTAAGCTGGTGTAAGATATCGCAAAAAATTACAAAGGGAAAAAGAGGTTGAAAATATCTTTTTTGGACAAAACGTCTGTGCTTTGGGGGGAAATGAGCAGCTTTGTTTGCCAAGTTGCCGAACGGTCTTCTTGGCCGTACTATTGACGGACGTGCGCTGCCCGGGAGCTGGCAACCGGCAGGCAGGGTGGCGATGCTTCGCCCCAGGGAAGCCACGGCCCCAGCCTACCATGACTCGGGGACACCGAAGGAGCGCCACGGCAAAGTCTCCATCTCTTGGTGGCATGAGAAAGTGTGAGCACAATGATTTTCTGACAGATTTATTTTATTATGAGAGAAAGATCTGAGACTCGTCCTCCTTAATAACTGTGCTGACAAGTGACAACTTCACTCCATTACTTTTCAATGGGAACATTACTCACGCAATATTGAAAATGGAGAAACATTTTCATGTGCTTTTCAAATCTGAGATGATATATGAAATGAAAAGACTTTGTGGTGTCCGGTGCTGCAGTGAGGAGCTAATGAAATCCACTTTCAAAGGGTGTGAGATGGAGCAGCTGGTTTTATTATTATTATTTTTTAATATTAACAGGGGGTTGATGTCTTGGGGACTAAGGGATAAAAGTTTCCATGACATAAACTCAGATCTGACACCACAATGGACACACGCTCGTTAGAAAGCAGGCTTCTTCGAGGATTATAAGTAACCAGCATTTACTGAACACCTACGAAGTGCCAGGCACTGTGCACTTTTTTCCTTTAGGATGTAGAAGCCTGGAACGAAATAACAGGAAATGAAACAAGCACCGAACAGAAAGTTGCAGGAGAACATAAAACATGAGGTTTATTTAACGTTTGGGTTAAGAAGAAAATAGAGATTTATCAATTCCTTGTTGTGAATTCTAGTTAGGTACTTAGGGATTCATTTTTCCCTTTAATTAATTCTGTAATTAATAATCTATGGTAAGAACTGTATTAACAGCCCTAAATTCTCTTTCCCCACATTTCAACTCATGGGACAGCTGGAGCTTGAGCTCACTATTTATAAAATGAGATTCAAAGCTCGTGGTGGTAACATTTAAAATTGTTTTAAATCACCAGAGGCCACTGATGGTACCTTTAGAAGTTTATGAATTCTAGATTTCTAAATCTGGAAATCCATCTTCATTATTCTCTATTAACCAGAATAATTAACAAAACAAACATTAAAAAAAAATTAACATCTTCCTCAAGGCAGCACATCTGCCCCCACAATCACTCTGTTCTCAGAGCAGAACTTCCAGATTCCACATGAAGCAGGGTGGTGAACTAAACCTCAGTCTTGGATCACACACCCCGAGGTGAATGAGATCAGAACTTAGGTGCGACTTCACCGCCGAAAGGAAACAGAAAACTCCCGGCAACTCTTAACACTTTAGCGGAAAGAGCCATAAAGCTACCGTTTCAAGGACAGAGCAGTGGCGACCTGTGAGGCAGGAGGGTCTGCTGTGTCTGTCCCACGGGGACTCCGGGCACAACAAGCTGAGGTACATACCGTAAAACGGAAATCCAGCAACTAAACTAAAACAAACCCACTGGACACAACACACTGCAGCTCTTACGAACCCCCATCAGGTTTCCTGCTGCGTCTGCCAACTCTGAGGCGACATCGCCCACAGCACATCCTGATGCTACTGGTGAGACGGTGGTGTGAGCGCCTCAGATGTGAAGCCTGCTACCTGGGGCGGGAGTGAGTGTGCAGGGCGTCCAGCCCAACACACAGCCAGACACCTAAGAGGAGGGCGTCACACCCACCACAGACGGTCGGGCCGCGGGGCGGGGGTGGCGCACCGGAACAGTGACCACGCAGCCTCCGCAGACGACGAACAGAGGAAGGAAAAGCTGGGATAATATAATTACCACCTCTTTCCTCCAGACATGTTTTCCTTTCCCCCATGTGACAAAAGGAGCCGTGAAGGGGCAGCCCGTAAGTTGCCTGCTTACAAAGACAGAAGTGTCACTGCCAAGAGTGCTCACTACCAGACGGAAACCTGCTTTCCCCTTTTAACCGGGGAGCAAGTCGCGGGACAGGACCCACGCTGTCCCCTCCACGGGAGACAAAACACCATTCAAACAAATCATCTATACATCGATTTTGCTGCCTTATTTTTGCACAGTTCCGTGTGCTGGGCGATGTCTTTTCACAATCTCTGGTTACTGGGTCTGCTTGGCTCTGTTTCAAGGTGTTGGCAAAACAGGGTGAGCTTTTCAAAACACCATGAAAGTGACACCGGTACCATGAAGCTTGAAAACAGGCAGAGCAAAGCAACGCAGTTTGTGGACACAGACTAGAGGAAGTTTAAGACGTGGATACAGATGACAGACATGGAATCCAAGGGAACGCTGACCCCAGGACAGGGAGGGCTTCAGCTGTCACCGCTGACCAGTTTATTCCTTGCAGAAGTAACAGCAGAAAAACGCCCGTATCTGGTGAGCTGCATGGTGAGCACACGCACGCTGTTGTTGTTGTTTTTAATTCCTGTATGTTTGAAACTAGTTCCTAATAAAACATTCCAGCCGCATGTAAATTAGGGCTACTAAACCAATCACCTAAGAGCCTCTATATCACAGAACCAGGAATTGAACGGATATAGCCTTTTAATACTTCTTTTCTCAAAACTATGATTTTTTTTCCAAAGAATTAAGCAAAATAAGATATAACTTAGCTTCTTTTTTTTGTAAAGTATTATTCCTACTGCCAACGTAAATAATTTGCTACGACAGGAGAGATTTTAAGTTCGTATTATTTTGGAAAAGATGAATATGCTTTATTCTTGCTTAAAAACATGTATAAATGCAGGCAGAAACATCTGGGAACGTTAGCCCTGAGTGGTACATTACGGTCACTTTATACGACTTACAAGCTCGGTATTGGAAACGGCATGTGTCCTACTTAATTAACTCTGGCCTCTTTATGAGCAGCTAATAAATAGGAGTGATGTCCCTTCATCTGGGCCTCACTGTCCCAGTCCACGTGCATTTTTATTCACTGCACTTCTTGGGCACAAACTTCAGTCCTCCTCCTATGTGCTTTTTGCCGATTTAAGTCAGTAACTACCAACGATCGCCAGGGATGAAAAGTCTGTGGGATTTTACATATTTAAGAATAGGTGCAAACCAGTAGTGAAGGAGAATGCAGTTTCTTAATTGGCTGCATTTCAAATTAACCTGCCTCTTTTCATTCCCTGGGCGACGCTGACATCTAGTGGAGCATCTATAAGGGCTTCAGCTTGAAACACCCCACGTCACTGGCACCGTCACCACCGTCACCACCACCGTCACCACCGTTCTGTCCAGCATCAAACCCCATCATGACAAATACCCAGGACTGTAGCTGTCTTTTCCTTAATTGCTGTGATGCAAGCCCACTGTGAGGTTAGCGTCATCCACGACCCCGATTCCTGTTCCTGCAAATAACGGCTGTGCAGCCGGCTTCAATTTCTAGAATGGTTTACACTCAAACCTCTTTCCAGCACTTAGAGAGCAAGCGCCGAGCCCACACAGACTCACGGGCAGGCCTTTGCATCACCAGGTGCATTAATTATGACATAATTAATGGGGCTCTCGGTCACCAGAAGGGTGAGTTTTCACTGGCTCCAGCACCGCCCCACTCGGCCGGGACAGCCGGGGTCCTGGCCGCTGCCGGTGCCCGGACACGGCGTGCGCGTGTGTGTGAGATGTGAGCAGCAGACAGAGGGCGCCGTCCCTCCGCTCTCCACCTCCCCGCGGCAGGCAGAGCCCCACTTGCTCTCCAGACCATTTCCTCTTGAATGCAGGTCGACTCTGGCAACATCTACTCCTGACACAGAACAAAACCCATCTACGCAGACAGCAGAGGGGAAGGAAACGTTTACCACTCGAGTTGCCGTTCATTTGATTCTTCCTTGCCTTAAATTTGTCTCCTTGGTCAGTTACCCAGTGGGCAAAGTCCAGGACACTATTTTCCAGGCCATTCCAATCCAGAGCTGCCCGTATAAAGGGAGGGGATGGGCTGGAACAGCCCTATTTTAAAAGATACTTCCTGGCTTCTCATCCTTTGCCTTGAATAGAAACCAAAGCCAATGGCCAGTAAACATGTGCCTTAGAAGGCGTGGGTGTCCCTCTTCCCGCCACGCCCTCAAGGGAGCGGCAACGATACAGAAGCACCCCTGGTCCGCGCTCCAGAGCCCCCAGGCGCCCGCTGTGCTGTGTCCCACACGCGGCCCACCCTCTCCGCATCTTCGACCATGAGTTTCTCAATCCGCTGAGCCGTGAGTCAGGGCGCTGCCCATTCTGTGAGGTGACAGCTTCTGAACGGGAAGACCCCACCTGGGCGTACAGAAGTGTCACAGGGCTTGATAAGCCAGGAAGCGCTGTGTAGGTGACGGCCCTTACTCTTGGCATGCTGACAAAACTTCACGGTCAAGCATCTTGTTTGTGCACAAATTTAAGCGTCTCAGATACTCACCTGCATTTTGCAGAAACCTAAATACTCCCTCCCAATCACACCGCCCTAAACTACTTCAGCTAAAGCATTAACATCAATCATTCCGTAACGTCAGTGGTGGTGAGATTAAAAACGAAAGCAAGGCCACAAAGACGCTTTGGCCCTGCAGGGACTCTTCCCAGCAGCCTCACCGCAATGACTTTTGCTTACAGCTCGGAGAGGTTAGGAGACTTGGCCAAGGTAAGTGGAGGCCAGGGTCTGAGCCTGTCTGACCCACGCTGGCCTTCCAGCAGCAGCACCTGCCAGAACGCACATGGCCCAGGGCAGTGAGCAAAGGGAAGGGGAGAGCTGGGAGGAGGGGGTGTGCGCTGCCGGCAGCAGCCCTCGGTGGTAACGACTGCCCAGTGACCGCCACGGAGCTGGTGGGAAAGGGCTGGGGGCTCTTTCACACCCGGCAGCCATGTACACCATCAAGAACGCCACTCCCAACCTGCTGTACAGCACAGGGAACTGTATTCAATTTCTCACAGTAACCTATAATGGAAAAGAATTCGGAAACAGATATATATGAATGTATCTGTATAACTGAATCGCTTTGCTGTACACCTGAAACTAACACTGTAAATCAACTACACATCCAGAAATAATGAAATTTAAAAAGAGAGAAAAAATTTTTTTAAAAAATAATGTCATCTCCAAATAAGGGCAGAGGCCCAGATGACAGATTCCTGGACACCCCTGCAGAGGCCTCCTTCAGTTCAGGACAGGAAATACTGAACTTTGTATCCAAGTCAGCAATCATCAACCAACCGAGAGGAGAAGTTGAGTGGTTTAAAGCAGGGCCCCTGACCCCAGAGGCTGGAAATGTCTTCGCTGGGGAAGGGGGCCGACCTGGGCGCTGCAGAACGTTGAGCAGCTCCATGGCTGTCACCCTGAGGAGACGTCAACAGGACCATGCCCATCCCTGCCCCCAGCTGAGACAACTCAAACTTTCTCCAGGAACTGTCAAATGGCCCCTGGGGAGCAAAACCACCTGGCTGAGAACCACTGGTTTGAGAGCACATACTAGTAACACACAACCTAGTCCTGGAAGGGAAAACACTCTTCTTGAGTCGAATGACCGCAGTCACATGGCAGCCTGCCTGGATTCTGTGCTCGGAGTTCTGGGCTCGGCTGCAGAGCCCTCCGTGATTGACTGGTAATGTCTGCTGTGTGCAGGGGAAGGGACAGTAGCAGCACTTTGGTGTCCTCTGTAGCTCAGGGCTTCTCTGCATCCCCACCGCCAGGGGGCTTTTAACAACCTCACACGCCTAGGCCCCACCCACAGATTCTGAGTTCATAAACCTGAGCCCTGAGAGCTGACGGTGAGTTTGAAAACGCTCTGCAGATGGTTCTAAAGAGGAGTCCAAGTGGACCGACAGCCTGATGTCAGAGTCTAAACACCCCTGCGGAGAACGGGGTCGGTGGATCGATCTGACTTACACATCGCACCTGAAAGGCTGGAAACACACGTGTGGGAATCCTGGCAGAGTCCTGTCACCTCCTCACGTCTTTAGCCTGAGACCAAGAAAGTCACAGGGCAACAGCTACCTTTCTACAAACCCTGCATTCTTCGTTTCTGACACACGTTTCAGGACTCCCTGCAACAGAGACCTCCCCGGTGTCCTCCCCATCCACACCCGAGCCTGCCATCGTTCTCTCAGCCTTCCACGGAACTCAGCGCCCCTCTCGGTAGTCTGGTTTGGGTGCTACAACCATCACGGAACCACCCGGAGGCCAGATGAGGACCAGCTGGAATCCTCCGGAATCACACGCAACCCCACCTCCCCGGGGACACTCACGGTGAAGAGGTTGGACCGGCGCTTGGACTGCTTCCGGACGGGCGTGGGCGTGTTGGCCGTGGGCGGCACGTCGATGCGCAGCTCCTTCTGGCTGGTGCTGGGCGTCGACGGGACGGAGGAGGAATAGTCGCTCAAACTCCCACCTCCGTTACTTGTCTGTAACGATGGAGCGAAAGCCGAGCTTCTGTGAACCACATGCTCCAGGAGCCTCGCCCCGGGTCGGCAAGACACAGCGGGGAGGGCGCCCGGCAGGTGGGACCAGCCCCCCTGCTTGCCGGGGGCCTCGGCACCGAGCACGCACGGTTTCATTCTAGAACAGACTCGTCAGCTCAGAGCCGTTTTGACTTAAGAAAAGTGACTTAAGAAAGAGAAGTCTTTATCATTAACTTAAAAAAAATGGAGAGTTAAAATGCCATTACTTTTCTGTCTCCTCTGGAAAAGGAAAGAGTTGGATGAACTAGGTGGTTTCCACCGTCCCTTCAGAGCCCGAGATCAGACGCAGAGACGGCGCGATTTTGCCTCGTATAACCACGGCTCCCATTTTGAAAATGGCATCTTGGAAACGCGAGTGTTTTGAGGAAGATACTTCAAGATTCCACCTTTGCCCGCAGTGGAGAAGTTACCATCCCTGGCTGCACCCTCCCAAGCCCCACTGTGAGCGCACTTCCTGACTCCGCAAGCAGCTAGCGGAAAACACTAAACCTTCTTACTCATCCTTTTAGAAAGCGCCAGTTCAACCCCTACCTGCCCAAGAGGTGTCAACTGCAGACATGAGTGCAGGCGAAACAACGCCAGCACGTCCCTAATGGGCTTTTGGTGCAGTTCTTCAAAGTGACAATGACAGTTTTTGTTTGCTTCCAAGTAAATAATTTAGAGAAATGCTGCAATGGAAAGACACTAGTTTCTGCAGGGCCGGAGGGAGAAGGTAGTCAGTCGTAAGTGAGGGCCGCTACCTCATTGAAGTGCAGAGTGGGGTTAGCCACTGAGATGTCCCCACAGCTGCTCAACCCACAAGCGGACAAGAACGAGGCCCAACACGGGGTGACTTAAACCAGCAGCAGAGACCGCGGCGCACACCCCGCAGCCCCGCTCCAGCCAGCATGCCTCCTAACACAGGCAGCTTGAGGACGGGGAATGGTAAAGAGTGATGCCCATAAAAGCCGCTTGGCCACAGCGGTTAGTGAAGGAGATGTTAAGTCAATTACCAACATGCTGTTATTTACAAAGTTGAAAAGAAAACCAATCCACCTTGGAGCTGGCTGAGAACACTCAGGGCTCAGTCCTGCCCCCCAGCCCCGCCTCCCACGCGCCCGGCATACCTGGCTGATGTGCACCGCGGACACCTGGGCCGAGCAGACAGACGAGTGGCTCGGGGAGCTGGGGAGCGACTTGCAGGGCCCTATGGACAGCTGCTGCTTCTTCCTAGTGGCAACAATCTTCTGGGCAACTAGGAGACAGGGGGACAAACGGCATCTCTGTGAGGCTGATTTCCAAATCCAGAGACTGCGGCAGAGGCCCCGGGGGTCGTCCCTGCCGTTCACTTTACCCTGATTTTCATCTGGGCACATGACGACCAGAACAGATACGCCATCTCCTGGGGCTGCCTCTGGTCCATCCCCGCACCCCAGCTAAAGAAGGACACGCAAGCAAGCTCTGGGCACCGGGCTGGCTGTGGGAAGGCCACCTGGCAGCACCCAGGAAACCCCCTTGCGGGAGCTGACCTTGGCCATCCTTCCTCACGTTCCTTCTCGCTATGTGAAGCCACGCACGCTGTGTGTAGCCCTGGCAGTGATCTTAGGGATGGAAGCCCACTTTGTGGGATGCCAGATAAAGGGGCCAGGCCTTCAGCTTGGCAGCCCTGCACAGACCACCTGGGAAGCCTTGCATGTGAAACAGAAAAATACACACCTATCTTGTCTGAACTATTCTAATAACAGGACTTTTATCCCCCAATTACCTGCAGCAATAATAATCCTAAATAAATCAGGGTAATTTAACCCGACTTCCTTGAAAATCAAAAATCTATTTTTTGCAGAGCCTAAAGAACTACTCTGAACTCTACCAGCTACTGCAAAGAATTATATTCAAGGGCATGTAATTATATCAAAGACTTTTTTAAAAATTTCGATATATTGCTATACACGTTGGGAGTTTATCTTAATCAATACAAGTCTAAATTCAACCAGCCATGACTTCTCTCGGCAAATAGGCTCGCTGATCAAGCATGTTGGATTTAACTGGAAAGGAAGTCAACGGTTAGAAAGCTCTTCCTGCACCAGTAGGTGTCACTGCAGGGGAACAACTACAGCTTTTGTCTGCATAGATGTGCGTCCTTGGGGACGAGCTGTAATTAAGTTCAATGATATGCAATCCTTGTCTTTGCCCAGATAGTTGCTGTTTTTAAAGATCCCTTGCAGACGAGCACACCACTGTCCCCAGCAATAGGTTATCATCTAGGCGAGCACACAGTGTCCACAGATAATTTCTTTTCCAAATGGATACAGTTTTAAGAAGGAGCTGGTTTGTCCACAGCTTACGGCTTTCATGTAAATGAATGATAGTATAAATATGATTAAGTGAAGATGCAATGTATAAAAAATGGCTCACAGAGATGAAGCAGCAGCTTCATTAGTTACATCCCACCTCCAATCAGCCTCTTACCATCCTGAAAGGACGGTATCAATTAATTTATCTCCCTGCAGCATATTGATCATAACCTTCATCAGCTAATCACGTTTAAATTACAGAGGAATATCGCAACACTCTGTCATTTCAAAACCATTGGCGTATTGATCCGTGGTCTTTGAAGAAGTGCATTAGAATATTTTAAAAATCATTATGTGAGCTCAAAAATAAAATTTAAGATCAGATTCCAACAGCCATAAAACATGTGTCACACAGGTGAATGGAAATTCCAAGACCAGAAATAAATTAACCTAAAATCATGATTATTTGGGTGATTTCCAATTTACTTTTTTGGGGGAACAAGAGCAAAGGTTTTTTTTTGACCATTAACTCTAATGCATTTTCACTCTACTCATGGCCTCAGAGTTACTTCATCTTTCATCTTTAATCTCACAGAAAAAGCACAAACGTTAGAGTTAAACAGGCTGAAGCTGTTGGGAGAACTTCGTAGACATTTTCTGTGTTTTCTACTCTAAGGGAAGAGCTGAGAAACTTTCTAAGACAAGTCAAATGTGTTACTGAAATCCTCATTTTATGAAACTCCAAATGCAAATGAATGCTCCCTCCTTCCTACACAGAGGCTAGAAAGGGCAAGTTCACTGGCAAGGAGAACATTTTTCCACCAGAGCTTCTTCCCCCAGACGACAGACCAGGCTGTACACACAGGAGCCCCACATTACGCACTGAAGTTCTTCCGTCCACTTAATTATTGTTTTGCCTCATTTATTACAAAGAAGTGAACTCACAGCTTCTAATAACTGGTAGCATATTTTTAAACTTTACTATAGCTTTTAACCCTATTTGATCTATTTTCCCAGAATTTTTACGTCTATGCAGAAGTGGAAGAAAGGAAGTGAATTACAAATATTTTGTTCTAAAACACACAGATTGCCTTGGAACCACCGTACAACCCACAAAAGTAGGGGACACTTACTGAAGCACAATGGGAGTGTGTGACTTAATTAAGAAGCAAGAACAGTCAAGAGGAAACGGAGGTAAAGTGGCTGTTTCGTAAGGTTGGGTCACCTCCTCCTCCGCGGGGAAAAGGCAGACCTCTGTGGGCCAGGGAGCTGGGCTGGTCCGTGCGCGTGGGTGAGCCCCCCCCCCCCACGACACAGCTCAAGGGAAACGGAAAGCCTGGGGGAGGAAGGCACTGTCCTCTTGTAACGGGAATCGCGACGGCTCATGACAGTCAGAACCCTTCAATGTCAGCTGACTTAGAACAGGAATGTTACTTACACCCCAGGCTACACTGTCTGGGCAGTTTTTATCACCACTGAGCCTTTGTCTGCCTTTCGTCATTCCACGAAGGGATACGTGACATATTTTACGTAAACACATGTAATGAATGAGTGAACGGAACAGAAGCACAGTCTCTTGAGCTGACTTAAAAGAACCTGGAATCTTTATCAGCAGGGTGTGCTGTTTTCCCAATTCTGGTGACACTTGCCCATCAAGTTGCCACCGGAGCTAAGCCGACGTGTGAAATGCTGTCATTGACACAAACTGAAAAGGTCTGCTCTTTTCCCAGATACTCATCGATTTCATTAACTTCCTGATATTTCAGTACTAATGTCTAGAGTGGTTTTAAAAGTCACTTCCTAGGAATGGAACGTACAATGTGATAAATATAATTAATGCTGTTGTATGTTATATAGGAAAGTTGTTGAGAGTAAACCCTGAGAGTTCTCACCATAAGAAAAAAAATACTTTTCTATTTCTTTAACTTTGTGTCTACATGAGATGAGGGATGTTCACTGAACTTACTGGGATAATCATCTCGTGAGGCACCCAAGACATATCGCCTCGCTGCGCACCTCAGACTCACGCAGACC
The DNA here is from genome assembly GCF_048564905.1 of Vicugna pacos. Lineage (NCBI taxonomy): Eukaryota > Metazoa > Chordata > Mammalia > Artiodactyla > Camelidae > Vicugna > Vicugna pacos. Next base: position 92,433,062 of record NC_132991.1, on the reverse strand, counting down.
ATCAATTCTATCTCGATAAAACTGCAGGGAAAAACTTTTTACACACGTGTAAGTAAAAATAAGTAAATAAATAGACAAATAAATACATTTTAAATGTCACTTCCTCCACAATTTAAAAATTGTATTTGGGTAACAGATAAAAGACACCCCAACGAGCCCCTTCAACCACATCTGTAAGTACACTGCAGAAACTTCAAAACCAAGCAAGCAAATTGCCTGTGCCTGGGGGGGGGCACGAGAGGCCCCCCGCGGCTGGCAGTGGCCCCTTCTTGACCTGGGTGGTGACTTGAGATCACTTTTTTCAGCCATACCCATAAGTAAACTTCCACAGATGCATTTCTATTCTTCAATTAAAAAGAAGTTGTTTATTAAAGAACGTAAGCAAGAAGAAAAGTAAGTTACACCTTTACTCTCTGCACAAGCTTTTAATTTTCTGTTGGAGAGGCGACACGCGGCACCCTTTGATCAGTGTGTCAAAATAAGAGTCTGATGGCTCCCACACAGGACCTCATTAAGCCCTGGCCTCATGCCCTATTTCTGCTTCCACTCTGATTTGCAAAACATTCACATTAAAGGAGAAGAAAGAATGAGTCTAGTTGCACGGTGGGGGGGGGGATCCGGCCAGCCTGGTACCAGGTAACTAAGTAGCATCTTCCTCCCTCCCCCCCCCTCATTTTTGTTGCTTGCATCTGAACGAAGGGCCAGCAGCCTGAGCTTCCCACCTGCTAACTAATCGAATCCTCTGGGTTCCTCCATTGGACAGATGAGGAGGCCGAGGCTGAGCAGGGACCAGTGGCAGAGCAGGGATTCTGACCCCGTCCATCTGGCTCCACAGCGGCTCATCACATGGCTGCCCCGCCCCGCCCCGCCCCGCAAGGAAGCATCCCCACCCGACTCCCGCGCTTCCAGGACAGCACCTGTGTCTCCCTTTGCCCTGTCCCTCACGTTCCCCACAGTCTCTCAGTTTGATTAGGGTAACAGATCTGAGACCAAACTGCCAGCCAGGCCCTGTTTCTGCAGTCAGCCTTCTAAAGCAGGTGTACTCCCTAGACGCCCCCTCCCCTGTTCTCCTGACCACTTCGGCCTGTCTTCCGCCTCCATACCCTTGGCTGAACCAGCCATCACCAAGGTCACTGGTGACCAGCTAGAGGCAGGTTGCATCCTGCTTGACCTCAGGGCAGCCGTCAGCACCACGGATGGTTCCTCCTCCCCTGAACATCCCTCCTTCCACGATGCCAACTTCCCGGGTTTCCTCCCCTGGCTGGAACCCCCTTCTCAGCCTCTTCCTCTGGCTCTTTCAATGTGGGTGCCCCCAGCTTCCTTCTGTGGCCCCGCTACCTCCCTGCCAACGTCTCCAAGTCTACGCAGCCTTGCTTGGTGCGCTTCCTGCTTCTGGAACTCTGTGTCTGACTACCAACTCCACGGTCCACGTGGCCCCGCCTGGACCTTGCTCCTGCTCCACCTGGACGCTCAAACTGCATGCATATCCCGGGGCAGGGATGGAGGAGACGTAACACATGGGTTCTACCACCAGAATTTCTCTTAAAGTCATCTTCACCACCACTGCCTTGATCCAAACCTCAACCTCCCACAGCTGTTTTCTGAAAAAGCTTCCAAAGCTGACTCCTCCACCGTCCCCTCCACCGAAGCCGAAGAACACACTGCAGGTGAGACCTTTGGAGGGTGACTTGCGGACGCTGCTCTGCTAACAGTTCTTCAACTGCTCCCAACACCACACAGATGTCAGAACTGAAATCCCGTGCCAAATGGGGCTCCCACGCTCGGGGTGGTGGGGGGTGGCGGATTCTCCACTCCTGCTGTTTCCTCCCACAGAGCCAGACTCCCACGGCCCGAACACTCCTGGCCTCTTCACGAGCCCTCCTGTGAAGGCCTGGCCCCCTGAGAAGTGACTTACGTGACTGTGAACTTGGGACAAGCTGTCCGTTCACAACCCCTCCAGTCTGGGGCCGCGAGCCCAGAGCGCCAGGGGCAGGTGTGGGCTCCCACACTGCCCGAAGCCAGGCAGGCAAGTCTGATTCTGGTTTCCGCAGGGGGAGCCACGGTAAGCTTCATTTCCCAGCACAGCTTTACCGATAAAAAGCAATAATCTGACCTTCTGGGGTCTTATTCCTAAATTGGCTCAGAACCCTGGGGAGGACCAGAATCCCTTCCAAACCCCAAACTGCCACCCTCCAGCCTCACTGCCGGCCCCGGACTCACTGCCCCACTTCCAAGCCAGACAGAACCCACCACAGTTGCCACAAGGCGCTGTGCTCCCTGAATCCTGTAACAAGCTGCCACCCTGGCTCAGAACCTGCCTCCTCTTCTCAGACCCACACCTGGAGAACCACCTCTCCGAGGGAAGCCTTCCTCTCTAACCACCAAATTCCTCCGTGGAGACCCTGTGCCCCCAAATACACACGGGCCCTAGTGTGACCAGCTCCACACGTCCCCCAGGCCTTGGCTGACCCCTGTCCACCGCGGGCACATCTGCACACGCACACACACATGCACACACACCCATGCACAGCCAGGGCCACGGGGAGGGGCTGCCACTCTGCTGTCATCCCTGAATCCCTAGCGCTCAGCACACAGGAACTGAGCAGTAAGCCACTCTGTGACAATCCCATGGGATAGTTCACGTCAGGTCCTGGCCTCCTCCTGCCCTCTGCTTACAGGGCGAGCCCCGCCCCCCCGGACAGGGCCGGCTCTGACCCTCCTCTTGCATGGTGCCACCTGGCATCTGTAACTTCCACAATTAAGCACGTAAATTAAGCTTTCTTAACATTTCATGAACGATTATGACGTTTTGGGCACAGTCCAATGAATGCGAGTAAGTGTAATCAGCAACCAGTCTTCTCTGGTTTCAGTGATTAGTCAGTCAACAGGGATGTCTGCGGTGCCACCTGTGAGCCCAGCAGAGGGAGAGAAAGAGGCCGGGGAAGAGACGTGGGAGCTGGTCTCAGCCCCACGGAGCTCCCAGGCCAGGCCCACGTCCTTTGCATCCCGCATCAGCAGCACCGATGCTTCATCGCTAAAGCACTCCGCTGGGTGGCCCGTCTCCCCCCATCCTTGCTTCACTCATTGTTTACTCGGATCCTACACCAGACCCTCTTCCTGTACGGGTCCCAGGGAGGAGAAGCTTCTTGCTCAGGCAACAAACTGGCTGCCCTTGGACCTCCCTCCCTCTCCCCAATCCACTGAGTATGGAGAGATTTAACTAATCAGCTGGGTTCGTAACAGGCTGCTTTTTCACGTCCCACAGTGTGACGTCCCGTATGCTTGTCAACTTCCGCAGCGTGAGCGTCACTGTCTGAGCAGAGCAGCCTGTTCTGGGACGAGCAGAGCTGAGCCCCACGTACTCGGGCTATGCTGGGGGCAGGCGGCTCGGTGGGGTGGGGAGAAGTGGGGGCTGTAGCTAAGGATGCTGACGTGGGAGCAGGTAAACTTGGCTGACACTGGAGAGCCACAACTCAGTGCCACATGGGACCTGGTGTGAACCGAGCTGAATCTGAGGAGGAAGATGATGGCTCTTCACGTACTGGGAAAAGGGGCTTACAGCCCACTGAGGCCAATATGGGTGTGGGTGGGGGGAACAATTCTGAGCAAGCAACGTTAGGTGGGTATTTAAGTATGAATGATAAATCTACTAAAATTTTTTGTAATTTTTATAACAGGTGCCTGTACAAAAATCAGCTACTGTGAGACTCTTAATTTTACTCCACAAAAATATTTTAGGAGCACAGTTTGACACTGGGGGCTCATGGCATGTTTATCTCTATCTTTGGTCCTACCCAAACGTGACTGCACGCTGCACTGACAGGCTCTTCCATTAGAACCATGGAGGGTTCACCCAGCGAACCCCCAGAAATAATGAAAACCACGAGGGACTGTAAATTTCCCAGTAACAAATAAAAGGCCCCCTAATGTCTCAACTCAGCTTTAAATCACAGTTGAGTGATCATTAAACTATCTTATTAATTAAGTAGAAATTAATTACCAAATCATCTATGTAGTTCTGAATTTGTGACTTAGGAATGAGACAAAATCTGAAGTGGAGTTTTTCTCAAATCTGCAAGTTAATAAATGTTAAAGGGGGTGTACTCTGTGTTGTTGGTAACCCTCTGCCCATTTCCTAGATTTGTTTTTATATTATCTAAGTTTGGGTACAGAGGAAGTTATGCAAAAAAAAAAAAAAAAAAGCTAGTGAAATGACAAAGAGCAAGGGGAGGGGAGCGAGCAGAGTGCATCCTTCGAGGTCTCTTGGCTTGGGTGATGCTCAATGCTCACTGGTGAGCCACAGGGATCCACAAGCCTGCCTGGGCTCCCTACTTGTGGATATCCTGCCAAACTGTGCGACCAACTGGAAAATACAGTCAGCTCATGTTCCACGACAAGGAGACAACTCCACGGACCTCCAGACGAGCTGAAGGCGCAAGACAGGATGCTCTACTCGCCCTCCTATGGCCGAAGCGTGCCTGACACTCAACCAGCACCTGCCAACCGGCTAAACGAACGCACAGATGAATCACCAGTGAAGACGGGGTGAGAACGTTAAGAGAAGGCAGGGGGAGAAGTTTATAAAGGCAACAGGAAACACATTTTTAAGGATCCAGGATGCAAAGAAGGCGACACGTGTGGAATGTATCCTTAAGGCCACAGGAAGCCGTCAGAATGACTCGTGGACAAGTGATAGGACCACGCTTTGGAAGGACACCTGGTCTGGTTTGGAAGATGAGGGTCATCTCCATCTGGACAGGGGAGACAGTGTGAGAGTATGTGTGTGTGTGAGGGTGAATCTGTGTGTGAGTGAGTGCGCGTGTGTGTGTGGCGGGTGTTGCTGGCATGGGGCGGGGGAACGGGCGCTGGGACGGGGCTGCAGTGGACACTGAGCCCGGCTTTCACAGCTCAGGGAAGCACGGAGAGACTCATATCTTGGGCTGTTACTCTTCCCTTACACGTGGTTACTATTCTCAAAAGGGTACGAGTTCCAGGCTGATTATGCATCAATGATGATTCAAAGCTTCCAAGAGGAGCTCTTCAAAGGAGATGCAAGCTCAGTGCTGGCGTTTTAGCAAAATCCCCACAGTTTACAAACTTTCAGAGCAGATCTGGGCACGTAGCCCATCCTAGGTCAGTTCCTAAAACCCGAGAATGCTGACCTCCTTCAGAAAGACGGCCTGCTCCTGTTCCGGATGTGCTAGATCTCGCCGCCAGCACGGTGACCGGCAGGGAGAAACTCACCATCCCGCTCCAGCCAGGCTTTCGTCTTTTTTTGCCACTACCTTAAAATTGCCCAACTGTTCTCTCTGAGGTCCCCTTGTCCCCTTCCAAAACGTCCTCCGTACGGACACATTTTATCATCCTAAAAACAGGCCTGGCCTGATCACTTCCGAGTTTCAACAAAACAAACTATCAGAACAGTTTCCTAGTTACAGTAAATATTATTTAGGAAGAAACAGGTCATAAAATTAATTTAGGGGTGTATGAGAAGGAAAAGCTCTTCCATGCATTTGCCCTTTGGTTCCTTGTCAGTGAAAAGCTAAGGACAGGTTCTGCCAAGGACCCCTGTGCCCAAGCACGTCTTTAGGAAAAAGGGTTTAGTGGGGGAAATCCTTCGATGGCTTACCTGACCTGTACCTGAGCACAAAATATGACATTTCAACTACATTAAAAAAAAAAAATCCTCCAGTCCAAGATGGGCCGTGGTTAAAAAGCCAAAGGCGCTTTAGTTTCTTCTCCTGAAGCTTTCCAGTTTTCCAGGAAGCAATGGAGGCTGAATTCTTCATCTGAGATTCAGTTCTTGTCTGTATTCTTTTTATCTCGTTGTATTAAAACAAATTTATCTTCATTTATGTCGCAATTACCTATTAGGGTTGTTAATTTGCTGGAAATGAAGCTATTGTTTAATTGCTCCTATTAATCGGGGGACTTAAGTGCCGACTGTAATAAACAGTTACCTTCAGGACGGAGCAAAGTCACGGCTACTTGCATTAATTTCACAATTTCAGAATGAGGGGAAATTTCTACCATGTCCCAGGCAGCTGGATTTCCCCCTTTCCTTTCAGAGAAAGTGAAAGAACATTAAATTTTTAAAAACTCATGCTGAAATAAATATGCTCCATTCGACGTTCAATTCTGATATAAAGTTATTATTTGTGACAAGGGGGACATCAAATCATCCTACTGGAAACTGACATCCCCCCTTTATGTGTCTCTTCACAGTGCAATTGTCCCTTAAAACTGAGTCCCGAAGTGGAGATGCCAACAGGAAGGTTTGGGTCCAGCTGCCCCGGATGCTAAGCTGGTGGGCAGCGGGCACCAGCATGCTGACCACCTGCTGGGGTTTGAGGCCCCGAGAGGGCACAGGTCCCTGTGTCCAGACCCACAGGGCTGCAAACATTCACTTCTCTCCAAAATAAGTTTCAACATATCCCAACACCATACTGTCAACGTCCTTCAGCTGGTCTTGCCTATGGCCAGTCTGGATGGGGGGACCTCTGGGGCTGGACTCTGCTTCAATCAGTATTCCTCTGCCAGAAGAAAAGAAGGGTATTGCAGACAGCACCGCCTGGAGCCCGCTCCGGGACTGCACCACAGGCACCCGTCCGCCCTGTGCGCCAACAGGACGCCCAGCAGATGGTCAGTTCGGGACATTCTGACGTTCGCTGCAGACACCTAGGGCTCCTCCTGCCCCTCTGCCCTCGTGCCGCCTGGCCCTCCCTCGGGACCACGCACACAGCTCCATCTCCTCCAGCCACTGACCCCACCAGCACTCTTGTCCCTCTGTCACTGCGCAGGGGCGGGCGCCTTGCCGGTCTTCCTCTCCGCGCAGGACATGATCACACCCAGCATCCCGCACACATCCGACACGTGACGAACGCCCAGTGCATCCGGGCCCACGCGGGGATGGGTGCGTGCTGCTGACAAGCCCTGGGCACCCGGTGCTGTTGGGATCCAGAGGGCCCCCAGGGTCTGCAGATGGAAATGGACACCACAGACCCGAGCGTGACTCTCTTAAGGGACAAAGGGGAGGGAGAGGTGCCCCGGCTCTGCCCCTCCTCCTGCCACCCCTCGGGCACAGGTGAGGTCAGGGTGACACCTGCCAGGCGTGCGTGAGCCAGAGGGTGTAGCACCAATGCCAGTGACCCAGGCGGGTCCTGGGACACTCTCGGTCCGGCCACCAGTCTGCCCACTTACATTTTTTTTTAATTGACGCTTAGTTGATCTACAATGTTGCATTAGTCTCTGGTGTGCAGCACAGTGGTTCAGTTATGCACATCTATTCTTTTTCATCACAGGTCATTACAAGATATTGAATATAGCTCCCTGTGCTGTACAGTAGGACCTCGTTGTTTATCTATTGTATCTATTTTATCTGGAGTAGTTTGTGTCTGCTAGCCCCAAGCTCCTAATTCACCCCTCCCCCACCTCCCCTTTGGTGGCCGTAAGTTTGTTTTCTGCGTCCCACTTAGGTGTCCCGCGTGGAGCCCGCTCTTCCCTTCCACGTGTCGGGGAGGCATCTTCCACACACTCCCTGGCGCCCCTCACTCACGATTTATTCTTTCATCATGTCTGGGAGGAGCCAGTATGTGCTAGACCACTTGACAGGTCGGGGAGATGGGGGGTCCAGGGGTCCTGTCGGCCACACCACTGATAAAGCATCAGCTTGGCGTGAGAGCCCCTATGGAAGAGACGGGCGCACCACCTCCCACGATCGAGTCTGCTGAGGCCTCACGGAGCCGCACTCGTCAGCCCTGGCCGAGAGCCCCAGACCTCACTCCGCTCCGCCGTCTCAGGTTTAGCACCTGCCTCACCTTGTGCACCAGTTACGGGATAAGCCGGAGGAGTTTTACCGGTGCCCCGAAGAGAGGCCTGTGTTGGTGACAAAGTAGGGACAGTTTTCAAGAGGGGAATGTTGAGGAATTATGAATATTGCACAGACACAGAAGAACCATTAAAAGCAGGGAAAGTCCGGGAGGAGGAGCACGAAGCACATCCAAGAGTCGTGCCTGAGGGTCCCGAGGAAATGGAGGACCTGTGTGTGCGAGGCCCCGGGGGCAGCAGCAAAGGGCGCACGTGTGCCCTGTCAGCTCAGTCCTGAGCTGGAGAAGATGAGGATTCAGAGAACTTAAGAGCTGGGAGCAGTGGGGGCGGTGCCGGCTGCTGCGCTCCAGGCCACTCAGCTCTGAGCATCACCCAAAAGGAGTCCAGGAGGCGGCGCTGGCTCCTCGGGCAGGTGTGGACACCTCGGCAGGAGCCTGAATGCTGCTGGTCACCTGGACATTACAGACACAGGACCTCTCCTTCAGGACCTCGCCAGCTCAGAGGTAAGACAGCTTAACCTGGACACAGCACAAGATGACAGGCTGAGGACCACTCCACCTGACGCGCGCTGAGCGTTCGCTCCTGTCACTCTGCTTAAGGAAGAAGTAATCATTAATACCAGCCGGCGGAGTTTAAAAGCCGCTGACGCCGCTTAGGTTAATCGCAAACATGGAAAGATGTATGAACAGCCTACATTAAAAGACCTTTCAAAAGGGTGAAGCCTCTGGACTGGGGGCACTGTGACAGTCTCTCTGAGATCCAGGTTCACACGGGGCTGCACACGGACTAGAAAACATCCCAAACGCTACAATTAAAGCCCACGTAAACCTGCTCGGGAGGCCGAGGGATGATTAACTTTCTCACTTATTCTCAAGTTGGATGCAAATCAGTGTCTTTCAAGACAAGGCAAGTGAATATCCCAATAAATTGGCAATACAATTTAGATGGCAGACAAGGATCCAAAAGATGAATGGCTTAAACAAAGAGGGGAAAAATGAACCTGTCACCGCGTCTCAACTCGTCAAGCTGTCTTGCAGAGAGAGTTGATGATTCCGGAGCAGAGATGTTTCTGACACCCCCTGAAGGTGGGGCGCACCCTGGAACGCTTTAATTCTCTCCTCACCATTCTCTGCACACCAGGAGGACCACAGGACTCACTTTTTAGACCTGCTCTTTTTTCAAAGGCCAAATTATGGGTCACAAAATATACTAACACAGGTACGACTCAAGTGAAAGACAGACCTAAGATAAAAACAGATAAATGCAGTGATACCGGAAAAACACAACCTAGGAAAGAGGCCGGGGTGGCAGAGGAAAAAGGCGACAGCGATAAGGGTTTAAAACACAGAGAAAGAGAAGCTGGCATAAAGAAATGATAAAGTCACAAAATCATTATTCAAGCTAAAGAAACGCACAAAAATTTAAAGAAAAATGAGAAGATGGAGAAGATGAAGAAGAATGGGGAACAGGCAACAAAATGGGTCCAAAATGAGGAAATAAATGCGACATGAAAGCCGTAAGTAGATTTTTTTCAGTCAGGAAACTTGAGACAAATACAGTTAAGTACAATAATTGGTTTTCTCTTTTAAAAATTAAATACAGCGTAATTAATATTGGCTTAACCGAAATTTGGGGGTCTGTTTCCTATGTTAGGAGACACATGCTCACAGGAAAACAGGGAGCTTGGAAGGTTCTCTGATCTCTGCATTGGTCGCAAGCACACTTTCCTACAGGTATCTTAACTTTCAAGAAAAATGGACTTATCTAGGCAACCGAAGTTTTCCTATTTTCAGGAATAATTATCCCCACAACGATCTCCATAAAAAAGACATTTCCTTCTTCACTGGGGGGAGAAGATGTCTTGGTTGGAACCTGAGCAAATTACTCCTCTCCTCCCTGGCTCTGTGGATAATAAGCCAGCAGTGGTGCTCCCTGCAGGAGCTGCCTTGGAAAAAAGTGACAGTGACACACAGGTTGAATTATACAATGTATTGTGATGCAATTAGGAAGAAGGATGAGATGACAAAACAGATTTCCACTCGGTCTTCAGCAGGGCTGTGTGCATGAAGTCACAGCGAGGCTGTCCCCATCCCCACCACCCATCAATTATTACCATTTAACTAGCACCACCACCCAGAAACCTACCCTCCGTAATACACACGGTTCCTCTGGGTAAGTTTTGCCTTTCATGATATTTCAGCGATATAAAGCATTCGGGTGATACGAATTCGAGAGCCCATGTAAAGAAATGACATACGGTGCACTGAATGAGCATAGCATCCTACACAATTCTTTCCCATGGATCATGGTTACTGAAGAGTTAAGTACACAGCATTGAGAAACTTTTTGCGAGGTTTTTTCCCCCCTTAAACAAGAAATTAAGTTTATCAATTGCTGTTGTAATCACTCACAGCACCTCAGGTAATTAGAAGGGATCTAAATCTAATTTTATTTACATTTAGAATACCTGAGGTCATCGCCGATCAAGATTTCACGTTTGTGACTAATAGCGTGTAAGTGTTAATTAGAGTTCAGTAGAGAATACTGATTGATTTTTGAATTTGTAATCTGCTGTGATTCAGTAACGGTGAGGAAGTCAAACTATTCCTATCTGCTACTGCCAGTTTCTACAAATTATTGAAATTCTTACAAGAATCGTGCATGCATTTTAATTCTGGAAAGCTTCACTTAAAAAAAAAAATGAGAGCTCACAGTAATACTGCACACCCCTCCCTTCCTGTGAGAAAGTACTTCACATGAAACTCAGCTCATCCGGACCCATCTGCACGTAAAATACCTACAATAATATTTCTAAAGGAGTAACAATTGGTTTTTATTTCCCCCTAAATTTTACAATGCAAATTTACAAACATGCACAAAAAAAAAAGAAATGTAGCGTACACGCCCATTTACACACACTGCCTCCATTTTATAATTGTAACATGTTGCTCTACTTGGTTTATTACGTATCCACCGCCCACCCTTCTTTTTTGATGCATTTCAACCATGTTGCAGACATCAGTGCTCTTCACCCCTCGCCCTTTCAGCTTGTGCATAATTAACTCTCATTCATTAACTGTTTTAAGCTTCCTTTTTTGAGATTAATTGTACATACTGTGAAATACAAAACTCTTAGTTGTACCGTTCTGTGACCTGACAAGTGGCACGTAACGCAGATGGCTACGAAGAGTCCAAGCATCTGCGCTCCCGAGAGAGCGCCCTTGTCCCCTCCACCCCAACCCCACCACCACCCCCTCACTCTCACTCTTCTGTTTTTTTAACCAAAGATTAGTTTTGCCTGTTGCAGAACTTCATATAAATGCGATCACGCCTTTTGTACTTCTGTACAGACGCCTCATCATGTTTTGGCCCAGCAGCCTGTTTTGCAGACACACCCATTGTAACAAGTTTTCCAACTAACTTCATCCCAGGCACCCCGTGAGCTAGAATCGTCATTACGAAGTCCTCTTCTCTGCCCAGTGAAACCCAGCTGGCGGAGGTGGCCTCCTTCCACAAAGTAACTCCCAATTATCACTAACTTCTCTCGTCCTGCCAAGAATGAGAAAGAAACAAAGTGCCCACATTTTAGAACATTAAACCTATTTCTGAATTTATTTGATGTCAGCTGTAGATAAAAGGTCATGATGACTCTTTAGAGCATAAGCTCAAACCCTCCCTTCTTCACATGGAAGTCTTGCTCTAATCCAGCCCAAGAACAAATCCTTCACTAGCAAAAAACCGAGGAATGTCCTTGGTGACAACATGGTTCAAACTCGCTGAGAAAAATGGCATTAAAAAACGCCATGGTGGACGCTTGGAAACAAGTCATAGAATCATGGGCTAGAGTCTCAACCTACAGACATCATAGCAGATCCCCAAAAAGTTGTTATTTGTATCCCAACAGTCTAAAAGTTAAAAAAAAACAAAAACAGAAAACCTCAATTCACTGCACTTACAGCTGAAGACAGCCTCCTATCTGACACCGAGTCTCCTGTGGCAGGAGGCCTGGCTAAGAACACTGGCAAAAGTCACACCGCAACTGCAACACGTTCCTAGGTTTATCTTAACGCCAAGAACTGTGAAAATTAAGCATGCAATCCTGCTATTGCAACACCATTCGAGAGTGATACTTAAGAGAGAAAGAAGGAACTGATTGTGACTTTTATAAAGTTATTCAAAGAAGGCAGATTTTTCATCACAGCTCATCCACTGATGCTGCCACATGTAACATGTCATCTCCTAATGATATGTATGTTTACACAGCAGCTTTTCTGGTGAAGACTTTGGGAATTCATTTTGAGCGAGAAAAAACATGGATAGATAAAAAGGATTCAAATGTGTGCCAGTTAATAACCCAAATCATTAGTATCTATGGCAAGAACTGGAGAAGGGAATTTGAAAGGAAGCTCTCTCTTCACTGCAGATGTCCCCAAAATCCATCTGGGGCTTAGACACATGAGTGGAAGGCAAACTACAGCCCAGGAAATTTAGCACACCAAGTAGTGACACTGTCAAAGAGAAGTTAGAAAATCCAGGTATTTATTTCCTTCCTCAAAAAAAAAATGTATATATAAATGAGAAAATATGATAAAGGTAGTGTCTTTGTCATTAAAATGGATTTCTCTTTGGGTGGGCAAAAATATGAAAAAAAATGAGGGAGAGGATACAGTGCAAGTGTTCTTCCTACAGGATCCTAGGCTGTCCTTCAAATGCATTACAAACCGCCCACCTTCGGCTGTGACACAGGCCCGTGAAGCAGGCCTCACAGAGAGCGGACGTCTCCCCGCCTCCCCGAGCCTTGGAAGAGCAGCTCCAGCAGCCGATGAGGACAAGCCTGCAGGCACTGGGGGATGGCAGCCACTCGGACCACCTGTCTCAACGATGAACTGAGATTATTCCCTCATTTCTCTACACAACTTTCATGGCTGAACAGAATCTTTGGTGATGAATATTTTTTTTTTTTTGGCGGGGGAGATTGTCCACTAGGTTGCAGGCATTCTGATTAAAAGCAACTTTCCTTTTTGTTACCAAGGCTGTGTTGTGCGTCCCCAGGATCATACCCCTGCCCCCCCCTCGACTAGAAACCAATTGCTCTTATCTAGGTCTCAGGAGGCAGCTGCAGAGAAGAAACAGGAACTGGTTAGAACCCAGTGCAAGATGGCGGAGGATCTGACTTCCAGTGGAACTTGAGCCTCATTATACACTCCCTGTAAGGTATCAGGATGCTAAGTGACCCCCCCCCAGCACCGTGACAGTTGACAACTGCCATGACAACCATCGAGGAAAAGCCCACCCAAGGACCAAAAAACCCGAACAAGGACTGACTGGCTCCATCACACGGGAGAGGAGGACATGATGGTGGAACCACTGGCTGGACCGGGGCTGGAGCCAACCCTCCCACCCACATTGGCGGATGCCTCCCAGCTGGAGCGCCTTTCTTCCATTTCCCCTTCTGAGCAGTAAGTGGATGCTCACTTCATCCGTCTGCCTCTGCTGTGCACTCTTTCACAGCTGGCTGCGAGAACCCACACTTTGGTGAGCTTCCTAATTTAGGGGTCCCTCCATCCGCTGAAAGGTCTAGGAAGTAAGCAGAGTTTCCCAGCTGCCAGGAGATGTGAACAGAGTTGTTTGCAGCCCCCGGGATCCCAAAAAAGGACCTCCTTGCAAACCAGAGGCGGTCCACCAGAGAAGACGACTGCTGATGAGAAGGCTCACTCACATCCCCAAAGCAAACTGGTGACGGGAAGAGTACTTCGTGGACTTGCCCCAAAGCTGTAGCGGGCTGTGTGGCGGCTCAAAGGAGCCCTGGGAACCACCTGGCCTGTCACCACTGCCAGGTGCCTGAAGACTGCTAACAAGGTGGGAATTAACAAGTGTCTCCTGAACAGACGTCTGGGTTCAGAAAGCCTGATTTTGTGTCCAGTGAAGATGCAGCTCTTCATGGGTGACTTTCTGGCCTTTCTAAGCCTCTCACTGCCATAAAGTCCACAGTTCAGCACAGAAAAGGCATCACAGAGCGTTTATTATAAATCTTACAAAACACAGAAGGCCCCTTTGCACTTTAATCTTTTGCTAACAGTTACAATAAGATTGTATTAAAAATTTAAACTGCCCTACTTAACCCATTTACACTCAAACGTCCATTTCCAGGGAATGAATCCAGGGGATGTGAATGTCGAACCCTGGCTCAGATTTATTGCTCCGAAGAACATTTCTCCTGATGGAGCTCTGATGAGTGAAGTCTAATGACGGTAGTTTTTATTACTTTTTAAGCACTTAATGGGAAAATTTAGTCATTTTCACAAGACCGAGCTTCAACAAGAATGGTACATTTAAAAAGTGACAGGTGGGTAAAGGTCTACGCTATTACTTCAGACAGACTCAGATTAAACACAACTGGGGGATTTTTAAGGCAGTATCTACTATCGCAGGCTCGCCTCTGACATTATTCGTTCGGTTTTTTATTTTTCTTTCCTCCTAACATCTTCAGTAGTCCAGAGAATATTTAGCAAAGAGTAACCATAGAGAATTTTATTATTACACATGTAAAATTTTTAAAGCCATTTAAAAAACTCCACAGCATTTAATCCTCCCCCCCATAATCACCTAACCATAGGGAGGTTACAGCACAAATACCGTAATTATCTCTGTGTCATTACCCAAACCCTGGCAAGGAGCAACTGTTTCTATCACCAACCATACTGTCAGCAGGAAAATTATCTTTAAAGTGTTTCGAAGCAAAGCTAGAAGTTTCCCTTTACTTGAAGCAATTTCCCCCCTCACTTCAGCCCACAGCTGTGATCCCTCAGGTTTCAATTAATGCCGAGGCAGTAATCCTATCAATCAGCGAGGACTGTAAATTTCTTATCTTTCTCATTAGCTACACTGTTGCACAGCTTAAATATAAACACACCTTGCCACAGGACTGTAAATCATTCGGCACCAGCGACTCTGCCCAGCGGCAGACGGGGCAGGAATGATTTCAGCGCATCCGCCGCGCACCCGCTGCACGGAAGCTGATTTACACGTCTCAAAAAAAAAAAAACAAAACAGAAAGCCACCGAGATTCACACTGACAGCAGATCTCTTCGAGTTTGCTTATTTGGCTTAAAACTGGTAATGACCTGTCTTTATCAGTGTTACTAAGTTTTATGTGCAAATTTCAATTTTCTGTGTAAATATAATTTTTTGCTGCACCTGCCAATAATATCTTTTGCGGTTACCTGTCGCTATTCATTTTTATAAACCTAAATTCTTCAATTTACGTTTAAAGCTGTAAAAAGAAATAAAAAATAAACACAAACCCCAAAGTATCTTCTTTAAAAAAAATTATTTATTTGTTTGTTTGTTTCGGGGGGAAGGAGGCAACTGGGCTTTTATTTATTTTATTTTTGACGGAGGTACTAGGGATCGAACCCAGGGCCTTATGCATGCCTGGCATGCACTCTACCACTGAGCCATCCCCCGCCCCACGCCCCGCAGGTATCTTCTTGAAATAAAACTAGGCACAACGGTACGGAGAAACGGCAGACATTGCGGGGCGGGGGGGCAGGAGGGACTCCCTGTAGAGGACTTCTACCTTCTTTTTCAGAAAACCTGGTGGGTTACATTGATGTCAATATTCTGAGCCTTATGTGAACAGCTTCATCAAATTTCCTCTAATGAAACTATGCATTCCCGTCCTTTCACAGAAATTCAGATAACCTGAGTGTGTTTCTATCAGGCGCAAGCTTTATCCCGCGCACAGTGGAGCTGGTGAGGATGCTGCCCCGACTGTGTGTTACAAAGCAGAGCGAGTGCTGGAAGCCTTGGGCTGACTGCTCCAAGAGCTGACGGTGCATCTGCCATGAGCTTCCAGTCTTCTATCACATTCACTTTATGCCTAATTTAATTAATTGTATCTTTCAAATTAAAATTGATGTGGCACATTAACTTACCACCTTCAGTCTGCAAAGCATGGAAGTTGATGGTCTCACCTGAAGAAAACCGCCGGCAGGGCATCTCTGGCCGTGGCAGCACTGCCATCTGGTGGCCATCGCTGTCACTGACCTGACCTTCCCGAGTGGCTTTGGGGCTGAAAATACTCCTACGGGTTCCCACATATTCCAGGGCAGCCAGATACACTATTTAGAGAGTTTCTAGAGAATAAACTGTAATGAGAAATACTTTGTACAGTACAGAGAGCAGGCAATATTAATCACTAATTGTTTTCAGATTACAAACACCCCAAGAGTTGAGGCAAAAAGCCAAAATCTCAAAGTCACAAATAGTTAAACAGGTAACGCTGATAATGTGAATTGTATCTCAGTAAAACTGTTATTTAAAAGGGAAAACGGGGGAGGTTATAGCCCAGTGGTATAGCGTGTGCTTAGTGTGCACAAGGTCGTGGGTTCGATCCCCAGCACCTCCATTAAAATTTTTTTAAACCCTAATTACCTATTCCCCAAATAAATAAAAAAAATAAAATTCATCTCAAAAAAGAATACTCAAGAAAAAAATTTTTTTAAAAATGGGAAACAACTCAGTGTTTCTACCGGGACTTCCTTCTTCCAGTCCTCTGGGGAGGGCTTCTCAGGTTCCCGAGGGTTCTTTGTCTTCGCTGATGACTCCATTTAGATTTTTGGTAAATGTGTATTGATCAACTGACAAAGGCAGTAAGTGCAGCAGGGAGGAGCGTGGATGCGGGAGCCAGACCACCTGTTCCCACCCCAGCTCTGCAGCTGATGACTCAGACCCCTAGCGAGTGACTTGGCAGAGGTGTCCACTTCCCTATCCCTACACGCCTTTCGGGCTGGGGCTGGGGTCGGGGGCAGGGGGGGCCGGGTGAGGGGTAAGTCATTTGGTCAGTACGAAGCACCGGGAATGTGCCAGGCTTGTGCAGAAGGACCACGCGGCACTGGTGATGCTGAAGACAAGGTCCAGGAGCTGGGACACGCCATCCCAGCTCCCAGGGGACTTACAGTCTAGGTGGGGCTCACTGCCAGCAGACAGGTCCTCATCACAAAGCCTGCGCAGCCCTTATTCCTTGCCAGGGCCTGCTCTGATCGCTTGAGCATTACTGACAAGTGGCAGGTGCCCTGCTGTCCTCTCCGTTGGCCAGCTCAGGACCCAGGCACCTCACCCCAGGTACAGGGGCAGCAGAGAGGCAGCCGGCCTGACTAAGCACGGAACTGGGGAGGAGAGAGGACGTCAAGGCTAAGAAGAAAGTAAGGCTTCAGGGAGAAGATGGGAGGAGCCTGGGGCAGGGAGGAGGACGCTGAGATTGGGGGCGTGCAGGGGGTGAGGGGGACTCAGGAGACAGGAGGCGCCACAGGACTCAGCCAGATCCCCACCCCAAGCACGGCGGGGAGTCTCTGAAAGACTGAAAGAGGTACCGTCTGATTAGACCTGCATTTAAAAAGCACTGGACTAGGTGGGAAAGTGCAGAAAGGAGCTTGGGGGTAGGCAGCAGCTCAGGCCAGGACACTGGTGGTGGTGGTCACAGGAGATATGTGACCGGGGTGCCAGGCGGAACCCACAGAACTTGGTGACTGGCGCACACGGAAAGGGAGGCAGGGGCAGGACAGGATGGCCCCAGCTTTCTAGCCTGAGTAACGGGATAGATGCACTGGGACCCCAGGATCAAAGGGACATATGCTGAGCCCAGGTGCCTCTCAGGTACTCAAGAGGAGATGCCACACAGACAGCTGATGGGGGCGCCCCCAGCTCCGCTGCCAGAGATCAGAACTCTTCCTTAAACATACAGTGCCTAGGTCGGGGGGTGGGGGGGAGGAAAAGCAAGACCAGGACAGAGCCAGGAGGGTCACAGATAGCCACCCCGACTGCCCCCCAAAACCCCGTTTTATTAAGAACATCTGCATGCGGAAGCACACTGAGAAATGCAATGACCAATAAACGTCCGCCTGCAACAAAGTGCACAGGCAGCAGTCCCAAGGGTGAGCAGGAAGGTGCACGCCGGCTGAACCTGGTCTCGGGGAGGAAGGACAGCGACACCTCTCGGTGTCACACGTTAGTAAGCATTTATCTCCTGGCCGATGGCGGCTGCTGACAGAGGAAGGCACAGGTTTACCAAGACTGCCCTGAAGATGCTGCTTTTCTTGTTTCAACAGGAAGGATTCCGTGACACCCATGATGGCAGCCTTCCAGTGAAATTTCATCTCCAGTGGTTGAAGACGCTCTCACCGCAACAGGTATTTCAGACAGCAGAGCTCAAGTGAAGGCGCCTTCAGTGCAGATCTTCTCCCACTGGGGGCGAACCCCTCCCACAACTTGGGGCCCGTGGCAGACGATGACTCTGGAGCTGGTTCATCGCTGTCACTGCTGGTCAGTGTGTGGACACCCGGCAGGGCCCTGGAATCCTGCACGGCACTCTGTGCCCCCCTCCTTTGTCCACGAGGCTTCTGGCCGACGGCACGGCCTCCAGCACAGCGCCCTACCCCGCCGTCTTATCGTGACCACCACTGCTTGAACTTCCTCTCGACCATTCCTATAATTCAGAGAGCGGATCCTTGACGTGAAAAAGCAAGTTTGAATCTCAGAAGGAAGCTCTGGGTTTTCCCGGACTGACACTTATATGAGAACGGTGGCCTCGTTTTCGTGGCCCGGGGGATGAGAGCGCATGGACGGAAGGATGGGCCATCCCACCTCTTTAGGGTCTTCCTCCCACGGCCCAGGCATCTCCCTCATCTTAATGCTCTTTCACGGCATGAAAAACCCTTAGTAGCTGCTTTAGGACCACGTCGGTTTTCTCCTCGGAGGCTTCACTCAAAGTAAGTTCATCCGTGAGCTCTGATTGCAATCCAAGCACCTGCTGGGGCGACGGTAACTGGGAGCCACATGACCATTACTTTAACAACTGCGTTTACACCAGCCTCCCCTTCCAGCCCTGGCGTTACCTTCATTTTAAACGCTACGTTTCTCCATCCCTGCGCGTTTTACCATTGGCAATTTTCAGGCTGCACACGCGAAGGCTGTGATTTTGGGCTCATCTTTTCTGTCAGCCTACATGACGTGCCCAGACCCAGGTTGATGTGGGGAGACGGACTGAGGCGATGGGACGGGAGCAGGGGGGCCTGCAGACGCCGTCCTTTCCAGAAACTGGAGACAAGCGGGGTCACGTTGCAGGTGCACTGTTTGTCTTAGTGACTGGCCCTCCGTCCGCAGACACCTGTCTTCTCACCCAGAATCGACGTAACAGCACCAAGGACTCTTACAACGCTGTGGTGTTTGTCTTGCGGATTTTCCAGCCGTGGGTTCTTAGTGACACGTATGCCATCTTCAGGGACGGGGCGGGGGAGGTCTGTAATGTGCTCCAAAAAGGTTGTCTATTATTTGAATTTTCTTTCCAGGACTTAATACAAAGAAGCTCACGGGTCTGGATGTTTCACTGCAGAAGCATATGATAAATGTGAACGAGACGAAGAAATTTAGCTTTTATTCGAGTCATGACTACGTGTTATCTACTGATGCTGTTTGTTTTTGCTAAGGATCCTAGAAAAAAGATCGGCTGAATGGAGCAGCAGGTGAGATCAAGAGATACTCATCTTCAATCAGGAAAAAAAAAATCTCTCCAATGAATTTTGGTAATATTTTCAAGAAGGACTTCAGTTTTTAGGTGCAAGGGCAAGAAAAGCAACCAGGGGACTCAGCTAATGAGTGGACAGACTGTGGTCACCCAGAGAGACCCTCCACCCCGAGCATCTCACCCCCTTCGTAGGAGAGACCTGACTCCTTCAACTCACTTATCAGGTCCTCAAGAATCGTTTTTAAAGAATGAGTCTGTGTTATTATTTAAAAGAATTAGAATCTATAATGAGTTAAACTGTGTCCAGAACACAGAGGGGAAAAGGCGGTTACAAAAGACCCAGCGCACCGCCCCACCGACCTCTGGGAGGCCAGCTTCTAAAGCCTTCCGCTACTTTTACAACGGGTAGATATTGATTGTCTTTCAAAGTCCTCAGGCAAGCCAGACACATTTCAGGTAACTGGGGCACCTGGAAGGAAGTAATAATGAGGTGTGCCCACTTTACAGCTGGGTAAGTGGAGGACGTGAGGGGCAGGATGATGATGATGGAGCCCTGCATTCACCCACAGGCCACCCCGGAGTGATGGTTTCCAGGTGATGGATTCAGTAACACCTGAGCTCACCATTTGGTATCTACTGAGTTTACAGCAGTTGGGTAACAGCCATCTTCACGGGATCCAGCAGGAAGTTCGTCAGGAGAAACGAGTTTCTCGGGGTGTCACAGCATTAGTTACGGCTCAGCTGCCTCGTCTTAGCCAAGTTGTAAGGAACACACGGGCTCTGAAAGGTTCCACTGACTTCAACCATCTTCTAAAGCAAGCAGTTCAGTGATTCCACCAGAGCGCTGGGGTTGGTTTTGGAAACCTTAGGCAAGTCTGCTTCAACTTCCATCACACTTGTTCTCAAACGGCAGAAAGGCTAAAGGATGAAATACAAGATGTGACAGAGCTGAAGTGGGAACACGTTCTGAACCCTAGCCTCGTGCTCGATGACTCTTCTAATGGTCTACAAGCCTTCCCAAGTCAGCTGCGCAATTTAAAGCATCTTTTTTTCCTGTTATGAAAAGGTTAGTTGGGGCAGATACCAGCTGCCAGGGGGCTGGTAAGGCTGGATGCGTACTTTTTGGCCAGTGTCCACTGTGGCTGGTCAGTGCCATGTGGACCTGTGGTTAAGAGTCCAATGTCGTGTAGCAAGGGTGCCCACCTACACGCACGGCACTCAGTGGGGTCTGGGGGGGTCAACGCAGACCGATGCCAAGGGTGGGTCTCAGCACCGTTTCTCACTGCTGCCTGGCCGAAGCAACTAAGGCGGTTTCTTGGGCATAAAATACACTGATTGGATCAATGGCATGGATCTGGAGAGAGAAGATGTGGTGGCCGAAGGCGGCATCTCAATAAATCCCATCACTGAAAGGGTGGGCGGAGGAGAAACCCACAGAGGAGGAGGGTGGCAGGCATCACAGAAGGAAAGGCTGACAGGTGAGGGCAGGATGGGCACTGAAGTGGCCACTGGATTTCAGACAGGAGATCACTGGCAAGTTGGTGAGAGACGGGAGGATGGCAGGTAAGGAGCAGGGAGCAGGAACCAGAAGGAGCCTCTTTGATCGCACGAGGTGTGAGTAACCCGGACTGCGGGGTCCAGAACTGCGGGAAAGCAGCCAAGCAGTCTGATCACCCCGCCCTGGCCCGCGCTTGCGGGAGCCCCTGGACGCTGGGGTCAGTCCCCAGGGAAGACGAGACAGCAGACTGGAGCCCTCCGCACCTCCGGTCATCAGTGAGCACGTGGTCATCCACTGCGCGGATCAGACAGCTGCCTTTTTGCCCTCAATCCGACCTGAAGCCCCTCCTGCCCTTGTCACACTTCCTCCAAGCCTGACGTCATTCTGACTGCAGGCGCGTGTCGGGTCCAGGGTCCTGGCGGTGCCGCTGCTCCCGGGCTTGCGCGTGCGCGGTGAGAGCCTGCGCTCCGGGCAGCCTGGGCTCCTGCACCTGCACCTGCCGGCAGGCACAGCTGAGAGCAGTTCCCACGTTCCCCGGCCCCTTTCCAACTGCAGGAGCTTCCCAGGGCCGCTCTAATGAATCCCCACAAAACGGGCGGTTTGGAATCAACAACCATTCTCTCCGTTCTGGGGACCGAGTCCCAAACCTATACCACCTGGATTTCAGCCCAGGGCCGTGCGCTCTCCAGAGGCTCAGGGGAGAGGCTGTTTCTTGCTTCATCAGTCTCTGGTGGCTGCTGGCGTTCCCCGGCTTGTGGCTGCGTCACTCAGACCTTCAAGTCTCTCTGTGCCACCTTCACGTCGCCTCCCCTGTGTGTGGACTTGAATGCGCCCCCCACCCCCCGCCATTACAAGGACAAAAGAAACTGCTTCCAGGGTCCAACCAGATCCTCCACGATCCCCACTGGAAGGCACTTTAACATCACGCCCGCCAACACTCTTTTTGCCTCGTAAGGCATATTCACAGGTTCTAGGAAACAGGACGTGCCTATCTCTGGGGGAGCATTCTTCTGCCCACCATCCCATCTCAGGCCACGGCTCCGAGATTCCTCAGCTCTGGAATCTGTCGCTTCGAGACTAGTTTTCCCTGGCCCTGACAGGGGGAGCCCACCAAAGGCACCCTTTTTGCCTCACATCCACCAGCTTTTCTAATCAGTTTAAATAAAATTCTGCAATGACAGATTGTTCTCAGACCTGTCCCTCAATTTAAGCTTTTATTAATTTTTTTTATTTTAGAAGGGTTTATATTTGGGAAAAGTGATGAGATTTAGGAATGGGTCTTTATATAATGTGGCTTAGTTTGGGTAACTGGCCAGAAAAAAAGGAGGTCTACAAAAAGCCTACCTGGCCCTTCGTGATTTTTGTCTAACGTGTGTACTTAATGGTATCAATTCCTTTATTTCCCAAGAAAAATCTACACAAAGAGACAGACTCTTTTCCTCTAGCCCACCCACCCGGAGGCCAACTTGTAACCACCCTGCACTGGTGATCAGAGCTGCAGGAGGGCCCCCCGCAGCCTCGGGTCCCGGGCGCAGGTGCAGCGGGAGACGCGGCCAGCCCACCCGGAGCTCCTCCACGTGCAAGCACCTCTCCCAGGCAGGCCCGGACGTCACAGCTGACCGCGCCCAACCTGAATGGTCAGAACCGAAGGTGCTGTGAGCAGCAGGGGCACTACTGCCATGCAACAAGCACCTGAAGTTTTAGGGAAAGGGTCTAGTGAAGGTGAGTCTGGAGACCAGCCTTCTGTCTCTGGGGCCGGTGAACCCAAGGCCAGCATGGAAAGGAGTGCTGTGACGTCACAAAGTCACAGGGGATATTAAACAGCACAGAAACGATTCCCAGGTATCTTTTTATTCTCGTGGGGGAAGTAATGAGGCCTCTTCACTTTTAGAGGTGCCAAGGATTGAACCCAGGACCTCACGCATGCTAAGCATGTGCTCTACCACTGAGCTACACCCACCTCCCCATTACCAGGTCTTTCTACAGCAGGTTATTAAGGATACAGGTTAAAGCCCCAATTTTGTTTTAAAAGTATTGAAAACTGACTAGACTCAATGTTTATCACCAGGCGGTGGGATCACAGGTGATTTCAATTGACTTTATCGTTTTCTGTGTTTTTACAAACAGGTGTTATTCTAATGAGGAACATGAATGCTTAAATAGACGTAAACAGCCAATATATGAAATGTGTAACATCACAGACGTGGACGTGAATGTGACTTTGACAAGCCCAACCCCAGAGAAAGGATGACATTTTAGCAGCCGAGGGTCACATCCTCCCCGACCCAGGGCAGGACTCACTCAGGCAGCCCGGGCTTCGTGCATCCTGAGCATCGGCGAAGCCACAGAACAAGAAACGCCTTCCCCAGGGTTACCGGGCCAGGTGAGTGGGAGCATGTGGACCTGAGTTGGACTCATTTGATCAGCTCTTCCCAGCTCCCCTCCCTTATCTGAGCCATCGTATTTATAGCAATCAAGTTAATTATTGTACTGAAGGAGTTCCTTTGTCAATCACCTAACTTCAAGGGCCTCCTAACCGCTCCTGTGGCACACAACAGCGTGACCTCACGACTCACTGCGTTTCCCTAGGGACCATTTGGGGCGAAAGACGGGAGACAAAGGAGGGAAGAGCCTCGTCACCATCACCCTTGCACAACTGAGGAAGGGCCAGGAGCGGGGAGACACCCAGGACAGCAGGGGATCCAGGAAAAGAGCCTCTGCTCAGTTTCGAATCCGATTTTATGGGCATCTTCAGCCACATTTATTCTGCGATACTTGATTTACCAAGATATGAATGTCCTGCTTGGCTATTCCATAATCTCGGATACGTGTAGGAGATCACTGACCCTCAGACTAGCTGTGGGCCTTTCTTCTTCCAGAACTTCGTCGGGCACCACCAACAAGGAAGATGGAGCCGGCTGCTTGCTGAGCTGGAGCCTGGCCGGCCCCCCAAGCCCCCACTCAGAACACAAATGCTCCCCGGACACTGTCAACTGTCCGGCAGCCCCCGAGCATGTGTGCACCCCCCGCCTCACTATAGGGCCAGGCTCACTTCTGCGGGGCCCACGGACCCACCTCAGTGCCTTGCAAATGGCTTAATGCGCTCAGCGTGTGTTGAATTCAACTGAAATATCGGTAGCTGGGCCACTGCTCCCCCTGCACGCGCCCTCCCTTGGACGCTCTCGTTTTCAGGGGCTGGTAAACACTCTCTGGCCCTAAAAGGGAGTCTGTGCATGCTGCCCTCCCAGCAGGGGATCTGACTCCACTTCTCTTCTTGTTCACAATATTCCGCCACGTTTCTACTCTTTCGAGGACTGAAAACCGTAGAACTCTCCAGATTATGTTTTTTTCCATATAAATTCTAAACAGTCCATTTGTAAGGAAGCCGATAAAAGACAATCTATGGAGAACAGCTTGTGACTTGATACATTTCTCACTGGAGGGACCGAACGTGTCATTCGTCCAGGTTTCCAAACAAAGAAATTGGAAATTTTCAGATCTGAGATGCTACAATGTCTCATGGAAATCCTGCAGTGGGAGGAAATACAGGCTGAAAGTGAAACGTGAATAAATGGAGAGCAACAGGGGGAAGCCCTCAAGCTCAGGGGGAAAAGTTAGAGGGAAAAAAATCTCGAGAAACTAGAAGACTGGACCACGGTGGGTGAATAACGCGCACAGACTCTTCCCTCCTCTGCGCCCCAGCCCGCTGCTGCCCTCGCAGGGGCAGCGACGGCTGCCAGTTCTCCCGACGGGCCCCAACCCCGCAGGTGGTTGTAAACCACGCAGCACCTGGCCGCTCTCACCTGTGCTGCTCACCTCTACAAAACGGCCGGCCGCGTCCTGTCCTCAAGCTGAGCAGCTCCCTTCTGTCTGCCCAGGACACCAGTGTGTCTCATCTCTAACTACCAGGTGGCACAAGGGCCCACGGCTGCCCCAGACAGGGAGAGGCCACAGCTGGACAGAGGCCGATGGCTCCAGCACAACCCCGCTCAGCCACCCCGCTCGGCCACCCCGCACGGCCACCCAGGTGCCGGGGAGAGGCCTGTGCTCCCCTGCCTGGGGATCCCGGGAGCAGACCCTGAAGTGGGAACGCTTGGGCTGGGCTGTCCCTCAGGCCAGCAGAACCAGCAGAAGCCCCGGTGGGTTCTGTTGGGAGAGAACGGCGGACTAAACAAGCCCACTTATCACACTATAAAAAAACAACATCTCCTCACCGAATTTTCCTTGATTCTTCTCTCCATGCAAGGCAAAAAGAAGGGACTTGGGTCTTTTTAACCACAGAATAAATCATCTCATCTTTTTAAATTCCTACCCCCTCCCCATTCCAATGAAGGAAACTTCTTTACTTCTGCGTTCGTGCCCTGCTGATCCAGTAACTTCACACACTTTATGGAGTGTGTCTTATGACAGGTCTGAATGGTCTCTTAAACCAGCGTGTTAGTTTTATTGTGTCTGTATTCTCCGCAGTGACCGCAAGTGCAAGAAAAATCCTCACGCGCTCCTTCGATGCCCCCTAGTGGCACTTTACGGAATTGCAAAATTGAGTACTTCAAATACTTTTTCCTTTTGCCGTATTTTCTACTGAATCTCGGAAACCCTGTCACAGATCCAGCTTATTGCCCACATTCTATCGCATAAAGAAAACAGTGTGTGTGAAACGGATTTTTATTAGAGAGCTTCTCAGAAATGATTTATATGCTGATTTAGCGCTGCACTTAACCCGAGAATCCTTAGTGGTGAGAAGGCTGACATTAAAAATAATTATAGCTTAAAGGAGCATTTTCGTTCGCTACCAGGTTGAAGAGGAAATCAATGGCTTTTAAGTATAACATCTTCAGAACAAAGGTAGAACTGTGCAGCCAAGAGACACAGACCTAATTTCTAGCTTCTGCTTTGTTACTAAGCAAGCTCTCAGACAGGACGGGCCCCTCTGGCCCTGCCTGCTGCGAAGCGAGCCTCACGGGGTCTCTGGTCACTGCAGAACCCGATGTGAAATTCTACAAGCCTGCAGGTCAGGCAAGAATGAATTCAGACGCAGAAACTCATTTACTACAGAAATGGATTTGTCGGCGCAGGGGTGGGAGTGTTCCCTAGCATCCAGATGACTGCATGGTCGCTCAGTACTTTTTCAGACAGTTTACACACAAAGTTAAATACGACGGAGTTCCCTGAAATTCCAAAGTTCACAGGCTAAATCCTCCTCCTGGCCGGACACGGGTGACCGCGCCCCCTGCAGGCACAGCCACGCACACGGGGAGGAGCCGCTGCACCTCCACGAGGGGCGCGTGTGCGCGCGGCGGTGAGGGCGGCTGCGCAGACGACCCCGCGGTGAACACTCCTCAGATTCTTTTTTCTTCTAGACCGGACGGCTGTTTATGAATCCTATGTTTAAGCACAGGCTTGCAGGCCCCACGTGCGCCCACGGAAGGGCAGGTGACAACGTGGTGGGGGGCGGGGTGAGGGGGGGCCCCCGAATCAGAAAATCAGGCAGCACTGTCGATGCTCCCAGCGCTGACACCGCTGCTCCCGACACGACAGGGAAGAGCACAGGCTTACGTTTTAATTCGCTGCACACAGCAGCGCCTTGGCTGGGTTCCCAAATTTTGACATTTCAGATACCTGATAAGACTGCTATGTTCCCCCAAAGGTACACGCTATGAGCATCTGGGAAACACGGTCCTGGATGAAGGTCCAGGCCTGACCCCAGGGGTCGTACCCCCAGGGCGACTATGCGGGAGCTGCAGCTCCCGGGACCCACCCTTCTCTGCAGCCCAGTTTCGGTGCCTGGAAATGGGGGGCTGGTCCAAACTCAAGGAACCCGGTCTTCCCTCTGCTTCCCTTAGAAGGCACTGCACTCCTGGTGTCTCCACAGTGACGCAGTCAGCGCCCTGGTGAGAAAACTCAAGGAGACACTGCGTTTGTGACATGCAGCTCTCGGCCGAAGTCACAGCTCCACATGGCACTGGGGACCAGGCTCTGGACTGTCTGCCCTCAGGGCGGGGGCTCAGGGGTAGGGCTAGGGGTGCTCAGAGACCCCACCTCATACACCAGAGAGGGTGCGTTGGCAAGAGTGAGGACCTCTGGCTCCCCACATGTCATCCCAGCCAAGAGACCTACGGTTAGCTCTTAAAAAATCAAATGATTACAGGAAATGAGGTTATTTTTATATTAAGGGACAGATATATCGAAAGTAATATTTGGAAAAACCCCAAGAAGTTATGATTATTTTCTGTCTATAAATGATAAGAGCTTTTAAAATGAAAACACCCCAGGTGGCCAGGGTGCAGAGGAAGGACACGTTCTGGAGGAAACCTGAGTTGATACAGACTCGCGGGAAGGCCAAGGCTGTCGGACAAGGACCAAAAGCTCTGAAGCTGTCCGAGTCACTGCCCAGCAGGCTCTCGTCTGGGGGTGCGTCCTAGAGAACTGATGAAGGACGGAGATGAAGCTTTAGGTAAAGCGGCATCTGCTAAAGCATTAATTCTAGAAGAAATCAATAAATGGGGGGGACACAACTATGAAATGTCTCAGTGGATTGGGGCAAAAAGTTATTATACTCAATGGAATGCAGTGCAAAAATGAGAAATTATTTTGTAGACAAAGTATTTTTGCAAAAGAGCAGGCTATAAAATGTTACAGTGCCCGATGAGCCATTTTTTTCCAATACACGGGCAGCCAGGCAGACACGCCGCCCCGAGGCCTCAATGACGCCACGGGGTGGCGGTCTGACCGGTGGTATTTATTTCTATGCTTCGATATCATTTAAAAACCGTCTCTCTCTTTTCTTTGGCAAGTCTCAAGAAATCCAACTTTCTCGCTGAAGTTTTCCATCCACTTCTCTTACAGACAAATGTACAATCTGCTTTTCGGTTTCCTGTTCCCTAAACCAGGGAAGACCACGGATGCCGTCAATGCATCACTCTCCTCTTCACAAAACTTCCAGCAGCTCTGACTCACACTAACCCCAGACTCCAGAGCCCAGTCTTCGGGGGTTGGGGTTCCCACCATCTGCTCTGAGCCTGACCCCCCCACTCACTCTTGGAACCAGTGTGGGGCCAGGCTCCCCCGAGAAAGAGCAGGTAAAAACATGTTCACAGGGAAAGGCTACCCTTGCAAAACATGTCACAGCTAAGATGTCAGCCTCCTTTGAGGTTTCCTTCTGTCTTTCATGAACTGAACCTATCTGATGCCAACCTAAAGGCTAGTGGGCAGTTCCTCCATGAAGGACGGTTCCTCAAAATCTGGCAATGGTCATACTCTATAAGGGAAAATATGGTATAAAGTAAATAGAAGATTTCACAATACCTTGAAAACGTCAGCTATCTCCCAAGACTTCTGACTACCCCAGCTAAGTAATACTTTCCTGTTCTTCTGATCAGAGACTCTGTGGAGGGTTAAATAGGTCAAAAAGCACATCACCGTTTAATCATCTTAAAAACATTAGAAAGAGCAGAACGCCGTGGCATTATGAACAGATTATGAGCAAAAATAAAAGCCATTTGTATGCATTAATGATACATCAAGCTAATTCAAGCTGGCTAAAGTCATTAAGAGGAACCCTGGGGCAGAACTCAGCGATGATGCCACGGTGCAGAGAAGTATTAAAAGAACCATTTTCTATGGCATTGATAAAATTAATTCTATGAGCAAGAGAGGGGGTCTTAACATGAAAATCAAAACAGAGCACGTTTACTAATAGTGTGTTTAATGATCTCGTGTTGGTAGTGTG
Source organism: Vicugna pacos (assembly GCF_048564905.1). Classification (NCBI taxonomy): domain Eukaryota; kingdom Metazoa; phylum Chordata; class Mammalia; order Artiodactyla; family Camelidae; genus Vicugna; species Vicugna pacos. The sequence goes on along the minus strand of NC_132991.1, from coordinate 92,404,484 downwards.
AGAGTTAATTCAGGCATTTCTGTGCACGTCCATGAGCAACGGGGCCCACTCAGCGTTCCCAGTGAGAGAAACGCAGCAGGAGAAACTCCAGACATGGGGTAAGGAACTTCCAGAAAAGATCAAGGCCTCTATAACACGACATTCCATGGCACCATGAAAGATAGTTATTGTCTCTCTCTGTTTATAACACCATCAATGTTAATAAAGATGTTAAGATGATGTCTGCGATAATTTCTAAAAAAGTCTAAACACCCTTCCTGTAACGGTTTCTTCTACCCCTGTATCAGAAACTGGTTTACAAGAATGGTGAAGTTTCACACCTGCTTCCAGACTGTTAAGGCCAGGAGCCGCAGTCCATGGGAGCAGGAACCACACTGAAGACTGAGATATGCCCCCCTACCCAAAACCTGTCATTTTGGGTAAATGAATTTAAGCAAATCAATGGATATTCTAAGGCGATAATCCCTCTTTAAAAGTTGGCCTCTGGGTCTGCTAAATGTGGATGAAAGATAAATTCTTAAAAACGGCAACACCTAGATAAGAAGATGCCAGACAAGAAACAAGCTGATTTGCACTGGTGACAAATTAATCATCCTGTTTTAGGACACTGGGACTACTCAAGGCTCATCACCTTTTAGCCCTGAGTTACACTGGTGCAGCCTGGTCGTCCCTGCGTGTTGACTGTGTTTGGAGAAGCTGGTCACAGATCACGTGCCAGCGGCTGGGCTCATCTGTCACATGTGTGTTTAAAACGTCCCACCCTTAAGAATTTTTGATGTCGATTATTTTTCCTAAAAATAGTAACTCAAAAATTTTTTTTGTTTTTCTTCTTTTAGCTTCTGAAAAAAATATGGCTTACTACACCAAATGCTGATATTTTTGTTTTGGTATTATTTCAATGTGATTTAACCTTGTTAAAATTAATTAATTAACCCTTAACCAAAGAAAGCTGCTTTGGCTAAGAAATTAACTGAATTTGAAAATGCACATATAAGGGCTACTGACCATGTCATGTTTTATAACAGTCGTCACTGTCAATCATTTACTTTCCCATTCAGACAAACAAGGGCTACAGCACAAACAGAAAGACCCACCCAGACCTCCACATCCATCCTTCTTATACATACATACACACCCTCCACCCACAGGCTCAATCAGAAGTTGACTTAACGTTAACACCGGATAGGGATCTTTTCAGTTTGGTGCGAGATTATCAACCATGGGTGGATGTGGCCCTTCTGGAGACAACTTGCAGATTCTGATTTCCATGGGACCAGATCACGTTCAAAGCTACCAGGCAGTGACAGCCAATGACACCTGTGGTTAATGACAGCCGGGCAGCCGCCACACCAGGGTCAAGACCGCCTACGAAGGCTCGACCAGTTCCCTCTAGAGGAACGTGATGACTTTTCTTCGTTTTAGCATCACTCAGGCCTTAGGTAGGCAACTTTTCTCATGTCATTCCTGTTCTCAGAAAGCTTTAAAATATTAAACGTCTTTATTTTTTACTTTATTTTTTCATGCTTTTTCCTTACAATTTATTGAGATAAAACTGACATACAGAATTGTATATTTGGGGGGATAATTAGGTTTTATTGATTTTTTTAATGGAGGTCCTGGGGATTGAGCCCAGAACCTCATGCATGCTAGGCAAACACTCTACCACTGAGCTAGACCCTCCCCGCAAATGTCTTTTTTTAAGTGTAATTTACGCAGCTGAACCTTTTGTGCCCGATTGTAATACACCCCAACCACCCCTCTGTCCCAGGAAGCCCCGCTCGGAAAACTTCCCAACGCAGAAAGGGCAGAGAGCGTGTGCCGGGCGCAGAGGGCGTGTGCGTGTGGTGGCAGGGACGGGCACAGATGCAGTGAAAACCTCAGGCGGGGAAGGACACACTGGCCTGACCCCAGCTGTACCACGCAAGCTCAGGAAGCGAAGACCTCAGAGGATGTGGTTCCCGGCTGCAAGTCAGGCCTAATCAGACTATCTTACATCATGAGCCCTTAAACTGCGAGACAAATGCTAGTCATTGTCACAGATGATTAAAAAAATATATATGAACACCGAGTGACTCATCAGTTCACCTTTTCAACACATACTAAACGCCACATGCACGTCCACAGGTGGCTTGTTTTTGAACATGGAAAATCTTATCTTTGAAAGCTCCTTTGGAGGGAGGACTTTATATACATAAACAAGTTGGCCCCAGTCTGACCTCCGACATAAAGAAGAGAGGGGGCAACAGCAGCAACAGCACAAACAATGCAGCGGGCCCCCCTGCCAGGCGAGCACGGAGCTGGCTCCGGGGAGAACGGGACAGGCCCACGCGTCCTTCGACAGCACGACAGAAGACTGCGGTGTCAGCCAAACGAAACGGCCGGACACGAGGCCGCACTCGGGGGGCCCCAGCAGGCTGCGCGGGCGCAGTGACGCCCGAACGCGCGCCGTTAAGTGGCACCACCTGGGCCCTTCAGTCCAGCCACCCGTGCTCCGGACACTCGCGTAATGAGAGCCAAGCGGCTGCAGACGGCCCCTGTGGAATGGGTTTCAGCCTCTGAGGCAAAGGATGGAAAGCCAACCGAGGCCCCCTGCTGGGCCGCCCAACCTCCGACGGGTCACTCGACCTCAGGCCTCAGCATGGGGGAGCGGGGAGCGGGGAGCCGGGCCCGGAGGGCCACCCCCGGGCGGGCGTGAAAACCACGTGGAACAGCCTCCACGGAAGGGCCTTCCAGCATGTTAACTGCAGCGCAAGTCTAATAACGAGCTGGGGGCTGGGGGAGGGCCTGGCTCAGTGGTAGAGCACATGCTTAGCATGCTCGAGGTCCTGGGTTCAATCCCCAGCACCACCATGAAAAAAGTAATTAAATAAATAAACCTAATTACCTCCCCAACCCCCCAAATTTTTAAATAAATAAAGAGCGGGGTGATGGCGTTGAAAGGCTGCCGTGGATCTCGCTAGTACGGGGACCACGTTGGATAAATAACCCACCAGGACGGAGAGGGGAAGCCCTGCAAGTGTCAGGTCGAAGCAGCGCCACCAGGAGGCAGGCACTGCCCTTCAGATGCTATCCCAGCTCCCCCACCTGCACGTACCCGAAACCAAATCGTTTCCTGTCATGCGAATAAGGCAGATCTAGTCTAGAACAAAAGGTCTCCCGCGTGAGATTACTAAGCTATCCCTGACAGACCACAGTGACAAAAACCGGCAGTTTGGGTGGGGGGGATTAAGCAGTTTATCTACTTCTTGGTTTGTATGGATATGAACTTGGTCTAACAATCATGTCAGAGCAAAATTGTGCATGTAGGTTTTCCAACCATGCTATGAATAGAAGCTTAAGAAATTATACCTTTAGAGTGGAGTGTGCCTTAACACGTGTAACAGGCTGTCTTGAATGAGGATCTTACAAAGGACTGCAATTTGAGAATGTATGTGCAAGAATACTAAATTCTGCATCCAACTGACGTTGGGAGGCATAAGAGAACAGCCCACTTACAAAACAATACTGCTTACAATCCACATAAACCTACATCACCTCATTCTAGAAGAGGGAGGGGGAGGGGGAGAGGGAGAGAAAAAGGGCATAAAGTAGCTCAGAGAAGGGAAACTGAAGCAGCTTTTCTGTACCATCACCCAGCTCTATTCCCCATTCTGAATAAAGGCGAACCACTTGTCTTTAGGTATCAAAGATCTTTGAAATATCACATACAAGTCCGACACCACCATTAATTATAAAATATACCCCCAAACTCAGGGAGTCTGTCGGCTCTCTTCTGTAAGATGACAGACAAACACCTGACTCCCCCCACCCTCGGGCTGAACAGGCCAGCCACCCGGGACACAAGTCACTCTGCTCCCCCTTGTCTATGACACACCGTCACTGGTGGCAAAACAAGTGACACACGCAGACACTGGATGTGAGGTGACAAACCGAAAAGTGTTCAAAGAGCGACTAAAGTCCACAGTTTCCAAAACCCAACCACAGGAAGGTAAAATCGCGGCGGCTCCCTCACGAAGACGCCGGGACAGAGCACAGAGCGCACTTCCCTCCCCGCAAGGTGGCGCACGTCACCCTCCAAGGGGCACTTCCACCACACAAACGGCCTCTTACTCCCTTTAAGCCTGGCGTGGTCTCCTGAGGGTGGCATTTACTTCCGCTGTTGAGCTGTAAGTGTTTTAGGCTACCTCCGGACATCTAGGTGGAAAAGCCCCACCCCACCCCCCTCCTCCACCTGCTGGAGGCTGGACTGAGCCGCCCCGGAGGACAGGCTCACCGCGGGGGCTTCTGCCACTCAGACCCCGTTCCTTTGTAGAGAGAGGAAGACATTTCAAAAAAAAGATTCCTTCACATATCCAGGCCCTACTCTGAACCGATGGCCAGGACTTTCAAAAATAATCTAATGCCAAACACAGAAACCACCATCATAACACTGAAAAGACAGAAGCCTGCAGTTACCCTCCAGGACCAGGCTGGGGGCAAACGGAGCTGCAGAGACTGAGGGACACAGGGAGGGGCCGGGTAGGCCGGGCGGCCTGACTGCATGTGTCCGGCCCGCGGGGGCCTCTGCATCCTGTGCAGGGCTCTTCTGGGAACCCAGACCCACAGATGGGTAACCAGGCCCCACGTCAGATTCAGCCGCCCAGATTCCGTCTGAACTGGACGTGTACTAAATCTCAAAAGGGGAATCGTATTTACGGAAGCCTCTGTGGGGGTCAGATGGTTCTGCTCCACAAATCACACAAACTGGGACGCGGAGGGTGATCCCAGGCCACTGGTGCTGAGAGGGCCGACGGGGCGCGCCCTAGTCCATCACCCGCCTTCTCTCCACCCTCCAGACATGATGCCGCTTGTATTTCTGGGTGACTGTTCCAAGTTTATCCCCCCACCTGGACTTTCACTTCTTCACCAAGGCTGGGGCCCCTGCCTCTGCTTCCAGTTATATCTCTACCTCTAACCAGAGTCACGGCAGGTGGAAAGCTGGTGCTCACACAAGGGAGGGAGGGAGGAAGGAAGGAAGGGAGGGAGGGAGGGAGGAAGGAAGGAAGGAAGGAAGGAAGGAAGGAAGGAAGGAAGGAAGGAAGGAAGAGGCAGGCAGGCAGGCAGAAAGGCAGAAAGGCAGAAAGGAGAACCTCGCTCCTGAAAGACTTTCCAGGAGCCATTCAACAACTACACCAATAAGAGAAAGTGAACAGACATCCCATCTCTCCGCTAACTGCACACTGTCTTCTGGTTCAGGACACTAGGAAAGCACAAGTCCAAGAAGCAAGGACTGAAGCCCCTGGTCTCTTACAAAGTCAAGCCGGGCAGGAGTTTTCCCCGCAGGGGCAGGTGAGGGCGGAGCTGGGGGGACACGGTGGGCCTGGTGGACGCTTTTATAGGCAAGCTAAAGGTTACATAGCAGTGACCTGCTTTTTCTTTATTCTTCCCTTCTACAACACAAAGATATAAAAAGCACACAAATAAAAGCAAGCCCCAGGGCACAAAGGAAGCCGGAAAGTCAAAAAAGAAATCCAGGTACGCCGAGTCCGTGAGTGGGCAGAGAGCCTGCGCTCTGAAGATGCGCCCCCACGTCCCCCTGATGGGCAGGTGGACAGGACCCAGATGCTTTGTTTTAGTGACAAAGTGGTCAAGGCTCTAGGCTCCTAGGACTGGGGTTCAATCCAGGAGAGTGACTTTGATCCAGTTCCGTGACTTTTCCGAGCCTTGACCTGTTTCGCTGTAAACCTTCCAGGTCTCTCCTCTTCCCTTGCGGATCAAAGTGGATGGTCATTGCTGAGGATTTCTGAGTACTCGGCAACTCCCACCTCGGCCGACAACTACTCTCACCACTAACAACTGAACAGCTTATGATCAACAAACAAAAGTATATATACCATCTAATTACCATATAAAACATGCAGACCCGTCCCAATTTTATTTTAAAACCTTATCTGCGTGTAAATAAAAATACTTGAAGAACAAAAATCACAAGAGAAGCTGTAGCGTTGTGGACGTCACTCCCTCTCCAGACTCTGCACAGTCCAAACATTTAACAGGATGGATTATGTCTAACATAGTAACAAAGCGCACCGGAAATCTCCTAAGCCTGTGAGAACTCGCAGTGTGAGTTTAAGGTGCCTGGCGGTGGAATCACTGAGCTGTCACAGCAGGGAAACACTTCGCTGTTTTAACCCATGCCCTTTGGGAAGGTCCTTCCTCCGGCCGCCCTTACCAGCATCCAGCCTGAGGACGACAGCACGGTGCCCCCCGCACACGGGCACCAAGCCACCGCCTGGACACTCTGGACGCCGGGCATGGAAGCACCACAGCTTGTCCTCCCCAAGTGTGAGTTGCTATATGATGTATAAGCTGAGTTCACTTATTTCTGGGACGTTCATGTTGGCAAACCTCGATCAACTGCCAGGAAAGCAATCACCGTGGAGAAGCTCACGCCTGCGGCTCATTCCCATCCCCCATGGCAGGGTCGGCAGGCTGTCTGTGCGAGGCTGTCTGTGCGAGGCCCCAGAGCGACCGTCTCGGGCGTGGGGGGCCACCAGGTCTCGTTGGAACCACTCAACTCTGCAGCGAGAGCCAAGAGCCGCCCCGCCCAGCCCTCCCGTAGCCGGCGGACAGAAAGGGCTACTGGCTGGACGTGGCCCGTGGGCCCCAGGCCAGGGAACTTTCATCTGTAACACTCCACTTGACCCCTCACAGGGGTTTCAGCTGTTCAGTGGCAAACGGCCACCTTGCCCCGTTACAGCGCACCTCCCGGGAGGGCCCCCGGGCCCCCTAACATTCAAGGACCTGCGCTGGTTCTCAGTGTGCTCTGCCCCCAGCCTAAGTGGGTGCCGCCCCGAGGAGGTCCCGTCGCCATGAGGGGAAGGAGGGCTGGGGCGCAGAACCCCAGGGACATCGGGCTGTTTGCAGGGGATCCCGAGATGCTCGGAACTGGCCGGGGGAGGGGCGGGAAGGAGCGTGAGGTCTGAGAGACGACGTGGGGCAGGTGTGCTGAGAACGGTCTGTGGGGAGGGCAGAGGGAAAGAGACGGCCGGCTTCGAAGAGGAGCTTAGTTAAGGGAAATGGAAGAAAACGCAAAGATGGACACCACCTTCGCAATTTAGTAAAATGGTGAGTGTGAATGCTTGTCATTTCATCTGAAAACTGACTTGAATGTTTGAAAGAAAAGCATGCATTTCCCAGTCTGGGGAAGTGCCAGGAGCGGTCCCACCCTCACTGGTCTTACTCACAGTAACCAGTCTCCCCAGGGCTGGTGCAAAGCTGGGCCAGCCTCTGGTGAGCCCAAGCCGGCTGCCCTGCTTGGCCCCAACATCCCCCGGCAGCAGAGCCAGGGGTGCAAAGCTAGGTCTACAGGAGATTAAACCAGAAGAGGAGGGGGCCTCGGATTCCCTTCCCACGACTCCCATCAGAAACGGGACGCTTTGCTGAAAGCATCCGTCTCCCTGGTCTTTGATGACAACCTACCCTAGACCCTCCCGACCCCACCAGACCAGAGCCCATCCCTACGGCCCCCCGCCCTCCCTCCCTCTCACCACCCCTCCTCTCTCCACCCGCCCCCTCCTCCTCTCCCTGGCATCACATTTTGTATGTGAACATTTATCCCCTTGGGGAACCGTCTGCTCCTCCAGGAGAATTTCCCGCCTGAGGTGTGGTGTCCTGGAGGTGAGGAGTCAACACTGAGGCAACAACCGAGAAACAGTCCCCAAGCCCTGGGGCTCGCTCCCAGCCCCCAGTCCCCACACGTAGTTAAATTTGGCCAAACCTGACTCTCTCTCCTTTCTGTTTACTCTCCTCAAAGCTTAACAACTACTTAAGCCCTTCTTTTTTTTTTTTAACGCAGCTGCGTTAAGAGTGCGTCTACATTGAGTGGAGACGCTGCGTGTGCACCTGACACACTGTGTGCATAAATTAACAGTCTGCGGAATCCTGCAGGCCAGAAAGGTCACAGGATGGGACACACGGGGCTGCTGTGGGGTGGGTGTTCAGTGGGCCTTCTGAACACAGCACAGAGCCGGGCGCCCCTCCCGCGGGCAGTGGGCAGGTTCCCATCATCCATGTGGACCCATGAGCTGCTGTGTGGTTAAAAGATGCTGCATTCACAGCGGGAGTATTTACCGTCCTGAAAGACCCTCTCCACGTTCAGCCCGTACGTGGCACATGTCTCGTAGTACGTGCACCTCTTCAGATCGCTGGAGAGCTTCCGCGCCCTGGCGTCGTCGATGACCCGTGGGTTCGTGGAACTTATGGCATCTGTGAGAGACGGACAAGAAGCGGCAACACGGTGACCACGCGAGCTCCAAGGCCTTCCCACCAGGTCAGCGCCCCAGGGAGCTCGAACCCCGCACCTCGCTCGGCAGGGATGTCACTCTTTTAAGAACCTGGAGTTTTAAAACCATTATTCACTTCCCAAAATAATCATCCCAGACACCAGAAGAGTCAGCTGTTTCAGAGGCCCCTGCTTCTGAGAGTGAAATAAAGGACTGTCCGGAAAACCCGAAGAAAACAGCGTGAGAGGTAAACGGGGCTCCAGAGGGGAGTACTTTAAAAGGGAAGAGGCCCGCTCACCACGTGCAGTGACCTTCTCTGCACAAGGCGCCGGGAATCGCACCCTGTCGCCCGGCACCGCCCCTCCTGGTGCGCCTTCCACCCACCGGAGCCCATCGACTGCCTGGTCCTGTTCTAGGGGCAGGGGTGCCTGGGAACAAAACGGACAAAGATCTGCACTCTCATGAGGGGCTATTAGGCCAGCTGGGGAGGGAGGCAGAAAATAAACAAGACAGAAACGAGGAAGGATGGAGGCAGGGAGGGGTCAGCAGGCGTGCACTCTGTCAGGGACGCCCCTCCTGCAGGAGGTGCAGGGCCGGCCACTCCCGGGTCAGGCGGAGCGCCTGATGTTTAAGGGAGCCTGAGGGGGAAGGGCAGGAGTGGGAGGTGACGTGGGCACGGGAGGGCCGCAGACTCCTGTGCGGGCCACGTTCGGTCCTAACAGAACCACTCGGGGCACAGATGCTTGAGCGGGGAGCAGGGGACACTTCCCAACTCTCACAGGAGCTGGGTACAGAGGGGGCATCCGAGCGGCAAAGCAGACGTTGGCACCAGTCACCAGTCACCTCAGGGAAAGAAATGCAGACTGTTTCTTCCAGCTCAGCCCCCGGGGGCTCCTGACCCCCGCCCCTCCCCGCTCGCTGGGAGGCAGCCGCGTGCCAGCGCACGGGACCAGAGGAGCGGCCGAGAGGTTTGCAGCCCCTGTGCTACTGAGGGATGACACACACTTTTCAGGGGCTGTTCCTGACTCAGAATTGTTTCCCAGGGCGCGAAGGCTCCGGAGAGACAGGAAACACTCGTCGGCTCTTTAAACAAAAACCCACCCACGGGAACAGCAGCGTACGGCTGGCAAGATAGTGGCAACCTTCTACGTGTCTGCTGTTGCACAGGAAGCGTGTCAGGCACTCAGCTTTTTGAAGTATTAAGCAAAAGTGACGTCTTGGGGGAATAATTTATTGATTCCCCCCCCTTCTCTTTTCCCTATTTTCAGCCCCCTGGAATAGGTTTGACTGATAGCTGTCACTTATTCACAGGGAAGCCAACTCTGATTCAGGATCCTTTCCCTGACAGTGACCTGGGCCACCTCAACAGAAACCCCAGCACATCCCCCGGAAGGCCCTGTTAGAGGGACTTCTTCAAACACCACCTTGTCCTGTCTTCTTGTCTTGGTAAATCTGACTTGGATTTCACAACACTTAAGGAAAAGAAGAATTTTTTCTGTTTTTTAAAAAAAATTATTTATTTAAAAAAATTTTTAAATGGAAGTACTGGGGGACTGAACCCAGGACCTCGTGCATGCTGAGCACACGCTCTACCACTGAGTCATACCCTCCCCCCGAAGAAGTTTTTTTTTTAAGTGTAAACATCTTTTAAGAAAATAGTAGAAAAGTTAGAAACCTGTAATTTTCCAATGCTTTGGTGTAAACTGGAAAAAAAGGCCACAGAGCATGAATCCAGCTCAAAATTTATCCTGACCTGACCCCCAACACCTCCCCCACATCCTTGGTGGGACGCCTGCTCCATGTCTATCCCAACTCAGCTTCCTAGACACACCCTCACTTCTCACAAACGGCCCCTACACGTCAGCGCTGTTCTAGTCTCATTTTTCATCCTACTTTCGATCTCGCATCTTTTTAAGGCTCGTGCTTCTCCCTCAGATCAATCTGATCTGCAAGCCTTTACGACAGAACCTGTCTGACGAACACCACAGCATCACCTGGTCCCCTTACGAACACTCCCACGGCTCCCGGCCTGGACCCGGGGAGAACTGGCCCTCCTGCCTGTGGGAGGGGCCCCACCCCCATCCTTGAGGAATGAACGTGATTCTTCTTCATCTTCTCCATCCCATAGCCTCCGACCTCGAGGTCACCGACCCCAGCCATCCGGGAGGGAAATCTGAGGTCCTTCTGCTGCTGTTCCGGTGTCCCACACAGCCCGGGCAGAAGCAGAACAGACAGGCTTCACAGAAAGCAGTTAACAGAACCTTCCAGAAGCCCACACCTATCCACCTTCTTGCCATGGGGGCTAGTTCTAGGGTGCTCTGGGGATTAGAGGTCTGGCTAATGACCGTGAGGACCTCTCGGGTGAGGACTGTCCCTAACGGAGAACATTCCTGTCCTGTTCCTTTACGGTGTGGTTTGCTTAAGTATGAATGGGTCTCACCAGTGAGCGTGAGAAATAGTAATGCTGGGTCTGCCGGAGCCTCCGACAGCCACTCCCTACCACCAAAGACACCGGCGTGTAAGAAAGATAACAAACTGATCAAAGCAGCTTCCCGGCCTGGACTGAAAACTTACCTGGTCTTTATCACCGTGAGTCTGCAGCAAAAAGCCACTCTGAGCCCTGAGCACAAACCCCCTGAAGCCAGGCAGCTGGGAAGGAGCTCTGCTTTTGCTCAGAAACGGCCCCGGCAGGCCAGCGGGGAGAGGCACTTACCGGAAATAACTGCCTCTGTTTAAGGCAGTTTTAAGCAAGATCTTCTTTAGACGAGCTGCCCACTATAAATGATTATTTATTAAGAATTCTGGGGGAGGCCCACTCAAATACGCCAATTCTGCACACTGAAGCAGGACCGAGGACTTTTGGCCGGTGCACCCTTGTTTCCTGGTGGCCACTAGAGGGCGCCATGGGCAATAAAAATCATACCCGCTGTTAAGTCTAAATCTAACTCTTGCTCTTGGCTCCTCTTCTGAGACCACCGGCCATGACACACATGCTTTCAAAAAAAAAAAAAGGCGGGGGTCGGGGGAGGTGGGATGAAGCAACATCCATGAAAATCTATTTTACATCGAGCACACTGAGAAGATGTCTTTAGTTTATTCCACACTTTTTTTTCCCAACACACACAGCCACTCCACGCGTCCAGCTTACCCGTGCAGACACCTGCCATGACAGCGAATTACCCAGCCTGAGCTCTCGGTTAGTACATCAGACCTGGTGCCATGCGTACAGCTACCTGTTCCCACCTGTTCAACACAGCTAACGTCTTCTCTGAAAAAGCCTCACACCGGGGCATGCGAGGGCAGACCCGACGCACTGACTCTAAAGGTATCAGCAAAAACAGAACCTGAACCAAAACGTGAAGGGATAATCCAGGGTTTCTCGTCATGATTATTTTTCAAGTTACCCACACTTCCGACAAAGCGGTTTTACAGTTAACCTTCATCTGAGTTTTAAAAACATTCTGCATGACCCTTTGATTTAAGTCCTCAACAGTAGATACCAGTGTATCAGTGAGTCTATGGTCAAGACCGAGGGCACTGTGAGTGATGTCACTTTACTAAGAGACCAAATTTGTGACCTAGAAAAAAAGACACAAGATGTACTACCCCTGCGGTAAGATTCTGTGCCCTCTGAGGGATCGGCTAGATCAAAGCCGAGATACAAATCCTAAGACATTAAGAAACAGCCGAATAAAACAAAACTGTGCAGTGTATCGGAAATCAGCATTATTTCAAAGGTGCAAAAGTTCAAGTAAATAACTTTTTAGGCTGCTTATGCATTGTTTTATAACAGGGAGAATTAAGATAGCCTAATACAGAAAAGATTCCATTTTTTCCTGAAGCACTTGGCGGGGGCGGGGTGGGGGTGGTTTGTTTTGAAGTCCCAAAGTGATTTCACATCAGGAAATGTGATAATTTCAGTTTAATGGATTCTCCCTGTAAAAAGTGAGCCTTCAGCAGGAAAGGATTTCTTCTCTGAACCGTTTCCAAACTCCTCCACTCCGACCACACCGAGAATTCCCTTCCTGTTCAACTGCTAAAGCCCCGTCAGCACGGCCTGCCGCGGAGGCCACTCACCCTGGGTCCCCACCAGCACCAGGGGCACCTCGCTCGTGTTCCGGTAGTTGGCCATCCGGCTGTAGTAGTGGTACACGGTCTGGAAACTTATTTCATCCTCCAGGCTGAAGACGAATATAACGGCGTCCACCCACATGGCAAACTGCGGAGAAGAGAAGGGCGGGTGAGCAGAAGGACTCGAGTGAGAAGCACCGGGTCAGCCCCGCGAGCACCGGAGGGAGGCCGGCCGCCCCCGCCCCCGCCCGGCCACGCCCGCTGCCCGCATCCGCTGTAACGCGTTGCTAGGGCGCCACTAACACCCTTCTCAGCCCGAGAAGAGCATGCCTGGAACGGGCCCCTCCATCCCCTTCCTACCCAGGCCACGCTGTCTCCAGAGTAAAGCCAGACGTTCCTCCCAGGGGAATGTCCACCCGCTGCACCCCCTCCGTCAACAGAAGGCAAACTCCGCTCACACCAGAGCCGACCCGGAGACAGGCTCGGAGGGTGACCCTGCGGCTTTCCTGCTTCACACGAAACTCCCCGAGGCCCCCCAGGAAGCCCTGCTGGACGCTGGAGAGGGGCTCCTCCTCTGGGCACCCACCGCTCAGAAATCCTCCGCCTCCCGGGCCAACTCCTTGGTCAACAGCAGAGCCTTCCCAGAGCCGCACAAGTGGTGCCGTGAAACAGTCTGGCACCAGGGGCCCTTCTCTTTGGTAAAGGACGTGAATGAAAATGAAAATAAAAAAACCCCAATCCCATGTGCCTTCTCTAAGAGAAGCTGTGGCTCCCACATGTGTTCTGCCGGTCAGAGCATGAGCTCGGATACCAATTTTATATTAGAAAACAATATATTTTGAATTCTTTTTTAATTTAAAAAAATGTAATTTTTTTTGCAGGTTAAGCTCTGACTTCCACAGATAAATGAAAAGTGTATTCAGTGATGTGAAAATTTTAGTGACCAAATTTAAATAAACCTGAAGTTCAAATGATAAACATGAAATGCAATGAGAGAGAAAACTGAGGGACCAGTGATCCTGGGGCTGACGGGTGCCTCCCAAGCATCTCCTTCCTGCTCCTCTGTCCTGGGCTGTGTTTTCCTTTCTTCTCTAAGAAGCAGGGGAAAGTCGGCTTCCTCAAGTCTAGGAGCACCTTACAAACGCTTGTGGTCCAGGGACCAGACCTCATCTCCCAAGACAGAGGCGGACACTGTCTGACCCTCCACATGGAGGAAACACTAACCAGGTCCCACCCTCTGAAGGGTGTGTCCTGACTGCTCACAGTGCCTGGTGGCCGTGGGCACCCCCTAAGTACCCCCCAGTGGCAAACCGAAAACCAGTTAACTGGCAGCGTTTTCCACTACCCTAATACGACACAAGGAGCCACAGAGTCCTGCGACGTCCTTCTCAAAGCCGGTCAGTTATCTCTGGGGACGTGAAATGATCTGTAATAATGGAAAGGAAGGTTGTGCCTACAGGTGCCCAGAATGGTGACTTGAAAATAGCTCCCCCCGTCCCTGGAACGTTCCAGTATGCTCCGCCTGGTTTTGAAAGGCTCCATCTTGAAATCCCCCCAGCGTAGACATCTTTCCTTGAAGCAGGGTAACCTTCCAGGCTACAGGACGCTTCTGTACGTGCTAGAACAGCAGACCGGTCCTCAGGGAAGCTCATGGTCAGGCCAAGACAGAGACCTCCTGGGGGCCCTAACTCTCCCCCGGGGGTGGTGGATTGACCACCTCAGCCTGTGCCCAGTCGTCATGAGATCTCAGGGAGTCAGTGTCCTTGAAGGCCATCGTCCCCTGGGGTCACCTCCAGGATTAAATGGGCGGACCCACACGGGGGTCCTGGGGGTGGGTGTCCACCCAGTGTCACTGATTCACAGTATGTATGTTTTTCAGGCATAAGAAGCTCATAGGATGAGTCCCACTGCTGGTCGCAGGCCTTAATCTTTTTTTTTCCTTAAAAGCAAGTCTTTAATTAATCACAGGGATGAAAAGGAAGGAAAATATTACTGTATCAAGTGACATCACACATCCTAAGCATCTGAAGCTACTTAGTAAAAGATACATTTCAGGGACGTTGGAGCAAAGATGTTTCTCAGAGGGAAACGCGCTGGAGAAGAAAGTCTGGGATTTCGTCTGTTACCTTCTGGGGAAACACTGGGCCTGGGCTTTGTCCTAAGGGCACCCCCCAAAAATACTTTCATTGAAAAGGTCACCCTAATAGCAACTACAGCTGATGAAACCTTCAGGGCAGGGCAGTGCTGTGGGCCCCTAACTCCTCGGGCTGGAGCTCCCCCCTCCGGTGGACCAGGGGCTCCTTCAGAGACCAGTCTCATCACAGTTCAACTCTGGCCCGGGGCAGCCTTCTCACCGCTCACGGCTGGACTCGGGACGCCCCATATCTCTGCACATCCCTGCCCATCAGTGTCCATACCCGGACAGCATCCCCAGACAACGGCGCTCCTGAGGCCACTAAACCGGCCCCGACGTGTGCATCTGGAGGTCTCTCATCTGTCTTCTGAGGTTCTTTATGTCAGAGCCACAGCGGGCTCCTGAGGTCTGAAATGGCCCCTGGCACTCCAAACCTTTATGCGCTGGAAAACCAGAAAATCACCCCTGCTGACGCCCACATTTCACCCACTTCATTCTCCTAGTGACCAGCTGTCTCTAAGGGACCCTGCAGTAAAGAGCCGTGTGAGAGCAAGACCGACACCCCCCCTACCACGGAGGACTGAGGAAGATTTATTCAGCATTAGGCACCATCACGAGCCTTCCAGCACAGCATCAGGCATCACACCCCGTCCTGCTCAGTTGTAAAGGAACAGACATGCACCAGACATGAGCTCACACAGCTTTGTAACCTACTTTTTTTTCACGTTTAACGTGCCTTCAGTGTTCCCTTAGTATCATCAATTATGCTGTCTCAGTAATGCTAAAAAAATCTTCTCCACGCTTTAACATCTTTGCCATCAGAATGTACCTGACAGACTGCTTTTTTTCATGGTTTCACAGCATTTTTCTTCTCAATATTGGTATAGCTCATAATCAGGGGCATTTTAGACTCAATGGAACACGGTCAATCTGCAACATCGTTCTGTAAAGCTGCAGAGTCTTCCAGTGGGTGGAATTCTAGACCCTCAGCAACCCCCGCATGCAGCATCTGTCACTTAAGATACTGGCTAATCCCGCGTCACACTTCCACAAAAAGGCAAGTTCAAGAAAGAAGTGCCAGGGACATTTTTAATATTAAATTTGCAGGGATGGTCCTGACTATCACTAGCCCTTGGTTCCTTTAAAGTGTTTAGCTGGTGAATTATCATGTAAGTAAAGTAATAAACCGGAGATTAAGTAAACCAAAAAAAGTGGTTTTCTACATTCACACTGTTTTTTTTTTTCTTTTGCCTCCACTACACCCATTTTCCAAGGAACTTTCAAAGAAATCACACCATGCCGTATCCTGGTTTTCAGTGCAAAATGACTTGGGCCAGGAAGATTCCAAAAATTCCATCCAACTTTCTACATGATCGTTCTACTCTCGAGAGCAAACACTTACAGGAAAAAGGACACACACACACACACACAAAAAGACTACAGAAACTTCCAGATGTCAATTCAACTGAGTCGACAAATCAGTGCAGATTCTGCTCTTCCTTCCTTCTTAAAACCACAAAGTGAGAATCAGCCACACAGTCCCAACTTCCCTCTAGGATTCTGTCTGAAGGAACAACAGAATCAGTCTCTTGGAGATGAGAAAACACTCAGCCGTAGAAAACATTATCGTGGAGCCTCTCCCCCTCACCTTTCCTTTCGTTTTTGTTTTTTTGTTGTTGTTGTTGTTCTTTTTTGTTTTTTTTGGTGAGGTGGGGAGGGATTAATTTCCTTTCCTTCCTTCTTTCTTTCATGGAGGTACCAGGGATCGAACCCAGGACCTCGTGCACGCTAAGCACACGCTCTACCACTGAGCTACACCCTCCCCCTCACCTGCTCTCGTGCGCACCTGACTGTGGAGCCAGAATCCTCAGGAGAAAGGGCAGGTGGAGGCTGGCCACCGGTGTGCTTGCAGTACTTACCTGTGCCTCTGGGGGGCCCCCTTCATCTCTAATCAGCAGCAGATAGCTTTGTCCATCAACAACAATCTCTTTCTTGAATCTGCCACCTGCCACACACACAAAAAATCCTGTTACACAAGGAAGACGGAGCGTGAGGAGGGCAAACAGACGTGGGCTTCGCTTGTGGAAAAATACACCCTAGGCCGTGGCCCTGGAGGCCACCCTGAGGATTTAGGAGTGGGCTTCGGATCTGTCTCAGGCCAACCACTGGGTTTTAAAAGAACTACTGAACTCAGAGTTAAGTATTCATCTTTAAGAACCCGTGTTCATTTCGAGTTAGCCTCCAAGGAACGCCAGGATCACTCCCGGCTGACAAGGGTGGAATTTTAACGTAGGCTTTGCATGTCAATTCAGGAGTTCTCTCTCACGGGGAACACGCTGATACGGAGTTCAGAAACAGAGAACGCTGAAACTGTCATTCTCTGGTCGGGTTCACAGAACCGCAATGAATTTTTCGGGTTGAACAGGTCTACACCATATGGATCAATTGGAGTACTGAGAATCTGTATTCTCCTCAAGAGAAACCCAGTTCTTGGAAGGAAAACATAGAACATCATGGGGACGGTGTTTCCGGATTCACAGTTCACAGGTAAGGGAAGGATGCTCAGCTACCACACACGGGTTAGACAGAAACTACTGGATGGCATCTCCACACAGTGGAGACAGAGCAGTGCAGCTGGCGGACGGAGAGGCGTTAGAGACCACGTTGGGTTAGCAAGAAACCTCGGGGCCCCGACGCAAAGTCGGGGGAGGGGGATGGCCACATGAAGGCGGCAGGGGCTGACCCCAGACCCATCCCAGGTGGGGAGGGGCACACGGCTGCCCCGCGCATCTCCCCTAAGCGCCCAGACCAGACTGCCGGGCCTCTCCTGGACAGGGGAAACACTTCCACTTCTGGGCTCCCTGCCTCTCTGGAGACACACCACCTTTGGACATTCTGGGCTCTGAGTGCACCCCAGGTAACCCTCACCGGGCTTTCGAATTCGTGGTTTCCAGAGAGGAAGCCATCAGTACCTGCTCTCACGCCTGCTCCTTGGTACGGAGACCTTCTAGAAATACCATCCAACACCGAATAACTGGACCTTGGAGAACCTCGCTGGGGGGCTCCCCTACTCGCCCCACTGGCCGTGCCTCAGCCCCCTGCCACCCGGAGTCACATTTGGTTCTCAGCCACAGTGGCTCCCCAACCATGGGGGCCGACCTTCCCAGAGTCTGGGCTTTGAGCTATGCAGGCGCCTGAGAAGCCGAAACCAGAGTCTCCACTCCCCCCACCCCCACCCCTAAGAAGTGTCGAGGCCCGGGGGTGGGTCGGCTCGGAACTAACCTCCCTGAGCGCGCGCGCATGCGCACACGTGCACACACCCCTCCACGCCCGCCCTGCTCCCGGCGTAACAGACAAGACGCTCTTGCTTACACAGCAAACGAAAAGCCGAAGAAAACTTCCCAACGTTAAAACAGACAAGCTCTCATTTGGATCCCCCTCACTGCCGACACCGAAAAAAGAGGACGGGGTCCTTGCAGCAGGGTCAGCTGGACCCACGTCTGATGGGGGATGACACAGCACTCGCACGCGGGATCCAGACCGGCTGAGGCCCAGGCTCCGCACCTGCCGCTTCCGGCTGTAGGAGGATGGTTTAGGGTCCCCGCACCCCGGGCAGGTCCCCTAAACACACCTGTCTCCCAGCATCTAAGGATGCACGAGACCAGCCCTTGCCTGATTAACTCAGGGCTGACCTCCATGAGGCTCCGCAGCTGCCCCGGGCACGCCGGTCTCACACACGTCCAACTCCTCACTAGTCCGATGGTCTCTTTGGAGACCAGCACCCCTCCGCTGTCAGGGGCCTCCAGCCACCTCCCCCATCTCTCTGGGGAGCAGGAATCCGGTGGGCATCACCACCCAGCTCTCCCGGAATGACCCTGCTGGTGGCTCTGTTCCTCTCCCACATCTCTGTGCCCTCGCGTGTCTTACAGGGTAAGCACTTGGACAAATTTCATTCATTCATTTTAATGGAGGGGATTGAACCCAGGACCTCGTGCATGCTAAGCCCCCTCTCTACCACTGAGCTATATACCCTCCCTCCTCATATCTGTTCTTTTGTTCACTTTCTTTAATGTTTTCATAGGGCCACATTTGCAAGTTATGTGTCCAGATGGTTGAATCACAATATTAAAGTTAAGGAAGGTTTGCACAGAACTCTCTCTGCTCTTCATATACTCTCTGCTTCATAACCTCAAGCAAAGGCCTGCGGGCCTAATTTTCATCAGCTCTAAAAGCAGGGGTGATTCTCTCCTCCGTCCGTAAGGCCCCTTCCAACTCTAAAACTGCTTTACATTTCACCCCTAAGTGTAATTAGGGGTTTAGCCTGTAATTAGTTTGCCTTCCCAGTATTTTATAATTGCAAATATTAGACACTTGCAATGGACTTGGGTGATTTTTCTGGTATTATACACACATCCGGAAACAAAAGTTACACACCCAAATGCATCTGCCATGAACCCCAAGGTTTAATAATTAGATAAAATTCAGCCAGGTGTTTAAGCACCCAGACTGTGAGAAAGAAAGGATATGATTGATAAAAGTTCCACAGAAAAGAGAAACTCCGGATCCTGAGGGCCAGCAGGCTCACCGGGAACGAGACCGCTGGGCTGGGCACTGGAGAGACACGGCCCAGCAGGCAGAAGCCTTCAGAATTCATTTTCCCCAGTTCACCTTAGAGACGCAAAGCGGGAGAGCTTTAGGATGAAGGTGTGGGTAGCACCAAGCTGGTCTCCATTCATCAAGGGCCACCACTCTCGTTATTTCAAATTCAAACCCACCATCCCCTCCCGGCCGCTAGACCTTTTCCTACTGAAACTGTAGGGGACACCACCAAACTCTACATCCAATTTCATTTTTAATATAGATTTTTAAACGCCTCTTTTATAATCCAGTTTCCAATTACAGTATCCACAGGGGACTGGTTCCAGGACCCACAAGGACACCAAAATCCCTTAAATAAAAAGGTGTAGTATTTTCATATAACCCACGCACACCCTCCTGAGTACTTTAAATCCTCTCCAGGTCACTTACACTATCTAATACGGTGTGAATGCCGTGTAAGTAGCTGTAAAGACAACAGAAATGCTACATAAATAGTTCCCAGCAGGAGACAAATTCAAGTTTCGCTTTCAGAAACTCCCTACATTTTTTTTTTCCTGAGTGTTTTCACTCTGTGGTTGGTTGAATCTGTGGACACAGAACCCTCGGATACAGGCGCCAGGTTGTGTTTGCCCTGTAGGTCTAGTTCACCCAACTGTATTCCTAGCGCTCAATGCGCAGCCCGGCCCACAGCCCACACTACACGAACGACCGGCAACCTCCTTTGGCTGCCAAATACTATTACGTAACATTAAATGACCTCAGGGATAATCTTAATCTTAGCAAAGTGTCCCCAGACCTGACCCCTATACTGGGAGCCACCGACAGGCAGCTGGCCCAGACCACCTGTGTACAGGTGAGCAGGGGCCCCACGCACAGCTGCCTGTCCCCTGAGTCCCCGGGGGCAGCAGGGCTCTGTGCCCATGATGACGTCTCCACGAGAAGGGAAGGTGGAGGCCCGTCCCGCAGGTGAGTCTGTGCCTTCCGAGGGCGCCAAGAGGTCACCAGAGGTAAACAGCAAATGGGGAGAGACAGGTGAGCAGAAGCAGGCTCATCCCTGGGCTCGCCACTGGACGGGAGAACGAGTGCTCTCACCTTGTGGGAGCAAAGAGGGGACACGCGTCTTGTCTGAACACAACCTCAAGGGTAGTTTATCAAATCTCTGGGTCACCCAAAGGCTAGTTTTCTGAGTTCCCAGAAAACTGCCGCAGTTAGCTCCGTTTGCCCTGAGCTAGGCTTATTAAGCGAGTCAAGGTCTTAATTTCTTCCAAAATTAGGTAAAAGATGGACCTGAATTCACCTACCGAGGGCAGGGGTGCTGACGCGGGTGTGCTGTGAACAACAGCACAGCAGGAAGGAAAGAACAGTGGTGTTTGTGTTGTCGTTGTTCTAAAATAGCCCGAAGAAAGACTGAAAGGTGTCCCTCACAATCCACTGGCAACTAACTACTCTCACGGTTTCAAGGTTACTCTCCTGAGTCCTGGTCTTGTGCTACGGGAATCGGTTTCAAACCTGGGAAGCTGGAGCAGAGGAAACAACTGGGTTCCCTAGACTATGCAAACTCCAGCTAGGTCGGCTGGATCTGCAGTGGAGCCCTGCTCAGTGCAAGGGCTGTCTCCACCCAGAAAGCTGTGCCCCTCCCACCTGTGCTGGCATTTCTGATTTAAGGTGGGGGGGGGTAGAAAACTGAATTTTCCTATTCCCCCCAAAAAAAGTTTTGTTGGGAGTAAGCACTGCAACAGATGTCTAACATTTCTGTTTCTGTCTTTTTGGCTAATTGGACTGAAAGCTATTAACATATCATTAACAGCCCTCCAAGCAACAGAAAGCGATGGCAGTAACAGCGACTCTTATAATACTTCACAGTTTACAGAAAGCACTTTCCTTCCCCCATCTTCTCCATTATTCCTCACAGCATCTTGTGATGCAAATACCATGATCAACACCCACGGGTACTGGGGCATTTTCAGACCCTGCATTAACCCCCACTCCCAAGCCAGCAGGCGGCAGACGCGCTGACTGATCCTGGCCTCTCCTCCCTTCTGTGTGCATTTCTGCTCACACAGAAACCATCACAGACACTGCACACACTGTCCACAGACGAGCCTGGAAGCTTTCGTGTAGTTTTCTGGGACGACACCGAGCACCATGGGTCGGGGGAGGGGCTGTCTTTTCCCTACTCCACCCACAGCTCCAGAAAGGAGGAGCCGTCCTCAGCTCCGAACACCATCCCTGCCTTAGGGAACTAAGAAGAAACAGACCTATCGCTTTGTTCACTTTTTCCCTGTTGATTTTCATCTTAATTTTTCTAAGCATAAGAAAAGGATGGATATCATTCTTGAATTTCAAGCTACATTTGTGAACCACACTATTTCCCTTCTCCCTAAGAAGAGGGCATTATTGTAGCATCTGATCAGAGCAGTCAGGTGGCTGTGGTCCCCACCCCGAGGAACCAGTAGACCTCGCGTCCTGCCACCATCACAAAGCCGCAGCTCAGGTGCTGCGTCCCCTGCAGGCACGGTTTAGAGATTCTCATCTGTGAAAACATTTTTAACGCTTGCCTAAAATTTTCTTCTTACTTAGCCCCATATTAAAATAGAAAGACTATCTGCAAATGTTGCTGTTCCCTAATTATTCAGGACCAGCAGGATGAGAGGAATCCACCGAAGAGGACTAAGTCGAGTCTTTTTAGTTCTCCCTGGGAGAATATAAAAAAATTTCACCATGAACGTGCCAGAAATTTCTTAAAATTAATTTTGCTCTTTTAACTTTGATAAAAATACTGAAGTCTGTAACTCATTACTGAGGTTTTGGAGACGTTTCATATCGTGACATTTAAAAGGAGTTTTGGATCATGTTATTGTTACACTAGGGGAAAAAAGTTTTATTGGTAACTTATTCATTTACAAAATTTAACCACATCAGACTTCATTTCCTCTGCCAGGCTTTTAAAAAGCTTACATTGTTTAAATAAAGGTGGGGGAGGGACTCCTATAAAAATGTACCAGCAGTAAGGATCTAATTAATGCGTGATGACGGCCAAGTAACCTCCCAGGTAAACTCGGGGCTATAACTTGAGGTGAAGTGGGGATGAACACAGGCCAGGATCTCTGATGACTTCGCTGAACCCAGACCTGAGCAAAACAAAGAAGGCAGATCAGGAAAGAAGTCAAAACTCCAGGGTAAGAGAGATGATTTGAACTTTGCAATAACTGAATTTCTTGTCTTCCATTTCTTTTTTTTAATTTGGTTTTTTGGGGGGGAGGGTAATTAAGTGTATTTGTTTGTTTAATGGAGATGCTGGGGACTGAACCCAGGACCTCGTGCATGCTAAGCATATGCTCTACCACTGAACTAGACCCTTCCCACTCCTTTCTTTCATTTCTAATAAAATGGGGGGGGAGCGGGTAGTAAAAACCAGAAAGAAAATTCCCCAGCCACCAAGAGAAGCAAAGCCTCAGTAACCACCCTCGAAATCACTGGAAGGAAAAACAAAAAGCACAGTGCCAGACTCGGGAAGAGGGGCTCCTCGCCCCTTGGGGGGAGGACACACGTGGAAGAAGCCGCACAGCTGCCCTGTCCCGTCTCTGGACAAGGATGACAGTTAGGAGGTCCCCGATGAGCAGCCACCAAGGGGGCAAAGAAAGTGCCTGCGTACCCAGACTGTGGGAGGGGGGGACCCCCGCGGGGAGTAGCATTATACACACACCCTCCCACCCTCCACAGGTGCAGGGAATCCGGGCAGGACAACCTGCAAACTCCAGTGGAGAACAGAGCCCTGTCTCTGACCGTAGATCACCTTGGTCTGGAGGCAGTTTCCTCGGAGGACAAAGGGCATCCTTTTATACTGTGACCTCGGGTAAAGTAACAGCCAGCTTCAGCCTCCTGCACCTGAGTGCCTCCCTGCAGGTGGTCAGGTGTGTGGCTGAGGTCTGGGCAATGGGAGCCTGCGCAGGGTGGGCTGTCCCTCTGGTCCAGGGATGTCTCCTCCACCCTTCCTCCCACTACAGGAAACCGGACGGTGGAGGAGGGGGACTCCCCACGCCCAACACCCGAGCTGGGATGCGGGGTGGCCACTCGGACCTCCAGCCAGGTGAACAGCCTGAGCAGTGCCTGTATCTCTGCCCTTGACTGCAGTCAAGACAGCGCCAGTCTCAGAGGACGGCAAGAGAACGCTGGAGAAGTGGTAAGGACATCATGCAAAGACGGGGCAGGAAGCGAACAAGGGGTGGGGGTGGGCACTGGAAGGAAGCCTGCAAAACCCAAAAAGCCAATGGGGAAGAAAATCGAACTCAAAAAGCGGAAGGCAATGCCTTCCGATTGCTCCCTTCCCTAACGCAGCTTACAAGGAGGCATCAAAAAGGCACACACTCCGGGAGTGAGAATCTGAAACAGTAGGAAATGGAAACCTCTAGGACGGAGGACCAAAACAACATTTTGGAATGAGTGGATAAAATGTGAAAAAGGCAGGGACAGAAAAAACATTGCTCATAGCTGAATTTCCGACACAGAGGAATGGCCTGAAATAAACTCAGTCGATGAGATGAAAAAGGCGGAAATTAACTGATAGGAAAACAAACGAAAGGAACAAAAGGATAAATGGCATCTCTGACAACAAGTCCCCAGCAAAAGAACCCAAAGACTATTTGGAGATAAAATACAAAGGAATTTTCCTGAAACGCAGGCAGGCGTGACCTGCAGGTCGAAGAGCACACGAGATGCTCCAGGAGTGACAGAGACTCTCAACATCACTTGAAAGACAGGGCACACCGAGGCCCTGGTGAGAAGCGGCCAGGCCAGCCAAGGCGGGGGTTCTGATCACAGAGCCGGGTGAAGGTGCACTCTGAGGAGCGCCCCTCCAAGGATCTGGAAATGGCCAGTGTAATAAGCATTCGTCACATGGGGGCTCCTCCCTGAAAACTTGCATGGAATGAGAGTGGTTGCTTTTACTGATTCAGATTGGAATTTCAAGAGTCCCACTATTTCTACTTCAGCACTTCTGGATTATGTAGTGGAAAAGAACAAGAAATGGCCCATAAGGCGGAGATACACAACACACATTTAAGTGTCCCTTACTTGTGTAGCTCAGGTTTACCTGACATCAAATAGAACCAAACATTAACTGGATGAAAACCTGAAACAGGAGACTCAAACGCCCTATTTTGTGTCATGTAAAGAAGCTTCATTGTCGTCTCTGATAAGTAATGAGTCAGAAATCTACAAACCACAACTTGTACAGGTTTTATTAATGGGACGTCGTGCTGCACCAGAGACCTACGGAAAACATTTTGTAAAAGCAGTACTGCTGCTCAGAAAGAAACTGGGAAACTCATGTTTGGGGAAGTGGTTTGTTGCCCAAGAGTTAAATTCAATTTCCTTACATCTTCACTTCCAAGAACTCTGAGCAAAATGTAAATTAGCAGCTCAACACATGAAATCCATTCAACGCTCTCTCCTCCAGACACTATCTTCTTGAGACTCAAACACGGAAACCCGGTACAAGCGTAGGCTGGTGGACCTGGACCAGCCTCCGATAGACAACGTCCAGGGACAAACTTTCACTGCAAGTTTTATTAGCTTTTCCCCTCAAAAAACACTAAGATCGCTGTAAAACAGCATTATCCCTACAAAACATTCTCCATCACCACAGCCACAGAGCCTCAGATGAAGAGGCAAGCACGCTCCACAGTATCAGCAACCCCAGAAGGCAGGCAAGTCCGGAGCCCACAGCATCCTTCTCCCTGGGGAGGTGCACGCGGGCTCCGCGGTGCACAGAGGGAGAGAGAAGCCTGGGTCACGCCGTCCTCAGCTTGCGTCCCAGGTGTGGTGCTGGGGCCGGGGCCTGGAGCCTGCTCCCTCCTCCGGGACTCAGCCGGCCCCTGGGCTTGGAGCCCAGGCCCACTCAGGCTGCCCTGGCTCCACACACTCGGACTTCCCCGCAAGACTGTTTTTGGAACTAGGAACCAACCCCCCCACCACCTTGCCTCCCCACCTCCGCCAAGTTCACACACTGCTCTCCACCGGACTCAGCGCCTTCCCAGTAACTCAGCAGCTGTTCCAAGGGGACAGGCACCCTGCAGTGGCCGGCGCGGCCCAGCACTTCTGCGTCTATTTAACAGAAGAGTACCACTCAGCAGACTTGGTGACTAGAGGTCCCGTGGAGGCCCCTGAATCTGGCTGCTGAGACGTCGAGTGGGCTGTGGCCCCTTCAGGACGGCGGTGCATGTGTGATGGCAGGGGGTGGGGGGTGGGGAGATGGGGTGCATGCACTGCAGAAGAACAAGCTCCAAGCCGCCCCCTGAGGGTCACCCTCTGAGCTGAGTGACCCTGAGCAGCTCCAGTAGCCTGATGGCTCAGTTTCCTTCTGGGAAACCTCAAGAAACCACAGCACCTGCCTTCTGTGGCTGCAGCCAGGGGAGCACAAGCTGATCCAAGTCAGCTGTCAGGCTTCTTAAACACCTGCCTTGTCTTTAAAACCCACTAAGAATTGGTATGTGACACTGACGACTTTGTGATTTCCAAGTGGAAAGCTGCACACTGAGGGGAAGTTTCAAAACGACATTCAGTGAGAGCTGAGACTGCAGGAATCGGAGAAGGAAACATGTGTCTTACACTCCTATTCCTTTAAAAAAAAAAATAGGGCTTTCCCTAATACTTTGTCACAATTCCACACATTCCGGAAGATTCAGGGTAATATTTCTTCTTCCCAAGTCAAAGCAGCTCATGAGACAGCAAGTCTTGGACGGTGCTGCTCCAAGTGCCCCAGACAGAAGATTTTCTAAGTCCGTCCCCAGGAACAGTGTCAACATTTGTCCAAGTGCGTGGTGTGTTTCCAATCTGAGACTGGACTTCCACGTCAACAAGAGCCAGACTAACAAAGGGGCCTCCACTGATTTACACTCAGCCGACGACACAGTTTGATTTTTATTAATACTTGGCAGGAGCCTTCCCATGTGCTGGCCATCCCCTGTTTCTCATAGCTCCTTGCACCAAGGCAACAAGTTCTTGGTCTTTGGAACCACCACCCAGCAAGTACTCAGCAAACTACAGGCTCAGCACAGAGCTGTGCTGGGAACAGAGCAGACTGAGGCAGAATCCCTGCCCTGAGGGAGCTTGTTGTCAAGGGCAGGAGGGGGAGGAGGAGGGAACTGACAAGGAGGGCTGGCGGGGTGCGGGGCGGGGGGGACTAGGGCCCCATGAGCAGGCGTGGTCTGTGCCACAACCCTCACCCCCACTCTGAGCCCCAGGGGAACCCACTGAGCGGGTGGGCCGGGGGGCCTGGGTGTGAATCAGCTCTCTGAAGGAGATAATAGCCGTAAAACAACGAGCTCCTCCATGTGAGATCTAACACACAGGCACGCGCCGGAGACGCCGGTTCAGTTCCAGGCCACAGCGATGAGGCGAACGTGGCAGCAGAGTTGAGTCGCAGGAGTTTTTTGGCTTCCCAGTGCCTATAAAAGTTACGTTTGCACTACGCTGTAGTCTATTAAGTGTGCAAGAGTATGTCTACAAAAACAATGTATATACCTTAATTTTAAAACAACTGTAAAAAAGAAAAACAAACATACTGCTAAAACATGCTAACACCATTTGAGCCTTCAGCAAGTCACAGTCTCTTTGCTGGTAGAGTCCAAAATATTGTAAAATGTGACAGAGAGACACGAGGGGAACAAATGCTGCTGGAAAATAAATGCGGCCGACAAACTTGCGCGACGTAAGGTTGCCACAAACCTTCAATTTGTTTAAAAAAAAAAAAGCAGTATCTGAGAATCGCATAAAATGAGGTGTGCCTGTGAGACCGAAGAAGTCAGCTGTTTGCTGGGCACGTTCCAACGCCCGCTGCTGGGGCTGTACGGGAACGTTCCAGTCCGACCGTCTCTGAAATAGTCTGGTGGTGGACCAAATATATTTAGTCAAGCACATTTGTTTCCTTGGGGGGAAATGTACTTACGGTTATTTGTTTGTTTTATTTTTTAATATTCTGCACATTTATTTTAAGCATAAAAAAGGATAAATCACAAAAAGGATTACAGATTCAGGAGAAAGAGCCCAGCTGCTCGCCTGGTGTATTTAAAGGCGGCTTTGCTGCCAAATCCCACCGCCCGTGGCCTGAGACGTGTCCACGGGCAGGAGCCTTAGAAAGGAGCGTGGCGGGGTGTCGGCCAGCACCCAACAGAAGCCAACTGTTTGGGGGCGGTTTTTCAGCTGCCAACATGTGGGCAAATGGTCCCTTGGTCCCTCAGATTTTATTGTTCTAACCTAGTGTTTCCCGTGTGAAAATAACTTTATTAAAAAAAACACTGTCTTGTACGCTATTTTTGAATAAACAATTCTAGAATAAAACATGTCAAGGTACTGTCTGTTCACACACGTTTCTCTGAATATAAATCAGATGTTTGTTCCAAGCAACTCAAACAGGGTGGCTGTTGTCAGACTGGATCATATGGAGAAACCCAGAAATCCTCTGCATTTAAAACCTGATGTGTTTACATACTGCGGAGCGGGGGCCATGAACTGTCCCGGTGAAGGGCCACCAGCCAGGACCCACTCTAGGCCCTGTGGGTAGCAGCCTCCCCTGTTTCTGTGGGGGGTTTGTTTTCACTTATTTTTACAAACCTTCAGAAATGCCACACTCCTCAGCTCGTGGGGTAACAGCGCAGGCGGGAGGTGACTGCTATGGGGGGGGGTCTCACCTTACAATACTTCTCCTGGGGACACGAGCACTTACTGTTTGGACTGGCACCTGCCATTTCAGACGGCAGGGGCGGCGGGGGGAGAGGGAGGGGAGGACCCCACTTCCTGCGGGAACAGTGCGCGTACTTTACGGGAGGAGCCCAGCCGGTACTAAGTCTCCAGGTCACAGATCCCACCCCAGAGGGGCTTTGGTCTCTGAGGTCGGCATCCTCTGAGCCGGACACCACCAAGACGTGGAGCAAAGCAGGAGCCAGGACTGCCGTGGTGTGTCTTTGTGTATCTGTGTGTCTATGTGGTGTGTGTCTGTGTGTGTTGCTCCCTCTCAGGCAGCTCAGGAAGCGCCCGCATCTTGGAACGCTCTTGGTTTGCACCTGCTCCTGGTGCACTGCCAGGTTCCTGCCCAAGCTGGAATGCAGACCGAGGCACATCCTACAGCCAGTGCTTCTCAGGACTATAAGCTGCCACCTCTCCTGATGGGGCAGCAGAGGGTCCACTGGTGAGCGGGTCTCCACAGCTCCCTCCCACCATGATGTGTTGATTCCAACATCCAGAGGTCATCTGAGGACCCCTCCCATCTGCCCTCCTGTGTCCCTCCCCAAAGCCAGGGCTTGTGTAATGACCGCCAGGAGCCCCAGGGTCCAGCCCCCTGGACTCCCTGCAGAACCCTCACACACACAAGGGCCCCTCACCGTCCCCAGGCCGCAGTGGAAGATGCACACGCTGCCAGCCGGGTCCACCTGCAGATCACGCAGCCACGCTGTGTGTAAGTGACACAACCTAACACCCTCCCCTCTGTTGCAGGCACGGAGGTGAGGACACACTGGGGCCCGCTTTGTCACCAAGGCCCCCTCTCCACACACACTCCTCACATTTGGCACAATCCAGTGGCCCTCCAAGAGCAATGCTCTTTCCTTCTTTTGTTTGTGGCGTTGCTGTTTTGTAAAATAAGCAGGAACAGTAAGAAATGGAGCTCAGAAAGGGGCAACAGGCTGGCCACCCAGGAGGCCCCTCAGGCCACGTGGCAGAACAGGAGCCGCTCCCGGACGCAGGACAGGCGTGGCCACCCACCCACGCAGCGTTCTTCCTGATCCTGGATCCTGCCTCAGAATCCTTCCCAACACAGCACATCCAGGAAGCCACCTCGGACGGATGGAAGACTACGCCATGAGTTGAATCTGGTTCCCACTGCCGACCTGGGTCAACCATCAAAGAATTTATTCAAACCATTTCAAGCACATGGAACTGTCGCCTTCTGTAGGTAACCGGCAGCTGTGCGGGGCGGGCACTCAGGCAGTGCACACGCAGTACGCCCCGATCCCCACCACCCCGATCGTACGCCTGGTTCCCCGATACCCCTCCCTCAGGCCGGGGGCCCCCACTCCTGCAGGAAGCCACGCCCTGCAGGGAGAGCCCGGGACATGCTCAGAAGAGCCTCCAGACGTGATTCTTTTTGGCATGTGGCCCGTTCTGCTGCTGGTGTTGTAACTTTTACCCCCTTTTCTCCACGTCCTGGGCCCGAGAGTTGCCAGGACCCCGAATGGAAATTTGCACCCACAATTCACATGAGCATCCAGCAGGATCACCTTACATGATGTGACATTTTCTTCCCGCAGCGATCCTGTCTCCCACCAGCAGCGACTGGGACAAGGGCTCCACACTCTCACAGCCATCCTAGGCCCCTCCTGGTACCTAAGCCTCCCCGCCTGACCCACAGCCGTGCACTGAGGGTGCCGCCCACCCCCACCGCCTCTCCCAGGCCTCCTCTCTCCACTGCACAAGCCCCCCTTCTCCTGTCTGCCCCCCCCCAGGCCAGTCCTTCTTCCTCTCTGCACATCCTTCCACAGAATCCCTTGACCCTGATGAGCACCCAGACCCAGCTAAGGACTGGCTGTGAGCATCTGATCTCTCCCCACCCCCGGGGCAGGTGCAAAGTAAAAATAACAGTAAGGAGGGGGATGCAAAAAAAGTCTCAGCTCACAAAGCCACTTAAGATTCAAACAACGCATGACAGTCCAAAGACTAACTTTTCTGCCCCTGAAGCTCAAGAAGGGAAAAATGGCTGCAGAAGCCCCAGGTCCACAGGCTAAGCGGGACTATAAAAATCAGAGGGAGTTTCTGGAAGAGGCAGTGAGGTGAGTTCAAACAGTCCAAGGCACTTCTGTCTCCCGGGCACCCTGCTCTCAGGGTGCAAACTGAATAACAGGTCTGTTAATTAGGGACGGGGTCCGCATTACAAAGCCCCCCATGCGTTAGAACTTAGAAAGAGTATGTGACTCAAGCAATGCCAGTCAGAGCTGTCTCTGAGTCTTGTTGGCGCTCTTGAGAAAAACAGCCAATTCTCCCTCCCCACCAGGTGTGAGTGCTGTAGGTCACGTGGTCGTGAGGACACCTGGAACTGCTTGCCACCAGCCGGGGAGACCCAAGAAACGCGAGAGGCAGGTTCCTCATCAGCGCAGGTGGGGCAGTAGGTGAGGGTCTTCGTCAAGCTGTGGATCCACCCGCTGAGCTGCTCCAGTTATGGGAGTTGATAAATCCTCCCTTTTCCACTGAAGCTCAGTTAAGTTGGTCACCTGCACCTTGCAAACAAAAGCGTCTACACCAAGGCAGTGAACATGGACCCTGTGGCTCCCAGATCAGAGCAGGCAGCTGGACAAGTGGGGACTGGCCAGCTGCCATGCAGTCCCCTGGCACCAGAGCTGGCTGCCAGCAAGATGGCAGAGTCAGGGCCCAGTGACACAGGCAGATGCAGCCACGGACCAAAGGGGAAACGCTGGATGGCGGTCCAGCACTGCCGGCTCCAGGGGCCACTTTCTCATTTGCAATAAACTCATGCCCTTAAAAAAAAAAATCTTCAGAGTTAAAATTTCTCTAGAAAGAGTAACTTACAAATTCAGAGGTGAAATTGTAAGTTTCTAGACTCCAGTCTCCCTTTTCTTTTTTAAGAAAGGATTTGGTAAAATCTTTTGAAGTCAGGAGGCATCTCAGGAAAGCTTCCGCTGTGTGCACAGCCTGCAGTGTGCTGTCCGGAGGCTGTGCTGGGAACCCAGGGCCTCCTCCCGGCAGAAGCCAGCACCCTCGGCGTCCCCGCGGACCAGGAGTGCGTCACCTCCCTGAGCTAGTTCTCCCCCCACGAGCCTCTTCTCCTCTGGAACGCGCACCCGGGCCGCAGGCACGGCGCCCAGCCCTCAGCAGGCCCTCGGTTTCTTGTTGAACCAATTATAACAATACAGATGACGCGTTCTGAGGTCCAAACCACCAATTCATAAACACACTTCGTCCTGCCAGTTTTGTCAGTGCCAGAGACGTAACCTCCTTACCCTCATTTTACAGCTTTCCTTTTCTTGCTCAGAGCAGGACATGCTGCTTTCTCATTATTTCTCTGAAGTTCCTAGTAAGAAGTTTTATGTCCTTCAGTATTTTGGACAGTGATCACCCGATCTTCAACATGGCTTACACGTGTGGGGGACCAAGATCGCAGACTGTCACACAGACGAAGACAGTCACCAGGATCAGTGGCACTTCTGTGGTTAGGGACTGGGCTAGGAGGTGAAGTAATTAGAGAAGGTGGCTGAGCCAACTGCTGCTTTATCTATTAACCCAGTTTTAAAACTTCAGATAATCCTCACTAAAAATATCATCATGTCCTTATAATTACTTGATTGCAAGTAACACGGTAAAATTGTGCTGAAAAATTTAAACAGCTAGATTTCAATACTGCTCAAGTTTTACTAGCGTTTACAGATATTTCCCCCCATTGGAACATTAAACGGCACCCACGAACGTGTTCAGAAATAACCCTAACATCTGTTGAGCAGTGGTAGCTGACAGAAGTTTTAAGTTTATTTGATTTGCAGAGGGTTTCTGGAGCTGACAGTTTAAATGCATTTCATGTGTCCCAGAAAATAAGTCTGGTGTTTACCACGTGGCTGGTTTCTAAGAAACCAAGTAAACACCCATTTTAAAAAAATTAATTCAGATCCACATGCTCCCAAGAACGCTTTCACGGGCCTGACGACAGACATGTCTGCTGGGAGAGGACTCCAGGCAGAGACCCCGGGGAAGCGGCAGGACTAGCAGAGTAACGTCCAGCTCATGGGGACCGTCGGCCACCAGGCCCCTACAGCTGGAGGAAGTGACCACTGGGACACGGCCAGCGTGTGACAGCGGCAGCCAGGAACGGGCAGGGCACAGTGGGAAGTCCAGGGCCGGTCAGCTTCGGTGGGCACAGACTGTTAACACGGGGAAGGAGACGGCAAAGATGCAGCTGACTCGGGCCTCACAGCGGTCACCTGTGCTAAGCCCACGTCCACCCAGAGAAGCTCCGGACACTGCACCGCGGTCCACACAGCCCGCCCACCCCCATCCCCGCCCTGCATGTGGGAAAGACTTCACAGAACTCAGCCCCAACACGAATCACCGAGGGGCGGGCTCAGGGTGGTCAGCCCACTTTCAACTGTGTTTTTTTCTCTAGTTTCCAAATGACACGATTAGGGCCCAGGCATGTCTCCACTGCCATGACCTGGGATTTACTTAAAACTGTCAGCATAACCGCATGGACGAGGAGACAGTCCCTTGGGCATCTCCCAGCCGGGTCGGGGCTTAACCAAGGAAGAGCACTGAGCAGAAGAGAAGGCCATCTTGCTCTGATGGACCTGAGGTCCTGAAGCCATACCTGTGCTTAGCGCTGAGGAGGCGGGGCCCACAGCCTGGGGCAGAAGCTGCGGGAGAAAAGGGGCGGGGCCTGTACTTAAAAGGTGACCTTCACTGAGGCCTTGCTCTGCGCCAGGCACTAAAGCGGCGTCTTCCACACATTTACGCTCTTATTTGGTCCCTGCAACACCTGGGAAGCAGAGAAGAGCACACTGAAATTCAGGACCCAAGGTCACAGGAACAGGAGTGGCTGAGACAGGCTGGGGACCCTAGGTTTCAATGGCCACAGGCAAGTTCAGGCCTGACACAGAGGCTCAGAGCTTCTAGAAGGCAGTGCATCCCTGTCCCTGGGGACACTCAAGTCCAGGCAGGATGGGGTCCAGGCAAGGGTGTGGGGAGGCGGCCCCTCCGGCCCTGAGATCCTCCAGCCCAGGACTCCCTGGAGCTTCCTGACAAGGTGCTCCAGCTCCCGGACCACCACCCGCTTCCCTCCTGCCGTGGTGGCCCCACTCCTCCCATCCCTGAAACTACCCAGCCCTTCCACACCCCGTTTCAGCCTGGAATCATTAAAGACGCTACGCATTTA
Source organism: Vicugna pacos (assembly GCF_048564905.1). Classification (NCBI taxonomy): domain Eukaryota; kingdom Metazoa; phylum Chordata; class Mammalia; order Artiodactyla; family Camelidae; genus Vicugna; species Vicugna pacos. Next base: position 92,371,489 of record NC_132991.1, on the reverse strand, counting down.
TAGGTTCTTCTCCCAGAATGTGAACCGGTTTCATCTTTCCTATGAAATACCCCAGGTTTTTATCAAACTCCGTGTATCTGACATAAACCAAATACATGAGAGAGACGGGCTCTAGGCTCCTTCCGGGAAGACTGAAGAAGCGGAACACAGCCGGGTGCTTCCCTGCTGCGGCCCGGCGCAAGACAAACACACCAGGGATTTCCTGCCATGTCCGGAAGGCCTAACTCCCTATCTTATTGCATTATGTACCTTACCATTTCAACCATTTTGTTTTACACACTGCAGCTTTCTCAATGTAGTAGTTATAATTACTCAGTATCTAACATTTTCTCCAAAGGCTAATTAGCAGCACTCAGGCATCTTCTGTCGCCCTTTTCGGCTTCAGACTCCTTTCTTTACACAGAAGGAATTCCCATGGAGCTTCCCACTTTGGAAGGACACTGGCTTCCCACCCGGCTCCAGTAAGTTCCTAGAGGAAGGTCCACCTGTAATTCTCTGCCCCAACTCATGGGGCTGAGTCTGTTTTTATTTTTAGTCTTTTTTTCCTGGAGGGGTAGGTAATTAGGTTTACTTATTTATTTACTTTTGGAGGAGGTACTGGGGATTGAACCCAGGACCTCGTGCACGCTAAGCATGTGCTTTACCACTTGAGCTATACCTTCCCCTCACCTGAGTCTGTTTTAATTTGTGAAATGAATGGTGCAGGGCTGGAATTCCTAGATACCCGTTCATGTTTTCCGGTCTTGGGTGGGTTGCAGCCGTGGTGGCACATGTGTGGTCCCCGCTGGGAAGGACAGGAGAGCGAAGACGGAGCTCTGGGTCCCCGCCCAGATGAAGGCAGCTCCCCTGGAGATGAGAGGCGGTGCCATCGCAGCCTTCACATTGGCACATGCCCCGTCCCCCAGCTCCCAGCCAGGATCCTGCTGGCTGCCGGCCTAGATTCGGGGCTGTCACAGGCTTGGGGCTTTTTACCCTGAAATGTGAGCTGGTGAGGAGTCCGAGTCCAGAGAAGCTGAAGATGTACTCCCTGGGGGAATGAACCTCTGATGGATTCCGCTTACGGGGACCCAGGAAGGACAGTCGCTCCCAAGTCACACCTGGGCAAGGCCTGCAGCTGCCTGGGCCCCTCCTGTTTCACACCTGGATGAGGGTTTACTCCAGACTCAAGGCAAAGGAGGCTCTCAGACAGCATGACGTCACCCTGGCATGTTTTACCCCATCTGGTGGCCTGAAATTCCTGGAACAATTAGCCAGGAGCACTTCACTTTATAACCACAGGAAGGAAGGTCCTGGACGTTCTTCAGTCTGTTTCCACCAGCCTTAAAACCTACTACTCAACCCGCTGGGCAGTTCAGTCCGCCTTAGAGCCGGTGGGCCGGCCCCCGCCCCTCCACTGCCACCACGAACGCAGCTGCTGGCTCCAGCCTTTCCGGGCCCAGGTCCTCCTGCACGGCGCACGGCGGGAGGCAAGGAGAAGCACAGAGCCGCGTTGCAGGACACGGTCTCAGAGCAACGCCTCAGCTCCGCAGCTCCGAACTCCCTGGGGGCACAACCACCTCCCCGCCTGCCAGGGGAAAGTGTCTCAGGGGCTCGTGTTTTCCACCAGATTCCCACTTAATCCTGGGCGGCCTGGTATTCTTTCCTTTTTCTTTTTCTTTTTCAGGGAGAGTGAAAACCAGTGGCAGACGTGCGGGGTCTGTGGTGGAAGGCGGGGTGCCCAAACCCCCGTTCACTCTTCTGATTAGCAGCCGTTAGTGGGGCACCAATGGCAAGGGAGTCATTCGTATCTGATTCTTTCTGTCAAAGGTGAATGGCAGCTGCGAAACTCCCATCAGCGCTGTGAAGGTCACGTGTAAACTAACCTTCACTCAGGTCTGCAACCCCAGCAGTGAGCGTCGCCGGAAAGGCCTGGGGCAGCTTCGCTCTTCTGGTCACGAGGACTTAACGGGCAACCTCAGTCCCGAGTGCAGCTGCCGTCAAACACCGCATGTGTGTGATATGCGTGCTTCTGAGGGCTGAATTCTCTCCCGTAAACCGTGTGCAAGGCCCTGCCCCCGACACCCCGACACCTGAGATGTGGCCTTGTTTACCAACAGGGTCTTTGCAGATGTGATCAAAATGAGGTCGTCCTCGAGTAGGGTGGTCCTCAACCCAGAGACCTGTGTCTTCATGAGATGAAGGAAATGTGGACACAGACAGACACAGGGAGGAGAGGCAGAGACCGGAGCAACGCGTCTGCAGCCCAGGAAGGCCAAGGGCCGTCGGTGTCAGCAGCTCGGATGCTCCCTCAGCTCCTCAGGGGGAGCCAGCCTGTCCACACCTTGATCTCGGACTTCCAGCCTCCAGGGCTGTGAGAACACATTCCTGTTGTTTTAAGCCACCCAGTTGCTGGTAATTTGTCATGGTGGTCCTAGAACTCAAGCACATGGACATCTCTCTCTCTTACACACACACACGATTAAAAGGGTATTTGCCTGCACAAAACTTTTACTTTGGATTACTTTCATGGACTTACAGGCTCCCCACTGGTTACCCACTTTTGCCTTGTGAATCCACTAATGAAAAACACGGAGTATTTAAATCCTTCCTTCATTTAAATTGTATCTTTCCCATGATCTAAATTGTGGGAGTCCACTCTCTTTGCTACAAGAATTAAAACATCAACCAAAATGTACCACACAATTAAAGCACACCAGATGTCATCCTCTGAGACCCGATGACAAAGTGCCCGCTGGGGGAGGCTGGGGACCACCCCATCCCAGCGGCGGGTTTTCTATGGAGAAAGAACCCTCTTCAGAAAGCAGAAGGCCCTTTACCCTCCCGGCCATCTAAAGACACCTGCCACAGGTCAAAGTAAAGCTACAGGCTGTTTCCCCGTTAATAAAATCAAAAGAAGAGCCACATGCAGACAGGAGAGGAGCAGGGCGACCCCAGGCAGCCGGTGCACAGGCGGGGCCCAACCACGCCAGCAGCACACGCCTCCCGTCGGAGCTGCTGCCCAGGGTGGGAAAGGCAGCCGATCACTCCAGTGGTGGGAAGAGGGAAGGAGGAAAAATCAGAAAGTAATAGTAATAGCAAGAACACAGAAAGGTCTCACAGCTCACCCAGAGTCCAGGCCCCTCCGCCCAGTGCCCACAATGTCCACCATCAGCTGTGCCCTGACCCGACCCTTGGCTACAGAAGTCGCTGCCTGGCAGCTGTACTTGGCCTTCGCTGCCTCCGGCACCGCCCGGAGAGGACTCCCTTTGCTCTCATGTTCTCCATAAACCTGGGTGATGTCACGGCACATTGCAACTCCAAACATTCTCTGTGCAGACTTCTCAGTGAAGCAAGCCTGGGTAACTGAGGGAGTCACCACGCCCGACAAGAGCTGAAATCCCTCTGCAGCTGCGGCGCCCCGACCACGAGAAAGAACTTCAGCGTGTCAAGACGTCGGGAGGCATGGCTTTTCCCGTTCCGTTTCTTTCCTTTCAGAAGCAACCAACTGGGTTCCCTCCTGCTGCCACGTGGATGGAACATGGGAGCCAGTTCCCTGGTCTCACAAAGAGAGGCAAAGACATAGCCACCAGCCAGGTTCCAGGGTGGCAGGTCCCTTGGAAAATGGACTCACGGAGGTGAAGGGCTTCCAGGCACCAGGCGGCACCTGTTCACAATCTTCCAGGACCCGGAGGCCCTGATGCATGTGCAAAGGGGCGTATCTCTCTAAGCTCCCAGCGATGCCAAGGGCAATCCCTTGACCTGGAATCAAATGGTGAGCGGACAGGTGGCCAGGTGGCAGGACGAGAGGAAAGATCAATTCTGGACAATCTTCCCTCTGAGCCAGGAGGCCCTGGGCACCGGCTCCTCTGAGGGATGAGGTTTTCCCACTTTGCAGAGGAAGAAAGAGATGGGAGCGTACTCAAGAATGCATATACTCTTTCAGATAATGTCTTAACATCATATGATACCGTGAAATTCCAGTAGTAAAATGTGTCACTTGAAAAGTCAAAGAAGCAGGGCTATAAGAGACCACATTCAGGTCCCCCCACTGGGAACAATTTTTACTTCTGATGTGCAAACGTTCAAGTGAAAGGCCTCCATGTTCATCAGAATGTAAGGGCCCGCTGCAGACTCACAGTCAGGCTCGAATGCGGTGGCACAAACTGGACCCCCAAAGGGAAAACAGCAGAAGCCACAATAAGGACAAAACGCACCACAGGGGAGGGGGCGGCGGCCAGGAGCCAGGGGGCTGGGGACTCGCACTGGCCACCCCAAACGCTGAACCAAGCCCGGAGAGGCCAGCACGTCACCAAACCAGGGCCCAGACAACGTAACCTCCAGGGGCCCCCAACTGAAATCCGGAGTGTTCCAAGGGCAACACAGGCAGGTTTACTGGGAGAGGTGATCACGTCACCTGCAGTCACGTTCATCCGTCCACAAGCGGCTGCCGTCACTAACACAAAAGCCACTAACCCCGAGGAGTAAGCAGAAACCCCAAGAAAAAGGCTCTAAGACAATCAGGTATAATCCAAGGGATGATGGCTAAAATCCACACTCGGACACAAACGAATAAACACACCAGCGCAACCAAGCAGAGACCCCAGGAAAGAAGTCGGAAAGACGCGTAAATTCCTCGCCTGCCTCACCTAAGGGACGCAGTTTTTTGGCATCTGTGTATATTTTTCATTGTCCAGCTACGTTTTTTTCCCCATTGATTCCCACAATTTGAACCTTCAGTTTAACTTCTCGTCTTCCAAGAGCATCATTTCAATGTGGGTACGGGAAAAGGAAGCCGTTCCCTCATGTGACCACCACGAGACCTTGATGACATGATTGCAAAGTTCTGCAAAGTCACGCCAGAGCCCCAAGCAAAGATGGCCCGGGGTTCCATCTTCCACACTCCCCTGAACGGTCACACAGTGTCCAGGACAAGAGGTAAGTACCAGAACAGGTGTTACAGGAGACACGGGAGCTACTCAGGACTACTGCTAACGACATCTAAGGGACAAAACAAGGTGAAATGTTTAACTTAAAAAAAAAAGGAGAAAGCGGAACAAAATAGGATGGTACACAGAACAAAGAGGGCAGGGGACACTACGGTACAGAGCTGGGCCTCTCCTCTCTCTCCAAACAAGACAAGCAGCTGCCAAGAAGAAAAGGTATAGTTACCTGCATCCATGTCTGCAAAGAATGGAACAGCCAGTAAGAAAAAGAAGGAACCAGAAATTCAGTGTCTCACAGTTGGATTTTCAAAGGTTACACGGAGAGAAAATAAAATTTAGAAAACTGCGTGTGCGAGATACCTTGACTAGGGAACAAGGGGGCTAAAGGGTCTCCTAGCGTTACTACTGAAATTTCATTTACAGCAAAACATAAAACATGGATATGTTCACAGAAGAAGTAAAGGCCTGGTGGCAAAAGAAATATCTCATTCACGTGCAAAATGATTATCAAATGTTTGTAATACGATCATAAGGGGGGAACGTTCTCAAACATACGGTGGTGGTGATCACCTGAAGGGCCTTGTATCTCTAAGTAACATACAAATTATACATCAGCTCAACATCCAGATCAGAGAAACTTCCAAGCAATACAGGAGCGACACTGGATTAACGTTTGAAAGGACAGAATTACTAGGTAAGAAATACGTTCCACAGCATTTGTGGCTTTACTTTATTGCTGCAAATGCCGAGGTGAAGATAACATAGCTGGTCAGCTAACAATACTGCAGAGGAAACAACGGGCCTACAGATTTTTGAGGCTTGGTATTTTATTACTTGCTTGATATGTGATACATCAAAGTAATGACTTAGAATATGCTAGCGAAAAATTTAGAGAAACTAAACTCTCTGAAGCTTGAGGCTGTCTGCCAAACAGCATACCTTCGGGAGACTCCTCCTGGACGTACGTGCCGGTCAGATACCGGTGCACCAGGGCCGACTTGCCGCTGGCCAAGTTACCCACAATTCCCTGGAACAAAGACAGGGACAGTCATTAAGCATCAGTGTAGCGCGCTATGCGGCAAGCTGCAAACAGACAGGTTCAAATGTGGTGTAATCCTAAACCTGATCTCAACCCAGCACTGCTGGGTGGCCAGAAATTGGCTCATTAAATCCTCCTGCTGGGAAGAAAGGGGTTCCAACACCCTCGGTGAACATCTCACGTTCTCACCGGCCCCTACAGCCCAGAGAATCAACACAGTTCGAACACACACTGGTGGTGGCCTTTTTCCAGATGCCAGGAGTGCTGGTTCCATCGGGAAGGTGTGCAGTGAGCCAGCCCATCCACATTTTCAGGTACCCTCAGAACACTCCACCAGGTGCCAGGTGAAGCAGCACACAGTGGCAGGATGGAGGAACTCAGGGTAAGGAGGACATTCTGGTGCCTTCCATCACGACTCTGGAGTAGGATTTTGGAGCCGGGTGAGACTAGCAGACAAAGAGCCACGCAGGGAAAAGACTGTCCAGGAAGGACACAAGGGGCGAAAACTGGACCAAGGCGGAGGGAGGGGAGAGCAAGCCTCTATCTCTGGACATGGGGTCTACACCACAGGACCAACACAAGGACAGAGTGGGGGCCACGGCAGGGGCGGCAGAGGGGTTCATACTGGGTTAAAAAGGAGTCAGAGTGACGTGAGGGCCACTGTCCTAGCATGTAGGAAGGCCCGGTCACCACGGGGCAAGGTTGGCACCCCCTGGCTTTTTTCAAAAAATCCCCTATAACACAGCCAAGATATCTGGCCTGGAGGCAGCCAGCCCCGCCGGAAGCCTTCCCTCCACTGGAGGTCTCACCCCACCACCTCGACCTCCCAGGCAATGCTGGTCACCAGGACTGTCCCGCATCTGAGTCTTACCCTCCCCCACCAGGACTTTCCTATCTACACGGGGGCATGATCAAATCAATCCTCTCTTTAAGGAAAGCAAGACGGGAGACCTGCCCTGGAGATGGGTCCCCTCCTAATGGAGAGGCTGCCATCCCTTTCAGGGCCAGGCCTCAGGCTCTGCCCACCCCCAGGCTCCACCCACCCCTGCCCCCGCCCTGAAGGTCTGACCCCATTCTCCAGGACACTGCCCGAGGTCACCAAGGACTTCAATTTCTAAAACCATGAGCCTTTCTCCAACTCCTGACCCAGGCCCATCACCAGAAGCTGTAGAACTGAGATTCTCTTTCTTCAAACTCCCACCCTGGGCTTCCTCTTAGAATTCCCTCTCTGACCACACGGGCTCCTTCCCGAGCTCTCCCAAGGTCCTGGATTCTAGGTCCCCCAAGTGCGCCTGGACACACTGGACTCCACAAATAGGCTTCAAGTTCCCACCCTCGTTCTCCAGCCCCCACCCCGCAACTCCAGGGAAACCCACACCGTCCATGCCAGTACTCAAAACCTCGGCATGTCCGCGTCCTGCCCAGTCTGCTCATCTTCCTCTGGGACCACATGCCCTCCAGCCTCTCACACCAGACACCGGGAAGCCGTCCCGCCTCCCATCCCGCCCAGACGTCCCAGGACCCCCGCACCTGGGAGCGTCTTCAGGGTCCCGTGGGCCCGGCTGGGCTGCCCATCACCTGGATCTCGGGAAAGCCTGCCTGGGAGGCCCCCCCTCACCCCCAGGATACCAGAGATTCTTTAACATGGGCACTGCCAAAGTGTTACTCCCTCATTTCACAATTCTTGGGAAGACTCCCACAGCCGGCAAGTCCAAATATTTCACAACAAAGGGTCTCCATCCAAACCCTCGTACACAGTCTGCCGTGGGCACCCAGACACGGCAGGAACCACACTGACACTTCTTTCTTCCCGCCACCTGGGCACAACTCCCTCCTTCCCCTGAAGGGAGTGCTGGATGCTTTTCCTGCCTCTCCGCACGCTCAAGACACCTGACACTGTGACCCGCTACACGCAGGTCCCTGGATACCAGCAAGGCCACCGCTCTGAATCCTGACCCTCAGCCCAGGTTCCAGCCCCAACAAAGTGCCAGTAAGTACGGGATGGATGATGGATGGATGGCCGGCCGGACGAACAGATGGATGGATGGGTGGGAGGCAGGGCTGGAGGGAGGGTTTGCTGGCTGGTTGGATAAATGGATGGTGATGCCAATAACTTACAAGAACAAACACAAGGGAGAACAGATTTGGCATGAGATTGTAGAAAATAAGTTAAAACCTGACCTAAAACCCCAAGCCCATCCTGTCCCCCTCACCACGCAGGGCACTTTGTCCTCTGTATTCAGGGACCAAACCCATCCCACAGGCCTTGCTGTCTCCAGACACCCAGACCTTCCCACGTCAATCGCTGCCTGAAATACGACTCTTAACTCACTGCTCAGCAATCAGTTTGGATGTCACCTCCTCTGAGAAGCCCTCCTAACGCCACAGCCTCCAGCAGTGCCTCTCCCCAGAGCCCCCTCAGCGCCCTCCTCACTGCCCTGTCGTGACACTCACCTCTGCGTTTCCCCAGCATCGGTCTGTGGGGCTGACGCCCTCCAGTGCTGACAAGGCACTGGGTCTCACCTCTCCCTGGCCCTCCACACCCCGGGCTGCCCCCACCCCAAGGCAGACTCTCGGCAGCACTGACTGAATGAACGAAGGAGTGACTGTAAGGCCAGTGGGTAGAAATGAGATGCTTTCTCACTCGGCTCAAAGCCACAGACAATGTGGACAGACCCTCAATAAAGCTGTTTGTCTTCCTGATTTGACTTCTGTCTTCCTTTTGCCTCGGGCCTCTATAATCGGAGAGTTTCTGCCTATTAATTATTCTCTTGCTCAAGGGCACCTGCTGTTTGTCAGCTTCACGCTGAGAAAATCCAAAACAGTGTGCCACAGAATTAAATTTTTAATTAAGGTTGGGGTCTTGTCTTTCCCGAGGAGGAGACGCTCAGAATCCAGTTCTTCCCGTGCGGGGCCGGCGTTCCTCCTGCCTCACGCGCCAGCGGTCCGCGCAGAAGGGGCTTTCCCCTCACAGGGATCAGCTCACCCGACCCAGGGCGGGGGGTTATTTGGAGTGAATGGCTGGCTCACAGACCTCCTTACGTTTGCACACCACGGGCATTAGTTTAATTTGAAACACTGGCAGAAACTAACAGCCGGCTGTGAGGAGGAAATAAAACAAGGGGTGAAAACGCCCTTGACGCTGTAAAGCTCCACCAGGATCCACGAACCGCGGCTGCGTGGAGACCAGAGAGCGGAACCACCCCAGGCTGGGTCTCCGGGCTTGAGGAGACACGAGGTAACACGGGTGACGTCCTGAAAACCGCAGGAGCAGCCGTGCATGCTGGGGCAACACGTCGCCACCGCTGGCCTGGCGTCCTCTGGGCAGGGCTAGGAGCCACCACGCCACAAGAGGGGAAGGAGCTGGGGGGGGCCTTTTTAAGCTGATTTCTCGACTGTCCCACACCTTCCCGCTTATCTTGCTCAGCTTGCTGAAAATGGCATCGAGGCCTTCAGTAAAAACCCCAGCCAGGAATTCAGTGAAAACACACAGACAGGATGTGACAAGGGGCTGATGGACGCCACCTCCACAGGCACGAGGGGAAGGGGCGCGGCGTGCGCCGCCGGGCCAAGTGCAGGCCACCGATCGCCCGGCCACCATGCGACCTCGGAGCGCGCGCGGCACGGCCCCGCTCTCGCACAGCAAGCCGACACTGACGGTTTCTCTCCGACAGATTCCACAAGATTCATCGCCCAGTGTGACATAAAGAGCCCATCTGAGGCTTGTTACTGTGTCATTTAATCGCTCCGTTTCTGAAAACACTGTCAGGGGCTCGGAAGGCGCTGACCTAGGGGACCACCCGTCCGTCCCGGGCGCTGGACTTGGGCAGGGAACAATCGCGGCCCTGTGGACACGCGGACTCAGAGGCTGCCCTGGACAAAGGCGCACTTGCTGGAGATGCTGGGAACCCTGCAGCACAGAAGGGATCTGCTGACGAGGTCAAGGAGGCGGAGCTGCCCGCTCCCTGCCCGGCAGGGGGCGCAAGGTCCAGAGCAGAGCCAGCCAGCCTGCCGGAGTCTCGGCCAGCGCTCGGGTCAGGAGGCAGGACGCTGCACAGCGACTTCTCCTAGACGAACTCCATCCAATCTGGGAATTCGCGCCAGCTAGGCTGTAGGATCGTAAATCCATGCTGCCTGTTAATGCAACCACCCCTACGCCTCCAAGGAGTGTTTCTTATTTCAAAGGTGCTCTTGAAATACCAGCAGGAAACGGGTTGGCGGAAGCATCCTCAGTGATGGGCTGGTGTGACCTCAGCACCCGACTCCCTAAACTGGGTTTAGACCAGAGGGTCTGATACTCAATGATCACAGACTCTAATATGGTCGAAAGGGTGACCCCTGGCCTCATGTGGCTACTTTAACCTAAATTAAGCTTAAACTAAAATTTAAAATTCAGCTCGTCATTTGTACTCGCTACAGGGGGTCCGTGGCTGTCACCATGGACAGCGAAGACAGAGAACGTCTCCGCGTTGCAGAAAGTCCCGCCGGTGGTGCTGACGCGGAAGCACAAGCTCCAGGCTCAAACCCCGGCTGCGCCTCTCACTGCCCGTGGCTTCTTCACGTCTGAGACTCAGGCCCCTGCCCGCGTGACAGGGATGACAACAGTCCCAGCTCCTGGGCGGCCCTGGGGATTAAGCCCGCCGACTCCACGCAAAGCAGGCCCCGCACAGAGGACGTGTCATCATCCCTGAAACACTGTGCCCCTGGTTTCATGCCGCTCGCTGGGCCTGAGCGTTGGCTGCCTTGCGAAGGAGCATCTGAAACTAGAATGTCTTCCTAGGAAACTGAGCAGCACCCTGCCGGCTCTGCAGGGACCGCTGCCAGAGCTTCCTGGCCGGGTCCCGGGGACGGTGGTGACAGAGCACAGAGGACAGAGGGGCGCTGTCCTGAGGCCGGCCTTGCGGAACCCACGTTCCTGAGATGGCACCAGGACTGTGGGACGCTTTGTCTCCCGAGAGGAAAGAAACTGCTGGCAGGAGCTGCTGAAAAAGGTCAGAGCCGGTGGGAGGCACAGGGGAGGGCAGCCCGGAGGTGGCCCAGCAGAGGGGATGCCGCTGGCAGGAGGCGGGGGGCACGTCTCCCAACGTCCAAGGACCTGCCCACAAGTTGTCCCTTGTTGCTTAAGCTGAAAGCCATGTTTTTCTTGGCGACAAAGGTCACAGACATTATCTTCAAAATCCAGAACTTCCTTGTTGCTCAATCTCTTCATCTCAGTTTGAGAAGCCAGAAGGGGCCTGTCCCTCCCTGGACCATGAAGCACTGCTGCGGTTGGGGCCCCGGCGTCCAGGGGCCTCTGGGGTTCCCCAGGCAGACGGGCTGGATCCACAAACCGGCGGACCTCGGCAGGAAGGGCACGTGCAGGGGATGGAAACACTGAGGGTGAGGGGCTGGGGAGGGCGGAGCCACCAGCGGCCGGCTGGCCGCCAGGCAGGAAGGGCTTACCAGCTTCCATCTCAGAGTCCATCCCTTGAGAAGTTTAAAATACAGACGACCACCTCCCTCCGATGCCACTTATTTCATAACAAAGAACGTGATTACTTAATAGTTTCATTTATCCTTCCCTCTATACTGGGAGCGGGGAGGGCTCAGGGGTGTCACAACCGGCCCAGGTCGTTTTTCATTTAAGCCATATTTGGGCTTTGAACAGTCTCACTGAAGAGCATTTAAAGCTCATAACAGAAACAAAGCTTCTGTTCACTGGGTGCTGCTCCTCTGTGACACAGTCAGCAGTCACATGTTTTAAAAATGACGAATTACAAAGCTTGACGGCTAACTGCAGAAATTTTCCATGGAAGTCCTGCAAAGGACCAGTAAAGCCATGGCTGTGTGTGTGTGTGACAGAGACAGAAAGAGTCTCTCTCTTTCTGTCTCTCTCACACACACAGATACGAGAAAGGATGACTGACGGACGGACAGACTCAGCCCTGCACACAAGGCCACTCTGGCTGGCGCTGGTTGTGGCCATCAGACACACTCGGGGCTCCGGCCCCAAACGCAGCCCACCTGGCCCTCTCCTGAGGACCCACCAGAGCAAGCCCCAACTCCGGGCCCCAGGGGATGCAGGCTTCGTGTGCTTACAGGTCACACCTCTCCTCTTCCAGCCCCCGCCTCCTGCAGGTGAGGAATGACAACCAGCAAGGCCGAAGGACCACTCACCACTTTGAGCTCCGGGACTGATCGACTTAACGTCCATTCCTGGCTATTCACAAAGGCATCTGTAAAACAGGAGGGTAAAACGAGGTGAGATGCTGTGACTTACCCAAGTGCCAGGTCAGCACACCCCAACTGTGCCGTCTGTCAAACCAGAGGGACCCACCCCCTCGCATCACTTCCACCCGGAGGAGCTGAGACGTGCCTGGTTCACGTGGCTGTTCCGACTCCCAGTCAGCGCTCTGTCTCGGGAACCAGAACACACGCACCCTCCAGGCCCCATCCTGTCGGGGGCATTAATACCCTTCTGAACCCGGGTGTTTGCCGAGTGTGGAGACTAGGAAGGCTCCTGGCTCTCCTGGAGCTGACCCTGCAGTCACTCAACTTCCGACTGTCTGGGTTTTTTTAAGACAGTCACTTGCCTGTAATCCACTAACAAAGATACGGTGGATGATGGTTGGATTTTGAAAATCCAAATGTTTACAACAACATTTTATGGTTTAGAAGATTTTTTTGTCCCAGAGTTTCGATCCTCAAAAACATCTTAGACGCTGAAGATCCAGTTGGAATACTCCAGGGTGTGTCAGAAGGATGAGGGGACCCCAGACCCTGCCCAGCCAACACACTCGGGGTGGCCTCCCCTAACCAGCATCTCTGCCTCTCACCCCCAGGGGTGCAGGTGGAGATGACCTATCCAATCCAGAAGACCCAAATGACCTGGATGTCCCCCGTCCCCCACTTGCCACTTCTCACAGTGCGCCCCTGCACCACCACCCACGTCAGGCACTTACGGGCAGACGTGACCAGCCTGACAGCTGCCCCAGCGACCACCACGCTGGGGGAGAATGCTTCTCCTTCCAAAAGAGATTCGCTTTTTTTTTTTTCCACTTTTTTAAAAACTGAAGTATAGTCAGTTTATAACGTGTCAATTTCTGATGTAAGCCAGAAAGAGATGCACTTTTTATACGTTTTCTGAAAATTCCCAAATTCCTTCCCTCCACATTATGACCAAGAAGTCAAGTCACAAAATGCCTAAAAGTCAAGAAATGCCAGGTTTCAGACGCATGATGTTCGCATCGAATGAGTATGGGAACCGAAGCGAGGGCCCCACCCCTGCAGTCCCACGGTGGGGGAGCAGGCACCCAGGAGGACGAGGAACGCCTCTGGAGAAGAGAGGCAGCGACAGGAAGAAGGGGTGAGCAGCCACGTGATGGACCAGACAGCGCTGGCCCTGCAAGACCGAGGCGAGGTCCACGATGCTCGGGAGGTGGGCAGGCACGGGAGGAGGACTCCGGGGAAGGGTGGGTCGTGGACGAGGAGGAGAGGGAGGCTCTGGGCAGCTGGAGATGCTGCAAGGCTGACGGGCGCCTTGAGTAACCTCGAAAGCTTGGGTAAAAGCTGGCAGGGACCGGTGTTCAACGGCAGACATGCTGAACCTTTGGGGACCCGAACACCAGGCTAGCGGGCAGAGTGAGAGGGCAGAGGTGCACCTGCGGGAGCTCAGGAGGAGACGTCCGTTCGCGAAACAGAATCAGGAGCAGCTTCTCCCCCCATGGAATCGAGCACGTTGGGGGCCGAACACTGGGGGTGCACATCACTTTCTGCCCCTGAACACCCAGCCTTTGGTCAGCCAAGCACCACCCTAACATGTCAGAGACACGACCTGCAGACATAGACAGGGACGGCCCGGGCACAGGGCTGGACGCCCGGTGGGTGCTTGGCAGATGGAAGTGAACGTCACTGCCGAGCACAGGGAACAGCACGGCTCATTAGGTGGCAAAACGTGCATTTTCTGTCGGAAACTGATCCCTCAGGAAAACGGGCTCGTGGCCTCGTGGGACCTGCAGGGTGACCCCAATGGCCCAGGGAAGTAAATGACAGCAAACCTGTCCACGCGAAATGCATGTCCCAAGGGCGTCCCCAAAAGCCAGCCTGGTGCTGTGCTTGGAACAACCCATTGCTGGTTAAGTACGCTCGGATAATCCATGTACTGAAGGCTAAGTGGCCGAGAAAATGCTTACAGCCTCAAGACAAAGCCATCCCAAAGCTGGCGTAGGTGATACAAGTAAGTATGTGTGAGCGTGTGTGTGTGAAGTGCACATGACCTCATCCATGCTGAGAACACGTCTGGTGGGACTAAGAACTTCACAGTCGCTGACTTAGGGTTGGGAAGCCAGGTGGCTTGGGGACAAGATTTGAGGAGACTTTCTTTCCATTGCTACCTTTTGCTACCATTCCAATTTCATACCATCTGGCACATTAAAAATATTTTAAATGTTGCTTTTAATAACCTTGATAGGAAAACAAAAGAGGGTAAAGGGGGAATTAAAATGCACTCAATTCACTAATGCACTGCTTTTTAAACATATACCACCGAAAGATTATGTTTATCACAACGAATATTAACTGCTCATTATAAATTAAGCAGGGCGCCACTAAATAAAGACGTGTAATTATATAAACACTGGGACAATGTGCGCTGCCTTTTTACTTGCAAATATATCTCCTCTCAAACAGAATGTGTTCATCTCTGGCAACAAAATTAATAAAATTAATGCTTGGCTTAACAGAACAGATTCATAAAATTAACTTAAATGACCAGAAAAGCACATCTTGAATTTTAAAAGATTTACTTAAAAATGCTCATCATTCTCTCGTCAGGATGGAATGCACGGCCTCAGGAGAGGATAAATTAAAAGTTACAAAAGATTTAGCAGATACTCCCTCGTGCTACCTCTCCACTGGGACCTTTCCGTGGGCTGGACTCAGTAAACGGGGGCTGAGAGAGGATGGCATGGCCCCTGCAGAGGAGGTCCTAGTGGGGCAAGCGGGGTGGGAACCAGCCAGCTGCGTATTTCAAGTCCCACGGGGCAGCAACACTTGAAACATAAACACCTGTGCTTTGGGGCCACACCCCCGCGAGTCTGCGTGTGTGCACACGTTGTTCTTTCTCAGAGCAGCTGGAACCCGAAGTCCTGAAGAAGCGTCTCAGTTCAGAAGAGGCCGCTCCGTGCTCCCACGGGGGGTAGAACAGTACCATAAAATGCGCTCCCATGCACCTGTGGAAGTGCTGCTGAATCTGAATTTAGAGTAAAACCCAGCCAGTGCCCCTGACTGACAGCTTCTAGCCTGTCGCGGACCGAGGCTCAGTGGGCTGTCATCACTGGGGGCCGGCGAGACCCCAGGCTGCGGGGCGCCTGCACCAAGTACCCAATACAATGCAGTTTAGGAAAAGAAGACAGTTAATCATTTCTTATCATTCACAGGGCTCCCCTTCAGGTGGCACCTTATCTTTTAAATTTAAATCACCATATTGAAAAGAGACTCTCAACAAACGCCAAGATTAGGGAGCATGAAGTAACCCGGAATGTTTATCAGGAGGAAAACCTAAACCATTCGCTTCTTTGGAACAGAAATCTGAAGGCAGTGAGAGGAAGTAAGCAGTCCTGCCAGTGACGGGCCTGAGGACACCAGCGGGTGGTTACAGGAAGGAGCAGGAAACCGAAATTACTGGGGTGGGGGTGGGGTAGGAATTTTAAACAGAAATTCTCAGCCTAGTTATTCTGAGTTGAAGGAAAAGACAGCAAGTCCCTGCCGTCAGACCGGTCCGCCCACAGGTCACACGCACGGCACACATTGCAAGTCTCACGAAAGGGAACTCTAAATAACTCAGTGTGGATGCCGGGAGAATTCCTTCTCAGCTTAACCCTCTATTAGGATAAAGTCCAGTGATGCTCAGAGTGTGAAACGCACCGTCCCACACATGACACGCTGCTGTCGTGATGCTGGGCGAAGAGGGAGCCGCCAGAGCCACACTTTCAAAGGGAAAGGTGCTTGCAGTTCGGACAATCACCGCTGAGCCACAAGAAAAATGAAATTCACACCATCTAGGCCACTCACTCACGGTGCCCTCAGCAGTTTGCCTCTCCTTGTATTTTTTTTTTTTAACCAGCAACTTTCCTTAGTTTAAATAGTCCTTTAAAACATACAAAGTAAGGGCGTGCTGAGCCTGGATCCCCCCGATGCAGTGATGAGGGAGCGCAGGTTGGGGGAGACAGAGCGTACTTACAACACAACACTATATTTATTCCTCTTGTTCCTGACACAGCTGACCACGCGGGTCCCTGAGTAATAAACACGGTCACGCATCCAGCACACAAGCAAAGACACTGCTCGAGAGCCAGTTCCTGGTGCTGCCTGGCCCGGGGGAGACCCCGAAAGTGACAAGTCAGCCTCGGCTCCTGCTGATGCCAGCCAGCCCCCGCCCCAACAGCCACCTTAACAAAGGGCTCGCACTCTGGCCCGGACCCGCACGCCCGGACCCCTGCGGCGTGGTCAGCTCTCCTTAGCCTCCCAGAAACGCCTGCGCTTCCTTCCGAGTGGCCAGTGTGACTTGGGCCTTTCTCAGGAAATCTGAACATGTGATGCAGGAGAAACCCCCTCACCTGAGACCATTAGGGCCGGGCTCCCCCCTCCTCCACCCCCAGTTGCTGCTATTTCCCACGCCCACACGCACCCCTGCACCTGCAGGGCCTCAGCAAGAAGGCAGCCCGCCACAGACGGCTCGGACAACCGGGAAATGTAAATAAAAGCCTCCGTCCAAGCTTCCGTCCACGTCTGCAGAGGGAGCGTGGACTCTGCAGCGGCCCCTATCCCCAGCCCCGGGGCCCCCAGGCATCCTGGATCCCAGTACAATCGCATGCGTCTTGCTGTCTCTGAAGCAGACCGAACCCTCTCTCCCCAGAGGACACACACAGATAAATCCTCGGCGGGGCTCCGGAAAGCATCTTAAGCCCTTGCCCCCAGACAGCCCAGCGTCCCTTCCCTGTTCTTTTGAAAGAGACACAGCTACAAAGGCTGAAGGCTTATTGCGGAGAAAAGCCCCTCTCCCCAGCAGAGAAGCTGCTTTTCTGAGCCACTGGGGCCCCTGAGGCCTTCTTTCCGGAACCTCCCCTTCCAGGGTCACCTCCGGCCCCAGCCTGCCTCCCCTCAGGGACAAGGACGAGGCACAGGACCCCAAGAAAGACAAACACCCGCCGACACGGACAGAGAGGAGAGCAGACCATCTGGGGCAGGGAGCTGCAGAGGAAACAAAACACAGGCCCAGTGACAAAGCTCAGCTGCTTATCCTCGCTCCCAGGCCCGGGAGAGCTGTGCCGCCTCCCCGCGCGGGGCCTGCTTAGAATTCGCCCTGACTGCAGACTTCCTCCATCCTCTGCCTGCTAGTAACAGAGGGACTCGGCTCCGTTTTCAAAATTATTCATATACGGAAATGCACATTAAGCAGGAAAGGTAAGGCCCTCGTTACACCACACACAAAACAGGCACTGGGGGGCTCAGGGGTAGAGCGCACGCCTCGCGTGCACAAGGCCCTGGGTTCAATCCCCAGCACCGCCATTAAAAATAAGTAAGTGAATAACCTCCCCCCACCCCCAAAACAGAAAAAAAAAAACCAGGCGCTCCAACTTGAAAGCCATGAACGTCCCCTTTTTTAACCAACCCTCTTGGACCAGAGAGAACACAATGGGGTGTGGGTGGGCGAGCACGCAGGCCTGATTCCCAGCTGCCTGATTAGCTCTTTGCTTTCCATCCGGGATCACAGACTAATCACCTAATCCCCAAGTACAAGAACACAGGTGAAGACACGGCCCAGCGCACAGACGAGCTCGGAGTCGCTCACTTTTACCGCAGGCCCGTCTGTCCCTCTGTGCTGCTGTGTTAGTGGTGCCATTACAGCACCGACCCTGCCGCTCTCTTTACTTGAGGTAACAAAAGCCAGAAATTCAAGTCTTAAAACTGATAGGATTTTTTGCCAAGTAGCTTAAAGAAAAAAAAAAAGACTCTTGCCCGTCAGAATTCTCCTGCAACATCTCGACATTTATTTAATTGCAGGGCATAAAGATGGCTACAGACCACATTCACCTTTTGGTTCCAACAATAACCAGGAATGCTGGGTTAAGAGCAGCCACGGAAATCACCCCTTCCCTACGTCCATTTCCGCTGAGCCTGGACCACACAGGGACACCCCAACACTCAGAACAGCATCAAAGCTGTAGTTTGACTCCTTTCTTGTGCACTTCATGCTAAAAACGAGCACCGTGCAAGAACAAACACAGCAACCGACCGGCACAAAGATGACTATGAAGGATGATCTTACTGCCGTATCTGGGAGGGAGACTAAAATTACAAAAGAAGGGATGTGTTTTATTTTCTCCTTGTCCTCCTGCCTCCACCCCTCCCCTGGACACACCAAGACCCCCCTCCAAAAAAAAAAACAGAGTGAAAGACCCTTCAAGAGCATAGAAATGATAATGAATGAAAGCACGAGTCTTCTTAACAAAATGCAATCAAATCTCTGCAACGCAGGCAAACAAGGCAATTTTTCTACCACAGTTACTCTGGTCTGGAGACAAATGATTTCAGTGATAAAAAAAAAAAAGCTTAGGA
The DNA here is from genome assembly GCF_048564905.1 of Vicugna pacos. NCBI lineage: Eukaryota > Metazoa > Chordata > Mammalia > Artiodactyla > Camelidae > Vicugna > Vicugna pacos. The sequence goes on along the minus strand of NC_132991.1, from coordinate 92,352,931 downwards.
GTAAAACCGCCCTCAGTACACTGTCTACACAAAGAGCAACAACTCCATGCGTGCCGAATGAATGAAGCACGAGAGCAAACAGAAGACAGCGCTTCGTGCTGATTCACAAGTTGGAGATGCAGGGCTGAACCTGAGACCCTGATGACCATCCCCTGAGCATGCGGTGCCCCAGGCCCACTCAATACGGCACCAGCAGCGCGACAGCTGTCACCGCTCCATGGGTCCCTTGTGAAAGGTCCCTCGGGCCAAGCCCTCCCGCCTTCCCTGCTGTGCTCCCCGCCCAACCTGGCCTCAGACTCACCTGGGACACTCGGCCAAACTGGCAACAGGTGAGCATCGGCAGGCTCATCCCATTAGAACCTGAGAACCTGCATTTCTCACAAGCTCCCCATGGGACTTGACTCACTCTCCTTCAGTTCTGCAACTTTGCTAAGCAGATGTTGCAAACTGCTTAGCAAAGTCCAGCGTCACGATTTCAGACCACACGTTGTGGGAGCCCCGCTTCTCCCACCTGGCCTCACCTGGCCTAATGTCCAGGACTGCACAGGACAGGGAGACACAGAGGAGAAGCAAGAAACTTGGTGGGAGAGGCCAGGAGCTACGGGCTGATGGTGACCTCAACCTCTTGGGTACTTCCAAGTCTGGCCGTTTCCTCACTGGTGAAACAGGAGTCTTTCCTTCCCACTCAGAGACGACATAACCCCTCTCCTATCAAAGGGTCCCCCACCCCATGGAAGCCCTCCTACGGCCTTTGGGGGTGTGATTAAGGGGTCAGGGCTTCTAGCACCCCATGTCCTGGGTCTCACAGCCATGGGGGTGGACGCAGACTACCTGAGTTCACTGCCTTGTTGGGGCCACAAGTGACAACAGGTCACACGTGAGCCTGAAAAGCACGTGGCTCGTAAAAGCCTCATCAAGCAATCCAACTGCAGTAATCGGCTACCGTGGTTCAAGGCAAGCCAGGAAAACCAGGTAAAAGGCACTGCCGGTTAGTTTCAATCCCGAGCCAGTTCATACCACGTGGAACCACGTGGAACTGCCACGCAGGAGGTCACGAGTGGCCGAGCAGCGGCCAGTCCACACGGTCCACGCCGTGCGAGAGAGCACGGGGAAAGCTGTGCCCACGTGGCGTGAACACTAACATACGTCAGAAATTCTGCAGTTTAACATAAACTGAAGATACCTCCATCCATTCTCCCTCAGCAAAAACCCAACACAATCAAAGGAACAGAGCAAGCAGGCTACAATAAAGCAAGGGATCTCTCACTAGACGGACTGAGACGGCGAAGCCCCACCTCCCGGGTCCCCACCGCGGCAGCGGCGAGGACCCAGCTCCCTAAGGGCCAGGGAGGGCCCGCCTGGCTGTGACACAGGCTCCCGTCCCCAAGGCCGGCACAGAGTCCTTCCCTCGGGGTCTTTCCCTAGCGGCTCCCGGCACTCATCAGACAAGACAGCCAAAAACTCATCTTCAAGGAGATTAAACCAGCCATCCTTTGGCTCCCGGATTCACTCGCCAAGAGAGCTACAGAGAAGCACAGCATGCAGCCACAGCTAGCACATTAAGGTCAGTCCTCCCTCCCTCCCTCCACCCCGTTTGGATTCGGTGACCGCAAATACAGGTTCCAGCAAACCTCCTGCAATTACATTCGAGAGTAGAAAACAGCAACCTGACATCACAGGTGAATTTTAAAAACATCTTAGTATCTCAGGGATTGAGAAGTTTGTTTGAAACCTTACATTTCACAAAGATTCTTTTTCAAGTATTATTTCTGGCCACGGAAAAGTGAAGGAGCATTTATTTTTACTTTAAAGCATTCATGACCCCAAAATATGAATGGATACAGCAAGGGGGAGCAGCGAGCACGCCCACACAGAACAGGCGCGCTGGGGGGGAGACGAGGGCTCTCCTGTGGCATCACTTCTGTGCTGAGACGGGAAGCGCACGTCCTTAATAAAAGAAACCATCTCAGTGCAGCAGGAACAAGCCGCACTGCACAGCGGTTGATGCAGGATCCGCCGATGACTCTCAAATGGAGGATTCAACAGACGCCCACTGGCACGGTGTTCCATGGGCTGATTTGATTTCTTACTTGAGGATCCTTGAGTCTCTGTAATAATTGGAACAAACCACAAACTCTCGGGATCCCAGGTGCATCCTGGCTCCCCTGGACGTTTGGGTTGCCTTCTGGTGGCCTGAAAGGTCTCCAAACCAGACAGTGTCCCACCCCGCCGCCCTCATTCCCCAATAGCATCCAACCCCTATTCACGGGGCACCCGCCAGGGCAGGGTGACATGTGCTGGACCGCCAAGATGCCCCAACCCCCTCACCGCAGACACAGCCAAACCGTTCTCAAGCATCTTCCTCCCTCTGAGCCCTGATGTGAACCAGAATCCGTCTCAACATGACCAGACTCTAAGGGGATCCTCTCTCTCCTGAGGAGCCCCCAAGCCCCAGCTCGAGAGGACTCGCACGCTTTCATGTCCTCAGACGAGGGAGGCCTCCCTTCCCCACGGCTTCCCCCACAGCGCTCCTACGTGCCCCACAAAGCACCTCGTTCCACACTCTCCGAGAACACCACCGCTGTGCTGGGCACGTGAAGAACACTTTCAGATTCGTGTCTGAGGATAAGGAAAGTAGTGGGTGTGCAAATTTGAGAGCAGAGAGGAAGAAAACATTTTCTCCTTCAAATACATAAGCTGATGCCCACCCGCGGCCTGGAGCGGCGCAGAACCACCTACCGAGGACCGTTCCGCACAGCCCTGGCAGGTCTGGGTTGTGTGTTTCCTTCAGAAGGATGTGTGTTTCCTTAGCTGACGCGGCTTCGGAACGTTTTATTCACAAGGAAGACAACAATCCCAAACCGGCGACCTGATTTCACCCGGTCTCTGCTGCGCTGTTCTGAATCCAGGGTGACCGTGGGCTTTGCTGCAAACGTCTTTCAAGGGCAAACTTTGGATGGCCCAGCAGGATAACCCTGCGGCCCCCTAGCCCATGTTAACCCAAGAGTCAGCACACGTGTCTACGCAGACAGACAGCAGGCCTGTCTCCATGCTGAAACCAAGAGCCTTCCCGCAGCCCCGAGGTCTGCAGAGAACCACCATCCAGGCCTCCTGCTCCCTGGGCGCTTCCGGCGAAGCATCACCTCTGGCTGCTTCCTTATTTCACAGGGCGGGGAGGGCTCACTTCCGGTTTTGCCTCCCAAACCTGTGCAGCTTGGGAGCGAGTTTAGCCCCCATCACTGCGAGATGTCAGAGGAAAGGCAGTCCTCCCATAGCCTGGTCCCTCACTGAAGTCCATGAGCTGGAACACACACCCCTCCATGTGGTTAAAGCACCATCATTAGTTGAAAACCATTTGGGAATTTGTGTTCTGAATTACGTTAACCCTTACAGTCACAGAATGCAATGTGGACATAGCGGTACGCTTTTGGGAAGGTCATGTCATGACCCTAAAGAGTAAATTTTGGCTATGAAATGTTCCAGGGTCTCAGAAAGAAAGACCAAGTGTGTGGAGGTGCCATGGGACCAGTGGGAATTCAAGAGGGCTGCAAAACTTTTTGGGGAAAAAAAAAGTACATTCAACTTTAAATCTATATCAGGGTCCCAAGCTACAATGTTACAGAAGGTCAGCTCCAATTTCCCACACCAAACCAACCGCTGCTGTCCAAAACCTTCTTGTTTTATATTTCAGTTTTCTACGCAAAACCACCTTAGCCAAAGACACTGCTGGGTCTGCAGCTCAGCTCAGGCTGCCCGGTGTCCCCACACCCTGGCACTGACACCTGGCGCCCTCCCACCAGAGGAAGGAAAGAAAGATACAGGGGCCAAGGAGGACACAGGCTTGAGTTTGAAGTCCCGGGACGCCTGGCCTAACCGGAGACCTCTGCTTCCTTCTTGCAGGGGCCCAGGGACAGGGGTTGTCCGATGCCCGCGTGGTCCAGGCCACCTGGGCCCGGCCTCCCTCAAGCTCCTCTCTGTTCTCCCGAGAGCTGCCCACAGGGGCTTGATAAAAGACCCGCGCCAGGGTCTTAGCACAGAGGAGGGGTTCAACCTGTGCGTCATGGGGACTTGCGGCTTGGGTGACAGCTTCTGTAAGTCAGAAGATTAACAAGGACTTTGAAATGAAGGCTGGTATGATTACTAATTGTTCAACAGGAACAGTGGCTGCCACACTGGGCTGCTGAAATGAAGTGTCCCTGAGACAAAGACCCCAGGAACACAGGGAGCCGTGGCCCCATCACTAAAATGCCAGGTCATTGCCAAGGACACACAGCCTCCTGTCAGGGGCTCCTGGCACTTTTAAGCCGCAGTAAAACATTGTCATCCCAGGACAAAGTCAGAAACCTACATTTTGTAAGATTTAAAATTGTAAACAGAAAAAACAAAACAAAACAAAATAATGTGTCCTTATTTCAATACCCAATGAAACTGCAGAGTCTTTGAAAATGAAAATGTCAAAATAAAGATGTTTTATGTAAAGGTCCGAGTCAGAAATGGCTAGAAAAAATAAAATCAGAGGTTAAATCCATGGCCATTTTTCTGAGACGGGGTGTAGCCGTTTTTCTTACCGAAGCTTGAGCAGGCACATACATACATTAAAATGTAATTTCAAATTGACTATACTTCCGTTAAAATAAATTAACACAATATTGTAAATCGACCATACTTCAAGTTTCTTTTTAAAAAAAAGGTTAATTTCTACGATGCCGCTTAGATGCTGCAGATGAGCAACAACCACTATGAGTGAAAGTTAAGACAAAGCTGGAAACAAACAAGAAAATCCTCCTGGTTGAAATCGATTCTGAAAAAAACAGAGCCGGCTCAGGTATTTGCAGTTCACATGCTGCATTTCTGTCCGTCTTAGCTGGATATAATGGGGCCTGACAATTTTAATTTCATAAACAATGGTGAACAGTCAGCAGTATTTTTTAATTCATGGTGCAATTAATGTTTATCCTAAGAGATGGCTTGGTAATAGATGACGATGAATCCAGAAGGTTACTCCAGGGTGAGCAAGCAGAATTGTCTTCCCCTACTGCCCCTGCAGTTTGGCCAAAAAACCCGTAAGGTTGGCGGAGGAGTGGAGGCAGTGGGACCAGCAGGGCCCAGAGTCCACTCCATGTCTGTCACCCCAGCCCGTCCATCACCAACAGAGAAACATCACTCCACCTGGACTGAAGGAGTCACAGGGTGGGTGGGGACTCACGTGGCCCACTGCTCCTGGAGGGGCTTCCTGAGGACTGACTAAACACATCAAACAGGAGACAGTTAACAAACAGCACATCCCCGGGCGGAGGTGAAAATTCCTGCTTCAAATCCACACGCTGCACCAAACCCTGGGCCACTTTCTGCAAGTCACATAGCCTCTTTGGCCCTCACACCCCAGAATCTTCTCTTTTGGGAACACCCTTCCAAGCAGACCCCGGCTGGCTGGTGCGTGCGGCAGCCACGCCTCTCTCAATTTAATGGCCCGCGCTGACCAGAAGGGAGGTGTCAGAGACCCTGGTGCCCCGACATGGCCTTCGGAGAATGTGACCCTCGACTCAAGGCAGAAAAATCAAATCAAAACCAAAAGAGTTGGGATCCTTCTCTTTATAAGGTGGGAAGAGGGCTCATGGTCAGTTAGCATGAATGATCTATTCTTCCCCCACAAAGAGGTCTGCAGCCCTTGCACAGGAAATGGGCAGTGATTTCACGGTGCCACCACCAATTCTGCGGCTGCGTTACATGATTAAAATAAATACCGCCCATTAGGCTGTAATGTCCAGCAAATCTAATCACTGTCCTGGCAGAAGGTCTGCGGAGTCTGCTGGCAAACAGGGCTCCACGTCTCCTCCCTATGGGTTTCGTCTGGGGCCTCATGTCCAAGAGATGACGATGCAGGCAGCCAAGTGCCTGATGAGGGCCTCTCCCCATCATCACACCTGTGTCCCCCGTGCCCTCCAGGACCTGCTGGGACTTCCAGGCCCCTGTCACTGACATTCGGGGTCAATACTGCTCATGAGCCATGGATTAAAAATCGGCAAACAAAACAAAAAATTGCCAAAAAAAACAAACAAAAACTCCCTCCCCACTGGTCAGGCAGTGCCCATCACCACGTTGCCAGTCCTGGTCCCCCTCCCACGCATGCACCGTCTCCACCCGTCTCTCCTCTGTCCTCAGCATGAAAGAAGCCCCATTGGGTACACAGAAAGGGATTAAGACCTGAAGTCCACAGCAGAGGGGCTGGCGACGGTCACAGCCATCATCGGCACCTGGCCCGACAAGCGGCACAGCGTCTCTGCAGGAAGCTACCTCAGGCCCCGGCTCACGGAGGCCCCGGGAGACAGCTGCCTCCCTGCCCCTCTCCTCGCTCCCTGGGCTCGGTGCCCAGGGTCCTGTGCATACACGCGCACCTCACCTTCCTCTCCTTCCCCAGCGAGGGGCCCCCACGCAGCTGACCCTCTGCCCCCGGCAGCTCAGATGCACGCAGCACAGACACTGCGGTAACGGTGTGCAGGCTCGGGAGCAGACTGCACCCCTACAAAACAGGACACCCTGAACAAAACCCGCCTGGGCAGGGACGAGCCCCAGACAGGTTCAGTGCCACACGCCGAGCCTGAAGACTGGGCTACAGAGCGCGTGCCTCGGCCCACAGCCGAACAGCAGGTCACGAAGCAGAGACGCGGCCTGCAAACAAGTGCACGGAAGGTGGTCTGCGCGGTCCTCGAGTCACCTGACAGCAGCGGCGACCTCTGAGGAGGAAGAGGAGGCAGAGCGATATTCTTTTTCTCTTTTACTGATTCTGGTCCTGTTTCAATTCTCTACCAGGGGCATGTATGTTTTTGCAATAAGAAAAGGCAACAGAGACACTTTCTCAGACAGAAGTAGCTCCTTCTTACGCCTCTAAGAGCCAGGGGCGTGTGAGATGACTCATCCACGTGGCGATCCAAGTGGCAAAGTCAGAAGCCTTAAGTTGGCCTCAGTGTCTGAAGCATCAAATTAGGGAGGAAACACCAGGAGATGGTCCCCGTTATCACTGGACTTCTTATTCCCCAGACTATGACTGTCAGAGACCCTTAGCTGGTTCTGAAGTTATAAGGCCCGTTTAACAATAAAAGAATAGAAATGGAACTTATATATATATATATATATATATATATACATTCATTCCCCAACTGCGGGGGCACCATATCCCCTATCAGGAACGTCCCCGCACATCACACCCAGTTCAGTGTCGCCGCGGAGACACAGGCCACAGGGGAGGGCGGTTCCCTGTATTGACACTGTGCAGATTTAACTGGGAGGCGGGAATCTGGGTCCCCACACATCCTGGCACCTGCTCACTCGGGCAATCTGTCCTCTGTGTCTGAGCTGTGTATGCTTTCCAACGACACAGCAGCTCTCAGGAGGGAAGGAGACCCATGTGCACACACACAGGGCAGGTATGCAGGGACAGCTGGACACCTCCCCGACGGTCCGAAGGAGACGCCAAATATCTCCCCAAGACCAGGTCAGGTTCCCCAGCCGTCTTCTTGGTTCCCAGGGCCGTTTGTTCCACTTTCGTCAGACATACGCAACTGCTGACAACCTACCTCTCCCCTCCCTCAGTGAGCCGTGGTCAGCAGCAGAGACACTGGCCTTGCCCATGGGGCGCCCCAGCTGGACGTGCTGGCAGGAAATTAGGCACCCAGCGCCTAGCCCTCAGGGCCTGGGTTCCCCGGAAAGGCGCAGACGCGGGAGCAGAGCTGGGGCAGGCGGAGAAGACTCTCCCAGTACATAGCCCCCGTCCCGGTGCCCTGGCGCTCTCACAGGAGGGCTCCGAGGTCCCAAGCTCACAGCTTAACCAGAGAAAACCCAGCAGTGAGAGGCTCCCAAGAAGGCTTATGGCAGGTTTAAAATAGCCACGAATCCAAGCCAAGCCCTAGGCCCAGACTCCAAGTGTTTACACGGCTGGATTTAGAACTCTGAAAATAAAACCCTTGATTTGGACGTCTCAAACCAATACTCAAACTGGACTGGAGGGGAAGAAAAATCACAAGCTAAGAAAAAACTCACTGACTTCACCCAAAGATGGAGCAAGAGTGATCAAAACTCAAGACCAGCACACCCGCCCCAAGCCGACCCGAGGCCGCCAGGCAGGGACGCCGGGGGCTCTTCCAGCAGGGGCTCCGGCATCTGGCCCGGCAGCAGGGCTGTGGTCAGCCTCAGGCCCTCCTGCCTGCCCCGCCCCGCCCACCCTCCCTCCCAGCCTAGGGACGAGGAATAAACCGCGTTCCTTCCTGGTTCTCGCTTTTAAGTTAAACTAAATCTTGTGCCTAAAGGTCTCAAGTGCACAACATCACATGCTCCAACATGAGCCCCGCCTCCAGAACTAGACGGCGCCTAGAGAGCCAGGCCCACAGCGGGGCAGGGAGGGGGGCGAGGGGGCCTGCAGCTGTCCCAGGAGCCCACCTGCCTGGGCCTGTCCTTTAAAAGGCCAGGTGCTCTCACCTTTAACAGGGTGGGGTGGGGGAGAGGGGGTCAAATTCCCTTTGGGCTCTGACTTGCCAGGGCCCTTTGTTTTAGAAGCCTGTCAGTCAGTCCTCAGAGCCAGGAAAGTAAAGATGGGCCGAGCGTGGGGCAGGAAGTGAGATCGCTCCTCCTCCGAGGAAGAAGCAAGAGGGGCGCCTCGGGACCCACCAGTGGCTGAAAAGCAGGGACAACACCTCGTGAAACCCAGCGAGGAGTGAGACCCTGGGGCTCCCATCACCTGTGCGTTTACTGCAGGCCCACCTTCATCAGACACAGACAACCGCTGACAGGGTTACCACCAGATAAAGTCAGCCCAGGGAAAACAGTAAACAGCTTTTTCAAACACGGTCAATACGCCACTGCGCACCCTTCAGTGCGTCACACAGTCTGGAAAGCAAAATATCCAGCCTGACATCTCAGCTCCGAAAACTCCAGGCGGTGGTGCACACGTCCAGCTCACTGCCCCCCTGCTCGGACGGCACGGGGCTCGGCCCCGCCAGGCGGGACTCCACAGGTGTGATCACACACGCGCACTGGCACGGGCATCCACCAGCCTCCCAGCTCTCCCAACCCTCCTCTCCCCTACAATCTCGGAAAAGCAGGAATCAAGGGAATACAGGGAAACGATACTAACCTCTCCTGGCTTGGGTTTGAGATGGAGGAGTCAGGGACCAGCCCTGTAGCGGGCCTGCCAGTCTGAGGCCCAGAAATTACGTCTCTGAAATAAATGACAATTGGGGGGCACAGCAGCACAACAGACCTGAGACGCCAGACCTACCCAGGCCGACACCTCAGCCCCACGCAGTCCCCCCCCACGGCGCACGGACACACCACGTGTCCCTGCGCACACACTCCACCTGTCCCTGTGTGGTCCCCAATGTGGGGTCTGGGGCTGCACAGAGACCCGCTCAGGTCCGCTAAACCGAGCCCATTAACAAAGGCACCTGATACCGTGTCAGAGTCAGCCTAAGAAGCATGGCCATCTCCGGCTGTGTCCCCCCAGGGGCCGGGACAGGGAGGACACAGCGACCTCACTTTTCCCACCACTTACTCTAGGTCCCAAGAGCCCAGGACTGTCCCAGTGTGGCGGGAAGGGAGGGTGAAGGCAGGCCGTTAGCGATGGGGCGGCCGCCGGCTCCTCTCTCAGCCTTCCTGTCTCTCTACACAGATAGCTCTCCGCAGAGAACCCATCAGCCCTATTGATCCGAGGTTGCTGGAATCAGTGAGTCAACATAAGCAAAGTGCTTCCAGCAGAGACCAGCCTGGTACACACTACGCCACAGGCTGCTGCCGCCTGACTGTGACACAGCCACACAAGTCTAGAGAAGCACCCAGCCTGCTCCCCAAACAGCAGGTTTGCTGCCAGGAACACCAGGCTGCAGGGCAGGAGAGGGGACCCAGGACAGCCCCACTGCCCCCCCTTTTCCCCCCACACCTGAATGCCCTGAAGCCCATCCCTCCACTGCAAGAGCTGGGCATGCTGGAAGACCCCATCCCTTGAAATCATGGTTTCCATCTCAGCAGCAGCAGCCCCTGGTCCCAGTCCCAACGGGCAGGAGCCGTTTCACACTCAGGCAGGACAAAAACCTCAACATAAAGAAAGGGCCCCGTCCAGGCCTCCACGCCCACCCGGAACTGGAAATGCTCTTCATGACAGATGCTCGTGGAGCCCGGGGCTGGAGGTGGTGGGATCTGATCTCTCTGGAGGCAGCCTGCATCTGCTGGACACACAGAGGACCCGGGGAGAGGCAGAAAGCTGCAGTGCGTCTGAAGCAGAGGGGCTGTCAACGTGAAAGGCAGCTGAGCTGTGGGACCCTTCCTGGCCCCTAGAACCGGGGAAAGAAGGGACAGGAATAGTGTTCCACATGCACAGCCAGGACCCCACACTCCAACAGGCACACGGAGGAAACCCAACCATCCACAGACCCCAAAGCCAGGATGCCGTTCAGATCTGAGTGTCGGAGGACGGGGGTTGGAGGGGAAATCCAGGAACATCCTCTGACCACCGAGAGCCTAACTCCTGGGAATGCATGCCTCCCTCCAAAGAGATGCTTAATGACTGGAATCCTTCTGACCTCCCTCCCTCGCGTCTGTCTGTCAGTACCCCAGATAAATCTCTGGCTACATCCCGGGAATGAAGAGAACATTCCTGTGTATTTTGGAAGAACTGAAAAGCTGACAGCTCATCTAAACAAATAAACCATGTTTCAAGTGCTGGTCACCACATATAACATGATTTTATCTGTGTGTTTTATCAAACTGTAACTGACATGCGCCAAGTACACTGAAGTTTGGAAACTCACCTGAAATGGATTTTAAGCTAGTATCTAAGATGAGCAACCTTTCCAGGATTTACTTGGCATTATATACACAAGCCATATTATCACCCCGAAGGCACGTCTATACAAATGAGAGCCAGGCGTCAGAGGCCTGCCCGAGGGACGAAATTCCAGGACAGAAAAGCCACCAGGGAAGCTGAGACTGAAAGCGTAACTTGGCGAGATGGACCTCAGGACTTAATCTCCCTCCGAAGGATCGAGATCTATCTAAAGACTGTAAAGAAAAGGAAAACGCCACAAAAATCTCCTGCAGGGTAGGAAACGAAGGGACCCAGGAGTGCAAATCTGTGTGACAGCACGTCCCTGGATTCTTCTTCGGGGAACAGGGTGCACTTTCAGAGCTGGGATTCATCCCTTCACTGGACAGAGGCTGTCATCAGCCCCACCCACCTGACCTTTAACCCGCAGGTCTTACAAGCGACCCCGTAAGTAATTATGTCTTCACGATTCAGCAGGACCCAGTAGAGGAGGGATCAGGGAAGGTGGTTATTCAGAAAGCTTTCCTTTGAACCAGAATCTAGACGTCACAGGTGAATCTGCCCATCAGTGAGCGTGTCCAAGCCTCCGGCAGGCGCTGCCAATCTGCAAGTATTCTTTGCAAAGGGGCAGTGAGTGGGCTGCAAACCTCAGCACGGGCCCCTGTCACTTCCCAGCTTCTTGGCCGACCTCGTAAGTTACTCATGCATTTTTACATTTTAACTCATTTAAACATTAAATACTGAATGTATTATTTCATAATTTATAAAATGTCTATTTATATAAATTATGAATACTAAGTATTAAATTTTAATCAAAATTTTAAATATATATGTTTGGGAGAGATAAAAGACGCAAGCACGTTTCAAAAAAATAAAAATAAACCAATGAAACCCCAAACTGTCACTTCTTTCCAAGGGGTCATTATTTTTACCCATTTCACCTTAAACAGAAGAAATTATTTTTCATTTTAAAGGAGAGAAAGATTTCTCACATACATAGAACCTCACTTTCCATGCTGGCCAGGGTGACAGGACTTCCACCCAGAGCAGCTCCTGTCGTTTGGGGGGGAGGGGAGGGGAGGGGTCACCACCCGGGAGGCAGCAGCAGCCCTGGGGACACAGCGCGCTCACCCGTTATCCCTCACCACCAGCCCAGGTCGAGTGCGCGTACCGCTTCTTCCTTCCCGGGTGAGGACACGGAGGCACAGAGAGGTGAGACTACGCGCTCAAGGACACCTCCCGAAAACGGCAAAACCTGGCGTCCAGCTCAGGACGCCTCATCCTCTGCCAACCAGCGGCACGGACTCGAAGGCCAGCTTGAAAGGGCTTCACACACACCTGCCACTGTCCCTAGAGGAACACCCAGAAACCAAACCCAGCGGAGCGTATCACGGGCTAAAGCAGCACACTGGCGAGCCGCCGCGGCAGACACGCCTCGGTGTGCACGTCGGTGGAAAGCAACACATTTCACCAAGACTCCAATTCTGAACCGATCTGCCTGTTAGCAAACTGCTCTTGAGAGTCCGTGATCCGCCGGAGCCGCCGGGCGCGGTATTTGTCAGGCGCCGGCCAGCGCCGACGGCGGACGGAAAAGCTGCAACGAGTCTGCGACGCTTCTATGGTATTTGTCGTTTACTCTCGTCTCATGAACTTGAGATCTCAGTTTGAGGAGGGGTGGGGGCAACGCCCTTCAAACTCTAACAGGTCTTTACGAAGACAAGGCCCCCCCCAATGTGGGTCTGCGTGCGTCTGGCCATCTGGGGGAAGGAGGTGGACAAGGCAGTTAAAGGAGGCCCAGAGCGCCAGGCCGGAAGTGACTCTCCCTCTGCTGCAGTGTGTGCTTTCTACCTGGGGTGGGGGGCCGGCGGGAGAGATGTGATGGCGCCAAAACCTGCAAAGAGGCCAGCGGACTGACCATGTGAAAGGAGGACAGACAGCAGCCGTGGGCACGGGTCATCTCATCTGGTGCCCGCAGCCCTGGTAACAGCGCAGGCGCACAGACGGGGGTGCGCAGGGGGATGATTCGGAGCAGAGCCTCTGGGGGCTGTCGCCGCCCTTCCCACTGGGTGCCCGCTCTTCTCAAGGAGGCCTGGACACGACAACCTGCCGTCAGAACAAACATGCCCTACATGGTGAATTCCCTGTGGGGACTCGCTCCGGGATGCTCCTTTGAAGGTGCGCTGCCCAGCTCGGAACCAGTCAGTGGATGTCACCTGCCCCCAGGGCAAAGACAAGCCCCCGAGAGATGCCTGAGAGGAACACGGGTCCAATGACGCCATCTGTAACACTGTGTAAGGAAACCCGAAAATGTGACAACATGGGATGCTTCAAATGACCCTGCGTGTCACCGCAGTCAGAACTCACTGCTCTGAGGGCCGCAGGTCACGGCCAAGAGAGGCATCAACCACCGATCGATACAACAGGAAGAGGGCGGCCGCCAGGGATGCAGACGACTGCAGTTCAGGCCACACGCTCTCCGGGAGGAAAGCAGAAGCGGGCCTCATGAGAGGCAGGGTGCGGACGCGGCACTCAGAATGGCTTTCGGAAATCAACCCGCATTTGGCTCATGTCAAGAAGGAAATGAATCCATAAGCTAAAAATGGAATTCACTCTTCCAGCTACACGAATAAAGAGACAATAAAGAGAAAAAAAGAATAAGATGAAAAAAGATAACTCTTTTCTCCCCATTTATAAATTGAAGGTACAATGGTCAACAATTTCAAAAGAAGTAGTTAAACTGCAGATCATTAGAAAATACGGGATGAAGGAGCGAGAACAAAATGCAAGGTTAATTCACACTTGCAGCTTTGGCAATGCACTCACCTGACCTGGGCAAATTTACATCTCAGAACACCTGTAAGCCAAGCCGTCCCACGTAGCTGGTATGTTCCATCTTTTGCAAAACATACTACAGACAATCATCCTAAAGCAAAGCTATTGGGTCAAAGAGTTTTTAGGACTTGCTTTCACATGCATTCTGGCCTCCTTGACAATCAGCCACGGTGACTGTCAACACCTACTTAAATAAATAAGGTGGGGGGCAGGGCAGTGAAGCGCCTTCTCAGGGTGCTTTGCAAGCCTAAACTGGCAGCCAAGACCAAACCCATTCCACTGATGGGGGATGCTGCACCATCCCCACGTGGTAGCTTTAAAAGTCATCCCTGATAAACAGAACATTCTTTCCGGCTACCATCATCGTCATGACTCACATACCTGAAGTCAGCTTTCGAGGCAAGGACGCTAAAGAAAGCAGTCAAGAAAGCGGCACAGGCTGGGAGAGAATCAGATGAAGGTCACACTAGGACATCACCCACCGCCTTGAGGACAAGAGGACAAGTGGCATCAGTACCCAGATGGCTCAAGAGGAGCCCGAGAAGCACGAGCCGTGGGGGCAGCTGCCGGGAGGGAGGGACGGATTGCTTCTGGCTGCCAGGCTGCGATCCTCCTAAATCTCAGCTCAGCCAGCTGAGTACAGCAGGAGCCTCACGCGGGGCCACGTGGGGGAGGCAGGCGCTCACCACAAAGAGCGCAAATGCACCTCCTGTTCTGTAAGTCTGAGGGAAAGTTTCTGCTGAGAGACCAGGTACAAAAGTCATCAAAACCCTAGGTCCTAAAAGGACTCTCGACCTTAAAATCTAACACGGGGCTTTGAGACCACCAATTCTAAGCCCCCAGACAACAAACACAGCACCCCTTCCAACATTCCCTGACTAGCCTGTGCTTGGAAGCCTCCATGGAAAGAGGCAGCCAGCTCCAACTGAGAAGTGCCTTCTCAACTCTGAGTCAAACTTTCCCTAACGCATCTCACTAGTCTGGGTCCTTCTTCTGTTTGCTTCTTGAGAACTGGGTGACACGTCTGCAGGTTCCCCTTCCAAGTTAAAGATCCTCAAGTGTCTTTCCTGATCTGGTCTTCCATAAGCCACACCAGGAAAGCAGATCAGGCCTCCTGAAGTCTGAAGTGAGACAGGTCAGACTCTCAGGACTTGGGATTCTAGTTTGGGAACTAAAATAACCAGAATGACAGACGCAAGTATCTCGGGGCTATGGGTGAGCTGGGGGGCACCAGGGAGACAAAGCCTGCCTTGCTCAGTCCACCACTCCACCCATGACCGTGCCTGCGTCTAAGGTAGCAGGACTGAAGCTGCAGGAAACAAGTCACAAGTGTGTATCCCCAAGTCCGAAATCCTGTTACATATATCTTGCAGACCAACCGCTTTTTCCATTGTTTGAAAGCCCCTGCTAATTGGAACAGGAAAGTACAAAGTGGATAAACGCCCGCCATCCCCCTACCCCTATCAAGTGGCGTCTGAATAATTCGGATCTGATGTAAGAACTAGAGAGGGCAGGAGCTGCATCACAGAGGCCGGAGGCATTGTTTACAGTCAATTCTTAAGTGTTGGACAGTCAGCAGCGTGGCTGAAAGAAGCCCTTGCGATGACAGGCACAGAGGGCGCGAGGGGACGCAAGATTCCCTTTGACAAGCGTCCACTGAGATGAATCTGTATTCCACTGGTACCCAAAGACAGCCCACGGGATAACGGGAGTGGTCCTAAGTGTTGACCGAATGACTGTTACACTGAGTCATGCAAAATCTCACACCTGCTGGTCACACCGGAGATAGTTACAAAGCGTGGATCTATTCTCAGCATATAGGAAAGCAAGTCTCCTTTCCCTTTTCCTTCCCACCAACTGGAGTGCCTCTTAAAATCATCTTCACGTGTTAGGTAAGTAGAAGCCAGAGGACCCCTTCGCGAGCCCAGCTGGCACGCCCTGGTACCGAAGGAGGGAACAGAGATGCCCATCCTCCAGCCCAGGACGCTGCTTTCTTTTGTAAGCTTTCTGAGTCTTTAGATGCACTAGTTTGAATTGAAAACCAACACTAAAAGGAAATTAACAAGAGATGATAAGAAAACAAAGTGTCAAGATGCATCTTTGCGTTAAAACCAGCCAAACGACTGTATGTGCGCTAAGATTTTTTAAAGTGTAGAAGCATCTACATTAAGTAAACTAACAGGAGAAAAGAGAACAGATGTGAACGCCTACATCAACAGAGACAACAGGAGAAACAAGTCCTAAGAACGTAACCCACAGACAAGCAAGTATCATCACCACAGCGGACTCTAGTTTGAGCTGAACAAAGCCTGGACCAAAACGATGGCGGGCAGATGGTCCTTCCTCTCAAAATGATGCAGAGACAGTAATCGCCCTTCTTTTTGCTAATCTGTTGACCTTAATACCAATTCTGTTCATCACCTGGGGATACAACTGCAGCTGTACACACTTCATCTCAACCACTGTCCTAAATAAATAAAACCTGTTCTTTTTCATTATTTTTCCCATTGTGTCATTTTAAATGAATATAATTTTTCAAATAATTACAGAAAAGAATAACAATAGTCTAAAGGAGAGTTCCCATCGAAAACAAAAACTTTGCGCCAAAAAAAAAGAAAAGCAAAAACAAAAAAACCTCGTGGAAACCATAACATCCTTTTAATGCTTGACACTGGCATTAGTCATACAGATCTAAGGAAAAGTTATGACTTGTTATGAGTTAACTATAGAAATCCCAACCATCTTGCTGGTGGAGAATCTCCTCTTTCTACCTGGCAAACTCCTACCGATCCTGTAAGACCCAGATCATTTATCCCTCCTTGAGGCTTTCATTAACTCCTTCCCCTGCTCAAGGAAATTTGCTCTTTTTTTTAATCTCCCCCTACCTCCTCTCAATTCCTCCAACATTACAAGCTTATGTGCCAAGCAAGTGCATTTAATTCCTCAATACAAGGAGGAATGCTACAGGGTTCATTCATGCCCAGGAGGGACTCACTGACTGTCAGACCTGGCTGACATGTAAATGCGATTACTGCTACACACCAGGACTAGTGCTCCAATGGCGGTGCGCTGTGCAGAGAAATACAGCCACACCTTCCTCTAAGTAGCCCATGAAGCTGTGATCCACTGTGCTCCACCTGCCCCAACAGGCTCCAGACCTACGAGATCAGGAACTGTGCCTTAGTATATACCCCAGCTCTCGGCTCTTGCTGCAGAACATACCACAGAAACTCAATAAGTGCCTATTAACGCAACAGAAAAACAACTAAAAATACACATTGTCATATCAGCGCTGTATAGCTGGGCTTGAGACTTCCAAGTAAAAGTATTTACTTGTGTAACCAACCAGATGGCTGCAATGGGCCCACGCTAAAACTGGAGGACTTTTTTTTAGTAGATGTACTTTTGAACATTCCTTTGGGGACAGGATATTCCAAGCCCAGGCTGACATAAAGAAAGATGCTAACAGGTGAATATGCTGAAACACGGGCTCCAACTTGATAAAATAAACATGGCAAGGCATAGTCCAAGCTCCCCACGCCGGCTCAGAGGGTCTCTGGCTGACCAGAGCAGCTCTGCCCGCATCCCAAGAGGGCTGCTCTGTCTCCAGAAAAACAGCTCAACCTTTTAACAAAAAGAATGGGGATTTTCCTAAATTACTACCTGGAGTCATTTATTTTAAAAAAACAAAAGTGAATTTCAAAACCCTGAATATATAATTAACTCAAAATGTCTCAAATGAGAAACTCTGAGCTACATCCTTTCATCTTTTTTTTTTTAACATCCTTTCTTTGAAACCCCTTATGTCCTTCTTAGCAACAAATCAAGCTTAGAAATAAAAATGTATCAAGTTATTTCGGTCATTTCACTGCTGCTTCCTCTCGCCACTGAAGTTTTTTTTTTTTAAACTATAAAACAGTCTATCATGCTACACAAATTGAGTGATACAAATTAAGGGAATCAAAAACTAAAGAACAAAACCACTCATAGAAATGTGCTGTCAAAAATCAGTTGTAAATTACTAATTTAAAAAGCTAACCTCAGTCAGGGCTATCAGTGAATCACTTTATTGCTGTAATCAGTCCTCCTGGACAGTAGCAGAACACCCTGAAAAGCACACGCAGTCCTGGACTGGCATTGCCTGCAGCTGGTTCCAAGCAGGGTCAGCAGGCTGGCCGGATGCAGGGGGCACGTGCCAGAGAGTGACAGCCTACAGTGTAACTGATCACTTATTTGTCTTTCTTTGCATTAAATTATACTTGTGTCAACAGACTCTGCCCTAAGACATGCGTATCAGGTAACAGAAAGCGGCCCTTGATTTGACATAAGGCCTCTATGAAACATTCTAGGGCTTGCTAACAATTACAAACCTTACAGCGAGCAGCAGCCCTGGAACTCTGAGAGGCACCTGTTAGACATCACAGGTGAGGAAGAGGAGATGCCCCAACAGACGAGAACCAATGGGGCTTAAAGAGCATGAGACAATCATCCAACAAAGGTAGGAGCTTCAATCCCTTCCTCCTAATGCCCTGAATTAGGATTACAAGAAACCCAGAGATACGTGCTGAGGGCACCTGTGATTCTCTAATAAGACCCCAACCATCTTGCAAAGGTACCTGTCTAAGACTACGCATCACTTCTAAGGAGAGGCCAAGTACACCATATAATGTAACAATGAATTAGTCTGTTACTCTCCTGTAGTCAGTTCAAATATTTAACAGCTGAGTGTAACAGTCTTTGCTGTACACCTGAAGCTAGCATTGTAAGTAAACCACATTTCAATACATTTTTTTAAAATTTTAACAGCCGTGAAGAGTCTAATGCAAGGAAAACCAGTCCCAGATGATGTTTCCTCTAACCCCCTTCAGACTTGAAAGGATGTCTAATTCTGAGACACTGTAAAGGCTGAGATTTAAAGAAAGCGAGTGATATCGCTCATGGCATGTATCACAAGTCTGCAACAGCTTACGTGTAACTCTGAAATCCAGAAAGGTCCGAAAACGGAAGCTTTATTCACAAGTGTTTAGCAGCCTCTTGGTGGCAAAACACATCTGTCATACTGAGTGCGAGTGTCTCAGGCTTTGCCACATTTTGTGAGCGTCTGATTACAGGGTGGTGCTGCCAGACCGCACAGGCAGTGTTCCGTCACACACACCTTTACCTTCCTAAAACCCAGACTGTCCAAGTCCTGCAAACCCACCCGGCCCCACGGTTGAAGGCTCTGGGGACCTACACCCTACAGACATTCACAGGGAAAGTGAGCTTTGGTTCCACTGCACCTGAATGTTACCTGACAGAACTGCACCCTGAACTCAAGACCTCACTTAAACAGCACCTCAACTTTGAGTACTCCACGTCCTAGGAAGCGATTGCATAAAACGTGGAAAGCAGATGATAGACTGGGAAGACCTGAAGCCGTGGGGCTGCAGCCTTTACCTGTAATAGATACTGGCCTTACAAAAATCTTGAGAACACCGACATTTCAGGCATTTTAGCCAAAGGCAGGTGAAGGGGGTAGTTTTGCGATTACCTAGAACTTTAGAATAAAGGAAGGCCCTGGGGTTCAGACTGTGCCGTAACCTACCCTGCTATCACTCGGTTTTTCTCCACAACCCACGTTGTTACCGTTACGTCAGACACCAGACTAATTCCACCCTGACAAGGACCAGCCACAGGGGACAAACCAACCCAGTATTATTTTAATTATTGCTATTAGTATCATCACATACTGCCCTAGAGGGCAAAATTCCAATACACTTCACACCTTTACCATTCCAAATCCACCATCAATCCATCTGACAGGAAACACCCAAACCCCAATGCTTTTAACCTGAATCAGCGCTGACCACAGGGAACCACTCTCCTCCTAAGCAGCTCTGTGCCGTCTCCCTCTCCCGCTCTCTGAGCTGTATTTGTCCGGAACCCAGGCAGCTAATTACTATTTTCGACAAAGCCCATGAGAACAAAGATGCAAGCCTGCTATTACAGGAAGCACTGCTGCCTGCCTATCTGAACTTCCCCCGAATGCAAGTGACGGCAGCGGCCACTTCATACAAGCCCTGTATCTTAACAAAATAACGCACATTAGTTTTAAAAAAATATTTTAAGAGCATATGAGAAGAGATGGAATAATGGTTGGAGTCAAGCACAGCGCCTTCTAAAGTAAGTATTCCAAGGCAGGTTAAAACAAGATGTGTGCAGCAAGTTAAACTAATTCACGCCAGGCAACAGAGAACGTTGTTACATCCTCATTAATGAACTCAGATTTTAAACACTATCTGCACATTCAATTGCTTTCTTTCAAATACTTTCTGTCCAATTCTGAGGATCAGTGGGGGCACACTGGAACATGACATCATCTGTCTTCAGTTTAACCTTTAAAGTACTTCAGTGAGGTCAGTGGTTTCTTTGTATTGGCTGGTTTTAACACACAGCTTTGGCAGTCGGTTCACCTGTAAGGTCCACTAAGGAGGCACTCACTCTCCAGGGCTGGTGAGTTAGCAGCTGAAAATCTTCAACTAAAAGCCCACACTGCGTGTTTCAACGGCCTTAATCTCTATCATCAGAGGAGTTTTGGTAACTAGCAGAAGGTGCAGTTACTAACGGTTTTTCAGTGGTGAGCTAAGCGCACCTGGACAGTGTCTTTAGGCACCACCCCCCACCCCTCCCCGTGAGATGGGTGTAACCATCCAGCCCACTGCCTGCCCTGGCCGCTTTCCTTCAGGGTGATGCCCACGTGTGCAGAGAGAAGGGGTTTGTGTTTCAAGTTTCTGGAGAATTCTGAGCCCCAAGCAACTTCCAGAAGGTTAGCGGATATTACCACATCTGCCTCCAGAACTCCCTGCCAGGTGCCTGTTGGAGGGCACCAGAGAACAGAGATCCCAGGGCAGGCTGTGTGCCCTGTATGCCAGAACTCATCACTAGGAAGCAGAACCCGGTCCTAGGGGAGCTGCCACCACCCGACACCAGTGTGCAGGGAGGGCTATCTCTGACCACTGGGGTGAACCCTCTTTCTCAGGCGCTCAAAAGATGAGAGCAGCCAAATCAGCGGGGCCACATCCCAGCACTCACAGATGGCAGCGCCTACAGGGAGACCAGGCTTGGGGGGTGGGGGGAAGGGAATTAAGATGAGAAATTAACCAAGATGAATGTCCTTCTCCCAGCCAGGCAGCACCACCTGTGCAGCATCTTCAGGGGCCCAGCCCCGGCCCCTGCTGCAGCCCCCAGGTGTCACAGCCGGCAAGCACGCAGTGCAGCAGCAAGCTCAGGAGCATGCTGCGCCAGTACCTGCGGGAGAAAGCACCGCTTGGCAAGGTGATCTCTCCCTAGACAGGCTTCAGTGGCTGGGGTGACAGGCCCTGAAAGATACCCAGCACACACAGCTGGGAGCAGGGACAGTCAATCACTTCCAGACCTGCAGCACGACTGAGGGAAAAACCGCAGTACCGGAATTCGCATCCAGCACGGCCACTTGCCGACTGATGACCTGGTAGGGCGGGTCCTTTGGCTGCTCCCAAGTCCCAGCGCGCTCTGCCAAGCAGGCCGCCGCGGAGCCCGGCCGGTTCCCATCACCGCCCTCCCCTCTCCGGGCGCGCTGCCCACCTCTGCGCGGAGACCCGTCGATGCTCTCGGCGCTGGACGAGTGCGCGTCGGCTGGGGCCCGACGCAGGCTGCTGAAGTAGCCGCGCGGACGCGAGGCGCCGCTCCGCGGGGAAGGACCGCCACCGGGCGCGCCATCCCTGCGCGCGAAAATGCCGCTGAAGAAGCGCAGCAGCCGGTGCTCCGACGCCGCGCCAGGGCCCGCGGCCGCCGCCCGCGCGCGCTCCAGCCGCTGCAGGTCGCTGTTGTCCAGCGTGCGGTTCTTGCTTTTGCTGCGCTCCCAGCGCTCGAGGTCCGAGAGCCCATCGTTCTTGCTGAGCACCTCGCCCACGTCCAGGGTGTTGCGCTTCTCTGAGGCGGGTTGCGCGGAGGCCGCGGGCTCCAGGGCGGCCCCGAGGTCAGCCACAGCCTCGCCGCCCGGCGCCCAAGCCAGGCTCCCGGAGCTGCTATGGCGCCTCCCGCGGCCCAGAGACCGGCCCCGCGGCGCCTCTGGTCCGCTCCAGTGCCTGAAGCTAAGGCTCCGCCGCAAGGGCGCGGCCCGGACCCCCTCCACGTCGGGGCTGCCGGACGCGGGCGAGCCAGGCCCCTCCTCCCCAGCCGCGGGGCTGCCGGCCAGGTCCGCGGGCTCCGGGCCGCGTGCGCAAGGCCGGAGCCGCCCGAGCTCCAGCTGCCCGGTGCTGCGGGTGCGGAAGGTGCGCAAGTCCCAGGCGCGCGGCTGGAGGCCCTCCGAGTCCTCCGCGTCCGCCGCCTCCTCGGCCTCCTCCACGAGCCGCCCGGGCGCGTCCGGGGAGCGCGCGGGCCGGGGCCTCCGAGCCTGTCGAGGGTCGGGACCGCCAGGACCCGGCGCGCCCAGCTGCTCCTTCCTAACCATGGTCACGGAGATGCGGTAGACGGTCCTCCTGGGGGGCGTACCGCGCGGCATCGCGTCCGCGGGCGGAGACGCGGGTTCGCCGCCGCCGTCCAGCAGGTACATGTCGCCCGGGGCCGCGGCCGCCGCGCCGCCCGCCAGGGCTCCGCTGCATCCGCGGGCCGGGCCGCACGATCGGGGCGGGCGCCGGGCGAGGCGGGGAGGGCGGGAGCGCCCGGAGTGGGCCCACGCCCCCCGCTCGCCGCTCAGGCTGCGCTCAGGCTGCGGGGACGGCGCCCCTGGCGCCCGCCGGCCCGTGCGCCGTGCGGCCCGAGTGCGGGGCTCCGGGCCCGGGGCGCCGAGCCATGGGCCGACGGGGCCGAGTGGGCGGAGCGGCGGGCGGGCAGTCAGGCGTGGGGACGGTCTCGCCGGCAGGTGCGGTCGCGGCGCGCAGGGCCCGGGGCGGGCGGCGGCGCCCGCGGCTTCATTGTCTACGGCGCGGACTCCGCTCGCATCCTCGGGCCTTTTTTGCACAGTTCGGCGGCTCCGCAGCCTTCGCCACTCCCTGGATTCGGGACGCGCGGGCAGCTGCGCCGGCCGCGGGCTGGGGGCGGGCGGGCGGCGGTTTAAAATGGAAATGCGCGCCGGGGCGGGGCGGGGGCCGACGTGCAGGGACCGCGGGCCGCGCGCCCAGCCTGGCCGCCGAGTCCCGGGAGCGCGGCGGCGGCGGCGGCGGGCGCGCGGCTCCGCGGACAGGCCTAAGCGCCGGGGTGGATCGCCAACGCACGAACCGGAGCCTCCGTAGGATGGGCGGTGGGGGCTCGCGCCCCGCCTGAACCGACACTCTGGAGCTTGGCTTGCAAAAGTGAACAAAATATGCGTCGTCTCTGACCCGCTAAGGGTTTATATGAAGCATCTCTCCTAATCAAGGAGCTCTGAAGAATATGCAACCCAAGCGACCTGTTTTAAAAAGCAAGGTACCTTTGGTACTTGTTGTCCTAACTTTACAAGAGGAGCAAGTGCACTCCCAGGAAGGAGAGAACAAAGACTGGGGAGGCAGCATCGCCGCAATGGCGGTCCTGTTCACACCAGTGCCCTCCGAATGAAGGATTGTGCAGCTTCACTCCTAGTACACTATTTTGGAGTCTTTCTGCAACGTGTGTGGGAAAACTCCTGACAGACAGGCATTTGCCGCCCGAGATGCAAGCGGGAGAAGACAATGGTTAAGAGAAAAAAGAAGGCTGGCCTCTCCCAGACCTGCATATCCACTTGCCAGAGGGCTCAGTTTTTACACCTGTAAAGTGGGGGTGGACACCACAAACAGCACCTAAACTCTGAGCATTCTTGTAGGACTGAACTCGTTCAGAGACTATAGGCAGGCATTCTGCGTGCTAAATACCATTAATATTTAATGTTGATTTCTCTTCCATCATATTTTCCCACTTGCTATACTTCTTGGCTCTACAGATACTCGTTGGTTGGTTTGTTTTAATGGGAATACTGGGGATTGAACCCCGGACCTCGTGCATGCTAAGCACACACTCTACCACTGAGCTCTACCCCACACCCCTATAGGTGCTGGTTCTAGATATCTGATGCAGCACAATATTCACATAGTCGATCAACATACTCGTTCTTCAAGATGTCATGAACATAGACCTCCTGGGTTTGCTGGTTTAAAAGTTTCAGAAGGAAAATGTCATAAATACAATGTCCACTCATCAAACCAGATGCTTTTCTGCAGCCTTCTCTAGGCCTGGAAATACCAAGACTGTGGAGAAGCTGTTTCTAGGAAACGTGCTCGTGGCCAGGCCGGGCGCTACTCGGGGATTAGACGACTGTGTGTAAGAGTTGTTTCCCTTCTTTCATCTTTTAGCAATTATGGGGCACCTACTGTGTTCATGGCATTGACGAGGAAATAGAGATGAATCATGAGGTCTCTTAGGAAGAAGATTATAACCCAGTAGATCTGGGTTGTACCTCAGGGTGAAATAAAATACTCAGATTTAATGAGATAAACTGAATCAACCAGCAGTCTTTCTGGTTTATTTTTAAAAAGATACTTTAGAGCATAGTGGGTTTTTAGGGCCATGAAAGATACTCTGTATGATACAATAGTGATGGTATGTGTCATTATACATTTGCCCAAACCCACAGAATACGCGACACCAAGAGTGAACCCTAATGTAAACAATGGACGTTGGGTGACGATGACGGGTCAATGTAGATTCGTAAGTTGTAACAAATGTACCATCGGGTGGGGGGTGCCGATAGTGCAGGAGGCTGTGCATATATGGGGGTGGGGAGACGCAGGGGTATATGGGAATTCTCTGTACCTTCTGTTCAGTATTACTCTGAACCAAATACTACTCTAAAAAATAAAGTCTATTGTTTAAAAGTACTTAAAACACATTTGAGCACCCTCAGTGGCTCCACCTGGACAACATGATTGCCACCATCACAGGGTCACAAGTTCAGTTCACCTGTTCTTGACACTAAAGAGTTCAGGAGTAGTGCCTTTGACATGTCCTCACTGCAAAGGTGGAGACCCCTGGGACAGATCAATATTACCTTTTGAGTTTCAATAAAAAGTTAAGACCCACAAAAGACCAAACTTCTAGAGTGCTGCCAGGCAGTAATCACCTATCCGAATGAAGTTTCTAGAACCCATCGTGTTAGGGGGATGTGGAGACCCAGAGAGGGTGGGTACTTTCCCCAAGGCTACACAGCTCATCGCTGAGAGCTAAATCTGGGGTCACACTTTCTGTGCCCATTTCCATGCACCAGCATCATTTCTTTTGTCAACATTCTGTGAGAAACGAATGTGTGACTGTTGCCAAATCTGACACTCACTGAACTCAAATGATTCCCAACATCCTGGCAAATTTTCGTTTATTTTTCCATTTGTTCATTTATTCATGAAATATACACTGAGTACCTATTGTGACCCTCCAAAGTGAGGGTTTCTCTGTCCTCAAAGAATTCACAAACCTGTGAAAAATGCTGTAGTTCTCAAGGCCACGTGACTTAACAAAGCCCGAGAGGGAGGTGAAAGGATGGTTACAATTCTGGACATGGCCCAGAATTCTAATGGCTGAGCACCCTGAAGATACAGCAAAAGCCTCCAATTTCACAGCTGTAGCTGTTCAGGCTTAAAGGTCCACCGAGTCTATAAGCAGAGAAACTGAAACTCAGCAGTGCAGAGAGGCTGGGCTCTCTCCAACAGGCAGTGGCGGGGCCAGAACCCAAGGCTCCAACGTAGCCTAGGGTCCATTCCCACGAGAATTTGAGACCATGGCAACTTCCACATATTGAGATGAATTTTAATATGAAATTGGCTGGCCCACAGTTAAGCTATAAAGATACAGCTTGTTACCTGGGGCATTCATAGAGCCCAAGGCGGGGGGCAGGGGGAAGGGGGGGGAAATAGCGTTTCTTTAGCGCTCACTTAACTGTTAGGGTCTTCCAATCACCGCATGCTTGTCTGGAATCCAGCCCGGGTTTTGCACTTTGCTGTCCTAGGATGTGGGCTGCAGAGTAGAAGATTCCATTTGACCCACCTTAGGTGACACTGAATCTTAGATGACACTGGATGAGGAAACCTCTTTCAGACAGAGCCAGCATGTCCACTATCTTTTGGGGCCTTCTGCCTCACAAGTCAGCGCCTATTTTTCCACCCCAAACCGAAAGATTGCAGCTGAGGCCTGAAGGTCTGGGTTGAAAAAGCTGGGAGAATGGCCTCTCCCTACTGCCCTGGGAACGTGGGCTCTTCCGATGCACTGAAGACAGAGGCTCAGACAGAACCTGTCACTCCAAACCCTAAATCCTCTTTCACACAGCCAGACCTGCCTTTGAAAAATAAAAATACCATACTATATGTGTTCAGGTGGCGTGAGGATTTATTTTCCTGTTGCTTTTTAAAGCAGCCCCGATAGACCGTGACTTACTGAATTTTGTTCCATGCCACAAAGAATATTTGTATCACCATTTTGGCTTAAAAAAAAGCTGGTACATCAAGACCAAACGGCATGCAGGCAAAGCCTCGGCATCCTGGAGACTCCAGTGCCGCAGAGGGAAGGACCACAGAGGGGGTCCAGGAGAGGGGGCCAGCCCTACCCACGCCCCCATCCATCCGTCACCCTCGGGGCCTGGCTTCCCTCTCCCAGTTCCAAGTTTATGAGATTGTGTGGCCACCCTCCCATGACTTCCTTGTCCTGGGCAGTTTCTAGCTGCCTATAAATTAAACATCCTGCGTGAAAATACTATTTCACAAGCCTTTCTAGAGCTGATCAACCTCATGGAAAGGATACCCCTGGGAGCCAGCAGAGCCATCTGCTCCACGAGCTGACTTCCCAAATGACAGAACCTGCCAGCTAGTCACCGTGTGGACAGATCTTAGCAGAACCACATCTGTAGGCGACAGAGACCTGCCAACCACTGACCTTGCCCCGGCCTGGGCTAGCCCATCCTGGGAGCCAGCAAAGGACCCTCCCACAGCTCACGGGGCACGTGGCAGGCTCTCCTCTGGCCGTGAGTTGACTGACAGGCACATTAGCTGAAGCACAAAGAAAGACATCTACGTCTTACCAACAATCTCACATTTTTACCTTTTGGCAAGAGACTTGAGTCAGATGGTGACAGCAGGAAGGGTTTCTGATCTCAGACCTACTGTGATGGTCAACCTCTGCAATCACCCTGCCTGGGCTGAACTCATCAGGGGCCCCATTTTCCCTCATTTTAGAAGCTGCAGGTTAACAGTAGAACTGCAAGAGAGATAAGGACTTGACCCTTGAGTCACCAAAGGATGGCATGTGCTTGGTCCCTGGGACAAGGACATTCTGATCCAGCAGAAGATGGACCATGGGAAGCCCTCTGCCAGGGGTCTTGTGTCTTGCCGGCGTTTTTCAAGTCACTGCCAGCCTAGTGATGGAATCGTATGAGGTGCAGGGACACACAGACATCACAGGGCGGCACCTCTGCTCCACACTCTTAAATTTTCACAGGAAGCCCCCAGCATGATCTCAACAGGCAACACAGCCATGCTCCACATTCAGAAAGTGAGGAATACAGGTCAGCGACTACTTATCGCAACCAAATTTGGTTTGACCTTAGGAATAAAGAAGGGGTTTTTTTCAGCCCAGTTCCCATCTGAAGGCATCCTCAGATCTGAGAATCAGGGTTTTGTACACTCGGAAGCCAGAGAGCTGGGTGGCCCAGCGAAGGGCAGAGGAGTGGGAGGTCCACCCCCAGTGGTACCTCTAGTCCGGCTCAGTATCCTGCCAACAAGGGTTTCTCTGGGGGGCCTTCCAGAGGATTCCAGACTACAGTTGGTCACTACAAGATGCTGGCAGTCGGCACACACCTGCCTAGGGCAGCAGCGTGGGCGCTCGCATTTGACATGCAGAGGATTCCCTGTGCGAGGTCAATCAGGAACAGCGGGGACCCTGACAGTCAGTGGACCTCGGCGTGGGATTAACCAGTGTCACAAATAACCAACCACCAGAATAAAGTGTTACATGTGACATAAAGAAGGCGGGTAAGAGGAAGGCAGGAAAGTATTATTTCTACCTGAAAACTCAAAAAGGGGTTCAGAAAGGGAAGCAGTATTTGACCTTCATCCAAAGCGGGGTGTGTCCACTGCAGCGCTGCGGGCCTTCTGGGCTGGGGCAGTCTGTGCTGGGGGCTGTCCTGGGCACCACCCCCTAGATGCCAGTAGCACCCCTCCCCAAGTCAGGTGTGTGCAGAGAGGACCAGTGTCCCTAGGGCACAAAATGCCTCCGGTGTGGAACCAGCAGTCCAAAGGCACAGACTAGACACACTCACATGGAAAGGGGGCAAGGGGCTCCCTCATCTTTTCAACTTTTCATTTTACCATTTTACTAAGTCAGCCAGCCCTGCCTGCCTCTGTATGTAATAATGAAAAGCTCTAGATGGTCTCTCTATTAAAAGAGAAGCAATTACTTCCAGCATTTCTTCCCCAAATAGGAATCACAGCAGCAGTTACAGATGAGCGGCTATCAGTCCTCACGCTGGGATGGACAAGGCATCAATTACAAGCAGTTTAAATGAATGAGCATCACAGATGGGACTTAAAACACTGGAAAGAGGGGAAAAATGAAGTTATACCTACACTAATTATTTAACATCCAAAACAGTGTTGTATTATTTTTCATCAGAAAAATGTCCTAAGCAGGATCTTGAAGACTTGGACCCATAAGTGCCTTCCAGCACCGCCCAGGTGTGGACAGAGCACCTGAGAGCATGTGGGAGCTCAGCTAGGCTCCTGTCGTCCTTTTGGGGAGCTCCAGCCGTGTGCCCCTGCAGGGACTTGCACTCAGGCTGGCGGGCTAAGCCCCCAGGGCTGGAGCTGCCTTATCACAGGGTCCCCTCCCTCATTACACCTGCACTAAGTCAGGATGACATCACTCCATCCTCTGCAAATGGGAACCACTGTTTAAATTACAGCAAGCTAGGGCTGGAAGAGATGTTAATTCAACCCATTTCACAGATAAAGCAGCTGACTCCACAGGAAGCCACCTGCCTGAGGCCACAGGAGAGAAGCAGAGAGGGCCCTCCACACAGTTATTGCAGGAGCCCAGAGGAAGCTCTAAAGCCACATGGGAAACTCTGATTCAATGGGCAGGCCAATAAGAAGTCTGAATTTCAAAAATATGCCCAGAAATGTCAGTTATGAGTAGATTCTCATTCCCAAACAAACAAAAAAAATATGTCTAAATGTCCTGGTGGTCTTTCTTGCAGTGTCAGGCAAAAGTGGCCGAAGATAAAATTAACTCAAAACAGACTTATCATATGATCCAGCAGTCTCACTCCTGGGCATATATATATGTGGAGGAAACTCTAATTCAAAAAGATACATGTGCCCCAATGTTCATAGCAGCATGATTTACAATAGCCAAGACAAGGAAGCAACCTAAATGTCCATCAACAGATGACTGGTTAAAGAAGTTGTAGTATATTTATACAATGGAATATTACTCAGCAATGAAAAAGAACGAAATAATGCTATTTAAGCTACATGGATAGACCTAGAGATTATCGTATTAGGTGAAGTAAGTCTGACAGAGAAAGACAAGGTGAAATAAATTTCACATATTTGTGGAATCTTAAAAAAATGACACAAATAAACTTATTTACAAAATGGAAACAGACTTGTAGACATAGAAAACAAACTTATGGTTATCGGAGGGAAAGGGAGTTCGGGATTTGAAGATACTACTATATATAAAACAGGTAAACAACAAGGTCCTACTGTAAAGCACAGGGAACTATATTCAATATCTTGTAGTAACGTATAATGAAAAAGAATATATATATATATGTATGTATGTGTGTGTAACTGAATCACTATACTGTATACCAGCATTGTAAATCAACTAAACTTCAATTAAAAAACAAAAGATGACATGAAAACCAAACCTGTCAACTGTCACTTCATGGAAACGAATATGAACACCCTTTGGTGTAGCAGCCATGGCAGCGCCCCTCTACGGTCACCCTTGCAGAACCGGGTGCGGCTGCAGCCGGGGGTCCTGCACGGATGCCCCCTCTCCTCCATCCAGCCTTCAGCTCTCTGTGGAGATGCAGCTGAGGAATCGGGAGGATTTAATCAAGGGCATCACATAACTTGCACCTGTCCCCCGAACAGCTGCAAAGAAGCTGGAGAATCTGTGTGGAGAAAACCCAAGAAATCCCTTCGGATGACCTAATCTCCTGAGTCTTCGAGTGCACGAGGGGCCTGTCCTACCAGCAACGTTCCCCTCCGTAGGATCCACCAGGAGGGATTCCTCTAATAATGACTCCTGCACTGTTGTCCTACAGACGCTAATCCAAACACAGGGAAGGGTCTGATCAGGACCCTCCTCACAGGCTCTGGAGTAGAAACAAAGACCAGGAGCCGTCAGGGATCAGCCACCTAACGTGTCTGACAACAGCTGGATGTTTACCAAGCTGGTCTTTAGGTCCATGGACCCCAAAGATTCGTAAAGTCCAGGACTTCAGTGCAAATAAAAATTGAGAACACAAATACTGCCCTGGGAGCTGTCCTCGGCGCTGTTACAAAACCACCGTCAAGAAAAGCCTGCTGGAACAAGAGTTACCACCACTGCATCCCATTTAAGACGTGGCTGCAGAGATACCTAGAAATCTTTCATCTGTGCCCAGGGGACTCCAAGGTTTGATATATTTTTCTCTAAATGCAGAAAACAACATGACTAAGATGCCTCTTCAAAGCCCAAATCCCCCCGACCCCAAATCTGCAGCAGGAGACACGTGACCGGTCTCCTGCCTTCATCAGCCAGTGTGTCACCAGCTCCATGTTCCCCAGACTCAGAGGAGAAACACTCCACGGTGCCTGGCGACAGCAGCCACCCCTTTGGTAGTCACCATTTGCATCAGAGCTCTGGGGGAGGAAGAAAAGAGGGTCACCAGGATCCTTTATGACACAGGAAAATGGAGGAGAACGGCCATGTCTTCTCATCTGTGTGCCGCACACCGGTCACCAGCAACCAGCGAGCAAAGAGCCGGTGGGAGGGGTTCCTGCCACAGGAAGACAGGGAGTGGGGGCAGGGGAACCCAGGGCTGGGTCTCTAGCCCAGATGAGTCGGGCAGCTATGAGCCTCTTTCCCTGGTTATGATGTTGGGCGATGCTTGCCTTCTTTAGAAAATCACCACTAACCCCAGAATCTTCCATGAAAAAGAGACAGACCAAGTGGGGAATGATCAAATGAATCTGCCATGGCCAGACAGCATACAGTACTCAGGACCTTCAGGGGCTCTCCCCTCCGACATCATCTCTGTCCCGAGGAGTGCTGCTAAACCGAGATCTGCCTGGTTCTGAACCAGCACAAAACTTTCCAAATTTGGAAAAGGAGGTTAATGACGCCTGATGTGCCCAGCGCTGGGCACCACTGTGGGTCAATCAAAGGCACCTTTTAAAAGCCTCATAACTACAAGGTGCTAGAGCCATCGAAGACGGTACTGGCTGTCCCGGCCACGAGTGATGCAGAGCCAGGATTTATGTGCCGTCCGGTTCCCTATGTCCCTGTCACTCCCTCACAGCCACTCTGCCCCAACAGGGACAGCCAGAGGAATCCAGTGTCCGCGTGGAGAACCAGGTCACACCTGCCTCCTCGACCCCAATGGCCCTTCCCAAGCTCCGGGGGGCTCCCTTCGCCACACCCTGACCTGGCACTGCCCGCCCGCCCGCCCTGGCCTCCAGCAGCCTGCTCTCCACCCGCAGCCTTCCATGCCACTGTCCTCTCCCCGAGAACATCCCCTACAGCTGTAAGAAGCTCTTTTTAACTCATCTTTTCCTACTCAATCCTGCAGACCCTTCTCTATCCAGCAAAGGCCAAGAGAGTCTCCCTGTCTACTCCAGCCACGGCCCTGCCAGCCTCTGATGCCTCTGAGTCACCCCCACCTCGGTCCATCCAAGCTCCAGCCCAATGGACTGACGCACCTCACAGTGTGTCCACGGACCAGCAGCATGCAGCGCCCACCCACACCCTGCGTCTCAGGAGACTCAGTACAAGGTCAAGGGTGGGGGCACCAAGTGGACTGCAGATGCTTGCAAGCCCCCTGCAGGCCCCCAGTGCAGCCCTGAGCCCCTCACCCCCTGCCCCATTCCAACTGCGCAAGCTTGCTGCCTTCCCAGAAAACGTCAGGGCACCAGGCCCTCTGGGAAGACTTCAGGCCAGTGCTCAGAGCTGCCTGGCTCTCGGGGCTCACCACCACACCCATCCCTCCCGCTCAGAGTTGGCAGCTGGACCCTGTACCATCAGTCACCACCATCTCCTCCAATTGGGCTGGGCCAGCACATAAAGCTGCTCAATTATCTCCCATGTAATTAAAAACAGAAACAAAGGCCTCTCCTCCATCTGCATGCCCTCGCCCTCCACCCCGCATCCTCCCCATTCCTGCAGGGTGCCCCCCACCTTATTTCCCATCCTCTTCACCCTCCACAACTGCTAGAGCGGGTGGGGCCCAGCTGCCCCACCCCTGGCCACCAGCCACTGCAATCAGACTTTTTGGGCACGATGCTACTCAGACCCCCAGAGACTCCCGTCACCGCTCCTCCACTGGTGCCCAGGCCCCAGACAGCCCCACCCACCCCGGCTGTACAGAGCAGCTCAGGGGCTAGGCTCTGGGGCCAGAATGATGCAAACCCCATGAGACTTCGTGAAATTGACCCTGAGTCTCGGCACGTGGTCTCACATGTGCAGTAAGGCGATGACCGTGGGGCTCCTGTGCCGCCCAAATATGATGGCACGTGGAGCAACCTGCCCCAGTGGGGAGAGCAAACATGCGTGGTCTGCTGCACCCCAGGGCTCTTCACTCTAACACCTCAAACTCCTTTGGAGTCCTGACCATGTCACATCCAGCCTCACCCCTGCCTCCTACTGGGGCCGCAGGATCAGCTAAATCCTCTCATCACTGGGCCCAGCGCACTCAGGAGTCTGTGTCCCACCCCACATAACTGTGCACACCCTGCTTGGTATCAGTCACCCTGCCCCAACTCGACACCTGACATTTCTAGAACCACCTCCCCCAGAAGACCAGGGTCCTTGGCACAGGGCCAGCAGAGCTTTATATCTGAACCCCAGCCCTTATCAGTGTTCTGCTTAATACATTCCACCTAATGGTTAACTTGACCGACCCACGTGGTTGACTGTGGCTGAGCTCTGGAAGGGAGCAGCAGTGCCTCGGTCACGTGATAAATAGCAGCAAGGACAGAGGACTTACTCGACCCCCCCACCATGCCCCTGTTTACACCGCTACACCACACAGCCGCCCCCACCCCCTCGAAGTTTATCTATGAAGTCTCCAGTGGTTAGGGAAAGAGGCAGAGAAGAGGCTGATTCATTTCTCCCCCTACCCCCAACCCCGGCCACAAAAATCCTCAGCTGCAGCTGATCTTGGGTGGCTGCCCCCGAGAAAAGTACCCCTCCCTGGGTGGAAAACACACAAACATGATGGGGGGTGGGGTTCCCGGAGTGTGACTGCCTGGGGAGAGTCTATCCCATAGCAGTAGCTTCATTTTAGGGAACAGGGTGCTGGTCAGAGAGGAGAGAGCTGGGAGCCTCAAGAAAGCACTCCTTGGAGGGACCCCCGGTAAGGCTGCATCTTCCCTGCCCTCTTTGGCCTGGCCACGCCCACCATGCTATTTGCAGCAGAGGCGGATTTGCCCAAGAGCCCCCAGCCATCCCTGGATGGAGGCGGTCAGCCAGTTCACCTGGATCCAGCTGCACGGGCCACCTGCGGGCACTGGGCCTCTTCTGAGAGAATGAAATGCAGGCGATTGATCCAAGTGCTTAGAACACCCACTAAGAAAGAGAACACCTGAAATACTTAGGACTCTTTGAAGGGAGAATAAGGGGGCTGAGCCCAGAGTTAACACAAGGGTCTAACAGCTCTTAGCACCCGGAACTTCAGACGTTCTCAAAATGATGATTTTCCCTTTTCCAATGGCACATTCAGGGAAGCTGTCAGGAGCAGTGGGCCCAGGACAGGCCCTCACAGTCTAAGAAGTCACCCACAGAGAGGGCCATGCTGCAAGTACCACCTCACTGCACCCAAACTGTCAAAGAATTTCCAGAGAAGCAATAGCTGTCACCGGAAATTTCTGGGCGCAAAAAAAAAAAAAGTGACATTAGGCAACAGAATGTTCCTGCAGAAGGCTTTGTTCTCAGGAAGGCTGTTTTCTGGAATTACAAGTTCATGCCCAAGGAAAGGCAACACTTGAAACGGCCATCCGTGAAAGTGAGCGGCCGGGACTCCCCACCCATGCACCCCAGTCCTCTGGAGCTTTCCAGCCTCCCCGGGCTGTGATCGAGTGCAGGGATGAACACGCGGCCTGCAGCCCGCTCACATCAGCCTCCCCCAGGCCAGGGCTCAGGGGCCTGGCCCACCTCCTGTTGCCAGGCCAGAGGCAGGTCTCCCCGGTGACAAAGAACTCAAAGGGCAGTGGTGTGGCCATTCTTTGCAAGCCATGCATGCAACACACTTTCAGTTTATCCACTCGCTTACAGACAAGATGGAAAAAAATATTTCACATTGACTAAAAGCTCCCAGGACCAAAGCCTAGTGTGTAGGGCTCCCGCCCATTAGAGGTTTAACCTCAGGCTTCAAAGATACCAGGCCACCAGCAGGGTGGGCAGGCCCACCCCCAACCCAGCGCTTAGAGCACTTTGGCCCCCTCCTTCTGAAGCCTAGGCCTCCCCTCACTGGGCCTCAAGGCTTAGACAGACCAGCCCTGGGCTCCTCTTCCCAATGGGACCCGGGCCAAGGCTGGAGGAGGGCAGACCATGGCCAGGCTCAGCCAGACGCATCACAGATGTTAACCAGTTCATCCATTTTATTCCCCAAATGCCCACACAAGGTACGTACTGTTAGCATCCCTATTTCAGAGATTTGGAAAGTAAGTCGCAGAGAGGTTGAAAGGTGCCCTGGATCTCCCAGTATAGGGTGGACCTGGACTTGAGCATTCTAAGTGCGCCCTGCCCCCCATCCCACTGTACCCAAGGGGTGTGGCTGGCCCCACACTGGGCCTCTGGACATGCAAAGGGAGACGGAGTGGAAGTTAGGATGGAGACAGGGCTTCACAAAACAAAGTCAGGTTACTTCATTTTGCTCTGCTGGGGGAGGTGGGCAAAGTGGTAAAAGACTTCAGAAGCAGGTAGGCAGACACACACACACACAGCCCCTCACCCAGTTTCAAGGGACGGGGCACAGAGAGTTCAAGGCAGACGGGGGTAAAACAGGGTTCCATTTCCTGTGAATCTCTAGGGACAAGGCACCACCAGTCCAGAGGTCAGGATTATCCCCAAGTGCCTGCCTCAAGCCTCCCCTTCCCTCCTGAGTCCTGAGAGAGGCTGAGCACAGCCCTCAGCACCCTCCCCGTCCCCTGCACTGGCTTTGAGTGGCCTTCTGCCTCCAACCAGACCCCAGGGCAGCTGGCATGGGAAAACCTAGGGCCTGAAATTCCCAAATCCACTGCCAGTCCATCTGATGAGCCCACCTCCTCCTGAGGACCCCACCTCCTCCTGAGGACCCCTCTCCCGCCCTCCCCAACCCTGTGTGCCTCCAGTGCCCTCTCACCCCTCCTCCTCCCCAGCCCTTGACCTCCATCCTGCGAGGTGGCAGGAAAGTCTGTCAACTGCAGGCCTCCCTTCCCTAAGCAGAAGTACTCACTTACGAAGCCACAATTCTCAGCATCAGACACACTCTGGATACAACCAGATCAGTACCAAGGCGCGGGCATGAGGAAAACCGTGCCTTTCTCAGGAGACACCCAGACCTTTTGCAGGTCTGTCAACTCAGTCCCTCCCAGGGTAACGTTAGCAGTGTTGTTTCTAAAGCAAAATCTTGTCACTTCTAATAACAGGAGACATTTATTTTGCGAATAGGAAATGGTGTGCACAAACAAGCAGAAATGCTTGCCAAGAGGGGTAAAGAAAAGGGTGAAGGAAAACGTCTGTAAGTGAGCAACTGGCTGCCAAGGCTGTAATGACCTTGGTGACGCAGACACAAAGTTCACAGGGGCTTCTGAAGCATCGCCGCCCTTGTCTGCTCGGCCTGCCATCACAAAGTACGCAGGCTTGGGGGCGTTAAACAGCAGCCCGTGCCTTCTCCCAGCTCTGGGGGGTAGAAGTCTGAGGCACGGTGTCGGCAGGGTTGACTTCCCCTGCATCCTCCCTCCCCGGCTCGCAGGTGGCGTTTCCCTCTGTGTCCTCACTCACAGCCTCTTCTCTCTGGGCCTGCGTCCTGATCCCCTCTCACTACACAGGACACCGGTCTTGTTAGATTAGGGCCCATCCCAGTGCTCTCACTGTAACTTAATAACCTCTTCAAAGGCCCTGTCTCCAAATGCAGTCACATTCTGAGGCACCGGGGGTGGGATTCCGGAAGAACAAACTCAGCTCACAGCATCATCAAGATACCATCATGTTTAACAAACAAGAGTGACAATTCCTAAGGAAGGGGTGCCTTCAGTGTATCACAGCCCCACTTGGATTTATGAAAGGCATCTGTCTCAGCAAAGCAGCCTTGACATCAGCGAGGCGCCGCACTGCTCAGCTCAGCTCCAGGTCACCTGGGCCCTACGTGGAGTCAGCAGTCACTAGTCGGTGACACTCAGGACTGAGAGAGACAAGCTCAGCCTCTTCTGGTGGGAAGAAGGCGTCTCACCTCCCAGCCTCGCTGCCATCCTCTCGGGGACACTAGGAAAATTGCCAGTACATGTGGGGCCTGGGGTTAGTCTGGCCTCTGACTCTGTCTGTGGATGCTCCTGGAGTCATTTAAAACCAGGTGTGTCTCACTCAAATATGAAACCATCACGCATGTGGTTGGTCAGCAACTTCAACCAGAGACCCCTGGCCCGGAGCAGAAAGAAACGTTTCTCCATTTCCTTTGTGGCCGTCAAGTTCAGGCTGCATCGCTCACTATGAGCAAATCAAGATTTCAGGCTTGAAACTCTGTTGTTTCTTCCTTTCCTTCCTTTTTTTTTTAATGTAGCCCTAAAAACAAGTGTGTGATGACTTGTGTATCACGTTCAAACCGCAGCATCTGTCTCCACAGTGGTAATAAGGCGCCAGGACAAACGAGAGCAGTGCCCTCTCCCACCCGGGGTCCTCATCAGCCAGCAGCAGGCGCGACGCCCCGACCCGGCCAGGCCAATGGGAAAAGCACGGCTGCGACGTCCTCACAGGGGAGATGACACGCCCTGGGCGGCCCCCCCCAACCCCTGGACACCGTGCTTCCTTCACCTGTCCGATGGCGTCTGTGCCGCCCTGCTAGTTACTCACAGGAACGTATCAAAGCCCCAGCTGCCTCGCCTCACTGGTAAATAAACAAACAGATGAACAAACCAACCTCATTACCCCTCCAAAAATTAAAAAGAAGAAAATGTAGTTTTATGTGTGTGTGTGCGTTAAGGCAGATTACTTTACACAAAGTCAGGAATCCTGCTCCAGGGTGACCAGGAAAGCAACACGGGAACCACCTGCTTCTCTCCACGGTAACTGGCTTGAGGAGCAGCTCACACATAGCCTGGCCTGAGAAGCATTTTAATTGTTATCAGTTGATCAGATAAAA
The DNA here is from genome assembly GCF_048564905.1 of Vicugna pacos. NCBI lineage: Eukaryota > Metazoa > Chordata > Mammalia > Artiodactyla > Camelidae > Vicugna > Vicugna pacos. Next base: position 92,315,732 of record NC_132991.1, on the reverse strand, counting down.
GCATTCAGCACTGGTCTGCTATCCCCATTAGCTTTCCCTTTGGAAGCTGAGGGCGGGGAGTGTAATACTGGTGAAATAAAGGGACGAGGATCAAAAGTAAAGGTGAGATGAGGCTGTGATGCTTCTGGACACCTAATGAATTCCATGTTCTCAAGTCCAGTATGAGTTAATTTTTAAAGCGCATGTCTGGTTTTAAATCTTTGTTGCCCTTGTGTGGAATGAACAAATGTTACTGTTATAACACAATTAAAAAAAAAGGTGGGGGGGGGGAATCACCCTGGGTACAGCAATTAATATTCTTCACTCATGAAAGAGCTTTGTTTGAAATTACATGATTCAATCAGAAAGTCATTTTCTTTCCAAGTGTGCTGGGCTTCCTATGTGAATGCAAATCATAGTGATAGAAATACAACATAAAGATTGAAAACGCACTGCTTACTCCTTACACATGTTTAAATTGGGTCCAGATATAGCTGTGAGAAGCAAGTCAGAGATCCTGATGGAATATGTGGGATATTTTATTCTCATTTTCTTGAGACCATTTGCCTCCATGAAAATAAAGCAGAGACCCAGGATGGAGACTTTTCAGATGAAGTCATCGTCAAGACTGTCATGTGGGAAGAGAAGAGACAGGGTCTTAAAAGTCCTGCAGGTCAGGATTAGAGTATGTCAACTTCAGGACTGGCCGGGGGGGGGGGGGGGGGGGACTACTGACTACCAACATCTAGCTCCTGTCACTTTAAATGTGTCACTGTCCTGCGATCGCGTCTTCTGCGCTAAGCCCACACGGGGACATCTGAGGACGACCTTGGACTGGGGGAACCACCCTTCACTCTGGTCTCCATCTCGGGACTGGGATGCGGCACCTATTAAAATGTTCCTTGTCATCATTCAATTAACAGTACACGTGATGCAGAATATTGCGCCCTTTTTTTTATTCCGTCATGTATCAAAATATTCAATTGGAAAGTCTGTTTCCTTCATCTTGCCATTGTTGTTACAAAGTTAAGCAACCCCAGCTGTCCAGGAAATACCACCGCAATGAACACATCATTGGGCAGAGAAGAATCAACTGAGGTTCCTGACAACCATCTCACAGGCTGGGGGAGAAAAGAGCCCACGTTACACTAAATATGCAGTTATGAATAAAATCCTACCCCACACCCCGCACTGCCTTTTATCACCTCATCACGGGCCAGATGGAAAGACGCGGCTGAAGAACGCTGATTATAATCTCTAGATAACTGTAACATGTTTCTTCTGGTTCTTTATCTGTATGTTCTAAAATTGACATGTACTGCTGTTAATAAGAAAGGCTACTTTTAATTTTTAAACTTGGATTTAAGTTAGCTTTTCAACGGTTTTGTTTATGCTCTGAGCAAAATAATGATTTTTTTAAAATCTATCTTTACCTCTGTCATCTCAAGCCGCCCACCTTTAAATCCTTCTTGGAATGCTTCCCCTTTGCTACCTAATCCATCCAATAATAAACAAGGGTGGGAGGAATCAGATAGAAGAGACCAGTGAACTTACACCACTTCTCCGTAAGTAGCAAGCAAAAGGGTACCCCACACAGTGGTTGGGTACCATTTCCGCCTTAAAGAGGAGGAAACAGGCCTAGAGAGGTCAAGTGCCTTGCCCAAGGATACGCAGCTAATGAGGGGGAACGAGGGGTTCCTGCCGGGTCAGGTGCCGCCAGCACCAGGCCCTGTCCCTCCCCTGCGCGGCGCTGCCGTCCCTGCGTCCTGGGGAAGGGGCACTCATTTCTCTTATACTTCTGTTTCTCCCCAGTATGTATGAGCCCTCTTCCCCGAGGTTTCAGCAATGCCTGTGCCATAAAACCGCGGGACCTCCTCTACTCCCATGCATACCTCTCCCCAGGCCCTCGGCAGAGCACTGTTCCCTGAAGATGGAATCAATGTTGTCACCCCAGACACATGATCAGGGAATTTGCTTAGGGCGGTGCCCCGAGGTTGAGTGAACCAACAGGGCGAGTGGAGGGCAGAGTCTCAGAGACGAAGGAACTGGGGGTGCCTCGGGCTGGGTGGGCAGGACCTCAACGTCTGATGGATGGAGGCTGAGGAGTGGCCAGGTGGCCTGGGTGGTGTCCCCTGATGAACATGGAAGCCATGCCCAGCCACAGGGGGCCAGGCTGGCTGCTCCCAAAGGAACATGCTTACAACATGTCAGTCAGGGAGCTCCCACAGGCCCTCCCTCCGCCTTCGGGAAGGCTGCCCGGCGAGTCTCTCGCTCAGTGAAGGCAAGCCCACCCCCGCTGGCAGGATCTACGGCTGCCATCACTCTGTATTTCTCTTCCGCTTAGGTAACCATCACAAAATTGAGCTCAGAAAACAACACGGTGCCCCAAACCCTAAGCATTTCACACCAGAAGACATTGTATAATGTAAGGCTAATCTTCATCAAGAGAAAACTTCCCATTGACGGGCTCTTGCCTTTAGTTACCCATCCATCCCTGCGGGCTGCTCTGTGTCCCTTCTGGAACAATCCAATGGTCAATGGATCGATCTGTTCCAGATCAACCCATCAACCATTGTGAGAGATCTCTTTCTTTAGCTGAGATTCCTAGAAGCATAATTCCTGGTCAGAGTGTACAAACCTTTTATCCATTCACATTTCCTAACTGCCTTCTAGAAAAGGTACATGGTCCCACCTCCCCATCATTATTGGGGGCGGGGCTCAATGTTGCCCCCAACACACAGGTCTGGTCACAGCCCCCCCCAACATGGCCATAGGAATGGACACGTCTATGTCATTGTCATGACTGATTTCAATCTTTGCTTGTCTGTCTAAACAATGGCACCTCAGATTAACTGGGTTTTGTCCCTTTACCTGTGGGAATCTTCACGGCTTTGTAATCTATTTGTACCAGCTCTTTGGACACCAGGAACAGCCATTTGTCTGTAACATTCCTCTGTGAATATGTTTTCCGTAACTTGTCAAAATACAGATCAGAGCACATGGAAAGCAAAGATTTTTGAGAACACTGCTATGCAGATATTCCGAGCATGGTTTTTCTCAGTGGTACCCGGCCTCTCCCAGTTGGCACTGCCCACAGAGCAGCTCCCATCTCGTCTCTGTCCTGGCGGGTCTTAAGGCCGCCAACAGTCACAGAGGCTGGGGTTCCTCTGGGGAACATGCTAGCTTTTCCCAGAGAATGTTCCTTTAATAAGTCTTTCTAGACTTTTGACTGTAGTTGAAGCTAAACTCACAGGCTTGTAATTTGCACAAACCATATTTTTTTTTCCTCCTTTGAAATGTGATATCCTTTCCGTGTTGAGTTTTCTGCGGCCTGCCTGCCAGGTAGTCTTCAGAACAGCAGGGCGGAGGGCAAGCTCACTGGCAAGAGCCCCCAGGACCTCAGAAGGTCCCAAGCCCCAGCGTGAGCCCGCAGCTCTGTGCTCTGTCTCTGCTGTGTCTCTGGTGCCTAGAACTGCCATGGAGAACAACCAACACGTAACAGATGGAGTCATGGGGTAGGGGATTGGCAGGGGGAGGGGGGTGTCACGGGTGAATGAATAAACTCACAGACCAACCCAGCTCCCAGGGCAGCATGGGGCTCCCTCACAATCTCCTCACTCCTCCCAGGTCTAAGCAAGGCTTATTTTCATCTTTTCCATCCTAAGATCACCCTCCAATCAAAAAGACATGTTTCTGATTGCCCACCAACGTGGTCATCCAGCTTGATTTACTGAACTCTGCTGCCTGGGAAACTCTATAAATTAACCCGAACTAGACATTAAAAAGCCACTACTTTGATGTAAAAGGCACTCCAGAGTAAATAATGAGAAGCCAGCCCATGATCTAATGGAAGAGCCAAAGTGCTTCTAATTGGTTTCATCTTAATCAGCCCCATGACATCTAGGCACATCCCAGATCCTTAAATTAGGGGGAGAGGGCACAGCTCAAGTGGTAGAGCACATGCTTAGCATGCCCGAGGTCCTGGGTTCAATCCCCAGCACCTCCTCTAAAAGTAAACAATTAAAACAAATTACCTCCCCAAAAAACAAAAACAGATCCTTAAATCAGTGACACCTGATGCACTGTATACTCCACAGAGCCCTCAAAATCCTGGAACCTGGGATCAGCAGTGCTCATCAAGATATACGTATTAGAAATGCAGACTCTCAGGCTCCACCTCAGACCCACTAAATCAGAATCTCTGGGAGGGGGGCCAGGAGTCTATCTCAAAAAGCCTCCAGATGCTTCTGACTTGCCCCAGACACGTGTGCAAAGCGCTGCCCCGGGACACAGAGCCCTGACATCTTTCCTGACATTTCTGTAACAGATCATTTTAGAGAAACACTTTAGCAAATGTCTTACAACTGCTTAGTAAAAAGCCAAACCTTCTTCTTTTCCCCACCCTTCCTGATTTCCCCTGAATTCTAGAAGAATGGTACATCATTTAAAGGATCACCAAAGGAACACATTTTAAAAAGACGTATGACAAGTGTGAAAGGCTTTTAAAATGGGAAAAAGTCAATGACGGAATATTGGAAAAACTAAAAGTCGCCTGGAAGTAGAGGCAGAGCTGTACCCAAAATGTCACTGAGACTCATTCTGTAAGAGAAAAATAAACATCTGCTGTGGACCCACCCCCTAGTGTAGACAGAACTGACCTCCTCCACCCCATAAAGTCTCTGGGCCCTGGAGCTCCCTGCCCAGTGACCACACCCACCTCCCTCCTGGGGCCACCTCCTCCAGGGAGTCCCCCTCCATCCCTCAACAAAAACACAACTAAATTCCAGTGCATGTCAAGGGTTTTAAAGAAGACTTCTGGACCCTCACAAAAGTCATACGGACCCGAGTCCTCCAAGATCCAAACAGAGGAGCCACTGTATTGATAGCACCACCAGGGCAACCTCAGTTGGACCGACAATGATCCTCATGAAAGTTAACGCTGCCCGGGGGGCTCAGAACACCGCAGGCAACGGGCATGTGCATTTTAGACCTGGCCATACTTAGCCCCCGTCCACTTTCGGAGGTGGGTCCCACTACCCCTCTCCTTTCTCTAAATAAAGGGTAGCGACCTGGAGGGGAGCCACTCAGTCACATGGCAGCGTGGGAGGGGAGGGTGCATATCTGAACCAGGTCAGACTGACTCCCAGATCCCTGCTCCGGACTTACAAGCCGGAGAACCAGGAGGAGGAGGCACGGATGTTCGGAGCTGCTTGGCGTGGACCAGCCCCTCCTTCCCTACTCTGGCTTTAGCACAGCGTGTGGGAAGGTGGCCCACTTCCCAGGTCCTGGCCCTGAGTCCCTCAGCTGCGGTTCTGCAGTGGTCTCTGCACCTGTCTTCGCGTGGCTCTAACTTTATGGCTACAAAACAGCATCGCTGTGAAGGGGGGAAGCGCTTTTCAGGCTGTGGCTGGATTCACGTGGGGAAGATCCTCTTTCCGGGGGAGAACCGCTCAGGGAGAGGCAACCTGGCCTCCAACCTTCTGGAGCCTCTGACTTAAGGCACTTAAATTTAAGCAAGTTTGAAACTGTCGTCTGCAGGCTCCTCACGGGTCCTCTTGACGCAGTTCTCCACACGAAGAGGGACAGGGATGGCCCATCCATGGTCCATCAGCCTGGATGCAGGACAAGTGCGCGGACATAGACTCAGGACCCATCGTTAAGCCACCAAGTGGGAAAAAAGGTCAGAAAAGAAACCAAAGCTCAGTGCCCAGGAGGGCAGAGGAGACGGAGGGGCTGGGGTTGCACAAAGACAGAAAAGAGAGATGAAAGCGTCACTGTGCCCACATGTTGGACACACAGAGCTAAAGCGTTCCCAACGCCCACCCATGACTGTGCGGGGCTTTCCAAGAATAAGGTCGGGGGCGGTCAAGATAAGAAGTGATTTGTGCTAATCTCAGTCACCCCTGTACTCTGGACCTTCCTTCATGACTGTATTTGGGTGTGGGAGTGGGGAGGTTGCAGTAACTAAAGGATTGAATTATTCTGAAATGGCCACAATCTGCTCTAAGCCAGGCTGAAGGGAGAAGCAGTGGCTGTGTGGTCCACGGGGAGGAAAAGGAGCCTAGGGGCCCCCACCTGGGCCCCCTCACACTGGTCAGCCTTGAGCCCGGACAATAAAGTGATGATGAGATGAGACTAAAACCTTTGTGGAAGTTCAGTCCAGACCTAAAATTCTACCAGGTTAATGCCAGGATTCCTATTGTAGGCTACGGCCACGTGAGTCCTTAGCCGAAAACCTCGATAAAGCAAGTTCACCAGCCTCTGTCTAATCTGAAATATTGAGGTTACCCAAGTGCCCCCCAGGTAAATATTTTCTCCCTGCTCAGCCAATCACTAGAACACTTTAATGGCAGGGTAGACCGCGATCAATTGTCAAGAGGACGATTACAAACTCATTTGGTGCGGCTGTGACCAGACATTTAACCAGCATCTTAAGACGCAAACAAAAAGCTGCCCTCTGTGTCGCCGGGCACTGTCCACTGTCAGAAAACAGGCCCCCAAGTCGACCTTCCATGACCTCACTCAGCTGACCCCCTTCAGGCTGGCTACATCTATCTTCGTGAGCAACTCCAGCCCACCTTTGCTTTGATGTACAGCTAATCACTCTTCCACTTTAATTCTACGTTCTTGCCCTGGGGTGATACACAGGTCCGAGATTAGGAGCCTCACACCTTGATCCGTGTTGCCTCCTCGCACTTAAATGTGTTCTACAGAGACATTCTTAGAAGAGCAAAGCCGACACACCATCAGAAATATTTCTATGCAAGTCAGTACATCAGAAATTGGGGTTCTCAATCAGTCGCTCATGGTGTACCCGTGGATGTGACCCCAGCTGGCGGGCTTCGTCCCCACCGTCCACGGTGCCCCATCGCGGCTTATTCAACAGGGACGTCTGAGTGGTTCCCTCCACATGGAGGGACTACAGTTGATCTCCAACTCGGGGGATGAAGATTCTGCAAGTGAATAGTTTCTTCCAGAGCAGAGAGGGGTGGCGAGTGACTCTCAGATACACGGGGCCTCCCTGGGGTTTCACGAGACTGACTCCTTGGAAACGCCTGTGTAAGCACCAGCAAGGACGAGTGATAAACATCAACATCGGACTCTCCGAGGAAGTCCCCGCAGACATACACACGTCGGCGGATGACCGTGAAACGAGAGACAGGACGTGCTGGCGACGTACTCCCCCCCCCCCCCCCGGTATTATCTAATCAGGAAGAAATCTGACTGCTCTTCCAGACTTTCTTCTCCCACCCTCTCATCCAGCCTCCAAGGACTCCATCCAGTACTTCCAACCACCTGCAGCGGAAACAGCTCAAATAATCCTACGACACCCTCAAGGCTGACTCTCCGTGGTCAGAAGGCTCCCCCTTTCCAGAACGGAGAGGCTGTTCTGCGGTCCAGCACCCCGTGTGTGGCTCGGGGCTCCACCTTCCTGTTCGGCCCCGACCTCCTCCACCACCCAGGCACAGACCAGGGCAGCGCACACCCCGGGCCCTGCCGCCTGCTTCCTTTGATTAGATCATCTGTTTGCTCTCAGAGGAAGATCACAGGATGCAGAAGAAGCCAGTGTGCTGGCTCAGACACTGGGACCCCGTGAAGAGGGAGCGTGATGGGAGAAATAAGTAGTGTTTTTTACAAAGACCAGTTATGTTTCAACAGTGAACTTCTCAGTTTCTAGCCAACTATCCAAAGAAAAGGAAACAGAATCTTGCCCAGACTGATATGCAAGGTAACTCCATCTGCGGATGGAGAGGGTAAATCCCGGACGGCTCCCCGGTAGAGACACTGTGGGCCTGACTGGGGAGCTAAACAGCCAGACGGCCCTTAATGTCGCAGAGAGAGGGTTTCCGGTTCCTTCCATTCCCCCTCCCCCTCCACTCCACTCTGACAAACACAATGAAAAGGTAACACGGGGAAAACTTTTCATGCTCTTTATCTTTTCCAAGAACCCATGTGTTCATGGGCCTTCCCCTCCCCAACAGGACGGCAGCAGGAAGAAGATGGGCCTACTCTGTGCCTTTCCCAATCCTCCTGATGGAATCTGCCACAAAAACTGATCCCAAGTCACTTTTTTCATCTAAAAGCAATAATCCTGTCTGCACTTCCTCATACAGAGCCTTGTGACTTCCTGAGGCCAAAGGACCCTGGCTGTGAGGAGGCCAGAGCCTGCCTGCCTTCAAGGGTGGGTCTGTCTCTGGACAGCTGGCCCCTGGGGACGCCTCTACCAACAGCTGTTCGGACACAGGGAGGGGAGAGAGGACAAGTTCAGGAACAACTGCTCACTGCAGTCCTGGCAAAACCAAGACCCAGATCCCCGTCCAGATGCCCGGGCTGTGGAAGGCTCTCCCGGAGGATGCGGGGACCACCCCTTCAGGTAAGTGCAGAAGGCCCCAGCCTCGGGTTTCTTGGGAAATCCCATCAAACGCCCCAAGCCTTGGTGATGAAAGAAACGCACAGGGGCAGGAATCCCACTGAGCAGGCCGTGAGCCAGGAGGCCTGAGGTGGGAGGGGCACACTGTGGAGGGGGCCACTTTGGGGCGACACTGAGGGAATTAACTGGGAAACACAGGCACGTGCATCGCCCTGGCCCCAGGAACCCAGGCGGGGACTTGAGGCTGAGCAGAGGCACAAGGTGCAAGAAGATGATGGAAGACATGACCCATCAAGAGCGAACAACCTACACGCTCACCGAAAAGGGGTCAAGGGCAGACAGACACACAGACAGACAGACGGAGGCACGTCTGAGAGAATCCTGGGCCACTATTAAAGTGACAACAGTGAGGGCTAAGCAGCATGGTGGAAATACTGACGGTAACTTCTACGCAGCATTTTCTTAAGGTCATCTCTGCACACAGAAGAGCACGGCCGGAGGAGGATGTGGGGAAATAAACACAGGTCACCTGTCAGGTTGGGGAAATCAGACTGGGGGTGGGGGGGGGGCATTATTCTCTAATGACTATTTCCTACAGCACAGTAACATCATATTATGGCAATAGGGTTGCTTATGAAATAGAAACAATGTGTGTTTTTTACATTTGGAGGACAAGTCACCGGAAGGAGGAGGCAAGAAAGCAAATCTCCGGAGGAAGACAGAGTAGCAGCAGGTTTTGAGCGAGACCAGCCGGCAGCCACGTGGGCAGGAAAGGAGCCCACGGCACCCAGGGGAACAGGGGCGCCACCAGCTCCACGGCTCCAGCTTCTTGACATTTACCAAAGCGCTGCTTGAGTCGCTGCCCTGGAATGCAGGGGAGGCATCTGACATGCACACACACAAAAGGCATTTCTTTCCTAATTACAAGTTTCCCTAAAACACAACCAAGACATATTTTTTTAAAAAAGAAGAAAAAGAATCCCACATTTTGGGGACATTCACATACTTCTATAGAGTTGTATCTGCCTGAACTGTAAGATCAGAGAGCGGTTTGTTTTTTTTTTGCCGGTCGCTACAAAGGACACAGCGTCCTTGGGCAAGAAACACTCAGAGGTAGACAGAGTCACTTCACCCACCTCAATCCAGCAAATCAGATCAGAACTCCAATCTTTCCAACCCACCAAACTTCTGAGAGTCCTTCAAGGGGAAAGGAACGAACCAGCCTCCCAAGTGACGTTCAAAAGGTTTGCCCACCACCACTCTTTAGAATTTGCCCCCAAGACATTCTTAAAAGATGACCGGAGAGTAAAAATGGTGGCAGGTAGGAGAATATAAAAGAGGCGAAGATGCCAGCCTGTCCCGTTCACAGCTTCTGCAGCCTTCGTTCCCAATCAGAGCACGTGATCACAGCCCTTCACTGTTTATGGACCAGAACTGCCAGGAGCAAGCAGGAGGCGCGGCTCCTGACTGGTCTCTCGTGAAGCTGAGCCTGTCCGTCTGCCAGCAGGGGAGATGGTTCTTTGCAGTTTTAGGATTTCTTAGCGTCCGAGTTCTGAGATGGGAACTTGCGATGTGGGAGGCGAGGCATAGTTCACTCCTTTTCTGGAAGAGAACCCTTCTGCTCCGCGTCCGGCCAGCCTCTCCCGACCCTCGAGCCCTTGAGGGGAAGAGCAGCACCTTCCCCCGGCCCAGGGCCATAATGGCCATTAGCAATCATTTTTCTTTTTTAACTGCACGGTAAACCAGCCAGAACCTTGGGAGATGGACCCGCTTGGATCTTGAAAAGAGGCAGGAGATGTCACAGCACCTTAAGGTCTCACAGCACGACGTCTCTGTCACCTGGGAATCTGGTCCCTGCCTGACAAGGCTGTCCACACCCAGCCCCCTTCGGGGTCGGCGGGGACGATCTTACCAGTGAGTGACGGTGTCAGTGCACCTTGGAGGGGGGAGAGGTTAAGTGCCTGTGAGCAGAGAAGTGGGGTCAGCTTGCCCAGGATGCTGGCAACCACCTCCTGGCAGGACACCAGAAACCAGTGGGGCTCCTCAAGTCAAGGGAAAATAGATGCGTTTTTGAGCAACCGAGGGTCCTGAACCCTGTAACAGACAAATCACCACCAGAAAGACACCGATTTCCCAAAAGGGAAATTGTCTATTCCTGACACTGCCAACTCCTGGAACCCGCAAGGCCTCGACAATAGCCCAGAAAGGGAGCTCCGGAACAGCTTAACAGGCCCGTGACGTGCTTTTCACAGCTCTGAGCAGCGCGGATGGCCCGGCAACAGGGGGTGAAGCAGGCTGCTTCTGATTTGACAGAAGGTGCAGTCAGACACGCTCTGCTGTTATCTGAGAGATTCCCTGTGATTCTTCCTCAAACAGGACACACCTCCCGGAGGTGCAGAGACACGGCAGACAGCCCCGCCAATACAGGCCAGGGAGTGCTGGGCGGATGGCGGGCAAGCCCCGGCCTCAGGAGACCGGAGACCGCCCCACGATGTCTGCACCTGCCATGAGCTCCTCCCTCATCACCCAGCAGGCGCTGAGCAAGCGCTCCGGCTGGAGAAATCCACTCCCCTCTCCGCCGCCTCCTCTTCTGCCCACCCTGGGAACACTGGGATTCTCCAGGACTCCATCCCAGGCCACACAGTCACCCTGGGTGAGTTCATCCACCCCCATGGCCTGCTCTCCGTCTCTGGATGACCTTCAGGCGGCTGGCCCCTGCTCAGATCGGAGCCTGAGGGCCAAGCACACAACCCCACTCAGCCGTCTCACAGGAGCCTCATACTCACAGAGGCATGGCCAGCTCATCCTGATCCCGCCCCCAAACTGAGTACCCCCAAGATCCACCCAACGCCCCAAGCCTCACTCCCACCCTCAACCTCGTCTCCACTAAATCCAATCCACCGTCGAGTGCTGGAGAAGCTCCTCTCAAATCTCTCCAAAATCTCCCCCTTCTCTCTGTCCCCAGCGCCATCATCTCAGGCCACTGGTTCTCAGCGGGACAGCTCATCCCCAGGGATCATTGGATCTGGATTGTCTGGAGACACTTTTGGTTGTCACAACTGGAAAAGGTTGCTACTGGCTTCTAATGGGTCGAGAGGCCAGGGATGCTGCCAAACCCTCTACAGTGCATAGGACAGGACCCCCAGCTCAAAGCGCCAGCACTGCCAAAGCTGAAAAACCCCATCTTAAGTCAGCACCAGCCTCTCCCAGATTACTACGTTTCCCAGCTGGTGCCCCCTCCTCCAGTCCCTGCTTTCCCAGCCACTTCTCCACAGGGAAGCCAGAGCCACCTGGGACTGCAGGACACACATGAGCACAAGGTTATTCTTCCCCGAATCCCAGAAAGCGAAGCCATCTCCCCATGGCCATTAACACTGCGGTGTTTTTCTTTCTGGTTTTTTATTTGGGCATATATCTAGATTTTTTAATTAAAAAAATTTTTTTTTCTTTTACAAAGTTGGGATAGTATTCAACCTACTATTTTGTACCTTGTTTTAAACATTTCCCCACGCCATTTTGAGGGCTACCTTTAATTAGACGACCAGTAACTGTTTTGTGCAGCACGCTCCACTCTTGCTCACTGAGTCAACGTTCGCAGAACACCCACTACGTGTGGCGCGCCAGACAAGACTCAGACACGGCACCTCCGGGCCCCCGCTCCCGGGGCTGCAGCCGTGACAGGGCCACCCTTGCCTTTCACGCTCGTAACATCCTTGGGCCAAACATGCTCATCAGGCCTTCCTCCCTATGTCACAGCTAAGGATGCGGCCCAGAGAGGCAGGAGAGTCGGTACTCAGCCCACAGAGCTCGGGTGCGACACGCCACCCAGCATGCTGGCGGCCCAGCCACCTCCTCCTCCTCCATGACGTGGCTCTTCCTCTTGCCTTTGAAACATGCCGCCCTCTGGACCTGGAGCTTCCATCTTCACGTTCCTCCTGAAAATGATTACATTCTGAGAGCCCATGAGATGCCGGACAAGTCACAGCCCTAGAAGGCAGGTCTCATCTTCACTTTACAGACAAAGAAACCAGGACCGAGAGCACCGGCCACACACAACGTGCCAAGTCACAGAGCGAGTTGGGCGGCAGGTCCCCGGGGCAGCTGGGTTTAAGACATCAGACTGAGAAATGTCTGGTCGCACAGTCCCGGGGGCTGGAAGTCCAGCAATGTCTCTGCAGGGCTGGTTCCTTCTGAGGCTGCGAGGGAGAAGCCAGTCCAGGCCTCTTCCCTGTTTCTGGGACTTTGCTGGCATCTCTGCGGCTCTTTAGCTTGGAGGTCTCTGCACCCACCTTCATGTGGTGTTCTCCCGTGATGCGCCGGTATCTCCAAACGTCACCTTTCTAGAAGGACACCAGTCATATCAGACTAGGGCCCATCCAACTCCAGTCTGACTTCATCTCAGCTAATCACACCGGCAAGGACCTCATTTCCAAAGAAGACCACTTTCTGAGGTTCCAGGGGTCAGGATTTCAACACACAGATTTTTGAGGGGACAAAATCCAACCCTTACCGAGTGGTGGCACAGGATTCGGTCAGGCTGACTCACCTCCAAGCCAGTGAAGCCTTGGAAAAGCTGGTGTGGAGGGTCCCAGAGGACGGGCCGTCTAGGAGTGGGTGCTCCAGCCCCTGGAAGGGGAGGGCTTGGCCGTGGACAAGGCCTCTTCCACCCCCAACATTTACCTAGAGGGCTGGACACCCACCTCCCTTTCCACAGTCATGACCATTTCCACAGTCCAAGAGCTCTCCCTTCACGGTCCTTCCCTGGGTCCAGCGTTCCTGCAGAAACCCACCGGGGTGTGTTTATTCTTTAGAACAGCCACCCCAGAAGCACAGTTCACAGGACGCACCCCGTCCTGCTGCACGAGGCCGAAGCCCTGCAATGGTGCCCCCCCCCCAAAGACACAAAGCACTTGCTTGAAGAAAAGTACAACTGAGATGGGGTTAATCCTCCAGGGTTAACCTTATTCTTCAGAACCCTTTTCCCGGTAAGATGAGATTTCAAAGCACTGAAAGGAAAACGTCCGTGTTCTCCGCAGAACACCGTCCCTCGGAGGTCCCTACCCCACACACCCACCTCCCCGGCTGGGCTCCCTGGGGCACGGCTTTGGTGGGGAGACTGGAAAGCTCTGGAAAAGGCCCCACAGACAACTCTGACATCTACTCCAGAGCAGCCACTCACCTCGATTCTAAAATGAAACCCACGTGCTTCGTCGCCTCTGCCTTCTTGTGTCTCAGAGAGTGAACCCACTGCTGCCAAATCATTTCAAAGAATCCCAGAAACTGGAAGTTCCTGCATGACCGTGGAAGGGTTCATGCACTTCACACACCTAATGACTGCACCAAACCTTCAGAGCAACCTGTCTTCCCAGGGGGGCCTGTGGCCAGGGTCACACTCTGTCAGGCAGAGAAAAGGAGAAACGGCAGAAATGCCCGCATCCCACAGAACGCGGGGGTGCAGCAGGGGCGCGGTGGCGGGTGACCTCACCTCCTTCCTCGATGACCTTGGGCAGCGTTCCGCCCCGTTCCCAGGGGCAGGTCTAAGGACTTAGCCACAGCCATGCAGCCAGGCTGGAAGGTCAGGATTCAAACTCAGGACACCCGCTGCTTACACCCAAGCTCACGGCCCAGGTGCCTCCTGACCACAGGCCCCAGGGCAGGACGTTACTGCACGTGAGTCCCCATCAGGGAAGGAGCGTTCTCGCTTCAGAGCAGAAGGTTCTGGACGTGAGGCGGTCACAGGAAATCCACGTAGGCCTGACAACACAGCTGGCCACCGTGTTCACACTTCAGAGGAATTCAGGGAGGAGGTGGGGTGGGTAGGGGGGCTTTTGCTCTGTCCATTCATTTTTTTTTAATTTTTAATTTAAATTTAAATTTTTTTTTTAACAGAGACACTGGGGATTGAGCCCAGGACCTCGTGCATGCTAAGCACAGGCTCTACCACTGAGTTCTCCCCTCCCCTCCAATCATTTATCTGAAAAAAGGTGCAGTGCCCCCAAAGATGAGCCAAAGCTCTTTTAGCACAAAACAAAGGCCCCCTCACTGCAGATTCAAAGCTCTTTTTAACGCTTTGAAAAGATTGTATTCTGACCAAAATAAGAACGAGCATTCTCTGTTTGAATTGCAGGCCTAAAGTGAGAAGAGGGAGAAATCTGATGAAGGAGCGGCCACAAAAGCAGGGGCCTCGAGCCTCACTCGGGGCGGGGCTGCTGAGGAAGGGCTGGCCGACACGTGCAAACTTGCAGAGAAGGCTCCCCTAACCCTCAGGAAGGCTCAGCCTTTCCCCACCAGCCTCAGCGTCTTGGACACAGCTGGTCCACAGCACAAGGTGGTGGAACTGATTACAGACAGGTTTAATTCACGGCCTGAGAGACTCGGCTTCGACACGAGAAATAACTTTCTGATGGACAGTTTCTAGGTTCCAGTTCCCGTGAGAAGCTGTAAACGAGCTACTTCTGCTGGGATGAGTCCCATCTCAGGGACGCCCAAGGGGACCTTGCAAAGCCAGGGCTCTATTGTTCTACACGTGCCACACTCAGGGGCTGTAATCATGACAATGACACTGCTGTTCGCCTCCAAGACTCTTAAGGACGTGGAGATGAAATGTGAACATACATCCACAGCCACCTTGTTTACACACAGACCTCTCAAAAGCAGAACTTTCCTCCAGCAACGCGCCAGCGCAAACTCATACAATAAATTACTCCCAGGACCCAAAGGAGAAATTCAAGAGAGAGACACAATTGTGGGAAAGTCGAGGGAAAAGCCCCACCATTTGTCTCAAAGCCGCAGCTGCTTCTTTCAGTCCCAAGGCTCAGCACACGTGCACGGCCCCCCACGCCCGAGGCTTTGAGAAACTCAGGGCGCCAGGCTGCGGCGTTTGCCGGCGGGGGGGGGGGGGGGGGTGCTCAGGCAAAGCCAAGCTCAGACGCCCTCCAGGCTCGCCCAGGGTGAGGGGGAAGCCTGCACACTGGGCTTCTGATGTTTAAGGAAACAGAGATGCCCCCTGCACAGGCAGGGCCAGGCAGGGCTTCCAACACCGCTGTCTCTGTTTTCCAGCAGCTGAGTTCCTGCACCCTCCCCTAAAACAATGATGTCCATCCAAACAGGAACATCAACGCGACAGCGCATGTTACAAGCTTCCACCGACACGCCACCCGGCACCGCGAAGGGAAGGCCGGGCAGATGAACAGGCTACCCTTCCAGCTTGCGTGCCTCCTGATTAAATCGGTGGGTGCTGTTTTGCAGCAGCAATGTGACCACCTAAACAGCGGGCGAGATGGCAGAGCCTCGGCCCACAGGGAAGCCAGGTGCAACTAGAAACACAGAAGCATCCGGAGGTTCTGGCTTGCCGCCATGCTGGGTTTCAGCTCAGAAAACCAGCCACGTAGAACCTGACTGTCAGCAGAGGGCTCCAGACCGTCCCAGGTGTATTCACGATCAGCCAGCTCACAGCAGCCTGTATCGTTCGCAAAGTTCCCCGTGGCTGCAGTTCTCACGGAGATGGTGAAGCAGGGAATCCAGGGGCAGGGCAGAGGGAAGCCTGGGGACTCTTCCCTAACAAGGCCCCCAGACCCCAAGCGTGGCCTGTGTGTGGCTTGGCCACAGCCAGGTAGTCCCCTGGGAACTCCGCTCAGTGGGTGAGATCTGAAGTCAGAAAGACCACTTGTTAATGCATCTGAAGACACGTAACTGCCGGGGCAGCCCACCTCTCCAGCCTTGCAGACAACACGTTCTCACCTTGTGTATTAATTGGAATCATCCAGCCACAAGTAACCGAAAACCCCAAAGAACAGTGGCCTAAACCAGACAAAAGGCAGTCCTCTCCCAGATTAATGCGAGTGCAGGTGGGCTGTCCCAGGTGAGGCTGGGGGTTCCACACATCTGGACCCCTTCCAATCCCAACATGGCCACCATCGTCCGGGGTCCAAGGGGGGGTGTCGGGGGGAGGGGTTAAAGAGACCCGCCCACTCTCTTGTAACCCGGTCTTCCAGAGGCGGCCATATAATGCCTCCAGCTGCATCTCAGGGTTGTGGCCACACCCAACCGCAAGAGAGGCTGCTGGGTCTTCATTCTGGGCCCGGCAGGTGAGGGCCGGTACTAACCACCACCTGAACTCGATTAGCATTTCCCATCCATCACAGGGGCTTCTAAGCATCTTTTCACGCATCCCTCACTGAATCTTCACTGCGACCGTGATGCGTGGCTATTACAGCCCCCCTTCCAGCTGAGGGCGCCGAGGCACAGAGAGGCCCTGACCGCTCACACAGAAGCCCAGCCCCGGGGGCTGGGTGGAGGGCTTACTGCGCGCCCTAGCATGGCCGCCCCTCCCGGAAAGAAGCAAACCAAGGGAGACCAGCCGTCCAGGAGGGGTGCTCTCTGAGCCCAGGGACCTCCACCACCGCAGGTACAACAGGGGCCACATGGTTTGGCCCTTGGGGTACAGGCAGGCCTCTCTCAACCAACGGTGCCCAGCCAACCAGAGCAGCCTGCCCCCCTCCCTCACCCAGCATCTCCTTGGCCACTTCCCACAGCCTAGCTGGTCACAGTTGGGCAACCCATCACCCTTCCCTGCCCCACCCCGTGCTCAAAGTGTAGCTTTTTCAGATTAATTCTCCTAAAGCACCCTTTGCAAGTCTCTGGGGGACACTCTTTCACTGCCCCCCAGGGTCTGGCAGCATCAGAATCAATTCGGCTCTTTACACATTAGAACAGAACCTGAGCCTCTTCCGTGTGCGTTTATTTGTAGGTGTGATGAGCCCTCGTGACGTCGGCCACCTTCCTTTGCATTTTCCCTTGGGGGCCGCCCTGGGAGCCAAGCTTTGCCAACACGCTTGCATAAGAAGGAGCTAGACTGTGGGCCCTGTCAAAATATTTTTTGACAGGCCAGAGATGCGTTTTATGACATGATTCGCAGTTACCAGGGAATGTGTTCACAATATGCTTCCACAATCTGCCCAGCTCTCAGAGGCAGGCTCTTTGTTTTGATCAGGCTGTGTGCGGGCTGTCACTCAGGTTCATACATTATGCAGCCCCGGCAGCGAGCTGGGGCAGCACGCAGGCCTGGGTTCGAATAATTGGGAGGAGGACCGAGAGCGGAGGCGGCAGAGCTGAGCGTTGCCATGGCGGCGGCCGGGATGCTCGGATGAAGGACAAGCGTGCCTCCACCAGAGCCGCCGCATAGCCAAACAGCATCGATACGGGGAAGGAGCAGACGCACTGAACGTGCAAACTGAGGCATGACGCAGCCTGCCGCTTCCCCCAGCCTGCCCCAGATCCTTCAACAGACACGGTGGGTGCACATACCACACAGATGTGCCGCACTGTAACATGACACAGGAAATGCCTGTGCCCTAAGGCGACAAAGTCCTATCTCAACCGTCTCACAAAAAAATAGCACACAGAAAAATGTTTGGCAGAAATTCCTCCAAAATATAACAATGATGTGTAACAGGATGCCAGGCTTCCAGAAAATAACTTTTCTTTCAACGTGTGTCTTATTTGAAAAAATACAACACAAAATCCTCCGACAGTTCTCTACTTTAAAGTTTCATATTCGTGTATTGCTATTCTAACAAAAGAACAATGAAACAGTCCACACACAGTGATGCAATGGCTAACAGTGGCTTCAGGAGCTACTTTGGATTAATAAGGTTTCATAAAACCCCCCTGGAGGAATGGTTATCTGCCTTCCATGACGTCTGTCCACATCAGATTATCAGCCGTGGTCCCCACGCTGCATGCGCGGTCCCCATCCCAGAGGTGCTCCTCCCGCACGTCTGTCCTGTTTACCTTCTCCGGAGGCAGCACCCCAGCCGGCCTGACTTCCTCCCGCTCCCAGAACCTCGCCTCACCACACCTCACTTAAGAGGGCCACAAGGGCTCGCCCACCTTCCCTGCACACCCTGTCTCCACCTTCCCTGCTCTCTGGGGATGTCCACCTGCTCACCTCTCCACCCAGACCACACCTCCAGGCTTCCCTTCTGCCAAGCCCACCCCCAGGAATCCAGCCAAGCACTCCCCTCTCCGGCCCCACCTCATCCAGCCAGGGCTTCCCTGCCCGGTGTCCTGGACACCCACAGCGGGGATCTGGCTCCACGTCCTCCACTCCAACAGCAGCTCCACTGCAGGCAGCCAGAGTGAGGCCACAGGAAGAACTCTTCTTTGAAAGGACTGGAGGGGACACTACGGCCGTTCCCAGCAGCGCTTTCCTCCATCTGCCCCGACTGACCTTCCCGGGAGTCACTGAGCGCCGGACCCGCCCGGACCCGCCCGGAATCCTGTGCTCCCCTCCCCCCACCAGACCTGAGCCGGAAGATGCTCGCCCAGCAAGCGAGGGAGGGCTCGGCCGACCTCCCACGTGGGTCAAGGACACGGTGCCCCCACCCGCCGGGTCATCCCTCCCTTCCTTTCCAGCAAGCATGTCCTGGTCGCAAGTCTACACTGCCTCCCTCCAGTCAAGAAGATTTCAGGACACATTTTTCTAGTCCTGACCCCACGCTCATCATGTTCTGGCCAGAACTCAAAAGTAGTACATTCAAACCACTGAGAAAAACTCCCCGAAAACAAAACAAAACAAAACAAAACCACCCTCAGCCATAAACGTGGGCCTCAGTACTGCGTTGTCCTGAATGGGAATATTGCAACGGTGGCTGAAGGCTCGGGCAGGGGCACGTCATCTTACTGCGACCTCCCTGGATCCGTCAGCAGGTGCTGCCATGGCCCCACGATAAAGAACAGAGCTGGGCTTGGCACCTCGATGGCCACCACGCGGGGCCGCGGAGATCAGCACGCCCAGCAGAGGAACCCAAACAGCCCACGGCCACTGTCAGACCAGAGAAAGGGCTCAGCTCCCCCCTCAAGACTGAGCGCTTTTCCTAGAAGAGCATCACAACATCACCTTAAAGAACAGCGTGGTCCAGGGTGAAATTCTGCTTTATGAGAGCAATGAAAGCAAACCCAGCACACCTACATGGTGGTTGGACCCTGTTCTACTGGATTTCAAACATCAAATCCGTTAGAACCCCTAAGAACAGAGGTTAACAAGCAACGGCCCATCAGCCACATCCAGCCCGACACGTGTTTTTGTGAATCCAGTTTTGCCCGTGCGTCTGCATGCTTTGCACAAGGCACTGGGGAGGCTGCTACAGGTCCGCACCACCCGGCCCTCCCCAGGGAGCGTCTGCTGGCCTCTGCAGAACTCCACTTCAACTACACTTTGGTCCTCAGAAAAGAAATCTTTAATATCATTCAAGCTACATCTTTTTAAACAACTTTACTTACATAATATGTAACTGTTGAGAAAGGAGGAATGTATATTTCAGAAAAAAATAAAAGGGGAACAAAATTGCCCATAAAACCTGCCACCACAAGCACTACCATCCTGGCGTGCGTCCCTCTGCGTCTCCAGGTAACACGTGTCCTTTTCAGAAAAGATGACATGACCCTACACATCAGGCGCTCGCGGAGCCCCGGGCCCTGCACCAGGCCCAACCTGAATCTTGCCACTTATCCAACACATGAGCTTTAAAGGGACAGCGTGCACGCTGTCTTCAGTTATTTCCGCCTGCGACACAGACACAAACACGAACATTCCCATTTTCCCAGTTTTTCACTCTGATGTAACAGAGCAACAAATACCTGTGCAATCTTTTTACAAACATCTCTGCTAATACTCTGCTCTCCTCTAACACCCCCCCCGTGGGATTTCCAGATCAAAGGTGTGTGAACGCTTTCACACACCCCATCTAGAAAAAGCCAGTGTTAATGTTTGAATAGAGGAGGTGCCGCCTGACGTCCGCCACGGTCTCCTCTCTGGATTTTACTACTTGGACCACTGAATACTTCCAACAAGGAGGACAGAAGGTTCTCTCAACGGTTAAGACGTGTCTTTTCAGCAGGGGTCACTTGGGATGGCGGCTGCGGAGCTGGCTGCTGGCCGCGGCTCTGCGCTCCTCTGTTAGTAATTAGCGGTGACGGCCCCCCGGGGGCGTGCCTGTGGACACACTCGGTGTGACCTAACTTCTCCATGAGGCAGCTCGCATCGGAATTATCTTTAAAACGGAAACAAAATATTCCTCCTGGGTACTACGTGACCTTGTGTCATGTTACAGATACTAAGTGTTTCATAAATACTGAGAAACACTATAGTACTCCAGAAAACTTTGACACAGAAAGTAATAACAGAGCGGGGCAGAGGGCAGAGGGGCGTCATTCACTCAGAGAAAATGCCCACAGTGAGGGAAGGGGCGAGGGCCAAAGGCCAAGAAATACACCCAAGCGTGTGGCTGGCAGGCCTCCAGGAGGGCAGGCTCGTCCCAGACCTACAGCCCAGCATCCCGACCTTCCGTCCATGCCCAGCCTTGCTGGGAGGACCACAGTGCCTGCAGCCGGCCTGGGAGCACTGGCGTGGGGACCCAGGAGAACAGCGACAGGAACAGAAAAGGTACCGCGGGAGGGGCTGAGACAAGGTCCTGCCTGACCCAGGGCGGCTCAGGTCACCCTGAAACCTCGAAGCAGTAACGCTCAAAGCCGCCACGTGCAGAACGAGCGAAGTCTCATAACCCCCTATTTCCAAATGAACTAATTTTCCATTCCCAAAACACGTTTGGCTAATGTTTACCCGAGCTGGCACGGAGCAACACAAATTTTGCTCTGCGGGCTGCCGCCCATAGATTTCCGCGTTGTGCGCAACATTCTCCATCAGCAAGCGGAGGTCAGCCGGCAGAGCACGCACCAATCCCCAAGGCAGTCAGTCAATTCGGATGCACTGTTTCTGCAGCTGCATTAAAAGTTCCAAAAAAAAAAAAACAGGAAAGGCCCATTTATGTAAAAATATCACAGCTGTGGCAATCGACAGGAAAACGGGCACAGCCATCGACCCCCGTTCTATTCCCCTCCCCCTCCCTCCAGGCCCAGGCGGGTCCCAGCCCACCAAGACCTATGTCTTCCTTGGTCCCACATCCCCTTCCTTGAAGCAAGGCTGCCCGGCAGAAGAGGCCAGGTATATCACAATGTGCTTCTTACAGTGATGGCAGGAGACCAGGTGGGTCATAATTTACTTCCTACGGGATTGTCCAAGTGTGTGTATGTGCAGGAAGCAACAGGTGTGTGTTTCCTGAAATCTCACTGCAAACGGGGTTTGGGGTAGAGCAGTCAGCACTGAGAACACAGCCTGGCCCACAGCAGTGCTTAGTAAACTTTAACTAATATGGTCCAAACGATCCTGTGCGAGTGGCCACAGACGTCCTGCTTCTGTCCTGGCTGGGGCCCCCAGTTACATGGGTCTGGTTTTGCAAACCAACCAGGGGTCAAAGTTGACTCTGGTTAGTCTACAGATGGGACCCTCGGAGCTCAGTTAAAGAAAGCGCAGCCAGGGCCACCGCCGTCCTCTCCGACAACTGTCATCAGACCACGCTCACCTGGCTCTGCAGACATAAGGTCTGGTTTCCATTCACCAACCGGGGTGCACATGGGCACACAGGTGAGAGGAGAGGGCTGTCACAGAGCCACAGGAGCCCTGCAGGTGAGGATGCTACGGACCACCAACTGGCCAGAGAGTGTACGAGACAATTAACTCTCTCATTCCAGAGCCCACTGCCTGTCTAGACCAGTGAACACTGTAAAGCCCGCAGGAGAGCAGGGTGGCTGGGACACGGATCACTCCGGGTGCTGTGTTCTCAGAGTCAGAAGAGGAACATCAGCTCTGAACCTACTTCTACTGGGTCCTATTTTGTGTAGCAAACAAACAAAATAAACCAAGAAGGTTTCATCATTTTGGATGGCTTTCTGTCCACCTGCAATCCACTGGCTACACACCAAGGAAAGGTTAAGGCCTTCTAACACAGTGAGCAGGATTTCACGTTGGACAGCAGCAAGCTGACCGCAAGCTGGAGAGGAATTTTAAATTCTGCTTCATCTGCAGCAAGGAAAGGGCCCGAGTCTGTAAGAGGCAACCGGAAAGAAATGTCCACAAAGCGGGCCGGGGCGCCTGAGCAGCACGACCTGACCACGCTGGGTACCAGCAGCACCTCCTGGGGTGAGGGGTGGCAATCCCGTGCTCCCTCCCGCCACCCTGGGAGCACCTCCAAAGTAACAGCCGCGGCTCTTCCATCCCCAAAAACTCGGGACATAAGCCCACAGCAGAGAGCGGGCACTCCGACCACCAGTGCAAGACGGAGCAGAGGACACAGACGGCCCACCTTGGTGTCGGGGAGATCAGAGGGGGCGCTGAGACCGAGCCAGAGAAGCCTCCAAGGGCACGAGGGGCAGGGGGCCACCAGGGTCCAGGGAACCGGACATGAGACACAAGGGGCCCCTGAGGAAGTGGGCAAGATGGCCTGACATAGACGTTCTCACTACAGACTGCTAAGAATACGGGGTGCCCTGAAGAAGAAGGATGAGGGTGGCAGCAGGTGCTCTCACTCTGGACCCGGAATGGTCCCACCCACACGCTCACTTCTTTCAAGCCTCCCCCGACTCTGGGAAGGAGGGACTTACAACACGCCCATTTTGTTGACACAGATGCAGAAGCTGAGGCACACAGAAATTAAGCAACTCTCCGAGGTACCCCCCCATCAAGCGTAGAGCCGAGATTCAAATGGAGCCCCGACCTCACCCCTTCTCCATCAGAGGGGAGGGGCACCAACCACTGTCAGGAATTGTCCACCACAACGGAGAGGAAACCAGAGCAAATTCAAGATTCCCTCACCCTCATATCCAACAAGCCATGACACAGCACTTGCTGGGTGTAGCTCAGTGGCAAAGTGCATACCTGGCATGCACGAGGTCCTGGTTCGATCCCCAGGACCTCCATTAAAATAAATAAGCCTAATTACCTCCCCCCAACAAAGCAAAAAAATTAAAAACAAGTAAGAAAATAAAGCACCTGCTGGGGGCTGGATCCTGGTCCAGGTGCTGGGGCACAGCAACAGACAGCCCCCCCCACCCCGGATCACACACTCCATCCAGCGGGCAGAGAAACCAACACCGTGCATCAGGGTGGGACGTTCCATGGAGAACCACGAGGCAGGCTAAGCAGAGGGGCTGTGGCGGGGACCAGAGCGGCTGCCGTCGAGGCCAGGGGAAGTGGGGGCTGGGCCCCAAGAATATCAGAGGGCAGTAGGGAGGGGAGCCAGTGCACAACGCCCATGGGCAAGAGCGTGCCTTGGTCATGTGAAAGGGGAGCAGGATAACCAGCCAGGTGAGAGCAGAGGTGAGGGTGGTGCCTGGAAAACTAGGGGGAGGTTTTGGCCGGAGAGGGTCACGCCTGACCTGGGCTTGAGGGCTCCCCCAGGCTGCTATGGGGAGAACATTCCAGCCTTAGCTAGAAGCCTGCAGCGGGACCCACTGAGTGATGCTCTGCCCAGGAAGGACCAGGACACTGACAGCTGCTTCCCAGCAGGTGAGGCATCTCAGCCTGGGGCATGGAGGCCTTCAGGTGCCGCCAGGGAGGTCCCCACACAGCCCAGCGCAGGTGCTGCAGAGACCAGGAAGGCAGCACGGTGTCCCTCCTGGGGATACGGCGAGTACAACATAGTTCTCCTTGGGACGTGTCACCAAAGGCAGCCAGCCCAGCAGACACCGCGCTCAGCAACACTGAGTCCAGCACACTCAGGCCATGCAGCACGGACAAAGGCTGACCGGGTAGGGCAGAGAGGGGCCCGCCACGCCATGTGGAAGGAACCGTCACATGTCTGGGCCCTGAAGGCGATGGACACGTGAGCTGCGGGGACAGTGAGCACGTCCAGGAGTAAGTCCCCAAGCCTACTGTCTCGTGTCTCACTGCTGCTCCAACAAAGTACACAACTCAGTGGCTTAAAACAACATAGTCTGAAGCTGGTTCTGGCTAAAATGAAGATGCCTGCAGGGCTGCACTCCTCCTGGAGGCTTCTTGCCCTTTCCAGCTTCTAGGGACAGACCTTATTTGGGGGATCACGGCTCCATCAGTCCAACTTCTGTATCCGTCTTCACCTCTCCTCCTCTGCCCAACCCTCCTGCCTCCTCTTGCAAAGACCCCCTGTGATTACACTGGGCCCACCCGGATAATCCAGGATAATCTTCCCATCGACTGGGCCTTATTTTAATCACTTCAGCAAAAATCCCTTTTACCATGTTGGGTCACCTCTCTGCAGGATTCAGGGATTAGGATGTGAACATCTTTGGGGGCCATTATTCTGTGTCCCAGACTTACTTTCCCAGGTTTTCTTTCTTTCTTTTTTTTTTTTTTTTTTTTTGCTTAGTTTTGTTTCGTTTTTCTTTTGGTGAGGATTAGATGAGACTATACTTAACCAGAGCTTGACAAAATTTAAATATTACTATCAAGAGCTTATTGGTAACAGTGATTAACAGACAGCATGGAAATTAAGTCTTCTCATTTTAAGCTTTTATGGTCCGCTGTTAAATGGAAGCTTAATGATGGGGGGTCTTATTAATGTAAAAAAGATAAAAACAATTAAAGCCTTGTTAGTCCATAAACCAGTACTTTGAAGCTTGCGGATTTGTGCTTGAATTGTGCCTGAAAACTTCTGCATTAATGTAAAATGGGTCTCCAGAAAAGGAAAAGTGAGAGAAGAAACAGACTGCAGGGAGCCAATTAAGCCAGACAGATCAGGGCTTAAATTGCAAGAACAGACCAGGTGCCCAGTTACATACGGTATTGGCTCGCTCGGCAGAGTAAGCGTGCAGCCCACAAAAGCCAAAACTGCTCCTGAAGATCACCCACAAAAACCTACTGGAATTTTCCAACCCCAGTGGTTCAGTAATGATGAGAGAGAAGTTACTAGCATCCCATGAACTTGGCGCTGTGGGTCCCCACCAGAACACAGCCAAAGTCACAATTACTAATGGACACAATGGGTAACAAATCAACCTCAGGAATCATCAAAGGGAGCAAAAATTGTGCGCATCAAAAACTGAATTTTGCTAATGACAAAGACTATGAAAACGAATACATGTGTGTATATGCGTGACTGGGACACTGTGCGGTACGCCAGAAACTGACACATTGTAACTGACTGTACTTCAATTAAAAAAAAATAAATAACTGAATTTTGCAACCCTACAAAAGATGTACACATGCTTAAATAAAGAACTGAACCTTCCAAATGCTGATTTTCTCAAAATTAGACAAGTCACATGTGCTTGGTTGATGCTCCAGGAAATGTTGTTTACTTAACCCATTTCACTCACTCTCCCTTGCTCCCCGCCCACACCACCACAAGACTCAGGTTCCCAAATCACTGTCTTAGCATTTAAATTCAGAAGTGAAACTCTATTTAATATCTTGCAACAATCCATAATAGAAAAGAATCTGAAAAAGAACATACAGATGTATAACTGAATCACTTTGCTGTACACCTGAAATTAATATGACATTATAAATCAAGTATACTTCAATAAAGAAAAATAAGTAGATTTTTAAGGAAATGCAATGAAAAAAGGCAAATAAGTAAATAAAAACATTCATAAGTGAGTTCATGCATATCCTAAAACGAGCCATTGTATTCGCTTACTTAAAAAAAGAAATCTGATTTCAGAGTTTGGCAAAAAAATAAAAAAAAGCCTCTTGCAGGTGAAACATGTTCCTACCCAGACCTTTCCCCAGGTCACAGACCAGAGACTCCAGCTCAGAAGCACACGTTCTTCACATCAGCAGAAGCGGCGGCCGCAGCCAGCGTACCCGATTTGGGACTTAATTATTTCCACCACTCTCCAGCCTTTCTCTTAAACCCAGTGTTTCAAAAATGCTTGCACATGAAGAGCAACTTTCTGTGCTTTGGACAGAGTAAAATCCAATTCTCCAGACATTTTAACCCAGTTTTTAAAAATTATTGTTTCCATTGCTGTTCCCCATCTATTCACATGTATCTGGCCTGGGTTTTAAGAACTTTTTTTCCTACATTACAATTAATTCTTAAAATTAAAGTTACAGTCTCCTGGTAAGGCCACTTCAGCTTGCCAAAAAAGCAAGCAAATGTTTCCCTTCTTCACTGCAAATTCATAAAATGTGAGCTCTGCCCAATCCCTGGGGAACTGCAATGACTTTGACTTTTTAATTCATTCGAAGTTAAGAAAAAGATTCACATTTGTTCGTTTTACAAGCATCTCTAGGGAAGTTAATAACAGCATTTAAAAATTACACAACGGATCCCCCCTCACTTGAAAGAGGCAACAAAAAAATGCATCTTTCCCAAGCTTTTATTAAGCTGCTGCGAGTGGTTTTTAAAATTAGTATGTTCAGATTTTTTTTTACTGTAATTTTTGAAAATCCATTCAGGGCAAAAACATGTATTAAAGGTCTGTTCCACGTGAGGCACCCAGAGACGGCAGGCTGGACACAGCACGCAAGGTGAGACCCAACAGGGGCCAGAAGCCATAAACCTGTCAGGTTCTCTACACACTCAGCTAAGTGCTTCATTCAGCTGCCCTGGCCCAAAGTGATGGTATTCAGAGGTGGGGCCTTTCAGAGGTGATGAGGTCATGAGGGTGGAGCCCTCATCAGTGGAATCAGTGCCCTTACACGAGAGACCCCAGGGAGCTCCCTTGTCCCACCAGCCACATGAGGATGGGGGAGAATTCTGGGATGCGGCAGAGGGCCTTCACCCGACCCTGCAGGCACCCTAACCTCAGACATCCCCCCTGCCCAGACATGAGTTATAAATTTCTCTTCTTCTTTATAAGCCATTCAGTGTGAAGCAGTTTGTTACAGCAGCTGGGACCTATTTCTACATACCTTTGCCAATATGGGGTCTTTGTTTTTAATATTGTACTTAACTAGGTGTAAAAAAGAAAGTCACATCTTCCTTTTAATTTTTCTTTAATTAACAAAACTAAATATGTTTATGCATTATTTGCCCCTTATTTCTTTTTATAAATCTGTGCCTGCTCTTTTTGCTGGGAATTTTTTCTTGTTGTTTTCTAATAGCTCTTTACATATAAAAGACAATTCTTTGCCATATGCTGTCAATATTTTCCCAGTTTTTTATTTGCCTTCTTATTTTGCTTAAAGTGTTGGTGATGTGCAGAAGTTGTTCACTTGTTCAAATGTTGTCATGGCAAACCTCTTTTTTTTTTTTTTAATTTTCTGCCTCTGCTGGCCATCCTTTACACGACTTTCAAGATTTGTTTTGGAGGAAAGGATTCTGTCTCTGGAATGGCTAAAGGCAAAAAAAGAGAAAAACAATTATTTGACCTAGTTTCATAATAACCCAGCTCCCCAAGAGAGGCAGAATGCATAGTTATCCCGTGAAGTCAAGAGACCGGAGGACAGCTGACCCTGCTGCCTTAAAATACTTTCTCTTGGCATAAAAAGTAGGCTACAATGGCTTAGGGATGAGAGTGACGCCAAACGCACATTTGATCCACGCTTACAGATAAGTTTAGGCAAAATGTCATAAATCGTCTGCCTAGAAACATCAAAGATAATGCTTTGAAAAAAGTATCTCAGGCTGTGAGTAAAGGATGGGATGGTTCCAACTTTAACGATGCTGGCAAGTTCCTCAGTGGGGTCCGTTAGAAGAGTGTGAGTCAGGGTGGAAAGAAGATGCTGTTGTGGTCAGATGTCCTGTGAAGTCTGGTTCCCTGACTCCCCATCACATGGCCCCAGGTGACCCAGTGTCCGCAGCCGGACCCAGGAGGCGCTGACGCCCACCTCTGACCAAGAGAAGGAGCACAGACTACACACCGCCCTCTTGCTCTTCCCGTAAGAGGCTACTATCTTTTCATTTTATTAATAGACAAACAATCCAACAGAAAAAGCACTGGCCTGGCATAGAATTCCTTATGTGAGCGCACTGCCCACAGGCAGAGTTCGCTTGGCTGCAGGTGTTTGGAAGAACTGAATCTGTCGTAAGAATATCATGTGGCACGTGCTCTAAGTAGAGAAAACATCTGAGCTGAACAATTAAGGTTATTCCTAAGAGGCAAAGAAAACGGACAGAGACAGCACCTCGTGGCACCCAGTGTCTTGTTTTGTTCTGCACAAAGCACTCGTGGTAAATGGTGAGGGAGCTGACATGGCCTCTCCCCCGGCTGGTGTCTGCCCCTGTGCCTGGCACGTCGCAAGTCCCATACCAGGCTGCACGGGGCTGAGGGGTAGGGGCACACTCCTAGGGACGCTCGGGTCTCCTAGTGCAAGGGAAACTGACAGAGAATTTACACCAGAACCGTCCAGGGACTTCACCACTCACCACGGGTGTTACAAAGAACAAGCCTCTAACCCTGCCCCACACATGCCGCATTCTCTCCCCACTGAGCTGCCAGGGCCTTTTTCCAGTTCCTCAAAGTCACCCCCAGCACAGGGCCTTTGCACACGCTGCCCCAGCTCTGAAAGACACAGAGGCCCACCCCCACCCCCACAAGACCTGAAGGCGCAGCAGCTCACTAAGCTAGGTCACCCCCCACCCAGGCCCTTTACTGACCCCCTCACAGGCATGCGTCCCCAGCACCGCCCACCTCCCCTCTAAGCAGCACTGGTCACACTGAACTGCATAGTTTTCAGGGTGACTCTGGCCAACCCGCCCTCCTTTCCAGACTCTGAGTGCCCAGCACCCTCACAGATGGTCAATAAATATTTGATGAATGAATAAATGAACAGACACCAGTGCCGAAAATTTGGAGGCGTTCGTGATCATTCGGCACAACACACACTTGTGTACGTGTATGTATACGGGAGTGCACGGTTGCGGGCAGATGTAATTTTTTTAACTGTAAGACGAAAATCATAGCAGAGATTCTGACACATCCACACACCCCTAAACGACAAAGAGCTCGCACAGGCACTGCTGGCCAGGTGTCGCCCCAGCTCCCTGCACAGCAGATGGGGGAGGACCCCCACAGACCACACCACGGTGCGATATGCTAATTCGCTGTTAATTACAGCCTCTTCCCCAGAACTGCGGGGGGAGGGCCGGCTCTATGGGGAAGGCTGCACCAACCAGGCACGTTCACAAAGGATGATTTTAAAATAATTACTAGTTTATTTTAAATACTTCCTTTAATTTATCAGTAGATCACCTGGAGTAACAAGTAATAAAGCGGTTCTATTTGTGATATATTTTCCCCCGTCTTCCTTTTCCTTACAATTTCTAGCAGTTTTTAAGGGAGAGCAGAAAGGGAACCCCTATGGGCAGGAATGCTTCAGTGTTGAGCTGAAACTTCTTTCCCTGGCTTTTATCTTTTCAGGGGCATCAGGTGTTCTGTTAGTTCCTGAATCCGCGGTTTCTACTCAAATAGATGTCGTATTTCTTACTAACAGAAGTTGAAAGGTATGGGGGACAGGGCTTCTGACATACACATTAAGTATAAACAAGTTTAGATTACAAAGCAGAACGGACTTTATTATAAGTTGCCAAATTACTAAGGTACTTATAGTCCTAAGACTGTTGGCCTCGGAATCTCATAGGAAGAGTATTAAATGTAAAACTATTTCAAGAGAACTCATATCTATTCGCTCAACAGAGCATCCACGTCCCTGCCCGTCAATCAGAATGCCCCTAGCCATAATGAGAGGTCGGGACGTCTGAAAGATGAAAGGGCGCCAAGACAGGTCCAGCGAAGAGTCTGCGATGGAGGCAGAGGTCAGACTCTAGAGCGGTCGGCTCACACGTCCACCAGAGCGCAGTGCCGGCCAGCAGGACACGCCCAAAGCAGACACAGGTCTGGGTGGCACGTGCACACCGGGGGGAGAACCACCAGCCTGGCTCTCTGGTCATGGCACACAGAACGGCCACCGCATCCCCAAACAACCCTGGACGCACTGTTGAGGCTCCAGCGTCCGTCCCACCTGAAGCAAGACTCCTCTGACACTAAAGTCCTGGATTCGCAGGTCCTCTAGAGTCAGAGGGACATGCACGCACACAGGCCTTGCTCCCTTCCCCAGCACCTGAGTCCGACCAGCCATTAAGTGTGTATTTGTCAGTCTGAAGAAGCACAAAGGCAAAGACCAATCCACAGATCATCTGGAGGGGTCGGGGCACTCCCGGCACGGCCCCTGAGATCTCATTACTGGGACAGGAGCCCCGTTGATGTGAATTATTACTGCAGCCCTGGCCCTCTGATTATGCGCATGCATCACATGCAAGGAAGGTGCATCTGGGCTCCATCCCGAGGCCCCAGCTCTGAGCGAGTGAAAGGTGCAATTAACAAGCACCCTGAAGTCCCACGGAGATGAGAGGAAATAAACGCTGGGGTTAAATCTGTGCGCCCCTCCCTTGCTGCATAGCAGATCCACCCCCCCCCCCACACACACACACATACACTCAAGCAGCACGCCCTCACCGAGAAAAGGAAAAGCCTGAAACAATAAGCAATTTAGAAAACAAAATCCTGAAATTGTGCTCGAATTATGATCACAATTAGAAAATAAAGCATGTCTGACTGTTCTCCAGTGAGACCGCAGGCAGCAGACCGGAATAATTTTACACAATTATCAACATCAACATTGACGGAGGCCTTTTCACAAGGGAGTCACACCGTGCCTGGGCCTCTGACCGGTGGCCTAAGATGTGATTTCAGCCCCTAAAGGATGTACTCAGGGGCCACATGGTCTAAAATTGGGGCAGAAGACGGAGCACTTCTTTGTCTGAAATGCAACCATATTTATGTGGAAACTCCTACAAAGATATGAAATTCTGATCATATTTACAGTTGATGAATACTCTTTTTCTTGTCTTTCCGTGGGGGGAGGGAATTCGGTTTATTTACTGATTTATTATTATTTTTTTAAACAGAGGTACTGGGGATTGAACCCAAGACCTCGTGTATCCTAAGCACACACTCTACCAAGGAGCTAGAACCTCCCCCGACCACTGATGAATGCTCTAAAGAAATGGAGATACATCCGGCAGACCTGAATTGTAGCAGAAACTCATATTTTAGCAGAAAACTGTATTTTCTCCTCTGCCTGCAGTGCACACACAGCTGTTCTTTCACAGCTGGCTCGACCTCCTTCTCATCAGTGAGGAGAACAGCCTTGGACTCCTGTTCAGAGCCACACACAAGAGGGGTTATCTGATTACACCGAAGTCCATATTTGAGGCCTGAGCACCCCAGTTCTCTCCACAGACATGGTGAATCATGGCTGCAGAACACTGCCACCCCCAGTCTTATCGCCCCTGTGTACACCTCCAGGCAAACTACTCTTACACAGATGAGCTCCTGAAAGACACTCCTGCAGAAAGAGAACAGCTGGGGCTGTCCTGAGAAGGACCAGGACTTGGAAATGTTAACACAGTTTAGATCTTCCAATCGGTTGCAGGGTCCTGCCCTTAGGGGCTTGCAGTCTGAAACGGAGATGCCATGACTCCACAGCGTTCCGGGGGTCCTGGGCGAACCCAACTGAGATGACATTTGTTCTGCCAGAGCAGGTGCTCTGGGAACAGCACGGAAGAGGTGGCCCCTAGGAAGATTTCAGTTGGCAAAATGAAGCAAGAGGTTGGGGTTCAAGGAAAGGCAAAGCCGTCCCCTCTGAGCAGCAAAAGGTCAATGCCCTGGCCCAGCAGGGACCCAGCATCCCGGGAACTGATGTGGCTGCAGGGCCCTGGGGGGCGGCCCGAAGGCGGAGGTGGATGATGCTGGGTTTAAGATGCAGAAGGCAGTGCGCCGGGGGTTTAAGATGCAGAAGGCAGTGCGCCGGGAAGACCTGCTTCTCTTACTTCACCGTGTTCTAGTCCCTACGGGGACGTTGCCTCTAAGCTGAAACTACACACAATGGCCCGTCTCTGGGAGCCCTGCCTCCCAGGTAATGAGTGTTAAGCTCAAATACCTGTGTTCCCTTATTCACTTATCAGTGAATAACTTGTTCACTTCTCAGTCCGCCGTCTTTCCGAATAAAGTCGCCATTTCTTGCCCCAGCGCCTCGTCTCTAGGTTGCCTGTCCTGTCCCGTGGAAAGCAGTATGAGCCTGGCCTTGGTAACCCCAGCTCCCTAAGCTCTTTGGGGCCCAAGGCCTTGTATCTCTCGTGACCCCAGGGTTCGGCACAACGCCAATGGGTGCTCACAGGAAGGGTGAGTGAGGGGACACCCAGAGAGCGCTGAGACCTGGAGGAATTATTCCAACCTATCCTTAGCAACGGTACAGATGCTGCTCAAGGATGTCAGTCCCTGGGCAACGCAGACCAGCAAACTCAAAAGAAGGAGCTCTGAACACACAGGCAATGCATGACCACGATGTTTCCATGATCTGAATATCATGTCGGACGGAGACACACCTCCTCCTCTCAGGCACAGCCAGGGAACGATGGGCCGCGACGGTCTCCGCTGGCTTCACGCTGAAAGCCGCTCGTCTTGATGTGAGCACCGGGACAAACCGGAAAAGCAGCCAGCCCAGGCTGAGGCGCCTGATACCAGGTAGTCGTGAAAGAGTCAACAGGCACTGGAAACCCTAGATTAATGGCTCGTAAGCACTGACCCTCCTATAAACAGTGTTCAAAGCGTCCCCAGGGAAGGAGATACTCAGTCACTCTAAGATGCTCAGCCAGTCACGTCTGGTCCCCAGCCCAGTGACCCGACCTCAAGCAACTAGCCAGGGTCTCCACTTACCCGTAAACCTTGGAGGCAAGAAGCCAGGAGCCGCACCTCCAATCCTGCTGCAGTGAATGTTTCTACACCCTCCTACTGCATCTCCTGGCCCCCTTGTGGTCGTGGGACCACTGACCAGTTCTGGCCAGTGAGCTGGAAGCAAAAGTGACCCATGCAACTTCTGAACATCTAATTGCAAACACAAGACCCTCCACCAGAGCTCCCCCCACCTCCCCGCACAGAACCAGGAACGTTCAGAACAGGGACTGCTCCACCAGCCCAGAACCCGAGTGCCCAGATGCACCAAAGCCCCTCCGCCCGGCCTCCGGGCACACGCAGCTCTGGGGTGGGAGCGGGGACAGACCGGGTCTGCTCCAGGCTCAGCGGAGGCTGCTAGTTACTGCAGCGCAGCCTGGCCCCTCCTCACAGACACCCCCCAACCTCGCGCTCTTCCCTCCACTGCCCTCGCCAGCCCCCAGCCTCTATTTATTTTTATTCCTCTAAATTTCAAATAATGTTATTCCAGCCTTGAGGGCTTCCGGCTCACTCCCCAGCTGTCCCTCCCCCACTGTCTTCACCCCCCCCGACCCCCCATCACTTCTCCCTACTTGGGATGCAACTTCATTGCTTTCTCCCAAGCACCACTGGTCACCTCGGCTCCAGCTGTTCCTTCCTCTCCTGTGTGCCCACGGCTTGTCTTATGATCAAAATCTGTGCCCAAGGGAGGGGAGGGAAACAGCTCAGTGACAGAGTGCATGCTTAGCATGCACGAGGTCCTGGGTTCAATTCCTAAGTCCCTCCATTAAAAAAAAAAAAATCTGTGCTCAGGAGAAAGTGCTCGGAGAGCTGCTTGACTAGGACCTGGCCACAAACCCTCCCACACGTCGTGAAAGGAAACCGCCAAAATAAGACCAAAAAGCAGAAAAGGAAACCACAAAGCCCTCTGCAATGAGCATCCTTCAAGATGGCAAAGCCTGGTGCCAAGTCACTTTGACTACAACCCCGGCTGCTGCTGCCATGATTACTGTCACGTGGGTCAGGGGTTACCTGGAAAACAGAGGAAGGTAAAGGATGAGTGACCAGAGCAGGGGACGGGAGATCTCACCCCCCTTCCATTCTAACGCCGCTTTCATTCTTGCCCCCTGCTCCTCCCAGGCCTCCAAGGTCTTCCAACAGTTCCAGGTCATAGAAAACTGCTCCACTCATCCCCACTAAAACTACAGAACTGATTACAGGCACAACAGCTCTTCACTCGGCAGCTGGACAGCAGCAGAGCCCCGGTGCCGTGCTGGCTCCACCGTTTCTAGGTCTGTGGCCTGGGAGGAGCCATCTCACTGGGTAACCTCCCTGAGCACCGTGGCTCCGGTCCTCCCCACTCATCCCAAGGGCAGGGCCAGCCACACTGGGAGGGGCACACGAGGCCCGTGAGCTGCTGCGGCCGCTGGAGGGCCCCGAGCCTGACCGCCCCCACCCTGGGCATCCCGGTGCCCTGGCCTGGGCCGGACAGTGCCACCTTCCAGGGACCACACCCGCAGAACCCTCGCCAAGCGCTCTCAGCTGGGAACTCTCATCAGCAGGCCTCTATCCAGAGCCAGATTACACGGGGGAAAAGACACACACGCCTTGGAATTTCACAGAACACAGCTAGCCGGCTCTGACCCCAGTGGTCTGTGTGCGGCGCTGCGGGCCAGCGCTCCTTCTCTGCGAGGACAGGCGGGGACCTCAACGTGCAGCAGGCAGAAGAGTGACCCTGAGACTCCCCAGCAGGGGGACGTCCCGGAGGAGCCCGCTGTGAAGCCAAAGACACAAGTGAGCCAAGCTAAGAGCGCCGCGGTCCCGGAGCAGGAGACGGCGTCTAACCCCCCACCTCCCCTGCCCACCCTCTAAACAGGGCGCCCTCCAAAGGGCAGGGCCACCGGCGACCCTGCGGCTGGGACACAGCAGGAAGGCACTCGATTCATTTCTAGGTCAGACTGAGCAGATCTGGGTGTATTTTCTGTCTAACATATTTTCAAAAGAACAATATTTGTTTTGGTGGAACACAACATCGAGATTATTCTCTATCCCTTAAAAATTCTAAAATACTAACAAAACCTCAAAGAATGTTCCCACCACAGTGTCCTGGGGCCTGGGAATCCAAGCCTCCGGCAGCACAGAGGTCTCCCCTCTCTGCCGCTCCCCCAGCTCCGGGAAGATGCCCGGAGCTGGAGCCCCACGGAGGTCCAGGGAGACTCCAACCCGTCCCTGCGCTGTGCCAGGTGGAGGGGCCTCACGGTGTTCGCGGTCCAGCCCCTTCAGGTGACAGGCGAAGCAAAGGCTGAGAGAAGGGCCCCAAGCCACGCTCCACCCTTGAGAGTGAAGAGCCAAGCCTTAGGCTCCCAATGAGTCGCCCTCACCCGGCCGCCCGACATCAGAACCCTTTCTTTCTCCTGCCTTGAGCTCTGTGTGTCGCTTCATTCCTGCAGAGGGCACTGAAGGAGGACAAACACAGCTCCGCTTACCAGCAGGTACACTTCTACACAATGCGCTGGGGTCATGAGTAAGAAGGTAACACGCACAGTTTTCAGAACACACTGGCATGCCTGGAACCCAAGTGCCAGCCGGTTAAATCACGCCTTGATCTCTTATCAAATCTCCCGTTTCCCACCCAGGACCCTTCCCTGCAGGGTTTGGGGACAGCCTGGGGTCAGGGAGAGGTGGCTCTGGGACACAGGAATCACTTTGGTCCCAACTCTCTCACCGAGGAAACCGGGCGGAATCCCGTATCCACCTGACCCTACTTCCCATCCAGAGGATGTGAACGAGAATTCAACATCCGTTCATCCCGCCTCCCAGCCTCACCGGGCACGTGAGGTTATGTGTCTGGAACAGGCGTGTGAACCACTATTAATTATAAGAAGTGCTGCTTCCTGCTTTAAGCTTCACGACACCAGTGAGCACTCCGCCGTCATTCTCCTGGGGCTGGCCCGTGACTCCTTCGGCAATACGCAAGGTTCACTGCTTTGCCTGATTATCTTTTCTGGAGAAAGGCTCATTCTGGATGCGACACTGGACATTCAGAATACAAGGCCGGCTGGCGCTCTGATTGCAGCAGGACTTGCTCTCTGACCTGCGGAGCGCCATCTCCCCGTCAGTAATGCTGTCTCGCCACCCCTCCCCAAAACCGTCAGAGGATGGACAGCTAAAGGGGCAGTTGTGCTCATCTTGTGCAAATGTGTTCTGTGTTCATTTAAAACCGGCACGACGGCTCTCAGCCACCGAGTGTGGGCTGTGACAGAGAACACATTCGCCAAGAGGCTGGAAAAGGCCACTGGCGGAGCAGCTGCACATGCATCTGGGCAGTCGTGCCCAGTGTGACAGACGGCAAGTGGGCACTGGGCCACCGCAGAAGCCTCACTTCACACCTTGGAATCAATGGTCGATATTTACTAGTGTCCAAAGGATTCTCTGCCGGCACATAAACATAGTGGCTTTGTTGCTTTCATTATAAAAAGCATCCTGATTAGTGGAGGTCTAGAAAATCCTTAAAAGTAGAAACCAAAAAATTGAGGACTCCAGCGGGCAGGTGCCTCTTTGTGCCTGGACCGCCTTGGTACAGCTCCGTGAACCCCGCAAAGGAAGCTGCGGGAGGAAG
Source organism: Vicugna pacos (assembly GCF_048564905.1). Classification (NCBI taxonomy): domain Eukaryota; kingdom Metazoa; phylum Chordata; class Mammalia; order Artiodactyla; family Camelidae; genus Vicugna; species Vicugna pacos. Next base: position 92,279,229 of record NC_132991.1, on the reverse strand, counting down.
ACGACGGGGCTGTTACCACGGAAACGTGAGGCCATCGAGGGCAGCCCGGCTTCATCCACACTCCTCAGATCTGTGGCTGAAACTGTAGAGTCACTGACTGATTGCTGGTTGCAAAGAAATATTACCCAACAAAAATGCGCTGACTGGGCAGAGCTGGTGATTTTTAAGAAAGCACATCTTCAGAGACTCCCAATTTCTGACGCAGAGTAAGTCTAAAAATTTTAAATTTCTGTGCACGTGCTTACATTTCTTAAATGCTGCCTTCCTCATGTTCTCCCTTGGAGTGTCTCGATTTTTAGCATTTCCCCATTACACACCCACGTTTCACCTGGGGCGACATGGCAAGGACAAAATAACTAAGAGGGATAAAAACAACTTGATGCCCCAGGACGCAGCGCCAACTGATGAGCATAGGAAGCTAAAGAACAGAATGTAGGGCTAGATCACACGTGGCGAATGGCGCCAGGGATCAGCGGTGCAGCCCTGGGCAGCCATTGACTCCCTGCGCCCAACTTTCCCTGTCTGTACAGTGAGGACAGCAATATGGTGTTCATGAAGATGATGGGAGGGAAATGCACAGACAGGACACAGAGAGCACTCAATCCATGTTAGCCACATTCATTACCTTTTATTGTTACTACCGTTATTGTATATTATTAGCCAGAAAAGAAACATCCATGTGCCAGCTGAAACAAACCAACAAACAAAAAAAGGCATAAAGTATATAGTGACAAGCAACAGTCCTTGCTGTATATCTGCCAGTGGGAGAAGGAATGATAAATCTGAACCAAAAAACTTTTTAAAATTCTATCCCTGGTGCCAAGCTGGAGGTTATCTCAATTCTGAGGGCAATGACTGCATTTATCTTAAAAGAAAAACGAAACGACAACGAATTGCATGGCCAGAGAGCTTTTAATGAGATCCCCCTGTTAGGACAGTGTTTCCTTCATCTGAGTTCTTAGATAAGGGATTTATTAATAGTAAGTAAGCTTTTCCAAAAGCAACAGAAAATTCGGCACGAGGAATGAGGGCGTGTGCTGACGGACACATGCTCGGGGCTCCTCGCAGCCCCTGGGACCTACGCGTGGGAACCACCTCCACACGCCCCTTTCGGACACAATGGGATGAAGCTAAACTAATTCACTAACTGCCGAGAACACTAGTGCTCAAATTCCCCACCAAACATTTCACAGCCTGAACACTTAAAAGCAGGGCTTTGCAGATAATCTAGGGGAAAATACTGCACACACATGGTGAGACACTCACTGTAGAAAGAAAAAAGACACTTTTTAATTCTCTAAAAGAAAAAGAAAAATCACTGTAAGTTTCATGGTTCATACACAAGAGAAGAAGTATCAAAAATGTCTACACCTGCCCCGAGCACCCAAATTGCACTATATTTATTCTACATCAAGTCCTTCAACAAATACAGATTGAACACTGCAAGCACCCCTCTCTGATCTCAGTGACAAAGCCCCGGTCCTCGGGGACACACAGGCCAGCAGTGGGGGGACAGGCGAGAAACACGTATGAGCGTGTCAGGTGTGGGTGACCGCACTGAGAGACAGAACAGTGGGGGCAGGGGGAGGACACGTCACACCCTGAGCAGCTCAGGGGCTGAGGTCTGAGCGAGGACTTGAGGAAGGGCCCTCTAGGCAGAGGGCGCAGCTGGAGCAAAAACCCTGAGGCCTGGGGAGGAGGGGGAGGTTGGGCAGGAGAGGGGGCTGGAGCTAGGCTGGCAGAGCTCCCCCATCGAGCACCAGAGAGTCGAGAGTTTAGGCTTTTTGGGCCAGGGGACAACCCAGGGTGCCACGAAGGTCTGCGTCTCAACGGCTCAGCTCTGCCAGGGTCGCCTGCACGCAGCCGTGGAAGGGACATGAGCACACAGCCTGGCTGCGACTTACTCAGACCCCGAAACCTGAATTTCATGTGACTTTCACAGGTTGCCAGATACTCTTCTTTTGATTTTTCCCGCAAGCACTTATAACCATAAAAAACATCCTTAGCTCAAGAGCCAGACAAAACAGGCTCCCGGGACTTTGTAAGGCTTCTGCCGTTTTGTTCTGAGCACAGAGAGGCCACCGCGGGTGCAAAGTTCTGGACACACGACCGGACTTAGGTTGTAAGAACCATCTAGAAGCTCTTGAGAGTGGACCCCAGCAGGAGGCGGGGAAGTCAGGAGACCAGCCCAGACGGTGGGAGAGCCGCAGGACCCCTCCTGTGCTGAGGGTGCAACCAGGGGTCCCAGCCTGACCAGGTGAGGGGACAGTGAGGAAAAGAGAGGCCCTGTGGCTTGCCCCGGGCTTGGGGCCTGGGGGCCTTCGGGCCTCGGGCTGGGGCACACTCGGCCGGGGCTGCTAATGGGCACCCCCAGAAGAGCCGCACTGAGATGGGGAAAAGTCACGCAGCGCACCTCCTTCTGGAGCAGCCAGACTCAGGCGCAGGGAGCATCGACGTTCACACGACAGGGAGGGGAGGCCTCGAGTCGCCTTGTGTTAGTTCATCAGGTCTGGCTCCGCTGCCAAATGAGTTCCAGAATATTTCCATCCTCGTGGCTTCCTGGATGCGGGACCTTTATTTGCTGAATAAATACCTAAACGACTACAAGGGGCTGGGGGGCCTCCCTGGGAGCTGCTTATAGTCCTCTGAAGCTGGCGACCGAGGTTCTACTGTGGCTGCAGTGTGTGCCTCTTAGTCCTGAAAGCTGTCTGGAAGACTCGCCTGGTTTCAAACCTCCACTGGAAAAGGAACTGGCTTGAGTCAGTTACACAGACCGGTTTTCTTCACTTTCGCGGTCCATTGTGGTCTGTGCCGCCTCCACGTCCTGGGTACCGGCCCCGCCTGGCAGAGAAGCTCCCCCATCCTCCCCACCTAGAAGACCCCGCCCCATCTCCCCGGCCTTGGCTTCGGCAGGACTAGGAGCAGGGGCTCCACCGGCCGCAGGGCAGCTCCCTCTCCAACACCCCAGAGAGCAGGCCCTTCTCATCTGGGGGAAAAGCCCCTAGTGGTTCTGGGCCGAGCCTGCCATGCCAGGGAGCGGCCAAGTGGAACAAAGGACCACGTGGGAGCGATGCCCGCAGTGGCCCCTGAATTCCTCTCCCTCGCCTCAGCTTTCTTGAGACATAATTGACAGGTAACAGATGAAAGTTTAAGTGGACAATATGATGCTTTGACACACGTATTTGCTGTAAAATGCTTACCGCCGTAGGGCTGGTTAACACCTCCATCCCACCCCATAATTACCTCTCTTGTGTGGTGAGAGCACTGAAGATCTACTCTCTTAACAACTTCCAGCACGTAATGCAGTGCTGTTCAGTCACCAGGCTTCCCATGAGATCCCAGGACTTACTCACCTAATAACTAAGTCTGCACCCTCTGACGGCCATCTCCCCGACCCACCCCTGGCAACCACCAACCCCTTCTGTTTCTATGGGTTTGGCTTTTTTAAATTCCACAACTGAGTGAGCTCATACGGTATTTGTCTTTGATTTATTTTAGTTAGCACAATACTGTCCAGGTTCATCCATGTTTTTGCAAAAGGCAAGACTTCCTCCTTTTTTTGTGGCTCAAAAATATTCCATTGTTCATATACACAAACCACGTTTTCTTCACCCGTCCATCCATCCACGGACACCTACGTCGTTTCCACGTCCTGGCTACTGTCAACAACACTGCGATGAACCTGCAGGTGTAGCTCTCTCTTCTAGGCCACTGTTTTCATTTCCTTTGGATCATGCCCAGAAGTGGGATTGTCAGATCACATGGTGGTTCTACTTTCCGTTTCTGAGGAGCCTCCAGACTGTTTCCCATAGCGGCTGCGCCAATTCTCATTCCCACCAACAGTGCGAGAGAGTTCCCCTCTTCTCCACAGCCTCGCCAACACTTGTCTCTTGTTGTTTTGATAGAAGTCTTTCTAACAAGTGGAGATGATCTCTCACTGTGGTTTCCCTGATGCTTAGTGATGTTGAGCATCTTTCATGTACCTATTGGCCATTTGTGTGCCTCCTTTGGAAAATGTCTATTCAAGTGCTTTGCCCATTTTTTTAATCAGATTGTTTAGGTTTTTTTGCAGGTTTCTGTCTCAGGGCTTGTCATAGGGCTCTCAAAGCCATTTCTGGAAGGTTCCGTAGGCATGTGAGCAAGGGCAGGGGCCTCAAAGTCATGCACAGATACCCAAAGCCAAGTGACCACTTTGCACAAAGCCTGACTCGGTGGGGAATTTTTTTTAATTTATTTTTGTAGCCACGGAATAAAGCCTCATGTGACTTTGTAGTCATTCCCCAGACGTGGAGAAGGCATCACCAATCACCCTCCTTCGCATCTGGCTGATGAACTAAAGCAAACACCCCCAAGGTCCTCTACAGCTCAGTCCGTGGTGTCCACGTCCTCCCCACCCCCCAACCCCCCGTACGGGGCACAAGGACGAAAGGCAGAGGCCACGTCCCCAGCCTCTTCACCCCCACCCCACCCTGCCTATCATCTGACTCTTGGGCAAAACTGGGGCAGGAAGAAGGAAAACACACAGGCAGCCACACAGTGTAGCTCACCCCAGCGCGTGCGCACGCGCACACACACACCCAGTAGCTAGAAATACACACCTGCCCGGGCTCTCTCAGCACGTGGGGAAGGGACCAGCTGTGGTAAAGTGGGGTGCCCTCTAGAAGCAGCCGGAAGTTTCCATTTTGGCCTCAAGGAAGTTCTCCGTGAGTAAAAACATAGGAAGCCTTTGAAACTGATTTTGCAAAAGCATCCAAAGGCCTCGGAGGAAATGCATTTTCACCTGCTGTGAGGAAAACAATGGGCTCCTCCAAGCAGGGAGGGATCAACCAAAGGAAGCCAGGCTCTGCTCACTGCACCAGCCAAACGTTTAAAGCAACTGAGCTCACCCACAGCCCAAAAACTTAGATCAGTGAATGAAGACTTCGTTTTTCACGTGCTTTTTAAATGGAGGTACTACTGGGGCGCACACTGCAAGTAGGAGGGGGATGCGGCCCCAGCGCACCTCCCTGCCCCTGAATTCTCGAGAAATAGCCACCCCTCCAACCTCCCTGGGGACTTGAGGGTCCTCTGACAAGTCTCTACCACGCGTCACCCTGGACCACCAGACCTGCTGCCTTGGGTGTCACACAATCACAGAGCTCTCTGCTCCCTGACAGGAGGCAGGGGGCTCTGATGTCACATCTGCCGTGGCCACACCCTCTCCCAGGGCCCCCACCCGCCTGCCAGGGCTTCTGATGTCACCTGTGGAAGGTGCTATCTGCTCAAACCCAACTTTACTTTTTAAATGTGATGACTTGCTGGATCTTCATGGGCAATGCACAAAGGGGAGACTGGTGAGCACTGGGCAGCACCTGGACAGGGTTTCCCCAAAGGTCGTCAGCAGGCTTGGTCCCAGCAAATTTTAGGGGTTATGCATTTTGATTAAAATACTTTTAAATCATCTTTAAAAACTAAAGCCTTTGCCGTTGAGTCCAACAGAGGTAGCTGGGGAACGAAGACGTTCCATAGCCTGAGGAGGTACACAGGCCGAATGTGCAGAATCCGAGCCATCCCACTGCCTGCAGCAGTCACGCCAGAGGGGCGACTCCATCACAGCAAATGCACCCCGTCCCGTCATAACAGGCCCACAGACACAGAGGACAAACCAGTGGTCACTGGGGGAGGGGGGAGGGGATTAAGAAGCACAGACAACTACGTATAAAATAAATAAGCTACAAGGACACGCTGCGCAGCACAGGGAAACAGGGCCGTTATTTTAGTCATTATAAATGGAGTATAATCTATAAAAAAATGTTGACTCACTATGTTGTACACCTGAAACTAATATAGCACATCACTTAAAAACAAATACTAAGTATGTTTATACAAAAAAAGTACCCCACCTGTCACATTAAGTGGTTCCTTCTCACGCCGTTGCATTTGATTTAGTAAATCTGCAGTTATAGCTGGAGTATCCCAGAGGGATGAATACAAGAGGGAAAAGAGTCTGGGGAGCACTGCTAAGGGATCATAGAGTACAGCACGAGCCAGCGGCAGGCTGAGAGCCCAGGAACGTTTCCTTCGCTGTCGTGCGTGACCAGGGCTGAGGCCGGCGCCGAGGCGCGCTGGGGTCCGGGGCTCTGGTCCCAGGAAACACAGTAGTCACCCCACGAGAAGGAAAGGGAAAGGAACTGGAAGAGCAGTAAACGAAGGGGTGCCTGCAGGGTGGTCGGGACGGACCCCAAGGGAGACTTCCATCTGTAGATGGTTCTCGGGGCAGGGCTGGGGGTCAGGCCCCGGAGGAGGTGAGCCCCAGCCTCAGTTCTGGGAGCCGTGTTGCAAGAGGGGAGGCAGCTGGGCGCACGCCACTCACTCCCCGCTGCACGTCAACGTCCAGGCTGCAGCTGGAGGAGTGGGAGTGCAAGGATGAACCGGAGGGTCCCCGGGTCTCGAGGCATGGTGGCAGGAGGGGCATCATTCTGAAGAGAGACCGCTGGCCCTGGATTCCTGACCCCCACCCTGTCCACTCCCCTCAGACTCCTGTATTACTCAGCTCGGGCTGTCGGAACAAAATCCCAAAGACCTGGTGGCCGAGTCAACGGAATTTCGTTTCTCACAGCCTGGAGGTCAAGGTCAAGGGGTCGCCAGCTCTTTTCCTGGTGAGAGCTCTCATCCTGGCTCACTGGCCTTCCAGCCTCTTGCTAGGTCCTCATGGAGTGGAGGGCAAGCTCTCTGCTGTCTCTTCTTCCAAGGAAACAAACCCCACCACACAGGCCCCACCCTCACGACCTAAGGCCCTTCTCCAAATACCATCCCAGTGGGGGTTAGGGCTTCCACGGGAATGGAGGGGGGAACACAATTCTGTCCACAGCTCTGATCTCAGAAGACAGTTTCTTGTCTCTAGGACTGGGGCTGAGGAAGAGGATGAGTTAGAGTTATCTCCAAGGCTTCCTGGAGATCTAAAATTCTGTGATTCTAAAAACTGATCGAACAGTCCACATGCACTTACACAGTCCCATCCAATCCAGGCACACAGCATCCTAACCTCCGGGTCTCTCCCCAGACCAGCAGAGGCAGTGCTGAAATTCGAGGAAAGGTGTGCGTGTGGGTCATTTCCAGGGAATCAGGGCACCACTCTCCTGTCGAGGGCGGGAACACAGCACAGCAGGCTATGAGGCAAACTACTGCATTTACAAAACCTTATCCAAGAACAAAACATCGTAAGCCCTAGGAACGCCGGGCCCCCAGCGTACACCGTGTGCAGAGCATCACTCTGCTGCTTCCTTCTGAAAACGTCTGACCTTGTGGTTCTCCACAATATTTTAATAATCCACCCTGGTTTATGCTTATTCTCAAATCGCTCTTAGCAAGGCAAATACATGTATACGATTTTCTTAATTTTCAAACATAAAGATGTTCTAACATCAACTTCGCCACCTCACGTTGCTGTCCACAGCTCGTTTTTCTTCATTTCAGATGAACCACTGGCTATAAATACCTCTGTATCTGCAGGGGATTTATGAGTGAGCTTGGTTTAACGGCGTATTTACACCGACAGGAAGTGGCAGGGCGGTCACTCTCCTCTGTTTACACGTCTCTCTCCCTCCATCTACCGGTGGCTGCTGAAAACAAATCCCCAAAAAAGTCCAGGCTTAAATTTTTAAATAACTGGCATTGACAAATCCACACAGCTGTGCTCCACCTGGTTCTCAGTAACACATAATGTACGGGGCTACATTTACTTAACAAAACTGAAACCATCTGAGCAGGCAAATTAAAGCAACAGTGGACCAGCACGTCAGGGTAAGGTGAATTCTAGACCTCAGGGGTGTCCTGGGTTGGGATCACCATTTCTGGCCCTCCGGAGGGCGTGTCCCCCCAGGAAGCCTGCTTTGCTAAGTGTCAGCTCTAAGATCAGCGATGAGCCCAGCAGCTGTGTTTAAGGTGGTGTGACCACGCTGGCCGCTTCCCCAACAAATCCCCGATTTTCCACTCACTTTCCCCTGGGAGCTGGACTGCACTGTCACTCCCTGTCCAGGGCCCTTAGTGAAGGCTGCCCCCTTACTCTCGGAGACCCCTCTTCCGGGGAAATCTGAGCGAGTTCTCCAGGCCTGAAATAGACTCCTCCGTGCTCCACACCCGTCTCACCTGCGCCACCCCCCATCCCAGGAGTCTCAGACAGACAGACAGCTGTCTTCCTCCTCATCACTGCCAACTCTGGGGTCCTGACTACAGCCACCACCTCTGCGTAGGCTGAGATTCAATTTCTTTAAAAATTTCTTTATAACTCTGTTGATACATTCAAAATATGATCTGGAAAAGTACACATCATTTTCCCAATTCTTCAAAATAATAGACTTGCTCATGGAATGCCAATCATGGTGCCCTGCACACAGAGGTGCCCCACACATCTACTGAAGGAAGGACCCAAGAAGGAGGTCAACTGGAGGGGATAATACAATCAGGTTAAAATCCAGAACAGGAGAGAGACGAGAAATCTATTCCTGCGTTCACGGACGAAGAGAGGGACAGGGGAGAGAGACCACTGCCCATCTCCAGTTTTCAAGTTTAATAATAAAAATAAAGTTTAAACAGAAAAAAATCAAAATGCAATTTTGTTAAGGACAGACAGTATTAGAGTAAGTTCAGTCACCAGAAGGGGGCAGTATCTTACAGACTACACAAGCACTTTTGTTTCAAGTAGCTCAAATTCTAAATGCCCATATACCAGGTTTCTATTCAAATATCTCAATCTCCACTTTCTTCATTTTTTTTAATTGAAGTATAGTTGATTTACAGTGTGTGACAGTTTCTGACATGCAGTAGAGTGATTCAGTTTATATATGTATTTTTTCATATTCTTTTCCATTATAGTTTCTTAGAAGATATTGATTGTTTATCTATTTTATACACAGTAGTGTGTATCTGTTAACGCCAAACTCCTAATTTATCCTTCCCTTCTTCCCCTTTGGTAATCCACTTTCTTTATACCACCTAAAATATTTTTATTGTATGTGAATCTATAATTAAAATAAAATTTTAATGAACGTAACATATATTTATGATATATTTTAAATTACTCCAGATATCAGTTCATCTTTTTCTTTACATGGTTGTAAAGAAAAAATGCTCTCAGAGTATTTGAATGCACATTTTTTTGAAAATCTCAGTTAAAATACCTGGTATACATATCTTTAAGTACATGTCTGCATACACTCAGAAAAATACATTTACATTATACATTTAGCAATTATCATTTGCTTAAACATAGTAAAAATTCTTTTTATTAAAGTTCATCAGAAACATTTAAAATGTAAAAAGAAGCAGGAAAAATGTGACCTAAAACAATTAAAAATAAGTTCTCCCCTGCCCGCAGTGGAAGTTTATTAATTTCACTATAATTCATTCCAAAACTAATTCTAAACTGCGGCTTTGAGATCACACTTGTTTCTCTGAGTGTCATAGCTGAGCCTGCCTGTCTCTGGGGGAACTTGTGGGGGAAACGCCACCCATTCACGCACAAGGAGAGCCATGTTCACCCACCACATCTTCTCATCTGCGGTACAACAGACTCTCGTAGAGAGTTCTGCGAAAGCAGCTGGCCTGGCCCCCACTGTCACTCTGACTTGCACTGCGATCTGAGGGTGGCCGGCATCAATCACCAACACAGAACTCCACACCCACAGCCTGCAACGCATCACGGCCCGCCATCGCACGCCTGCCCAGGTGATGAGGGCTTGAGCAGGATGGGCTCACCCGGGGCTCGTTCCAGAAGCTCAGCCGGCTCTCAAGGCCCTCTCCCTGCCCCAGTCCCAAGACCCACCATTTGGGGCACTCAGATCGCCTCTCCTTATAGAGTTAAAAGTCGTATTCTTGGGATCCAATATTCTCAGGAGCCTTGCAGGGGAAGTTAAACGCACCCCATCTTCTAGTTCCCAACTGGTCCTCTGGGAAAACAGCCCCCTCCCCCCAGTATCTTCAACCCCGAGAGACCATGATGTTCCAACCATTACCTTCCCGAACAACCTGAACCAAATCCCACGTCTCACGTCGACGGCAAAGGGGGGCTACTGACCTTCTTTCTAATTCCACTGTTTCAACTCGGACCTGATTACTGGCAACGTCCCTCCCAGGCACATCACACCTGGAAACAACGAGGTCTCCGTGGAATCACAGCCCGTGGGGAGAAGGGCCGGAGACGGTCCCTGGAGAGCCCTCTGCAGAGGAGTCTGGCCACCAGCTACAAACCCGCTGCGGTACTGGTTCTGAAACTGCCGGCCTAGAACCAGCTCTTCTGGAGTCCAGCCCACCTGAAACACTAGAAGATGGGGCCCAAAGGAAAGGCCCGCCCATCCTGTGACATGGCTTCAAGGCCGGCACGACCAGGCTCCTTGCAGATGCTAAGGGTTGTCTCCTTGTCTTCAAGGGTGTGGTACCCAGAGCAATCCCCACGTCCAGCAGCCTGAGCTGTGGAGGACAAACCCCTCCTCCACCCGGGCAGGGTGTGTCAAACACTCCCAGCCTCCTCGCCAGCTCCTCTGGACCCAGCTCCCCGTCCTGCTGGGCCTGGGCCCTCCCAATCGGGGCTGCTTCAAGTCACTCCCATCTCAGACTGGAGGGAAACACACACACAGCCAATGGGGCACGCTGGCTCTTCTGGGACCACATTCCACCAAAAAAGAGAGTGACTGGCTCTCGGAACCCAAACCCACTGGCCTGTAGGACATGTCCGGCCAGTGCTGCTGGGTTCTGGAGCCACAGCCAAGATGGCATGCTATCTCCTGCTGGATTCCATCCAGCTGAGTCAACGCACTCCCATCACTGAGTGTGGGATTTTTTCAAAAGTATCTGATCCCATCAGATTCGATGGGCAGGTTTCTTTACCTCTGGATTCAAGGGACAGGCTGTGGCTGACGGCGCGATCAGGGGCTCTGCTGGCCGGGACCTCCGGGGAAGGCCATCTCTGCTCCATTGCTGTCTCCAGCACCGCCTCCCAGTGGCAGTAGGGGACGGGAATAGGGGGTACGCTCTGCCCCTCTACCGTCCTTTGGCAGCCCCATGCACAGGCTCTGCCCTTTTCTTCGTATATTATCCCAAAAATAACAGATAAGGTCCTTCTTCTAAAGTCATTTTGCAGTCTCGGCCGGGCTCAGCTTTTCTGCCACTCCTCTCCCAGCTCATCACTGGTGTTTATCCACCACCAGCCTCGGGCCCCGTCTTCACACTCAACCCGAATGCCAGGGAGCTCAGCCTCCACGCCCAGAGTCCGTGCAACACCCCACACCCGTGGGAGACGTGGCACCTGGGAAAGCAGGAAGGCTGTGCACCAAAGGGCTAATGATATTTATCTCTGTGGAGAGGAGTTATGGCTGCTTTTTATTTTTGTTTTTATAAGAAAAATGAGAACGACTAGTTTTAAAAATCCTAACCTTAAAAAAGTCCCCATCAAGTAAAAATGGGAACAGACGGGACCAGTGAGAGAAAAAGGAAAGCACTTCTCACCGCCCCACCCCGAGCCCTCTAAGGGATCTCTCCCCTTCCCTCCTCTGGGCTCTCTGGAATTCCGTGTCCCTTCACCCAAACTGTCCCCGCCTGTGCCCGCCTGCTCCCTCCTGGCTCCCGACCCGTGACAACACAGACACTTAAGATGATCATCACTGCCTCTGACCATCTTCCCTTCAGAAGAGTTTAAAACATAGACACAGCCGTCCCAAAGGGAACAGGACACCTAGAGCTGGCAAGGCCGGCTTCCCCGTGAAGAGCCAGGAGCTACGAGTGCAAAGTTCAGATGGAGTGGAAATTCAAGTCAGACGCTGGAAGAAAGCTGCCTCTCAAAGCCTGGCAACCCCCCTTGAGGGCTGGACCCAGCAGGGACTCGGGTAGGGCATACGCAGACCTGGGGAAAGGAGCGCTTGGAAAAACCGGCAGGGACATTGCTACAGACTGAATGTTCGTGCCCTAAAAATCACACGTCGAAATCTAACCCCCAGTGTGATGGTATTTGGAGGTGGAGCCTTTGAGAGGCTATTAGGTCCTAAGGATGGGGCCCTCGTGAACAGAATCAGTGCCCTTATTAGAGGGACCCCAGAGAGCTCCCCTGCCCCTTCCGCCACAAGGACACAGTGAGAAGGTGGCCATCCGTGAACCAGGAAGCAAACCCTCACGGACACCAAATCTGCTGGTGCCTTGACCTTGGACTGCCAGCCTCCAGAAGCGTGAGAAACAAGATGCTCGCTGCTGAAGCCCCCCGCGCATGGCACCTTGTGAGAGCAGTCCTGACTAACGCAGACACACTCCAGGTACAGGACACACGGCTGTATTTCAACAATGGAAACAAACAAGGGGCACAGGCACAAAGAACAGGAGGAAATCCGAACTGCTGATGACCTCAGGGGCCATTAAAAACCCGGCAGTGAGCTCGGGAAACAAGCCACCTGGGACCCTCCTCAGCTGGAAGAGTCTTTAAAAAGCCCCATCGGTATCAACAGCCCCCAATATATCTATAAAGGGAGCCAGCTGTACTCACAGAGTCTGCAGGTAAACTTCACTCCTAATGACATTTACGACACGCTTAATCTGCAGTTTACACTAATAATCTCCAAGCAAAGAGGACTTAAAAGGAACAGGAGAAAGAACTACTTGTGTCACTCTGTGAATTTAAGGAGATCCAGAAATTTTCCTAAAAAGGAAATCAGGAATTTGAATGCATAGAGCCTAGCTTCTTAACAGCTCGGCTCTGGAGGACTGTAAATAGCTCTACTAAAAGCCAATTATTACTTTAAATGAGGATTTCGCTATGTGGAAGGTAAAGCCGACTTGACCGGTTCTGAAGAGGTTTGCACATCTCAGCACCGAGGATGAGTGCCCGGGTGAGGGGCGGGGCTGACTTTATTTAAAGAATGGGGGGCAGGGTGGGGGTGATGACAGACAGCTGGTAGGAGACGAAACCAAAGATTTCCCTTCACGATAAGGTATTTTACACCCTCCCCCGTGACAATTTTCATTTAGCAATGGGTGAACAAAACTCTCCCAGTAAAGCGAAAGTTTCCAACAGCCAGTAAAAGACTGGACTTCAGTCCCTGGGATGCCCTGGGGGAGGCAGCAGGAGGAGCTGGTGTTTACGGCGGGCTCCCCACCTCCTCTACGGCAGGTCCATTCACCACCACCCCCTCCCCCACCGCAGCATCCCTCCGGCAAAACAGGGTACAGTGCAACACAGGAAATGACGCCTCTCCAGTCCTTCAGAGATCATCAGGCAAGCTCAGGTGAGCTCAGGAGGCCATTTACGAGGAAGATGCAGAACTCAAAGAAAGTTGCTGTCCCTAATTTTCCTTCACTCTCCCGCTGTCTGTAGCTCCATCTGCTTTAAAAGACAAGATTCAGTCTTCCTTCGATGGGAATCTAACTTTTCCACCTGCTGGTCCCTAGCAGAGAGTGCCCCACATAATGAGGAGGTGGGGGTGTGTGTAATTAACACATGAAGTAAAAGTGATTATAATATTACAGCCATGTTTATGCTTGGGTAAGACCTTCTCCCTACAAAAGGTTCAAAAATTGTTCAGTTCAAGCTGCTGACTCATCCATTCAAGGATCTATTGAGCATTTCTGCATCAAACTGCACAAGAATTAACTAACGACAGAGTTAGTGGATATATCTGTCTGAACAGGACTGAAAACCACCACCCTGGTAATTTTCAGTGTCTTCATAGCACTGCCAGTTACACACGCGCGTTTTCCTAGTGGGAATTCTTCTAGCTGCGCACGGCAGAGTTGTGCACTGTACGTGAGTTGCACTCCAGTGAAACATGTCCAAGAAAACCACCAGCCCCAGCCCACCATCCAGGGTATCCTGCCACATCCATGGGCGTATCGGCTAACCCTGCCTCTGTGCTGGCCAGGGCACCTTTCTTGAAGTGGGTTTGGAGAGGTAAGCATGGGTGGTCTCCCAGTCTCTCCCAGATCATTCGCCCCTGTAGGTGGCCCAAGGGCTCACCCACCCCAATGTGTATGCGAGCACGCACCCACAAGTGCACCCACGTGGTAGTGTTGAGTCATCCTGAGCCCAAAGTCAACTGAAATCCTTACGCCCACTGTTTATCCGGGAGGCGTTTCTTTTCATCCACCGCTTCCCCAACCCGTACCTGACTAGCTGATTAAACTCCTGCGCCTCCTTCGAGCCCCGCCCCACATCTAACCCGCAGTCAGAACCTGTCTCAGCGCGTCGCTTGGTGTCCACTGCTACCCGCAACCTTGGGGTTTACATGATTCCTTCATTGGCTTCGGTTCGCCCAAATCCCTGCAGCGCATGTCTGCAGCTTTTAACCCCTCACCCTGCAACCTCAAGGTACTCTGCAGCGAAACAATAATGACGCATGGGGCTTTATTTGGGGGTCTCCACAAAACAAGGAGCTGACCCCGCAGCAGAAATTAAGGTGATGGTGGACACCAGTGGGTGAAAACTTGGTGTGTAATGGATCTGAATGCACCTCCAGCTTTTAACTTCAGTTTTCAGGAAGGAAAAACTAGACTTAGTAAAAATGGACTCACACTTTTGTGGGATCTTTTGAACGTGTCTCCTCTAAACCCACGTGTCGTCCCCACCCTCCACGGGACAGCTGGTGCCAGCTCACACATTCCACAGACCCTGCTCTGCCCCCTTCCTGGTGGACAACCACTGGTCTGAAATAGAGTCACACGGGTCCAAACACATGCCTTGGGCAAGATCACCTCAACCACAGTCTTCTAACAGCGATGCCCAGGCTGGGGTGGCCCACCGACCCTGCCCCCTCAAAGTTGCCCCAGGATTGAGCTCGGCCTTCCATCCCTGTGAATCAAGGAGAAGTGAGGACTCTCTGGAAGATGCACGAAGTAGGTCTGGAGATGCCAGCTTACCAGGGAATCATTTCAAATTTAAAACACAGGCTCATCCGGCAGGTTGAGAGCCAAATCCTACCAACAACATTAAATCAGTGGAAAGCTCTTTTAGACCTCCTCCCTCAATTCCAGAAACAGGTTTCACCCAAAATGTTCTTCAAATTCTTGCCAAAGAGGCTGCCTGCGGCCATCAGTATTGGAAAGCGAGTTCAGGGCGCTGTGACCCCTGGAAGCTGGGAGGAAGGGCTCTGACCCCAAACTCTGGCTCCCGGGGACAGCGAGACAGGCTGAGGTCGCAGGTTCCCTCTGGCCATCACCCTGGCAGCAAAACCCCTGGAGCATGCTCCATGCTGTTGCTGTTAAGTCCCAGGTGAGAAAGACTGACACGTCCTCCCAAAGGACCCTGCGCTTCCATCTGAGAAGCCCAAATGCCGGCGTGCCTTTCACCTCGGGGCTGCCAGCGGAAACCTGAGCACAGAACGAGGCCCAGAACCCTGGGACCCAGCAGCAGAGGGCCCTGCCAGAGCTGTGCCCCTTCTAAGGAGGCGCCCCGTGTTCTCCTGGGGAAAGACAACTCCAGGCGGTGCAGGCCTGTCCGGCACGCTGGGAGCGTGCGGCGGCCTGGCCGTAACCACGCTGCCCCTGGGGGCAGCCCCGGCCAGCTCGGAGGGAAGGCTCACTCAGAGCTCCGCCAAGGTCAGGCTCCAGCTGCAGCCAGATTGGGTTTAAACCACAACCAGGAACCCCAGGGCCACGTCTAGGGGCCAGATGTCTCTCCTCCTCAGACAGGGCTCACCAAGGGCAGCATCACCTCCTGACCCTGCCAGCCTCTCTCCAGCATCACGAGCTCATCACAATCGGCTGCTGCAGTAACACCTTCCCTGGACGGCGCGAACAGCTCGCATCCCTTAAAGGCTGCTTTAATACGTCAGACTCTGTCTCGAAGGTGTTACAGACCTCCCAGGGCAAACACAGAACGGTAAAACCTTCCCGCTTGCTATTCAAATGGCCAGTTTTCACCTTACAGGTTTCAAGTTTTGATACCAACCGTCGTCATGTTTCAGGACGTCCCTGTGGTTACAGGACGTCCATGGCAACCGCACTGGGTTTTCCTCTTCAAATGGCTTCCGTTAATGTACTCCCATCAGTGTCACACTCAGTCCATTACAAACACAACCACACAGACAATCATCATACTTCATGATCGAATTCTGTACAAACCTGGGGTCAAAAAACAGGCTTTAGGAAGACTCAGACCTCTGCCACAGTGTGCCACCTCCAGGTGCCGGGTCTCTTTGAGCATCAGTTTACTGATAAGAAACCCTCGCTCCGTACCTCCCACGGTTATTAGAAGGATCAGATAATGTAATAATCTCTGCCCGAGTGCTGCGTGAGCCAGAAAGTCAGGTCGCAGCACAGCGGTTAATGGTTATTACTCACAATCACAGTGGAGCCGCACCCTTACTGGATAAAGCCTAGAGAATCTCGTACCCACTGCTCAGAAATGCAGCATCTCTCACACACAGCCCGACTCAAAGGTTCTCTCCAGACTTCTTTTCTTCCACCCTGGAGTTAAGCTATCATTGTTGGGTATTATCAAAGTACTCCTGCCAAAATATTAGGGACCAAAGAAGCCAAAAAGAAGTAAACACCAAAAAAAAAAGCTATCATCAATGAATAAATCACTCCCAGATGAACAGCTCTCCAAGGCAACTCCTGTACTCGAAGACGCCCCAAACAGGGGCCCTAGTATCTCTCCGTTACAGAGCAAGTGTCATTGACTCTAAGACTGAAAGCACCCTTGGATTCACCTGGCGCTGCCTGAAGGAGACACCCGGAGAGCGGGAAAGGACACCCTACCAAACGCCACCTCAGTCCACTGGAGAAGCCACTGCCAGCGAGACAGAGACAAAAGAAAGTGTGGAAATACCCTATGATGGTTAATTTTATGTGTCAACTTCTCTGGGCCATGATGCTCAGATATTTGATCAAACTTCATTCCAGATATTTCCGTGAAGGTGCTTTCTGGATGAGTAACAACTAAATTGGGACACTGGGTAAAGCAGACCGCTCACTCTAACGGGGGTGGGCCTCGTCCAATCAGTTGAGAGCCTTTAAAGAAAAGGCCGAGGTCCTCCAAGTGAGGCCTTTGGACTTGAGCTGCACCATCAGCTGTCCCCGCCAGACTCTGGACTTACATCTCCACAATTATGGGAGCCAATTCCTTAAAACAAATCCTTCCATTTAAAGAACAGAGAAAAGGAAACAGGCAAGTGGCCAGCATTTCTACAGTCTCACCATCAATTAAAAAACAAAAATGGGGAAAAGTTTGGTGGTGCCTCAAAAAGTTAAACACAGGAGCACCATATGATCAGACAATTCAGCCTCTAGGTACATCCCCCAAAGACCTGAGAACCAGTAACTCAAGTAAATGCACATACAGCCCTACCCACAGCAGCGAGAAGTGTTAACAGCCCAAATGTCCAATAACCAATGAGCGGACCAACTCTGGTTCTAGTTACGCTATGGGATACAATTACTCAGCCATAAAAAAAAAAAAAAGCCAGATCTTGACATGCTGTCACCTGAACAGACCTCGAGGACATGGTACTGAGTGCAAGAAGGCAGACACGGAAGTCCACATATCGTGTGATTCCGTTCATTTGAAATGCCCAGAGCAGGTAGATCCAGAGACAGAAGCAGACTGCTGGCAGCCTAGGGCTGGGGGGGGGGGGACGGGAGTGGCTGCTAATGGGTTTGGGGGTTCCTTCTGGGGCGATGAAACTGCTCTGGAACTAGACAGGGGGGTGGGTGCACAGTACTGTGAATGCACGAAATGCCACTGAAGTGTTCGCTTTAAATGATTCATTTTTTGGTGTGTGTGTGGGGTGCACCTCAATAACTAAAAACAAGCACAAAATGGCAACAACAAAAGGGCCGGTGTGCCCACTGGGAGCCTGACCCAGGGCTGCACTGAGTCCCAAAAGACCGCTGTGCCCAAGGAAGAGGCTTTTAAAAGGAAAAGGCCTGAGACCACGGGGCAGGGGGAGGCCAAGAGCGCTGACCAGGAAGCCAAGGCATCAGCTGGTAAACCGTCAAGGAGTCACAAGGGCCGCTCCTCACCTGACCTCACAGACAGACCTCCGGGGCCCCCAGGATGCTTCCCGCCAGGAGACAGCGGGGCCAGCTCCCAGCGCGGCAGGTGGAACAGAAGAAATCTTTTGTTTCTGAAGTCCTCGCGGCGCAGACTCGGACCTGCGCACCCTTACCTACAAGTTACATCTGGGTCAGTAAGCCGCGAAAATGGGCACCCAGTGTCACAAGAGCTGAGGAAGGTAGTCTCACGGCGATAATTTTGTTTCCTGACTTTCTTCCCAAGAATGATTAAGCTGGGTACATTTTAACTTTAGCCAGTAATAACACAATCCTATCTTCTATGACTTCAGACTATCAAAGAAAAGGAAACAATTTTAAGATATATTTATCTACCTAGATAGACACAGATGCATACTATACATGGTTTGTATGATAAATAGAAACATAGTTTATTTAGGTGTATAATTTTTAACCTAAACACTGAAAAATTATCAAGCTTTCATGCAAATATTTAAATAGTGTACTATGATTTTCCAAACTGTGACGAAAATACACACATAATATAAAATTCACCATGCTACATGTGCTTCAGTGTAGAATTCAGTGTCACGGGAACAGTCACCATCACTGTAAAGGTCTCCATCACGTCGCTGGCTTCTCACGAAGGTGCCTGGGAGTCATCAGGGGAGAAGGTCCTGCTTTTCCTGGGTTCAGGATGCACAGGGAGGGGGTGCCTAGCAGGTGCTGGGCCCCAGGCGTCCTGCACAGCTCCAGGGGCCATCCTGTCCCACTCAGGCCCAAAGAACACAGGGCAGACACAGAGCAACCTGCCTCTGATGAGGGGCGGTCCTGATGAAGCCACACCACAACCAGCCCCTGGGATGGGCCCTGGGATGGCCCCTGTGAGCACCCCACCCGCCCCCACCAGCCCTGTTCACACCAGGCCCAGGCTTGGGTTTTTTCAGTCAGCACAAAGGCAATCTATCAGGTCGGAGCCGGCAGACATTCGGCTTTTGTGCAGCACTGAAAGCCGGTGACATCTCAGGAACGGCCAGCCTCCCCCCCTCCCTCTCGGAGGAGGGGCAAGCAAGCCTGTGTTGAAGGCACTTCTTGTTTACGGCTTAATCATCCAAGCCATCACAGGGGGACGATACACACTCCCTGCTTACGGAGCTTGCAGGAAACGGCCACACAAAAACAACCAGGGCAGCACACAGCCAGCCTCCCCCCAGCCACACAGCCATGCTCTGGGCCACAAGGACCCTGGGCCACCGCTGACCCTAGAGAGTGATGCGAGAGCGTCTGATGACACACATCCAGGCCTCCGCCCCGAGCAGACACTGAGCGAGAGGCCAAGTCCAGTCTGGCCAAGGATCCGGGCAGAGGGTCAAGACAGTCAGGATTAAATCAAAGCTGCCCAGTCCAGGCCGCCAGCCACAGGGATGAGGCTGGTCGTAACTGAGATGTGCTGGGAGTGGGCACAGCACCACACCCCGAAGGCTCGGCACCAAGAAGAACGCAGCACACGCTTCCCTCACAGATCCCACGTACGGCGGGTAGGAAGGACGGGACTTTGGACGTGAGGGATTAGACACGATGTCTTCATAACTAATTCCACCTGCTGCCTTTTGTTATTTTTACATGACTACTTGAGGATTTTAAAGGACTCAAGCAGCTTACATTCTATTCCCACCAGACAGAGCCGCTGAGGGACCTCAAGGAAGTCCCAGATTTCATGACTATATCAATTCTTTCCTTGGGGAGGTAGCAGGGGCAGAGTATGGCGTTCAGGTACAGATGGGAGCTGGAGATCTGGGGAAGGAGGGAGAGCAGGGCTGACCAGGGGGAGAGCCCTGGAGCACGGGGAGCCTGTCGGATCATCAGATGGGCAGAAATGGCCGTGCCACCGTGCCCAGGCAGACCACTGGAAGAGGGCCCGGGGGGATATGCTCTTCAGCGGGCATCACCTCCTGCAGGGGCTGCAGGCAGCGTGCTCCCTGCAGCTGGGGTGGCTGTCCTCCGCAGGAGGGCCCCGGGGCCCAGCACCCCCATCTGCACTACACACGCCGCCAGGAATGGCTGCCCAGGGCCTGGTGGCCGTCATCACACAGCAAGACACTAGTGAACACCACAGCTACACACAACAAAGCTCTTAAACCAGGTGCCGGGTCCGCTCATTAAAACCGGCCGATGCTTCCAGGCCATGCAGAGAGCAGATGTTCACGGAGCACGGAACACCTCCCTGAGCAGAAGACAGCGAGCCTGCAAAGCTCAGTGCACCTGGAGCCTGTACCAACGACCACACACACGCACGCACGCACACTAGGTGCATCAACTCACACAGACTCAGGTGCCACCTCCAGGTCCCTAACCAGCAGGTTAATAAAAAAGACTGGAGAACGAGGCGAATATGGCAACTGGCAGACTGGACAGGGACTCGGGGCACAGAGGGGAACGAAGCCCAAACCCGACCTCTACCCTTCACCTCTGGGGAACCGGAGGCCCCGTGTCATGCAACCTACTAAGTGTCAGCTACACCGTGACCCCGGCCTCCAGGGCCCCCGGCCTGGTGCTCTGCCTGCTGCACCAGACGTTTCATTCTTGCTAAAAGTTCAGCTGCCTGGGTGCCAACTGCTGTGCCCAGGGCAGCTTTCCAGCTCTACTTTCAGGCAACAAGTTTGTCACCTGAACGTTCCAAGTCACAATGTTCCTACAAGGGACCCAGAGGCACAACCATGCGGCACCCACTGCCCCAACCCTGGGACGGAGCTGCTAAAGGAAGAACTCAGTACTGCCAGATGGGATGGGTCGTGGTCAGCTCGGGCCACTGTAAAAGTAGGCCATAGGCCATCTGGGTGCCTTAAACAACAGACACTTATTCTTACAGTTCTTGAGGCTGGGACGGACTAGATCAAGGTGCCGGCTGATCTGGTTCCTGGTGAGAGCTGCTTCCTGGAGTGCGGAAGGACGCTTTCATGCTGTGCGCTCGCTCACATGATGGAGAGAGAGCGGTCCCCCTGGTGTCTCTTCCTGTAAGGGCACCACCCGCATCCTGGGGCCCCTTCCTCACAACTGCATCGTAACCTGGTGGCCTCCCAAGACTCACCTCCTAACACCATCACCCTGCGGTTCATCTGGGTTTGCACTTGGGGAGGACATTGCTGAGTCCACATGCGGTACCCCAAAACTCTGTCATGCACTGGCCTTCGCAGCCACAGAAGTGGAGAGACATCTCTTCCACTGAATCCTCGAATTTCCTCTATCTGGCTCAAATCATGTTTGGTTCTTCTAGCCAGGATGTGTCTGCTTGAAACTTGCAGATGACTGCTGGGAAACTATAGTGCTGTGTAGACATTCACGTCCATCTCTCTGTCTCCTCAAATGCTGCATCCTCACTGAGGGCCACGTGGGCCACCTCAGCCATTCCCCATCCTCAGACCCCCAGGTCCCTCTGCAGGCAGAGCACTGAGCCCAGGCAGCCCCTGGCTACCTCGCTGGCCCGCTCTGGTCCCGAGGACAGTGCTGCTTGACCATCTTCCCCGCAGCGGGGTGCGGCTGGGAGCATCACCCATCAGTGAGAAGCCAGGAGCAGGTGGCCGTCCCAGGAGCCCCAGCAGGAGTCCAGACGGACAAGCCTCTGGGAAGAGGCACGTCACCCACGGCGCGTCTCCACCTTTCCAGGGTTACTGCAGGCTGGGCCGGAACAGCCAGCGAAGCTGGGTCCCCAGAACAAAGGAAGGTCTCCCGTGGGAGGATACGGCTTGGCTCATAAAAAATCCCACTCTTCCACACCTTCTCTTTGGAAAAGATAGGAGGAGGAAGAGATGGGTTCCCTGGTGTCAGTAGATCATTCAAAAGAGACAGACTTCCCTCCCCCATCTCAGGAAAAGGGCAGTCATTTTACAGAAAGAAAAAGGACGTCAGAGAAGGGAAGAGTCAAGGTAAATCTACACGTAGAAGAAAAAGCTGAAAAGACCCTTTCCAATAAAGAAAACGTCTATAAAGATTAAATACGCAAATTTGCACACTTGCGCTCCTCCCTACACAGCTCTCTCTCCCTGGTTACAGGACCGGGGCCGGGGGAACGAGCGTGTCTGTGGGTCACAGTGACAATCACCTGGGCCACCGGGGCACCGAACAGGCTACTCACCGAGCCAGACAAGTGACGGGGGAGCAGAGCTCGCGGACAAGGCGGGCGTTCACAGACATTCTCTTCAATAGCTTCTAATCGGGCTGGCTCCCCCCAGGCTCAGCCTTCGCCACGTTTCCCTGGCTCTGCTTCCCACGGCTCAGGCACCACACCCGCCTTCACAGCTTCCGCCACCTTCAAGTCCCACCTGTCACTTACGCGCTTTCAGTCAGCTTCAAGCATTTTTGTATCTTAGAGTACTACTACTTATGAGCAGAGGGTTTTGATTCCTTCTTAATACACATTAAAAGACAAACATAATCAATCCACAGGGCACGCACACCAGCTGAGGACGCCCCCCATCATGCCACGGCCTGCCACGGCGTGAAGACCGCCGAGCGGCGGGAAGCCAGCACCGAGTCCAACAAGCTCTTCACTCTCTGTGTCACTTAGCGAAAGTTTAGAGGCTAAACCAAAGACACTGGAAAATATTCAGAATTACTCATCTGGTCTTGTTTGTTGGGTTTTGGGGGGGAGGGTAATGAGGTTTACTGACTTATTTTTAGAGGAGGCACTGGGGACTGAACCCAGGACCTCATGCACGCTAAGCATGTGCTCCACCACTGAGCTACACCCTCCCCCCCACCATTTGGTCCTGCTTGATTTTTTTGTTTTGGGGGGGTGGTAATTAGGTTTGTTTTATTTTTTTATTATTTGGAGGTACTGGGGATTGAATCCAGGACCTCGTGCATACTAAGCACGTGCTCTACCACTGAGCTACACCCTCCCCAACTTGGTCTTGTTTGATTTTACTTTTCTCGTTCTTTTCCTCCTGTTTGCTTGGCCGACTAACTGCTCTGGATACAGTCTCTTAGGGGCGCAAAGACCTCCTCCTAGAAGGGTCCCGTGCACGGCCTACCTGGTAAACACATCACCAAAACGAACCTAAAAGGATGACTCTTCACTTCCTGAAAAACAGGCTGATGGAAACTTTCAAATCAAGGAAACCGAGACTTCAGTGGTGGGAAGTGTTTAAAGAGAGATTTAAAGGTTCAATCTGATTACTGCTATTAAAACAAGAAATTATACTGTTACAAAGGGCTCTTTGTGGTGGCTGTAATAATTTACTTTCTCTATCAGATAATGCACCTTAACTAATTATAATTTGTTAAAAAGTTTATGTGTTTAATTAGCAAGCCAAAAAAAAACCTACAAAAGCCTAACACATTCAGGCGAATCAATCCATTTGTCCTTCCATTAAGGTAAGGGAACATTTTTAGATTTTCTGTTCGGAAGATTTTAATGCCAAGTTGGAGGGGGTGGGTGGTGGAGATTCAGGAGGTGTTTTTTAGAATGATTATCCAAATGATAAACTCAAATGTATTCACGCACAGACTGAACACCCAGCTCGGACTGAACGCTGCTAAGCAGACGGCACCTTTTAGGTGGCATCCCTGCAGGCCTTAGGCGTGAGGTCAGGCCCGGCTCGGGGGCTGTGACAGCGAGCAGCGCCCCGAGGTACCCACGTCCTGAGAGGCCAAGAGTCAGGCTGAAGCCAGAGGGCTTCTGGCCAACACAGGAGGGGTCAGGCTAAGTGAAGGGGTCGTGCCAGGAGTGGGGGAAGCTGAACCCAACGTCAGCTGGCCAGGGGATCCACCTGGAGACAGCTTTAGCCTGTGAACACACGGGCCTCCATCCTGAGCCAGCTGGTCCCAGAGACGGGCCGAGGGGAGAATCTGGGTTTTAGAAACGCACATTCCACGTGGTAGAGCCTCCTGACCAGCCACCCCGGCCTGACTCTCCAAATTAACTAGGGCCCTCTTTTCCCCCCAAAACATACCTGCCAGGCCCACCTACGCTGAGGGCTGGTGGCTGGGCTCCACACCTGCAGCCCCCACCAGCACAGAACTCAGTCATCAAGTCCTTTCGTGTGTTTCCAAACCTTCCTACAGTTCTAAGTTGTACTCATACCTGTAATTACATCATTTAATATTACACAAATTGATTAAATGGCAGTTTTAACCAGAGTAACCATAATTACATCATTTGATCAAATGTTACACAGACTGATTAAACAGGAACTTTAATAAGAGGGTTTTCTCTCTGGAAAATTAAGTTGAATGTTTTGGGAAAATTCAATGCAGACAAGCTTTTTTAAAAAAAAAACTGTTTTTTAAGTAAATGTGTGCAAGGTCACTGTAAAGATGGGGAGGAGGGTACAGCAGGAATCTAATAGCAGCCCCTGTGCTGTTTCCTCTTTGTTCACGTTCCAAAAGGAAGACATACGCCACCCCATCCGGATGCCCTGGGAGCCCCTGGAAAGGCCGGGCGTAGTCTTGATCAATTTCGAAGCCTCGGTCTTGAGCATGTGCTCGGCGCACAGTGGGTCCTCATCAGCATGGCTGAAGGCTGTGAAATGACGCCGACAGTTGGAACCCAGAAGGTTCTGGAGAGGCAGGTGCAGGAGCCTTTCCGAGGCTGAGAGGGTCTCGGGCTGAGGTGATGGGAAAGGAAATCACTGATTCCCTGGAGAGACAAGATCTGGGCTGGGGCTGAAGCCCGGGTGCAGAGGGAGAAGGAGGTGCCTGGCGGAGGGGATGCAGCAGCCAGGGCAGAGGTGCCAGGGCTCGTAGGGGGAGCAGAGCAAGGGAGAGAGGATGCAGGGAGTCCAGAGGGCAGGGCAGGACCCCCGTAGCCTGGAGAGCCAGCCTGGCCTGCAGGGACCAGGGTCTCAGGTCCCCAGGGTCTCAGGTCCCCATGGGGAGGCATCCGGGCCACAGTCCACTGAGCAGCTCCAGGACAGCAGCCGTCACTGGCCCAAGATAACGCTGCTAAGCCACCAGAGACTTTCAGGTGATGTCCCAAATGTCCTGGATTTATGCGACTGTAAGAAGTTGAGTCTCATGGCACATACTCAGGTGCAGACAGCTCTGAAGAAGGATCAGCTGACTCGGGATGAGGCAGATTCCAGTCCCACTGGGAAGCAGACAAGCTCTCAGGGATGTTAGGAGGTTAACACCTTCTTATCACGGTTGTCAAGCAAAACGCAGTGCAGTTCAGCCCCAAACAGAGGCCAAGTCCAGACCAGTGCCGGAGCAGGGAGCAGACCAGGGACTCTGGACCTCCAGGATGGGGAGCCACCTTTCCCTGACCGAGCATCCACTCCACCACTGGGCCCCGCTGGCCTCGTTCCTAAGCCAATCCATCCTTCTGTCTTCCAGAAGAGCTGTCTTTGAAACAAAGATTTACAATTTCCCTACAACTCAAAAGAGTTTTTCAAGTAAACTACATACTGGAAAAGGGCCTGGGAAATGGGTTTCTATACACAGAAGCATAGATGGCTAACATTTTAACCTCAGCCACACAGGCAGTGGGCAACATGATGGAAATATCCCACATCCGCATCGACCAGCATGGGAGCCACCAGCAACACGTGGCCACTGGACACAGAAAACGTGGCTAATGTGACTAAGGAACTGAACATCTCATTCAATTTAAATGGTCACTTGTGGCTCATGGCTACCAGCCTGGAAGGTGCAGCACTGGATAATACAGACATCACATTTAAAGTATTTTATCGTGACAGCAAGACACCTGAGACTTCCTGAGTAGTGCTGCTTGCCAGGCACTGTCTTAATCACCCACATGTATCATCACACTTCATCCTGACAAACGTATTATCAGAGGGCTGCCATTACCCCCACTTTACAGATGAAGAAACTGAGGTTCAGTGAAGGTGGAATCCAAATAATCTTCAGACTTAAAAGAATCAAGGGACACCTGAACAAAACTCATTTTAAAAACCAGCATCTGGGGGAGGAGGGGTGTGTAGCTCAGTGGTAGAGTGTGTGCCTAGCACGCACAGGCACCCAGTACCTCCATTTAAATCAGTCAGTCAGTCAGTCAGTCAATCAATCCGAATTACCTCCCCAAACAAAAAACTTTTTTTAATATTTTAAAAATTAAAAAAAAACCAGCCTCTAACAAATCAGCCAAACATCAGCACTTAAACATGCAGTGGCCATAAAACCGCCACCAAACTCCCCTAGAAAGGAGCCAAAAGAATTTTCAATTAGCGAGTCACTTCTGTCTCAAAGTTTCTGCAAAACACGAGAGCACTGGGAGGGTGGCACTACATACAGTGTGCTTCCCATGTTAAAAGGGACCCAAGTTTACCTGAAAGTCTTCGTCCGTCCCCTTTTTAAGGGACTTTCTCATACGCTGCGAGATAAGGATCTGGCTTTGACATTCCTTTTGGCCAGCCAGAGGGAAACCTGCCTTAGTGAAGCTGTTCTTGCCTTGGAAGGAGGTCCCACCCCGATCCAGGCCCCAGACACACAGGGCGTCCAAACGGGGCGGGGCTGGTGCGTGGTGACAGCTGCCCGCAGGAGGCGGCGTGCTTCTCCACCAGGGCAAGGGGCCCCGCTCCTGCTCCAGGAAGACCACAAACCTCACAATCCCTGCCCAGCAAGTAAAGAAAGGGCTGACGGAAGGCAAGCCTGGGGCCTCATTCTCAACAAGGTGAAAATCAGCAGCCGTGGGCTCTGCCTTAAAAGAGCAAAACACTGAAAGCAACAGAGAGAAGGAAGGAAAGGGGGAAGCACCAAGAAGGGGACGAGCAGAGGGACAGGCTCTCCAACGCCTTTAATCACGGGCCACTCGCTCCTTGTTCTCCTTTAGATTTTCAAGTCTGGGGTTCTTTTTTTTCTTTTAAAAAAACTTTTATTGAAGTATAGTTGACTTAGAATGCTGTGTTAATTTCTGGAGTACAGCAAAGTGATTCAGTTATACATACACATATTCTTCTTCAGACTCTTTTTCATTATAGGTTATTACAAGCTTTTGAATATAGTTCCCTGTGCTGTACAGCAGGAACTTGTTGTTAATCTATTTTGCATATAGTTTGTATCTGCTAATTCCAAACTCCTAATTCAACTCTGGTTTTAATGTTAATTCTATAAACATTCTAAATTTATACTTTATTTTTTATTATTAAGGAGGTGAAGAGAGCACCGATCTGAGAAACGACAGCATCCACTTCCGGGTACCAATCAGCAATGGGGATTCTGGACCCAGGTGGCGTGAGTAACAGGTACCACATAGGGGTCAGCCCCAGAGGGGACCTCACCTCCTGTGACCAGTGAAGCCAGGAAGGGCCAGCGGAGGTGAGGCCACAAACCCTCCCGTGTGATGGGCACAAGCCCACCGGTGCCCCTCTCCTCTGAATCACCTGAGTCGGGGCACAGGGCTTGCTCATGGGCTGTTCTCACGTCGGGGAGGGCAGAACCCTGGGCTCAGAAGCGTAAGGGTCTCCTTCCATTTCGCTCTTTACTACACGGGGCCCCCCAACAGTTCAGCCTGTCTCCCCACCCGTAAAACTGATTAACGAACAAAGCTGACTCTGGACGGTCGCTGTGAGGATTAATGAGAACACACATAAAGGGATGCCTGGCCCAAGACAGGCATCCGGAAGTGGTCAAGTTACAGCACTAGGATCCTTCCTCACAGTGTGTGACGGACTGAACCACGGGCCCACAAAGATGCCCACTTCCTAGTGTCCTGCATCTGTGGATATGTCACCTAAGGCAAAAGGGATGTGACTGAGCGTTGCCTGGATTATGCTGTGGGCCCAGTGTCATCACAAGGCCCTCACAGGAAGGAAGCAGTGGAGCTAGAGTCCGACAGGACAATGTGACAGTGGAGCAGAGGGACAGAAGGACTGGAAGATGCCAATGGCTGGCCTGGAAGCTGGAGGAGGGGCCAGAAGCCAAGGAAGATGGGCCGCCTCTCGATGCTGGAAAAGGCAAGGAAATGGGTCCTCCCCTGGAGCACCCGGAGGGGCTGCAGCCCGTGGACACATTTAAGAACGTCAGGCTTTCTAAACTGTGAGCAAATAAACACGTGTGGTTTTAAAGCACTACATGCACCATAATTTGCCACAATAGCTGTAGGAAATCCACCCACAATGGTTTTCATCTCCTCTCTGCTCAATGACAGAGCGACCCACACCCTGTTCCACAACATACACGTGAACTTCTCCTCCCTGCACCTGAGCCGTGCTTTGCCGCTGTCAACACCCACCCGACACAGACGCACAGGTGCCACCACCTGCTCGGTGCTGGCGCGGAGGATGTGCCCTGTGCAGCAGAAACAAGGCGAACCCCACTCCAGTGGCCGCGCGTCATCGACACAAGAACAGGTGTAAATGCTGAGCAAGCCCCGGGCAGTGCAGGCAGCACGTGGACAGCCGCTCCGAATCCTTAAACCTGGAACCGAGTGTCCGTCTGGAACCATCTGTTTGCCTTCACACGAGCTGGTGGGATTTCACACGACTCAGTCAGGGACGAGTTCCACATGGGCCTCAACCTGGCGGCTTCTACCCTCAGTCACCCCCTTTGCAGGATGCCATCCAGGGGTCCCGATGGCCCTAGAGACATCACGAAGTCAGCAGGAAATCCCTGCTAAGAGGACCAGAGATGGAAGGGCACTGGCAGGGTCACCCACCCCATCCTCCAGCACGCCCCGGGACAACCTCCCAGAGATGCGTCCACCCGGAAAGCACTTGGCGCCACAGCTACCTTCTGGAAATTTCTCAGCTCCGGCCTACAGCCGCCTATCCCCACCCCACCAGATCTCTGGGTGAGCATTTAGGTAGTTCAGTAGCCGCACAAAACGGTACAGGCTGTGGAGCAGGCTGCTGGCGGACGCCTGCAATCACAGCCCAGAGCACCCAGGCTGTTCACAGGCAGACCTCCGAGCTGCAGGGACACGGCACAGGCAGAGTGGGCGTGGGCCCCGCCGCGGAGAGGCCCCAGCGGGGAAGGGACGCAGCAGGACCACACGGCCCCAGCAACGATGCAGACACGGTCGAAGCATGAGACCTCTCACAGGGCAGGCGACCGCAGGGAGGGCAGCAGGGAGAAGAGCGCTTGGAGATGAAGATGAAGACACAGAGAGCCAGGCGGTCAAGCAAACCGGTGCCCAGTGCCAGCCTCCCCCCTCAGGAGAGGAGCCACCAGGCTTGAGACAGGATAGCAGGAGAAGGAGCCCACAGCCCCGGGACTCTCCTGGGAGAGGCAGGTCCTCTCCCGTGGAAGAGACAGTCTGTCTCCTCGCTTTCTCCCAGGATCTCCATTTCCAAACATCCTCCCAGCTCACCTGTGCCAGGAAAGAGGCTGAGAATCCAGTCCACACATCCAAGGTCCGTGCACACCCTCTGCCCACAGCTGCCCACTGGCCTAGGTGGGGCCCCCTTAGGGGGATGGACCTGGAGGTCTATGCACCGCTGTGGCCAGGCTTGGGCTCCTGGGCTGAAGAATCCCCCCAACTCAGAATCCCCCTCATCCCAGGGCAGAGGGCCATGGGACGATGCAGGCAGAGACTGGAGTGATGCAGACACAAGCCAAGGATGCCAGCCAACACTGGCAGCTGAAGAGGCCAGGAAGGAGCCTCCCCAGGGCCTCTGGAGGGAGTGTGGCCCTTTGACCTCTGATTTCAGACTCTGGCCCCCAGAATGATGAGAGAACAGATTTCTGTTGTTTTAAGCCACGCTGTTCGAGGCTCTTCGTTTTGGCAGCCACGGAAAACTAACACAGAGCCTTTAGGGCGGGGAATTCCAGGTCCACACGCGTTGGACCCGAAACGCTTCGTGCTCGGATCTGCGTCCACTCATGTCTCTCTCCAAAAGATTTTCCCTGAGAGCTGGCTGCGTGCAGCTGGACAACACAGATGACACGGAGATGAAGCACCTGCTCTCCGCAAAGCTAAGGAGGTTTAAAACCCTGGCAAGGGGCGCACAGCTCTGGGGGGAGGGGGCTGACGCCAGGTCCCCGGTGAGGAGCCAGGCTGACACCTGGCCCTGGGCTGCTCACAGCAGGCAGGCCCTTGACGTGCTAAATGGATGAGTGACGCCAAAACCCAAAGTTCAGGAGATGCCACTGCAGGCATCGTCCAAAGCACCAGTACCTCCACAGGATGTGCAGAAGGCTGACTGCTTTGGGTATTTGGCCCAAGCATTTCAGATTAAAATACCTCCCCCATTCAAGGCACCCTCGGGAGGCCTCCCTCAGCCCTCTGTTATGCCAGACAAGATGGATTTCTGCGGAAAACAATGCTCAGTAACAGTAACAGCATCCCCTCACCCCTGCCCCCGAGAGTCTGACAGCTCGAAAGCAGGGCTCAAGGCTGCAATTAAGCCTGGTTCAGTAGTCCAAGGAAAACATCCTATGATGTCACATCTTGGTCATTCGTAGCTTGACCGCTTTAAGATTCGATAGATACAGGCTAGGGTCATGGTCACGAGTAGGTTTTAAAAGGTTGCGTGGGCTGCAAACTTGTGCAGAATGAAAGGTAACTGCCGAGAGGAAGGCCAGCTGACTTCTCCAGAGAGCACCCCCCGCGGAGACGCAGGCACCAGAAGCAACACGTCCTGCCGGGGAAGGGGCTCACGGAGGGACACACAGAGCCTGGGCCGGGGAACCAGAGCCCCGTGCGGACCGCCGCTCGATAAGGCCCCATGACCTGCAGCAAGCGTCTCAACCCGCCCGGCGGGGCCCTCTTCTCTGCAAGGAGGGATGACCACCAACTTCATCGCGACTGTGCTGAGGATTAAATCCAGTAACAATTTTCAGCAGCTGACACAGTGCCTGTCGCACAAGACCCTCAATGAACGTGGCTTCTTTCTCTCTCCCGGAGGGGCTAGCCCTTCCCGAGCCAGGGCAGAGTTCATTAGGATTGAGAAAATTTGGCAAATTCCTAGAATTTACTCAGAAATCCATAAAAAAAATCGCCCTACTAAGAACAGGATGACCACTTAATGCAACAACCCAGGCCCCTGGGGTTACAATCTACACAGAGAGGGCTCTGGAACCACAACAACTTCCTGTCCGGCTGTAAAAACAGAGCACTGCTTGGTCTAAGACCCTGGATCCAATTAGTGCATTAATTTTCTCCACAGAGGGAGCCAAAGCGTCTCAGTTTGTGTCCACGCAGAGGAAACCGGGACCGAACCGCGGAGCTCAGGAAGCTTCCCGGGGCGCCTGCTGCCGTCTGGGCGAGAGTTACAGCCAGTGTGGACCGAAGCCACGGCCTCAAGGTGAGGGGTCAGAGTCAGGGGGGTGGAAAGGGCCAGGCAACCCAGAAGCAGAGGGACGGGGCAGGACCGAGAGGGCCGAGGGGCTGGGGACACCGAGTGGGTCTAGGGGTCCCAGCGTGGTCCCAGCGTGGTCCCGGCAGGGGGCCGTCTGGGGGCGCGGCCGAGGGCTGGCAGGAGGCCCACGGTCTCTGCAGCCCCACACCAGGCCCAGAGCGCAGACTGACTCTGTAACCTGCACGGCACCCTGGGCCAGAAGGAGGGTGCTGCGGTCCCCACTTACAGAGGGGGAGGCAGGGCGGCCTCGGAAGGAGCAGAGCCAGGGCCGGAGCCCAGGCAGCCTGGCTCCGGGGCCCTGCTCAGACCAAGGGCTGAGGACTTCCACAAGGAAGCTAGAGGGAAGGAGGGGCTCAAGAAAAAGCCTCAAAGACAGCCTCTGGGGCTGGCGGTTTTAGAAGGCCGCTGGAAAGCTCCAGGCACGGGAAGAGAAGTCCACGGCCGGGGGTTGAGGAGGGACTTGGGGGTTCGGGGTGGAGGGGCCGTGGGGCCCATGCCATTTAAGAGCACGTGCTCCGAGATGCACAGAGAGGCAACTTCCCTGCCCTTCTGCACGGCTAGGGCTCAGCATCGCCATAAAGGACCATCGCTCCTCCTTCCTCAACCACACAGCGGCCAAAAATGCACCCGCACCCTATAATCACTCGATTACAGCCACAATATGTTATGATTTGACTACACTGCCGGCTCATTACAGGATGAGAAAACAAAGGAACTGTTTCAATTGCGCCTAACGTTAACAGATGAATAAAGGAATCGCTCTCCATCACGGCGAACGGCCTCAGAGATCAAACGCCGATTTCCTTTAAGATCGCCTGAGATCATCTTCCACGTGCAAAAGCATTAGCGTTATTCACACCCCCTCAATAAGAGCGCACATATTTTGTCATCGTCTGTTGAGTTTTGTGTGTCTGCTCAACTCAACAGTGTCATAGAATTAGCTAGTTTGTTTGGAGGAAAAAAAAAAACCAGCTGGTCCAGGGAACAGCCATATGTGTGAGCTAAAATGCAAAGCCTTGTGTTTTATAAAATATGACAAAAGTCAAGCTCAGAGGACATAAAAGAAGTTGCACTTCAGCCCGGACGGGCAGCCAGGGCCTTTCTCTGCACAACAGACGCGGCTTAGGCTCAAATCTGTCAACAGTTTTTAAATCAAAGGCCTCGGTTTCTGCCTTAATCACTAAGTCAATTACAGTTCTAATCCGAAAAAGGTACTTAGTGGGCCTTTATTCAAGTTCTCAGATATTCTCCCCAAATACTGAATTAACAACTTAATCCTCTCATATCCTCAGCAGAGAGGCAGCCGGCAAGAGACTTGGGACCCCTGCCCGGGGCCGTGATGAGGGTCCAGTCGGCCTTTGTGCCAGGAGGGAGCCAGGCCCCCTTCACACCCACAGGTCAGCAGACAGAGGAAGCGTGAGACAAGGGGGTAGCTGGTCGCACCCACCCCTGGATCAACGGGGGAGTCGGTCCAGCTACCCCCAACCCCACCCCAAATCAAGAGATCTGTAAGCACCCGCCTTGCTCTTCCTCCACAGACCCTGGTGGCCCCCCAACCTCCAGGGTTCCTAAAGGCCACGTGTTTGTGGACAGGTGAGAATTCAAGACATAGAGAAATAACACTGCAAACCGTGGTGAGGTCCCCAGCCAGCCTCCGGAGGCCTCTCTGATCAGAAAGGAAGCTGAAATGCTGTGTCCATGCAAAGACTGCAGACCAGAGGGCAGAGCCAGGGTAAGAGACAAAACGGCTGTGCACTGGGACCCAGGCCGCCCCGCAGGACCAGCCCCAGACAGCTGACCTCGGCCGCCACTCCCCTCCGCGGGCCTTCTCCCCTCAGCCCAGGCATCATAGGAACAGCGCACTCTGAGGATGCACTCGAGTCCTTTGCTGGCACTGAGCCTGATCAATGTTTTCTAGGGCTTTTTCAATGGAACAGGAGGAATTCTGACGGGGTGGGGGTGGGGGAACATCCCGCAGGGACCTGGGTTTCCTGGAGCATCACCAGATCCAGCAGAGAACATAACACCTGAAGTTTACATCTGAAAAGGGAGGCGGTTCCGTTTCCTGTCGCTGCTGTAACAAACCCACACACTTAATGACTTAAAACAACATGCACTTACTCTCTCACGAGTCTGGAGGGCGGGACCACGGGGTCTCAAATCAAGGCCCCAGAGAGGAACCCTCCCCTGCCTTTTCCTAAAGCCTTTAGAATCCACCCCGCTTTGGCCCAGTCCTTTCTCCAGCAACGTGGCCCCAATCTGGCCCTTCTTGCTAAGTCACAGGTCCCTCTCTGCCTCTCCTCCTCTGCCTTCGTCTCTCACTTAAGTGCCCCTGTGATTACTCCAGGCCTACGCGGTAACCCAGGCTAATCCCCACCTCAGGGTCGTTCCTCACACCTACAAAGTCCCTCTTGCCATTTAAGGCAACAGAACCACAGGTCCTCGGGGGTCATTACTCCGCCCACCACAGAGGCGGAAGGATGAGGGGAGACAGCAGACCAACCCTTACGCTTAACGTGCTTTTGGACATGCGTTCGCGGGCGGTCCCTGCCGTGCTGCCTGTAATGTGGGGAAACAGGGACGGATCAAGGAGTGCAGAACAGGGTCCAGTAACAAGTGACAGCACAGGACTGCACAACAGATCCATAAAAAGGCAGATCTAAGCACGCGGTGTGGAGAGACGTCCGAACGCACAGTGAGGGGGAAAAGCAAACTGCAGGACAGTATGTAGGGGCCACCATTTTCCTTTTAAAAAGTGAAGAATTAGCGCTATCTCACGTCATATACAAAAACTAACTCAAAAGAGATCAAAGACCTAAACTTAAGAGACAGGGCCACACAACGCCTAGAGGAAAACAGACGGGTTAATAATAATCACGGCCTGAGACGAGGCAGTTAGTTCTTAAATATGACGCCAAAGCCCACCAGGCCTAAGGAAAAGCAGGCAAACTGGGCTTCACTACAAGCTTCTCGTAGCAAAGGCACTATCATGAAAAGACAACACGCAAAATGGGAGAAAATACTTGCAAACCTGATAATCAGGGACTGGTATTCACAATAAAAAGACAAATAATCCAATTAAAAGAAGAGCAAAGGATTTGAATGGCCGTTTCTCCCAAGAAGACACACAAACAGCCAAGCACAAGAAGCAAAAACACGCCCACCACCGCTAGCCATCAGAGAAATGCAAACCAAAACCACAACGAGGCCACACCCACCAGGTCGGCTCCACTCAGGAGGGCAGAGGTAGCAGGTACTGACCGGCAAGGGCGCGGAGAAATGAGAGCCCAGCACGCTGCTCGCACCGCACCTCGGAGGAACTTACTCACAGTAACCAAGAGGGGGCAGCAACCCAGGTGCCCTGCCCACCCATGGGTGAATCAACAAACGAAACACAACACACACATAACACAACGGAATTCCATCTTAAAGAGGGAACTTCTGACACATGCCTCAACATGGGGGAAACTTGAAACCGTCGCTACGTGAATGAAGCCAGGCACTATAGACCACAAAATCTATGGTTCTATTTACATGAAATGTTCAGAGTAAGCAAATCCGTAGAGAGAAGAATTAGAGGTTGCCAAGGGGCTGGAAGGAGGGTAATTCCCAAGGGGCCAGAAGGAGGGCAATGTGGACAGTATCTACTAACGGGCACAGGGTTCTTCCGGGGGCGACAAGAATGTTCTGGAATGAGAGACAGTGGTGGACGGCTGCACAACTCCAGGATGGTTGCACCAAAAACCAATGACGTGTACACTTTCAAGGAGTGAACGTTACGGTCTATGAATAATACTTCAACAAAGCTATTATTTTTTAAAGTAAAAAAACAAAAATGGTTTTCATGGGCACAGAATATTTCTGGAAGGATCTCCAAGGAACACTACCAGTGGTTACGTCTGGGGCTTTGGATCAGGAAGCCCCTGTAACTTTCCATCTTCTGAGCTACCTGGGTTTTCCCAGAGTGAGTGCACATCACTCTCACAGCGAATAACCGCGGTCCCTGTGAGGCCTCAGCGCCCGCCCCCAAGACATAAGACGACCTCAGCGCTCACCTCCCTGGACGATTCCCAAATGGTCCTAGGACACTCAGATCACCCCATCAGCACAGTCTCACCAACTCTAAGCTGGCAAATACGTGTATTTAAAAAAACAAACCCTTCAGTGAAATGTGCAATGAACTTTTTTTCCTAATTACAAACAGGCCTGACCGAGGCTGCGGTAAGGGGACCACGGGCTCAGCTTTGCACAAGCCCCACTTCCACCCCCGGGACCGCGGGGCTCCGCGGGAGATCAGTCTGTACAGTATGTTTATGGATGAGGGAGTGACCGTATTATTATAAACACAGAGGCTAAAAGTCGTTGCATCTTTCTAACCAAACCTTTCGAGGCCGCACCCTCGGATCGCACAGAAACACGGCTCCTCTGGGAAAAGCAGACTGTGCCTCCTGGAACTCTGGGTGAGGGAAAGCGGCCCTTCCACTGCTCCTGATGGGCAGCCGGGTTAGGGGGCAGAAAGGAAGCTGATGGAGACATGAGAACATCCTGGAAGGGCTCTGAGCATTTCCAAGGGCTTGAGAGGTCAGATTTCAACATACGGTTTTCCTGGTCGCACTCTATTCTTAGACTCCACCGCGTGCATCAGAGGAACCGGGAGACCAGGACGGAGAGAGGCCCCCAGAGGGTTTGGGCACTGTGGCCTCTCTACCGACACCCTTCTTAGGGCTGTGCACCCGGATTCTCACGTGGCTCACCTACAGGCCCAGGCATCGTCCCATCCTGGAAGGCCGAGGTGTGGGCATCTGGGACAAGCCTGGCTTGGGCTGCGGAACCGGGCCCTCCTGTCTTGTCTGGGGCCACTGGAGCAGTGGCTGGGTCCCAAATTGCAGAAGGCAGGTGCAGGCCAAGGACAAAGGGACTTGAGGGGGTCACAGGTCTTGGAGTGGGGCTGGTGGGCAGAAGGAGCTGTGACACCAAGCTCACCAGGAGGCAGCTCTGAGGACCTGGGGCCACCTCTGCTGTCAGCAGCAGGAGACCGGCACGTCTGGGCGAGGCCCCACCATACGTGCACCCCTTCAGGCTCGGTACCCCCGCCATCCTCCCAGAGTGAAGCTGAGCTCAGCACCCATCACCGTCCTCCCTCTCGGCTCCTCCCCCACAGCCCACAGACGGAAGTGAGGGAAGAGGCAGCCAGGCCTGCGAGGCTTGCTTTTCAGTCTGCGTGGCCCTGGCCATAAACAGTACAGAGTAGGTGCCCCAACGCTCAAACACAACCAACCCATCTCCTGGCCAAACCCGCAGTGGCCAGCCTCAGACAAACGGCCCACCACCGCCAAGTGGCTTTTCACCTCCAGTGCCCAGACACGCACAGTGACCCCCAGATCTCTCCTCCTGGGCACTTCAGCCAACCCTGGGCTCCACTGGGTGTGACTCACAGAGCCAGGCCGCCAAGATCAAAGCAGACGTCCACACGTGTGCTTCGGGGCCTCTTCCTCCTATCCTGCCAAAAGCCACATGAAGAAAAGCCACAGGACTGAAGGGACCCGCCTGGCCTCTGCCCAGCCCTGGATGCCACCCCGATGTGCGTGCACCCACCTGGGCAAACGCAGGGCATCTACAGGCGGGCATCTTGCTGTGGCCGCAGCCGGGTCGGCCTTCCCTCAGAGACTGGAAAGGGAGACTGACGGGTACATGTGAACGGGGGAGCCCCTCCTCTGGTTCTCAGCTGAGCAGCCCCACTGGGCAGGCAGGACGGCCCGGGGACAGGACAGCAGGCTCCCTGCATCACAGAGGGACGCGGACGGCAGGAAGCGGGTGCCCTAGAGCAGGCGCATCTCGGGCTCCTCTAGGAAGAAAGGCTTTCCTCGCTAACCCAGAGTCCTAACAAAACGGTCCACCTGGAGAGAAGACCCGCAGAGCAGCGGCAGCTCTGCCGCAAGGCCCCAGAGCCCGGGGCCCTCCATCCCTCTGAACCTCACCAGGGCTGCCCGGGGCTGCAGAATTCCGCTGAGAAGCCACCTCCCCAACCTCTCTACAGTTTAACCGGCTGGAGAGAAAGTTTGTCTGGCAAACTCAAGCAACACTTCCAAACGGTATCCAGGCTTTCGCAAGGCTCTCTGAGCACGGGTGTGTAAATGGCAGGCTCTTTCCTCCCCACTAGAAGCTGGGGGCCTCACTGGTGGGTCCCCAGAGGCACCTGGAGCAAGAGGCCCAGGTGCAGGGGGTCTGAGGTCAAGGGGCGGTGGAGTGGCAGCTGGGTCCCGGTTTCCTCTTCTTGCCGGGAAAGCTGCCAGTGCGTCCCAGGGCGCCTGAGAGATGGTGGCCGCGCCCACCCGGCGCTGTGCCCCAGAGCCTGGGCCCAGGCAAACTTCCCGCATAAGAGACCCAAGTAAATCCTGAGAAGCAGCTAAGCAGGCCACACGCCCTCTTCAGCACAGACACCACCCGGCAGACCCAGGCTAATTAAAACAAGAGGCTGGAGATCAGGCCTCCCAATTACCTGCCAAATTAACGCGCTGCCTTCCAGCTGCCTCCTCCTCGGCCGCGAAGCCTGCCTTCCATCAACCTTTCTATTTCTGAAGATCGCTCTCCCGGGAACCCTTCCACCCGCCTCCTGCAGAGACTCGGATTCCATCTGAGTTACAAATAAGCTTCCCTGGATTTCTGGCCAAAGGTGACTCGGTGGAGAAAAGCCTCTGTCCACCCAGTAGCAGGTGACCAGTTGGGGTGGGAGGGGCAGGAGACGGGGGGCCCTCTGATCCCTAAGCTGAGGTTCTTCCCCACATCAGTGAGGCCGTTTTCAGGAGCGAACACTACTCCCACTGCAGAGGACCGAGGGCTCCGCTCAGGAACGTCCCACGTGCCTGCAGGCACCCCGACCAGCTCCTCCCGCTGCAGTCCCCACCCACACCTGCCAGAAGTCCCAAATTCAGGACCCTGCAGGGTGGCCATCCAACCACGGCCCTGCTGTGGCTCCGGATGGAAACTGTTAACTGACATCTTCAGGGACCAGCCTCCACTTCACCAAATGCCAACCCACAGGGCAGGGACATGTGCTGAAACCCCGAGACTCAACCTGCTCTTTAAGCCTGATGATGATGGTGACTGTGATCAGGGCAGCAACAATCCCTTACAAAGTACTTACCACCTGCTGGTGTCCTGGAGGGTTTTTCTTAACTAGTCCTAACAAGGCAAAGCAGGCACTAATGCCAGCTGCAGAGAAAATAAAACCGAGGCTCTGAGAGCTGCACAACCAGGAGGCCGTCACACTCACACCCATATACGCGCTCTGTGTGCGCCTGTGCGTGTAAGAGGCTAGGACCAAGGCAGGCACTGCCTCACCGCACTACCTGGGCCCACAGCTAGGGTCACAGCCTGTCACACTACAGTCTGCGGCCGGGTTCCTGAAACTCAACCCACCGGACAGCAGACACCGCTCGCACCTGGTTGCCCCTCGCCTCCACGAACCCTCCTCGTCTCCTCTGCCTCAGTTCTGAGGGTCTGAGCCTCCCGGCATCCACAGCAGCCCTGGGCACCTCAGCCTCACCTGTGTGCGCCTGCCCACCACCCCCGCGAGCCAGTGAGCAGGGGCCGCTCCTCAGATGCCGCTGGTGAGGGCAGGACTCGCTGGAGGAGGGAGGCATGGAAGAACCCGCCCTTCCACGAAGCTCCTTCCCCGGGGCTCTGCGCTTCATCCAAACAGCCAACGGCTCTAACTGCCCAGGTGGCCCAGTCGGTCCTCCTGGCCTCCAGCAGCGGTGAGAGTTAAACACGCGCTGAAATCCCGCGTGCACTGTAAGTGCACCAGGGAAGCGTTCCAAATCTGGTTTCCTAAACTATTCCAGTTATAAAATGTCCCTTGATAGAACTTCCTGGCGCCCACTTCTCCCTCCTCCCTGCAGTAACTGCATGTCTCGATGCTGGCAACATGCAGAACAGAAAGCAGGTCCGAGGGGGCACGTCCAGAAGGAGGGGAGGTTCGACAGCGTGGAGACAACATGCAGATTCATCCGTTTAACGCTTCTCTCGAGTCCTGCTCAAGGGGGTGGCAGGGACCAGACTAAAGCCGTTGTACCTCAGCTCCTCACTGGAGTTGGCCTCTGCGAACGTCCTGTGTCTTTTTCAAACTCGAGTGTGGAGAGCCGGGACATAGCGCCCTCCCCACTCCCAGCCGAGGGGTGGCAGCCGCCTGTTCCGGCGTCACTGGAGGTGCAGGGTGGCACCACGCTCTCCGCGTGCTCTGCACAGAGGCCCCCCCGTTTCGCCGCCCAGACCACCAGTCAGGGGAGAGCAGAGACGAGACCCTTTTTCCATCCCAGAGGAAGCTCTCGGCTTGCCCTTCTTTCTCTAAAGGCGCCTTGCTCACAAACCCCTGGTACGCGCCCTCCAAGAACCTACCTGGGAAAGAAACAACTCAGCTGTCTCCAAGGGGCCTGAGACCCTGCCCAGCTCCTCCCTCCTCACCTCAGGATCAACAGAGACAGCAAAGCCTGGAAATCCTGTCCCCAGAAGAAGGACGAGCAGGCAAAGTGGAACCCAATACAGCTCCCGAGAGTGAGACGCAGAGCGGGGCCGGCCTCCCCCCGTGGTCTCACCTGTGCGGGACATGGTCTCAGGTGATGCTGCCCGCCTTCCCTCCCTCGCCCACGGGTGGAGCACTGGCCGCCACGTCCAGTCCCGCTGAGCCTGCCGCCTCTTCCCTCGGACGTACATTCACTTTTGAGAAATCCAGCTTCACGGGCAGACTCAACAAGCTCACTCTGCAGCCACAGCACGCACAGTCTCACCACTGCACTGAGCACGGTGCCCGCTTCTCGACGCGCCAGCCCAAGTCCCGCTGACCGCCGACTCCACCGGGGCAAACACCTGCCTGCGGCCGTCAGTGCCTTGTCAACCGGGCTTCCTGAGTGGACAGGTCGGGGGGCCCGAGAACAGGCATTCCCGACAGCTGCCGGGAAGGGGGGCATCGCTGCCGTCTGTGCCAGCAT
Source organism: Vicugna pacos (assembly GCF_048564905.1). NCBI lineage: Eukaryota > Metazoa > Chordata > Mammalia > Artiodactyla > Camelidae > Vicugna > Vicugna pacos. The sequence continues at coordinate 92,239,016 of NC_132991.1, read as the reverse complement.
TCGGGGTGAAGAAGGGAGAGCTGGACCATGTCTGGGGGACCACCCTGCCCTCTTTCAGCCGACCTCTGTCAGATGAGTGGCTGAGAAGACGCTGCCAGCGGCAAAGGGCTTCGATTTGATACCGAGCTCCTAAGGCCAGAGGCAGGAAAAGGACCCCAGGGGAGACTCCAGCTGCAGGCCACAAACAAGGGACAGGCCCTGATTCCCAGGGCCCCCAACACTGTAGCAGTAAAAGCCTCGGGCCACCCGCGGGCACAGGGACGACCCACCCACAGGGCCTACTGTCACGGTGCTGACCCTCCCCCCCAGCCCACACCCCCGAAGAACGAAGCTCTATTCCTCCTTCCACCCCAGACACGGACGTGCACCCAGCCTGCCAGTCCCCCCAGACTGTTCATCCAGCATCACACGGACACAGACAGGGACTCCATCATGTTATAAACAGCACCTGCAGTCACCTGAGAACCCAGAGCCTCTCCTCACCCCCCACAGGGGATGCACCAGCCCCCCACTCACTCCATCAGCTCCCACCATTTCCTCCAACGCGGGGAGTGGGGGCTACTAAAGTAGCCACTGTGCCTGCAGCAAGTAAGCCAGAGAGCTGTCAACAAGAGGCAGGCAGGGGTGCAACCCCACCAGACGGAGGTGACTTCTTGACAGCTGAACCCATCAGAGACATGTGACAAGGTGTCTGCATATCACTCTGCACAAAGGCTGCAGAGATAGCCCCAGGCTTGGCCGTGGACTTCCCTGGGAGGGAGGCTGGCCCTCTCCCTGGTGGCTGCCCAGAGCGGCAGGAATCTCTCTGATGAGGCCCCAGGCCCTGCAGGAGGACCTGCCCACGAGGGGGCCCACAGTGGCCTCCCTGGCATGGACCCAGTGCAGGCTCTGGGGCGGGGCCCTGCCTTCCAGCCCAGGTGACACTACACCCACGGGGTGAGCGTACCAGGGACCAGAGGGCACAATGGGGCCGCCCTGCTCGCCTTCCTGACTCCCTCCACACACGCAAAACAGAAGGACAACAGATTAACGGGGCCAACCAGTGCTTCTCGAACGCTAGCGTGTCTATCCACCACGTGGGGACCCGAATGCGACTCCCATGCAGGCACACATCCTTAACGTGCCCCCGGGGGCTACTGGTCTCCCGTCACACAGCAAGGGGCCGTCCTTATTACTTCCTCACATCTTGAATTAACAATCCGGAGCGGTTCAGATGGGTCTCCTACACAGATGGAAACTGCTGCGGGCACTCAGACCGCTCGTTCGCGTGCTCAGAAATACCAACACTTCATGTTATCCACCAGGCGCTAAAATGTAAGTGGCATTAATCTTATTTTTAAAAAATTAGACGGTGGAAAGGGGCTTAAAAAAAAAACTAATCCAAGAGAACAAAAGCTGCCCGTAAGGCCCAAGGAAGATTAACGGACAAACGCAACGTGCCGGGAAAGCAAGGACAGGCCGGCCGAGCTAAAAATAGAGGCTGGACGCTGGCTGGGGAGTGTTCCACGTCCCCTCTAAACCTCGGCAGCGGCTCTCCAGACCGGCGGCTCCGGGCGCTCTCAGGGGTCCTCGAGAGAGGCACTGAGAGCAGCAGGATTGTGCAGTCTGCAACCCCGGACACTGTCCTTCCAGAGGACGGTGATGGGACATCAGCCCCTGGGACCTCCCGCCGGGGGGGGGGGGGACGTCAGCACTCGCTGATTCTCCCCGCTCCTCCCGGCTCAATTAGCTACAGGAGCCTTACACACAAAGGGTCTGGGGAACCCCGTTTATTTAGCACACCTGCCCCCAAAACTGTGAGCAGTAAGATGCCAGAGGAAAAGGAAGCCTTAAGCTCTTTAGTCACCAAGTACCTAGAGGCTGTTTCTCCAGAGAGAACCAGCCACCAGTTCCACACCAGCCCCAGCACACGGTGCACCCCCCAAACCAGACCCTCCACAGTCAGAACATTCCCCAGGGAGGGGGGACACTTCTGGCAAAGGCCAGATGCAAAAGCAGGAGGCCAGGCACAAACGAGGGGGCGCGGCTGTGCCAACAAGACGTCACTTACAAAGGGGCGGTGGGCCGGATCGGGCCGCAGGCGGCAGGCTTCTGGCCCCTGCTCTGGACGCCCCCCTTCCTCACACACGGGGACAACTCCAGAGTGAAGTGCGGTGCTGCCACACACAGGGACACACGGGGAACGTATGCCGCCTCCCAGCCGAGCAGCTCAGGCAAGCGAGCGCAGCGAACCCCACAGCTCCTGAGTGTCAGCACTCCAGGGAAGGGGCCGTGGGCCTTTATAGCCCCGGTGTTTCTGAAAGTGGGTTGGGGGGAGGTGAGAGTTCTGTTCCGTGGAGAAGAAACGAGGAGGGGAAAACGAGCCCACGAAGCGGCACCTCCAGGCGCGTCTTGCCGCAGGAAGCCCCTGCCTGGAGGCGCAGAGGCCGCGGGGAAGACGGCGCATCCAGCGCAGGGGCCGCTCTCGCGGCTGCCAGCTGAGCGCAGAACGAGTGCCCGAGCAGCTGGACTTCGCTCTAACAGGAACCTCACAGCAATCACTCTGTCTTCTTGCTCTAAAGGGGACCTAACTGTTTTTCAGGACATCGGGGCAGGAATGGCAGCCAGAGCCCAACCCTCCCCAGGCGCGGCTAACAGATACCCCCCGGGCCTGTTACCACTGCGAGTGCACCTTCACAAAACCACACTGAGGATGGACTGGTAGACCCGACCTGCTGCAATTTTTCTGGGCTCTCTTCTCCGTGCACAGGCACGGGAGCAGCTGCCTGTCGCCTCCGCCCTCAAGCTCACCCCCACTGCCTGCAAATCTGGGCTCTCGCAGGAACAAGGGTGAAGTAAGGCCATCCTCACAGTGTGATGGGCTCACACAAGCCAATGAGGTTACCGGGGAGGCTGACATCAGAGGGATCTGAGTATTTCCTGGGAGAAACATCCTCCTTTCCACCCCCAGCACGCGAGATGCACATTCACCGAGGCAGCGCCGAGCACAAGCCGCGGGCTAGATCTCAGGCACGCAAGACACGCTCTGCGAGGAAGGCGGGGTGGGTGGGGAGAGGTGGGGACGTATACGTCACATGAAGGCAGGCCACGGGAACACTAGCGGGCAGGAGCACCGATGGCCCACTCCCCCATCGATCAGATGAGCTGGCCTAGGGCTCGCCAATCTCTGTGCTAACGGATCTCATGGCGCCCACGGGCTTCTCCTGTGCCAGGCTGAAACTTCAGCCTCACACACCTTGTGGCCTCATTCAGCCCTGTTTAGTTCTCCCAGGCTGGCTGGCTGGAATATGCTGGAAGTATGTGACTCGTCTCCCGTATAACGCTTTAGATGTTCCGAGCAGTAAGCGATGCTCTTTTAACTGGGACCAGCAGGAGCGCGGGAGCTCCGGCTCGCTCTCCGGGCTCCGAGAGTCTGGAGAGTCATTCGAAAAGTCAACACAGCCGCATATTACTGCCTGGAGTCTTGGCCACGTGCTGGGACAGAAAAGACAGATAAGAGAAGAAGACAGAGATTTGTTAAATTATGTCTTAAAGCCTTCTGGGATCACAATAGAAAGTATGTAACTTTGGCAGTGGCACCAAGTGGCTAAGCCGTGTCCTCGGGGCTGATGACATGGGGTCTAATTCCCAAGCGCACAGCCTCCGTCCGCTCCCTGCCCTCCAACGGAGACGGGACAGCGTCACTGGGGTGCTCTTACACCACCACCCTAAAAACGTGCGTTTTCTGTTAAATGGTCAAAGGTGTCTCTTTGGCTCCAGGGTTCACTGCTGAGCACAGCTTCCAGGTGACACGCAGATCCCCACGGACCCTGCGTCCAGCACCGCAGACAGTCTGCGTCCTCACTCTGCTTCCACAAGCCGCTTGCTTCCCATTAACCTTCTTTAATCTGCTCCTAGATTCACAGCAGCATCGCAATAAAATCTTTCCATTCTGTCACAGAGGAAACTGAAGGCCGCACGGGGGTAAAGAAGGGGCGCACGAGGGCTCGGGCCAGCAGGTCCTCATTCTGGCCACGTCAGGGCACCCACCTGGGCCGGACTCCAGGGCGAGTGGTGAAGGACAAGCCATCCCCATCACCCACAAAACACACCCCCAAGCTCCCAGCCCGTCTCACCACCGGCTGCTGAATGACCTGAAATAAATCTTGGATGGGAAGCACAGTCATCTCGGCAGGACCCCAGCCATTTCTCAGCAGAGCGCCAGGGCAGATGCGCCCAACCCAGGCATGGTTCCGGAACCATGACTCCTTCCCCAGACGGGATGCCAGGACCCACCAGGGGTTCAACCTGGCTACTTTAAAACCAGGCTATGTTCAGGCTACAGCCTCCACTCTTCTCATCTCCTCTGTCCCTGAAAAAGATTCTTAAGCCACTTATTTTCTCTTCGTGGGATGATTGAAGCCCCGAAGAAGGACGACCCCACTGGGGGTGGCAGAGGGCCTGCTGGGCACTGACCCGTGGGCTTCCCTGCAGCTCTGCTCTCGGCACAGATAAGTGAGATTCACACACGAGGCAAGAACTCAGAGGAGCTGCAGGGCGACAGCCCAGATTGATTTGGCCTGCTCTGGTGACAGCTGTTCCCATGTCTCTGAAAATTCTGCCCTCTGACCCCCTCCATCACAGACGGACCATTAGAGTCCAGTGTGGAAAATGCTCCCCTTGTAAGGCAAAGCCTGGGCCAAATTCTTTAAGAATGAGGCGGGTTCAGCCGAGACCTTGGTGGTGGGGGGCAGCCGTTCAGGCAGAGGGAGCCCCCCCCAAACAAAGGCCTGGAGGTGACTCTCGTGCGGAACAGAGAGCAGCATTTCTTTTTTGTTTCTTTTTCTTTTTTTTAATTGAAGTGTAGTTGGTTTACCCTGTTAGTTTCAGGCGTACAGCAAAAGCAATTCAGTTATACATATATACATTTTTTCTTTTCAAATTCCTTTCCATTATATGTTATTACAAGATATTGAATTAGTTCCCTGTGCTACACAGTAGGTCCTTGTTGTTTATCTATTTTATATACAGTCATGTGTATCTGGTAATCCCAAACTCCTAATTTATCCCTCCCCTGCCAGAGAACAGTGTTTCTTAACCCATTTTTCATTACTAATTTTTCTCCTAATCACTCTCCTCCATGAAACTGCACATCTGCATACACCCTGTGGCCCACCACAGACCACTGGAACAGCCACGGTTTTTTTCTCCTCCTCCCAAGAACCAACTTCCCCCCTTACGGAGGATGCATGGCTTAAAGGGCTTACAAGCAGCTCGGGTGGTCGACGAAGCAAGGAAGGCCCTTGCTCTGCCAACCGGTGGGGGTCCCCCAGGGTTGGGAGTGTCTCCTGGGTCATGCCAGCCTCACTTCTATCAGAACCCCGATCTTTTCTCTGCTCTGCATCCAACAAGCACTCAGCAAGTGCATCCAGCAAGCACTCAACAAGCACTCAGCAAGCATCAGCCAGGGCTTCACATTTCGGCAGGTAATTGGGTGGGGGAAATGTGGTTCTGGTCCCTGGTGCTTTCAGGACCAGTAGAGCCAAAACAGAGTCCAATCTATCCATCATAAAGCAATATCCAACAGGGCCAAAATAAAAGGGTGTTACTGCAGGAGACAGAAGGGCTGGAGCCACGAGGGCCAGCGGGGGAGAGCTGCCGGGGGCGGGGCTCACACAACGTCCCTACAGGCAAACAGCCCAACGTCTTCAGGAAGTAAATGGCTTCAGGACACAGTTGCAGAGTTTGACTGAATCTGACTGTGTATTAGAAGCAAAAACTCCTTCTCCTATTTCCCCTGTGTCATTACCCGCAGTTGCAAGAGACTCAGGTTTTTCAGCTCAGTCTCTAACTGCCTCTAAACAAAACTCTACCTAAGGTTTCGCACACTGGCCTACGGAACTGGGGCTGGATGCACTGCTTCCTTGAGACTCACAGCCTTTGAATAACCACCCCTTTCTTTCAAAAGCAAAAATGCTCACCCTCAGCTGTACAGCTGTGCTAAGTTGTAGGCAGCATTCCTCAACACTTGGACTGTTTGCAACATGACAAGTGAGGGTCAAAATGACTTTAACCAACAGCGCTATTATTAACAAGCCCTTTGAACCTAGGTGGGCCATTTGAAACAGCTTCAGGAGGGTCCACATCTTGAGACTATGATCTGAACAACAAAATGGTGATACCACGGTTAAGAGAGAGAACTGGGAAAACAGTAATTCTACCCCCACAGGGTGTAAAGGGCACATCTGTATGCTGAAATGACTGCTGGTCTCATTAGAATATGCTTTAATTCAAGCCAAAATTTTAAAACTATCAAAAACCTCCACCCACAGAATACAGGACCTTTGAGAAGGTGGTAATGTGACCCTGGGCCAGTCTTAAAGCAGGAGGAAACAAAGCCATTCTGAAATCCGAGACAAACGCCTCCCTAGAGCCAACATTCCAGCAGGAAGACAGATTTTCCCGGTTAATCAACTGGAAATTCAAGTTTGACAGTTATAGGTGGTTGGGGGGAGGGTGTCCAGCAGGCCTGTGTGACTCTGACCGGCCAGGCACACACTGCCCCACCCTGGGGGGCGGGCGCGACAGACTCCTGTGCATCTGGGTGGCTTCACTGCAACCAACAGGGGAAGGGGCTCGTGTGGTTGGCCCTCACGCTTTGAGAACCTGACTTCCGGTGAGCAAAGCCAGTGTGCAGCCCCACTGACTGCGAGAAGGATCCTATTTCTACCCCAAAGAGGCTGGTCAATCCCGGAAGAGCAACCTTCCTTCTAAAAGTTACCTAACAGAACTAAACACAGACCATCTAGAAGGGAAAGTCAGTCCCTGCAGAACTGGAGACCTTGTAAGCGATGCCGGGTGACACCAATCCCCCACTGTTCTCGCACATTTTCCACAAAGGCAAACTGTCTCTGCTGGCTTCGCTCCATCCTGCCCCAGTGCCTGACAGACCACTCACTGCCCGCCACTGGGTTGGGGATCTGTGCCACTCACTTCCGTCAAGTTCCTGAAACCAGTGAACCCCACATCTGATAATTAGCCATCACTCATAAAGATGGCCACTCACATGTTTATTAAGCTTCTGTGCACCTCCAAAGTTAGCCCGATAAAACCGTAAACCCCCCTCCACTCCTCAATCACTCTGTATTCAAACATGCCTCGAGTGGAGGGTGGGGAGGGGGCATGGGACAGCCAGCACACGAGGAACAGAGCATGGTCTGAGCCAGCCTAATTCACAGGAGTGTGGGCAGCAGATACATGAACCACTGTTTAAAAAAAAAAAAAGCTGCCAAGCCCTTGGCAGGATATCATGGTAGATCCACCCCGTGAGCTCCCTCCTGAGTCCATGCTTTAGGAGGGCACACACCACCAGTGGAAACCCCAGAGAGCATCCGTGAGGGCACTTGAGGGCTCAGGGTGGCCGTGGTTCCTGCTCACATGTAAGGTCTGAGCTCACTGCGGGCGCTCTCGGCCGCGGGCACGGCTAGGTTATTCCGTAGGTGCACAAGGAACTGGAGGAGCCCAGGAGGGTCTGCTCATAAAAACACATTCTGCTCTCAGGTAGAGCCGCGATGCTTCTGCAAGAAGAGTTCCTTCTCTACCCAGGAGCACTTATCCTGCTGTATAAATAAGTGCAGAAATGGAATCACTACCTTCTTTTGCTCAGCCTGTTTGGAAACAGAATGTCAAGTTTACCATCTAACAATCCCCACTCCTGCATCCTGGAGGAAGCCACGCCCAGAGAGGGTGGGGGGCGACCGTGGGAGAAGGTGGTGGCACCCCGACCCCAATGCCCAGTCACTGACTGGCCCTGCCTTCCTTCAGGCAACCACACCTGGGCCCTTCTCTGTTGTGACGTGGTCCGCACCCTTTGGAGATGATCGTGGTTAACAGATACACTTTGTTTCCAGCTCAGGAAAAATGACCTTTCCAAGCACCATGCTCCAAGTGAGGCAAAGCTCGAGCGGAGACACTTCAGACTTGAAGGACAAAGAGACCTTTGCAGGAGAGGTGAAAGTTCAAAGCAAAAGCAACAGGAGGCAGCCCAGGGCCGGGCCAGCCCTGAAGGAGGCTTCCTGCTCCAGGGTACAGTTTCATCCCAGCCCCCAGCCTGCAGGGCAGGGCTCCAAGAGGCAAAAAGATCCCTGAAGAGACACAAGTGCTCAGACCTTCCCGAGGTCCGCAGGGTGAGGCCTCGAAAGCACCCCCAGGCAGCTTCAGCCCCTGCCCTGGAGCTCGGTCCAGCAGCATCCTTCCTCCACCCCTCACCTGGATGCTCCAACAGTCTGCCCGTTAAGATGCAAAGCTAGTCATTCTTCCCACAAACGGTGACAGGAACGTCAAGCCACAGCTGCAGACTCTGGGTTAACAATCTCCCACTGAGCATGCTCCACAGGAGTGGAAACTTAATAGCAATGAAGCAGATACCTTGTAGCCTGAAGAACGGCCACACTGTAGCTGGAGGTCCTTCTTACGGACACTTCAGCACATGCCAGGCTCAGTCACCTCCCTTCTCCGAACCTGCCAGCGACCCTGGGCTCCTTCAGCTCCAGCAACAACCAGCCCTCCTCCTCAGGGTCCAGCCTGTCCCTAGTAGCGGCCTCCACCCGCCTAACAGGTCCCAAAGAAAAAAGCCAGCACCCAGGGGCCCAGGGAGGACTCCACGTGAACATCCTCAAATCCCGAAAATGAAGGACAAGATCCCAGCTGCAATGTGGTCCCCCATTCTAGCAGCTTGGTTCATGCCGGTGAAGGTAAAATGCAGAGGCTTTTCTTAAAAGCCACTGAGGAGATTAGTGGGGCAAGTCGGGGCTGGAAACAGGGCCACACAGCAAACTGGCCCTGGATTCATGCTCAGCGGTCACTGCGGACACATAAAGGACAATATCTGGTGCTGAAGCATCGTGATGCCCGTGGGGCAACCTCAAGTGGTCCCGTGAAGAAAAACAAAAAAAAAAATTCACATACACAGAGACAAAGCAAGTGTGGCAAACTACTTTTCTTAGGTCTCAAAGAAAATCACCTTTTTCAGGTCATCGACATGTAAAATGTATCTAGTTCTACAAGCATTTTAAAAATCACATCAAATTTAGGTATTAGGGTCAGATGGGTGAGGAGGATTTATGGATTTTTCCTGGTATTATTTGATTTTTTTTTAAAGCAGGAGGCAGGTATTATCAGAAAGAAAATGAGATTTTACTTTTTGGTGGTGGAGGCTGGGAGGTGACGGGCTCTTTTGATCTGACAGAGAAAGCACTGCCTGAAACCACAGGAGGAAACAAACTGCCTTGATTGCTTCCTTTTCATCTAAGGATTCACTTCCACTCCCACGTGTGCAGACAAGGAGGGGCCCCCTGCGGCCAAGGTCAAGGCCCCAGCCCTGGCCCCGGCCCGGCGCTCAGGATGGGTCCCAGCTCTCGGACTTCCAACACCTGACCTCAGGCTTCTGGCAACTGAACCACAGGAACCCACTCTTTGAACTGCACTTTGCTCCCCGGGTCCTGCTCTAAAGAGTCGTTGCAATAAATGAAAGTGAAAGATACACAAACAGTTCCAGCCTGAAGAGCAGGAACCCTGCTTCCACAAAGAGTATCGACCTCCCCCGGAACAGAGTGATCACTCACAATCTGGGTCCTTACCCATTTTTAAAATGTCAGATAGCATTCTATGTCAGCAGGGAAAAAAGGATGCAGCCATCCAGAAGAGGAAGATGGAGCCACGGTGGCGGCCACGTCGAGTACCTCTTCAGCAGGAACTCTATACAGCACCGATGTCTCATCGCAACTCAGCCACCGACACGACATACAGCCAGGAGATGCAAGGCAGAGAGCCACGTGAACATAAGCCACATTTCATGTAAAGTTTACAAAAGCAGGCAAAACCAGGCAATAAATATTTTAGGGGTATATATATTAAATGGTAAAACCATAAATGAAAAAAGAAATGGAATAAAAAGAAAATTTAGGGTAGCGGTTACCGGGGGAGGGTGGTGGGGAGCACAGTCACGCGTGGGGAACTCCAAAGGTTCTTGTCAAATGTTTCTCCGGCCGGACGGAGAACGCAGGCATTCATTTTCTTATCCCTTAATCTGTACATTCCTGTTTGTGGGAGGTTTAAGTCTGTGCGTTCTGAGGCTGGACCGTGTCCAACAGTTATTATTTGTTAAATAGAATAAATGTGTTTTGCTGTTTTAGAGCAAGATATATGCTTAAATAAGATGGGAAAATTTCTTGACTGGTCCAGAGAAATTCAACCTTACATTAACTATAATTACTTTTGATATTTATACTCCTCCCCCCCTCCACTGTGAGCAAGTATTACTTTTACTTATTAAAAAATAAATTCCGTTCAAGTCTGTATATATCTAGACTTGGCTCAAGCAACTGAGAGACCACACGAAGAACCACACTGGGTGAAAAATGGCTACAAACAGCCTGCAACTTTTTCATTCCAGGCCCACAAAACAGCAGAGCCCCTTTACTGCTCCATGGTCCTCGTGCACCAGCCCTGAGGGCCCCCTCCTCCCTTTTTACACTGTCCTCACTGCGAGCCACAAACTGGACACGCACCCATCTCTGCAGATAACTCCACACCCTCCCGGACTCTCTCCCTTCACAATGGTCTCCTCATCAGGGATTTGCTCACTGTCTGCTCTCAGACACTGCACGGTTCTGTACAGACTTTCTCCGGTCTCCTCCCGTCCAAAGAAAGCGCCCCCCAGGAGAGTAAGCAGAGACTTCCCGGAGTCTTTAGAAGTGTCATTTTGTTTGCTTTTCTGATAATCAGGCTCTTTTTTTGTTTTTGATCTTACTACATAAAAAAGATGTTCTATCCTCAACAGGGACAGAGAGAAAGGTCCAGAGGGGAGACGATGAGGAAGGAAGTGGCCCCTGCCGGCTCCCCTCTGCAGGGAGCCTGGGGTGCGGGTGGCACTCTGGCAGGACTGACGTTCCACAGTGCACTAAGCCTGACTGAAGACCAGGAGGACCGAGGTGGATCTCCAAGTGCAGGCACAAGGTGCATCCATGGCCCAGACAGAAAGGTCTTAATTCCTTATGTCCAAGTTTCTTACATTCCTTGTGGAACAGAAATCTTCATTTCCCAGGTCGCCCTTCACCTTTCTTCCTATGCGCTCACATGCCCACACAGGCTCCCAGCACTGACATGTTCCCGCACCCAGCCTCTCATCCAAGCTTCTCTTCTCAGAAACAAATGACTAGTGGGAGGAGGGCTCAAGATGAGACAAACTTCAGTGCAACAGCTGGTACCTCTGGGGCTGCTGCAGTGACCAGTGCTTCCTCCCTCGTGCCCAATGGGGTAAACAGGGGAAGGAGGGCGGAGAGAAAAATTACAATAGTAGGTGCAACGTGCAAAATCACCACTCATCACAAAGGAGGCAGCATAGCATCCTGAAAGGGACTGAGAGTGGGGGGCAGACCAGCATCCTTCAATTTAATTGAGCCAGAAGCCCCTCCCAGGTAGCCCTCGGCAGAGACAAGACCCATCCTCATGTCTCAAGAGTGTGGGGTTAACCAGAGTTCACAGCAGCACTACTTACAACAGCCAAGACATGGATGCAACCTCAATGTCCAACAACAGGTAACTGGATAAAGAAGTTACAGTATTTACATACAATGGAATACTACTCAGCCATAAGAAAGAATAAAATAGCACCATTTGCAGCAACATGGATGGACCTGGAGATTGTCATACTGAGTGAAGTATAAGCCAGAAAGAGAAAGAAAAATACCACATAACACGTACATGTGGAATGTTTTCAAAAATGACACAAATGAACTTATTTACAAAACAGAAACAGGCCCACATACAAAGAAAACAAACTTATGGTTACTGGGGGTAAGGGGGGGAAATAAATTGGGAGTTTGGGATTTGCGGATACTAACTCCTATATAGAAAACAGACAAACAAGTTTCTACTGTACAGCACAGGGAACTATATTCAGTGTCTTGTAGCAACCAGTAATAACAAAGAATATGAGAAAGAATACATATGCGTGTATGTATACATAAACTGAATCACTACGCTGTACACCAGCGACTAACACAATATAGCAAATTGACCACACTTCAATTAAAAAAAAAAGAATGTGCGGTTAAATCAGAAAAACCCCTATTGAGGAGATGCCTGGCACATTTTTTTAAGATTCCAAAGCATCGCCAATGTTCTGTCCTCTCAGTGCCAGCCTCTTAAGCAGAGACAGTGTGATGCATCATAAAATCTCAGCCACAGGAAGTAACATTCCTGTACTTTCTCTGAGGAGAAGCTGCATGAAGAGGAAGCTGATAGATGCAGTAGGATGTGTGCACAGCAGTTGCTACAGTGCCTCACGGCGTCTTCCAGCCCAAGACAGATCACCACTTTCAATCAGGAAAAGGCAGGTGTCTGTGCCCGTTCGCTGGGCGTCCTTACAACATCCGGAAGTTTGTATGTAAGAACGGACTTGCTGCTTCTCTGTGAGCAATAAATAGACGATTTAAAACTCGTACTTTAAACATGACCAAGTTTTTCTTTCTGCCTCTCACCAGGAAAGCAGTTTAAAGTGCTCTAATAAAGTAACAGCAGGTTCCAAAAACACTTTTCCACCTATTTTTTAAATGACTTTAAAATGCTATAATAAAGGAATACTAAGTTTAAAAAACATCTTTCCTCTCATTTTTTTCCTTATGGTAATCAGATCCTCCCCCACTGGCATTCTGCTCTGGAATACTAAATCTTACCTTGGACAACACACTTCAAAAATACCTTCCACAAGGAAAACCCATGCAGAGGCAGGAACTCTGATGAGAAGGTGGGGAAGGGAACCCTATGAGGAAGACTGATGGCCTGAGATGCCTCAGTCTGGACCAAAGAAGCAGAGGGCGGCTCCCGCAGTGGGAGGGACCACCAGCTGATGAGCTGCTCGATGAACCTGACCAGCAAGGGGCGCAGAAACCTGTGCAGAGAGAACTTTCCAGAGAAGGGGACCCCTGGGCTTAGGAACAACTCTGTGCAGAGGTGTGCGAGAGTACACACGTACACACACCAGCTGAGGCTTTTCCTCCAAAGCCTGGGAGAGAGGCCAGCACATCCTTGGACAATCTGCGTACAATCCAGTGTATTCTGGGATTGAATAACGCTTATCACATAAAAATAAGATGATGTTCCATCACAGGCACAGTTTCCATCATCCAGAAGCCAATCCCTGCCCCGGAAATTCAGGTGGTGCACTGTAAGGCAGGAACACCCAGGCTGTACAACCATGAACACTGCAAGGCTCCACGTAAGACTCTAACCCTATTTTCTTTTCAACAACATCACAATTTGAATTAGGCTTTGCAGTTGTTCTCTGAATTTCTCCTGGGAGACAGGGTAGAAGCTGAGATTTCGCTTTTATCTTCCATGTGCAACAACTGTGACTGTGGGCATATTAGCAGCCACAGAAAATAGGAATTTGGAGCTAACCTGCAGCCACTTCACACGGCAGGTGCAATATACCAGAAACAGCCTTCAAGCCCGCTATTCGGGGGAACGCATGCTAGTTTTTGTGATGACAGAGGCCCAAAATTTTACCTGTGGCTGACTGCGTGACGTGCAGAAAACAGGACGGCAAGGGAAAAACAAATAAAAAGAGCAATGATGGCCAGTGAGTCTGCAGACCACTCAGTGACTCTGGTCTTAAAACATCCATGACCTGCAGTCAATGGTATCTCAACTGCTGAGATAATTATTGGACTGGATTCAGAATTCAATAATCTGAACTTGAAAGCTTCAGCCATATTAATGTAAGAAGTGATTATCTGATTCACAGGGACGGTTTCTGCATGGTGAGCTATCCCGGGGCCGGCAGTCGGGGAGCAGACACGCGGACCCAGGCTGAGCTGTCACTGTAGCGCCACCCTCTCCCAGCCGTCCCAGCAGACAGCAGAGTCCATCCCCTCCCTGCCAATGGGCCCTCCTCAGCCAGACTGCTGCGCTGAGCTCCCATCCGCCCTCTCCCCAGCTCCCTCTGTTCCTAAAGATTCAAGGCCCCTCCCAGCTCAGGCTATGCCCAGAAGCTCCAGCTGCCCCGCCCAGCATCCCGCCTGGACAGCTCCACGCACCCCTCCTGCGGGGCTGCAGCACGTGGCCCTCCTCAGCCAGGCCTTCTGCAATGCCACATCTTCGCACCCCATCCTGCACACAGACACTCACACAGACACTCCTTCTTCCCTGTCACGGATCACTAGTACTTCACTGAGCTCTGTTGGTTTGTATCCTCCCTCTGCCCCTAAAATATTAGCTCCAGGAAGGGGGATCTGTGCCAGTTTGGTCAGGGATGATCCCCCAAAAGCCTGGCAAATGTACGGCACCCAAGAGCCCCACAACAGGGACCTGTCATGTTGGAGGGTAGGGGGAGGGATGGAGAAGCAGCCAAATGAGGGAGGAAAACAAAGTCACTGGGAGCTAAGAAAGCCGCCACTCAGGCTGCGGCAACCAGACACGCAGATTGAGCACTTACACGTGAAACGAGCTCGAGCCTCCCCTCGGCGGCAGCCCGGCTCCCGCTGCTCATCCGTGCGTGTGTGCTGGGCCCTGCACACGACCAGCACCGAGGTCCGCGGTGCGGGGGACAAGCAGACCCGACACAGTGCCCCGCCCAAGGGGTGGGCACCCATGTCCCTGCACACACGCCGGGCTCCACGTGACTGTGCTGTAGGAGAAAAGAAGGGGCCACAAGGTCAGCAGACCTGCCTTCCCCACGGTGGGTAAAGGGAGGTAGTTTTCATGGAAAGCAGGACGTCGGATCTGTCCTTGCTGGGCATTAGGCTTTGCGCTAATGGAAATGGAGATCACTGTCAGTGGAAGAAAAGTCAAACCAAAGGGGAATGCTCGGAGTTTCAGTAATTCAAGCTTTAAAAGAAAAAGGTGAGTCTGGATGGAAGACAAGCAAGCACCAGGGGTGAAGCGAAGGTCTCAGTCTTGCAGGACAAGCCAAAGGGCCTCTGCGGCCAAAGCCAGGAGGGCTCGGAAGGCAGCCAGCTGGGCCAGGGGCTCCATACGCGTGGTCCCCCCGTCAGGTGAAGGTTCCGGAAAGCCGAGCCACTGCCAGCAGAGATGCGCAGAGACAGGCGCCGGCACATCCTCCCAGCGAACTTGCCTCCGCAGCCAACCATCCGGTGAGCACACCGGCTCACTTACCAGGCAGGAAAATGCAAGTTTTGTTCACGGCTGCGGAAAGCCTTTTTCTTCCGAAATGAAAGCACGAGCCCGGAAGAGGGGAGCACGCTGAAGCGCCGAGCTCCGAGCGGGCGAGGCCGCCCGGCCCAGCCCAGCCCAGCCCCCGGGTCTTTGAGGACACATTCCACCACGACACTGAGCTTTCCTACCCGCCGCGCAGAACACAGACAAGGGAGGATAAAGAGGAGAGGCAGGCGTTTCAAGTGGTGTTTGAACCCGAGATGCTATTCTGAGAGCCATTCATCCCGAGCCTCGGCGGGGGAAGGGGCGGTCAAGTTCTAATTCCATCCAGAGAGAGGACATAATGAGGGTCACACCCTCCTCAGTGAACTGGCTCAGCACACACGGTCTTTCTTTTCTGGGACTCAGTTCAGCCGGGAGAGCGGCTGGCGCGCGCACGTGCGCACGGAGAAGGCCACGCAGACGGACCAGGCGGCGCCCGCCCCGCGCTCCTGCCAGCACCGGCCTCGGCTCCCCGGGGAAACCTTGCCCTTTGGCCGGCGGAGAGCCGGTCTCCTAACACAAGCCTGAATTCCAGCCAAGGAGTTTGGGAATATGGGCAGAAGCATTTGGGAGGGGTCGGAGGGGTGGGGGGAAGCATCCTTGGGGTGCCCTGCTGTCACTTGCCTGGGCTTCTCCGCACTGTCTTGTGGGAAAGGTCAACACAACTGAGAAATCATCCAGGGAACCCCAAACAGGGCAGAATCAGGTTGAAAGAAAAATGCCTTGACAATTTGAGAGAGAAAGAGACAGAGGCAGAAGCCTGCTCTTGGCACGTGCCCGGATTACTGTACTTGAGTTTCCAGACCACTTGAATTTCTACCACTATCCCTTGTGTTACTAGCAGGGGAAACTGAGGCACGGGACATCCCTGAAGTTTATTTAAGGAAACAATTAGCAGAGGATGAATATTATGATCACACTGAATAACACAATTTACACATGAATGTGTGTATATATAAATAAACTTCTAATTTAAGTTTCAAGCATTCATCAAACAAGACAAATGGCCTTGAGGCTGACATGGGTTATGGAGACAAAAACAGCACAGAGCCAAGAGGAGGGAGCAGTGGGGCACATCCAACAGCCCCCACACGTGAGGAAACCCCAAAGCTGACTTCCTGCCAGCCTCCCGGTGCCGTTTTCTGAGGATTCCTTTTCATTAGCGCAAAGGACTACAGAACAAAGATCCCCCAAAATATAATAAAGCCTGACTGATGGTCTTAAAAACCGGAGTAAGACATCTGCCACGTGTCTAATCTCAGCCAGAGTGTAGCTTCGCTCAACATCCCAGGCAAAGTCTGTGTTCTGATGCTTGGCACAAAATGCCGCCCAGCTTCTAATTATCTGATGTACTTCCATATAACGGTAACTACAAAACAGCAAACTAACAAGGGATGGATGTACACATTTCCCTAAGACATCCTCCACATGTCTGAGCCAGAAAAATTAGTCATTATGCTTTCTTACGTAATTCTTTATGAAAATCCGCTTGATTTCCTGCCTGCCACAAACATTTGGATCTTCATTAATTCCAAAAGGAAGAAAGTCAAAACCTCTTTCATCAGAATGCGGCTGACTGTGGTTCTTAATGAACTTGACCATTTCTGATCTTTAATGGACTATTGTAGACTGAAAACTAATTCTCTGCAAGCAGAAGCATCCAAAGCAGGGCTGTAATTCCACCTCGAATGCTGGTTAACTTGGTCATGATGGGTCCCGTCTCCCCTCACCCTCACTCCACTGGCACCACACAAACTTTTCAGAATGTTCTTTGGTTCTGTTTTCCTTTCTAAGATCAGAAGCCATCGATGCTTCCCCTTTTCTCCCCTTCTTCGAACACCACCGCGACTAACCTGAATCACTGAACACAGTCACAACAAGGAAAGCAACGCCGTGTTTACCGACTTACAGAAGGGAGACCATGGTCCACAGTTAAGACTAAGGATCGCGGCCCCATCACCCACTCACCCGGATGCAGAGCCTGTCTGCACACAGTCAGGGAGGAGACACAGGGTAACCGAGGCAAGGGCTCTGGGTTTTCTTTGTATCTGTTTTAAAATATTAACTTTTGTCATTTTTTTATTTGAAGCTCTCAAAAACTTTTTTTTTTAATTGAAATAAATATAGTCAGTTACAACGTGTCCATTTCTGGTGTACAGCACAACGTCCTGGTCATGCATATACATACATACGTATTTGCTTTCATATTCTTTTTCACTAAAGGTTATTATAAGATATTGAATACAGTTCCCTGTGCTATACAGAAGAAATTTGGTTTTTTTAGTCTATTTTTATATATAATGGCTAATATTTGCAAATCTCAAACTCCCAAATTTCTCCCTTCCCACCCTCTTTCCCCAGGTAACCATAAGATTGTTTACTACGTCTGCAGAGTCTGTTTGTTTTGTAGATGAGCTCATTAGTGTCCTCAAAAAGTTTTTTTCTTAATCTAGTTTGGGATGAGTCCATTCCAATCCATCTCTATAATTAAACGTCACGCAGCCATAAAAAGGACTGTCGGTCATCCTAACACAGACATGCCCCTGTGTATGTGACACACACCGACCCTGATAAAACCCAAAAGTGGGGAAAAGAGAAAATCTCCCAAAGTACCAGCAGTCGCCCCCAGATGGAAGGGTCACCGGTGGCTTTTCTTCTTTAGAGTTGCCCGCATTTTCTGTATTGAGCGTATAAACATGTTAATGATCAGAAAAAGAGCTGTATTCACTCCCTATAAAGCCTCCTTTCTGTGATCAGCTCTACCTCTTCTGTTTTCTCTTCTTCCTGTTGAAATGTCTAAAACCCAGGCAAACGCCTGCTGGGCCAACAATCTAATGAAGGCACCACGTCTCAGGGTTGGGCTCCCTGCTTCCTTAGAGGCAAAGTGGGGCAGAGAACTAAGGCCTCCCAGGAGCCTGGTCCCACCACGAATGCTGCACGAACCATGACATGTGCAGGAAACCATCAGGCATCTCGAGGCAGACGGTGGCAGGTGACATGGGAGAGGGTCCATCACAAGCTAGGGGACTTAACAAGAGAAGACCCCGCCAGGAGATGAGGACAGTCCCTGGGCGGGGCTAAAAGGATCCAGGAGAGGGGGAGGGGACAGGAGCAGGATGCTGCGGAGGCGGGAGGAGACCTCTTCAGTGCCGCTGAGCGAGGCCGGCTGCAGCGCGAAGCACTGCCTCTCCAGCAAAAAGGGGACCCCGGTCAGCGAAGGGCCGCCCGTCTGGACAGTGAAAACCAGCTGGGATCCCGCAATTGGCCTCCTTGTGCTGAGTCCAGGTTTGTGGTCCACGTGCACTCACAGGTCCGCGCCTAATGCCCCAAAGTCAGTATTCAGCTGCTGGTTTTCTGGTTGTACTTCCTAAACTGAAGAGGAGGCTTGCAGAGTGCCAAGCAGCCTGGTGTTCAGCAGTGCCCCTGCCCTGACCCTGTGTGACCAGCGGGGCCCCAGGGATGATGGGTGTGTCCTGTCCGCTGAGAAACAGAGCAAGGGGACTGCGCTGGGCAGAATGATGCCTCCCCACCCCCACAAGGTGCCCACATCCTGATCTCCAAATCCTGAGACTGTGTCACCTTAAACGGCTGAAGGGACTCTGCAGGTGTGATCAAGTCAGGGATCTTAGAACACCAGGATGTTCTGGATCATCCAGACGAGCCCAAGGTGACCATGAGGGTCCTTATGATTTTAAGGGGGAAGCAGAAAAAAGTGAAAAGGTGATGGATGATGGAAGAAGGGGTCAGAGGGAGATCTGCAGATGACACACAGCTGGCTTTGAGGATGGAGGAGGGGGCCACGAGCCAAAGAATGTGGGTGGCCTGTAGGAGCTGAGCAAGGCAAGGGAGTGGGTTCTGCCCTGCAGACTCCAGAAGGACCACAGCCCTCCCCACACCTCAGTTTTAGGACTCTGACCTCAAGAACTGTAAGAGAATACATCTGTCTTGTTCTACCCACAAAGTCTGGGGTGATCATTACAGCAGCAACAGGATACTAACACCCTGGGAAAGTCCCTGTCACCAGCTACGTGACGTGAAGCACAACCACACGGGGCATCACGTCTGTCACATAGCAACCAGCAGTGTGGGAAGCGAAGTCTGATACAGCAGCGCTGCGAACCGGCCGCACTCACTCCAGGCAGTTCAGTCACCTGGCAAAAACCTGACTGGTAACTGCACCTTCTGGGTGTAACTGCATCTTGTGGACCCTCCGTGGAAGCACTACAGTGGGGTTTATGTTACGGGCACTTTACAACTCACATCCTTTCTTCAACAGAAACATCAACGCTTTCAGCTGTGCCCACTTCAGAGCTAAGCGATGACACAGGAGGAGGGAGGCGCGGGCTACCCGAGCCTTCTCTTCTCGGTACTTGGGTGCTGATTCATGCTTCCCCAACCCAACTGGCCCCCAAAACCACACTGAGGCTTAGGGTAAGGATGCAACACACCTAACTTTAACCTTCCAAGCCCTGGAGGGCAGGAATCCTTGAAACCCATCCCATCACCCAGGCAGGCGCAATCACCGCCCCATCGCAGCTGCAGCCGCTCAGGCAGGCAGGCAGCCTGGGGCCCGGAGCTCCGCCTGCCAGTTTCCCTTCCCCCCTCCACTGCTCGGCCTCCATTCCCGACACTGCCAACAGCCCTGACTCACAGGGTACGGTCCCGAGGAAGGTACACGTGCAAACATGTGCGCCTCACACAGGGGATCCCAGGTGCGGACAGGCCAGGACAACAGCGAGTGACCTGAGCGCAGAGGTTCATCCTCCTCTTCCAGCTCAGATATGGCGACACCTGGAGCCGAACTCTTTCAGCCTCGGCTCTTGAGCATCCTGTGCCAGGCCCCCGGAGCTGCGCAGTCTGATGCTGGCCGTGCGGCTCTGTCCCGCGCCCCACGGGCACCGTGTGCCACTCCTCACCCGTGGGCTCTGGGCTCAGGCCCACAGGGCACCAAGCCCGACCGTCCCAACAGCAGCCACCTCTCCCTGTGCCATTCCCACGAGCCTCGTTTCTGCTTTCCCCCGGGCCTGGGGACTTCTCCATCTCATTCTAATTCCAGACCTGAAATCAAAAGTCCATAATCAATACCCCAGTGGAGCCCCAGGAACCACGAGCAGCAGTGAAGGAGGGGGCGACGAGAGGTGTGCAGGTGGCGGTCTTTCCCCGGGGCCTGCTGGGTAGAACAAGAGACTTGGTCCCGCGAGGCTGACAGCGGCCACCCCTTCCAGCCCTCCCCTCTGGGGGCGGGGGGAGGGGGTCCATTCTCCTTGCTGGAGGATAAATGGGTACAAACTTTATGGAATCAATGCAACAATACATTATTTTTATTAAAAAAGAAAAAACTTTGACAGACCAATCACTCATCTAGGAAGGCAGCACGAAGAAATACATGCTCAGTGCTGTTGTTAAAAAAGCACCTTTTACTGTATTGTTCAGTGAAAACTCAGAAGCCAACACGGTGTGGCCAATGATGAAACACGCCCTCACTTGAAAGGATGGAGCAGAGGCAACCGGCAAAGGTTCTCCAGCTACACCGCCCGGGGTTATAAACGGGGTGCAGGCGCTAAGCACCCCCAGAGCCTCTGTTCTAAGATGTGAGTGGGAGCAAAGACCATCTGAAACACATATGAGAAAAACCTAAATACCGCATCTTAAAATGCTCGGTGATGAGCTTTCTTCCCCCCTCCTATCTCTACTTTGAATAATCCTACAGTGAACACAAATTACAAATGCTTAAAGTAATAGTCTGTTTGAAAAGAACAGGGCAGCTGTCTTCTGGGCATTCTCCCCATTTCTTAATAACTTCTCGACTTAGGTCAGTTTAAATACACCACAGGCCCACGCTCCACACTGAGAATCAGGCCTGACAACCTGAAGCCCCTCCTAGGATCGCACACCAGCCCCCGTTTCCGGGCTCCTGGGGGTTCTGCAACCTCTCACCCCGTGCGCACTGCTGCTGAACGCCGTCGCCACGAACAGAACACCAGGGACACAGAAGAGCTACCGCTTAGCTTCTACCCGAGGCAGCTTCCTGGAAGGCGCCAAGCTCGACGGTATTTCAGAAGGAAAACAAGACTAAACCACCACCGGCCAAAAGTACGGGGAGAAACGCCCCCCAAAGCGACCCACCCCGTCAGTGCCACTGTTTTATTCCCTCAGGGGACGTCTGCCTGAATAGTTTCTGAACAAACGCTACTCACAACGTGAGAGGAAAACAGTGTTTCCATGAACGTTTCGGTTTATTTCGCGTCCTAACTGCTCTCAAGCTAAAGAAGCAACAAGTGCCTCGAGCTTGCAGCCTCGGGATGATGATAAACTTCCTCACACCCACCGCGTGGTTCGCGTCCTCATCTGCACCTCCTTCCGATTTTAATTAATGCACAGCAGTCCTGGAAAGACTTCGTGCTGGTAAGTTTGTGCTTTTTTAAGGTCTTTTTTCTTCTCCAAATAAGTCGCTCTTTGTTACCATAACTTTATTCACGAGAGGCTTTTTTTAATGTAAATTGTTTTACATCACAGACGAGGGTGAGATTCCAGGTTTTCGTGTGATTCTCCTGCTGCAAAAAACAAAACCCTAACTCATGGGCTCCAAGTAAGCAGCAGTGAACTATAACCGAAGGCACAGCTGTGCCTGAGCCGCCCCCTGGGAGCAGACAGGCCAGGACACCTGCTCAGGAGGGCCCCCCGCGGGGCCCTCTGGGGCCGCCCCGCACAGCTGGTCCACAGACCTGCAGCAGCCTGGAGAAGCCAGCCATGCCTCTGGATTGTGGCTGAGTGGCCTGAACTTTGAAAAACAGCCATCGCATAGAGCTCCCACGTGGTCAGCTCACTTTATAAACCAGCCCTCTCTCTCGTAATGGAGACATCTGTTGACAGCCACATCAATACCTCCGGCTTCAAAGAAGACGCTGACATAAAATACAAATTTAACGTTCAGCAGTTACCACCCCCAGAAAGGGGTAAAGCACGTTAAAGTGAGCGATCTCAGTTCTGTCTGCTGAATTTCACGCCTGTCCTCTCTGACCCTGGCATGTTAAGGTGGCATCCACGTTCTGCAGACCAAGGAGGAATCTGTGACATATTATACGGCTTTTTTTTTCCTGTTTTGCAACAGAGACATTTTCCCTACGATTCGTACACAGAGTTAGTTTATCTAGAATATGATACCTACTTAGCCTGCAATATCCAAGAATCGACCGACCCAAGGAGATGCGCAATCCCTGAAGAGCTCCCCACCATCTTGCTGGGTTCTAGGCGAGAACGGTGGCCAATGCCCACCACCTTCCTCTCTCAGATGTCCATCCGCCCCAGCGCCCACACGGATTGGGGAGTGGGGTCTTGCTGCGCAGGCTCTCCAACTGCAACCTTCTGTTCTCTGGCTTGTGCGATGAGAGCGTTTACTGGAAGGCAGAGGTGAGACGTGCTGAGATGGGGGAGTACGGCGGGCGGGTGGGGGCTACACTGACTCGCAGGGGAACCACGGAGGCGCTGTCCTCTAACAGCCCTGGTGGGCAAGTGTCCGCCTGCATCCTCTCCTCTCCAGATCCTCAGCTCAAAGGCTTTGGACTTTCCACCACCCTTCCCACCCCCGTGGGGACCTTGATACAGAGTATGCTCCGACTCCTACAGCACCACTGGGTCCTGGCCGCCCAGTACTTCTATTGCCAAACTGGACGGATGACAGCGAGGCAGGATGGAAGGTTACATCTTGAGCCTGGACCACCCCCTCCTCACCCTGGCCTGACCCACCCCTTCTGAGTAGGACTCTGAGCAGGACTTCTAATTGGAACCAACATCTTTAGGTTTCATGGGGTTCAAGGTTGGGTCGGCCACACAAGCCCCAGGGACCCATGGTCAGCCAGGTGTCACGTGACAGTGGGGCCCCATTGTCCACCAGGGCTGTTGTGACCGAAAACACCAATTCAGTGGCACCTGCACTGTACCAGGTGCTGTGCTCAGAGCTGGGGTGAAGCACCCCTTTTGACACTCCCCTCATGGCTCAGAGGAAACACCCCATCATCCTCACTGAATGGACAGGGAAGCAGAGTGTGATCCCACCAGCTGCTGAGGTCACAGGGCTCAAACCTGGGCTGCGTGACCGCTGGCCGCTACCTCCCAGTCCCCCTGCTCGGCTCCTCCCCTGAGGACATCCAGCCTGGCCAGCTCTGCCACTGGACACACACACCTGCTGTTCTGTCCTCAGGGAGCATGAAACACCTCTCCCCACTTACCCTGGAGAGGGTGACCCGCCCTGACATGGGGACTGGGACCCCTCTCCCAGGAGCCAGCATCCAGCAAGCGGCGTCCACGCCAAGTCTGGTTCTCATCATTGTAGGCACCAATAAATCCAGCTGGAGGAAACTGCTCCCCTATCCCAAAACGCCCGCCAACACCGTGTCCCAGACAAGGGGCACAGAGCAGAAAGGCACAGGGAGAGAACACTTTCTTCCCAACAGCCCCAAAAGAACGAACAACAGAAGGACAAAATCTCCACTTTGCAACCTCTTAGCATAAATGGATCCAGACAATGATCATCAGGGCCGCTGATGTCAACAAAAAGACGACTGGAGGCTATGTCCCTGATGGAGCCCAGCCACCAGCCAGGAAGTCATCGAGCCAAAGAAAACCAGAACTGGAATCAAACAAGCCTGCAAAAACCACCAGTTCACAGGGAAACACAGAGGCAGCACGTTAAATAACTCCAAGGGGATGCAGCCCAGACACATCCAGACCGAGGAATGGCCACAAGACACACCATGCAATCCTGGTGACAGACCCGTTCCACGGAGAGAGAAGACAGACAGGTGTGGGACCTGCACATCAGAGAAACTCAGAGGAAGCATCAACTGACAGCACTGCGCAGACGTTATTTCGATTCCAGGTCAAAAAAATGAAATTATGCTCCTGAGACAACTGGAAATGTGGACACCAACTGGGTATCTGATATTATGGAACTGTTAAGTTTTTAAGTGGGATCCTGGTAATGTGGTCATGTGTGCTTTTTTTTTATTTTTTAAGAGTTCTCTTTTGGAGATGGATACTGAAATATTTCTGGATGAAATAATAGGATGCCTTGGACTTGCTTCAAAATAATATGGGTAGGTGGCAGGTGTACAGAGGAGACAAGACTGGCTGCAGACTGATAGTTACTGAAGCCGGCTGGTGTGAGGTCATTATGCAATTAATCCACAACATTTTATGTGCTGAGTTGTTTTGTAAGTTCCAGGAAGTATATACTTAAAAAGCTCAAGCCTAAACTTTTCTTCTACCCTCACTCACTCCACACACACAACATACGTACGCATGAAAGCACACACAGGCACGCACACACAGTTCTGTTTTCTGTGCATACATTAGACCGTCTCAGGGAGCGAGGCGAATGATCATTCCACTCTTAGTTTCAAGTTTCCACGTCTATAAATCAAGAATTGTATCTGTCTCCTAGAGTAGCCGTGAGGATGAAACCAATTAATACATATAAGCTGATTAACCTGATTCATGTCACATAATCTGCAAATTGCTGTCATTAACAGGACCAGCGAAAACGTGCCGAGGCCTTCGCCTGACAACTCTGCTGTCCAGAAAAGGGTGGGGCCCCCAGCCACGGCCTCCCATTACTACGAATTCGATGAGGCCCAAGGACGGAGCAGCAGGATGTCAGAGTCGTCAGCCTGGAAAGGAGGTGACAAGCCTCCCTCTCTCTGGTTTAAGATACAGAAAGTTGTATTATCTTGAGGATTTAAAAGTGAACAATCATCATTCTTTCCCCCCCCCTCGTTTGTGTGTGGGTTAGAGATTACTTTCCAATTAAAACACTCAAAACTTGACGAGCTCCCCTCCCTGCACTGTCCCGGGGAACCCCAGCTGAAGCTGGGCACCGCTCCCAGAGGCCCACTGCGGACAGCCTACACCCGCTGCCCGCACCTGCCCCCCCCCCACTCTTGTGCCAGGAATGCGGGCTCAAGGTCAGTTCCAGGAAGCCAGTGGGGAGAGGGGCACAACACAAAACGACTTGGAAAACATCATTTAGGGGTCTGAGGTTTGGGCTGATGGCCAGTTTTGGGGGGCTGGTAGGAAATTTTATTTCTTTCGATTTAAAATTCTTTATGGGGGGGCGAGGAGGGTATAGCTCAGTGGCAGAGTGCCTGCTTAGCATGCATGAGTTCCTGGGTTCAATCCCCAGTCCCTCTATGAAGAAAATGAATAAACAAACAAACAAACCTAATTAACTCTTCCCCTCCCAAAAAGCAAAGTAAAATAAAATTTCTCATCAAAACCGTCTTTAAAAAGCATTCAAAGATCACTGCCAGGCAATGAGTCGTGAGACTCTCCAAGGTTCGGAGACTCGCAATATGATTCAATCAATTAATCCATTGACCCGCTGGTATAAACATTTCCATTGTTCCTACTTGGATCAAGGCTCAGAGCTACAGAAAGAACTGCACAGGGCAGGAGGGATGTGGCAGAACCGTGATGCTCAGCAAGGGGGAGACAGTCAACCCTTCCCTCTCCTGGGCATGGGTTCTAGGCCCAGCTTGCAGCCCGGCTGCTGGGCTCAGCCCTGCTCCGTGCCCCAGGGCAGCGGCCTCGCTGAGCTGCAGTCTCCCCATTTGCCCCCTGGGGCAGTGAGCCTAAACGTGAGGACCCAGGCAGGCGCCACTGGACTGAGGTCTCACCACAAACAAGTATCTCTACTTTACATTAGGCTTCTTTTTTTAACCAAATTTTGGGGTTTTTTTTAAGAATCTCTTTCATATTTAAAAAAACCACTTTGATCTAAACACACATTCTTGTAAATGTTTATAAAGCAATAACCCCACGGCTACTCTTTTCTCCCAGGACAAATCAGTCTCTGCCACTCCAATTAGAACACAATTATAATAAGCATAAAAAACAGAAGTATAATAAATAAAATGTAAGTAGAGATACAATGAAAAAATAAAGATATTATAAGAATAAGTTACAATAAAGATAGAAAACAAATGTCTCAGGTTCAGTAAGTCCCTGTCCCTGGTCCACTGGTCCTGCTCACTGGGGAACTCAGTGGCTGGCCACCCCCACGCCGCTGGTGTCGGTGCCGGGGACGGCCGCACAGTCGGAGCCCCGATCTGAGTGGATAAAGCGGCTGAGATGCTGCAGGAACAAGTCCTCAGACACAGGGGATCAGGGGAGGCCGGGCCAGGGGAACTGTGTCCCCCTGTAATTCCCACGTGGAAGCCGTCACCCTCCAATGTGGCCATGTTTGCAGACAGGGCCTTGCAAGAGTGATCAAGGTTAAACGGGTCATGAAGGTGGGGCCCTAGTCCAACAGGACTAGCGTCCTTATAAGGAGAGAGAGATACCAGGGGTGTGCACTCAGAAAGGCCCCGTGAGGACACACAGAAGGGAAAAGGTGTGCACCCACAGGCCGAGGGGAGCGGCCTCAGGAGAAACCCTACCGACACCCTGCTCTCGCACCCCAGCCTCGGAGCCGCGAGACCGCGAGGTCTGCTGCTCAAGCCTCCCGGAGCGTGTGACAGCTGCTAGGACAGCCCTGCAGATGGGCCCAGACACTCAGCCCCCCAACACCTCACAGCGTCCCTGGCCGATCAGACCCTACCCTGCAGGACCAAGGGCGCTCTGCCTGCAACGGCCCGTCACAGCATTTACACCGCGGACTTTGGGTCAAGCACATGACGGACAGTGAGCCCCACTGCAGAGAGCCAGCTGGCGGAGGACTGCCCCACCACGCACCGTCAGGAGCATCCACACGGCTGACCGGCAGAGCAGGCGACGGTCTGAAGTCCCCCGAGAAAGCCGACTGAATGTGCGTCCACTCAACAGACCTCTGGGCGCTCCAGGCGTGACGGGAGGCCGGGGGAGGGGGGGCGGGGGAGGAGCAGCAGCAGTGACTGCGCTCCGTACAGCGGGGGCCCGGGGCCAGGTGCCGACACTCACTTCTTCTGAGTAAAGTAGGAGGAAACTGAGGCTCAGAATCCAAGCGGCTTCCCCAAAGGCACACAGCTGGAGGGCAGCACGGCCACAGATCACACTATAGTACATGTCCCTCATTCAGTACGCAGAGCAGAAGCAGAAAACTCTACGAGGGGCTCAGATACAACGTGTCTGGGGAAGGGAGGAGGAAGGGCACAGCGTTTCCGTTTTATTCCCAGCGCAGAGAGCAGAGCAGGACACTCAGGAAAGGCGTTCCTCCCACAGGCCCTCCTAGGACATTTATCACGCTGAGGAGCCGCGTGCCCCAGGGGGCGGGAAGACGGGAGGATGCGAGTGTAAAGCTGGGAGAGGAAGGAAGCCCAGGCAAGTGTGTGCCTGCGGGAACCTCCTGGCCTGGGCGCGCAGCAGCAGGGTCCCGGGCCGGAGGCGAGGGGGAGCTGAGCTCAGCCATCTGTCACGATCCGACGCCCACACGCAGCCCATTGGCCTCCACGCCCACTCTGAAAAGCACCCCACATCCTCTAAGACAGTGCTGTCCTCTGGCATTTCCCCTGTACCTTTAATTCCCATCCTCCAGACCTGCAAGGAGTATTCGGAATGTTCAAGGCTGCTATTAGTTGACATGTGATGTTTGCACACAGTCAAGATCAGCATCTGCTGCGAAGTCGCCGATGATCCCGTCACGTTCTCTTTTAAATCCTGCAAAGCGTCCAAGAGTGACCCGGCCTCTTCGTGCAGAATTACAAGGACTCAGGCAGATGCCGGCACTCAGGTTCAGGACTCGCAGAGGACGGGACGGCCCAAGCGCCTTCCCGGCCCTGACGCGCTGACACTGCTCCTGCCGACTCAGTCTCGGTGCCCCCGGCTCTTGGAGACGGCACCTCCATTAGCCTTTGAGGACCCACCCCCTTCCCTGCTGCCCTCTGACGGGGCTGTCAGTCAATGTGGCCAAGAGGTGGTTGATTCTCTCCAGCTACAGGAAGCTCACGTGGTGGCCAAAGAAAGGAGTGAGGGGCCCCAAAGACACGGGGACCTAAGCCGCACTCCCTGGACCCCTCCCTCGGCAGCCCTGCGTCAGTCCATCCCCAAGCCTGGATCTCAAGCTGGCCTCCCCTGCTCAGAGCTGCCTCCACATCCTTCTGGTAAACTCCACATCTGCTGGAATTAGCTAGAAAGGGATTCTGATGCACTCAACCAAGGACCCAAACAGACCAATTAACCATGCTTCCCAGCTAAAAGGGTAACTAAATTCTGACTATTCTAAGAGGCAAAGACCACCTGCTGATAGCAAAGACTGCCTAAATTTAGGAGCTCTTTTTAGTGCCCTAATTTCTGAAGGCCACGCCCCAAATGGTAGCCATGGTAACCTCAAAGTCTTGGATACCCAGCCTCACTGACTGATGACGATGGCCGTGGGCCTCTTCGGGATATTCAGTCCTTGAGTCCGCATTCATCAGGTATGTCCCTGCTGCCACATCCGGCCTCACTCCAGGGGAAGATGCCTTCAGGAGCTCGGTCCTGCCCCTCTCACCCAGCTGAGCTCCACGGATCTCTCGCCACACAGCCGGTCCTGCGTGGGATACTGGGTCTGGTCCCCTGACCGCTGGGAGCCCACGCTGGGGAGAGACGGGGGGCCCACAATCAGAGCCGAGTGCACAGGCTGCAGGCCTGACATCACAGCCAGGGGCACCTGAACAGACGGGAGCGGTGATGCTGGAGCTGAACAGGGAAGGTGTCAGTTGGGTTAAGAAAAGAGAGGGCCGCCTGCCTGGAGGCAGGACCAGGACCATCAGGAGCCCAAGGTGGCCCCCAGGGAACTGTCTGCAGGGAGGGAGGGGCAAGACCAGACAGGCCCATCTCAAAGGGCCCTGGGCGCTAAGAGAAGCAACTCCATCTTCATTTCTTTCTTGTTCTAAACTTGTGGCTTGTTCTAAAAAGGCTAAGGGGTGAGGCCAGGAATTTTGACTTCGTTTTGAAAGCCCTGCTGAGCTATTAAAGGCTTTTAAGCAGGGCACGGCTTGGCCAGATTTGTTTTGGAATCTATTTATGGGTTAGCTAAGCTGTCAAACACGAATTACTACATCAACGTCGTTGGACATCTGAGTGTGGAAGCAGAGACGTGCTCACACACACCAAGGGAGACGCAGAAGGCTCGCCCCTGCTTAATCACGTAAATGTAACACACCTACGTGCACGGATCAAAGCTGCAGGGAAACGCACAACCTGTGAAGGTGACCACAAATCTGGACACACCCCAGGGGTTATCACACTGTGAAAACCTGAAAAGCCATCGAGTCACCGTTGACACGGAGCGCTCGGCAATGCTGACGCGGGTTTACGTGAGGGACTGTATGTTGCTGGGCCTTTTGGCTTTTTAACTAAGAAAGGCCAGTTCAATGGTGCAAACTCACGGCTGGCCCCACGATGGCAAGTCCACATCGATGTTTCTCGACCCCAACAGGCAGGAGGCTGTGCCCACAGGAAACATCCACATTTCAGAACCAGGTCACGTCAGGATGCCAGGATTGGAGACCTGGAGCAGCGGATCCCAGGGGTGGGGCGCACCCCAGCAGTGGCAGGAGCAGCACCCAGAACCAGCCAGGGAGGCAGCATCCCGGCCCACCGGGGCCTCCTGACTCAGAGCCTCGGGGGTGAGCCCGGTAGTCCACGCTCTCACACCGTCCGGGGAACTCGGAGGCCGGATGGAAGCTGAGAAGCACTGCTCTCTGGGCCTCCGGCTCCAAGGCCAGGCCCCCGGGCAGGCACTGGGGAGGGAAGAGCGGAGACACCCCTGGCAATGCGGAGAAGGGAGGCCAGCCTCACAAACCACGCGCAGCGGCTCTCGGATGCAACGAGGGGAACATGTGTGGAAAAAAAATACACTCAAGGTTTTCAAATTCCGTGATCTCCAACCTTTCAGATGATTTGATGACAAGGAAGAGCTAGCAAAGCCACGTCTGAACTGGAGAAGCGTAAACGGGCCCAAGAAAAGTGCCAACTAGACCTGAAGCAAAGTGACCAACCTGACGGACAGTGACCTGAGGAGGGACGCTGAGCAGACCCGGAGGGCCCAGCTCCAAGCAGGCCATCAGAGGACCCTCAGCTCTGCAGAGGAGCCGGGACCAGACAGGACCCTCTCTCCCTCGTTAATACACGGTACGGTTTTTTGGTAACATCCAAAGCACGTAACAATTTTCACTCCTGTGTCTTTATCTCCCAGAGAAGGAGGCCGAGGACAGGTCCCCTGGCTGGCGCAGAAGTGACACAGCCCTCGAGGGACCCCTGCTGAGCGGTGGTGGGACCCCAGTGAGGTCACGGTCTACCCCCAGTGAGAGGTCAGTCCAGCAGCACACGTGGCAAGTGCTTCCTAACAGGGAAAGTGAGGCAGGAACAGGGACGGAAGCGCAGGGGTCGTTCACTTATCCCCGTGTCAAGAAAAACTAAAAGGAAAACAAAAACCCAGCATTTCCCATCCCCGATATTCTCCCCAAAAGTTAAAAAAAAAAAAAGATACCCAACTCCCAACCAGATAAAAGCCGGCTCTCCCGTACTGTGCTGATGCAGCAGGAAGTGACAGCTGGCGTGGACAGGCTGTCACCTCCCCGACACACACGGAGCCCCACTGTGAACACACCTAGGAAAAGCTCTACAGGAGCAAAATCCACGACGGGAAGAATCGACATGCGGGTTTCTCCCCGCCCTGTAAGTGGAAGAACTGTCCTGGGAACTCTCCAGAACGTGGAGTTGTCAGAAAGATTTACACAGAGAAGTTTCCAGGAGGTTCACTCGTGGCCAGAGAACAAGTGAGTAATTTTCCTGAGCCAAGCAAAGGTTAATAATCAAAGAAGTTCGTTAAGACTGCCCTGGGCTCAGGCTGCCAGGCAGTTAGTTGCAAAGAGCCGGTGGAATTTGCCTACTTAAGCAGCTGGAGGAGGTACAGGACAAAGAGAGCCGTCCTCACCCGGGAGCCAGTTTCCTAGAAAACTTTGGGGAGAAGGTGCTGACTGAGTCTCACACAGCCCCCAAAACCCTGCTCCCCGACCCTAAGGGCCTGGGTCGGACCCAGGGAACCAGGCCAGTCTCCCTCATGGTCCCGGTGAGCACGTGGGTCCCTGCACCCCAGAGGTAATGCCACTGGTTCCCGCCCAAAAAAAGCAGCATGTGCCAGAGGGACCCTTGGTCAGTGCAGAGCAATGCGCTGCAGGCTGGAGTCCAGGAGGGACCACGGAAGTCTGGCCGGTGGTCCTCAGTCCAGCACCACTGAGACTCCGGACCACCCTGCACAGGTCCTGGTCCCCACCCACCAGATGCCACTAACACCTGCCTCCCCAAAGTCAGGACAACCAGAAACTTCTCCAGACGCTGCCAAATGTCCTCTGGGGATTAAATGGGCTCCCCACCTCTTCATTAAGAACCACAGATCTGGGGGAGGGTACAGCTCAAGTGGCAGAGTGCATGCTAACCATGCATGAGGTCCTGGGTTCAATCCCCAGTACCTCCTCAGTAAGTAAACTTAATTACCCCCCCCAAAAAAAGATTAAGAACCACAGATCTTATGAAGCTCATGGATTTCCAAGGAGGGAAACTGAGGCCCGAGGTCACAAAGCGATGCAGAGGAACGATGGAGAGCCCGACCCCAGACGTCCACCTACCGCCCTCTGCCCGCCTCCCCCTGGCTGCCCTTGTCCTGCCCCAGAGGCAACGCCAAGTCCGCGCCCTGACTCTGCCCACACAGCTTCCACTTTCAGTCCCTTTACAAGCCCCCAGATAGGGCTGACTGTCACAAAGGGGCATCCGTGCGGTCACAGCACCCCTCCCTGGGCTCTGGGGAGGGCTCACCTCTCCCCTCCTTGGCTGCACCCTGACAGCCGCCCTACCCCCCATTACGGCAAGACTCCTCTCAGCCCAGGAGACACGGACGGCAGACCTCTCTGTCCAGGGCAGGTGGACAGGTGCTATCCCCACACAGTCACTGCTGGTGGCCTGCTGAACTAACACTCAGAATAAAGACACTCGGACACCTGGCGGGAGTGAACAATCCAACAACCGATCTGGAAAAAGTGTGGCGGTTTTTTAAAAAGTTAAATACACACCCACCACATCTCCCGGCCACTCCACTCCTCGGCATTTACCACCGCCCCAACCAAAAAAAGCACATGTCCCTACAAAGAGCCATCTGTGAGTGTCCACAGCAGTTTATCTGTAAAAGCCAAATGTCAATATTAAAAATCAACCAATATCATCACCAGGATAAACTGTGCTAAGGGCACACGAAGGAGCAAAGAAGAGGGAGTGATGATACGCACCCTGTAACCTGGATGAGCCTCCAAACCATGACGCTGAACGAACGAATTCAGATGAAGAAAAGGTCCTTTACTGCAAGATTCCATTGCTATTAAATTCTAGAAAATGCAAACTCCTCCACAGAGACAGACAGCAGATCGGTGCAAGCAGATGGGAGCAGGAGGGGTGGGTCACAGCGGGACCGTCAGGGGAGACAGCACGTCCAGAGTCTTAACAGTGGTTCCACAGATGTAACCGTCTGTCATGACTCGTCCAATTGTAAATTCCAATATATGCGGTCTTTCTTACAGAGATTATAGCTCTATAAGGTTGTAGAATAACATAAAGTAAGTGCAGGAGGAACGTGACAGCTTTAAAATTCACACTCTTTCCTGACACACGAGGGTCACACGACCATACAGGTAGGACTGCTCAGGTGGGAACACTCGGGAAGCAGCACTGCACCCTCCCTTCTCGGCTACGATGCCGGCTGCCACCTCCGCTGCCCGCTCTTTGCCCACCCCCCCGAGGTACGAGGCCCCACCGCCCCTCCCTGGCCTCAGGCAGGTCGCCCCTACACAGATGGGGAAGCAGGACTATGCCACACCTGGAAGGCGAGTCCAACCTAGAACAGAACAAGAATCCAGCCTGCGACCCACTGCCCTAGGAAGGGATGCTCTGGACAGAGCCCTGGATGGGAGTCAGAACTGCCATCCCAGGGAAGGACAGCCTGGGGGAGCCCCACGTGTCTCTGTCCCCAGCGCCATTCTCTGCAAGAGGGACGGTGCCATCTGACCCACCTGGCCGCACCTGCAAGGGGAAAGCAAACACGGGCCGAGCCCCAGGTGGAAAACTGGCCAGGCTCCCCCGTGGAACCAGGACCAGGGCCGTGCACTGGACCAGGCCACCCTGACTCTGCCACCTGGCTTTGTGGGACCTCAGGCGAATCACACAGAATCTTCAGGGCATCGTTTCTCCCTATTATGTGAATTGTAGCCCAGAGGAAAAGTAACTCCTATTTACACCCGTTTAAACTGAGCCTGTTCTCACCTTTACTATTAAAATGTCACATAATGCGTGTGCCTTAAATTTAAGAGCTACGGTTTCAACCGGCCCAGAATAAAGACGTCACAGGTTTTCTGAACTCAGGTAAATTTTCAAAGGTACACTGTTCAGAATCTCTCCCTCCTCCCAGACTGTGAACCTATCGCTGTAGGAAGCCAGCCTGCACTGTGTGATCCCCGGTGCAGTCAAAACCGCCAGCCACTGTCCTAGCGTCCCCAGACCACAGCAGCTGTGACTTTCTTTGGCACCACGGTGAGTAAAAGACAGAGCAAATGTGAGCTTCGAACCATAAACGGGCCCCTGAGGAGAAGCGCAGGTGATGGCAATGGCCCAGCCCCTCTGCAGACTTGATCTGTGATGTCTCCTCTCTGCATCAGCAAGACGTCATAACCACGGGCGGCGGCTGGTGTGTGAGCCCCAAGTTGGAATTCGGACTCAGCCACCTCCAGCCATGGGTGGATGTGGGCAAAGCTTTAAGCTCTCGGCCTCAGGTTCCCGGCCTACACGATGGGGCTTCTGCCCCCTCTGTTCTGGGATGCCAGATACAATGACACAAAGCACATGAAGCCCTTAACACGGGGTCTCACGGACAGCGCCCACTCAATAAACAGCTGGTGCCAGGACAGATTTTATTAGGGGAGGAAAAGGGAAGGGACTAAAAGGGTGTTCATGAAATGTTTAATATAAATTTCTGGAATCCAGAGCAGGAGCAGCTGTCAGAGATGCCTCCAGGCCACGGTGTCATTTACAAGGCAAACCCGCACCCAACATCCGCGGAGGCAGAGCTGTGCCCAGGTCTGCGGGCCAAGTCAGGCTTCTCGGCCAGGGCCCCACCATCCACACACCACCTTGTGCTAGCCTCTCCCCGACTGTCCTCACACTTGATGGTGTTTTTAAGTAGCTGTTTGTGTCCCCTGTTCCCCAAAACCAATTCATAGCTAAGGTCTGAGATGGAGCCACTGGCGGGAGGAGGCGTAGGTGCCAAGGCCCCTTGGCCAGCTGGCCTGCAGCGGCGAGCTTGGCCCGCAGGACCAGCCCTAACTAGTCATCGACCCACAAGTGACAGATCCTGAGCAGCTGCCTCATTCCGGGCTTTCCAGGCACAGCAGCCCGGCAGAGAGAAAAGACCAGGCAAGATGGGGCACAATAAACCCCTCCACCCGTGAGAGCAGGCAGCTCTGAGGAAGGGCTCAGCTCCAAGGAGCCGGCCAGGGCACGGGCAGCCAGGCCATGGGGCTTCCGGGAGAAGGAACCAGCAACCCGCTGCCCCAGCTCCAGCCGCCTTTGAGCTCCGGAAAAAGGCTGGAGCCTGAAGAGCAGAGGTGACAACGCACGTAGAAGAGAAAGACCAGACACAGAATGGGTGGCCGGGGCCTCGTCTACTGGGCTCCACCCCCTCAGCACCCCTGTCTGCCGCCCGGCCTCTTCTCTTCCATCTCGGCAGAGTGTAGACAGAGGAAAGAAAACAGCATGGATGCAGGTCAAGCTAAGGGCTGGGCCTTCAGGCGTGGCTTCAGGTCTCGGGGGCCCTGCTCACGCGGACGCAGCTTCTGACAGCCCCTCACCAACAACGGTCCCGGTGACGTCGCACGTTCAAAACAAGAGGGAGACCTGTGGTCAGATAAACTCAGCTTTCTGACAATGACTCCTGTTGGCATGTCCAAAAATCCCCCAAAAAGCAAAATCATCACTGTTTAAGTTATGTCTAAAAAAAAAAAACTGGAACCCAAGCTGAAAAAACACCCCAGTGTCTGAATCGATCCAGAGTTTTTAACAAGAGCCCAGGGAACAGTCACCGCGGGAAACGGGTCTTCCTGACACAAGTTCCTGGAAAAGTTCACTGCAGTGAGCTTTGTACAGTGTCTTCCTACAGGAGTATGAGGCAGGGGCTGTTTACAAGTCAGCACGTGGCTGCGGCAGGATGGAGTCCTCTTACACTGCGAGATGCAAACCCCACCCCAAGCGGCCCATGCATTTCTCCATCCCTCACCCGTTGACGAGACATCGCCGGACGCTGGGGTGGCTCCAGGGGTAAGACAGAACACGGGACATGCTCCGCCCTCTGGGGGAGAGTCCTATGCCCCACACACATCTGCACTCAGGAACGTAACTGTAAGTCGCATTAAGTTTCTATGGGGAGCGGCAGGGAGGGAGGCGGGAGACAGAGGACCAACAGGGAGCCCCGCCACGGGAGTGACTGAAGTGACTTCCCTGGGTCCCTGGGGGTTATGATAAGGCCCCAAGAACAAGCGGCTGTTTAAAGCTCAGAGCCAGGCCCTAAGGAGAATTCTGGTTCCTGTTGTTGAACTGGACACGCAAGACATCTGGAAACTGCTTCCACATCAAAGCGCACCAAGGAGGCTGGAGCACTCTTCTTAAACTAAACCGTAAGAAAGAGAGAATGCCTGCCCCATCAGCGGACGGTACATCCAACAGTCAAGCCTTCTCCACCTTGAGGGGAGAGGTGGTCACTGTGAGCCGGGGAGGGGGGAAGCAAAGGACACCCGGAGCCACCCAGGAGCTCAGTCCCTCGTCGGGTGACAACTAAGGAGGTGACAACTGAGACACATTTTGCCGTAAGGTCCCCTCAGCTAAAAGCCTGCCCGGACTTTGAAGAGATGATTGTGACAAAGTGGAAATTAGAAGCCAGGGACAGTTTGGCTTCTACCTACCCGTCTGGATAGTTTAGACCCACAGGCTCACCAAATGGAAACTTGGTTTGGGAGCAGAAGCAGGACTGCGAGCTAACATGTCTCGAAGGCCCGAGACAGGGGAGAACAGAGTCTGACCGGCCAGCATCACCTGGGTGCACCCCAGAGATGCACCGCGGGACATGCAGACAGCAGCACAGATGAAGACATCGAGAGACGATATGGGGGAGGAATCTGCTGACTCAAGTTCCCCCAAAAGGCCGCGTGGCCACAGGCCAGCTCTGGGCAGGATGTGGAGAGAGCTGTGGGGGGTCAGGTGATGAGGAGGCTGGGGACCATCAGCGCTTTGTGAGGTCATTGCTGGCTCAAGGACAACCCAGAAGACATGCCACACGTGGGCCCAGTCTGGGGAGCAGGAATTTGGGCCTAATCGGGTTCTGTAATTAACTCTGTAATTAACACTGCTGAGGCAGGAATCACACAGTAATTCAGCTCCCAGTTTAGGCCCGGGATGATGTCAATTTTGGAGGCCGCTCCCTAAAACTCACGAACCAGAGAGGTGACAGAGAGCTGAACCAGACTTCTCGGGTCCACCTGAACACCCTCCACAGAGGCAGCACACCCCTCTGCGCTCGTCCATCCCACACCCGCAGCGTATACCATGCGCTGACCATGACGACCATGAGGTACCACCAGCAGGGTTACAGGTTCACACCTGCTCCTCTGTCTCTGGCCAAGTCTGAGGGACCAGGGCTTGGGAGAGATGCTGGAGGTGATCTCGGACGAGGCTCCCTCGGCAGACCCCTGTGCGCTCTCCGATGCTATCATGAGGCCTTCGACATGCGTGCACCTGTTACACAAGGCACACAAGTGCCAGAGCGGCCACGGACTCCATGGATTCCACGCACACGTACAATGTGTCTTCATCTTCCCTTTTTGGATATTACTGTGCTGAGTGGAATTTCACTCTTGGGTTTGCTGGGGGAAGAAGACTGTGGGTGAAGCAATTCAACACAAAGCCCTGGGCAATCTGGAGAGTCTCCTCCTCCTCACCCTCCCTGTCCCCTCCTCCACCTCCACCAGCCCAGGTCAGGGCAGGGACCAGAGCAACAGATGGGTCGGTGGCTGTCCCTTTGGAGACACGAGGAACTCTGAGATCAAAGTTCCACCCCATGGATTCTAGACTCTGAACCTGAGGCCCAAAGGGACATGTGTTTCCCAAGGGTTCCACAACGTGTCACTGAGGCAGGAGCCGGTCCTGGTCCCCAGGCTGGGGCTGCCTGTGCCCCTCTAGGCCACGTGGAGTCATCAAGGCTGTGCCTCCACGTCACTCTGCTTCCAGGAAGTAGTCACGGTGTAACACAATCCGACAAAGAAATGCCTGTCTTCCGTATCAGCACATCAGCTGCTCCTAAAATCAGAGTGCTGGACATAGAGGACTGCATGCCACCCCACCAGCAAACCCCCCGAGGCCCAAAGAGGGACTGCCCACATACGCACGCTCGGCTGGAGCGTTCAAGTCAGAGCACAATCCAAAGTCTGCCTGGGGTTCAAGTTTGAACTGTATCAAGATTAACTATAAAAACTGTCTTCCAAAGCACAAGTAAAACCAGCCTCCCCAGAAGGAGACACGTCACACTCGATCCACACTTAATAAGCACCTTGTGCCCACTGTGCCCGCACCACAGCTGGAGGCCACGACACCCAGGAAGTCCTATTTCCAAATATCCACTGGGTGCCACACCAGCATCAGACCAGCCTAGGAGAACTTTGCATTCTGTTAAAATGCGAGCCGAATTATCCTCTGGATGGATGGAGAGACATCCCAAACATTAACAAGTGGAGAAACAAAGCGGTGGTTGAGGAAGGAGTTCATGCTAAACATTCTTTTCACTCTTCCAGGGGCTTGAAATTTTTCACCATAATATGTCGAGGAAAAGAGGTCCTTCTCAACTTGTAACCAAATTTTATCTCTCTTCATAGCAGGACGTCTTGCTCACACAAACCGCAGACTCTAGGCTGCAGGATGCAGACCTGGGGGGGGTCACTCGCCGTCCACCCAGAGGGGTGAGGGCTCCGTGGACTCAGGTGAGCGCTCCCTCTCCCTCCCCATTCCCACCCCCACCCTACACGACACCCCCGGACGCCTGCAGTGAGTGGAGGGGCCCAATCTTCCCTGCCGGGTACAACAAAGGCTCCGCTCTGCGATTCCCCATCTCCTGGTGACCAGGAAACTGCAAATCCTGGGTGTCCTCCTTCAACCTGCATCCCCTCAGACACAGAAGGTGGGACTCTAGGAAAAAACCTAGGCTCTGACGTCTGAGTCTGGAACTCAGAGCCACTTTCTGAAAAAGCAGACTGCCGCCAAGTCCAGAGCCAGCTCGCCGTCCAGCCGGGGTCCCAGAGATGCGTGGACAGAGGCACGAGACCCAACTGCCTGTGACCAGGGGGCCCCCCACCCAAGATTCTCCCGGCAAACTGGGAGTGGCGGGCAAGAGTTTGGGGCCTGGGAGGTTTGAGGCGGGCAACTGTAGATGTGGACAGTGGGCCAAAGAGTTATACAATTTTTTTAATTCCCTAATAACACAGTGAGGTGGTCTGGCGAGATGAGCAGGACCTCAGAGGACACCAGCCCAGGGGCTGCGAGGAGCTCAGCCGTCCGAGTCCCTGCAGACGGACGTGCACCAGCCACGCTGCCAGAAGGCGGACGAGCACCTTGGACACCCACCAAAGAGCCTGTGGAGGAGGCAGCGGCCGCAGTACACCTCAGGTGCCTGCCACCCAGTCGTTCAACAGATCTGAGCCCACCCTGCAGGGCCAGCATCCTTCCTCCACAAACCCCGGGAAACCTGTTGCCAGGCACCCCTCCCAACCAAACCTCAGGGCCTTCAGGGCAGCAAGAGGTGGAATCCCCCTGACATGGCCCCACTCCTGTGTCCCCGGGATCAAACCTCAGTCCCTTCTCCTGTCCCCTCCATCCTGAGCGCCTGCACCTGCATCTTTGGGGGCCCATCTCTGTTTTCTTACTCCCCTGTCTAGGCTCCTGCCTTCCTTCACAACAGCCTGGTTTGGAACCCTCCCTTCCTGCCCACCCCCCCCCCCCCCGCAAGGCCCTGGCCCCACGGCCACCACCACAGCTTCCATCCAGCCTGGCAACAGCTGAGCGTCTACGCTCACCTCTCTGCAAACGGAAATCTATGTGCAATAGTTTCCCACTGCCCAATAAAAGCACTCCCAGCCTGCCCTCTGGGGCTCACAGGGCCCTCTCCATCCTTCCGGCATCCCCTCCCCAGGTCCCCACAGGCTGGAGAGGTGGAGTTCCGGACAGGCCCCTCCTGTTGCCCACCCGCCCAGGAACCTGCACTGCCTGGCCCTGCCCAGAGTCC
This sequence comes from Vicugna pacos, assembly GCF_048564905.1. NCBI lineage: Eukaryota > Metazoa > Chordata > Mammalia > Artiodactyla > Camelidae > Vicugna > Vicugna pacos. The sequence continues at coordinate 92,199,502 of NC_132991.1, read as the reverse complement.
AGGTAATTCACTCCCTCCCTCCTTCCCTCCCCTCTCCACTGCCTGGACCGCTGTGGCCTTCCGCGCGAGCCTGATGTCCCGCACATCTGCCTGCACCCCCAGATTCAATCAGAGGGCTCTGACCACTGTGGGTGCTTGATAAAATCTAGCCTATTGACTCTCACGTTAGCCGCTTTCCACACTGAACACAGTGAGGATAAACAAGACCCTCCCAGCCCCCAGCCCTCAAAATAAATATTTGCGTTTGTAAAGCCACTAGATAAGTTCATACAAGCGCATGCCCCTCCCTCTCCCCGGCCCTCAGGTCCTGGTGGCCTTTGTGGAGGGGGATGGGCGGCTCCCAGGACACAGCAGAAGGAACAAAGAAAATAACCCCTTGAGAGTAGCAGAGTCGGCAACACTTAGCTGTTCTTTTTTTCCTTTTGTGTGTCTACATAATTGCTACAAGCAACAGAAACTGGAGTGCTAATATGTAACCATTAAGACCACAGATCAGTTTGGACCAAGAGTACAGAATGTGCTTCGCTTCAGACGCAAACACAGACCCACACATCATCTAAACCCCTGCACTGAGGTGCGAGAGGGACTCGAGCCGGTCTGGGCTCAGCCAGGAGGACCCCAGCTGACTGCTGATGTCTGGAGGAGCCAGGGAGAGCCGAGGGGACCCCGGGCCAGTTTCAGGGGGATTGCACCGTCTGCGTTTTCAAGGAAAACACTTCCTGGTGAAGGACTTCACTCTCACAGCTCCTTTTGTAAAGGTGTAATTATTCCACCAAGGAGGAATTAAGAGCCTAGAGAAGATCCTAAATCTAAACACCTAACGGCTAAGACAGTGCCGGAAACGTACCAGGCACTTGAATAGTTGTTTACGGACAAACGGTGGAAGGAAAACAAAAGAAGGAAAAGCAAAGGAGGGAGGCAGCAGGTAAACCGCCACCCTAAGCGTCATGAAATGAACCTTGACCAGCCAGGAAAGGTCTCTCCAGACAGAGGCCGCCGACGGAGCGGGGTCAGGACGAGCGGCTCACCGACCCTAGGAGGAGGGGTAACAGGACGCAGCACTGGGCAGACGCCCGACAGGAACCGGGGCGCCAGGGCAGCAAAGGCACACACGAGCCACCTGAATGCCCGTCAACAGGAGCCCAGATAAGTAAACAGAGGCAGCCACCGCTGACCACACACCATGCAGGTGAGCCTCGCCCTGGGCTGGGCACCTGCGGATGCTGGTTGTACCCAGGTGGTCAGTTTGTGAAAACACCCTCCCTGATGACTTGGGAATCCTTCTGGACCTACGTTCTATGTCGAAAAAAAAGAGTTTAAGAAAAAAAATGAGGGAGTTGACGTGGTCTTAACCGCTCTAACCCCAAACTGTAAACAATATACAAGGAACACCAGAGATCCAGGCTTCATCGTCAAAGCTCAAACTGAAACAACTGTTTGTCTAAAATTAGGTTCGCCAGCCTGAACCGCCAGGAGTGGTGTCAGAACAGCACCCAGATCTCTGAAACCACAGCAAAAGGCAGGCAGGCAGGCCTGCAGCAGTGCCCTCCCTGGAAAATTCTCCCCTCGCAGACAAGGACAATGGGAAACACAAACAGCAGAACTTCGGGGCAATCCGCTCTCTCCCAGTCCGTTTCCACTTCATTACAACAGCGAGCAAGTAGTTACCATATTTATAATACCAAATCTTGCTGACAGCCACCATCTGCCCTCACACAGACAACGTGCAGGAATAAAAACTCTCTCAGGAAACTAAGGTGGGTCTTGTTTTGCAGGCAGTCACCACAGAATTTTTCTCTGCCTCCTTCCTTCCAAGCACCCTCGATAACTGCTAGTAGAGTATGTCCTTATCAACTAAAACTCATCGGATTAAAACTAAACTCACCTCCTAAAGATACTGGCCCCCCTTCAATAAAGACTATCATCTCAGAGTCGAGTAACAGTGGCTTCGCGTGCTAAGCCGGAAATCAACACGATTCTATTCGCAAGAGCCTGTTGAATGTTGACATCTCTAAGACCAAAGATAAATCGTTTTGCGAACATGGCCAGTAATTATCTGGAATTCTTCTCCCAGAATCATGAAAAGGGTTTCCCACCCTTAGGGGGAAAAATGCAGCCTCTAACCACGATGCTAATGACAACCAGACGGCAGGAGCAGTTTTAAAGATTAGACAGTTGCTTGTGTAGAAACACTGCACAAATACTCCAACACGGCAGCCCAAAAAAAGACAATCCGCATCAAACAGCGGCAGAAGTGTGAAACTTGCAAATGAGCCCCTGGTTAAACAAAAGCACCAATCTGTTCCCAGAGAGCGCGGGGAGGCCACCTGCTCGGGGCTGGTGGCGAGTTCTGATTACCAGTGGAAGAAACAATATCAGAGCAATGACGGCCCCCGCCCTTGGGCCCGGTCCCCACCTCGAGCCTGTATTTAGTCCGCTCGTGATGGAAAATGTCCCAACCTCGCACACAGACAGCTATTTGGCTGGTTACTCAAAGGGTCCATTAACAGCCTCTTCTGCTGGGGCTGCTGTTTTCTCTCCCTCCCTCCCCAGCTCCCAGACGCGACCAGGACAGCCCCTCCTGGCCTCGGACAGTAGTGAGTGGGGAGCACAGGGAGGTGGAGGGGTTGGACCCGCCAAGACACCAGCCCTGCCCCTGGCCGGGTCCTCCCTGCAGCCTGGTGTGGTGTGCAGGCTCCCCACCCTATAAAACGGGGACCAAAATCCCTCTTGGCCCTCGGAGGCACAGAGCTCGCGCAGGACGGGGCTCGCGGCAGCACCCGAAGCCTTGTGCCCACACCCCGAGGGAAATGAGGAGAGATGAACATCTGTAGAGTGCATTTTCCTTCTCAGAGAGAGGTACTTAACAACGGGAAGGAATTATGTGGCTAAGCACCAGATCAGAACCCCGAACCCTGGATTTTAAAAATAACTAAGCCTGATCCGCTTTGCCAAACTCAGTCGCTTAGGGGCAGGGCTCAGAACCCTGGAGCGCTGGGCACGGGGTGGGGGTGGGAGACAGAGGTCTGCCCGGATGCTGGGAAACAGGAGGCCATACCAAATCAGTCGTTAGAACAAGCCAGAGCGAGACTCACAAATGATAAACACCTGCAGGGAATTCAGGAAAAAAGGATGCAAAATAAGGGATTTTAGTCTTAACAAAATAAAAAGTCTGCTTTGGACAAAAAAACAGAGGTGGTAGTACTAGGGCCGCAGGTTTTGTTGCGAAGGTTCCGGCAGCTGCAGAAGCTGCTTCTCCCTTCTGACTCACTTCCTCCAGGCCCCCCAGCAGCTCTCATAAGCTGCTAATAACATAGAGCACTCCTTTTTTTTTTTTTAACAGAAATGCTCTTTTAGCTCCAAAACAACAAAAACAAAATGTATCACCTGCCAAACTACCATAACAAGTGTTGATTGGAGACCCCACTTAAATACACAGGAGATGACGCTAAAAATCAACCACCTCCGAGGGACAGGAAGGAAAGTCCACAGAGACTCAGGCTGGGGCTTAGGAGGAAACGGGACAGCAGCTGGTCCTGCCTGGCTAAGGGATGCCCTTGGCAACATCGTCCCCCCCCCCAGCCACTCTCCTTGCAGGGCGCCCGACACCAGCACCGTGGAGACAGAGTGGACACGGACCTGAACCCATCCAAATCTGGGTTTAAATCCCTCCTCCGCTATGTTTAAGCTGTGCGACCAGAGCAACTCCCTGGGCTGCTGGCCCCCACCTGCCACCTGCGGAGCAGGCCCCTCCACGGACTGAGAACACTGCACAGGGTGCTGGCCCAGAGAGGAGGCCCGTTTTGCTGCAGGAGCTCCCTCCTGTCCACAGCCATGCTTCTCAAAGTGTGGTCCCCGGACCAGCAACACCGGCATCCTCTGGAAACCGTTCAGAGAAGCACATTTCCAGGCCTGCTCCAAACCCACAGAACTAGAAACTCGGGGGGCGGGGTCTGGTGATCTGTTTCCCCAAGCCCGCCATGCAATTTGACTGCACTGAACTGAGAACCACGGCTCTCAATGGTACTCACACAATACCACGTTATGTCAGCCACCTGCCACTCATTTGTCCCTATCAGTGATACTGATTCAATGTCTAAAACCCACACTCAGCAGAAAGAAACACCACCCTTTTGCAGACAGCCAGGTGGAAAAAGCTGCCAGCATTCAGCAAGCACAACTTTTTCTTCCCTACACACACTGGAGAAAATCTCATTTCCACCCAAACACCACATGGCGCTTCATTCCCACCCAGGCTAACCCACCAGACCCAAACGCTTCCCAGCTTTAACATCCATGCTCTTATGACAAGCCTGGAAACGCCTTCACTTCTGCCAGGGGGTCAACACTTCATGTTACCAATGAGGAGCAGGAGGACCCAAACTCCTGAAACAATGTGGGCCCCTCTGGCATGTCGCCCACTCAGCAGACAGTTTCCGGGCATCCTCCACGGGCCAGACAGGACAAACCGCATCACTGAGGAGATTAAAAGATGAACGTGACCTGATTTCCTCGAGGAGCCTGCCCTCTTCAAGCTGGAGCGTATACACACAGGGACCTGGGGCACAGAGCAAGTAGCCTCGGGCGTGACCAGAAGGGGCAGGGAAGTCACTGACGTCAGCCAGGCTGGAAGGGACACCTGGGTGGTGGAAGGTTCGGATGCCGTGAAGGTATGAAATTTAACCTGGAAGCCAAGAACAGCCAACTGAGAATTATTTTTAAGAGGCTGTGACACATATCAGTAACTAAAAGGCCCCAGACCTACAACCTTTGATTAAGCCTGAACTATTACAAATATAGTCAATAATGTCAAAGGACAATTGTGCTCATCCACGGCAGGAAGATTATTTCTTCCCTAAACACGTACACCTGCAACAACCAGATTAAATAAACGTCTATATGAAAACACAGGCTCTTACAAAAGTTTGGCCGAGGTAAGCAACTTTGCAGTTACCTGCAGCATTCGCAACCCCTTCCCGTCTTGAGTAAAGGGAACACGTGCTTGGGACTGTCTGTGCAGATGGCCCGTGGAACTACTGACAACCAGGAGCTCCGATTACATCTTGGAAAGGGCCAGAGAGCCAGCACTGAGGTCCATCAGCCCAGTTCATCTCTCTCAAGCAAGTTTCTGGACCTCGAAGGTGGCATCTATGTCGTGGGGTCATTGCAGGATGAACTGAAATGACACACACAGTCAAGCACTTAGCACTCTGCTGGACACAGAATGCTCAACAGAGCAGCCGTTGGGCTGAAGTGGGCTCCCTGCCCCATCTCCCCAGGCCCCTCCAAATGCCAGGGCTCAGCCCTGCAGTGCCCCCGTGTAAGTGCCCTGACCAGGCGTGCCAAGCAGAGTTCTCCTGCTGAGGACCAGGCCATGACCACCTCTCCGAGCCCTTGGAGGAAGCCACACCAACCCCTTGCAGGGCTGGTGGGGAGCCTGGTTCCCCCTGAGCTGCTGCCCAGCGAGGATAGAGGCACGAAAGCTGGCTAGGGGCTCGACCACAGCCCCGGCTGACCGAGCTGGCTGGGTCCTGCTGCTGGCATCTGATTTACAACGTGCAGTTAGTTGTTAACAGAGGCTTTACCCATGTGAGAACAAGCTTTATTTAACAAGAAGGGCAGCTGACTCATTTACCTCCACCCCACAACCCCAGACAGACTTTTTAAAGAGAACCAGAAAGGGAACCGCAGACAAGATGCTCACCTGGACCAGGCTGGGCCCCGGCTCCCTTTGGGTACACAGAACACTTGGGGGGAAGGCCACATCTCACAGAGATCTGACTAGGTAAATCTGAAAACAATCAGTGTTTCCTTAAACTGCAGAGACTGGCAGGAAAACAAGAAATCTCTCAAAGTCTGAAGTAAAGCGCTAGAAAAAAACACTTTTTCTTTTTTGACAAAATAATGTTTTAAAGCAAGACTAAGAACAAAATCACATTTCCCATGCCTTCAAACAGCGTCACAGACCCCTTCGTATTTGGGAATCTCAGTGAGCTCTTTCAACTAAAACATACACAACTGGGTCCATCGTTAAGAGATTTTCCAATCCAGACCCACTTAGAATCGCTCTGAAATGAGCATTAGCCAAAATTTCCTCCTCTTTGCAAGCCCACTCCTCACTCCAACAACAAAAAGGTTTAAAGATGCCAGACAACAGGGAAATTTTAATTAAATTACGGCACAGTCAAATGCTAGAATATAACGCCAACACGGAAAATCGTATCTTCAAAAATTTTTTCCATAACTTTGAAAGCTGCTCCACGTTATGCCCATCAGGTAGTTTTGTAAGTATGACTCCAATTCTGTGTATGTACACACAGAGGCAGGGGGAAAAACACTAGCTGGATATCCTGTAAAATGCAGAGAATTTTCTTTTTGTTGGGCCAAGCCATTTTAAACCTATTTGCTATGATGTACATGTAACTTCCTGATTGGAAATGGTCCTATTTTAAAATCCAGAAAGACTCACGTTTTGCCACTGTACCATCCAGGTTCGCGGGCAGGAGCAGAACTGCATGTATTTCCTAGTTACCGGGATGCTCCGAGCACGCTCAGTTACGGCACCGAGTTCCTACAAACTCACCTGCAGTCCGTGCACCTCACGGCAACGCTCCCCAACGCCGTGCGGGTGAGTAACCCACACCCTACACAGCTGCACAGAACTGCTTCTGCATGCTTCTGCTCTCACAGGAACAATGCCATCCTGCCACAGTTGAGCAATCCTCTCAGCTTCCAAACCATCACTGGTGAAGACATAGATCACAGCCATAGCTTTAAATCGACAGAGTGGGAGAGCATCTCATTACAGCACATGAACTTACATTTCGTTAGGAGGGGCATAAAGGTGCTTCAGGGGGCTGCCGACCTGGCTTCAAATGATTCTATGGTTCAGACCTGACTTTGACCTCAGTTAAATGTTCAGGAGGTCATTATCCTTCCCTGAACCTCCAACCTCTCCATTAAGTGAAGCTGGCCCAGAATCTCTCACGGGCTTGGTACAGCCACCCAACGAGCTTACGAATGCGAGAGCATTCTTGCTAAAGTTCAATACAAATGAAAGGTGGTATCATTGTTGTTAATAATGCTAAGAACAGAAGCAGATTTGAATGGTTGTTAAGCCTCATTAAATTAACAGCAGCCCTGGGGGAGGGTACAGCACATGCTCGGCACACACAAGGTCCCGGGTTCAATCCCCAGTACCTCCTCTAAAAATAAATAAATAAACCTAATTACCTCCCCCTCCCCCCAGAAAAACAGCCCTGACACAATACAGACACTCCTTTTTCTAAGAAAAATAATAGCATCGTCAAAGCCCCACACAGGATTCGCTTACTGATTCTGAGTCTTACTGAAAATGACAAAAACTCCAGCCAAGAAGGGGCCTAAAGCCTCACATCACACAGGTGACATCTGACTGCCAGAAACCATCGTCTAGAAACCACGCAGTTTTTTTTTTTAAGAAAAGAAAGAAAAGAAAGGAAAACACGAAATCACATCCTCTTTCCAGAAAGTCAAACTACTCTGCAGGAAGCGCCCAAGACCCCAGAACCGGGCTTCAAGGGTGGGAAATGAAACGAGGCCCCATGAGGCACAATGGGCCAGAGGTCTCTGCACAGCGACCAGGTGCTCTTAGCCAGGTGCATTCAGTGCTCGGCACCAGCTTTCAAAGTGTTTCATCAGACTTCTGTGGATGGTGCCAGAGAGCTGCAGAGAGACAGCTGGAACGGGCAGAACAGCCCTTCACATGGACGCTCGGTCTCGGTCTCTGGAGGGACGGTGTGCAAGCTCCACCAGCATCAGCAGCGGCGTGCAGGTTCCACGGCCTCCCACAAGCCTCTGCCTCCCGAGGAATCTGGAAGCAGCTTAAATAGCCACCAGGGTGGCCAGGTGCTCTGAGAGCCAGGCCCACAGGAGGCTGAAGCACCTTTCAGATCCTCCCCGGGAATTAGCCAGTCCCCTATAGATACAGCCAGCCAATCAGCAGCCTGGCTGGGAGGCCCTTCACGTCCAGGGGCTGCCACATGCCCAGAAGAACAGCAGCACCACATCCACCTTCTCCATCTAACTGGCCAAGCGTCAAATCAAAACACTATGGGGTTAGCAGTTCAGGCTACATGGTGCCAAAGCAAAGCTTTCCTGCCGCCAACGCCCCCTCACCTGCAGGCAGAGGGGAGACGGGTGATGCCTGCAGCTGAGCTTTGGACACACTCCTGCCAGGCTTTGGGAGGTTCTCAATGCTCCTCAACTGCGGCCCTACTGGCTTCTGACTAGGACAGTTGTAGGTTATGGACAACCCACTCTTCAGATCTTTTACCATCGCTGGCCAATGGCAACGAGAGGGGCAGCAAGGGGCAAACCGGAAGCCTAGGCGCAGAGAAGTAAGAACCATGGTAACCCCGAGAGAACACAGGCCCAGTAGAGACAGAGCTCGCAGCCCCTCTCCTGAGGATCACTGCTTTGCTGGACGTGCAGGAAGGGTGGGTGGCCTCCCATGCCAGGCGTGTGAAAGGGAGACACCCCATGCCACTTCCAGGAAGGGTTCTTCTAATCGGGCCCAGGACTTTGGTAGAAAACACTTATAGAGGAAGCCAGCCTCTGCACAGGGGCAGGTGGCCCAGTGCCTGGACTCGATGCTGCCTGCAGGCGGGTCTGGCTCTCAGCATCGGCTAAGTTCAGCTGCCTCCACTGTGCCCCTGAAATGGGCAACGACACCAAAGGGGTCGGCCCTGCCCTGCGTAAACACGCCGGCGAGAGCCTCACCCCTAGCAGCTGCACTTCTTAAAACACCTCTTCAATGTCCAGCCAGAAGCTGGGCCCTGGCCTGGTAACCAGTCACAGTCGGGCGGCGCTAACCCGTCCAGCTGCCCCCCAGGCTTTGGCCAAGCCGGGTCACTCCGGTGGCCCAGGACCCGACCGCACGGTGCCACCTTCTCGCAGAAGACTGTTGCCCATTATCACATTATCGCCGGCGATCCATCTTCCACGGCAGAGCTGGCGGCGCGCTCGCCTGGCCCTCGGCCTCCCCCCAGCTCTCGCCCGGCCTTGCAGGGTAAGAAGCACCGCAGTGCTCACTCGGCGGGGCAGCCGCGTGCCACGGCCCGGCGCGTGTGTACACACGCACGCACACACGCGCGCGCACCCCGCCGCGCCGGGGGCGCCCGCTCCTCGGCGCTTTCCAGAAGCCCCGCGGTGGCCCGGCCCTCACCTTCGATGGCGATGACGTGCTCCCGGATCTGGTTCTGCAGCACCGGCTCCTCCACGCGCTCCAGCAGCTCGTAGATGGAGTAGATGTTCGGATGGACCGACTCGAAGCGCTGGATCTCGGCCCGGATAGCAGCCGAGTTGGCCAGCTGCTGCTGGTAGTTCATGGTGCAGGCGCCGCGCCCGGAGCTGCGCGCCCCCCGCCGCCGCCGTTGCCGCCCCGCGCCCCGGGGCCCGAGGGCCGCCGAACCCGGGGCGCCGCAGCCCCCGGGGAGCCGGGCCCGCCGGCGGCGGGCGGAGGAGGCGCGAGAAGAAAGGAGCAGGCGGAGCAGGCGCGGGGCCGGCCCGCCGACTCAGTTCATGGCCGGGACGCGCGGCCGGCGAGCGAGCGGGCCCCGGCGCCCCGGGTCAGCGGGCCCCCATGGAGCGCGCCGCGGCGGGCGCGGCCGGCCCCGGAGGAGGCTCGCTCGGGCGCCTTCCTGCGCCGCAGCCGCCTTCCACCCCTAGGCGCTGCCCCGCCGAGCAGCCATTAAAGCCCAGGCAGCCTCCGCGCTCCGAGCGCAGGGGCCGAGGGCCGGCCCCCGGGCAGTGGCCGCGCCGCTCCGGACGCCCGGCCGCGGCGTGGGTCCGCGCGCTGCGTGCTGCGCCGCCCGGCGCGCCAGGGCCCCTGCGCCGAGCCCGCCGTGCGCCGCCCGCCGAGCCGGGACCGACCGCAGGCGCCGTGCAAGCCGCGGAGCCCGCTCCGAGCGCCGCCCGCCGCCCGCCCGGCAGGCCCCCTCCCTGGCACGCAGGGCTCCGGCCCACGTCGGCCCCGCCTCCGCCCGCGCCCCGCCCGCCCGCCCGCCTGCCCGCTCGCCGCCCGCCGCCCGCCGCCACTGCGTCCTCCGCGGCGCTTCCCAGCGCGCCGGATCCCGGGGAATTGCGCCAGGCTCCGCCCCGCGCCTGCCTCTGGGCTTCCTGGGACTTGTAGTCCGCGCCGCGCCGCGTCGGCGCCCCGCGCAGACGGCGGGGAGAGGGCGCGCACGCCTCTCGGGGCTGGCGCGCCGCCGGGCCGGGGGCGAGGGATGGGCTGTCCGGCCGGTGGACCCGCGCGCGGCCGGCCTCCCGCACTAGGCCCTCCGCGAACGTCTGCGTTGTCCCGCCGCTGTCCCCGCGCCTCAGGACCCGGGAGGCGGTGCGCGACCCCGCCTGCGTTTTTGTTTGTTTCTAAGCAGCTGGCTAGAGGAGCTTCTGCGACTCACCCTTGTCCCCCGGCCGCACTTTGTTGGCTCCCCTCCCCCTACATCATTAAACTCTCTGCCTGCGTTTGCGAAAGGGACAGGAGTGCGCCCTCTTGGTAAACCAAATTCCTTCCCGAAGGCGAAGAGCCTCCTTTGCCGTGGCGGCGTGGGTGTTCACACCCCCACGAGTGAACTGAAGTTTAGACCCGGACTCGAGATGCGGCGAAATACGACGGGGGCTCCTAGGCATCATGTTCCTTAAAGAGAGAGAGAAGGGTATCAGTCTGCAGCCTGTTTTGCGTGGGTCTCTGGCATGCTGACCCCCTCACCCCAATCCCGCGTAAGCTCAGCCCCGGGGACCCCGCGGAGCTGGACCGCACTGCGTCAGGAGCCCCAAGAGCACAGAGGGCTCGTCCCGCAGGTGTAAGGTAAATGGGATTATGGCAGATGTGCTGAGCACCGGGACCAATCTTGTGCGCACCGGCCTAGTCCGTGACCCCACGCATCCAAGTGACCTTTCGGAAACTGGAGCCCGCTGCCCCAACATCCCTGATCAAAGCCAGATGAGCCTTCACCTGGTTCACTTGCAGCCTGGGTCTGGCTTACGCACCCTAGTCTCCAGCCTCCTTGAGTTACACCCTCCTGGCTCACAACTCTCCCAGACCGATGTGCCAGCCATCTTCAGCACTCAAGCCTTTGTTCGTGCCCTCCCCGACATCCCCAATACTAACAGGGCCCCTGACACACTTGGGCAGAGTTCATGGCTTCATCGGTGATAGCCTCTGGCTTTACTCTCATCCTAAGTAACTGAGATGCCGCCGATATGGCCTCATCTCACTGCCTATCAGCGATCATTGATAGCTCCCCTCCTTGAAACCCTTCTTCTCCTGGCGGTTGGGGTAACTTGTTCGCCAGGCTTTCCTACTACCTTCCTGGCTTCTCAGTCCCTTTCGTGATTCCCTCTCACTCCTCTAGCCTCTTAAATATGGGGAGCCACTTAAATACGGGTCTCTTCTATATGCAGGAATCTCTGTCTTTGTTTTGAATATCATATACAGATTAATGAACCTCAGAGTCACAGCTCCAGCCCAGACCTCGCCCGGCAGTCACATATTCCTATCTGACTGCCTCCTCAACATGTCTCGGATGCCTGCTGGCAGTTTAAATCTAACATGCCTCAAGCTGAACTCTTGTTATGCCCTGCCCGTGCTCCCCCTGAAATTTCCGTCCCAGTTATGGGCAGCTTGAGGCCTCCTTTAGCTCAGGCTGGCAACCTGCGGCCACCCGTGATCTCTCTCCCCTACCCCAGGTAGTGTCAGCTCCACCTCCTGGAGCTCCAGAATCTCACAGCTTGTCACCTCCCCACGGCCACCACCTGCCAAAGCTGTGATCATCTGGCCTCTGGGTTATGCTAGGTAATCTCTCCAGCCATTGATCTCCTTGCCTCTTACCTTGCGCCCTTACAGTCTGTTCTCAATAAGGCAGCCCTGGTGAACCTTGTTAAATCTAAATTAGGCCACGTCACACCTCTGCTCAAACTCTCCCGTGACTCCTGTCCCGCTCAGAGGAACATCCGGCTCCTCACGCTGGTCTCCAGAGCCTTACAGGCATGAGTGCCTCTCAAGAGCAGGACAGGGTCTGAGCGTCCCCCAAAGTGGAAGCTGACAGATTAGGCTGCCGCGATTTAATGGATCCTGGCAGAGGCCACGAGACTCCTGGGTCAGAAACAAAGGGCTTTACTATTCATAGCAAAAGCAGTAGCTAGAGATCAGCATTTTCATGAGCCGGTTCACAGAGCCCCAGTTCCCACAGGGCCAAGAGGGTCAGGTGCATGCAGAGTGGCTTGCCTTGTAGGAGAGGGACCTGGGCTTGCGGAACCCCCATCTTTGACATGGGCAGCAAGCGTTCTGCCCTTACCTGTAACAGGAAGTCCTATCTTCGCCTCCCAAGGCTGTTTGCTCTACAAACATTCTTGAAAAGACAGTTCAGAACAAAGGCAGCCCATGCCTCTGCCCTCAGACATGCAGAAGCGCGAGAGGGTGTCCCTCCCACTGCAGCATCTCTACTTCTGCTCCATCCCCCCACCCTGTATCCATGCTGCCTGGCCTGGCTGCCCCTTAAGTATGCCCGGCACATACACACCTCCTGCATTTGCACGTGGTGTTTCCTCTGTCGGGGATGCTCTTCTCCCAGCAACGTCACCAGCTCCACCACTTCCTTCACATATTGACTCCAAAGCCACCTTCTCAGGGAGGCCCCCTCTGACCCCCACCAGACATGGCATCTCAGGGAGGCCCCCCCTGGCCCCCACCAGACATGGCATCCCTATTCCCCCATACGTGGCGTCTTCCTTCCTTGCTGTGGCAGGAAGGACAGTGGCCCCCAAAGATGCCCACATCCTAATCCCTGAAGCCTATAAATGTGGGATCTGACATGGCAACGGGGCTTTGCAGGTGCGACTAAGTTAGTGAATGTTGAGATGAGGAGATTAACCCGGGCCCAATGCAATCACAAGGGTCCTTCTAAGAGGGAGGCAGCAGGGTCAGAGTCAGAGAAGAAGATGTGATGACGGAAGTAGAGGTGAGACAGGGGTTGGAAGATGCTTCACTACTGGCTTTGAAGCTGGAAGGAAGGGGCTGTGAACCAAAGAACTTAGGTGGCCTCTGGAAGCTGGAAAAGGTAAGAAAATGGATTCTCCCCAAAGGGTCCAGGAGGAACACAGTCCTATCCACCCATTTCTGACTCGTGACCTCCAGAACCATAAGATAATACATTTGTGTTGTTTGCACTGCCAAGTGTATGTTAATTTGTTACAACAATAGGAAGTTAACACACTTACTCAGGTTCTTGGCACCTGTCCCTATCTGTATGTTACATACTTTACTTATTTATCTTGGGCCTATTCTGTGTCCCTTACTAGAGTGTAAATGCCACAAGGGCCAGGATTTTTGTCTGCTTTGCTCTCTGTTCTACCCCCGGCACCTAAGAAAGTTCCTACACAGAGTAGCTACCTATTAAATGCTGGTCAAATTAATGGCTTCCCTATTAAATTGTAATTTCCCTGAGGACAAGGACCATCTCTCTTCTGCACAGTGCTTGGTTCCTGTGGAGGCAAAGCATATTCAATAAGTTAATGAATAAACAAATACCCTCCTATGGTGAGGGCTCCCCTCTCATTCCACGAGGCACATGGTAGATGATTAGCTGAACTGAAATGGAATTTAGTTTTTCTCATGACAAGAGACCCAGTGGTATTTACCAGGAGGTTCCTGCAGATTCATCTTATGTGACTGCAACCAAGAATCCTGGCCATTTTTGATAGGATAGTCCTTCCGAGGACTTCCATTCGTGAGTGAAAACTTGCCTCTGAGAGCCAACCAGCTCTCAAAGTAGTGAGTTTCTCCTGCCACCGGAAGTATCAAGGAAAAGCCCGATGATCGTCTCACTCATTCATTCATTCATTCACTCATTCTCTCATGTATTCACTTCAACAGATCATTACTGATCCCCTGCTGTGTCCGAGACAGGGCACCACATGCTAGGAATAGAAAGACGGAAAAGGTGATGCCTGCTTTTAGTGAGTCTGTGTTCCAGAGGACTATCTGTGGATGAGCCATTGCTTTTAGGGTTCAGTTTCTGAATCCAACTTGGAGCTTGTGAGCAGAGAGTAAGTGAGAAAGGCTATGGATGAAGGCAGCCAAGAAGAACCACCTCCCTCCATGACACACACACATAAAAACAGGGTTTACACATGCAAACGTCCAGTGGCTCAGAATTGGATGAATAATTCCTGTGATGTCCAAGTAAAAGTGGGAATCGAGGGCATTCTGCGAGGGACTAGCCATGGACGTCTATGTTCCGCTAACGTGCAGCCAGGTGAGTTGTGTCCTCCATCAGAAAAACTTCATAGTCATAACTTTAAACTTCACGGTGTTCACCATCCCCCAAGCCTGCACAGCGCCCTACACATGGCTCCACAGCTCTTCCACCTAAATTATCCCTCAGAAGTGTTTTAGAAAATTTATGAAACATTATGTCTCTGGATTTTTATGTGCTTTATCCATCTACCTGAGCATGAATTGATTTTATTAGATGACTTTGCACGCTTGGTTGAAGAGCACGGAGATTTTTATTTGACGTCTGAGTGGATTATTCTGTGACCGAGGTTGATTCATCTCGTGGGGTCATCTGCAGACAGCAGTGGGATGCTATGGAGAATCAGCATCTCACAAAGGCTTCGGGGCTCCTGATGGAGGTGGGGAGGATCTTCCAGGGACCAGGAGGAAGAGGAATTCAGGAAGCGCCAAGACAAAATTTCCTTACCTTGCATTTTGCTCGCTGGGGAAATGACTCAGACAAGGACCAGAACACAGAGTTTTGCAGTTTGGGCTCTGGGCTGTGTAGACTGGGCTCCACTGGGCCATCCGTCTTGCATCCGTACGTCATGCAGCCCTCATTCTCCTCCTGGCCCCACTGGGCTACCTCTTAGCAATGGCAGATGCTCAAGAGAGAAAGCCCCTGTGGGCAAGCTCATTGCAAGCCTCCACACTCTTCACGTCTGCTGACATCCCCATGGCCAACTGACATCCCCATGGCCAAAGCAGGTCACGGGACTGAGCCCAGAATCAGGGGAGAGAAGTATGCCCCACCAGCAGTGGGGGCCCCAGGGAGTCATGTGGCAAAGGTGTGGATGTATGACCCCATTGTTGGGAGGTGGCACAGAGCTGGCTCTCAGTCCAGTCTTTGGCACGTCATCCTGGGCCCTGGAAACAAGCTGTTTGGCTGAAACTGTGTTCCTCCTCCAGGCATTTGGCCCGAGGATGAAAGCAGTGACATTTCACAGGGCAGCTGTGAACTTCAAATAAAACACGTGGGCAAATGCTGTCCAGTGTAGACACTCTTCCAGCGCTGGAGCAAGGTGTTCTTTACACCTCAGTGTACTTACCTATAAAAGATAGACAACGCTTACAATGTTGGATTATCACCGCTAAAAGAGCTGTCATCAACTGTCCCAAAGCTACAGTAAGTGACTCTCCAGGTCTGTTTTACTTCACTAAGAAAAGCCTTAGTGAGGCAGCATCGACTTTTTCTGCACGTGTAACTTTCCCAATCACTGAATGCCACAGAAGCAGTGCCACGGGATTCCTAAGGATGCTCCATGTAACGCGATTCAGCTTCTACTTGTCTGGTCTTCCCCACCCCTCCCCCACTCTCTTCACCTGCCTTTGGCCGCCATGTTGGGAGGAGGCTCAAGCCACATGGAGAGGCTGCATGTGAATAAAAGACCCTTCAGATGATTCACCTGCCTGAGCTGAGGACCAGATAAGGTAGAGTGAGACCACCTGTTCTCTCGATGCCTTGTCTGAATTCCTGACTCATAGAAACTTTGAGACATAATAAATGATTGCTGTTATATTGAGCCACTGTATTTTGGAGTGGCTTGTGCTACAGTAATAGACTGATGGAGAGGGGCTCCCTGAACCTGTGAAAATGGGTGAGAACACATGACGCTTTTATCTCTTGATTGATCACTTCTTAAGGAAGTGATGGCCTGAAAAAAGGGACCCCTTGAGAGAGAGTCCAGTCACCCATCAGCTCTAATTGTCATTTCCAGGTAGCCCTTATCTGGTGGCCATGACTCACCTTTGGAAACAGCATCACACGAATGCATTATCCTCTAGTTCTGTGGGTCAGAAGTCTGACATGGGTCTCACCAGACTAAAATCATGGTGTCAGCACACATGTTCCCTTTTTTTGTTTTTTTGTCTTTATTATTTGTCTATTTTATATGTAGTAGTATGTGTCTATTAACCCTCAACCCCTAATTTATCCCCTCATCCTTTCCCCTTTGGTAACCATAGTTTGTCTTCTACATCCATGAGTCTGTTTTTGGTTTATATGTAGAATTTGTATCATTTTTTTAACATTCTACATATATGTGATATCATATGATATTTGTCTTTCTCTGTCTAATTTACTTCACTCAATGTGATAATCTCTAAGTCCATCCATGTACTGCAAATGGCATAATTTCATTCTTTTTTATGGTTGAGTAATATTATATATATATAATAATATTATACATATATGTGTGTGTATATATAGCACATTTTCTTTATCCAGTCATGCACTGATGGACATTTAGGTTGTTTCCATGTCTTGGCTGTTGTAAATAGTGCTGCTGTGAACATTGGGGTGCATGTGTCTATTTGAATTAGAGTTTTCTCCAGATACATGCCCAGGACTGGGAGTGCTGGATCACGTGGTAGGTCTATTTTTAGTTTCTTGAGGAATCTCTGTACTGCTTTCCATAATGGCTGCACCAAACTGCATTCCCACCAGCAGTGTAGGAGGGTTCCCTTTTCTCCACACCCTCTCCAGCATGTATTATTTGTAGACTTTTTAATGATGTCTATTCTGACTGGCATGAAGTGATTCCTGATTGTAGTTTTGATTTGCATTTCTCTGATTATTACTGATTTTGAGCATCTTTTCATGTGCCTGTTGGTCGTCTTGGTGTCTTCTTTGGAGAAATGTCTATTTAGGTCTTCTGCCCGTTTTTCTGATTGGGTTGTAGGCCACGTTCCTTCTGTAGGCTCTCAGTGGGATCGGTCTCCTTGCTCTTTTCCAGCTTCCTGAGTCTGCCTGTACTTCAGGCCTGTAGCCCCTTCCTCCATCAATTTCACAGCCAGCGAAGGTGAATTGAGTTTTTCTCACATCATGTCACTCGGACCCCCTCCTCTGCCTCTTCCGACTTTCCAGAACCTTTGTAATTCTATTGATCCCACCTGGAGAATCTGAGCTAATTTCTGCATTTCAAGGTCATAAGACTAATGGCCTTAATTCCACCTGCAACCTGAGTTCCCCTTGGCCATGTAAGGTAACAAATCCATGAGCTCCAGGCCTTAGGGCATGGACATCTTTGGGATGCGGGTAGGGGGACATTACTCTGCCTGTGACACATTAATAGACTCTGCCACTGTCCAGGACGCGTGTGTTGTTTACTATTTGGGGGTGTCAAGAGTAATAGTAGTTGCGTTTAAACCTACCTGTGTGGAACAAGGAGGGTTTTCAAAAGAAATATTGGTTTACCAGTATCGGCCTTGGACCCACCCACACCCACACCCACACCCACACCCCTCAGGGCCAGGTAGCCTTTGGAACCCATGAGATTTGTGTAGCCTGGTAAGTCCTCGACCACTAACATGCTCAGAACACCACCACAGGGCCCCGCGGACCCCGATGCGACATGATGGGAAACAGAAACACAAGCAAACTGTCCCGAAAGGCTTCCTTTCTCTCGCGCTTACATTTTTAGGTCAGTCGGTGCTTATTTGCAGGGTTAAAAGAATATCTTCCTAAAATACAGAGACAGCAAAATGAACAGCAGTACTATGTAGCTCAAAGTCATTAAGAAAGGATGTTCCTGTTTATGGGATAGTCTTAAAATGAACAATGGACGATAAACGGCTTTTATCAAGATTTTCAAAATCCCACTGAAAATGCAAGCGATTCCTGCATGAAATCCAAGTGTTATTCCTCCTAATGTCACTGAAATGAAGGTGTGTTTCTTAAGGTGCTTAGAAAGCGTGGGGCAGCGGACAGTGGGACAGGGATAAGTCAGAGTTCAGGACAGGCGAGAGCAGATTGAAGCTGAACACTGGACATTACTTTTCTGGAAAGTGTCTTGTTTCTGGTCAGGTGGAGCCCTTACTCCTGACCTTTCCCCTTGACCCTTCCTTCCTCCCAAGGCCAGAGGCTCCTCTGCTCACAGTCCCAGTTATCTTGAATCACCAGGAAGGAATTTGCCCCAAACCATGATACTTTGTGACACTCACGTTACCCCTTTGGATAAAGGTCCAGGGGCAAAACAAAACAAAACAAAACAAAAATCCATCACCATGTTTTCCTAAATTAAAGAGTAATTGTCATTCAAAGGTGCAGTCTATGGGTCGTGATTCTTTAACAGATTGAGAAACCAATCATATCGACAAATAGAACAGAACAGGACAGAACAGCAGTGATGGTAGGTAGTGGGGAGTGAGTGCTGCTTACAGGTAGCAATTATTCCTAAACTTTTGTTGTTAAGTGAAGACAGAGAGAAAGTATTCCTTCTCAGAGGGCTTGCATATAATCCAGCCCCCGCCATTCTGCCTTCTCTCTGGGTGTCTTTGATAAGCTCGGCTGTTCTGCAGTTCCCATGCTTTGTCAGATTCCTATGGCTCCTGTAGCAAATTAAGATAGACTTACCGGCTTAAAACAGCCCATTTATTACCTCACTTCTGGAAGACGGAAGCCTGAAATGGGTCTCATAGGGCTAAAGTCAAGGTGTCGGCAGGCCTGCATTCCTTTCTGGAGGCTCCGGGGGAGAGTCTGTTTCCAGGCTCTTTTCTAGCATCGGAGGCTGCCTACAATCCTTGGCTCGTGGCCCCTTCCTCCATCTTCAAAGCCAGCATCGTAACATCTTCAAATCTCTCTCCCACCCTCTTTAAGGGACCTTGTGATTACTTGGCGCCCATGGATGTTCCAGGATAACCTCCCCATCTCAGAATCCTTACTTTAACCCCGCCTGCAAAATCCCGTTTGCTGTGTAAGATTCTAGCATCGGGACACAGACATCTTTGGGGGCCCTGAACCCGCCTGCCACTGATGCTGACAGTGCGATGGAAGCAGACGTGGGCTTTGTGTATTTCAGCGAGATAAATCATGCTGTCCCTCAGTCACGTTCACATATCAACACACACATGGTGAGCAGCCTTTCAAAAACCAGAAACGAAAAACCCAGCCTCTCATGGAAAATTCAAGCACTGTGAGCTTTCTTTATCTTTATCCAAAATTTAAGGTTCTAAAATTCATTCAATGAAATACGTAGGGTTAGGAAGGAAACCAGTTATATTCGATCACAATTATCAAGATATTTAACAGTTTATGATGCAGGAATGTACGTGTGTCTTTCTTAACAAATTAATTAACAAGATGTAGCAGCCAGTCTGCATTAGTGGTAACATAACTTGAGTTGCTGATGAACCTCCACAACATTTAAAGAAATTTGTAACCCTTGTGACAGAAAAATATCTGATTTCTCTGGGCGACAAAGCCTCAGATACCGCCAATACATCTGTTGTTTATTATTTCCGTTCATAACAGAAGAAACGACTATATTTTACAGCTTGGTGAAGTTAAACATGCAAATGTTTTCCCATGCAAGTTCACAGAGCCCCCTTCTTTAAGGCCAGGACAGCGTGGGAAAGACAGGGCCCGCAGCCCAGGCAGAGGGTTAGAGGTCTTCTAAGGCAAGTCTTCTTTTTCTTTCAATTGTGGTACGATACACATAGCATAGAATTTACCATCTTAATTGTTTTTGAGTATACAGTTCAGTAGTGCTGAGTACATTCACATTGCCATGCATGCAGTCTCCTGGACCCCTCTCATCCTGCTAAACTGAAACTGAAACAATATAGCCATTAAGCAGAGACCCCCTTCCCCTCTTCCCCACAGCTTCTGGCAGCCACCCTTCGACCGTTTGTCTCTGTCTCTGGACTCCTTTCGGTATCTCTCAGAACTGGGGTCATGCAGCTTTTGTCTTTTTGTGACTGGTGTATTTCACTTAGCACCATGTTTCCAGAGTTTATCCATGTTGCAGCACGTATCAGAATTTCCTTGTGTTTTAAGGCAGAAAGATTTGCATCTATGTATACATATATACATATGCATGTACGTCACGTTTTCTTTATCCATTCATCTGTCCACTGACACTGGGCAGTTTCCATCTTTTGGCTGTTGTGAATGATGCTGCTAGGAATACGAGTGTTCAGCTATCTCTTAGAGACTCTGCTTTCAGTCCTTCGGGGTCTATATCCAGACATGGGACTGTTGGACCAGGCAAGTCCTTTTAATGGCTATCAGAGTAAAACTCCACTCTTCCAAGGCCAGTCGGCTTCCAGACCAGGTTACAGCTGCTCAGATCTGTGCCGCAGAGAAGTAGTTAGAAGGTTGGTCTCAGATGATCACAGAACCCACACTACAGAGGGGACCTCAGAGTTCCTTTCATGCCCTGATGGGAAAACCAAGGCCCCGTGGATGAGATCACTTACTTATCCAACCTGCACTGCCTGTTAGAAGTGGACCCAGGAGGAGAACTGACCCTGTGAAAGTCACGGAGTGGTGACCGTACCCGGGGGGATCTCAGCACGACTGCAGACTCAGGGAGAGAGGGTGGTGCCGGCCCCGGGGCAGAGATGCCGCTGTTTCGTGGAAGTGCCCTACCCTTTGGCTGATAGGAATACAGCCACCCAAGAACTGTTTCCCTAGCATTTTTCCACAGAGCCAGCCGCCGTTTCCTTTTCTCATTTCCAAATGAACATAAAAGGCAAAGATGCTTTATTCTCCTAGCAACCTGCTCAAGCCACCTTCCGCGTGAGCCACGAAAACTCCATTCCATGTTCATGTCAGCTCCTGGGGGTGTGAAAATTCAGCACACCAACCTGGGATTTGCAGCAGCTTTTAAAGGGGATGTTTATAGAGACACATGCTGACACAGTTGTGTAAATCATTCCTCTGTGTTTCAAGGGCAAAATGCATAATAATTCTGAGCGCAAGAATT
The DNA here is from genome assembly GCF_048564905.1 of Vicugna pacos. Taxonomy (NCBI): domain Eukaryota; kingdom Metazoa; phylum Chordata; class Mammalia; order Artiodactyla; family Camelidae; genus Vicugna; species Vicugna pacos. The sequence continues at coordinate 92,178,478 of NC_132991.1, read as the reverse complement.
CTTCTCTCATAAAATGGAAGATTAATTTGCTTCTACACATTCTGTGAGCTGATTAAAAAGCTGGTTTTATACACATAGCTTTGGCTGATGAACAAATTAGACACTGAGAAGTCAGATGCAAATGAGTAGTTTACAGACACTTTTGAAATTGTATAATCTTCTCCCGGATCGTATGAAAACCCAGTAACTGATTGAGGCAGCTGAAAGGCAGGGTTTTGTAATGTTTACCAACTGTTTTTTTTTTTCTCATCACATATATTTTTGCAAGCATCTTTGTACTTGTGCTTTGTATTTGTTTTGTAAATTATTTACTGCAGTATCTTTTGGATTTAATACATTTGGTAAACTGTTCCTTTTGGTGTACCTTCTGAATGTACACAAAACAACAGCCCCCCGAAAGACTGCTTTTCTGTTCTTCAATTTTCACTTGGTTTCCAAACGTAGATTCAGTTGAAATATTTATCCAATGGCCACTAAGTACTTGGCTCAGCACTTATCCATATTATCTTTTTTAACCTTCAAAGACAGTGCAGGGCAGCCGTCCACGCCCGAGGCCCGAGGGTCAGGGAGGCGCTGACCTCCCCAGAGCTGCAGCCAGCACGACATGCTCAGAGTGTAAAGGCCGGTTTTCTGAGTGTGAGCACACCTGCCTCCCCCTCTGAGCGCACCTGCCTTGACCACAGCGAATCTCCTAATTTTAAACACATAATGGGCATCTCATCAGTGTGATCGCAGAGACCTCTCCTGGGAGACAGAAGACGAGCCCGTTACAGAACAGGCCCAGGGCCGAGGCGCGTGGTTCTCGCTCGGTCTCCGGTGGAAGAGCCTCCTCCTGCCCCGCCTTCACCCCGCCCTGTGCTCACCACGCGATGCTTTGACTGTTTTGGCTGCCGGGTGATGCTCTGCGAAGCTGTGCCCCACTCTGCTCCACATGCTGGCCGACACTCATCCCTTCCCGGGTGTCACTCTCCGACCGGCGTGTGAGCGTGCCCCGCAGGGGAGACCCTGGCACGTGCCAGGCTGGGATCCAGGGCACGCAGGGCAGCCAGCACGCTGGCCAGGTTACCGCGTCTATCCCAGGAACATACGGCTACCTTTGGGGAAAAAATGGCAGCCACGTGTTTGGACTTGACTCTGCCTTTTCTTAGACTGGTGGTTGTCAAACTGTGTTCCTTGGAGCACCCCAAGGAAGCCCACTGGTTGCAGGGGTGGGTTCTCCCTCACCCCCAACACTGGCTCCCTTTACATTAAAGTGCCTCTATCTTTTTAACATACAAGGTTTAGGGGTGGAGGGTCTAGCTCAGTGGTAGAGTGAGTGCTTAGCATGCACAAGACCCCAGGTTCAATCCCCAGTACCTCTGTCTAAATAAGTACATATATAAATGAAAACCTAATTATCTCTCCCCCTAAGAAAAGAAGTAATAAATAAAGTAAATTAATTAACTTCAAAACCTTAAAAAATTATATACAAGATTCCCCATTAGATTCACTTCGCTGGCAGGGGGTTGGGGGCGGAGTTAAGAAGCAAGACCCACCGGTACAAGGCATCAGAAAACTCTAGGTACCTGAACACATCCGAGCCCCCGAGACTCCTGCACTATCGCCTGTGGGTCTCATCCGTTTTTGTTCGACAGGACTTGCAAGGTGGGGCAAAGGGATGACGAGGGCAGAGGGGGGTCGGCAGAGAAGACCCCCTTGGCTTTCCTTTCTGACACCTGCCTCCGGTTCTGTTTTCCTTGCTCCCTCCACTGAGAGTGGAGCGTGGCTGACACAACGCCAGCTTAGGGCTTGGCGCATCCCAGCCCTGTTTCTGTGTGGCCTGAGACATAAGAGTATTGTTACATTTTAAATATTTTAAAAGTCAAAAGAAGACTATTTGCTAACTCTTGGAAGTTAATGAAATTCAAATTTTGGTGTCTATGTGAAGTTTACTAGAACCCACACACATGTCCGTTGGTTTGCCCATGGCCACTGGCTATTCCACCCCAAAGAGTCGAGCAGAATTATGACAGAGACCTGAGGCCTGCAAAGCTTAAAATACTTACTGTTGGACCCTTTGCAGAAAGAGTTTGCTCACCCCTGCATATGCTTTAGAGGCTCCTGACTGGTTTTAGAGGGCTTTCTGGAAGATGTTGCCTGAAAAGCGGACCTTTAGTAGTGACAGGGCTTGGGAAATTCTGAGAAAAAGTCAGCGAGTCCTTAACCTGCACCCTCCTGTTGCTCCCGCTGTCCTGTGGGGGATCTACGAATACATAATGAAGGAGCAGCACCACGAACACAGAGCCTTTATTTCGGGGCCCATGGGACTGAGCGCCTAGGAATTTTATGGCTGTGCTAACAGTACACACCAGCCTTTGGCTCCTCATTTCTAAATTTCACTGGTTATGTTGTACCGAACAAGTCTTTGAAGCAGTTTGTGTAACGAAGGAACAGCTTACTGAGCATCCTGCAAAGCTGGACAGAGCTTGGTGGGTGCCTTGGAAGGAGAGAGATTTGGCACCCATCCAAACCAATATTCACTGACTATTTACCGCACATAGACGTGCAGCTGAGCTGTCCCAGAAAGTAAAGAGAAAGGTGCCTCAGGGTAGCCGGCGCCAGCCTTCATCTCTATTCTCCACGGCAGTTCAGCTCTGCCCCAAATCTGCATCACTCACTCAGAAAACTGGAGCTCTGGAGGTAACTGGAGACCACCCTCCCTACTGTGTGGCATGTAACTGTCTTTGGGTTTCTCACCCCAGTCCAGTTGGATTCCTTGGGAAGCCAACTCTGAGATGAAGCTTCACGTGCAAGGCGTTTATCTGGGAGGTGATCCAGGAAGCCCCAGAAGGGGTGCTGGGAAGTGAGGTGAGGAAAGGGAGGAAGCCAGTTTAGGCAACAGGGGACCCATCGCCTGTCCCTCTAGAAGACTGCAAGGGGCTCACCCCAAAGCGGTCCTCACCCCTGACAGAGGAGGAAGCCGAGGTATTGACCCACCAATTCATTCATTAAGGGCGGATTTCTGAAGCGTCAGCTCCTTGACATTTCAAACCTAGTGCATTCAGGTGGTCAACGAGACCCCTCGGGTTCCCACAGGGAAGATCCCTCTGTGGGTCTGAGGGTGAGGCTAAGCCGTGGGAAGAGGTACCAGCTGTGTTCCCCACATCCTCCTCCACACACTGAGCTCCCCGTGAGGACTCTGACCCGCCTGCGTCCTCCAGCTCCATTCTCCTGCAGGGTGCTTTGTGTTCGCGGCTGGCTGCTGCTCAAAGAGGCCAAGCAGCTTTCTCAGCCTCCATCCTTCTCTGGGACTGTGGGCTGGAGAAGAGAGTCTCGTAACCAGGGAGAGAGGCTGGAGCAGAGGAGAGAGTGGGGACCGAGCCTCAGCTGGTTGTGTGTGTGGGGGTGGGGCTCCCCGGCACAGCCACCACTTCCTGTCACTTGGAGTCAATGACTTTCTCTCCTGAGCTGCTGTTTCCTCACCTGAAAAATGTCAGATGGACCAGAGGACCTGGAGGCCAGCACTTCTCAAGCTGGAATATGCACACAAACCACTTGGAGTCTTATTAAGAATGCAAGTCCTGAGTCAGTAGATCTCAGGTAAGGCCTGAGACTCTAGACTTCCGACAAGTGCCAGGTGGAGCCCTTGGTCCTGTCTGCCGATCTCATGCTGTACATCCGGGCTGCAGTGCACCTGTCCACCAAGACTCTCTCCTTAACCGGGGTGCTGTGGGAGTGGAAACTCACGGGGCCATTAGTGGAAACGTTTCTGTTGTTGCTGTTCTAATCTTTGCCTTTAAATTTCTGTCTAAAATACTTTAGACCACAGATCTGCTTTAGGAAGCCCAGTGTGTTTGTAAAAACCAAAGCAGTTTCTAGAAGTTTCTTAGACATGGATGCAATCTCTCTGTCCTTCCGTCAACAAACTAACTTCCCTGGGACTCCAAAGGTCCGGTGTGCTCCATCATTGCCCATCACCTGCCTGGTTATTAGAAGCACAAAGTCACTGCCAGGCTTAGAGGGTAAAATATCCTAAGTGGGGTAAGCTGGGGGTTCTAGCCAATTCCTTTCCCCCAGACCTGGAGGAGAACCTCATGGCCTGGCAGCAATTCTGGCCCTGGGGTGGTCACTGCCTCTGCCTTGCCAGCAGACTGGACTGCGGGCTGGCTCGCTCTCTGCCAGACCGCTCTTCCTGGAAGTGGTGATCAGCTGACCAGTCTGTGCTTGTGAGGCCGGTGCTCCAGACCCGTGCACAGCACCTCCAGATGCCTCTCAATTATGCATGAGGAAATAGAGGCTTAAAGCTAGCCCCCAGGCACCCGGAGGTCGGTGGCAGAGGTAGCAGGAGGATTAAATGTCTGGTCCAGGGCCCTCCGCAGGGAACCGCCAAGTCTGACCACAAAGAGGACCCACATACACCACCCATTTGATTTGCCTTCTGGCTCTGCTAGGGTTACCGGTATGGCTTCGGTGATTTCATTATCACCTTCAGGCCGTGGCTTCCTCATCTATAAATGAAGCCACTAAAACACCCACTTCATACAGTGTTATGACTCTGTTTCAAGGAATCCGCCCCACCCACAATCTTATTAGTAACATGTTGCTAATTTAATTTAATTATGTGCAATTACAATGTTTGTTTGTTTGTTTTTAATTGAAGTACAGTCAGTTTACAATGTGTCAATTTCTGATGTACAGAATAATAATGCATACATATATTTGTTTTCATATTCTTTTTCATTATAGGTTACCACAAGATATTGAATATAGTTCCCAGTGCTGTACAGAAGAAACTCGTTGTTTATCTACTTATATATAGTAGTTAATATTTGTAAACCTCGAACTCCCAGTGTATACTTTTCCACCCCGTTTCCCCCTAGTAACATAAGTCAATGACAATGTTAAATGCCCTTTCACATTTGTTCTCAAACCCAAAGTATGTCTAACTGAACTTAGGTTAAATATGCCCTCTGCGATCTTATTTTATGTTTTTAAAGATATATACATTCGTAGGTTTTGTGGGGGTTCACATAAAAAGGGGCCCGTCAGCCAGCCGGCACGTGTGTACAGCACCAGTCCGTAAAAGGCAGGGCACTAGTCGTCTGGGAACCCAGGGTCATCACAAAGGTGTTTCCTTCTCAGCGCTGCCAGCGTGGCTGGAGGTGAGCAAATACTTACTCATCACAATGAACTCATTTCAAGTGTGTGCTCTAGCAGCCTTGGGGTGACTTCCACTTGACATCAGGTGTCTGAGCCAGATTTTTTATTTCCTCTCCCTCAAGTTCGTGTGTTTATGACTCTGTAGCCCCTGACCTTCCCTTGGACCTTGACCTTCATGAGAAAGATAAGCTGAAGTTCCAGGTTTGAGGAGCAGAATCTGCTCCAGTTATGGCAAATGACAGGGGTGTTTGTTTGTTTTGAAGAGAGGAAGTAAAAATGTTTGCAGAAGAATAGAGCTGAGAAGCCTTGGACGGTAGAAGGTTATTTCAAGGCTCTGTGGGAGGAGATGGGGAGGGTGAGAGACTCAGTGATAGTCAGTCTGGTTTGAAACCTAGAGAGAAAAATAGCATGACCAAAGGGGAAATTGCACTGCATTTTACGTGTGATTTTTCCTCCTATATGGCATTCTTTTCTTTCCATGGAACGTCAGTAAATTCTGCATTACTTGCGCATGTGCTGGACCCAGGTGTGGATTTTTCATTTTGGATGGGGGTGGTGCTGAGACTGCGTCAGGGAGCCAGGGTTCTCCCACAGGTATGGGTGAGTAGGACGGTAGGAACAGGGGTCCTAATCTTGTATTTTGCTCATGCAGCCTCATCCATCAGTTCTGGGCTTCAGGGCAGAAGCACCCTCTATGGCCAAAATGTTGATCCACACGGGGCTGCCCAGTGCTGACTGGCCAGGATGTGCAGAGGGTTCTGCCAGAGACGAGGTGTGGCAAGGGGCGTGTTTGCAGCACACTTCTCCATCTTGCCTGGAAAGGAATAGCCCTGTTTCTGCGGGAAATTTTATCATGGTGATGGTGGGGGGAAACTAGGCGGAGTCTTGGAAAGGTGATGCCACTGAACTCATCTTTGTGAAGCTGACTCCTTTGAGCTCTGCCCGAACTCTTACACGGCCTGTCTCTGAGATGCTGCAGCGCCCTGGAGGCCAGAAATGCTTTTAGAGATTCTCTGAGCCAACAAACCTGTCTTCATGACATGCTCTCAGGATCCCAGGGAAGCTGGGAAGGTCCTGCTGGTGGTATTAGATCAACCTAAGGTCCAAAAAACTGGAGGTGGGAGAACCCGAGAGCAGGTTGTTGAGGGTCAGGTTTAGTCTGGAACGTAGTAACCTCATTCCCAATTCACTTCAGCTGAGCTCATTTCCCATGATCATCTGTCACCAACAAAGCAGGCTGGAATCAGTTTCTGGGTTTCAATATGGGAGTCCAGCTTCCCTGCCTCCTCTGTTTTGCTGACTGTCCCCCAAACTCTGTTAAAAGGGCAGAGCTCATGTTTGCTTTTCACACACATTGCTTGAGCTTTTCTCAGAGAACGGTGTGGTTATGTATCCTTGGATGGAGTTGGGCTCAAATGGTCCAGGAACTTCCCTAGTGGGTAAGGCTGATGCTACGGACTGACTTGTGTCACTTCCTCCCAATTTATTTGTTGCAGCCCTAACCCTCAGTGTGACTATTTGTGGATAGGGCTTTTAGGGTGTTTAGGGTTCAGTCAGGTCCTAAAGCTGGGGTCCTAATCCAATGGGCCTTATAAAAAGAGGGAGAGAGCTCTCTCTACACTATGTGAGGATGCAGAGAGCAGGTGGACACCGGTAAGTCAAGAAAAGAGCTCTTACCAGAACCCAACCGTGCTGGCACCCTGATCTCGGACTTCCAGCCTCTAAAACTGTGAGAAGTAAGTCTGTTGTTTAAGCCACGAGTCTATGGTATTTTGTTGCAGCAGCCCCAGCGGGCTAGTCAAGACAGCTACTGTCTTCCTGGCTTTGCGGCTGCGTTCCTGCCGCGTTCATTACTCTCAGTGACTTAAAGGAGCTGAATTCTATTATGACCCGTCTGGAAAGCAATGTGGCAACATGCTGCAAAAACGTTTATGTCTTTCTTTTGTGATTTCTGAGTATTTTTCGGAAGTAGTTTAACAGGAGGGAAAAATTGTTTACTTTGAAGATGTTCGTCGGCGTAGGAGCTTTCAGGTCATCACATCAGAAGCACCCAGCATGTGGACTGCAGGCGACAACAGAACAGGTTGTCAATGTGGGCGACAGGGATGTAGGAAGTACATTTTATATTACACGGTTTAAAAAGGACGGATGAGACACTCTGTGCGTGTTTTAATTAGAGATGTGAAAAATATGTGTCCATGCGAAGGAAGATCAAGTGAGTCAAGATTGAATGAGTTAATGGAGGGCAGTGGGATGTTAGGGAATTTGAAGAATTTAGACATTTTCTGTTATTGGCGTTTCATTGTTTCCACTGAGAACAAAACAAGGCTTATGCTTGTCGGCTCACACCCTCAGCAGTGCCTCTCCCGGCCTGTTTGTTCCCTCTAGGTTGAGTTTCCAGACCCACAAGAGGCCTTTCAAGCCACAGTCCCAGGGGCCCTGTTTTATCATAGAACATCCGCTTGTCACGGGAGCCGTGTCCTCCTCGGCAGTGTAAACTGTCACTGCAGTCCCCGACAGCCCCCTCGTCACCTTTCCATTAACCTGGCACCTGGGCTCACCTCTGGTTAATAGAAAAGCCTCCGTGAAGCCTGGAGCCAAGAGCAACTGTGCTTTTCCACAGCCTCACGTGGGCCGGCTGTGCCTCTCCCTGAGACGTCACATGATTTGCTCTCGATGACAAAGTTCCCTGGAACCGGACCCTTCTCTGAGTCAGAGCTGGATCCTCTTACTGCGTATCCGGTAGCTGGGCTTAGGCGAGGCCCAGCCCGGTGCTTTGACACTGAGACGTCAGGGCTCCCGCTTCCCGCATGTGCTGGGGCCAAGTTCCATCCCAGCCTCCAAACCCGCCCTGGTCCCTGTGGCTACGTGCCTTGGGCAAATACCGTCCTTTTGGACTTAAATTTAGGTAGGAAGTGATGACTGTTTTCCATTTATACAGACAGCGCCTCTATCAATTTGGGAAACTAATTCCTTTCTAAGATAAATGACCGCAAAGAGTTCTAAAAAACCCCGCAAAAAGGTCAAAAGAGAAAAATAAAACTATGTCCCACCCGCTAGCCCCACTCGCTGAGGGCAGTTACTAGCGGATTCTCGTGTACCCTTGGGTCTACGCGTATGTGCACACAAGCGGCGTCTGTATGTGCGTGCTGCACAGCTTAAGCCAAAAGAAAACCAAATTAGGATCACCCCATGCACTGTCCTAGCCTTTCACCTTTCACTTAGTTGTGTCTCTTGTGGATCTTTACTTACCAGCCCAAAGTTTTCTGCAGATGCATGGTGTCTCACCGTATGACTGCAGCATGAGTTGGACCATTTAATGGACCCTCTGATAGTTATTCAGGCTTGTTTGTTTTGCTGTAATAAATAATGATGTAAATGACCACTTTATGCACATGACTTTGTGCACATTTGCAAGTTTATTTGTAGGGTAAATTCTTAATGATGGAAATACTGGGTCAAAGGTAACATGCATTTAAAATACAGATTTCTACCGACAAACTGCCTCCAAAGAGGTTGTTCTAGTTTATTCTCCTACTGACAACGTACGAACTCACTAGATTTTCCACACTTTAGCTCATGACACACACAAGCTTTTAAAATTTTGCCGATGATAGTTGAAAAGTGGCTTCTTCCATTATTTAGAGATAGTAGCATCATTATTTAATTTGAATTTCCTTCATCATGAGTGAGGTTAAACATCTCTTCATGCATTTGTTGGCCGTTATATCTTTTGTTCTGTGACATGCCTGGCCCCGGCCCAGGTTTCTGTTGGGCATTAGTCTTTCTCTCATTATTTTATTAAGGAAATTTGCTGTTTATCTTCCATTGGGTTATAAATCTTTCCTTGATTTTTCATTGTGTGAAATGTTGGTTATGAGATCACTTTTGGTACAGAGAACATTTTCAACTTTCACTTAGTGATTTGAGCAATTTCTCCTGGTCTCCAGGTTTTTGGGCTGTTTTCAGGTACTCCTCTGCTCCAAGATGATAAAATTTGTGTTTATTTTTTCTAGTACTTTTGTAGGGTAAGTTCTTACATTTAAACACTTGAATCATATAGAGCAGCCTTGCTCAACAGAACTTCTGCAGTGACTGATACTGGTCTGTGTAGGGTTCTTGAGCACTTGAAAGTGGCAACTAAGACTGAAATAAATGAGTAATTACTCTTATGTAATTTTAATTGATTTGGATCTAAATAGCCACACATGGCCGGTGGCTACCGTGTGGCAAACCGCACAGCTAGAATTTATTTTGGTGTTAAGATTGCAGTAAGGACCACTTCCCCTCTCCTCCTGAATGCTGAACCCATTGTCCTAATATCATCTGCGGAACCTATCTCTTCCCCTCGATTTAAATGTCACCATTATCATATGCTCAATTCCGGTGCATTTGCGTCTATTTTTGGACTCTCTGCTTGTCTCCATTGATTACGCAGAACTTTTATATCTGCAAAGAGCTTTTAGAGAGCTTCTCTAGTTACCGCAGGACGAGCTTCAGGATTACTTAACTGAAGCATCAATTTGTTAGCCTTCGCACAGAAGATGGCAATTCATTCCTTGTTACTTCCTACCTTTTTCTATCCCATTCTATTTTTGGCTGTCATATTTAACATTTTATGTCTAAACTAACAGTGATGGTGGAGAATATGGGGAGAATAGTTAAAGGACTGACCCATGAGATTTTAAGAACTCAAATGCATGCATACACACCCATGCACATGCACACACGCACAGATTTTCCAAAGGTTCCTTGGGGAGCCAGTTCAGCTGTATATTTCTGGACCCTTCCATTCCGAACAGCAGCTATTGCTCGCCCATCCTGAGCCTCTCTCCCAAAGATCTTGGTCCTGACAAGTGTCCAAGCACTGGCTCTTTTTCTCACTCAAGGTATCAGCTCTTTGGAGGGCTGTATTATTGCAAATCTTCCTCAGCTTCTGCCCCAAGGGTCCACCCCATGGCCTTTTACAGCCGAGGTCCCTATGGCCTTGAAGACCACCCTTTTGGGCGGGTTTCCTTAAAGTCAGCTCCATCAGGCTATCTTTTCATCATCCACTTGGCCCAAAGGAAACTCAGGCTTTCTTACCACACGCATGTAGGGGTCTGTGCTGTCGGTGACTGCCGCCCCTCTCCCAGCCTTGCCCACGTATTTCAGTTGGCCCCACCCTCAGAGCCTCTGGCGGGCCACAGCTTCCAGCGCTCTCAAGGCCCCTGCTTCTAAGCTCCAGCCCAGGGAGCAGGATGGTAATGAGTTTCTGCAGCTCAGCCACCGTTCAGGTGGGAGGAAGGCACGGACACCAACAATCTCGAAGGAGGGTTCTTTTGGAGTTTTGGGGGCTTGGAGGGGAGTCACGGGAAACACTTCAGCATCCTCCTCACCCCCCACCCCTCCACTTCTATCCGTGGTCTCCGATAGACTCCAGTGGTGGCTGGGATAGCCTGCTGGCGGGCTTGAGGACCACAGGGCCTACTGGGTCCACTCAGGATGCGGCCCGTGGGGATCTGTCCTGAAGCTCTGTTAGACCCTGAAGTCACTTCTTTCCTACTGTCCTCGGGAATGGGACCTTCCCCGAAATTCTAAGACAACACAGGAAAAAATCGTACATTTGGCACTTAGCACCCCCTCCCACTGCTTTTGAATCTTCCCTAATTTCCTCTCCCCCCTCCCTCTCAAACTTTTAACGCACCCTAGTTCTTTTCTCAGGGCTGCTAAGAGTATTTCAGAACAAAGGACTCGGACAACAGTAAAATGAAAAGAGCAGCTAAAAAGTGTCAGCAGGCACTAACATCCGTGAGGACGTTCCTTCGCTTCCGGTGCTCGTGGGAAGGCTCTTTCCCCCTCTGGCGGAGTGGTCCTCCGTTCTGGGTCCCCGGCGAGCACGTGACGGCAGGCATCCTACCTGCCGAGGCCGCGGCTGGCGGGAGCCGAGCCCGGAACCGGGTGCGGGAGGCGGGGCGCCCGGCATCGCTCAGCACGGCTACGGGGCTCCCCACGGGAACCCGCAGAAATGACGCTGCGTTCAGAGAAGAGGTATCTAGCTAACAGGAAACGTAAAGAAGACCAGTTTGTGCTCCAGAGCACACAGTCCCACAGACCCGCGGCTGTTTAGGGACCACACAGCCGTAATGGGCCTAACCGTCCTTCCCTGAAGAGCGGTGGGGCTCCGCCAAGAGCCAGGAAAGGGGCTTTGTGACCCGAGAAAGTTTCCTCGCAGATGAAAAGCAGAGGCTTACTTTCCTCTGGGCCAATACTGAGTTTTGGAAATCAGGCTGGAGGGTTTTGCTCTTGTGTTTAAGCCCCGGTAATTCACATCTGTAACCGGAACCGGCGGCTCGGCCAATGCTAGACCGTCAGGGCGGGGCTCCACGTACGTCGAATTCTCTAAACCCACGTGTTTCAGGACTTTCTCTCCAGTGGAGCAGTTGTTTTGTGTTGACTGAGCTCCGCCCTGAGCAGAGGCAGGCGGAGGGAAGCGGGCCAGGAGATGTGGGTGCTAGCCTGGCTCAGGGTGCTCCTCTGAACCCCTTGGTGTTAGTTTCCCGGGACTGCTGAAACACGGCAGCACAAACTGGGTGGCTTCAAACACCTGAAGTTCCTTCTCGTGGCTCTGGAGGTCAGAAGTCCGAAATCAAAGGTGTTAGCCGGGTTTGGTCTTGGGGCTCAGAGGTCAGCGCTGTTCCGTGCCTCTCTCAGCTCCGCCTGCCATCTGCGGAGTTGCTGGTTCGTGGGCGTATCACTCCCATCTCTGCCTCTGTCGACACATGGCCCTCTCCCCGTATGCCTCTGTGTCTCTTGTCCTCTTCTTATGAGGACACAAGCTTTATTGGATTAAGGGTCTCCCCTACCAATACGCCCTCAACTTAACTTACATCTTAATTACATCTGCAAAGACCTGATTTCCAAGTAAAGTCACATTCATGGGTACCAGGGGTTAGGACCTCAGCCTGTCTTTCGGGGGGACACAATTAAACCCACATCCCCCTCTAACCTGGCTTCCACTTTTTGAATCTTTGTTCTGAGGGTCACAAGGCAGATCTCTGGAGCTAAGCTTTCCTGGTCATCTCCAGTAGCCTGCGCCCAGCTGTGTCTTCCCCAGCGCTCTTGAAGAGAGCTGGGCCACCAACGATTGTCATCAGTGTGCTTCATTTGGTATCACAAACCCCCAGACTGATGCATATGAAACAAATGCAGAATGTCACAATCAGTAATTAAAACTAGCAAGATCTTTTTTTTTTTTTTTAATCTCTTCTCCACGAATCCCACATTCTTTCTAACCACTGGCCTTTGGTCCAGTTGAGATATGGTACTTTTCTGCTTGGTGCATTTCTTTCCTTCTGAAATCTGACATGAATTTCCCTGGAAGCACACACTTGCCCTGTTTCTTCTGCATTCTGGCCCCTTTAACTCTGCAGCTTGGGCACCAACACCCACATTTCCCGTGCGCTCAGCCCAACGCCTTTGGTCTTATCTCTGCTCCACGGCAGCTCGACTCTGGGCTGTGTCTCTAGATATGGTGTAATTTCCACCAGCATTGATGGAACATTCCATCTATCTCGTCTCCTCCATCTGGCTCCCATCGTGTTCAGTTTGGGAACTTCACACTGGCCACTGTTGGTGTTCAGGGCAGCAGACAGGACCCAAGGGCCACACAGAGGCCAGAGACTTCCCTCCAAGGCCACCTCGTCATTTCTTTGGTAAAACTTGGTCCTGATCGTCCGGCCCTGTCAGTCTGTTCCAGTGGCTGGGCTGCGGAGTTGGGAATTTCCGGGGTTGGTATTTTTATTGGCCCTTTCCAGGGGAGACACTGCTGCCAGCGTCCTGCCTGGAGGTGCTGGAGGAAAGGGGTCTCAGCACCCAGAGGGCAAACACATGCCGGACCTCACTGTCTTCAGGGGAGGGCCCTGCCCTCGATGGAGCCTGGCTACCCTGTCCGGAGGCCATTTGCTTCCCTCTCTCCAGAGGGTCCCCTTCCAGGCCTTGCAGGGGTCAGGAAGGGGCATTGCCTCTGCCGAGAGGCGGGGTTACCTGAACTCTCCCTCAGCTCCCCCTGGTTTAGCCCTACGCTCCCCCGCGCTCCCCCCGCTTCTGCGTGTACCTGGGCCCCCACTTCCTAGACTTTCAGGGCATTCTGCTCCTTGGCCCTTAGCATCCTCACTGCTTCAGGTTTCTCAGCTGTCAAGTCATTATCACTCACCATTCTGCTTCCCAAACCCCAGACCGTAAGGCTGCTGTTCATCCTTCCATTGTCCTTATCTGCATGCCTCGGAAAGAGCCGCTCACCGTTGTCTGACTCTATTGTGATATATTTAACGACGCAGCTCTTGTTTGGGATATTCATACGGTTTCTATTTTCTGTTATTATAAAGAAGCTGCACTGAACGGCCTTATACATGTATGTTTGCACAGCTCTTATTCTGATAATAAATTCTAATGTATTTATAATTATAAAATAAAAATCTAAGACAAATTGCCAGATATATACACATATACACACACATATTTACTATAGACGATATATATTTAGCAAGACTTGTGAGCATATATAAACTCAGATGTATCATATTCACCTATATATTTCACACTCATATATATGTATATACTCATAAACTCATACGTGAATATATCTTTATATATACGCATGCGTACTTCATGAGTTTATCATGCTCAGATGTATTTTATATTTATACATATAACATCTTGCCAACACAGTTTTGCCATTATCCATGTATGTTTTCTTTTATATGTGTATTTAAATTTTATTTTTTTATTGAAGTATAGTTGATTTACAATGTTGTGTTTGTTTCAGGTGTATGGCATAGTGATTCAGTTCTTATATATACAATCAGTTTATATATATATATCTCTTTTCTTTTTCAGATTCTTTTCCATTATAGGCTATTACAAGATAATTGAATATAGTTCCCTGTGCTGTACAGCAGGTCCTTGCTGTTCATCTCTTTTATACATAGTAGTGTGTATCTGTTAATCCCAAACTCCTAATTTATCTCTCCCTCCACCTTTCCCCTTTGCTAACCATAAGTCCCATATACTTTCTTTCATTAACTTTGGGGCTTGGGGTCAAACTACTTGGGTTCAAGTCTCCTCTCCTCCACTCCCCTTGGGTATAATAGTACTTAGCCTCTCTGTACCTCAGTGCACCCATCTGTGAAATGGTATGGTAGATCGTCTCCTTGCTGGGGCAGTAGTGAGCACTCAGCACAACAGTGTGTAAGGGCTGGAGCGGGTGTGGAGAAAAGGGAGCCCTCCTGCACTGTAGGTGGGGGTGTGGTTTGGTGCAGCCACTATGGAGGACAGGATGGAGGTTCCTTAAAAACCTAAAAATAGAGTTACCATATGATCCAGCAATCCCACCCCTGGGCATATATCTGGAAAAACTATAATTTGAAGAGACATATGCATTCCAGTGTTCAGAGTAGCATTATTTACAATAGCCAAGACGTGGAAACAACCTAAATGTCCATCTACAGATCAATGGATAAAGAAGTGGTGGTATATATATATTGGAATACTAGTCAGCCATAAAAAAGAATAAAGTAATGCCATTTGCAGCAACATGGGTGGACCTGCAGATCATCATACTAAGTGAAGTAAGCCAGAAAGAGAAAGAAAAATACCATAGGATATCACTTATATGTGGAATCTAAAAAAAAAGACACAAATGAACTTATTTACAAAACAGAAACAGACTCACAGACACAGAAAACAAACTTACCAGGGAGGAAGAGGGTGGGAAGGGATAAATTGGGAGTTCAAGATTTGCAGATACTAATTACTGAATATAAAATAGATAAACAACAATTTTCTATTGTATAGCTCAGGGAAATATATTCAATATCTTACAGTAACCTATAATGGAAAAGAATATGGAAAGGAATGTATGTATGTATATGTATGACTGAACTATTATGCCGTACACCAGGAATTGACACATTGTGAACTGACTGTACTTTAAGTAAAAAACCCACAGTATTTAATATTCCTGTGACGTCCTGGCCTGGAACCCCGTGCCAGGCCAGCCCTCAGTAAGGTCAGCAGTGTTTGCTTTCAGGGTCAGTGAGTGGCACTCCCCTCCCACCTGGTCTTGCCCAGTCCTGTCCAGCTGACCCACTTCACCTGTCCTGCCTTGCGCTGGTCTGGGTGGAGAGAAGGGAAGACAGACTCTCGGGGGCGTAGAAGACTTCTGACAAGTCGCTTCAGGCTGCACTTGGCGAAGAGGGCTGGTGCTGTCGCCTACGAGGAGCTTGCTGTGCTGGTGCGGACTGGGCAGAGGTCTGGGGCGTCCTGGGCAGAGGTCTGGGGCGTCCTGAACAAGCCCTTCCCCAAGAAAGCCAGAGGCATGGCTTCCACTCTCCCCGCTGACTCTGCTCTTCACCCCCTGGGCTCACCTGTCGGGCCAGTGGGCAATGGAGGGCGAGCCCCATCTCGGGGGAGGGGACCAGCAGCCGGTCAGGGCAGGCGTGCCCCCGCCCGCACCCACGCTGCCCCCACCCAGGCGCGGGTCTTGTACGGATTCTCTTAGGAGCTCGGACAGCCTCTGCCCCCAAGCAGCTCAGAAATCAGCTGGGACGCTGAGTGAGCTAAGTACTCAAGGTCACTTTTCCCCAAGACCATACACTCCGTCTTCTATTTTCCCTCTCAAATTAGATCTATTCCTGTGTTTGGCATCGCCTATGGGAGGTTCTGCAATGTGGTCAAATAACATCTAAAGATTCTCCAGAAAGGAAAAGGTGCTAGTAAGTCACCTCATATTTGAATATAAACTCTCTCTTCATTAAGAAGTTCCTGGGGATAAATAAAACCAGAAGATTAGGTCCCCTTCCAAGTTAAACTTCAAAGAAGCAGCAGTCCAGTGGAATCAATGTTGGAATTAAATTTTTTTTTGTCCTTCTGTGTTAAAAGTCAAAGAAATTAAAGACCACAAATCAAGCTCCTGGTTTCTAATTCCTCTCCGGCTCAGGTGGGACGATGGGCGGATTGAGGGCTCTTCACACAGCCGGGGGTCTCCGCCATCGGAAAGGCAGGGGTGGCCAGCCTGGCTCCATGGGGCGGTTGACAAGTGCATTTGTTCCCTGGGACTGCTGTAACTGAGTGCTAAAAATTGAGGGGCTTAAAACGCCAGAAATTTGTTCTGTCACAGCTCTGGAGGCTAGAAGTTTAAAGTCACAGTCCAGGGTTGGCTCCTTCTGGAGGATCTGAGAGAGAAGCCATCCCTGCCTTCTGCCTTCTGATGGTTGCTGAAAAGCCTTGGCATGCCTTGGCTGGTGGGCCCATCCCTCCAACCTCTGCCTCTGTCTTCACATCGACTGCCCTGTGTTCCTGTGTCCTTTCTGTCTCCTATACAAGGATGCTCTCATTGGATGTAGAGCCCATCCCCCCAACCAGGGAGCCCCCAACTTGATCACCAACTAATTATATCTGCAAAGACCGTATTTCCAAATGAGGTCACATCCTGAGGTTCTGAACGTGAGTTTTTGTCCCGCTACACCTGTAAAGTGTGTCCAGCTCCCAGCACCCTAGTCGCATCCCACAGCTCTGCACTCAGGGTCTCTCGGGCAGGACCCAGGCATTAGTGCTTTTCCAAGGCTCCCAGGTGATTCCAATGTGTAGCCAATGCTCAGAAACTCTCAAGTTTGAAGCAGCCTCTCGTGTGCACCTCTTTTAAGGAGTCCAATGGTTAAAAAGGCAGGAATAACAGACCGTCCATGTCACCCTACCGCCTTAGTGAGGCAGGCCAGCGCCCAACCCCGCGGTAACCTGGAGCGTGTGCACAGAGGGTGGGGCTGGAGAGAGCCTTGCTCTCATCCCCCAGGCTGCCCGTCAGTCTGTGAGGCGGGGCCCAGGTCCTTGACCTCTAAGTGACACTCAATCGAAAGAAATGTGCCATTGAGTCATTATTTTTTTAACTAAATTTTTAGTGAAGTAGAGTTGATTTACAATGTTGTGTTAGTTTCTGGTGTACAACATAGTGATCCAGATCTGTCTGTCTATCTATCTATCTATCTATCTATCTATCTATCTATCTATCTAAAATATATATTCTTTTCCATTACAATGTATTATAAGATGTTGAATATAGTTCCCTATGCTATATGGTAGGACCTTGTTTGTTTTATATACAGTTTTGTGTATCTGTTAATCCCAAACTCCTAATTCATCCCTCCCCGCCTTTCCCCTTTGGTAACTGTAAGTTTTTTCTATGTCTGTGAGTCTGTTTCTGTTTTGTAAATAAGTTCATTTTTATCACTTTTTTAGATTTCACATATAAGTATTACCATATGGTATTTGTCTTTCTCTGACTTACTTCACTTAGTATGATAATCTGTAGGTCCATTCATGTTGCTGCAATTGGCATTCTTTCTTTTTTATGGCTGAGTAGTATTCCATTATGTACATACACCACATCTTTTTTATCCAGTCATCTGTTGATGGACATTTAAGTTGTTTCCATTTCTTGGCTATTGTAAATAGTGCCCCTATGAACATTGGGGTGCATGTATGTTTTCAAATTAGAGTTCCCTCCAGATATATGTCTAGGAGTGGGACTGCTGGATCTTATGGTAAATCTATTTTTAGTCTTTAAGGACCTTCCATACTGTCCTCCACAGTGACTGCACCAGTTTACATTCCCACCAACAGTGAAGGAGGGTTCCCTTTTGTCCACACCCTCTCCAGCATTTATTACTTGTAGACTTTTTGATGATGGCCCTTCTGACTGATGTGAGGTGATACCTCATTGTAGTTTTGGTTTTTTAGTAATTAGTGATGTTGAGCATCTTTTCATGTGCCTGTTGGTCATCTGTGTGCATGGAGACATTGTTATGGTGTGTGTTCAGCTCGTCTGGGGAGAAGCCATCTGTACACGTGGGACACTGCTGCCTTCTGGCAGAGCTTTGACATTTGTAGTCCAAGACCCATCCCCAGGTCTTCTGTGCAGTCTCTTCCTCATTCTGCGTAAGAAAACTTCTAGTGTGGGTACTTCGGTACTTTGAGTGCATGCTCGGCTGCTCCGTCGAGGATGCTCCCTTTGCAGCCGGCCCTCCAGTGTTTGGGGTTGTGGGTTTCCTTTTGCTGTCCTGTTCCCCCAGGGGCCCTGGAGTTTCCAGGAGTTTAAGCTACTTTCTGAATGGCTCCCTCTCCTGGTCCCACACACGTCGGGTTAGAACTGTGAGCCCAGTCTGAGTGCCTTCTCTCTTTCTAGTTCCTTGTGCCTTTTGTTACAACATTTTCCTTCATACCCATACTCTGCTTTGTGAGGCTGCTGGATGAAGAAAAGGAAATAAAAATGTTCTAGGTGTGTGACCACCATCCACTGTTCAGAGACTCATTTCCTTACAGCTCCCTTCCTGAGTGGGTCATTCCACCAGGGGTACCCAAGCGTGAGTGTTTCATCCAGGCAG
The DNA here is from genome assembly GCF_048564905.1 of Vicugna pacos. Lineage (NCBI taxonomy): Eukaryota > Metazoa > Chordata > Mammalia > Artiodactyla > Camelidae > Vicugna > Vicugna pacos. The sequence goes on along the minus strand of NC_132991.1, from coordinate 92,159,921 downwards.
GACTTGGTCTAATTCCTGTCCTCCTGGCTCAGGGCGTCTTGGCTGTACCCTCTCGTAGAGCCTTTGTTTCTGAACTTGTTCTCACGGGGCAGGAGGTTCTGGTACCATGTTGGCTGTGTTACCTTGAAGTGCATCAGAGGAGGCTGTTTGAGTGTTTCACCCTCAAATCTGCTCAGATTTTCTGCAGCCGCTTGGAGTACCCGTCCACTGTGGATGGCGGCTCGCGGTTGCTTTCACCGTGGACTTGGATGCTCTGAATGCCCTTGCCCCAGGAAGGAGGGCGTCCTGGCAGAACTCCTGAGAGCGCAGAGCTGTCAGATTTCGTCAGACTCTGCTGTTCTGACCTGTTAACAGCCAAGATCACGTTAGCAACACCCCCCATCTCCCTGCTGGACCCGAGTGCATCTCCTGTCCTGTTTATACCTGTCTCCCCTGGCCCTGAGATCTCAGTTTTCCTCCCAATACTGTTTTGGGTGTTGCTAAAACCCCACCCTTTCTCCCATCTCTTAAAGAAACCTCTCTCTCTCTCCAAAGACAAGTATCATATGATATCACTTATATGTGGAATCTAAGAAAATGATACAAATGAACTTATTTGCAAAACAGCAACACACTCACAGGTGTAGAAAATAAAATTTGTGGTTACCAAAGGGGGAAGGGGAGGAGGGAGGGAGAGATTAGGAGTTTGGGATTAACAGATACAAACTATTATTTACAAGTGGGTAGGTAACAAGGCCCTGCTGTACAGCACAGGGAATGGCATCAGTGTCTCGTAATAACCTGTAATGGAAAAGAATCTCAAAAAGTATATATATATATATATATATATATATATATAGTAATTAGTGATGTTGAGCATCTTTTCATGTGCCTGTTGGTCATCTGTGTGCATGGAGACATTGTTATGGTGTGTGTTCAGCTCGTCTGGGGAGAAGCCATCTGTACACGTGGGACACTGCTGCCTTCTGGCAGAGCTTTGACATTTGTAATATATACATTTGACATTGTATATATATATACATGACTGAATCACTATGCTGTACACCTGAATCTAACGTAATATTGTAAATCAACTACACTTCAATTAAAAAAAATTCTGTCTCTTTCCAGCTGAATCCTCCCTGCCTGCCTTATGTTATTTTTATTTTTCCAGGGCCCCTGTTCTGACTATAAGCCTAAAGCTTTTTTTTTCTTTTTTTGGGTTGTTTGCTAAATGTCACTCTGATTTCTCCTTGACTTTCTGAACAAACATGATTCTCAGAGGCACAGGCCTTTCTAGCTTTTGGATTTGCAACCATGTCACTGAGTTGTTTCTCTTCCTTTACCCAAAATGACAGCCCTTGTTTCAGGGGAGATCCCTGGGTCTTTTTTATCTATGACTGAAAATCTCCCACCTCCTGAAGGTGAGTCAGTTTGGTTCTCTGAAGCCAAAAGCTGGGGTCAGAGCTTTCGTGATGACCACGTCGAGAGCCAGCTGGAGACCCTGTGGGGACCCCGTGGCTAAACCTCGGTCCCTCCCACCTGTCCTTGGCCGTGAATGCAGAACGAGATCAGGGGGCCTCTCTGTGGCTGCCTGTCTCCCCAGGCTCGGAACCCACATTCTGAAGCTGCAGCTAACTCCAGGCAACGAACGCAGAACTCAGCTGCCTTCCTGTTTAAAAGCAGAACTGCTCTGCCCACCAGGGTCCAGGTCAAGGAGGGTCTCCTCCAGCCTTGGCCTCACCTGCAGCACCGGTGTGCATACGTAGATATCAGCTGTGTCTGCAGAGCTCAAGGTCGAGTCATGGTGGCCCTCGTGCCGTGGCCACCCACGCAGCTCGCATCTGGCTAAAGCATCTGCGGGGGTCCCAGCGGCTCGTGCCTTCGCTGAGGCCTGGGCTCCGGGTGCTCCTGCCACTGCCCGGGTCTGTGAAGGCTGTCACAGCCTGGGAGCATTTGCTGAGGTGCGGGTAGCCTGTGCTGGGTCAAGGGCAAGGTTGCTGCCCTTCCTCTAGGAAAACAAAACGGCCCAAAGCTACAGTGGCTCACCAAGGTCACATCTCATGTGGTCAATCTTAAATCTTGAAACTGTCAGTAACCGAAACCTTCGTGTCCTGTCCTCACAAAAGCCTGAGCTGCCCTGGGTCTCCTGCAATGCCCCCAAGTGCTCCTGCACCAGATTGTGGCGTAGGATGCGCAGGCTTAGAATTAGACCTGCCAGCTCGACCACAGGCAAACGAAGAACGGCAAACCCCCTCGCGTGTGATTCTGGACATGGAGAGCTCGGGGCTGGGAGGAGCGGACCAGAGCGCCTGCTCTTTGCTGGCGGCGGGGGGTGGAGGGGGGTGGCTGTTCTCTTTCCCTGACTTTCCAATCAGATCACTGACCCCAGCTCCCTTGGGAAAAGAAGGGGGGTGGGGACAAGGAACCGAGTATTTAGGGAAATTCTGTCATGGTGAGCAGTGTCAATGCTGTTACTGTGGTATTTTTAAGGAGGAGGGGTCTCTGCCTTCCAAGATGTTAGCACGATTTCGGGGCGTCACTGACGAGTTTTAGGCTTGCCTGCATCACGTGCGCGGCGTCCTGTCCTGTGCCCGTGCAAACCCTGGGATTTCAGTCACCCTCACTGAAGGGTCAAGTCAGATGGCACACACCTCATTCACCTGAAGTGCAGCCCGTTGCTGCCGACTGGTAAAGCTCCAAGGTCAACGGAGTGTAATTTTGGAAATAAAATCCAGCACAATACAAGCATCTTCACCCACCTGAATCTCTGCCAGGCACAGCATTTGGAGAACTGACAATTGTAATAGATCACTTTCATTCTATTTCGTGCCCTTGCTTTGTGATCGAAACATGAGACAAAGGTGGTTTACTTGTTCCCGGTGGAGCCTAAGCCCCTCCATCAGTTTTAAGTGACGGCACTAAGGAGGAGCTCAAATGACGTGAACCCCTGAGGAGAGCCTGTGAGACCCCAGGGCTACAGGATGGACTGGCCGTTTGGGGGGCATAGGTTTTGCTGTTATTTCCAAGACACTGGTAGCCTTTCCCATGTATTTACCTAGAAAACACTAAAATGAACCCTGTGGTATTGAATTCAGGTGGGACGTATTGGTATAAACTCACGGTTTTACAGAGGTAGAGAGAGAAGTACAGATGTGTGTGTCAGATGGGTTGCTGGACAGATACACGTCTTAGCTCTCTGACCCTGAGAGCGCCTAGAAGAAGCATTTCCTGGTAACAGCGAGCACACCTGGAGCCCGGATCTTGGTCTCTAAACACCGTCACCCAATAAAAGGGACCAGGGGAAAGGGGTTGGCCCCAGCGCTAGAGCTAGGAAAACACAGGATGAACCTTGTGGTGCCAAAGTAAGAAAACGCTCAAGAAAAGATGGCAGCTTATCAAAGGAATACAAGAGTCAACATGAAGGAAGCCCACGTGGCCAAAGCTGGAACATTTGTGCAACAAAGTAAATGATGAGGGTGTTGAATTTTAACGTATGGAGTGAAAAATTAAAAGCCAGCATGAGTTCATACAGGTATAAATAAATAGGTAAATGAATAAATAAGTAAAAACATGGGGAAGAGGAGATGGCGCTTCCTCAAAACAGAACTGCAGTTGCTGAGTAAAGACAAAAAGAGAAGAGAGAGTAATCGTTAAGCGAGCTTCTCAGCCATCACTGTTGCAGACACGATCCGCCAACACCAAAAGCAGTGGGAGAGTGTTTGAGGAGAAGTCGGGTTTCCAGAGTCTCAAAGTGTCTCCCCCAAGATTCTAACCCACTTCCAAGAAGAGAGTGACTTGACAATGGAGAAACCCAGCAGGCACAACTTAGCCAAATGATCAAAGCCAACGTCACAATTAACAACACGTATTGGCATCATGAACCCCTTGATGAGACGCCCTGAAAGGATATAACGTCACTTTTTCCGTATTCTTACTCCAGTCACAAATAAACGTTGGCCACACCTTAACTGAGGCAAGTCCTTCTGAATAACTCTTCAGTATCCTCCCAGAGTGTCAAGGTCATGAAAGATGCGGAAAGACCAAGGATCGGTCACAGACCGGAGGAGACTCATGAGAACCAACAGTTAAATGCAATATGGGGCCGCGGACAGGATGTGGGAGTAGAAAAAGGGCGTTAGAGGCAAAATCAGTCTGGTTCTAATAGGGTCTGCAGTTTAATTAATGATGTCATAGCGGTGCCAATGTCCTATTGTTGATTAAGCTGTGGTTGTGTTAATATGAATTGGAAGCAGGGCATAATGCTTCTATAATTTTGTTTTATGTCTCAGATTAATTCAAAATATAGAGTTTAAAGGAAGATGCTTTCTCTCCACGTGATTTTTTGCAAGGGCAGACCCAGATTTTATGGAGCCTGAAGCTTATACAATTTTGGAGCACCTCATTAAGAAAAATACAAAATTATGAATCTAAAATTAGGCACAAAATGAGTATTTATTTATAACGAGTCAAGAAAGTGCAATTTTTGATTACACATATTTTGGTAATTGCGTTGCACTCCTACTACAAATGCTGACTTTTAGAAAAATACCGTTTTCGGTAAGAACCTGGCTTGCTCAGGCCGCTTTGCTGTGAGGTAGTGATCTTGCATGCTGTTTCATCTAGAAGCATCAGACTCTGTAAGAACAAGATGTGTGTCAGAAACGTGAAAATGTGATCCCAAAGCTGGGGTGCATAAAGCATGCATCTTCATCTGCAAGTGTGTCTACTGTTTGTGCTACTGCTGGAGGTTAGTTCAACTCACACAGAAATTCTGGTAAGTTCTATTTACACAATTCCCATGAACAAAGAGAAAAATATGGCCCACTTGTAGCCAGATGTGTGGTATTATAGGCATCATCTTGATGGGAGAGAATTTCTGCTTGAGTTGTGTGTCCCTAAGAACGGCACCTTCAGCTTAAAATTCGTATGTGTAATGACCAGAAGGCTCTCCCACAGTTTAGCTCCTGGCTTCTTACTCTAAACTTATTTTGGCTCCTCTGTGCACATCCTTGTGATGTGGGCAACTGGAGGATAACTTCATGTCACAAAGTGGTCATCCACAAAGCAGGGAGTCGCGCAGCCGGTGACAGGCTTATTCCCGGCGGCCGCCCCCAGGCAAAGATGGCTAGAAACACCCTAAACTATGTACAGAGAAACCTATCCATTAAGCCCCAACTAAACATATCACCAAGGCAACTTCCTCTCAGATCCTCAAACTGCCCAGTCCACTCCAGTGCCATGGATGTGAGGAGCTGACGGAGGAAAATGAGAGGAGAGAGAGAGAGAAAGATCATAACCAACTGCTGTTAAAACAGTTTATTTTCGCAGTTTGCAAAAACATTCATGACGGTGTCAACCTATGAGGTGGCCCCTCCCAGCGCCTTGGAAGGGGCCCCTGCAGGCCAATGGCCCCAAAGTGTGGACGTCACGGGCTTCCCACAGAGTCAGCCTCTGGCGACCCTCCTTAAGGGAGAACTGACCTTTCCTGAAACCACAGCTTTCTCGCCCCTTCTATTCCTAATTTCCAAACTAGCGTCTTCTAGACGCTTGGCTAGCAAGTCTTCCCTGTCTCCGCTTCCTGTGGCCCTCCTTTCCGGCCCCACGTTCAGAGCTCACCTCTGACTCTCCAGTTCCCTTTATTCTTCTCTCCAAGATGCTACAAACAAGAATCCTCTCCCGGAGGAAACTGGAGGGGCGAGGAAGACGGAACGTGACCTCGTGCTACGATGGCTTGTCTCTGTTTCATGTTAATAGTTCGATTTCTATCACACGGTCGTTTACTAATGGCGCTTGGTTTGTAGGAGGCACCAGGCGATTTCTGCGTGTTATCCCCCGAGACTCCATGACTCCACAGGACAGGCAAGGGTGACACTCAAATTATTCAACCATTTAAACAATGATCATGAAAAGTGGACTTGGCTGCAGTGATAAACAGGGTCCCAGAGGAATAAACCCTTTAGTCGAGGGAGAATTGGGGGAGAATCCTCGGGAAGGGGTGGGAAGAGCTGGCCGGGAGAGGGTTCAGGCAAAGAGATGAGGATACTGGCTGTTGACCGACTGACCAATATTTCAGCATTTCATGGCCCTCCTGGTGCCAGGAGCTGGATGCCAGCCCTGGAGAGAGGAAATGGTGCTGTCCCTACTCTGCGGAGGGAGGAAGGAGGTTGAGCAAGATTAGGTAATTTGCCCAAGCTCACATAGTGGTAACGGGAGTCAATGCCTGGTGTCCTAACCACTGACTTCAGAGCCTCCAAAGGAAGGGTCCCCATCCTCCTGCACATTGTTTATTCTGTCCCTTCACGTTGCTGTCCGTGGACTGACGTTCAGCTGGAATGGTAAATCCACGCCTTAGAGGGCTGAGATATGCCGAGAGCCTCCCGCTGGGAGCCGCCTGGGCCCCGGGCTCACAGCATCGGGGAGGGCCTTTCTCCTTAGAGGAACTCTACCCACGACCCCTCAACCTCGGGGTCATTAAAGCCAAACTAGACTTTGCAAAACTGGTTTTAAAAACCCAAACTGTAGAGATGCCAGGAACAGCCTGAAAAAATTAGCAAGGGAGCCTCTCAAACGAGCTGCCGCTTAGCGTGAGAATGCCCCCCCACCCCAAGCCTCATCAGCACATTCTCTTCTCCTGGCAATTAGGTGGGTGGGAATGAAGCTGCCTTGTTTTGACTCCCGTTTGTTTGTGAGTGAGGCTGAACACTTGTAGAGTAAATGTTTGGGCAGGCAGTTTGTTTATCAGAACTTAAAACTTCTGCACTCTTTTTCGCATGAGTTTTACTTACAGAAATGTACTGTTCATTCTTGCAAAGGGTTATAATAATAATATTCAATAATTACTGAGTGCTTATAACACTCTCGGCCTTATTCTAAGTGCTTCCATGACTATCTGTTTTCATCCTGACAACAATCTCTTGGGAAGCAGGTATTTTATTCCCATTTTACAGATGGGAATATTGAGATAGAGATTTAATAATCCTGCCCGCAAGCCACAAAGCTAATTTGTCTCAGCCCTGGATATCCAGAAATAACTTCAGTACCTATCAGTTAGGAAACTGGCCAAATAAATTTTAGAACAGCCATTCAATGGGATATTGAACAGCTACTTGGAAGAATAACATAGATGCTTACTTATCTCCTGATAAGGAAAGATGCCGGAGATCTTTATCTATCTGTACGGTGAAAGAAAATCAAGTGCAAAATAGTATCAGCCCATCTAGGTAGAAAAAAGTATGTATTATAAATGTATTCAGATATGGATCTGCTTCTGTGTGTACACACGTGGTCTAGGAGGATGCACAGGACACCTGAGTAGATAAATAACCTACTTATTGCTACTTACGGAGCTTGAATGTTGGGAAGGAGGGTGGGAGCCTTATTTTTCACTTTATACACCTTTATAGAGTTTGATTAAGAAAAACAAAACCATGAGTATGTATCACTGTAGAAATTAAAGACAACAACATTATGTTTTAAATGGATATAGTGGCCTCTGGCTCCTAGGGCCGTTTTAAGAATTCAACAAGACGATGACAAAAAGAGCCTCTCTAGCCCGAGCCGACTTAAAGGCCGACCTCGGCGAGCATTGGTTCTAAGTCTAGTCCCGCGCCTGGCTCGGGGCGGGTGCTCGGGGCATCATCCTTGATTGAGGCGGGGGCTCAAGGGCCAGCCTTGAATGGAAAGGCTCGTTTCTGGACTTCAAGCAAGGACCTTGATGGCTTGAAACCTGGATTTCTTTTTAATTAAAATAACATAAGAAAGGCACCTGGCTTGTATAGGTCAGGACTGCTACCAGGATGAGCACGTTACAGAGGAAATAGCAGTGGGATTTGGCCCCGAGAGCCAGGTTGTCATCTTAGCTCTGCCACTCACAGGTGTGCACCTAGGGGACTGTGTGGGGGTCTCGGGTGGCCGTGAAGGTCACTTAGATAAGGCATTCGGAGGAAAGGCTTTTGTAAATTGCAAAAACACTCCTCATACATTTTGTTTGATGTATGTAAATACTTCAGAAGAAACACACCATTCAGTCCCTCAAAGACAAAACAAAATGAAACAAAAATACACTCAGAGGGAGCCCAGGGAAGTGTATTACATTCAATCCTTTAAAAAATTCTATTTTTTCAGAAAAGGAATAAAAGTGGGGGGACGTCCAGGTTCTGCTTATGACGTAGAGAAGTGGGGACAGCTGTGCTCCCCCAGAACAATTGGGGACAGCTGTGCTCCCCCAGAACAATGAGAAAGACGAATGCACCGCCTGAAGCCCAGGGAGAGACACGGGTCTCCAGGAAGGGGTGGGACGGGAGCACGGGTCCGGTCCTCCTGGTCAGAGCAGGGGAGAGGGTGGGCCGACACACAGCAGGTGGGAAGCTCTCAGCCCAGGCTTTTACCTCCTTGTCAGACTCAGCATGCGCTCTTCTGAGAGCGAAATCCTGGGGAGCTGCGTACACAAGGGGAGTAGGCCCGTCCATGGTTCTCCTGCGGCCGGGCTGAGGGGGATGATGGGAGGGGGCAGGACAGAGGAGAACACCGGCCTCCGCCGTCTCCCGAGGTGTAGGGTGGGGAGGACAGCCAGGACCTTCTCACACAGGAAGCAGGAAGCAGGAGCCTTCAGCTGTTTGGGGAAGCACACCTGTTGCCCCCCAGGGCCCAGGTCAGCACTGGTTTGGTCTGGAGGAAAGGAACAGAAAAGCCCTCTGGACCCAGAACAAAAGAGCTCTTCTCCACAGGCAGGGTCAAGACCCAGGAGCCAGGCCTGAGGGTGAGCCGGGAAGGCAGAGGACATGCCTCCCCTCCCAGGTTCGAAAACACAGTTAACAAACAACAGGGTTTCCAAGGGGGGAGGGGTGGCAAAGAGGAGAGGGAACCCTCTGGGCTCGCAGCAAGAGCCTGACGTGGAAAGCAGGACAGGAGCCCAGAAAGTGCTCTGGCGACAGGGTCTGGGGTCTGGGAGGAGGGCGGGAGGAAGGCGGCCTGGGTCTTGGCTTACCTGGCACTGCGGTGGTCCAGCCTGGGCTGCCAGGTGCAGCCCCCCGGCTGGCGCTCTCCCCGGGGGGCCGCGAGAGTGTGGGGGCGGTCTGGCGGCAGGCCTCCCCCTGCTCAGTTCTCAAGGCTCCTCCCCGGCCCTCTTCCAGCCCAGATTCTACCCCTGGCCCCGCACCCTCTCCAGGCAGGCCACCCTCTCGAATGGGACCCTTGGTGCCAGGCAGGATGAACAGAAATCATGTCACTGAACTTTTAACTATTTTTGGACTATTATTTTATTCTTACAGAAATGTTCATGCCTCCCAATTTCTAATAAAGCTGATTTTTCTCTTCTCCCTAAAGACAAAAACAATCATGCGCATGGTCAGAAACGTGCAAAGTGTGGGGAGGAGACAAGGGGACATCTCAGAACCAAACTTCCCAGCCTAGTAGCTGATGTCTAATGACTTGGATTCAGTCTGCCTTTCCCACTTTCTATATATCTATATATTTTTTTCTTTTTTAGTTTTTTTTTAAGTTTTCTTTTGTGGGGGAGGTAAGTAGGCTTATTTATTTGTTTATTTTTAGAGGAGGTGCTGGGGATTGAAGCTAGGACCCTGCGCATGCTGAGCATGCGCTCCAGTGCTTGAGCTGTATCCTCCCCCCCATGTGTGTATATATAGATAGATAGATATATATTTTTAATTGAAGTCTAGTCAGTTTACAGCATTGTGTCAATTTCTGGTGCACAGCACAATGCTCCAGTCATACATGTACATACACACGTTCATTTTCATATTCTTTTTCACCATGAGTTACTACAAGATCCTTGCCTTCCCCTCTTTCTAACGACCGTCCTGCAGCCCGGCTGGGGGCTGCCATCTGTGCCTTTGCTGATGTGCCACCCAAATAAACAAGCATCTCAGTTTACATTCTTCCCAAACTCTCACATCTTTCTCTCTCTACATGTATAGGCTCATGTAACTCAAACGTTCTTTTTCAACTAAAGCTTTCAACAGAAAAGCTCAAGCAAGCAGCCCTTTCCCAGAAGGAACAGAGGTGACGACTTTGACATTTCAAACCCTCCGGGAAGGAGCAGGGTGGCGGTGCCAGCCCCACGCCACATGCCTGAAGTGAGACATCTTTCTGCACATAAACTTTCTTCCTGGAAATGAGAACAGGCATCCAATGACACTGAATCCTAGTTTTTCTTTTTTTTTTTTTCCCAAGTGACACGTTGGAAGGGGAAGACCTTTGCTAGGCTTGTCTCCTCTTTTTGCCTTTCCGCCACCATTGCCTCGCCCGGGGCTCGGCCATCTGTGCCCGGGGGAGCCGCACGGGATTAAGGGTGACTCTGATGAGCTCTGACAAGTGGCCCAGAAGCACAGGTTTGAAGCACAGCCCAGTCCATGGGCACGAAGCTCATTCCCCAGCTTCGCTGCCACCGGAGCCAGAAGGAGAGAGAGAGAGAGAGAGCGGGAGAGAGGGAGAGGGAGGGAGATCTCCCAACACAGGAGACCGCGCTCTACCCGCAGAGGAGGGGGGTTTCTTTCTCCCTCCTGCATGTTTCCACCCCGGGGGGGGGGTCAGACTTTCTGTCCTTTCTTCCTTGTCCTCTTACCTGGAAACCTACAGACTCTAAAAAAGCTTACTGTGATTCTTATTTAAATAATGTTGGATCCTCTCCGACCACCTAACTGACTTGGCGATCATGCCTACCTCTTCTCACCTCATTGCTTTTTACTTTGCTTTTACGTGTCAGTTCTTTTGCAAACAGAAAAGTTAACATAGAGTTTTCCAGGTAATAAGTCTACAAGGAAATAGGTGTCTGTGCTAATTTCTAACCTGTAAACTGAAACAATATTTTCCAAACACTGTTCAAGTGGGAGACTGGTGGCTGTTCATGGCTGTGTCTCCGCCAGGGCCCTCTGTGACTGAAAATTATTAGTAAAAGGATTTACAAATATGGGCTATTCATGTAGAATGAATATTAACATTTTAAAGACTTCTGTAAGCTTTACTATAAAGGAGTTTGTTCAACTAGAGTTCCCAAGCTTATTTGACCCCAGGAAAAATTTTCTTTAGGAATTCTCACTCAGTTTGAAAACTCTGAATTGTGTTGAACAAATAAAAATAGTTTTTTTTCATTACTGGGCCGACTGCTTCACAAGCAGCGTACATGTAAACTTGAAATCTTGCTACGAGAAGAAATTCCCAGCCTCCATTCAAAATCCGATGGCTTCCCTCTTCTTCTAATGTGCCGTCTGTCCTTTGCGTCCTAGCCGGCATGTTCCTTTGCTCATTCGCTCATTCATCATTCATTCGTCAATGTGCTAAGGACTTAGGGAACCCAGAATGTTTCCCTCAGAGTCTCTGCTTTTATGAAGCTACAATCTAGACATGAAGGAGATGGCCGATGGCTCCACTAAAGGGCAGAATAATATGCATAATATTGGTTAATCAATTAATTAACCTAATAACTAAATAGCTATGTATTGAGTGCCTACGATATGCACCTGACAAGAAGTGGAGTCACCGGGGAAACGTCAATGGACAAATAAAATCCCTACCCTTGAGGGGCTGGCTTTCTTTGGGGAGACACACAGCAAACGAACACCGGCATGCCAGATGGTGACAGGTGTCATGGGGAAAAGTCATAGGCGAGGGGACAGAAGTGCCAGGCGGGGAGGCTGTGAGGTTTGGCATAATCGGAAAAGGCTTCACTGAGAGATATGCCAAGGAGGTGAGGAAGCACTTGCTTGCTGTCCTGGGGAGGAGCATTCCAGGCCAAGGAGAGAGCTGGGGCAATGGCTGAACAGACCGGCACCTGGGCGGGCAATTTCTTTTCGTGCTTAGACATGTGTCTTTAAGAACAGACCTGCAAGTATTTAAAGAGAGTTCCTCTGTCCTTTTCGGGTTCCTTACAAGTTCTCACAGTCATTTTCACTGTCGCAGATTTTATTTTCCTAACACACCCCTCCTCTGAAGGACTGCACTCCTCCCGCTGAGGATGCTTGCCGGGGACGTTCCTGCTGCCTGGAACCAGCCTTCTTCTTCCTCGCTCCTCCCTCCCCAGATAGCTTCTATGCCCTCATAGGTACATCGAGGGGCTCCAAATTCTGCAAATTTGGGCAACTGGGTTGAATGAAAGCTCAGAACAGCTTCCCTTGGGATGGAAAATGAAAATTAAAAAAAAAATTATAGCTGTCTCACAAAGGTGTGTCAGTTTCTGGTGTACAGAATAATGTTTCAGTCATGCATACATTCCTTTTCATTATAGGTTACTACAAGGTCCTGAATATAGCTCCCGTGCTGTACAGCAGGACCTTGTTGTTTATCTGTTTTATATACAGTAGTGTGTATCTGCAAATCTCAAACTCCCATTTATCCCTTCCCACCCCCTCTCCCCAGGTAACCATAAGTTTGTCTGCTATGTCTGTGAGTCTGTTTCTGTTTTGTAAGTAAGTTCATTTGTTTAATTTTTTTAGATTCCACAAATAAGTGATATCATCTGGTAGAAAACGAAAATTCTTCATTAAGCCATGGAATATTTAGGACGGAACTTTAACCTTTTCGGGCGATTACAAAATTATTCCCCCTAAAACATCTAAACCTGTGAAAAGGACGTGAATGCACAAGGAGGAGGTTTAAGGTCACGTTGGAGATGGTGTTCTGAGCTGTAACCAGATCTTCCACTGGGAGTAGGATACCCAGGTGAAGTAAGGTTCCTTCTGACTCTGGAAGTTATTCTTACACGTCCCAGAAAAGCCTTAGTGGGTGGTGAGCAAGCTGCACTTTTCTACCAGGGGAGAGAACCTGCCTCCTTGGGTCCAGCCCCATCCTGTGAAGTCACAGTGGCGTGAGTGTTTTTCTTGGCAAAGTCCAGCTTCTGTGTCCTTAACCACTGTGGTCTTTCCCTTGGGCCCCTTCCAACAGGATGGAGTGGGCATGCGGGTGCCAAATGACCCAGAAACAGGGCGCGAGCTGAGTGCAGAGTGGAAAACTACCTAACATCCGGACATCCAGCAAACGCCCCACTGTGCGCAGCGAGCCCGAGCAACGCGCAGTAAGAAAGCCGGCGTTCGTTCGCATCACGGCCCGGGGTGCGTCCATTCTCACCGTCGAATTGTCTATACTTAGGCTTTTCCTGTCAACGCAGGAGACACCTGCAGGTCTCTCGTGCTCTGTCTCCAGGTGCTGAACTTCTTTCTTCCCCAAATCAACACGTCTAGGGGCTGATACACTGCTACAACAACACAAGAATCGTGTCGGAGATTGCCACCACTGGAATCTGCGAAACGTGCCTGGGGGTCGGCCCAAGAGCACAGCATTTCTTACCAGTAAAAGCTCATTTTGAAAAATTTTGTATTGCTTTATTATGTAAGTAATATACGTTCACTGCTGAGCTATCAGGAGACACAGACAAACCGGGGGGAAAAGTGGGGAAGACACTAGTAGTCTCAGAGGTAACTGTACTTAGGGGTTTACTGGGCATCCTTTTAGGAGGTTCTGTGTTCTGTATGAATCGGTCACACATACTATTTTGTAATCTGCTTTTTTACTTATCAGTACGTCATGAATAACTTCCCATATTGACGAATTAATTTCTGCAACTGCAATTCTGATTCTAGTTCCAACGTGTGGATTCCCCCGTCCCCAAACATCCAAGAAATTCTGGGATATGGGGCAGGGGGGTCCTACAATTTACCACAATTCTGACCATTTATCTGGGGGTGACATCAGATCCTCCAGGCTGAGGGCTCAGTCCCACAAGACTGCTCCCGTCCCCCAACCTCAGAGGCCGATCTAAAGTCCAGGTTGATAGTCACCTGTGCTTCTGACCCACTGGCTACAGATCTGAGGTCCGATTAATTTGCCAGAGCAGCTCACAGAATTCTGGGTAATGTTCTACCTACTAGATTACTGGTTTATTATAAAAGGATGTAACTCAGACACAGCCAGACGGAGGAGATGCCGAGGACGAGGTGTGGGGGAAGGGACACGTGCTTTCTGAATGAGCCTCTCTCACTGAACGTCCCCCGGAAAGTCACTAGCTCGGAAGCTCTCTGAGCTGTTGTCTGTTGGGTTTTTGTGGAGCCCCAGTAAAAAAGGTATGATTGATCAAATCATTGGCTATTGGTGATTAGCTCAATCTCAAGCTCCTTTCTTCCCTGCCTGGATGTTAGGGAGCAGAGCTGCAAATTTCCAATTCTCTAATCACATGGCTGGCTTCCTTGGCAACCAGTCCTCATCCTTAGGTGACTTCGGGCTTTCCCAAAGTCACTCATAAAGGCCCAAAGTCACTCATTAAAATAACACAAAAGGCCCTTTTATTACTCTGCTTACAGGAAATTCCAAGGGTTTTAGGTGCTCTGTGCCAGGAACGGGAACCAAGACCACAAATATATTTCTTATTATAAATCACAACATTGCACTGCAGGATAATTTTTAATGGCTGCATATTATCTCATCAAATGAATATACCATAATTTATTTGATCAGCCCCTTAATTCTTTAATAGCTAGGTAGCTTCCAGTCTTTCACAACCATTCCTGTAACAAAAGTTGTGTACATTCATCATTTTAAGGATGTCTGGGGTAATATTGTAGGCAGAGTAATTTTTGCTAAATATTTTCAACTTACTCTCCCAAAGAGCTTTGCCAGTTTATACCCCTACTAATGGTGTATAAGTTTTCCTGCCTCTCAGCTCCCTTTTTATTACATCCTTTTAAAATGTGAGCCAGTTTGGTAGGTGCAAAGTGACAATTTTTGTTGATTGAACTTATGATTATTAATAAGATGATTTCTTTCCATGATTTTTTAGCTGTTTAGTTTTTCCTCAGTCTGTGAATAAATTATTCATAGCCTTTTCCCATCTTCTCTTTCTTCCTTGTATATTCTAGATTTAAAGTTTTATATTGGCTCACTTAACAAAGAGGTCGAAGGTGTGGTGCTGGCTTCAGGAATGGCTGGATCCAGGGATACAAATAATGTAATCAGGGGACTGGCTCTGGCTCTTTCAACTGTAGCCCTGCTTTTCCCGGGCTTGGCTTGGGTTTTAAGTGAGAATTCTCTATGTGGTGTCAAAGAGGAACACTGTCCACTCTCGGCTCATGAGTCCATAGAGATTACAACTGCATCTCCCCTGATAGCCCTGGGAGAAGTCCTGAGGTAGGCTTTGCATAGTGGCTTACGTCTCA
Organism: Vicugna pacos; assembly: GCF_048564905.1. NCBI lineage: Eukaryota > Metazoa > Chordata > Mammalia > Artiodactyla > Camelidae > Vicugna > Vicugna pacos. The sequence continues at coordinate 92,144,778 of NC_132991.1, read as the reverse complement.
CCAGCCTTGCTAGTAGGGAGAAAACGAAACCTCCTCAGAAAAGAACTGGTTTCCCGCCAGAGGACGTGCCGGGCAGCTGTGCGTGTGTCCATGCTTTTTATTTTTATGCTTTGACAATACCGACTTTAGAATGGAGGACCAATTTGCATTCTGGGGAACAGTCACCAGTAGCTATTTCTTTGTAGCCTGTTCAATAATAATTATTATCATCTTAAGGATTGTGTAAGTTTGCTAGACAAAAGATGGCCACATTGTTCATTTAGTTTGACTTTCTGTGGCTGCGTGAGGGTCGGGCACATACATTTTCAGACACTTAACCGGCCGTCTGCTTTGGGAGCATGTGGTGGGGGGCTCAGCTCCTTGTCTTCCCTGGGGCATCGCAGGGAGGGAGCGGCTGCTTCTCTGGTGTGACACCAAGGTCTGCACCTGGGGGCAGAAACGAGGGCCAGTTACCATTTCGGGGAACAAAGCTGGGCCTTCTATCAGCTGAAGGCAGGAGAAGCTTTCCCGCATCTGTTTTCACTTGCCAGATCCTGGCAATAGCTCATACGGGTGTTTTCTTTCTTTCTTTTTCTTTTTTTAATTGAAGCATTATTGATTTACAATGTTGTGTTAGTTCTGGTGCACAGCACCGTGAGGCAGTTGCACACACATACGTTCTTTCCTCATATTCTTTATCATCACAGGTTATTGCAAGCTACTGAGTGTGGCCCCCTGTGCTGTGCAGCAGGACCTCTCTGTGTATCTATTTTCTGTGTAGTAGTACGTGTCTCTAATCCCAGACTCCTACTTTATCCCTCCCCGCCTTTTCATAACCACAAGTTTGTTTTCTATGACTGTGAGGCTCTCCTCTGCTTGTATCTCTGTGGTGGCCACTGTCTCCTGTGTGGGCTTCTCCCCTCCGCACACCCTGCCCCCGCCTCTCCCCGATCTAGCAGAGATAGTGGGGCTGCTTTGGTTCCAAGTCAGCTCCCCGCAGCCACCTGAGGTGGAGCCTGGCAGCCGGGCTCCCCAGCTCTCCCCACCCCAACCCCCTTTGCCCAGGAATCCCTTGGCACTAACAGGAGGTCCAGAGACGGGGAGGAGGGCACCTCCATGCAGGGTCCAGGGCCAGGGAGAGCTCGGCAGGGTCAGGCATCACCCAGGAGTCCTGGGCTCGGCCCTGCTGTTCTGGGCTGTGACTCAGTGCTGGTTTGGCTTCTGGGCCACAAGGTAAATTCCCAGGGAGTAAGCTGGAGGTCCCGAAGGCAAGGGGTGGGGCCAGACTGTAAACGCAGCCCGATGTATAGCATGTCAGCATTTACACCCCGTTTCTGTTTGCACAACCACACGTGCAAGGGGGGCCGGAGCACAAGAGGTGCCTGGGTTTCCACATTCCCCCTCATTCTCCTTCTCGGTCTGGCTGGACTGACTCCGGGCACCCACTCCAGCCTTCCCTGTGACCCCGAGCTCGTCTTGTGCAGAGAGAGGACGCAGGGGCAGGGCCAGCCCTGTGCTTGTCTGAGGGCCTGGGCTGTAACTTCCTGGTGGAGTAGCAGGAGGGCAGAGCTGCCTGGGAGCAAACATCCCACCAGAGACCTGCTCCCAGAATCTCCTCTGGGGGGCAGAGCAGACGGCCTTCGGGTGAGACAGAAAGTGGGTGCCTACCAGGTTACACACGGCAGGTCACAAGCTGGGAGATGGGTGTCTGGCGACCACAGCCCAGAGTGGACTTGCGATGCGTGAGGAGACCTCACAGAAAACCGGCTGCTCGCTCTGCAGGTGGGAGGCAGACCATCCCGGAGACTGACCGAGTGCGAGTCCTCTCTGCGGTCCTGACGTGGGAGGAAGCGTGGGTACCGCAGCAGTTCTCAGAGCGTGCCCTGCAAAGCCTGGATGCTGAGGTCCCCGGGATGGGCCTCACGTGGACACCCAGAGGCAGGTCACTTTCTCTGTCTTGTGGGCTGGCATGCACAACGTCCAGGGACCTGCACGTTACTCGTGAGCCAGTGCTCTCACTCCTAGTCACCAACAGCTTCTGCAACGCAGCGTTCACACACTACAGCTGATGTGTTACCAGCATGTGCTGGGAGTCACTTAGTTGGCTTCTAGGAAGGCTGGCTGCCATGGGGAGTTGGAAATTTTTACCAAACCTGTATACATGGGGATTATCAAGATTCTTATTTGGGGTCAGATTGTTTTGTTCTGTTTTGTTTTTTCTTTTTTTCCCATACATTTTCCATGTTATCTTCAATTAATCATAGTGATTAATTTTAGCTATTAAAATCAACGTTATTAATGTGTGATTTACCTACAACAAAATGCGTCCATTTTTAATGTACAGTTTGATGTGTATTATCCACATAACCACCATCCCAACTAAAATATAGAATATTTCCAACACTCCAGAAAGTCCCATTGGACCCCTTTGCAGTCATTCTCCACCACAGCACCCCACACCTCCAGGTAACCACTGACCTGGTGTCCTTCACCACTGACCACTGAGCTGCTCTAGACTGCAGGTAAATGGAACCACCCAGTGTGTGCTCTGTGTATCCGACTTTTGCTCAGCATAATGCCTGTGATACGCACTTAGGTCATTGTGCTTATTAGAAGTTCATCCTTTCTCATTGCAGCTGCAGCTCTTCTCCCTTTTTAACTCTACACACCAGCTGTCTGAGCTTTCTCTGAATACATCTAGGAACTTGTGGGCTGTAAGACGTGCAAACTTAATGTCCGTCAACAGATGATTGGATAAAGAAGTTGTGGTACACACACACACTCACACACATATACACACAATGGAATACTACTCAGCCATAAAAAAGAATGAAATAGTGCCATTTGCAGCAACATGGATGGACCTAGAGATTATCATACTAAGTGAAGTCAGTCAGACAGAGAAAGACAAATGTCATATGATATCATGTGGAATCTAAAAAAATGATACAAACAAACTTATTTACAAAACAGAAGCAGACACAGACATCAAAAACAAACTTATGGTTGCCAAAGGAAAAAGGGGCAGGGAGGGATAAATTACGAGTCTGAGATTTGCAGACACTACTATATATAAAATAGATAACAGCAAGGTCCTACTGTGCAGCACAGGGAACTACGTTCAATAACTTGGAATAACCTGTTATGAAAAATAATATGAAAAAGAATATATATGTATGACTGAATCACTGTGCTGTACACCAGAAACTAACACAGCATTGTAAATCAAATATACTTCCATTTGAAAAAAAAGAAAGTTGTGGGCAGTTCGGTTACTTTTTCTGTGAGGTGCTATATATTTCCTCTACCATTCTTTTCAGCCTGGAAGCTTTCCAATTCTTTTAAACATGCATGCATTTCAATAAATGTGGATTATCCCTGCCCCCACTGCTAAACCTGATGTGGGCATGTTCAGCGAGGGTTCATGAATTGATGATGGTTATGTACTTTGCTTACATGTGTGTGCACTAAAATCACTTGGCTGCTTTTAGTTTGCAGGCCGTTGTTGACAATGGAGGGTCACGTGTAAGAGTGTGTAGCCTTCTTGTTTGGTAACAGTTGGAACTAACTCGTCTCTCACTTCTTCTATAGGTGGAAACCCGGAGGGCCAGCTGTCACCCTTCGTTTCGGAAGAGCACTCCCTCTGAGCCACCAAGAGCCTGCATACGGTGAAAGCGGGGTGCGGCCTGAGCCCCCGTTGTGCCGACAACCCCCAGCCTCCACCCCCCTGGACCCCACTCATTGGTTCTCCCCTCTCAGCGGGCACTTGATACTGAGACCAGTGTTTTCTGCGTTACGGGTCATGACCTCTGGGGGTCATGCCATCAGTTAGGAGGGTTATGTTCTGCATTTTTAAAAATGAGAGAACAGAGAAGGTCATCAGGGTGCATTGTACGAGTAAGAGCAACTAATGTTTTATGAAACTCTTTTTCCATCTGTGTACATGCGTGTTTGTGTGTGTGTGTGTACGTGTGCGTTTGCAGAGCTGCGTTCTGCAAGCGTTTGTGTGTGTGAATGTGTGTGCATCATGGGTCACTGTGAAAAATGTCTTTTTTAGTGTGGCTCATGGACAAAAATCACGTTTGAGAAACACTGGTCTGGAAGAGCCCAGTGTCTCTTCCTCTTGTGCTGCGGTGACTGGCTGCAGAGCCGGGTTGTAGGTGTGTCTTTAGGAGGCCCCCTTGGGACAGCCCGTCCCACTTTTGAGATGTTCTGGCGCCCCTCCCTCCGACTCAGGACAGAGGCAGGCAGGCTGGCTGGCACCTGTCCTGCTCTGTTCGGGTCCAGTCCCTTGTAACCCTGCCATGCCCCATGTTGGCCCAGACCCCATCACCACATGCCTCTCCCCGAAGGATGCAGCCACGTTTGCTCTTCCCAGGCTCCATGTCGCCACTCCTCGTTGGCACCTGCCACTCCTTCTCTTGTTCAGCTCCTGCTGGTCACCCTGGGTTGCTACTGACTGCTGAGCTCAAGCCAGATGAGAGTTTTTAGAGGCTGGGGACCCTGGGACCTGGACCAGACTGGGTGAGAGCCACCCAGAGGAGGCCCAGGCCGTAACCCTGCGGGCAATCCTGACTGATGAAGGAAGGCTCCGGGAGCAGGATTAGGGAGGGAGGGAGGGCGGCAGACAGGGTGAGTCACCAGGTTGATGTTGAAGGGTTTGCAGGAAGTTAGGTGTGCCATGCAAGTCCGCTCAGGAGGGACAAAGATGGATTCCGCGACTGGGTGGAGGGCATCAGGAACCCGTACAATATGGCACTGGACACCTTGGGTGGGGACAGACTGGACAGCTGGAAAGAGCCGCGTGGGCCAGGTGAGCTGGCAGGTCGCTGCCCCTCAGGGTCCTCTGCTCGCAGTGAGTGTCCTTCTTCCTCGAAGTGTCCTGCTCAGGCCTTACTGGGAGGTGCCTGTTTCCTCCTGCTGTTTGCTCAGACTTGGAGTATCTTAACCCCAAAGCAGGCGAGCCAACCTGGGCTCCAAATCCTCGCAGCCCCTCTGCATGGAATTTAGGGCTTCCTATGCAAACGGGGCTTCAGGGCGTCCCAGAGCCTCCAAACCTGACCCCAGGGGAGAGCCCCGAGTTACCCCGAGCCATGACTGAGCATTCGCTGAGGGGGCCCGCACACAGGCCAGCCCTGCCCTGCCGATGCTGCGTTCCAGGGGCTCCAGCTCGTCCTGCTCCAGACGAGGGACTCCATCCTGCAGGCGAAACCCGGGCTGGGCCACCGGTCTGCGTGAGAGCACCTCCTGCCTTCCACGAGGAAACGCGCTTTACTTGGAGACACGTCTCTCCATCTGTTTCCCGTCACCACCAGGGACTTGCCCGCAGCGGGTGCTGGCTGAGTGTTTATTCGCTGGAGCTGGAAAGCCAAAGTGAGGTGCCCTCCCCGCTCACAAGGGACTGTTCCTCTCTCTTCCCAAGTGTCCGTCAAGAGCGACGCCATGGTCGCCCAGGAGGCTATGCCAGCTCCAGCTCTTCAGACACAGCGAAAGCGTCCTTCTTTCTTTGTTTCCTAGTAGCTGCACCTCTTGTTTGGAAACTTGCCTTCTTACTGTGAAAACAGCTCACATGTGCATGAATTCCTTGCTGGAGGGGTGGGTGTGGGTGTTGGGTGGAGCAGGGGAAGGGACGAGGTGTCAAAACACCCCGGGAACAGGATGCATAGAAATAATTGAAGGGCAAGGGTGGCGGCTGTGTCTTCCCATTTAATTAAGTGACTAATACAGCTATTGGCTAAGTGGGGCTTCGTGCAGCGGATGCCCCAGCTGGGCCGGCTCCATCAAAAGCGCCAGAGGCAGGAGCCCCAGGATGCTGAGGGCAGCCTGGTTGTGCCTGACTGCCGCCCCTTTCCGGGGCCCTGTGATGCAGCGGATGGTGCAAGTTGCCAGGAGGCCACTGGGGGTGGGGGAAGGGCAGCAGCCTGGAAGTCAGGAGACCAGGAGGCACCCCGCCCCCAGCTCAGCCGCTAACTCGCTGACTGTCCTTGGCAGGTCAGTTCGCATCTCTGCCGTCCTCCATGCCCGTCTGTAAAAGGCTTGGACGTGTGATGCCAGAGGTCCTTCTCGTCGCTGACACTGACTCTGTGGCATCCTCCTCTGGTTGAGAGGGCAGATTACTGGGAACAAGACACAGATTCTGAAGGTACTGGTGGCTGGATGCTCAGGTCAGCGGGCCTCGGTGAAACTGTCTTGGCACAGCACGTGGGTGCCAGTGCAGGTCTGACCAGTCCCTCAGCACCTGAAAATTCTCAAGCCATCAGGATGGGTAACTATATAACTTCTCAGGTTTCCGATAGTGTAGCTATTGAGGACATTTATGAAAATTTCCTACCGTGCAAGCAGTTAGGAGAAGACTTTTCTGTTTCTCTTGGGGATAGCGTCTCCCACAAGTGCGCCTCCTAAAAGCAACTGTGCCTTGAAAAAGTCCCGTGTAAACTACGTGAGGCCTGATTAAGCGGCTTGCTATCAAAACGGAGCCAAAGACTACGGCATGTTCGACGTAGGCAAAGAGTATCTATCATTCACCCTCAAATAACCTGCAGCGGCTGCGTGAAGATATTTTGTATCAATAGCTTCAAAGAGGACGCTCAGCTTCACCACCGTATTTTCCACGTGGTGTTCAAAATCTTCTCTAAAAGAGGCAGGCTGAGCCGACGTCCAGCTTTGCACTTCTCAGACCCGGTGGGCAGCAGACTCACCATGGAAATGTGTCTTTAAGACACTCAAAACATGATGGTCTTTGAAAACATGCATGTCTCCAACGAGAAAATCAATGTAGTGCTTTGGAGGTCAGTTTGAAGTTGAAAAATAACAAAATGAAAAATATTGAATGTTGACATGTTGTTACATGTACATAAGTTAGAGCACCGTGCTCCACACAGAGTCAGAGCTGAAAACACGTCAGAAGGCCCGTGTGTTCGCGAGGATGCTCTGGAAGACTCCAGAAGAAAGGAGCTGGCGTGACCATGTGAAACGAGCTCGCTGAGTGCAGCAGTCTCGGCAGTGTCTCCCATACGGGACACAGATTTCTTTGAAGACAACTTAAAAAAATTAACTGTTGCCTTAGAAGCTGATAAACCACAAAGAGAAATTTTATCATTTCTATATTTTTATAATTTCACATTTTTTGGCACAACTACAATGAAATACTTTAAGAGTAATGCCAAGGGAACTATACTCAATATCTTGTAATGGCCTATAATGGAAAAGACTAAGAAAATGAATATATGTGTGTGCATGTATGACCGGGACATTGTGCTGTGCACCAGACTTTGACATGTTGTAACTGACTGTGCTTCAATTAAAAAAAAAAAAAGAACACCATCAGCAAAATGAAAAGACAACTTGCACACACACACAATGAGGAATGCCAAGAAGCAAATATTTTTGTGTATGCATTGTCTTAGCTCGGGCTACCATTATGGAATTCCGTAGACGGGGTGGCTTTAAACAACAGACATGCTTTTCTCACAGTTCTGAAAGCTCGAAGTCCAAGGTCAAGGTCCTGCAAGGTAAGTTTCATGCCGAGTCTCTTCCTGTGGTTTGCAGGAGGCCACCCTCTCATGGTGTGCTCCCATGACCTCTTCTTTGTGCGTAACTGGGGAGAGGTCGAGAACCCTGGTGTCTATAATCACATCGGGGCCCCAGCTTTGAGCTCATCTCACACTAGAAGCCCTCTCCCAAAGGCCTCTTCTCCTAACACCATCCCATTGGGGGTTTAGAGCTTCAATATATGCATTTGGGAGGGGGACACAGACATTCAGTTTACAACATATATGATATATGTGGACTTTTGTATACATATTTACTGAAAAGGCATACACCTTTTAGACTGTTGCCCTGAGAACCAGCAGTCAGTGAAGTCAGGAACACCCAGCCAGCTCTAGGGCTGCCCAAGAGGAGGTGAGGGGGCGAAAGGGACACAGAGCCCGGCAGGAAGCCTGCCCTGGCCCGGGAGCGGATACGGAGGGGCTCTGCTCCCCACCAGCTCTGCGGAACCGGCCTGATCCCAGTCCCCTTGCTCGGCACGCCTGGGTGGGAGGGTCGATGGCGTTGGTTAGACAGGGCTCTCTCCATTTGTCCATGAGCTGACTGTGAATGAGAAAAGTCATTCACACCAGGAGGCCGCCGGGGAGTGGGGAGGCCTGAGGCACCACCTAGGAGGTCTCTGACCATCACATTCAGTCAAACACAGCCGAGGACGGTGAGGCAGCAGGGACTCTGAGGAGCCCTTTCTCACCACTAGCCATCCTGCTCCTCCCCATGTGGATTCTGCTCGACTGCAATTTCACTCACTCCCCCCAAACCCCAGATACTTTGCACGCTTAGACCCAGGCTCACATGTCAATGTCTCCTTCTGGGGGGAGGGGAAGGATGTCCTCTCCTCCTCCCTCACCCGCCACCACCTTTATCCATCTGTTCTGTGGTTGGTGGGAGGGTGAAATAACGCATCCACTTTGGAAAGTAGTCAGGCAGCTCCTGAAAAGGTTAACCAAAGAGTCACCGCATGCCCAGCGAGCCCACTTGCAGGCATGCACCCAAGAGAAATAAAAGCATTATGTCCACACAAAAACTTGCACGTGAATGTTCACGGCTGTATTATCCGTAATAGCCCCAAAGTGAAAATAGCCTAAATGTCCGTCAGTGGATGAGTGGATAAACACAATGTGGTCTATCCATACGACGGAATATGATTTGACAACAAAAAGGAATGAAGCACTGCTTCATGCTACAACATGGGTGAACTTGGAAAACGTGATACTAAGTGAAACAGGCTAGTCACAAGAGACCGCATATTGTATGACTTTATTTATATGAAATGTCCTAAATAGTCAAATCTATAAACATTGTGAATGTATGAAAAACCACTGAATTGTACACTTGAATAGGTGAATTTTTTGGTGTGTGTGTTATACATCAATGAAGCTGTTATTAAACAAACAAAAAAGATGAAAGAGAAAAGAAAGAAAGAAAGAGAAACAAAAGGGAAGAAAGCAAGCAATTTACTTTCTGTCCTTGGTAGGCCCTGGGGTCTGGCTCATTCAGGAACCCAGTCTACCAGCAGTTTTTCGAGTCCCCTGAGTGCCTTCTCAGCATCATGCCTTTATTCATCCTTCTCTCCTTCCTGGAATGTTCTTCCCACTCCTGTCTGCTTGGCAGACCTCCTATTCCACCATCAGGGCCCCGCTCCCCCACGCCCACTCTTCTCCGTGGTTTGCCCAGGTCGGTCTGGCAGGCTGCCTTACTCCCTTCTCTGTGCCCAACGACCGTGCTCTTTTTAGACGTGTCACGTGGTAGCATGATCTGTCTTCCTGATGGCCCTGATGGCCCTCCTGGAGATACTGTCCCATCTATCTGTGAGTACCTGGCAGCTGGCCCAGGGCCTGGCAGACAGCAGGGGCGAGGTGAATGTGTGCGGAGTAGACCTGCACATGCCCACACAAACACCTTCCGGAAACGCACGTCCCTGGGGAGAAGCCAAGGCAGAATTCACTGAATTTCTTTTCAGCCAATTTCCTCCTTCCTGCTAAATTTCGGGCAAGTGATCAGGTATACATGTTCCCACTGTGGTTCAAAAATCAACCACCCAAGTTTGAAATTCAGGAAACTGGAGACCTGGCTACTTAGGGCTGAGAAAGACTGGCAGATTCTGCTCGAAATTCAGAATGCCAAAACGTCAAAGACAATTACCTTGAAAACAGCAATTCACCTGGTGCTGCCGATAGATTTTGCCGTGTGTACAGTTAACAAAATTGATTTAATCGACTAATTTGCCAATTCTGGGAAAGCTTGGTCAGACAGTAAATAATTTCAAGGAAGATAAATAGTTGCTGCCTGGCGGCCAAATTAATTTGTTCACAATTTACGTGAAATCTCTGAAACTACTTGGGAGTATTGACGGAAAATCCGGATGCCTAACTGATCAATGCTGGTCTTTCTCAATGACAGCTTGTATATCTCAGGAATTTTGGTTGCAAAGCCTAGCAGGTCACGTGCGCTGCTTACACAAGAAGAAAAATTCATTTTAAAGGCATGAGGAGCCTCTGCGAACCCACAACCTGGAGGTCCTGAGTGTCAGAGTGAAACGGACCAGGCCCCAGCGCGCACGGGAGACCACACCCAAGAACTCTGGTTTCTCTGCTCCTTGGTTTCTTTGTCAGTCTTTCCTCTGCTGCAGAGGAGCCATCATCCTGCTCAAAACACTTCAAAATGGCGCCCCCAACACTCCCATGTAGACCTTGACTTCATTCAAGACAAGTGTCAGGCTGACATGGGAATTCTCACTTCCAAATTACATATACATTATATGTAATCTTGGTAAATTGCAGATTAAAATTGTCCTTGTTAATACCAGGAGTTCAGTACACTAATGGGTCCCCAGCATCTTCTCCCCACACAGAGATCTCTTTAGCCTGGCTTGGGTTAGCTTCCCAGGATCGTGGTGTATGAAGCTGGACGCTCCCAGTGGACCACACAGATGGGCAAAGTGGAGGAAGTTTGGTCCCAGCAGAGGAAGGGGCTGCTACGCAGATGAAAGAGTAGGGTCCTCCGCAACCTTGAAACCACCTCCCCACAATCACACTGGAATTGGCCTAAACTCTTTTCCACTCAGCTCTGTTTCCTTAAAAATGGCATTTGGAAGGGGAGGGTATAGTTCAAGCGGTAGAGTTTGTGCTTTGCATGCACGAGGTCCTGGGTTCAATCCCCAGTACCTCCATTAAAAAATAATTAAATAAATAAACCTAATTGCCTCACCCCCCAAAAACATAAATAAGTAAAAACTTTTTAAATGGCATTTTGTTTCCCTAGCAATTTATAAATCTCTACATTGGAACATGGATTATATTATAGGCAATATTTCTGTAAGTCGAGTTCCATAAAGACAGTTTGGAGGTGCAGGGCTCTCGCTAGTGGGGAGACACAGTAGGCAGGGCTCAGGGAATGGGGGAGGGATGTCAAGACCTCAGACCTCCTGACTACATTCAAAGTCAGCCTGCGCTCCCCGCCGTGGACTGATGCCGGAATCAGGAGGCAGGGGGGACGTCTCTTCAAGGCAGGAGGTGGAGATGGGAGGCGTCGGACTGCTCCCACGTGTGGTTGGGGCTGGTTCCCTGGAACCCTGGCTTAGGTGGCTATGAGACATAGACCCACACCCACAAGGGATCACAAACCTGTTTCCTGCTTGGCTGAGTCTGAGGGAGGTAAGATTTTGATACCAAGAGCTAGAGGTTGGGGGAGTGCTGGGCCAGGGGGCCCAGGGCCCTGGCCTTCAGCCTGACAGTCGTGGCGGGGGGTCTGGAGAGAAAGAGTGGACTGACAGGTCTTTACAGACTTTCAGGCCCTGAGGCCAGTGGGATTCAGAGATGGGCCCAGGTCTCAGCAGGGAGCTTGCGTTTGAATCAGGAAAGCTGGGTGAGCGCTCGCTTAGTCCCGGCCGAGGGGGCGGGCAGAGGCACCCCCGGGAGAGTAAGACGGAGCCTGGCCGCTTCCCGCTGGTAGAGCTGAGGCTCCTTTGCTCCGACCACGGCTCAGCGGGGGGCGGGGCTGAGACGGCAGTAACAGAGTAATTGGGGGAGGGGAGGGGCTGCCACTTGGCGTGGCAGGTAGCGCTCAGGTCCGGGGTCTGAAGACCTGGGCTCCCACGAGAGCTCTTTCCTCGGTAGCCATCGGTCTGAAGGAATTACTCACCTCCGCGCCTGCTTCCTCACCTTCAAAAGAGGAAGAATGGCAAGCACCTGTGAGACGTGTGTAAGGCCACTCAGCACTCGGCACGTGATACGTGCTTGATCAACACGGACGCCCTGCCCTCTGGCTTCTTGGTGATGCCAAACAAAGGATCCATCTCCCTGTCGCCTAAAAGGGGATAACAACTTCACAGGGACATTAGCAGGTACTAGGGTCATAAGACACGTTAGGGTACGGGAGCTGTGACTGGTAGTGACTGACCACCGTTCCTCTTGTCTGCCTTTCCCCATCTCCCTTAGGTGAGGTTGTGACTGGGTCCGGCTCACGGGATGTGGGCACAAGTTGTGTGAGCCACCTCCAAGCCCAACATTAAGAGCATCCCTCCAGATTCTCCAGCTGTCTCTCTTCTCCTGCCACAATGACCTTGGAAGCCACAGAAGTAAGTAAGCGGGCTGCCCAGTCTGCGTTGTGAGAAGCCAACCTTTATGGAGGGCTTATTTGTTCTTGCAGCATAGCTGAGACTCTCCTGACAAATTCAGGTACTGCAAAACTCCACAAGTTTATCTACCCCTACTGCCATTCCAACTCCCTTTCCCCAAAAGAAGACATTACTTACAATAAAATGAAGACTTAAAACCCTTCATAAACATAACCTTGTAGGGCTGATGGCCAGTATCAAAAGGAGCAGTCTTCCTTGTACATTGACTTGGCATTCAGACGATGCTGAAGTGGCTCCTTGGTTACAGAGAACTATTTGAGTAAGTGTGGCTTATACAGATGGGCAGCATCCCAACTTCCAGTGGATATATTTTCTATGCTTTAATGTTCTAGGCTAGAGAACTATTTCATACTAATCTTTGTATTATAAAATTAATACCTGCTTATGGTAAAAAAAAAATTCAGAGCATGGATGGGCATATCCTGAAAAGCAGAAGTTGCTTTCCTCTCCTAAACACAGTCCACCCCTGAGACAGCTTTTCTTATAGATTTTCTCTTTCAGTATAAGCTGTTTAAAAAATCACAGTTGGAATTATCCTAAGTACATTCTTCAACAAGTTGCCTTTTAAATTTGAAAATGGGATTTGAATAGGATGTACCTTAATGACTACATAGTGTCCCATCATGTGAATATGCTATAATTTATTTAAGCATTTATATGGGTTTCAGAATTTCTTGTTGGCAAGTGATGCATCCATGCTTACGTTGTTGCCCATCTGTGGGAGTATCTCCGCAGGATACATTTCTGGGAGGAGAATTTCTGAGTTAAAGGGCATTTGCTTTAGAAGTGTCGAGAGATTTCGCCAAGTTGTGCTTCTAGAATGCGACACCAATTTACACTTTCAAGCAGGGTGCATCAGTGTGGTATGTGTGTCTTTTCCTGTGTACGTGTGTTCAGTCAATCAACTGGTCAGTCATTCAGTCAACAAAAGACTTGCTGAGTTGTCTTTTATGGTGCAGGTGGTCTGTAGGCACCATGTTAAGGGAAACAGGCAACCCTGGCTCTAATGGGGGTGACAGTGTCATGGGGAGATAGCTGGGAGCCATGAAAGCACAGAGGAGCTGGTAACATCTACTTTGGGGGTGTCAACTTATACAGCTTGTGAGAACGGCCATCTGGCACACAATATTTAAGCCTTTCAAAAGCTAACAATAAAACCTTTTTGTGGTCTGTTTTTACTCCTTTTTTTTTTTTTGCTTTCGTTCATGTTAATTTCCCCGTTCTTTATCACTAAGCACACTTTACCTTTCATTTTTCTATATTTCCTCCTTTATTCAAGAGCACCAACTATTAGTAATGTGTATTCCTTTTGCTGTAAGTCATTGTGCCTTTACCTTTATATAATGTTTAGACTTTGGCCTTTTTTTCCCTGAAAGATTTAAGCAGTTAAATTTTGGTAAAAAATACATAACATTAAATGTACCATCTTCACCATTTATGAGTGTTAAATATAGTCACGTTGTTGGAAACAGAGCCCAGAATTCTTTCATCTTCCCAAACCGAAACTCTGTACCCATTAGACAACCATACTCTGTCCCCTCCTTCCCCATCCCCGGGCAACCCCCATTTCTCTCTCTGTGTCTGTGAATTCGACTGCTTTAGGTACCTCATGCAGGCGAAATCACACAGTGTTTGTCTTCTGTGACTGGTTTATATGACTTACTATAATGTGCTCAAGGTCCATCCATGTTGTAGCATGCGATTGGATTTCCTTCCCTTTGAAGGCTGAATAATATTCCATTGTATCAAATATACCACTTTTTTAATTTTGAACATTGTTTAATTGGTTTATAATCATTTTACAATGTTGTGTCAAATTCCAGTGTAGAGCACAATTTTTCAGTCATACATGAACATACATATATTCATTGTCACATTTTTTTCTCTGTGAGCTACCACAAGATCTTGTGTACAAATATACCACATTTTTTAAGCTAGTCATTGTCAGTGGGCACTGGGTTGTTTATACCTTCTGGCTGTTGTGAATAACACTTTAATAGGGGTGCATAAATATCGCTTGGAGACCCTGCTTTCAGTTCTTCTGGGGATACTCCCAGATGGGGGATTGCTGGATCACAGAGTAATTCTATGTGGATTTTTTTTGGAAACACCAAACTTGTTTCCGCAGTGGCAGCATCATTTTACATTCCCACTGTCAGTGCACAAGGCTTCCGATCCCACCGCACCCTCACCATCTGCCCTTCTCCGTTTTTCTTTGATAGCAGCCATCCTAATGTGTGAGCTGGCAGCCCTGTAGTTTGATCTGCAATTCCCCCTGACGTGACGTTCGGCATCTTTTCAGCTGCTTCTTGGCCATTAGTATACTTTCTTCGGAGAAATGTCTATTTAGGACTTTTGCCCATTTTAAAATTGGTTTGTTTTTTGTTTTCCTTCTTTTTCAAGACAAGAACATGCAGAAACAAGAAGGGTAAATTTTGAAAGATTCTTTTGAAGCTTTTATTCTGAGATGACAGTCCTGGCCCCAGGCAACATTCTCAAACTCAGGAGCAGTCATTTCTTTGACTCCAAGTTCCCGGAGTTCAGCGCCCACGGAGCTGTTTTCAGGGCACTGGCCTCAGGCCAAAGGGGCACTCTGTTCCTCCGAGAACTTCATGGTGGTGCCCTCTGCACAGCCTCGTCCTGTTTGGGAGAGGACTCCTGACAAAGTGCTCCTGCGGTTCTGGGTCTCACGAGAGCCCCTCACAGCTGTGCTCCCAGCCGTCTGGCCTCATCTCCCTCTCTTCCTTGGAGTCCTCAAGAGTAGTTCGCAGAGGACTTGATCCCAAAGGGAATCCCTGATTCTCACCGTTCCCTGGCCTCTGGGGTGGGGAAGCTATGTGGGGATTTGGGATCGGACACCCCATTAGCTGTTTGAAAACTGTGTCTCCCGGGTGTCACCCAGAGCCACCGGGCTTCTCAGTTTTCACCTGTAACTCTTCTGTTATGACCTAACGCTGCAAAGGCACGTAGGTTTCCTGCATTGCTGGGAAGGAAATCTGACTGACCACCGGCACGCGAGGCCAGGAGAGGAAAGTGGAAACACGGCTCCTCCAAGGCGTCTTGCTGCCAAGCCCGAGGGGCCCCCGATGGCCCCTGCCCTGCATGTCTCCTCCCCATGTTCCCTTTTCTGCTCTTCTTTCCATCTGTCCCACCTCAGCGACGTTTGGTCCTTCATGTCTTGTGGGCCCTTGGAGGAGATTTCAGGTGCTCCTGATCCTGCAGACGGAAAAGTTTCCAAGGCAAACAGCTCTTTTCCATACAAATATTGCTCAACTGTCAGAACGTAGCTTCAAGTCAGTGACTTAGGCTGACAAGTTTTCTGCTGTATAAAAAGCGAAATCCAACCGAGTAAATCTGAAGATCTGATTGGCTTTAATAGGCGATTCATGAATCAGGCAGCCTCCCCTCCAGCCACCAGAAGGGCGCTCCCAGGGGTCGAAAATGGAAGGTTTATAGGAAGAAGGGTGGGGCCAGGGAGCTACCCACAAAGAAAAGAAAGGATTGTTCTTAGGCTGGGATGCCTCCTTTTTGGGGGAGAAGGGAACGCAAGGGTTTTATCACACAGGTAGCCTGTTCTTCCTGGGGGTGGCGGGGTGTGGACAGTAAAAAGGGGGGCCCACGCGACAGGTTACTTCTCTGGCGCTGACCTGAAAATTCCAGAGTGACTGATGATGGTCACATTTCTGGTGGTCTTCAAATCCACTCTGTTGGGTTCTTTTCTTTTTCTTTTTTTTTTTTTTAAATCACTGGGATAGGTTAGGTGTTGAATCTAGGTTTGATATCACGGGCTTTAGCACAAGCGATGCCTGTAGCTTTTCTCTCTAATACCAGATAGGAGGGTTGGGAGGCAAGAAGTCATAGGGACTCCCACGTGAGATTTCATTTGAAGGAGGGGCTCCACTGGTTTGCATAAGGAAGGAAGGAAGGGAGGGAGGGAGGAAGAGAGAGAGGGGAAGAAAGGGAAGGAAGAAAGGAAGGCCAGACACAGTGAAAAGTGGGGCTTGGAAGCCGTCCCTTGTGGTCAGTATAGGGTTCCTGCAGGGAGAGTGGTGACTCAGGACCCCTTGTCCACTGCATCTGGGGACACTACCGTTTCCTTCTGGAGGCTGGGCTGGAGTATTTGTGCAAGGTCTCAAGTCTCTCATCCAGGCTTTTCCTTCTTGGGAGTGATGACCTCTCATGTTTAGGAGTCCAACGTTGGTTTCTGCCCAGTTTCAACATAAACACACAGTTGTGTTTAGGGTCCAGGGAAGACGCACCGGCTGCCCCAGCTCTGCCCCTCGGAGAATAATGAGTCACCAGCTCATCCTGTTATTGGTCCCATGAACCCTGTCATCTGCAGGACTGTGGCTCCATCTCACGCTGCCATGACTTGCAGAAAAGGCAGCAAACCCCACAGGGTTTGGGCAAGACTGTGTGTGATTTTGTGTCCAAACTCCAGCCTCTCGAACATGAGGGCAGGTAGAGGAGGCCTTTCCGCAGTCCCTTCAGCTAAGGAATTCTGCATATTACTTTAACATTGTTAGAGTTATTTTTAGAGTTTTCTGGAGCAAATTTTTTTTTAGAGTTTTAGACTACATTTTTAGAGTTTTATAAGAAATTTTAGTTTAGCAGTAAACATCTGGTTATTAAGAATTATAAGATAATTTGGGGGTGGGTAAGGGGTGAGAACTGGAAAATATTTCTTTTGGGGGTTAATATTTATCTATATTCTCTCCTACCTGAAATTTTTATGATAAACGTATACAGAATATTTCTTTTTTAATACGAAACCACAGGTGAATAAAGTCTCAAACATGATGCAGGCATCAGGAGGACTATTTGCAGCTAGAGAAGGAATCTGCAGTTTCAGGGCTGTAATGCAGGTTGGGAGCAGTGAAATTGAATTTCTTAAGTCATGGAGCTGGTCACCCATCCTGGCTGGGCTGCAGGCAGGCTGCAGAGTAAATAAAGTTTCCTCTAGGCTGTTCTCAGAATAACACATTATATTTAAACTGTGCTTTCGAGATGCGCAGGACTTAACATACTTCAGATGAGCCGTATGACTCCGGGAGGTACAGATTATGCTTCTCATTTTCCAGCTGAGGAAACCGATGTCCAGGGATATTAAGTGACTTGCTTACCCCAAGGTGAATGAGTACCAGCGCCAGGAGCTGAGATAAAAGTCCTGTTCATTTTCTTCCACGCAAGGGACCGACAAACCCCTCCATGTGCTTTGGATATTAGACTCCGTACTAGAGGCTTTGTCTGAACGTTCCGAGCCTCAGGCCCTCTGCCCCCATTGGCTTCTGCTGTTCCCTTGGGTCCCCGCAGGGCGGTGGACTCCGGGCTCACTGCACCCTCAGACCGCAGTTTACAGCTGACGGCATTTCCTCCTCCCGAGGGCACCTGTATGGAGGAGAGTTTCAGCTAGAGCTAATGGCACACTACCGCGTACTTCCATTTTTCTAAGGGGGTAGATCTTACGCTAAGTAGCCTTAACACTAATAATAATAGCAGACAAGGTGGGAGGAAGCTTTGGGAGGTGGTGGATATGTTTATGGCCTTGATGGTGGGGATGCTTTCACAGGCGGAGACTAGGCCCCCAAATCATCGACACATGAAGTGTGTAAAGCTTTCATATGTGAGCCATATCTCAAAAAGTGCTTTAAAAATGAAAAAAAATATTTTTAAAAAGATCGCAAGGAAAAGAACCTCCGGAAGGTAACATTCCGGGCCTGAGACGGGGTGAGTGTCACCTGCAGGGACAGAACTCCAGACCTCTGGTTTTTCTTCAGTCACACTGCATGTCATACTATGTTTTATCGCAGACATTCACTCATCCAGTTAGTATGTATTTATTGAGGGCTGACCGTGTGTTGATACTCATCCAAGATTCCAATCCAGCTTTTAATTTTTTAATTGAATAGAAGCACGCTTCAAGAGCAGGTGCGTGGGGTGGGTATTCCATGGTGCCGCTTACATTCTGGTAATGTCTTGATGTCCTCGAGGCTGTGTTGCCTTCACATAGGCTGAGTGGGGTGACCAGCTGTCCCAGTGGGCCCGGTAGTGACGGGTTCCCAGGACTCAGGACTTTGGGTACTGCAGCTGAAGTCCCAGGCTGAAGGGGATGGTTGGGCACCATGCGACGCAAACGAGTATCAGACCGAGAGGTCGCCTCTCTTCTTAGACCCTGTTTTCAGAGTGTAGATTCTTTCTGAGAGTGAGTTGACTTTAAATTGGTCGAGTTGCTCTTTATCCCGGGAGTATTTCTGTGTATGAGACACGTTCTCAGATAAACAACCAGCTGACCAAAAATGGACTCAAGGTTACCTGCATGTGAAAACTTCAGGCGGCAATTTAAAACAGACACTCCCTTCTAAACAGTTACAGATTGTGCTGGGTTGAATGGTGTCCCTCCTACCCCTCAAGTTAAGGTCCACTGGGACCTGTGAATGTGACCTGATTTGGAAATAGGGTCCTGAAGATGTAATCAAGCTGAAACAAAGTTATACTGGGTTAGGGTGGATCCTAAATCCACTGTGACTCTTGTCCCTATAAAAAGAGGGAAGTCTGGACGCAGACGGGAGACAAAGCCACGTGAAGACCGGGGTGGGAGTGACATGTCTACAGGCTGAGGAACGCCGGCCACCACCAGGCACTAGAAGACGCATGGAAGGGGTCCTCCCAGGAGCCTTCGGAGAGAGCGTGGCCCTGCTGATGCTTCGAGCTTGGGCTTCCATCCTCTCGAGCTGTGAGCGAGCACGTTTCTGTTGTTTAAGTCACTCGTTTTTGGTAATTTGTTACAGCAGCTACAGGGAACTAATATATAAACTGCCTTTTTTTCCTTTTTGATGAAAAATTGCTACGTGCGTAATTTGAAGCTGGACTTGTAGCTATTCCTAATGAGAAAATGTCCCTTGACCTTTTCTGAGGCCGGTACATTCTTCCAGTGCACTTTCTGTTGTAGTACTCGGTGCAGTATACACCCCCGCCCTTGCGAATGCTCTCGGTGGCTGCAGCCCGCGTTTCTGAGGTGTCACCGTTTGTCTCTTCTTCTTAATCTTGGTGTCTTCAACGCCAAGCAGAGTCGGATTATTTGCTTGTATTTTTAGCAAGATCCATGCTTTGTGAACACATTACTCTCACATGTCTGGGTGACAGGTTTGACCCAAGAATTCATTCTTAATAACATTTCTTGAATGAACGAATGAACAACTACAGGAATGTAGCCTTTTTCTTTCTTGTGAGAAACCGATAATTTACGCATCATTTCAGCCGTGTCTATAACCGTGTGAGGTAAGTGCCCTTCGTGCTGACTTACTTCAGACGTGGGCAATGGCAGTTAGGAGGCTACGTTTTTCTAAACACAGAGGCCAGACCCCAGCGCGTTGTACTAAACGCCCCAGCACCGGTTCAAGAGACGTTCTGCCAGCTCAGACCTCTCACAGCGAGAAGAGAACAGCTCTGGGCTGTTTGGGGAGGCCTGTGAGGTCAACATGACTTATTTTTCTTTTCAACTTTAATGGAATGAGGGTTAGACCCTCATTCAGGATTAAAAAAAAAAACTCACAAGAACTTTTTAATTACATGTTTTGATTGCTGTAGTCTCTCTCTCTGTTTTTTTAAATCTTTTTTATCTTTTTCTTTTTTTAATTGACCTGTAGTTGATTTACAATGTTGTGTTAATTTTAGGTGTACAGCAAAGTAATTCAGTTATACATACATTATATATTCAGATTCTTTTCTATTATGGGTTATTATAAGTTATTGAATATAGTTCCCTGTGCTCTACAGTAGGTCCTTTTTGTTTATCTATTTTATATACAGTAATGCGTATTTGTTAACCCTAAACTCCTAATTTATCCCCCATCCCTCACTTTCCCCTTTGAACAGCAAGTTTGTTTTCTATGTCTGTGAGTCTATTTCTGTTTGTAAATAAGTTCACTGGACCCATTTTTAAACATTCCACATGTAAGTGATATCATGTGATACAAACCTCAATCAGGTTAAAAAAGCAGCTTTGCTGTTTTCAGGTACAGAAGATTCCGGCTCATCTTCTCGGGGTGATGGCTTCTGAGTGACCACATCATCTCGGTCCTTTACGCTAACCTCATTTCAGGCTCCACACCTGACCTTACAGCACAGCTCACTGGACTGGGCTGACGTCCTCCACTTCTTCCCACGTGGTCTATGCTTCCCTCGGTGTCATTCTAACCTGTTCTCAGGGAACACAAGTTCTAATGCGTAGAAAGTTGAAATTCAAGATAAAGAGAACATTTATCGCCTAAGAAAGAGAGGAAAACAACCACAAAGGAACCTAGGATTCAGGCATTCTGGTAGCAAGTAACTTTCTTAAAAATAAAGGGAAGTCATTTTCTGTTTTTGGCACTGAAAACCAGTTTGGCTACTTATTGTCCATGAAAGTAACTTAAACTTCATTGAAAAACAGCAAGAACAACAACAGCAGACCAGCCTTGTTTAATAATGCTTGCTGGACACTTCCTTGGCAGGGGTGGGGGCTGGGGGGCGCTAGGACTTTCTGCTTTCATATCTGTATATTGCTTGAGTTTCCTAAAGCAAGCTTGTATTACTTTTGTGATCAGAAAAAGCAATAAAGGGTAATTATTTCCTTGAGGGTAAAAATGTTGGGAAGGAATGAGGTCTTTTAGAAAACAATTTCTGAAAAGCTTTATGAAATTTCAGGTAAGATTCTATTTCTAGGGAGTTGCTGGGGAGCGTCAGGTTCCTAATGGAAATCTATTGAGCAGTGATGGATGGTTGAAAGAAAGTGCCATAGTCTTTTAACGGTGAGGAGGGAAGCCCCATAAAAATACCGGTAGGACCCTTAGGCAGGGCTGCTGCTCTCCTCCCAGCACCGTCGGGTTCCCTGGCCCAGAGGCTTTATCTCACTTTTTGCCTCTTAAGTGGCTAACTTACACCTAGAATTCTATTGGTTCCCTAATTGGTTATTTCCTTCACTCCTGATTGGTTATTACTCTCACTCCTGATTGGTTATTATTCTCATTTCTGATTGGTCCACTTCCCTAACTTCTGATTGGTCCATTTGTAGTACTTCATTTGCATGGAACTCACTCCTGATTGGTCTATTTCTACAAAGCTTGTTCCTGGTTGGTCAACTTCTGTTATACTTTATTTGCATATGATGTTGCAAAGTGTAAAACTGGCAGCCTATAAAAGGCCTGTGTAAACCTATAGATGGGGTCTAAAGCTTGTAGTGTTAACTGCTTTGGGCCTGGTGGTGTAATAAACCTCAGTTTTCCATCTCTCCAAGTGCTGTTTGGTATCGAACCTGGATCCAGGTTGCTGTGACAACTGACCTGTAACACCGGGCTGTAACACATTTTTCTGCAACAATGGGTAGGAGAACGTTCTTTCTTTGTTAGCAGAAGGGATCTAGGCCAAGTTAATGGTTACCACACCAGGGGAGAATGTCTACTCTGCCTTTTGGAAAGCCGATGAGAGGGGTTAGCACCATTGGAGGTGGGAAATAAACCAGGAGCCATATGGGAACACTTGACAGTTCTTGGTGTGATGCAGACACTCATGTGTGGGTAAGTCTCACCACCAGAATGGAAAGTTGTTGGGGATGACTTTAGATAAAATGTGGCAAAGGAGAACAGTTACAGAAATGAACTGAAATACTCATACGCAGCAAACATTAGCTTTTGGTCATTAATCGGTTCTCTTGTCACAAAGCCAGATTTAGCATTGGAGCATGGAGTTCAAGAAAGGACTGACTGTTGTGACTTACACAGATAGAATGTAGTTGGTGTCTACATACTAGAGTTGGAATTATTTATGACAGTTTAGAAATACTGATCAACAGACCAAAATAAAATTAGACATTTTTATAATTGTAATCATTATGGGAGAGGAAGAAAAGGAGTGGACTGTTCGGAGTTTGGGGAAATTTTTCGCCATTACTTCTGAGGCTCGGGAACTGAGATAGTGACCACTACCTGGGTCAAAGCCCACCCATTACTCCAAAAGCCCATTTTATGGGAGGGCTTGGCTTGCCTGACCTGGGTACCCATCAAGTGTCTGAGGACAGGAAATTGTATTGGGGAGGGGGTGATTCTCTGAGACTCACAGGATGTGGTGATCAAGGACTTACACTCCATGCATAAATGGGGAGAGGCAGCACTGAAATCAGGACAGTGGTATCAAGGGTGTAGAAGTTCAGCATGAGATCAGGGTCATAACCAGCAAAGAAAGTCAGGCTGGGTGCCATGATCATCTTAAGATGCCTACAGCTCTCCTTTTTTGGCTGGTGTCTACAACCCATTGAGATGAGCAGATTTAATGGAAAAATACAAGGAAGATATATTTCCAGTGGTTCTTAATCTGGACTCTTAGACTGGCTTCATGGAAAGTCACCATGGGAACCTCCTAAAACTGTCTGCAATATTTTGTCTGTGTATCCACCTTATTTTTTTCCTGTTATGCTCTGGACTCCACCTCTTGTCTCCTACTCTGTGAGATCTCATACGTGCCAAGACCTCTGGATGTCTCCAAAGCTGATGGTTCTTTGTGTGTCAAGAAAGGAACTGAGTTTCAGTCAAAAAATGGGCAGAACACCTAAATAGACATTTCTCCAAAGAAGACAGAGATGGCCAACAGGCATATGAAAAGATGCTCAACATCACTGATTATTGGAGAAATGCAAATCAAAACTACAATGAGGTATCACCTCACAGAATGACCATCATCAAAAATTCCACAAATAGTAAATGGTGGGGAGGGTGTGGAGAAAAGGGAACCCTCCTGCACTCTGGCGAAAATATAAAATTGCTGGAGCCACTACAGAGAATAGTATGGAGGTTCCTTAAAAAACTAAAAATAGACTTACCATACGATCCAGCAATCCCACTCCTGGGCATATATTCAGAGAAAACTATAATCCGAAAAGATGCATGCACCCCAAGTGTTCATAGCAGCACTATTTACAATAACCAAGACACGGAAGCACCTACATGTCCACTGACAGACGACTGGAGAAAGAAGTTGTGGTATATATTTACAATGGGCTATTAGCCCTAAAAAGTAATGCCACTTGCAGCAACATGGATGGACCTAGAGATTATCATACTAAGTGAAGTAAGTTAGAGAGAGAGGCCTGTGATAGTGGGAGACCCTGATTGCTGCTGGCCACCGTATTTCTGGCCACGTGGGGAAAGGAGCCTAGAGTGAGGGGAACGAGGCTGAGGGCAGAGGAGGCTGAGATGCGAGAAGAATGGGAAAGACAGGCGGCATCTGAGTCCTGTTTCGGTGGTTTCAGCCGTGCCCCCACTTTTCCATGCTTGTGTAGGCCAATCCCTCCTGCCGTGACATCAACTGTCACTCTTCCAGTATTTCTCCTTTCTGCCTAAGATAGTAAGTTTTTGTAGCTAGCAAGTAAAATAATCTTCAGTAATACCATTTATGGGTAGAGATAAAGACTCAGGACATAACAAAGACCTGTAATTAATAAGTAAGGTGTCTGACAAAGGGAGGAAAAAAATTGCAATGGAAAAATTAAGACATTTTGTGTGTGAAAAACAAAAGAATAAGTAAGATATGAAGGATCCAAGCAGAGATGGGGCCAAAATGGGAAAGGGAGTGCTTGCCTCCCGAGGTCTTCAAGCAGAGGCTGATGAAGACGCCATCTGTCCCTCTGGCCAAGTTGGACTGTGATGTATCAGGTCACTTTGTTGCAGAAAAATGTGTTATAGCTCGGTGTTACAGCTCAGTTGTGACAGCAACCTGGATCCAGGCAAGAGACCAAGCAGCACTTGGAGAGTTGGAGAACTCAGGTTTATTATGCCAGCGGGCCCAGAGGAGTTAACACTCCGAGCTCTGGACCCCATCTGTAGGTTTACACGGGCCTTTATAGGCTGCCAGTTTAGACTTTGCAATGTCATGTGCAGGTAAAGAATAACAAAAGTTGACCAACTAGGAACAAGCTTTGTAGAAATAGACCAATTAGGAGGGAAAGAAAGAACCAATCAGGAGTGAGGGAAATGGAGCAATCAGAACTGAGCTCAGGGAACCAATAGAATTTTAGGGGTAAGTAAGCTGTTTCAGAGGCAAAAAGTGAGATAGAGCCTGTGGGCCAGGGAACTGGATGGTGCTGGCAGGAGAGTAGTGGCCCTGCTTGGGGGTCCTGCGGGTCTTTTTATGGTTTTTCCCACCCCAATTTATATGTCTGAGAGTCTGACAAAGATACTCCAATTACGTAGTGTTCTGTGACTCCCTCTATCTGCAGCTTTCACCCTCTGGTTTTTAGTTTATGCAGACAGATTTCAAAACTAGATAAAAATCACAAACCAGAGGGGAAGAAACAATATTAGCTGTCAGTGACCTACTGGATGGTCTTTAATGTGACTTCAGGACGTCCTTATTCTGGGACTTGTCCCCCAGATCGAGAAAAATTTTGTAGGATGAAGATGTTCTGTGTGGGACTCACGTGACAGTACATCCCAGGTGCTGTGGTATCTCAATGGCCATCTTCCGAATCACACCTGGAGAGGAGAGAGTTAAGTTAAAGCCCCAAATGAGAGAAATGAAGTAATTCATTGAACGGAGGGGTGGGAGGAGTGCTGGGTGTAGGTGAGCTTAGGGGAGGCTTAAATAGAGTTTTAATTATAGGGGCGTAAGGGAGGTGCAGGTGGCTGGCCACCACAGGGACGAGTGGACTCAGGTGTTTTACCCCCAGCCTGAGGCAGGTGGGTTGAGATGGGGCAGGAGGGACTCCAATCTAGGTTCTCCATTCACATGGCCCTCTAGCTAGTAGAGTTCATTGGCCAAGAGCATGGAAGTCTTCAACACCTCCTTAAGTGGCTTCGGGTTCTTCTGCAGAAAATGGACTTTCCTTAATCACTGGCTCATGTCTGACCTCACAAGGGTGCTTGGTGGTGAGAAGGTGTTGGGAGTGGCGGTTGGATTGGTGAGGGAGGCAGAGTTAAAGGTGACAGTGTGACATGACAAGGTGGGATGAAGAGCTGGCTGAGGGACAGGACAGCAAACATTATGGCTGAAAACAGTTTGCCTAAAAGCAGATGGCAGAGAACAAATTGGTCAACACGACCATTTGGTTGAGACGACAGTTGTGTCAATTGTAAACCCACAGTTGTTTCAATATTGGTAGTTTTTGGGCACCACACAGATGGCTTTGCAACCATTTTTTTGGTCAATTTTCCCCCAGATTTCTTTCCTCATTCTATTTACTTAAAAATTTGAATTCATTTCCAGCACATTTTCCTCGGAACACAGGTGACCTAGACCTTTTGCTCCAAGGAGTGGTAGCATCTGAAATCGGGGGGACATGGTCAAATTCGAGAGTTAGGACTAGAGCTGGAGTTGAAGAGCTTGTGAAAGAGGATGGGGTCAGGATGTTGGGACGGGGCTGGATGGGGAGGGGGCTGTCAGAACCTAAAACTAGCAACCAAGAGGACACTCAGAGCATAGGCCATCATGGGCTTGGGTCCAAAGGTTAAATGGTCAAGGTGCAGTATTTCCAAAATCATGACTGTTGGAGGCCACAAATTCCTTCCCATAGGGAGCATCCCTGAGTAGTAAGATGGTGGAGAGAGCGCTTGACTATATCCAAATCCCGGGCCGTCTGCAGGCTCCCAGCAGGTGAGAACTCTCTTTCCACTCTTTGGGTATAAGTCAGGGGCTGATGGGAGACCTTGAAACCAAAAGAAATCTACCAGCAGAAATGTCATGCGAAAAGGAAGAGCCGGCCGTGGCTATGCCACTCACAATAACGTCCTCTCCTGCAGGAGGCACATCCATCCTCCGGCTCAGCTAACAACTTGCAAGACCTTCCACTCTGGATGTCATCGACTACCGCTTCCGGCGAAGCAATCTGAGAGCCTGTCGGCACACGCGGAGATGGCCCTTCTGCAGATGGTTTATAGCCTTTTGATTTTATTTAATATGATTCTATGAATGCTAAGTAAACTCATTCATCACACCTTCACTGGGTTGTGGGATCCACGCAAACACATCACAGAGTCTCTGCAAGTCATTCTACGGCAAACACCTTCTCATTGAAAACCCGAGGACCAGAGCTTGTACTGCGGTTGAGTGTCATAGCAGAGTGTTTTTAATTAAAAAAGTAATGCACGCACATGTTCCAAATGTAGACAGAATGGAAGGATGGCTAATGAAAATAAAATTCTTCATCCTGCTCCTGGAGCTCAGTCCTCGTTCCCGGAACTCCTGTTATTTCCAAGGGGTTATGCTTACGCTGTTGCCCTCCAGAAATTTCCATGCATGTATACAGTTTTGAATTAGCAACCAGCATTTTTCAATTGGTTATTATGATTTTTCTCCAATAACTCTGTCCTGGTAACTGGCCGTGGCACCAGGGCAGGGGTGAAGATGTCACTGCTGCAGTAAGGAAGGAGCCGTCCCAGGGGCACGAGTCCAGGAGACGCTGCTTAGCCAGGGTGGCAGCTCTGAGCTGAGGGCCAGAGGGCTAACAACGGAGATTGTCAGCAAACAGTGGAAAGCTGGCTTCCGTCACACTCTCCAAATGCACCACTGTATTGTTATTGGTTGCCGATGGCTGTCTCTTTCTGTTCAGAGGTATTACTAGACTGTCCCCTAGACTGAAATAATGTCATGCTGGCAACAGTCAGGTTCCCCTGCCATCTCTGGGACACGAGCAGAGTGTTTTCATCTCATTTCATTTCCCTTGCGAGGCACGGGAGGAAATACTAATACGGCCCTCACCCTTTGCAAAACCCTTCCTCGGATGCATGTTGGAAACTGTCTGTCTTGGCAGTGAATTTATAGCTTGTGAGGAGAGGAGGCTGCCGTTAGAGTACAGTGAACGTCACGAAGCTTCACTATTTTTATGACAGCTGTCCAAGGAAAGATGAAAATCCTGAGGAAGTCTGACAGTCGTTCCCCCGCTGCCCATCAGAGAAATCAGGCCAGACCACCCACTAGAACGTGCTCTGATCTGTTGATTTTCCTCTTAACTCATGGAAGTCGGCTTTGAGTTACACATACACAGGGAAATCCAGGAGATCTGTTTATTCTTAGGGGTCCCTGGAAAGCCGCGTCTTCACAGCAGTTCATGCATTTACAGAAAACAAACATATGGCTTGGTGGTGTGTTGAATATAAATGATATGCATGTTTCTATTTTGATGTCTCTATCTCAAACCATAGATTATTCAAGTTGAAAGAGATGGTAGAGGTCATCCTTAAAGTAGTAGATTTCAGCTACACGGTTCATTTGAGGGTGAGAAAAACAAAAGCCTGCAGAAAGCCCGAGGAAGCCAAGCCATTTGGCGACAGAGCCAGGCTGGAAAGCAGGCAGGCTGCTTATCCTCGGTTCCCCACCCCCACCCTAGCAGGACCCAGTCTCTGCTTTTCTCTGTCTTCTCTGTGCCCCTGGAGACTAACCCCCCAGAGCAGCATCTCCTGAGCTCCCTTCCAGGCTGGCTTCTGTTTGCATTTGGCCATCGGGAGGCATTGGCACTAGATGAGAGGGCTGGGGGAAGACAGAGAGCCTGGGGGTGTTCCTCCTGCCTGCTCCCTGTTCTGACATCCTGTCTCTGGTGCAGCTGTGCGTCTTTACAATGGCTGCTCCCTTCTCTCCAGTTCCAGCTCTCATCTGTGCTCAGTCATCCCGTTGGTCCTAGGGATGGCGACACTGCCCTCTGTGGCCAGCCTTTGGATTCCCCACCATCTCCTGTGTGGTCCCTGAGCCCTGCCCATGCCTCTGGGCAAGGCAAGGAGTCCTCTCACTAGAGTTTTCCATCCGAACTGTTCTTCCTGCCGTGTCCCTGATGGATACACCAGGCGTCCTGAATCCCCGTCCAGGCTTTTCTTGCTTCCCCGTGTTGACGTGTGTGGGCATCTATGCAATAAACCCCCATCACAGTGCTTGGCACACAGAAGTTGGCCAACACTTGCAGAGTGAATTAATGGACGCGCACACACTAACTGCAGCCTGCAAAAAACATGACAAATTCTGAAACGGAATGTTGCCTAATATTTGAGCAAAATGTATTCATGTTGAAGCTTTCCTAAAATTAGTGAGCAAAAGTGCTGAGGCCCACGTGCTCTCAGGAGCGACAAAGACTGTCTGAGGGAAGCACCACAACCTAGCAGAGACGCAGCCTCCCTGGGGCTCCGTGCTAGCGAAGCGCGGCCGGCAGGTGACTTGCACACACGGAGCAAACGAGAGCTTGTCTGCCTGACGTAGAAAACAAACTTACAGTTCCCAAAGGAGAAAGCGGGGGAATTGGGGATTTGCAGATACAAATGACTGTATATAAAATAGATAAACAACAAGGTCCTCCTGTAACGCACAGAGAACTATATTCAACACCTTGTAATAACCTATAATGAAGAAGAATATGAAAAACAACATATGTGTGTATATATATATATAACTGAATTACTTTGCAGTACACCAGAAACTAACACAACATTGTAAATCAACTATATTTCAATAAAAAATTTAATAAAATAAATAGAAATTGCCTATCTGAGCAGGGCTGAACATAAGCCACAGCGGGAGATAGTCTGTGAAGGTTTAGAAATTTCTCATATCACATCCTTATTTTAGCAGAGAGATCTGGGGTGGAGAGGAGTGGAATGAAGGTGGGAGGCTGAACACTGGTCCCTAAAGTCCTCAATCCCCTGCACCTGTGACTGTGTCACCCCACGTGGCAAAAGGGACTCTGCAGGTTAGATTATATGAAGGATCTGGCCACAGGAGCATCACCCTGGATTGTCTGAGTGGACTCAGTGAACAGATGCTCAACACCATTAGCCATTAAGGAAACGCAGATCAAAAGACCATGAGATACGCCTCATACCCCCTAGGATGGCTGGAACCAAAAAGACAGCTGTAACACGTGTGGATGAGAATGTGGGAAAACTGGAACCATCATACATTGCTGATGGGAATGTAAAATGGTGCAGCCGTGGTGGAAAACAGTTAAATGTTTTTCTGAAAATGCTAAACATAGAATTACAATATAATTCCACCCTTAGGTATATTTCCAGGAGAAATAAAAGCATATATCCACACAAAAATGTGTATACATGAATGTTCGTAATAGCCAATAAGGGAAGACAACCCAAATGTCCATCGCCTGGTGAATGGATAAACAAAATGTGGTATATCCATGCAATAAGAATGCTATTCTGCAAGAAATGGATCACTAACGCATACAGCGACACAAATGAACCTTGAAAACATTCTAAGTGAAAGAAGCCTGTCGCTAAAGACCACGAGTGTATGATTCCACTTGTATGAAATGTCCCAAAGAGGAAAATCTGTTCAGATAGAAAGAGATCAGTAGTTGCTCAGAGCTGGAGCATTTGGAGCGGTGGGGAGTGGGGAGTGACTGCCTGCAGGTGGGTGTGTGGCTTCTTCGGGGGACAGTGGAAATGTTAAAATGGACGGTGGTGATAGCGGCTCCACTGTGTGAAGATCCCGAAAATCACTGAATTGTACACCTTAACTGGGTGAGCTGTACAGCATGTGGTTTAACTGAGTTGTTTAAAAAGACCACCACCTAGTTAATAAAAATATGTAACAATGAAAGAAGACACATCTGTAATGCCTAAAACTGAAAAGGGAAAAAATATTTAGAATAAATAAGGAAATACTGCAAATCAACAAGAAGAGGATATGAATTGTCAACTTACAGGAAACGCAGAGTAACCATCATGTGAAGAGATACTTTGACTCTTTCATAAAAAAAGAAATGCAAGTGGAAACCTCAGGGAGATCTCCCTTTAAATCTGTTAGAAAATTAGAAAATTAGAAGCTGGCTATTGCTAGTGCTGGCAGGGATGTGGGATGTGGGAACCCCTCGTGCACTGGTCAGGGGTGTGTAGACAGATACATCATGGGGGAGCAATCTGGCAGAATTCAACCGATGAACGCTAGGTTCTTCATCAGTTACTGCTTCTGGGTACACACACACACCCACACACCCACCCACCCACCCCTTGGCTATGCCCTGATGGACAAGCAGGAGATTGTTGGCAAGGCATGCATGTGTGCATGTGTGTGCGTGTGCATGGTGGGGAGATGAAGCCAACCACAGCGCCTAACCCTGGAGGGTGGAGAGGTAGAATGCGGCAGACAGACACGGCATGCAGGTCTGTGCAGTACTTAAAAATGATGGAGGAGATGCTCACTTAGCAGCACGGATGCGTCTTAAACAGTGCAGCATGAACAACGTAAGCAGCAGCTATGCAAGGCAACGCTACTTGCAGGAGTCAAAAAGGCACACCCCAGGGAATGTGCACTATTTAAAGATATGTTAAAATAAAGGATGCATACCGACCCCCTGGTGTGGTTGACTTGATGGGGGTGGTTGAAATAGGGATGTAAAATGGGACAAAATAAATAAGCGAAGTGAGAGGAGGGAGATAATTTTTAAAATAAATGAGAAGTTCCTGTTCTCCCCACTGGCCAGAAAAAGCAACTCAGGAACTTGAACCCACCCTGCATAAACTCTAATTTTAATGAACTGAGGTGGTTCCTGGGCCAGAGCTTTGGAGCTTCTGTTCTGATTGGTTTGGGATGGGAACAAGGATTCTGCATGAGCAGACTCACTTTGTGATTCTGACAGAGGTGGCCCCCGGTCCACTTGGGAAACAGCCAGACAGACCTCACCCGCCGTGGCGCAGATCTTTCTCCTTGCCAGTTGCTGAGGTCTGGCCTCCTTTGGGCCTGCGGGGAGTCAGTCACTCCTGTCCTGCTGGGATCTGACACCTGCTCTGTGTAAATGTGACCTGGCCCCCACTCTGGCTTTGCCTAGTGGACATGACCTTGGCCCCTGACTGTTTCCCTCACTGGCTTTCGTGATGGCTGTCACCCCAGCTTTATGCCCATGGTTCCTGGGACCCCATCCCCAGGAGCCAAGCCCCGCTCTCTGGTCTTTGTTGCAGGTGAGAGCTTGTCACCTGGGCCTGGCGTGAGAGCTGCCGCGGGCCCAGCCAGCCTCCAGGAGCGCCTCTGTCCATGGCGGGCACCCGGCCACTGCGGTTTGCCTGGTGCAGGGTTGGGAGTGGGGACGGGCAGGTCGGGGCTCTTCCTTCCGGGTGGCACACGCCACCCTGGCCAAACAGCAGTGGCTGCCACGTGGTCATCCAGCCCCAGAGCCATTCCGAGGGCATAGGGAACTCAGAGCAGAGACGAACTGTCCCCTCTGAGAGCTGCCAGGCCAGATGACATGCCCCTAACAGTCACCCCTTTATTTTTGAGGAGCAGAGCTGCATAATGTAGGCCCCGGAATCCGGCCCCATCAGCCACAGAAACAGAGGCCTTTTCTTTGGCGGGCTGGTGACTTCATTATACATTCCAGGGCCGCGGGAAGCGGGCTCAGCCTCTCTTCCGCCGCTGGGCCTGGGACAATGGTTGGGAAAGCAGAGGAGGGGGCACGAGTGGGCTCTGGCCGAGACGAGGCAGGAAAGCGGGGTGGGAGCGGGTGAGCCGCACGTCCCGATCCCTGATCGCCACGCGGGTCACGCCTAGCCCCGGCCGTGCACAGAAGCCCCTGTGTGTGGGGCTCAGCTGGGCCGGGGGCCGCCTCCTTCCACACCTCCCCATGGAGGAGGAGGGGACAGAAAAGGGCAGGTAGGGAGAGTGAGGGCGGGGCGGCGGCCCGCGTGTCCGTCAGCCCTGGTTGTGCCCTGGTGGGGACAGGAGTCCCGACGCTCCTAGACACTCTTCCACCGTAACAGGAACCATGACACCCACCTCGCAGGATGGCTCTAGGGTTAGATGTTACAGTAATAGTCTGGACTCAACAGTCTTCCCAAACACTTTGCCGTGGGTCAGACAGAGGCTGGCATCGGGGACCACAAACCGCAGATCACACATCCAGGATTTGTGTCTCATTCTGACCACCGCAGTGGTGGACAGGCACCATTCGCCTATTTACAGGTGAGGAAACGGAAACCCAGTTATTTCCGGGAACAAGTTCGCAAAGCCGGGTTACCTGGCAGATCCTTTACCTCCAAGCTGAATGATGCGCGCCCTGTGTCCACAGTGTCCCTTCTCTGTTCTAGGTCCCAGCTGTTTCCCCAGCTGGAAATCCTGCCCCTTCCAGAGAACTCGATCTAGTCCCGGCGCCCACATGAAAGTGATTCCTTCTCAGCTCTGACTGCTGATGCCCCAGTGCTCAGCCTACTTGGCCTCCTCCACCCTCCCTCGCCCCAGGGCAGACGGTCACCTTACTTCCCAGCTCTGGCTCTTCTGTGTCACCCATCGCTCCTCTGATAGCCTGATTTGAAATGGTCCGAGTATCCTCTGCCATAGATGCAGCCTCAGCCAGCCCACGGTTGGCAGGCATCCAACCCCAGCCGTGGACTCCGACTGGCCACTGTGTTCTTGTGTATCCAGTGCCTTCAGAGGACAAATGGCAGCATTTCCTCACCCTGGGGGCCGCTCTTGGCACTTTTCTTGGCATGAGGCAGGAGGTGAGTCTCAGTACAGCAGTTCTGGACTGCAAGCCTTCTTATCTGGAATTGAACATGACACGTCTTGCAGAGATCCACTTGGTAGAGTTCCAGCCCTGCATCCTCAGGACTCGGGGCCCTTTCCTTTACTAACTGAACAGCTGAGTGCATGACGGTCACTGAGAAACCGTGACTTTCTTTGTGATATAAAAGTGAATCTACTTATTTCAAAATGAAGGTCAAAATCCAGAAAACCTTCTCACACCTGCAGTCCCTCAAAGCTCTGGGTGTACTCAGCACACACTAAGCAGCAGTTCTCAAACCAGTATCCAGCAGCATCGCCCTGGGAACTTTCTAAAAATTCAGATTCTTAGGTACCACCCTCAGCAGATGTGATTCAACAAGAATGTGATGGGGCTTAGCATCGTGTCTTTGGCACACTTCCCCCTCAAATGCTTCAGATTTATATGGTCTGGAGAACATAATTGGAAAAAGAATTAAAAGGATTCCTGATTAGGGGATCAGCACCTCCCACTGAACAGCAGCTTTTGCTGTGCTGAATTGGTTGATTGGTTGGTTGGTTCATTGGTTAGTGCCTGGTTGGTGATTGGTTGGTTGAGGTTTGGCTGGTTGGTTGGTGGTGGTTTGGTTGACCAGTGGATTTGTGTTCTCAAAACTATGGCCAGAATTTCTGCCCATTTTCTCCCATTTGGCTCCTGCTGTCTGTATGAGAAATTTGGGGTTTTCACTGAATACTTCCATTCCATCTCTGCCTTTCGCATCACAGTAAGGCCTTGGATGGCTAACCCAGGAGGAGCATTCTGCAGTCAAGTTTTTTCCTCAAATCCGTGTTCGAAACCTGTGCTGAGTTGTCAAAGAACAAGCCTGTTGCCTTCGGCTTTTGAGTTACGTTCCTCATCACTTCCTAGAAGGCTCTGAGTGTGATTATAGCAAAGAGCGTACTTCTTAGGTGAAGTCACTGCGATGCGCAAAGTGTCCAGACATTTGGTCAAACGTTCTGAGTGTGTGTGTTTCTGGATGAGGTTAATATTTGATCAGCAGACTGAGTAAAGCAGTGCCTCTCTTTAATGTGGGTAAATCCATCCAGTCGGTTGAAGGTCCAGACAGAACAGAAAGTCTTCCGTGGATAAGGTGGAAGTCCTGCTGCCTGGCTTCTTCTGAGTTGGAACATTGGGATTTTTTCCCTGCCTTTGGACTCAAACTGAAACAGGTTTTTATAATACATTTAGATAAGTAGCTCAAAGCCCGCTCCCATTGATTAGAGAGAATTTATAAGATGAGCAGCTCAGACTTCCTAAGAGAGTATTTCAGTGTAAAATAATGGACCTTCACCACTGAAAATATTAAAGCTCTACACATTGGGATGAAGTAAAGAGCAAAATCTTCCATGCTCCTCAACCCGTTCCTGTGGCTCACTGACCATGGACTTTATCACCTATAAAGGAACAGCCCAGAGACGGCAAGTGTCACCTCTGAGGACACGCTGGGGGAGCCAGGACCGCCCTGGGCAGCAGCTGCTGTGCAGTGTGTGGGTGTGTCATTATCCCGGACTTCTACCCGGTTGGGCTCATAACTGTGTTCTGAAATGTCACAGGATATTAGGGGCATCTTTCCATGCCTGCCTGCAATGATTTAATTCATTTTTTCCTTCATTTCTTTATCTTGAGAAATTTCAAGCTTACAGAAAAATTAATTTTTTTCTTTCATAATTGAGATTTTATTGGTTATTCTGAGGATCAGTATGCAGACATTTTACTTTGTACATAATTCTTAACATATGTACCAAAAATCTAAAAAAATCATGTGGTTGTGATTCTTTTCCAGTCATTCCAGTGACTTTCCAGCTGAAAATTTGGAAGCAAACTTCCTTAGCAGGACATCAAGTACCAATATCGTCAAATGTTGATATGCTGTCACATCGTAAGTCCCACCGGTCTTCCAATTACAGAGTAAGGCAACGCAATTCTGTATTCCTCTTGCCGGTTTTGCCAACATTTTGTTAGCATTTTGCCACATTTACTGTCTCTGTATCTCTCTGTATAGCGATTGCTGTTACTGCAGAGACACGTAGGAGTGAGCTGGGGACGTCACCACCGTCCTCCAGTGTGCGTCTCAGAAAACAAGGACAGCCCCTTACGCAGGCAGCGCGCAAATCATTTTCAGGGAATTTAACATCCAGACGATGCCGCTATCTAATATATAATCTGCAGTGCAACTCCACCAGTTGCCCCCATGATGTTCTTAATTGCAATTTATTTTTTCTCATTCAGGATCCTGTCGAGGGTCATGCATTTTGTTTGCTTGTCACGTCTCTTTCAGCCCTTTAATCTGGGAATGTCGCTCCTCTTTCTCTGTGTTTCATGACACTGTGATCTTCTGAGGCACATAGGCCGGTTGTTTTGTAGAATGTCCTCCAATTTGAGTTTGTCTGGTTGTTCCCTCATTATTAGGGTCAGGCAATTCATTTTTGGCAGGGACACTGCGTAAGTGATGCTGCATTCTTCTCAGTGCATCACACCAGGGAGCTCCTGACGTCAGTTTCTCTCAGTCCCTTTCCTTTTAACAACTGCTTAATGTTAATTACATTCCATCCTGAGGGTGTCATATAACCGTGCCAACCCTGCCTCCGTGGATGAGCTCTTAGGTTGTTTCTGGTGTTTGGCCAATGAAAGCAAAGCTGCAATGAACATGACAAGTAGTGTCTTAAATGTTAGAATAATTAGAATGAATGTGGTCAGGGAAATAAGACAGAGAAGAAAGAAGTCTGGAGGGTAGTGGTTTAATTTAAGTAGACTGAGGTGTGAAGCTTGAAGGAAGGATGGTTGGCTAACATGGGGACTGGGACACGTTGGTAAAAGACACGGTCACTTTGGCTGCAGTAGAGAGGATGGGTCGGAGAGGCAGGGAGATCACTTTGGAGGCTGTTCGAGCAGCCCAAGGAAGAGAGAATAAAGGCCTCAAGTTGAGCAATGGTGGTAAATAGATGGAAAGAAAGAGAACGATTATTGAACACAGGAGAAGCACTGACACACGCTGCAACTTGGATGAATCTTGAAAACGTTATTCTTGCACTATTGACAATAGTGGAGACATGGAAGCAATCTGAATATCCATCGACAGATGACTGGATAAAGAAGTTGTAGTAAATATATTCAATGGAATACTACTCAGCCATAAAAAGAAGAAAATAATGCCATTTTCAGCAACATGGATGAACCTAGAGATTATCATACCAAGTGAAATAAGTAAGTAAGAGAAAGACAAATATCATATGATATCACTTATATGTGGAATCTAAAAAAAATGACACAAATGAACTTATTTACAATGCAGAAAGATACACACAGACATAGAAAACGGACTATGGTTACCAAAGGGAAAGGGGGAGGGAGGGATAAGGTGGGAGTTTGGGATTTGCAGATACTCACTACTACATATAAAGTAGATAAACAAGGTCCTACTTTATAGCACAGGGAACTACATTCAATAGCTTGTAATAACCTATAATGAAAAGAATCTAAAAAAATTTAAATATGTGTAAGTGAATCGCCACGCTGTACACCAGAAATTAACACAACATTGTAAATCAACTGTATTTCAATAAAAGAAAGAAGGAGAACGTTATGCTCAGTGAAAGAAGCCTGTTGCTGGAGTCCACAGGTTGAATGATTCTTTTTAGATCTCATATCCAGAAGAGGCAAATCCAGGGAGCAGAAAGCTGACTAGTGGTCACCAGTGGATGGGAGTGGGGGCAACGGGGCGTGGCTGCCTAATGGGGAGAGAGTTTTTCGGGTGAGATGAAAGAGCTTAGAAGCTAGAGAGAGCAGAGGTGGTGTTTGCACAACGCTGTGACCGCACAGACTGCCGCTGAATTGTGCCCCTCATCACGGTCAACTGTGCACGTGTGAATTCCAGCTCAAAAACAGGAGGCGATATAAAGCTTCAGGACACAGGATTTGATGGACATTGTGAA
The DNA here is from genome assembly GCF_048564905.1 of Vicugna pacos. NCBI lineage: Eukaryota > Metazoa > Chordata > Mammalia > Artiodactyla > Camelidae > Vicugna > Vicugna pacos. The sequence continues at coordinate 92,108,189 of NC_132991.1, read as the reverse complement.
GTGAGGGGATGGCAGGGAGAACTGGCTGTCTTTCAGATTTTTGGTTTAAGCACTTGGGTGGAAGGTGATTCCACGAACTAAAATAAGGTTTTCAAGGAAAAGAACGGCTCAGAATGGGAGAAGAAAGTGATTTGTTGCGATGTTTAAAAAGCTATTTATATAGTAAAATATCAAGTATACACAAAGGTCACAGAGTAAGGTAATGAAACCCAGTGTGCCCATCACTCAGCTACTGGTCAGTAAAGACCAGTCACAGCCAGTGGAGCTTCCTCTGACCCCCACCCACCTCCCACTCCCATTTATTTTCAAATAAATCCTAGACATCATATTCTATCTATCATCCATTAATAGTTTAAGGTGTCCTTCTGAAAGATGAAGAATTAAAAAAATTCAAAATACCATTATTACAACAAAAAGTTAACAATGATTTCTTAACATGATCAGGTAGTCAGCCAGTGATCAAATTTCTAATTGTTTCATAACTTTTTCTTATTGTTCCTTTGAGTCAGGACCCGTTATGATTGAAGGCTGTGTTTCTCAAATCTGTTTTTATCTATAAATTCTCTCCTTTATGATTTTCACATTGAGAAATTAGATTATTTGTCACATCGTGTCTTCTGAGGTCTGACTGCTTCCGTATGGTGTCTTTGACGTGTAATTCTGTCCTTTATATTTCCCATAAGTTAACTGGTAGTTGGGTCAAGATGATAAGATCTGAGTTCAGTTTTTTAACAAGAATTCTTTGTAGGTGATGGTGTGTTCTTCCCTCAGGACACCTAATGCCCAGCTGCCCTTTTTGTGTGTGTTTGTGTGATGTTAGTAGCTGTTGCTGATTGATGTCTAATTAACCCAGACAACCAGCTCCCAAATTCCTGACCCTCTGAAACTGTGTGAAAAAAAATAAATGTTTATTGTCATTCTAAGCCATTAAGCTTGGGAAAATAACAACTAAACATTTCACCTGGGTCTGCCAGGTGGGAATTCACTGATGACCCGTATGACGAGGTGGAGTTGTGGCTGCAATCACCAGAGATAATGACGTCGGGGTTTTGGTGACGTCCCTCCTAGACGCTCCTCTGTGGCTGTGCACGTGTGGCATCTATGCACAGAACTGCAAACAAACAGCGTTCTAGACTCTTTCCCCACTCAGCAGTGTGTTGTGAGACTCATGAAGTCAGGTCTCAGTCATCTTCCTAAGTCTGACTTAATGAAAGCTTGGTGGAAGTGGGCTGAATCAGACAGATGGGTTCATTCATTCACATATTTAACGAGTGCCTCCCATATGTCAGGCATGAACCTGGCTGCCTGGGACATACAGGGAACAAAGCATTCAGAGATCCCTTCCTTACCGTACGGAGCTTCCATTCCGGACAGACGATAAACAGTAACGATAACAAACAGGTAAATATGAAGACGGTGGGAAGTGCTGTAGGGAGAAAGGGGAGGCGGGGGAGGGGGAGGGGCTGGAGGGAGAGGGTGGGGGGGCAGTTTGCAGTTTCAGGAACCCTGATGGGAGGGACTCATGAGGAGGTGGGATATGGGCAGAGCCTGGAAGGAAGTGCTGATGACGCAGAAAGGGGGTGATGGACGGGGTGGGGCAGGGGAGGACTGAGAACTCGGGGTAAGATGATGGTGTTTCTGCGTGTGTAGTCAAGGTGCCTGGTCGACATTAGAAAAGGGGATGTCGGGTGGGGAATTGAGTGTGGGGGTCTAGAGCTCACAGGAAATGTTGGAGGAAAAGGTTTGGGAATTTTGATGAGACTGTGTAGAGCAGTGGTGTCCAAACGTGAGCTTGCTCGGGCTCCAGTTCCAGGGTTTCTGATTCAGTGCTTTTGGGGCGGGGCTGGAGGATTGGCGTTTCTAGTCAGCTCCTCGGCGGTGCTGCTGGTCCAGGGGGCGCACCTGGAGAACAACTCAGGTAGAACAAAGGCAGCTGAGCTGGGGATTCTTAGAAGAAAGGGAAATGGTTGTAAAGGACCTTCGAAGAGGAATAGCAGGGGCAGGGAATAAACCAGCAAGAGCAGGTCCCAAGAGCCAAGTGGGAGAGTCTCAAAGGAAATGGGAGGGGGCGGCAGAGGCCAGTGTTCCGCGAGGTGGGGCAGAGACGCACCGGCTAAGTCTGGTCATCCGGGCCCTTCATGAAAGCTGTTTTAGAGGTTTGGAAACAGAGAGCGGGAAGAAACGAATTCTCATTTAAGAAGCGAAGGAGAGGCTGCTCTGACGGCCAGCGGCATGAGATTAGATAGGAAACAGAAACTCTTTCCCTGTTTCATTATATTTTCTTTTTTTGAAATGGAGGTATTGGGGATTGAACGGCTTGCCAAGTGTGTGCTATACCACCAAACCATACTCTCCCCGACTTCATTATATTTTCCTGATCAGTACTTCGAACTCAATGGCCACTAAACTTTTACAAGACATCATTACAAAAGCAAAAAGAAATGTCTGCACACTGACTGGTGTAAGCATGTGTTCTTTACGGATGATTGTTGTAGCTGTTACTCGGGACGCTTGATTTGAACTTGTCTGTAAGGTAGGAGCAAGTTTCTCATATTTTCAGGATAATTGATTCCTATGCACAGCTTCTGCTTCTTACATAGTGACAAAAAGTTTTAAGCACTAAAAATGGCCCTTTAAGAGTAGATTCACAAGGACCTGCTGCAGAGCACAGGGAAGTACGTTCAATCTCTTGTAATAACAGAAAATGGAAAAGAATCTGAAAAGAAAAAATATATGTATGTGTAACTGAATCACTTTGCTGCACATCTGAAACATTGTAAACCAACTACACTTCAATAAAAAATGAAAAATAAATAGAGTAGACTCAATCTGGACTTGTTACAACATATACTGATAGAACATAAAGTACAGGGCAACAGAGCAGAAGCTATTACACACACATCAGTTTAAAATGCAAATGAGTCGTGAGACACTGTCGTCCAAAGCAGAAATCAGAAAGCAAAATATTGTTAGCTTTTACTTTGCCAAAGAAGGCTTTAGAATCCCCAGACACATCACATTCAAAAACAAAAAGTGAACAACAAATTAACAGAATTTTAAATATCTATTGCATATATGTAATAAAAGGTCAATGTCTTTATAACATTAAACTTACTTGAAATCAGTAACTCCTCTATAAACACTGCAGACAAATGATCAAAAGACAAGAAAATTTCTCAAGTGAAGAATTGAAAATTGCCAATAAATACTTTAAAAAGTACCTCTTCATTAATATTCTGAGGAATAGAAATTAATAATAAAATTTTCACCTTTCAAAAGGACACAGGTTAAGGGGAAAAAAAGTCAAAACCCAGCATTCTCACTGGGCAGTTGTATGTTGTGGAATTTTCCTGAGGGTAATGTTATTTTTAATTCTGCAAGACTGCAATACGTTCAGAATAGGGAAGAATCAGGAGCGACCTAAATGTGTCATAATAGGAGATGAATTTTATAAATCGTGGAGCAGTCTTAAAGTGGTCATCCTGTAACCCTGAAAAATGGTGGTACAGAAGAAAATCAGCTGGCGTGCTGGGTAATCCTCTTTCTCTGCAGCCCCCTTGGACCTCTAGGCAGGATGGCCTCTCCTTTGCTGATCTCTATGGGGACTTTGAGGATCATTTTAATGGAGACCTGTTCACTGTGGATGGTGATGGTTTATTCATGTTTCTGTTATTTGTCGTTGGCAGTGAGTTTTCCATTGCAGAGACTGTGTCTTATCAATTTCTCATAAATTTCCTCCTTCACCCGCTCTGCACCCTAGCACAGCACCTGGCCCACGGATGCTGAAGAAATGAGGGTGGAGGTAACGCTGCAGTTTTGTAGCAGGGCTGGAGGGCTCAGGACGTGGAAGCCGAGATCCAGAGGAGGGCTGCTGTTCAGACTTGACCGAGGTCAGGGTCAGCCGGGATGCTTCCTAAAGAAATGATTCCAGCTCCAAGTCATACAATGCATGGGTCTGGAAACCTGCATTTTAAACTACTTCCGCAGGTGAGAATGCTGCTGCTCAACCTGGTTTGGGACCCAGAGCTGCCTCTGCGAAGCCCTGGGCAGAGCAGGGGCTGCGCTGAGCTGACCGGGGATGGAGGAGGCCGAAGGAAGGATTTGCAGGTGTGCTGGGTGGCTGATGGGAGTCTGCAGGAGCAATACGAGTAAGTGGTTTTATCTCTGTGACTCTAGGAAGAGGGTTTCTAAACAGATAGGACTGTGAACACCAGACTGGATTTCTGCTAGAGCCGAGAAGCTGATGCGGGCGAAAGGGGATCCATCCATCCTGATGGAGAAGCGTGAGTGAGACAAGAGGGAACTGCTTCGTCAACAAATTTGGAAGAAAGGGACCCAGAGTTGGGTCAATGGATGGGGTGGGCAGGGCCAAGAGGACCTGCCAGTGGCCCTAACATCACACCCCACGTCTCACGCCTCCTGGGTGACCACCTGTGCCTACCACGCCGTGCTCTGAAACTGCTTTTTGCCTTGGGTTTCATTTAGGGGCCTTTTAGGTGCCAATTATGAGTATAGTGATCACAGTCCGTACAGATATCTCTGAATAATTGCTCTTACTTTCCTTGGTGATTTTGATCCGGTCCCACAGGTTCATGGAGAACAATCTGACAACATGCTGTTGTGGAAGACAGGTCACTTCAGGTAGTGTGTGCCCTATTTCAGGGGCCTGCACCTGTGTGGTTGTGCAGTTACCAAGGCAGAGTGAGGGCCTGTGGCTTTCCCTGAGTCTGATGCTTAGACATGAAAAGGTCAAAGGATTTCTTGAACCCTTTTTAAAAAAATTAAAGTGTAGTTGATTTATAATGTTGTGTTAGTTTCAGGTGTGCAACAAAGTGATTCAGTTATACATACATACATACGTATATATATACACACAAAATTTTTTTGGATTCTTTTCCATTATGGGCTATTATAAGATATTGAATATAGTTTTCTGTACTATCAGTGGGTCCTCGTTGCTTATCTATTTTATATATAGTGGTTTGTATCCGTTCAACTCTTGACATAACCGCTGTGTTTCTAGTCAGTTTGGATCTTGTCGAAGAAACAGCCCTGTGCCCCTGAGCTGGGGTCGGGCTGAGCCCAGAGGGTGGCAATGACACCCGGGCCAGAAGATGGGGTTTCCTGGCATCTCGAGGTCTCCTTCCCTGGGAGAGCAGCACTGTGATGCTCAGCAGTCTCCAGGAGGACAAGGTCTTTGGACTCTGCATCGAGTTCAAGTGCTCCAGTGCGCCGTTCACGGTCTTCTCTGCTCTGGTCCAGGCTGGCTCTGGACCTCCTCCTCCTCTCCCCTCTGCTCTGCTCCTCGGCCTCCCCAGCAGCCAGGCTGGACAACAGCAGTGCCCTGACCGTGCTCTTCCACCCCTTGACCTTGAGTGTGCCTACCCAGCTCCTTGGGTGCCCCTCCTGACCTCCAACATTCATGATCCTTCACCCCCAAGACAATCCCGCCCCCTTCAAGTCACCTTCCTGCACCCCAGGAACTGAGTGGGACCTTCCCTTCCTCCAGCCCCGGTTGCATCCTGTCTGTTCCTCTTCCGCACCTCACCCCATTCTGCCAGGAGAAGCAGGGCCGCCCTGCCTTTCCTCCCGGCCCGGGTGAGCTCTCCTACTGCAGGGACGCGACTCCCTCCTCGGGGGCAGTGCCACTTCTGTGTGGCTGGTGCGTACAGCAGGGGCCAGTGGATGCTTGCCAGGTGTGACGGGAAAAGCAACTGTCATCTGTAAGATGCCAGCAAAGGCAGATGAGGAGGACGGAGGAGGTGCGGGCTTGGGGAGGGTGCCCTCTCTATTTCTACCAGGCTAATTATGAGACCTCACAGGCTTGGTTTCCAGGTCTCTCTGCCCTCGAGCGCTGCCGACTTGTGAAAGGGCACAGCGAGGTGGTGTTTCCCTTTCCGATTTGTAAACTTTTGAGTGCAGAGGCAAGTTGTGCATTCTAAATGATTCACACTCACACCAGCCTCCCTCCGCTTCGCACTGGTGATGACTCTGGAAAACGTGATAATTTGTTTTGCTTGCAGCCCGTGTTTTAGCTTGGGGTGTGCTGAGACTGCGGCGTTGGCTCTGTTGGTGATAACACTGTCTTCCTTGCTGGTGGGATGAGCAAGGCCTACGCTGGTGAAATTTGTCTTCTCTGGCTTCAGTGCGAATTCTTGCAGATTGAATCTGCTGCTCCATTCCTTTGTGGAAACTAAAGCCCACAGCTGATGGCAAAGACTTGAAGATAAACCTGCTACAGAGCTCCAAAAACTGAGGCAGTCTTTTCTGAGTTAGCCCTGGCTGCGGACACACGCCCTGCCGTGCGGTGTCAGCGCGAACCTCCCGAGGCGGCTTCCCTGGCGCGTGGTGAAGCGCGGCCCCCTTTGCCTCTCTCCTCACTCTCAGTCACCACATCCCCGGGAAACGCGTGAGAACTGCAGCCTGCTCGCAACACGGCACCCCTCCTGGCCCGCTTCACTTTCTGGCAGACGGACCAGGAGGAGAGGGGTCCCCAGTGGACTGGACCACGTCCTTGCTGAGCGAGAATCCTCGGTGGCTTCGATAATGACGGCAGCCACGTGTCTCCGCGCTTGTGGTGGCCCTGTTAGCAGCGTGTCACGCTGAGACGTAGAAATCTTTGTCCCTCTGCAATCGCCTTTGTTGCCACCTTCCCCCTCACTGTCAGAGGGGCAGAACGTAGGCGTGGAGTGCTAAGCTTGAGTTTTCGGAGATGACGTAGGCCAAATCCTTTTCATAGGTGAGGAGACTAAAATCTGATGCTTTTGAGCATGACTGAGTTTAAGTTGAACATAGATGGCAGGGACGGAGCAGAGAGAGAGCCCTGTGGGGGAGGCATGCTGGTCCGGGGCAGGGAATGGAGTTTTGGACTGGTGTAAGGGCGAGGGTTGTCACATCCCGGGTATTTCTGAAGGCGGAGCCGTCGTGATTTGCTGACAAATTGGATGAGAGGCTGAGAACAGAGAGAAGAGTCAGAGGGAGGACGCTGCTTTGGCCTGATCAGTGTGGGACGGTCCGCCCCTCGCTGCTCGGGGCTTTGCTGGTGGAGGAGCTGGTGTGAGGAGGGAACGTGAGGGTTCTGTTTGGACAGTTCTGCTTGCGATGCTCATGAGACATCCAGGGAGAGATGGGGAGCGGCCCGCCCAGGGGCGGCCATTGGAATTGGCAGTGGGAGGTCGCTGGTGACCCTGACCTGGTTGGATGTGGTGGAAAGGTGGGGAGAAGACTCCAGTGGAAGGGGGTGAAGAGTGAACGGACGGTAAGGACCTGTTAGTACGAGTTTGGACACGTCTTTTCAAGAGCTTTGCTTCAAAGAGCAGGACAGCAGGGCAGGAGCAGACATGGGGTCAAGAGTAGTGGCGCATTTGGACACCTTTTGAGATCTTGGCTCCTTTCCTCCAGTGACGCACAGGGCTCACAGCCCTGGAAGCCTGACCTAGGACAGGTGTTAACGTGTATCCTTGGACTTAAGTGAGCGCCTCATTAAAGCTGACACAGCCGACTGTAATGGTGCCTCATGTCACGACGCAAAACCCCTGACTAAAAATAACAACCCTGAGGAGACCTTACCCAGCACTTTGCAGCTAATTAGCTCATCCTGCCCCTTAACAACTTGATGTATGTGTCTCCTCCCTCAGTGAGGCAAGCCCCTAGGTGAGGAAGCGCTGAGATGCTGGTAACGTGCAGCCGGCGTGCAGAGCCGTGGGTTTGCAAAACCAGGTCCAGCCTGCCATCCCCTCCTTGCTGACGGCTCCCCGGGCCACAGATGGCCCCTGTCCCCGTTCTGCTCATGGCTGGGTGGTCGGGAAGCTGTTTTTACTTAAGAGGGGAGCAAGAAGGTGTTTCGACATTCTAGGCGCAGGGGGTTGCAGGAGTCAGAGCGAAGAGCAGAGGAAGAGCTAGGAAGCCTGGTTCAGGGCAGGTGAGGTGACAGTCTGGGTGTGAGCGCGCCTGGCTTATGGCCCCTCCCCTGGTCCTTCCCACCCCAGCCATCACTTTCTAATGAGACCAAAGGGTGAGCACAGGGCTTGGTTTTCCGCATTCCTGCATTCAGTTGCAAATCTCAGCAGACCCGGGTTTTGGCTGCTGATGTCACTGGAGGAAGTGGGCCTGCCCCCTTCGGTGTGTCCGGTCCTGCTGCAAGGATGCTCTTGGTGTGACAGATCCCTGCCCAGCTTGGAGTCCGGGGCGCTTCACTTTACCTTCCCAGGCTCTAGCCCTGGGGCTGGGCTGGGTGGGGAATCGCCCGCTTCCTCTCTTCGCTACAGGGCAGCTTTCCCTCACTGACCCCCTCCCCACAGTGACGCCATTCTGGCCCCAGGACATTTTTCCTGCCTCTGAGCCTCAGGCAGGGGCTGAGGGAGATTCTTAGGAGCCCCCTGGAGTAGACGATTTCACCTTCTAATGGGTTGAGTGAGACTCATAGATCAGGAGCATCACTCTTAAGCAAGTAATGTCAAACTTGCTGTGCTTTTTCAGAGGATGTGCTATAGCTCCTGAGGTCAGATGAGCACATCCCAGAAACAGGTACTTCAAGTGGGAACATTTAGACATCCTGCTTCCCCGCCTCCTCCCCCCACCCCTTTCTTCCTTCTGTATGAATGTCTCCACAGACAGGTTATGAAGACGCTGATCTTTTGCATTTGAAAGAGGCAAGGAGGAAGTTAAAACTGGACTTTTACTATTGTCTTGTGACTTCCAAAAAATTATTGCAGTACAGTCAGTTACAATGTGTCAATTCTTGGTGTACAGCACAGTGTCCTAGTTGTGCATATATACATACATTTGTTTTCATTAAAGGTTATTACAAGATATTGAATATGGTTTCCTGGCTATGGTCTTGTGACTTTTGTCCCAGGATGAGGACAGAAAACTAAAAGTCTCTTCCACCCGTGCACTGGAAGGGACCCTGCTGGTCCTACAAGCCTCACTGAGTGGTGACCTCTGTGGCCCTCTGAGACCCCTCTCTGGGTCTCAGACCACTCCCCAGGTTGAAGATCTCCATCCTCAGGGAGGAGTTGAGGTGGCACGGCAGCTTCTGGACAGAGAATGAAGTTGCCCTTGACAGGAGGTGGTGGGCAGAGAAAATCCTTTAACTGGCTTCTATCCATGAGGTCCAAGAGGTCTGTTTCACTGAAATCAGCACCATCAGTGAGACCAGCGCTCCAGAGAGGAGGCAGCTCCTGGGCAGGCAGACGCTGGGACAGGCGCCTGTCTCAGTGTGTCGGGGAGAAGAGCCCCAGGTCTCAGGAGGGTCCTGCCGCCCCGTCCCCAAGGCCTTGGCTGGTCAATGACATTATTTCCATACTACAAGGGAGGCCACTCAAGTGATTCTTCCCAGGACAAAGAAGTCACTCCCGGGTGGCCAAGGCGGCTGCTGTCCCCAGGTCAGAGCAGCAGCTGGTGGTGTTAATGGCAGGCCACTTGCTGGTCATTGTAGTGGCCCTCCCCCCAGATACCTCCTCCCAACGAGAAAGACAGTGAGAGTGAAACAGTGCTGCGGTCAGCTGTGGTCTGACAGAGACAAACCGTTCAAACTGTAGGGCCTTGGCCTTGGAAGACAAATACTTTTCATTTTACTAAACCGTGGAAATATTTACAATGGCAAGCCCTGCAGCCACCTAAGTGAGTGCTTTTGGTGTACGGGAATTCTTTTAATTTAATTTTTTATTGACGTGTAGCTGATTTACAATGCTGGTTTCAGGGGTACAGCAAAGTGATTCAGTCACACATATAACTTTGGATCTTTTCCATTTTAGTTTATTACAAGAAATTACATATAGTCCCCTGTGCTATTCAGTAGGTCCTGTGTTTATCTGTGTCATATATAGCGGTGTGTATCTGCTAATCCCAAACTCCTATCTTTCCTCTTTGATGGCCATAGTTTGTTTTCTATTTTGTGGGTCTATTTCTGTTTTGTAAATAAAATTTGTATCTTTTTAAAGAGTCCACATGTACGTGATGTCACATGCTATTTGTCTCGCTCTGCCTGACTGACTTCACCTAGTATGAGCATCTCTAGGTCCAGCCACGTCGCTGCTGACGGCGTGAACTCGTTCTGCGGCGCGCGGTGTCACGCTTGTTACTCCCTCTCCCTCCCAAGGCAGTTGTCTTGCCCACGAAACAGGCTGTGACTAAGGTGTTAAGGTGACTCAGCCAGTGAGGGATGAGACTGCACGTCCACCCTGCTTATATCAGCTCTTCGGCAGACATTAACTCTGGTCTCGACTGTCACGTCACTGACCCAGAACAGGGAGCCCCCAGAAATTCTGCATGTGGCTCTCACGCTGCGACTTCAGCTTCTCTGGCTGCTCTGTGACTGTATTTCCTGTGTGTCGGCGGAGTGTTTCTCCAAGTAGGTCCCATGAAACACTGGTTCTGCGGGATGTTCATGGACAGAATGGAAAAATACAATTATTTGGGAAATTCTGGGTTGAGCAGATCTTCTCTGTCAGTGACCAATATCCTTAACTATGTGCAAATGTGCTTCTTAGAAGAGGGGAGGAAATAAATGGTGCTTCCTAAGCTTATCTGGCTAAGGAAATCTTCTGGTGGAGAACACCCCCGGGACTCACTCTCAGGAACGTATTTTGGGAGATGCTGCCGTGAAAGGTGTGATTGACTCTCAGCTATCTTCCCAGCTAGCACCGTCCAATAGCATGTCACGTGAGCCACGAATGAGAGCCACATTTGTAATTTTAATTTTCCAGTAGCCCCATTAAAAATAAAAGCAAACAAGAGAAATGAATTTAAATACTATATTACCTAAATTATACCGTATATTCTATTAAGTATTATAAAAGGTAGGTACTACACATATAATTATGTATACATATTTGGAACTCATTCTATCAAAAATATCATCTCAAAATGTGATCAATATAAAGGTGGAAATATTTACATTACTTTTTTCCTGCCAAATCATCAAAATCTGGTCTGTATCTGACTCTCACAGCACACCTCAGACTGGCCGCCTTTCAAGGGCTCCACAGCCCTGCAGGAGTAGTGACTGCCATACTGGACAGGGCAGCTCCAGTCCAGTCCTCGCCCGGTCCATCCTTGACTCTACTATCAAAGGCCATGTGGACTTGGTGAGACCCCTTTAGAGACACGGTGATGGGGATCTGTCGCCACAAGGGGCTTACTCCGTGTTGGTCTTTGGCACACTCCTCCCACATCTGCTTAATGCCCCGCTGGGATCTGGGAAATCTGCCACGAGATTGCTGGAACCAAATACACTTTTCTTTTTCTTTTTTAGAGCAGGTTTCTGCTTAGAATCTGATCTCCTGTCCTGGCCTGGGTGGGTAATCAGATAAGCCGAAAGGAAACCTCAATATAAATGTCCCCCTGACAATGGAGTCTGAAGTCCCGAGCTTCCAACCCTTGGTGACGTTCCCCCTTGGCCCTCGTCCCTGCATCTCTGTCCATAAACAAGGCACCCCCTTGTCTCAGCCCTTCCCTCCTCACCTGCTGAGTCAAGGCACAGAGCACCACTCGGGGGGAGGTCAGGGGTGGGGTCAGGGGTGGGGGAAGGGGATGAAGCCACCACGATCCGTGTCCTCCCAGGAGGACTTACCCTGGTTCTGTGATCCTCCCTCTGATCTTACCTGAACTTCTGTTTCCCCTGTGTCTGTTTTTCACACCCTCAATGCCAGACAAGCCTCTCTGAGGAGGCTGTACAGGGTTTGGGGTCACAAGGTGCCCTTCATAGGACACTCCCTCAGTTAGCGGGCTGAACCCACTGAGCTCGTGCCAGGGAACGACTATTAACTGAAAGGACGCGGTAGAGCTGAGCTGTCTTGGTTGACTGTGTTGATTGCCAAGCACGTGCTGAAGGTTTTGTGCGACCCCTGCCTCTCCAGGGGCCCGGAGGTCAACAAGGCGGTTAACAAGGTGCTTCAGGTCGTAGGAACAGAGGGTCACGGGAAGAAGCTCTCTGTTGCAAAGCTTAAAAGAAGCTTTTATTGTTTGTTTTGTTTGTTCTTTTAAATTTTTTTTGCATTTATGCATGAGGTTAATGAGAAGGAGGGTTCACTAGGGCATGCACCCCTCAGGGTGGGAATCATTATCAGGGACAGTTTGGGAATAAGGAAACGGGTAGGTTCCTGATGCAGAAGGAGGCAATACAGGATTGAGGTGATCTTTCCACCTTTAGAGGATTCTCTTTCAGATGCACAGATTTCAAGAGCAAGCCCTTCAAGCTTCTCATGTCTGTGAACGTGCTTGGTGTACCTACCCACCCAAGTCCTAAGTGGAGATGCTGGAGCCCAGGGACAGCCTGTTTTTCTCTTGACTTCTGCTTTTTAGAATTTATTTCTTAAAAAACTATGGCAAAATTAAGTCTTCAGAGAACAGCAAATGGGCCGAAACAGTCTAACAGAGAGTCAAATCCTTCTGAGTTTGAGGTTCTCTCTCTCTCAAGCCTAGAGCAGGACAGACATTCCCAGCTTGGCCGCACCTGCAATACTGAAGGGTCTTCTGTGTTTGTGTTGTCCAGGATCGAATGTATTAGTCGCAGTCTTCCAGAGAAACAGAACCGATAGGATGTGTATACATAGCGGGAATTATTTAAAGGAATTGGCTCATGGATTATGGAGACTGACAAGTCCAAAATCTAAAGGGCAGGCTGGAAAACAAAGATATGTGTGTTCACGTATGACCGAAGCATTGTGCTGTACACCAGGAATTGGCACAACATTAGAAACTGACTATACTTCAATTAAAAAAAAGTTAAAAAAAAGAAAAACATAGTAACACACACACAAGATAAATACATTTTTAAAAAGGCAGGCTGTTGGGCTGAAGACCCAGAGAGAGCCAGTGTTGAAGTTCAAGTTCAAAGGCTGGCTGTCTGCTGCAGAATTCCATCTTGCTCCGGCAAGGTCTGTCTTTTTGTTCTATTGAGGCCTTCAACTGATTAGATGTGGCTCACCACATTCTGGAGGGCAATCTGTGCTACTCAAAGTCCACTAATTTAAGGTAAGCCTGACCCCAAATGTCTCACAGAAACATCCAGAATAAAGTTTAGCCACATATCTGGGACTCTGTGGCCCAGCCAAGTTGACACATAACGTTAATCATCACACCATATTAGCCTGGTCTGTCACCAGAGTTTTTCAAATAGTGTCTTATTTAATCCCTTTGTGTTTGAGAAAAGGGAACTTGGACTGTGTCAGTCACTTCCCCAAGTGCCCTCAGCTTGGATCCCCGAGGCTGTGGTCTCTCCACCTGGGGGGTGGCCTCCTGGGCCCCTGCAGTTCTGACGAACATGGGAGTCTGGGAAGACGGCCTCCAGCTTTGCGTCTGGGCAGGGCTGCCAGCTGGGCCGCAGAAGGAACCATCTGGAGTCTCCTCCCGCTTTTTGCAAAGCGTGACATCGGTGGATTGTGCTTTTTCGACTGTAGGCCGTTTTCTTCCTGAGTTGAGTGAGTTAAAGCTTGGTGCCAGCCTCTGCTTCTCTGCTAGTGGTGCTAGCGGGCCGTGTCGCCCACCCCACAGGAGCAAGCCCACTGTGGCCACAGATGCAAACTGCAAACCCCTCCTCTGGGCTGGACTGAATCCCCGCCCACTGCCTCCCAGGCAAGTTGCTAACCCTCGCTGTGCCTCATCCTCTCCACCCCGAAAAGGCCCCCTTCCGAGGGCTGCCGGGAAGGGTCCGCGCCGTGCTGCACGCGCTCTGCTCAGTTGGACACCCCTCCATGCCCACGCCTCTGGCCTGAGGGCCCAGCAGTGGCTAATGGCTGGGAGCCGGGTGATAAGAAGCGCCTGTGGTGACCACTCATCTTGTCCCTCTGCTGCGGCAGGCGGGCCTGACGCTGCTCCCCTCGTGTGCGTGCTGCTGGCTGCGTGCCTCCCACCTCTGGGCCCCCCTCTTGCCACTGAGGTGCAAGACCCCTGGGACCTGGTTGGTGCCCAGGCCACCCAGCCTGGCAAAGGCCGAGTGTTGAGGTTCCTGGGGGCAGGGGTCTTAGGATGAGGTTGTCACACAGGATCTGAGGGCTCAGGGGGACCTGAGGATGTTCCTTTCATGAAATACACAGGAAATGAACAAGAGAGGGGCTGTTGGCATCTCTGAGAAGTTTGGAGGTGGCTGTCCTCCAGGGGTGGAGGTGACTCAGAGAGAACTGGCTCCCTGGAAGGGATGGAGTCCTGGGCGCTGAAGCAGCAGAGGTCAGTGAAGGTCACCTCAGGGATGAGTAAGGCGGTGGCGGTCAGCGGGAGGCACTGAGGTGTCAGTGACTCCGTGAGTCTGAATGAAGGCGCTTCTGCAGCTGACGGCGTGATCTCAGTGGGCTGTCTCTCTCCAGCAAATACCTTTCCACTTTGTGTCTTGGGCTATGATCTAAGCACCTGAATGACATTGAGGGGGACTTCTGGTAGGACCTCATTACGGCTTCCCCGTAAGAGAGATCCTACCCCTTGGTAAAACCAAAGCCATGGGAGATAAGTTCGTGAAATAAAGCGTACTGGAGACGTGGCGCTCCTACTGAAAATGCCAGAGGAAGTCATTTTCTTTTATGTCTCTACGCATGTGATTCCCTACGGCTGGCAAAATCAAGAGACAAAAGCCTAACACACAATTCCCAAATCTAAAAAGGAAAAAATCCTCAAACCACCAGCACGTGGTGTCAGTCTGGGCCTCAGAGTCTGAACCGCGAGCCTTGGTGGCTGGAGTGGCAGCAAGCCGAACCGGCAGACACACTTTCCACGATCAAAGGCTCTTCTAATATTTTACCATGTTATTTGCAGCTTGGAAAGGCGGGGCCTGCACAGAGCGCTGCCCTTTGAACACATAAGGCAGTTTCAATGTAAAAATCAACTCTGACTTTATATCTATTTTAATTTAGATTTCCATTCATTAAGGAACTCAGAAAGCACTCCAAAAAAAAAAATCAAGCTTGACATCTAATTAAAATGTCCAACCAGTTTCTTTACGCATTCATTATTCAGTGCAAGATGTGAGTCTGTATTTTTAGGAATCCTTTAAAGAATTTCATTGGCCAGCTTTCCTTCCCTTTTCCCTTTTAATGCCCTCCGGGTACCAGTCTCGGCAAGGGTTTGTGTTCTGGATCCAGCTCCAAGTGAGATGATGAGGAAGTCGATGAGGCAGAGGTCTTTATAAAAATTTAGTGCCGTCGTGCGGCTGGGTTAAAAAAACCTGCCTGAGTTTTGCCAGCTTCTCATTTATCCTTTCACACTAACCTCTGCTTTTCCAGTGTCACGGCATCAAGGTAGAAAGGAATAAAGTGCATACAAGTAATGCTGCTGACTATGCTAGCAGTAAACACAGCATTCATTGGAAGTCTTCCCCAGGGATGATGAAGAATTTGCTTGGATCTCTCTGTACATCCAGCATCCTCTCTCTGCACCAAAGTTTCTCACCTTCAGTACTATTGGCATCTTGGGCTGCGGCTGTCTTTGCTGGGGGCCGGGGGGAGGGGGGCTGTCCTATGCATTGCAGGAGGCTGCCACATCCCTGGCCTCTACCGACTAGACGCACTCACTAGAGCTGGTTGAGATGTTGTCAAATGTGTCAAATGTTCCCCGCGGGGCCAGGGGAGTTCAGACTTCCTGCTGTGTCTGTGAGCTTTGCAATGCTTTTGGAGAACACCTTCCCTTATTTTCCCCTGAGAGTGAGGAGACTTCAAGGTCAGTAAGGCCAGTCCAGCGTTTTCCTTTCTGCAGGATTTACATGGGGGAAGCAAGGGGAGGAAGGACCAGGGACAGACGAAGAGTGTGTGTAACTCTTTTTTTCTCTGCCATTGGAAGGGTAACACGGTGTTGGTGGGACTCCTCTCGGAGAAGCTGCTCTCAATCTTCCTGCGATAGAAGGTCAGAGTGAGGCCGGGGGTGGAAATGGGGTCGGGTGAAGAAGAGCAAAGGGGCTGTGTTTTGTCTCAAGTCTGTTGCCCCCACACAGTGTCTGGCACGCGGTGGGTACTCAGAGATTTGTCCATCCAAAGAGCCTGAGCGTAAATTCCACCCCGAGCTCTTCCCACCCAGCCCGTGGCGTCCCTCCCGACCCTTCTGGGTAGTGTCCGTCCTCATTAACAACACAGGGACTCAAGGACTTTGGGTCTTGGGCAAAAATCACCCAGCAAGTATCATGTCTTTTTATATAACTTGACAGGAATGTTCCATATTTATCAGCTTTTTTCTCTTACTGATATTTTTGTAATTGTTTCTATTTTGTTCTACTTTTTATTTTGTTGAAGTGTAGTTGATTTATAATATTGTGCTAGTTTCTGGTGTACAGCATGGTGACTCAGTTATAGTTATATATTCTTTTTCATTATGGTTTATTAAAAGATACTGAACATAGTTTCCTGTGCTATGCAGTAAGACCTTGATGCTTATCTGTTTTACATATAGTGTATCTGCAAATCCCAAACTCCTAAGTTATCCACCTCTCCCGTTTCCCCTTTGGTAACCATAAGTTTGTTTCCTATGTCTGTGAGTCTATTTCTGCTTTATAAATAAGTTCATTTGTATCATTTTCTTTTAGATTCCACATGTAAGTGATATCCTATGATATTTATCTTTCTCTGACTTACTTCGCTTAGTATGATCATCTCTAGGTCCATTCATGTTGCTGCAAATGGCATTATTTCGTTCTTTTTTATGGCTGAGCAATATTTCATATTGTGCATATATAAATATATCACATCTTTTAAAAAATTTTTATTGAAGTATAGCTAATTTACAATGTTAGTTTCGGTTATATAGCAAGTGATTCAGTTATACATATACATTCACATATACATTTTCTTTTTAAATTCTTTTCCATTATAACTTGTTATAAGAAATTGAATATAGTTCCTGTGCTGTATAATAGGTCTTTGTTGTTTATCTGTTTTATATATAGTAATATGTGTCAGTTAATCCCCACCCCTTAATTTATACCTCCTTGCCCTTTCTCCTTTGATAACCATAGTTTGTTTTCTATGTGCATGAGTCTGTTTTTGGTTTGAAAATAGAATTTGTATCTTTTTTTTAGATTCCACGTATGAGTGATATCATATGATATTTGTCTTTCTCTGTCTGAAGTATCACTTAGTATGATCATCTCTAGGTCCATCTATGTTGCTGGATATGGAATTATTTCATTCTTTTTTATGGCTGAGTAGGATTCCATTGTATACATACCACATCGTCTTCATCCTTTCATCTGTCTGTTGGCATTTAGGTTGCTTCCATGTCTTGGCTATTGTAAATAGTGCTGTTTCTTTTTAGCATTAATCACTAAGTGGCTGATAGATTTCTTCTGAAATTGTCTTTTGCAGTGTTAATAGTTGGCTGGCTGGCTAAAATGAAGAGCTCGTTTGTCTCCAGGACACCACTGAGTACTGACTGGGTACTTTTTCCCGTGGTACCACAGCTCTGATTGTCAACTGAAGATAAGAATTTAGGTGAGTAGATTTTAGTGGCCACTCATGCAATGAGGTGACACTCTGGGCATTTAAAGCATTTGACGTAGTACACAGCTGTTTTTTGTGTGTATGTGACAATATCCAACTCAAAGGGGACTGCACATGAAATTCCCAGACACGCTCGTGTGTACTGTGCTGTGATTAAGTGGGACACACTCACATAACAGGGCTCAGAATGCAGCTTCTTGATCTAGACCAGGTGTGAGTTTGCTGGGATTTATCTCAAGGCTGAGAGTCTTGCATTTGTATCTTCAGTCCTGACATCTCTCTGGAATTCCAGACTTCCAACTTGACTTCCCCATGTGGATGCCCAACAGATATTTCCAGCCCATCACATTTAAGACCGACTTCTTGACGCAGTCCCCGGACCCACCCCGCTAGCATCTGCTGTCTCAGGGATGGCAAGTCAGACTTCCAGTAGCTCCTGCCAGAAAACGGAGAAACCTTCTTCATTCCTGTCTTTCTGTCACTCCTCGAATCAAAACCATGAAGAAATCTTATTGGCACTGGAGTGGCTTCAGAATTTATCCAGAAACTGACCCTGTCCAGCACCCCTTTGCTGCTGCCCTGTTTTCCGTTATTGTTACCTTTCTCCTCCTACTAGGCTGGTCTCCCGGTTCCCATCCCTGTGCCTTGTCTCCTCTCTTCTCCCCAACACAGTCGACAGATGGATCCTTTTAAAATTAAATATGATCAGGTTACTCCTCTGCTCAAAAATAATCTCACAGAGATGTTTGCCCTTCTCATTAGAAAAGAAGCCATAAGCCTCACGATAGCCTCTAAGGCTCAACATGTGTGCCCCGCCCCCACATGCCATTACCGCCAGCCTCATCAGCCACCATCCTCCCCATCACTCACGGACTCCGGGGGAGCCTTACTGTCCCTTGTCCACGCCAGGCTCTCTCATCCCGGCCCCGTGCTCGTTCCCTTTGCCTGGGATGCTCCTGCCCAAACACCTTCATGATAGGACCCTCCCTGCCAGTCTTTTTTTTGATCAAACAGCATCTTCTCAGTTTGCCCCACTCTGGCTACCCTCTTGACACCTTCCTCATCCCAGGACCTCCAATCCCTTATCTGCTTCACTTTCTCCCTTCTCTGTAGCATTCACTGTCTTCTCACCTGTAGCCTCCCCTGTAGCTCGTGCCGTAGGCTCTATCTGTGGTCGGTCTGCTCCAGCTGGAGTGAGAGCTTGGTCCCTTTTGCTCCCTGATGCATCGTAGCATCCAGCACAGAGTCTGGTACCAACAGGCTCTCAATGAGTATTTGTTACATGGACATACATGACTGAATTAACCTCTCACTTCTTCTTTCTCGGTTCCCATCTTACCTTTTTCTCGATAGCTCTGGAAGCATTTTCCCATCTGCCCTGTTAGCTTGTTGTTTGCTTTCTGCAAGAGACCGTCTTCTGTGTGCTGCCATTGTTAGGCGAAAATGTTCAGTCATCCTGTTTTACCGTCTCATGCTCCCTAGTCGTCTGTGTTCCCATAGTGCCATCCTTAATCCTTGGTCCTCTCTCCTTCTCCTCCTCCCTGGACCTCTCATTCACATTTACAGTCCTACCGTCACTGCAGTCCATGTCCACCGCTGGAGTCTGTGTCGAGGAGAATGGCGTTTCTACCTTCTTCTACAATCCCCCCTGCCTGCTGCCCCTCCACCTCACACCTTTAAAACCTAATGGGCTCAGCTCACCCCCCTGCCTCTCCCATTTTCCTTTAGTCCCACGTCCTCTCAAATCGTCTCCATTGGCACAGTTCTTCCCTCCTCTTCGGTCTTCCTGCTGCGACTGTGGTTTAGACCCTTAGTACCTCTCTCCTGGTCAATCAGATCTTCTTCTAACCCATCTACCTGCGCCTGCTCTGGCCACCCCCCACCCCAATCTAACTTGCACGCCAAGGCTTCAGTTTGATCTCCCTAAATCACAGCTCAGGTCGTGCTGTTTCCTCTGCTCAAAAATTTCTTGCCGGGAAGATGAAATGCACATCTCCTTCCTCAGCAGGGGTCCCGCGGGGTCTGTGCTTCCAAGTCCGCTAAGGGCATCCTGCCCCACATGCCGCCTCCCAGTAAGCTGGGGGTTTGGAGGTACCTGCCCATCTCCACACTGCCCAGCGTCCCCTCCGTCTGCGATGCCTGATGCCCTAACTTTGCACGTCTCCATCCCGTCTCCCCATTCCTGCACCCCAGTCGCCCAACTGCAGTGGCCTCTACCACTTCTCAATTCATCATTTTTCCCCCAAGGATAACTTAGTTTATGGGTCAAGCCAAATGCAGTGCAGAATTGTCTTTTTTCACCTGGAGCTTCTTAATACACTTTTATGCACCTGCCTTTCTGCCCCAAAGGCTGCTTCTTAACTCGCTGTATTTACGTACACCGTGAATTACACAGTGCAGGGCTCAAAGAAATATTTGTCCGATGAACGATGATCAAACAGCTGCTTCCCTTGACATTCACGGGGATTGTGTCTTGAGACCTTTGAGTGACTAAAGGCTGCAGTTAAGAGCATGGGTCTTCCAGTTAGACGGGTTTGGATTTAGATGCTTCACTAGCTATGTGATCTTGCAAGAGTTGCTTAATCTCTTTGACCATCAGCTCCCTAAAAATAAACTCTCATGCAGAGCTTTTGTGAGATGAAGCCTGCAGGCCCTCAGCGCAGCATTCGGGCTATAGCAAATGCTCAATCAATGGTAACTGTCAATATCACTACCTTTTACTTCCGTCCAAACTCAAAGCCAGTAAGACAAATGACCCTTCAGACCCACAGCCAGTGACGAGCAGAGGTGGAAGTGGAGCTGAGAGGCCAAAACCGGGCAGGTGGCCAGGCCTCCTCTCTGGCCAAGTGATCTCCCCACATGTGATTTTTGGGGTGCCCAGTCCTCCCCTGTATGACCAGTTCTTCACATGCCCTGACCCTTGGAGCCCCTCAAGAGTATCTGAAACTGAGTAGGAATTAGGGCCAGGCTGTGCACAGGTGGAGTCACCTCCCTGGGGAGCAGGCCAACCCAGCACCCATTCTGATTTCTCGAGAGCCCTGCCGGGCAGGAGTGTCCAGAGCAGCCCATGTGACCTTTATCTCCCATCTTCCCTGTTGGGTTCAGTGATCTTCTGATGACCTCGACTAGATTGCTGGGGGCTGAGGCCAGCTCTGGAGATGCCTTTCTCTTCTGCGTTTATCTGCCATTCAACGTTCTAGGTGTCACCCTGCTAAGAAGGACAAACATTTCTCCCTTAGGGTAACGCATTGTTTTATCAGTGATACCACAATAAATCGTAGCAGGCTCCAGTCATGGCAGTAAAGCCAGGAACTTGGGTTCTTTTATCTTATTTTTAGATGCTCTTAAATGCAGCACCATCTCTAATAAAAAGAAAGGCATTTCCTTTAAATCAAATTCATAATGATCGTCTAGAATCGGTAAAACACGATTAGCAGAAATGACCCATCTCTTTGTCAAACTCTACTGCATCTCTTTTCCTGTTCTTGGGCGAGCCACGCACCGTCCATTGATGAGACAGTTTTTCTTCCCTATACTTCGCACGGGGTTTTTGCTGCTCCTTTGGAAGCTGACTGACGGTCCATTTGGAGCTCCCAGGCTGGGGTTTCTGAGTCACAGAACCTGGCCAGGCTTAAAGGAGTGTGACTCATCACCCTCAAAGACACAGCTTGTATCAGGTTTCCTGAAAAGTCAGTGGAAAAGTGAGGATTTGTTGGAGAGAACCTGAGGCTTGGCGAGGAGGTCTGGGATGGTGTAGAGGGCTGGGGGCTGACCTTAATTTCTGAGGAGACATTCCACTTTGGTCGCTGTTGGGTAGGTCGGGGCGGGAGTTACTTGTGAAGATTTCTGTGTGAGTGTGGGTGTGCAGTGGTTGGGCAGCTGCAACAGAGATTCAGAAATACCACTGTTCCTGGTCCAGCCAGCGGCCCGTGGGCTCTGGGGATGAGGAACACCCTGGAGTGGGGTGCCGGCCAAACAGTGTCCCTGATGGTGCACCAGGAGGCGGGAGGGGCATTTTGAGACGGCATAGTGATGCTGGGGTACATGTTTCCAAAGGAAAGAAGGTTCCAGAAGGCAGAGCAGAAAGATCTCAAAGAAGGAGGGTGGTTGAGGGAGCCAGGCAGAACAGAGAGGGAATGGGGATGCTGGGGCAGAGCTGGCTGGAGATGCTGGCATCAGTGTGGTGGCAGCCAAGGTGAGAGGTGGTGTGACAAGTCACTTTGAGGATTAATGGCAGGGGTGGGGGGCAAGCAGGCATGAATTGGTTCACTAAGCATGTTTTTCCTGAAGCTGGGATGAAATGAAACTTTAAAGGCAGGAAAGTGAAAGAGGAGGCGTTTGTAGGACCTGGGTTTATATATCAGTGGAGTCTTGATAAGGTGTAGACGGTGCACGCAGGTTGGGTTAGGCAAGGACATTTTGATAAGGGGCTGTTTGTAAAGGTGGGACAGAAGCATGCTGGGAAAGCACTGGGGCAAGGTGCCATCCTGGGGCCAGTGCCATAGGAGTGATGGGGTCTCTCCTGTGCCTGAGAGCAGTGGAACTGGACCCCCTTCCATCAGCTTGGATCTTGGGTCATTGGATGAGGTAGGCGGCCCGCCAATGGCAACTCCATCCCAGGGAGCAGGGGGAGGACCCCAACCTCGCTCTGTTCCTCTGCCCCGCCTCCTCCCTGGGCTGCCCCTGGGCCCAGCCCACCAGAACCCAGAAGCCAATGGCCCCAGTTGAGGTGGTCCTCACTGGCCAGCCTCCTGGGGCAGGGAGAGGGTCAAGGAAAGGTGCAGAATGGATCTGGGGGAGCACACTGGGGCCGAGGTAGTTGAAGTCTGTGCTAGGCTGTTTTGGGTGATCATCACCAATCATCCTGGGCCACTTCCTTGGACATTTTTCCCAGGGTCAGCTCTGTTTTTTTTTTTTTTTTTTTCTTGGAAGAGCCCCAGATAAACAGGCTGCCATCAACCCTGCTTACGTTGCTCTGCCCAGGGGGAGCTGGTGCGAAGTGATGCTGGGCCCTGTCCCGTGGCCGTCGCAGAGCTAGCAGGGGGCCCTGTCCCGTGGCCATCGCAGAGCTAGCAGGGGGCCCTGTCCCATGGCCGTCGCAGAGCTAGCAGGGGGCCTGATGCTCCCATGGCGCTTAATGGGCATAGCCACTCGTCTCCATTTTTGGACTTTCTCTCATGAAGGTATTCTGAACTTGGGCCTCAGGAGATACCTAACAAGAAAAGCAAAACTCACTTCAAGAAGAAAAGTGCAGCCCTGGCTCTCTGACCCGCAGGAAGGTCTGCGGGAAGAGTGTCTGATGTTCATGACACCACCCCACGCGGCCCGATCGTGACCTCCCCCCGGGAAGGGAAGGAGCTTCTCGTCAGGAAGGGAGCTGTTTTGATGTTTCAAAACCTAATATGTGTATAGAAATTGATGGGAAATTGTGAACTTTAATCTGCCCTTCAGTTGCATTTGCTGCGGTTGCCCAGAAGTGTATTGATTGGGTAACTTCTATTTCCAGAAGAGAAATTCGCCTTTGAGTTAGGTCCAAGCTGCGAAAATGATGTTCAGAAAGAATGTTTGAGAAAAATGGGGAAACCTGGTAAAGCGGGCCTCAGGGAGAAATTTCCTTCTCAGTCACGGCCCCGCTTCTGCAGGTGCTGCGGCCTTCCCGTGTCATACCCAGCACGACACACAGCCACACACACACACCGTCCCGCACGGGCCACCCCACACACACACACACACACACACACACACACACACACAGAGCTCACGCCACACGCATCACACACTCACCACACATGGGCCTTCCACATACCTCATACATACATGGCACACACAGCGCACACCACACCCCGCAGCCACCTCTCCTGCCTCCCTCCTCTCCCCACAGTCAGCCTGCCTGACAGGAGATTAGATTTTCAACAGTCGAAGGATTTTCTCTGTGAGCGAGGAGCTGAGGGCCGGGGGCCCCGCGCTGACAGCACGCACGTGTGTCGGGGCTACGCCTGCTGAGCCCGCTGCCGGCTCTGACCTGCACGCCCTCCTCACAGCCCGCGGCTGTGTGTGTGTGTGTGTGTGTGACTGTGAATTTGCATGAAAGGGTGTGTGAGTGTGTTTGCATTTCAGTGCGAGAGGGTGGGCATGCTTGCTTGTGTGTGTGATTGCATGTGTGAGTGTGTTTATGTGAGTGTGAGAGAGTGTTTGTGTGAGTGTGTGTATGTGTTTGTGTGTTTGTGTGAGTTTATGTGTGAAAGGGTGTGATTGTGTGGATGTGAGGTGTGCATGCTTGTTTGTGTGTTTGCATGTTTATGTGAGTATGTGAGTGTGTCTGTGTGTGCTTGTGTGTATGTGAGAATGTATGTGTGAGCATATGTTTGTGTGAGTGTGTGAGTGTGTTTGAGTGTAAGTGTATTTGTGTGAGCATGTGTTTGTGTGAGTGTGTGTGTGTGTGTGTGTGTGAGTGTGCAGCCTGGTGAACTGGGTGGGGAGAGATGGTAACCACACGTGTGGGAACCGAGCTGAGTAAGTCAGCTTCATAAAAGATTTAGTCAAACTCTTTGGTTTCCAGGAACACATTTGAGTAAATTGCCGCAATCCGCTTTCCCTTTGACAGTCTGGGTTTAAAGGCTCAGAAGCCTCGTGATATCAAATTTCCAGATTTAAAATCTTCCTGCACCCTCCAGCCCAAACCGAGGTCTTTCCTGCCCAGACTCCCGGTTGCCGTATTCTGTGTGGGAGCCACAAAGCCCCAGCTCTAAGTCGCCCTTGTGGACACGGGCATTGGCAATGACGGAAACTTCCAGTCACTGCTGTTGGGAGCTTCCCATGGGAAGAGCAGAGGAGTCCCTTCCCAGCCCCCGCCGTCCTCAGGGGGCTCCCTCTTCCCTGGAGCTGGCCTGGTGTGACCGGCTCAGGGGGCGCTTCCCCAGGCATCCTGGGTCGTAGGAGCAGAGTGGTCCCTGGCAGAAAGGAAAGATGGAGGAGGCAGATCCTCAGCGAGTCCCAAACTGGGTGAGCATTTGCATCCTCTGAGAGCGTCTTTACAAAGCAGAGTGCCTGAGCCACTTCCAAGATGTGCTAACTCAGAATTTCCAGGAGTGGGCCCCAGCCAGGGTATTTCCAAGCAGCTCCCCCAGGGAGCGTGAGACAAACGCTAGTCTATCTTGAGGTTTCTCCGTGGTTTAACCCAGCTCACCAGGGGAGGGGGGCAGGGGCTTGGAGCAGGAACTGTGTCTTTGAAGACGGCCTTCGGCTGGCTCGTGCCCGGTCTTCCTCGCTCTTGGTGTGAGATGCTTCCTGCCGCTCTCTGCCTTGTTCCTCTAACTCATTCTTTAAGTCTCAGTTTATTCTTTGCCACCTTCTCTCACCCCACAACCTGTGTCAGGTGTCCCTCCTGTTTGGTCCCAGAGCAGCCTGACATTTTTCTATCATAGTCCCTGATCCTCTGAATTGTTATTTCTTTTTAACTTACCCACAGCCCTCATCAGACATCAAGAGGATAAGGATAATCTTTGGTTTGCATTATCTTCCTCAGACCTGGCCAAGAGGTAATCCTTGAAGATTTTCTGAGGGGAAGCCTCCAAGCACAGAGCACTAGAAAGGACGTGGATGCATGGAAACAAGGCAGAACAGAAACATGACTGACAGCTGAAAGTCTTCCCTCATTTCCAGGCTTTGACTCATGGTAGCATCATTGCAACATGTAGCAATCAGCTCTTTCTATAATAATGCTGTGTAATAAACCACCCAGAACCCAGTGGCTTAGAACAACAATCATTCACACTTACACTCATGGGTTCATTGCAATGCAACTGGGCTTCATTTCAAGCTGAACTCAGGCCCACGTGTCTCATCCTGGCTCCCGGGCTGAATGGATCATGACTCCCCAGGACGTGTTCTCTGGGCAGAGATCAGGAGTCTCTGGGGATCAAGCCAGACTATGAAAGCATGTTGAAAACTTCTGCTGGAATCACATCACGTCCACTAACATTCCAGTGGCCATAGGAAGTCACACAGCCAAGCTCAGCCTCAGTGAGGCAGGGCAGTATATTCCATCCACAGCATGGAGGGAAAGAATGAATATTTTCTGAACAACCATTCGGACTGTCAAATAACTTAATTCTCTTATCTTTAGATTTTGATCACTTCTTCCTAAGGAGAGATAACAAGAACAACATTTAACATTCATTGAGTCTTTTTTAAATATCAACCATACTTCTGTGGACTCTGTCAACATTTTCTCATTTAATCCTCAGAAAAGCCCTAGAGAGTAGGTACAATGTGTGTGCGACTTGCCTGAGTCACACAGCTGGGAGAGGCAGGCTGTGAACCAGGCACTTCCAACTTCTAGACCCAACTCACAACACTACTCAAGAGGGAGTCTTCCACTGGGAGTTGGAGATTTGCAACTTCCATTGGGAGTTGGAGATACTCACCACCATATATAAAACAGATAAACAGCAAGTTTATACAGTATAGCACAGGGAACTATATTCAGTATCTCATTGTAAACTGTAAAGAGTGAGCCTTCCTCCTCTTTAATTTTCAAGCCTGAGGTTGGGTGAAGGTTTAATTTGTTGCCAGCGCTTTAACTTTGGTGCAAATGATGTCAGCAAAGGTATGGAGGGAAAGAGGGAGAAAGAGGTTCTAAGGTGGAGGCTGGGGGAGTCGCTGAAGCACAGACAAACCTCAAAGCCAAAGTCAGGCTCTTCTGTTTCCTTACCTGGTCTTGAGCTAACCCAGAATGATCACGCGTATTTCCAAAACAACTGATGGCCAATTACCAAGAATGCAGGATGTGACACAGATGACAGGTACCAGGACGTTTTGTCCAACTTCCTTGTTCTACAGGTGAAGAATTGGAGTGAGGGGAATAACTTGCCCAGGACATATGGTTCATTCATGGCAGACCTAAATGAAAACTAGGTTTGTGATTCCAGGTGCAATGCTACTTTCCTGCTTGCCCTGTAGGAGCCACCGAGGTGATGCTGGGCGCCACTGACCTGGGAGGGTTTTCTGGTTAACTGATCATGACAGAACATCCCATTGATTCTACAGAAACAGTCAACGTATTTGCATAGTTCAGTCCAACAAAGCAAACAGACTGAAGTTTTCAATTTACAGCTGCTTGCTTGGCATCCTGCAGGCACTGCCTTGATGAGTTTTACCGAATATGCAGCCACCTGGCATTTGTACATTCTCACAAATTACTTAGTGGCTGTGATGTAAATATTAACCATCAGTTAGTGGGTTTTATTTTATTTAGCAGTGGGGGAATGCAAAACCAATTGAACGATAAGTTTAAAGAGACAAAACTGCCTAGAAATTGGATTTCTTGTAATATTTTTACATGTTTGATATTTGTCCTTCTCAACAGCTAATTATATATTTTGAAGAGTGAGATTGTTGGGTTGGCTGTAACTTGGGACAAAAGGAGGGGGTTGGGGAAAACAAAGGGAAGAAGTATGCAAAGTTTTACGCCCTTGTACTGGTGGCAAGATTAAGCTTGCTGAAATATAGGTGATTAGGAAGAAAATGATAAAAATGACACTGAGTGCATGCTAAACAAGTACTCGCTTCTAGCACAAATCAGATTCATTAGATTCATAGAAGCTTCTGGAAGGCAGCAGTTCTGTTTCCAGCTGTTCTGGAAACACCACTGTGGCATCCTGCTGTTCTCGTGTAGAGTTTTGAACATATCTCTTATCACCCACTATATCCTGAGTATGGGCAGAAGGCCAGGTTTATAATCTTTTATCAGTATGTATTTGTTGACTGGAAGTTCCTCCTTCAGGTTAGAATATGTCCTCTGACAAAAATGGAATTTAGATATTAACAATAAAAATAACTAAATTTTTCCTAAAAATGTTTGGAAATTGATCAACATACTCTTATAACTCTTGGGTTAAAACAATTATCATGGAAATTAAAAAACATAAATTAACTTTGAAATGAGCAATAGTGAAAACACAACATATCAAATTGCGTGGGATGCAACAAAAGAAAGTTTAGAGGGAAATTCGTAGGTTAGCATACAATTAAAAAAGAAAGTTTAAAAATCAATTTTCCAAGCTTTCTCCTCCAGAAAGTATAAAAGTAAGAGCAAATTAAAACCAAAGCAAGAAAGGGAAGAAAAGAAATAATAAGGGTAAATATAGAAATCAGTTAATAGAAGACAAAGTTATAGTTGAGAAAAGTCAAAGTTGGATCTTTGGAACTAGTCATCAATTGATATACTTGGGGCAAGATGAAGCATGAAAAGAAAGGGAGAAAACACAATTACCAGAATTAAGAATGAAAAAGGGGAAATTAGTACAAATTCTGACATTGCATGGATAATAAGATATTATGATGCTTTATTTCTATGACTTTTTATACATGATAAATTTGACAGCTTTAGATGGGATGGAAAATTATTGAAAATGACAACTTATCACACAGAAAAGATGTAGAACATTCTTGTTGAATGAATAAGCACTTTATGTAATGCAGATGGAAGCTTTTTCTAGTGTTTTCACCAAGCTCTTACCAGATTAAAATATGTCTTTTACACTGAAATTTCCCTTCTGTTGTTTCTATATTTTTCATCAACAGTCTTAGTCAATGTCCAGGCATTTCCAGTGATGGTGGGGACCTACAAGCTACGTGTTTTGGAGCCTGGTCTTCCATCCAGATGTTGAGAAATCTGATCATCAGCAAACTCTCCTTTCTGCCTGACTCCTTGGATACGACCAGGTAGGTGGCTTATAGAGAAGGAAGGTGCGGCTGCTTGTGGTTCTGTAATATTCTTGGACCTGTGGTTTAAAGTCTTTTGTTATTTTTGGAAATTCTCAGCTACTTTCTCTTCAGATATTTCTTTTGCCTTGTTTTCCATCTTTTATCCTCCAGGGATTGCAATTACGTGTATTAAAGCCACTGGATGTTGCCCCAACAATTCTTCAGTGCTCCGTTCTTTCCTTTCTTTTTTGTTTTTCTCATTTTTTTCCTTCTTTGTGTGTCCCTTGGGTAGTTTCTATTGACCTATCTTCAAAGTCACTGATTCTTTCCATAGCCTTATTATTCGTAAGGTCTCAGTCAAACTTAGCCACAGTAGGTCTACTGGTCAGACGGGTGGAGGCATTCTTCATTTCTGTTACCGTGTGTTTTTGTTGTCCCTCTTTATTTTGGCTTTTATAGTTTCCATTTTTCTTCTGAAATTCTCCATCTGTTCATGCATGTAGTCCACCTTTTCTGCTGGAGCTTTGACTTATTAATCATATTGCCCATCCCTCAGTAAGAAGATCTTTGAGTCTGGTTTTTGTCACTTTGTCTCTTGGGAGAAGCTTAGATCCTGCTTTTTTGTGTTTTAGGATTTTTGTGTTAATGCTGGACATCATGTAGAACAGTAGTAACTGGGGTAGATAGTATGATGCCTGGAGTGGGCAAGTCTTTTCTCCAAACATGTTACTATGAGGTTGAGTCACTCTTGTCAAGAGTTGAGCTGGGTTTGGGTTTTCTTGTTGCTGTAGCTACGTTCACCGCACCACCACCGCACCACTCACTGAATTTCTATAGTGTTACTCATACTTATGGAGGTGCTAGAGGGTTTTTTCCAATATTCCTGGTCCACATTCAGCTCTAGGCTTTCTCTGTGTGCTTCTGTTACAGATGGGGGTTTCTCTTCATGTTCTTGCCCCTTTCCCAGTGGTAGACTCTGGTTCTTGTTTCTTTGGTGCTTGGTAGCCAGGTGATTGGGTTTATTGGATTCTCTGTTGTTCTGATCAAGCCTCAAGCTTAGGTAGGACAGTGTGCCAGTGTCTTCAATCTGGTGCTTTCTAAGTGATGCTGCCCCTCCTCCCTGTGGTGGCCACACTCGACCTTGTGTCTTGGTAGGACTTTGATGGGGAAGGCTTTTGGTGATATTTGTACAGGACCCTGGGCCCTGGACTGTTCACTTCCCCATCTCAGGAGTAGAGGGATTTTATTTTTTACCATCTTCTAGCCCCCAGTGGTTCTTCTCTTGTGCTCTGTAGGAGATATGGCTCACTGCTCTTCCCTTCAAGGTTTAAGGCTTTTGTTTCCAGTGGAATAAGGTCCAGGTGGGGCCATGGGTCTTTCTTGCATCTGTGGCTGCTCCCTTCCTCCAGGTCTGTATCACTGAGGAAGCTCTCTCCTGTCTCCTCCCCAACCCTTGACCATTCTTGGAAGCACTTGCTGGAAATCTATGGAAAAGAGCCTGCAAGTGGGTGCAGATTGTGTTTGCTGGGGTTCTGCACTCTCCTGCAAGCCCACATTCAGCCGTTTTCAGTCCCTCAGCGTTGTAGCTGAGTTCTTCTTGCTTATGTGGTCTCGGTATCCCCTCCTCTCCTGCTGTGCTGCAGATGAACAGGAGCACATACCCTGCTTTGGAGCTACCATCATTTCTTTGGATATCAGGGCCCTTGGTTGCCCTGAAACCTTGGATATCTGATAGGTCAATATATGTTATGATTTTGTAAGTTATTCTATTTTCTCTCATCATTAGGGTAGGAATAATGTTTTTTCCAACTTTCTGCATCCCAGGTGAAAGTGGAACACCACATTTTTTCTCCTGTTCAACTGTAGTCTTCCTTTGGGATTTTCTCCTAAATATTTCTGAAGAAAAATCTTGATTTCTTCCCAAATTTAATGCTGAAGCTAATGGAGTTGCCAGAAGCAGCTTCTGTTTGTAGGTCCTCTGAGTCTCTGTGCTGAACAGAAGCCCTAGTAATTGGATTGAATTTTAAATTTTAAATTTATAGCACATTTAACCTTGTAATTAAAGGCTTCAGAATGACCCATGTTTCTTTTAAGTCCATCAACTTGACCTATTTTCTTGCCTCATTGTGATGAGATCTGATTCACAAGCCTCCGAATTTGTCCTCCTTCCCGCCGTTCCCTGCATTGTCCAAACCAGCCCTTCTTTTCTTTTCTAAATATGTCCTGCAAATATAGATATTCAGGGAAACCTAGACCAAAATTAACTACCCAGCAATCACCATCCAGTGAGGCCTCATCGATCTAGCTGTTCCTGAATTCCAAAGCTATGGTTCATGTCCTTTCAGAGAAAATTGCTTCTCCTTGCAATCTTCTCTGTGTCATGTTTTTTCTGTTGTTACAGAACAGATTACTTCACTGCATCTTCAAGCTAGCAGTATGAGAGGGGAGCACTGCCTGACTGCTCACGGCAGCCTCAAATCCTCTGATCCTTCCATGAACACAGCCTTTGATAAGCCTCGCTAAAGTCTCAATTGAATGGCCACGGGAGCCATTTCCAGAGCTGGCTGTTGAGGGTGGTAATTAATTTATGGTTAATTAACTTTGGTGTTAAGCTTAGTCTTGGCAATGATGCTTGAAGTTTAAAGAGGGGGGAAAAGAAAGAGGAGGAAGGCTTACCCAGGCAAATGACAGAAACAGAGCTGGAAGACTCACAAAGGTGAACAAGAAGACTCTGTGCAGGCGCATTTTACATCACTACTTCTGTGTGAGGCTGCTTCATGTAGATTAATGCCCATAGTTAGAATAAAGTGGCAAAACAAGCCTCTTCTGTTTGACTGAGGGCATTGGCTTTAATTAGCAGCATTTAAAGAGCCGAGCCATGTCTTTCATCAGGGAGGAAGACTCATTAATCACACCATTCATTGTCCTAGGGCTTCCTCCCTGGGGATGGGGGTGGAATTTGCGGTGCAAGAATTCTGATTTGAATGACTGACCTGTGAAGGCGCCTACAATGACCTGGTAGTGCTGGACCTGGGATGTGGTCCAGGGCACAGAGGGCAGGCTGCAGCTCTCACCTCCAGCTCTGGCAGGTTGCAGAGGGAAAGAAGCCAGCCCAAGGAGCTGAGACATGACAGCTCAGGTTTTCCAGACTTGGAAGTCCCCAGACTAAGATGTCCCTTCAGTGCCTCATCTGACGTCGGTGGTAAGTGAGGAGCTGCACAGTATGAATGTCTTAGGTGTAGGCTGGAAAACGATAACCAGGGCCAAATGTGGCCCGCTGCCAGATGTTATAAATAAAGTTTTATTGGAACACAGCCCCACCCACTTGCTTGGTGTTGTATCTGGCTGCTTTCATGCTACAGTGGCAGGGTTGAGTTATCACGACAGAGATCCTACAGCCCACGAAGAGAAAGTCTGCCAGCTCCTGTCCTAGCTCACTGACGCGCCAAAGAGTTGGGATACTGTGAGGTGGAGACCCACCCAGGATGCACTGTATGTGTTGTCTTTGTCTTTAAGATGAAAATATAAGGGCAATAAGTTGACTTGCCAGAAAAATGGCAGCCACTGGCCGTTCAGTGTCGGGACCCCCCGGGGTCCACACGGCATCACTGAGTGCTGTGTTCGCTGTGGTAATCTATAGCCCTTGAGAGAACCATTTTGTCTTTTGAGGGGGGGCTTGTTTTAATATTTCCTTCCTGTCAGGCTATTAGCATTGGTTCGTGCAGCTGTCACTTACACCTGCCCCTCAGCGTCCCCACCCTTCTGTTAAACGACTAATTTGCTGCTTCTAACCACAGAGGTCTGAAAAAATCAAATAATCCTGTGGGAAGTGTGTCTAAAGTCAATGCAAAATGTCTGCTTCTGATTCATTTATTCCAGGTCACCCAGGTAGGGCTTGTCTGTCAGCTGTCTCGTTCGGCTGGTGCTGATGGCGGGAACCTGTACTCTGTCCCCATCCTCACGGTCCAGTGCGGGAGCCGGTCCTTACCTGACACCCAGAGGAGTGTTTGTGTACAGACTCAGGAGCAGGCTCTGACAGAGGGAGCAGGGTCCCCCCCGAGCTGGTAACCCAGGAGCCTGGCCTCGCTGGGAAGGCTTCCCTGGGGAAGGGTGACCTGTCCTGAGGAGGAGGCCGAGGTGGGCCCGGGGCGCCCCTGCAAGGCCCTGTGCAGGGAGGGGTCACAGGGGGCTGGGCCTGCAGGGTGGGAGCTGGGAGGCGAGGGGGGACCCTCGACTCCAGGGTTGGTGGGCAGGGAGGTAGGTAAGATTCGATGTGCATTTTCCCAGGAAGGGCCAGAGGGAAGGAGGAGTCCAGCTAGGACCCCGATGTTTAGAGGGAGCACTTAGCTTCCTCGAGGCCCTGAGACCAGGCCTGTGCTGGGGCCACACCTCCCTCCTCATGTGACCTTTCTTACCAGCACCCAGAGGCCACGAGCATCTGGGAGGAAGCACTGAACCTCCTTTCTGGTCTCAAATGTGTCAGTAACTCATTGCGTAAAGCAAAGAACTTGCAGATGTCTGGGACGCCCTGCATCCCCATCCCCAGGCCTCCTCCGGGTGGGAGTCCCGCACTGGGCTGATGACGCGCAGGGCTGCGCAGGGCTGCGGACGGCCCAGAGGCCGAGGCTGACCCAGCTCCCCCCAGTCCACATACCACAGCTCCTCCCTCTCAGCTCCCTTTACACCCAACTGAATTTTTCCATCGTTTCTGCTTTTGCAAAGCAAACAAACAAGATCTGTAGATTGCATCAGTGCCTGCATTTCCAAGAACACAGGCGACGAGTTAGCAGGGTACTTGAGTCTCCCCGTCTGTCTGGCTCCCTGGACGGTCCCATAAATGGCCGAATCTTGGCTCATTCACCAAAGTCCAGGGTCTGCCTTTTAACTTTGCATCTTCAGAAACTCTCTTTTGCTGGTGCACTGAGGCTGCAGCCCTGCCTGTCTCCCCAAGGCTGGTGCACATGTCCACCTGGAGCTGTTGTCAAGGGATGAAGATGCTTGATGCATGCTCGCTAATGTATACGTATCCACACTTACACACGCACAGAACATGGCTGCCAGCTTTCAGGACAAATGTGCCTGTGAAGTAAATGCTTGAGACAGTCTGACCTCAAAAAGAGTCGTGGAAAGGGTGGTTTCTGGGAGCACAGAGTCAGCACAAAGGGAGCTGGCTGATCTCAGAAAGGTGGCCTGAGTCACTGCCACTCCGTGGTGGCCTTGCTGGACAAGTTGTTATGGTCGGGCCCAGTGCCAGCTCGGCGCCTGCAATGACCATGTCCTGCTCAGGCTGCTGTAAGACGGTACCACGGACCGGGTGCCTTACACAACAGACACTTATTTTCTCACGACTCTGGAGGCTGGAAGTCCAGGATCAAGGTGCCGGCAGGGCTGGTTTCTTCGGAGGCCTCCCTCCACGGCTGCTCGGAGGCTGAGTCCTCCCCGCGTTTTCACGTGGTCACTCTTCTGTGCACGTCTGTGCCCTACCCTCTGCTTCTTATAAGGACCCCAGTCATTTTGGATTGGATCCCACCCGAATGACTTCATTTTAACTTAATTACCGCCTTAAGGATCCTACCTTCACACACACATGCTGACATACTGGGTTAGGACTTCAACAGATGGATTTTGAGGGGACACAAATTAGCCCACAACATGGCCAAATCTAGGACGCCAGGAACGTTCACTTCTAAGAGTCTCCATTGTTTGATTTAAAGTTGATTTCCATTGCTGAGCCACCCTTTCCTCATACAGGTGGGCCGCAGTGTGCACGGGCGCGTTTCTGCTCAGCCCCGGCCAAGCACAGCGCAGTCGTGCCTTCCTGAGGCTTCTCTCGGCTGGTCTTAGGACGTCCTCAACCCTCTCTGTCACACATTAGCAACCTCTTGGCTGGTTCCCACAGGTGGCTAACCACACCCACGATGTGAGGGTTTACTTGTTAAACTGGGGGAGAGGATTTAGGTGCAAGTTCTTTGGGGGTATCCGCCCTGTCCTCTCCTGCCAATAGGTGTCATTATATTTCCAGTACATAAGACAAAAATGTAAAGAATTATTGGACTAGAGCCATGGAAATTACAGAGGGAAACCTGAACAAAGAAAACACCTGCTTCTGTGGGTGCCACGATGTTGGGAGAAATCCAAAAACACCCTGGCAGCCTCGGGCAGCGGACTGACTCTAACAAGCTGGCGTCTGATCTGGGACAACTGCGCAGTCTGGTACTTGCACGGAGACAATTACGTGTAAGACGTAAGGCGGGGACATGTGGCGTTGCAGCAGGGAAGTGACGAAGGGGCTGTGGTTGACAGGGAGTTTGCCAGGAGGCAGCCGTGTGCCTCAGCTCCCAGAGCTGAGCTTCTGCGAAGATTGTGGTTTGTCTAAATGAGGGAGGAAGTAGTTTCATTTTTCTGGGAAGACATCAGATTCCTCCAAGGCCAATTCTTTCAGATGTGGCCACCACACTTTAAAGGGGTGTTGGCAAATGGAATAATGGTTCTTGAAACTATGCCCCTGGGAAAAGGGGAAGGAACAGAGGGCCTTACAGAGAGGCACGCAGGACATACTAGAGTGTTTGCAGTGCGGTCGGATTGAAGATAGGTGGGGCTCTTTCTGTGTGGATACAATGCACAGATCACTGGGTGGAAACTAAAGGGGAGTTTTGTTATTTACTGATACAGTATCTGACAGATACATCAGAGGTTGGAGATGTTTAAGCAGAAACTGGGCTTGGAGAGAAACGTGTTGTAGAGGAGATTCAATTTATTCAGAATAGAAGCAAAAGCATAGTTAAAAAAATGGAAAACAATGTGGAAGAAATAAATCCCAAGTATGTCAAAATAATTACAAAAAACATGAGTGGGTGAGTACAGCTATTAGAAGATGCACAGTCCACATTGTATCTTGTGTACAAGAGTAAAACATAAGCCAACACAGGAAGATTGAAATTAAAGAGGCAGCAAAAGATAAACCAGATAAACTTAGCAGAAAGGCAGCTGGTTGCTTGTAGCCAGAAAGCAGCAATATTAATATAAGCAAATGTGTACAGTACAGTTCAAGGTTACATTTATTTTTCTACTTAAATTCTCCCCACGTTACGGATCGTTCCCTGACACCGCCTCTTCTCATCTCCTCCGTGCTGGACTACACGTTCCATGAGAACAGGGGCCGTGCTTATTCTGTTCATTGCATCTTGAGCGCCTGGAACGTTTCTTGGATCACAGAACATACTCAACAGATATTTGCTGAATGAAATAATGACCCCTAAGATTTTGTTGCTTTCTTTTTTGAGTACTGACATCGCAGGATGGAAGGCATGTTACCTGTTGCTGTGTAATAAACACCCCCCCCCCACAGTTAGCAGCTCGACATCATTACTTACTGTGGTTCTGTGGGTGCCTGGGCCCACCTGGGCGGTTCTCGTACGGATGCTTTTGTGCAGGTGCGGTCTGCACGGCTGGGCCTGGAATTATTTAGAGGCTTAACTCTACCGGACATCCGAGATGGCGCACGTGCATGCCTGGCAGCTGGTGTCGGTTGTCAGCTGGTAGCTCAGCTGGGGCTGTTGACCAGAGAGTCCATACATGACCCCTCCGTGTGGTTAGGGCTTCTCAGCCAGGTGACTGGAGGCCAACAGCGAGTGTTGTAAGGGACAGGAAGTGGATGCTGCCAGCCTCTTAAGATCTGAGCCCAGAAGATGACACAGTGCCCATCTGTCGCAATCTGTTGGGCAGGTCATCACAGCGCCCGCCTAGATATAAGGTGGGCACATATATCTCCTTTTCATTCTCCTTCTCAATGGGAGAAGCGTCAAAAATTTTGTGGTCTTCTCTGATCTACCACTGACATCTAAGTGAGTGAGGCTGTGTTTCATTTCTACAAATGACAGTACTTGACCGATACAGTTTGCCCAGTCTGAGGCATGGCTTTTCCCAGGGAGGGGAAATTCCATCATGGAAAGGAAGGAGTGCTGTTCGGGAGCCTCTGAGGATGTATGGGCTGCACTAGGTGCCCCGAGACCCTCAGCCAGCGCCGACGTTCTTAGATGGGAAGCCCGGTGACAGCCCAGGGAGGACGTCATCGTGATTCAGTGAAACCTCAGAAGGTTGCGGGTTTCATGCAGGGAGAGAAAACGAGGTCTGCCGCTAAGAATGACTCACTTCCTCCTCCGTGCCTGCACACCAGCTAAGCGCTTCTGTCTAGAGCTGCCCGTCTGGAACCTGACGCGGGAACAGTGCTCGGAGCCCCATCCCGCCTGTCTCGGGGACTGCAGTGCGCCTCAGAGAGGTGTGGCGTGCCCTGTGCGAGGGCCGACACTCAACCGGTGAACAGTAACGGTGGGCTTCCAATGCCTTTAGTTAGGATTAATTTTTAGATGTTGGACCCATTTCAGAAACTGCTAGTTCATTTCTCTTGCTTTCTTACCACCCCTCAGAAACACTAGCAATGTGCCTTTAGGCAAGTTGCTTGACATCTCTGTGCCTTATTCTCTCATCTGAAAAGAAAAGAGTAATTGTAGCATACACTTCGCAGGGTCACCGCGGGGATTAAACGAGCTGCCACAGCATGCTGAGCACTCCTTTAAGACTTTACGAGGCAGTGCTCAGCAAATTCCAGCTACTGTAATTTTTCTTTTGACATAAATTTTAATGACTGCATAATAATCCGCTCTATGAATATTCTATAAATTATTTTACCCATCTGTGAAACTTTGCGTTTCTGTTTCTTTGCCCTGTGAAAATGGTATCATGAAGATC
This sequence comes from Vicugna pacos, assembly GCF_048564905.1. Lineage (NCBI taxonomy): Eukaryota > Metazoa > Chordata > Mammalia > Artiodactyla > Camelidae > Vicugna > Vicugna pacos. The sequence continues at coordinate 92,071,317 of NC_132991.1, read as the reverse complement.
TTTATGGGTAAATCTTTGTGCCTACCACTTAGGCGAAATTCCTAGAAGTGGAATTTTGGGAGCACGTTTTTTTTTTCTTTCCACTATGTAATGCAGTTAAATGAAGTTCAAAATAGACAAGTGAGTGGGTGTTTGAGCTCTACAGGATCGGCCCTGGTGTACATAGGAAAATGTATTCATCACTGTCAACAAAACAGAATTAGACTGTGATCCCAATGACAGCCAGTGGTCTTTGTCCCCCACCCACAGGCCCCCTCTCCCCATGTCCTGGACGCAGTTGGGTTTCAGGCTCCATGCGGTGGTCCCCCTGGCTGCATGGACCTGCCGGGCCCTTCCATGCTCTCCGGCCCTCATAACACATCTCTTCGGCAGGACGCTTTTCCCTAGGGTTTCTAGGGGCTCCCCCCTCTGCCCCTGCAACATCTCAAGGCTTTTGTGATTCTGTCCTCTTCTGCTCACATCAGATCCTCCTCCCGGACACCCACAGCCCCTCTGACTTTGCAGGAAATCATCAAACTTCCCCTCTTCCTATTTTCCAAAATAAGTTTGTTTTTCTTTATTCAGTTCCTTTCCTAAGTGGCCCTTTATTCTATTCATCTACAACTTAGCCTGGCATTGAATTACACCAAATTAGTTGATTGATCAACCAAACACAATGTTAGTATTTTATTATATTTATTTTACTTTATTTTTTATTTTTTTTAATTGAGTTATAGTCAGCTTACAATGTTGTCTCAAATTCTGGTGCACAGCAAAATTTTTCAGTCATACATGAATACACATGTATTTTAAAATGGTCTTTTTTAAAAAAATATTTTTCAATTTTTTTCTTTTTTTAAAAAATTTTTAAAAACTTTTATTGGCGGTACTGGGAGTTGAACCTCAGACGCTGTGCATGCTAAGCATGTGCTCTAACACCGAACTGTACCCCACCCTTTAAAATGGTCTTAATTTGTAACAACTGTTTTATTCCCGTGGGAAGGATGAGTTGTATGTACCAGTTATAAATGGGAGAAGAGGACACGCTCTTCGGAGAATCACTCCCTGCTACTTCTCAGACAGCCAGTGTGTTTAAGATTTCACTCTGGATTTCACATTCGTTGAGCAGTTTACACGATCTGGCCCCTTACGTGATCTCCTCCCACCCAAAGTGGGAGCACTTGGCTCTCTGTCCATCCACAGGGGTCTTCTTTCTCTACCTGGAGATCTCTCCTTCCTCCTGGCCTTTTCACTCGCTGTTTTCTCCGCCTGGAGCAGGCTCTCTAGTTATTCGGTACCCCGTTCATTCTCAGCCTTCTGGGTTCAGCCCAAATGTCACCTCCTCAGAGAGGGTCCCCCACCCTGACTACCCATTAATGCAGCCCTTCCGCAGCCCCTGTGGGGTCACTCTGCTTGTCATAAAGGAGATGGAGGAAATAATCTGAAACGATCGAGTTTTATGTTGACCCTCCCCATAGGCTGTAGGCTCGGAGTGGCAGGGCTGTGTCTGTCTTTGCGTGGCTGTCTCCCACGGCAGCAGGTATCGATGGATGAACGGACATGTAGAAGTGAGTGGACGGGGAGTGCAGTGATATAAAGATGCCTCTGTTACTTTCCTCTGGCTGCTGTGACAAGTTACCGCCAAACAAGACAGATTTATCATTCCAGAGTGCTGGAAATTGGGTTTGTGAGTGGGTTTTAAGCAGAGGTGTGTTCCGTCTGGGGGCTGAAGGATGGAATCCTTCCCCTGCCTTTTCCAGCTCGTGGGCTCCTTCCGGCAGGCACCGCACTGGACCTCTGCTTCTGCAGTCACTCTAACATCAAGTCACACGATATGGTAGTTCCCTCACCTCTATCTCTTTCTTTCCTCCACCTCTCGTCCTGATCAGACTCTTCCTTGTGCCGGGGGGGGGGCAGGCTATTGTGCAGAAATACCAGTGGTCTCTATAAGTACCCACTGTCCCCAGGGGCTCTTCTCTGCCCTTCCTTGTCTTCCCGTGATGCCAAATGCATTTTACCCGGATGTCAGCTGGCTGGGGCTTTGCTTTCCAGAGACCCAGGGGTCCTCCCAGCTGTGGAGCTACATCCGGCTTTCCATCGGTTTCCAGGCTTTGCTGATGCCACTGATTGCCTGGGATTGTCCATCGTGGAGAGCCCAGGGGAAGGATGGGCAGTAGGATGCCGCGCTCAGTCTGAAGGAGGTCCTTCTTCCCCACTGCCTTTCTCAGGGGGGCTGTCCCAGGCCCAGCTGCCCCCCTCAGATCATCTCTATGCATGTAATTTAAGCAGCAACCAGAAAGACAGACTATAATAAGTCCAGGTTATTGTTTGTATCACAGACGACAAAATATGTCACTGATAGCTCTGAGGACACCAAGTCCAGAAAAGCAGCCGAACAGTGTCTGCTTGTTGATTGGAAATTTGCAGTAGCAAAGCCTTGGGGATGATCGCCTTTGCCAATAAATACAGTGGGGTGCGGGGCCAATATTTCTATTTTTTTCTTTACAACCCTTGCCACTTTCAATATACAATGTAATTTTCTCCTCCTCCTTCTTCCATTATCATAAATGGAAGCTCCCCCAAGCCAGGGTTTTCCCATCGAGGATTTATCCCAAGCACGTAGACAAGTCGATGGTATATGGTGGATTCTTAATAAATATTTGTGGAGTGAGTAAATGCTGGTGGATGAGTCTCTCAGAAACCATCACGCGACATTGACTCAAGAGCAGCGAAGCCCTTATGACCTTTCTGATCCCATAAAGGTGTGGCTTGTTCTAGAAAGAAATGAGACAGGGATGCAAAGAAATAACCCTGCAGGGGACTCCTCATTAGGGAATCCCGTCCAGTACGACATCAGACAACGAGTGAGCCTGTGGCGTGGATTGACGCCCTGCCTTCCTGTAAAGAGGACCTTCTCCCCTGCAGCGGGCAGCCTGCGACCGCAGCTGCGCAGACCTGGCGTTAGGGTTCATTTCCACGTAGCGGCCACTGGCCCCACCGGAAACGTCCTTCAGTTACTGTGAAATTCTTTCAGTGACAGCATCGGACGGCACCTGACTCTGACTTGTTCTAATTGGCTCAGAAGTGAAGCTCTTCTGCCGGGTCTAATCCGTGGAGTTTTGATTTTCAGTAACACTGTTTTGAAATTCCAGTAGCTCATTTCTCTCTTCAAACCTGTCCTTTATTTACGGACTCCTGCTCCTTTTTGTGCAGTCGACCCCTCTTGCTGTCTGTGGTTCCGCTGTCTCATGTGGGATATTTGAGGCTCTCTGCTGAGTTTCTATCACAGTCAAGTGTTTTATTATTTTTTTGGTTTCAAGTTCATTTTCAGTGGCTTTTTTTTTCAGTGAATCCATGGGGTTTTCTGTTTAATTCCACCAGTGCCTCAGCTGTGCTATTGCTCCTGTGGGATGCTTTTTGTTTATTCCCCACTATCTTCTCAGCTCGGTGGCTCCTGTAGCAACGGAAACAAATGACAAGCTGGCAGGAGGCGATGGAAGGCTTTTGTCCCCACCCAGGGTCTACTGGGTCATCCACTTCCCGTCCTTTCCTTGGGCTGGAGGGAGATTTTTCCCAGCTTCCACATTAAGAGCCTGACTTGACATGTGGATCTCAGTCTCCTGAGATTTCACTCCTGCAAAGACTCAGACTCGAAGACGCCTGAAAAGCCTGTCCTCTGCTTCTGGGTGTATGTGCCCCCAGCCCAGTCCTGCCCCACAGCTGGGCAGGGCAGCCCACACGCCCAGCACTACGGCTCTGGCTTAGGCATTATTATTTTTCATTTTAGTTATATTTTCTCACATTTCTAGTAACAGGGGTTTCCAATTAGTTTTGTCATCTGTTTTTCAAGGAAAAGAAGTCCCTTTTGTTTACTTCCCACCATCACGTCTTTCTGAGCTCAGTGACGGGGAAGGTCTGTGGGGGCTTCACACAACCTTTGTTCCTGTCATCCATGCTGTCGGGGGTCGACCTTCGCAAATCTCACACTCCCAGATTTATCCCCTCCCCTCCCCCTTCCCCTGTAACCATAAGACTATTTACTATGTCTATGAGTCTGTTTCTGTTTTGTAGATGAGTTCATCAGTATCCTATTTTTTCCTTTTTTTAGATTCCACATATAAGTTATATCATACGGTATTTTTCTTTCTCTTTCTGGCTTACTTCATTCACTTAGAATGATGATCTCCAGGTCCATCCATGTTGCCGCAAATGGCATTATTTTATTCTTTTTTATGGTTGGGTAGTATTCCACTGCATAAATATACCACAACTTCTTTATCCAGTCATCTGTTGATAGACATTTAGGTTGCTTCCATGTCCTGGCTGCTGTAAATAGTGATGCTATGAACATTGGGATGCAGGGGTCTTTTCCCTCCTGATATAAGCCCAGGAGTGGGATGGCTGGATCACATAGTAAGTCTATTTTTAGTTTTTAGAGAAATCACCATAGTGTTTTTCACAGTGGCTGCACCAAAATACATTTCCACCAGCAGTGTAGGAGGGTTCCCTTTTCTCCACACCGTCTCCAGCATTTATCATTTGTGGACTTTTGAGTGACGGCCATTCTGACTGGTGTGAGGTGACACCTCATTGTAGCTTTGATTTGCATTTCTCTGATAACTACATGCGGGTTTTTGACGCACTCTGGGCCAGGAGCCCAGCACATCTGTGGAGACACTGAGCTCCTTTCTGAGTGTGACCTGGAGACCCTGCAGGATGGCCCCTCTACTTCCTCGGTGATGGGTCCAACACAGTGATGTTGTAAAAAGGAACAATTGCACAAGAACCAGGAGAAGAGGGGTGCATCCCAGGTACCCCTCTTCAGTCGGCCAGCACCAAGCAAGCACAGTTAACCCCCAGCTATGCTTCTGACAAGAGCATCTGGGTGGGGGGAGTGCACATGCGTGTTTGCTGTCATGTGGAGATGGTGCATTGAGGGCCCCCAGAGTGCCTGCTCCAGTGACAGTGAACTAAAGCTTTGTGGTCATGCATTGTCCTGTCTCACCCTGTAGAATCTCACCAAGTTCTGCTTGTTTGGAGGTTTCTGGGCCAGGTTAGGTCTCTGGGTCTCCTTCTCAAAGGCTGCCTGTGGAGGGCATGGCCTGAGTCTCCCTGGGGTCAGGGTTAGGCCATGACCAATAACAGAAGTTTTGTGTCCAAGGGATCCCAGCTCCTACAGGAGAACTCGGATGCCAGGCAGGCAGTGTGTAGGGCAGACCGCACCTGATGGATGCCGGAAGAGAGGTGGAGTTGGGGTGGGGGCTACAAAAGGCTGGCAGGACTCCTGGGCGCTCCCCAGTCCCAGGGGAGCTGTCCCTCCGTGCAGGGCTCGGATGTGCTGACTCCTTGTTCTGGGGGGACTGCACAGCTCCCCGACTCCATTAAAAAACTGAGTTTTTTTTTTTATTGAGTTGTAAGAGTTCTTTATATGTTTTGGACTCTAGATCCTTATCAGATATTTGATTTACAGGTGTTTTCTCCCATTTTCTGGGCTGTCTCTTTCTTGATAGTGTTCTTTGAAGCATGCAAATTTTTAATTTTGTTGAAGTCCAATTTACCTGGGTTTTCTCTTTGCTTACTTTGGATTTGGGGTTTTATCTAAGAGGCTCAGCCTAACTGAAGGTCACATGGATTTTTTTCCTATACTTTCTTCTGAGAGTTTTACAGTGTTAGCTTTTACAGTTAAGTCTGTGATCCATCTTGAGCTCATTTTGGTTTGTGTTACAAAATAGGCATCGGACTTCATTCTTTTGCACATAGATATCCAGTTGTCCAGGCGCCATTTGTAGAAAAGACCACTCTTAACCTATTGAGTAGTCTTGGCACCCTTGTCAAAATTCAGTGGACCGTAGACGTGAGGGGTTTTCCTGGGTTCTCATTTCTAACCCATTGATCTTTATGTCTATCTTTCTGCCAGTACAATTTTGATCACTATCACTTTGTAGTAAGTTTTGAAAATGGGACGTCGGAGTCCTCCAAGTTTGTTCTTATTTTAAAACATTGTTTTGGCTATTCTGGATCCTTGTATTTCCTTATGAATTTTAGGATCGACTTGTCTATTTCTGTAAGAAATAAAGTTGAGATTTTGATCAGGATTGCACTGAACCTGTAGATTGCTTGAAGGAGTACTGCCAATCAAACAATGTTAAGTCTCCAATCCATGAACAGGACGTCTGTCTACTTAATTTCTTGTAATGATGTTTTATAGTTTTCAATGTCCATGTCTTGCACTTCTTTTGTTAAATTTATTCCTGAGCATTTTGGGGGGTGCTATTGTAAATGGGATTACTTTCCATAACATCATTTTGGAATTGCCAGTGTAGAGAAAAATAATTGCTTTTTAATTCCAATCCTGTATCCTGAAACCTTGCTGAACTCATTTATTAGTCCTAATAATTGCTGAAGATTTTCTGTATGCAAGATCACGTCATCTACAAGTGAAGATAATTTTACTTTTTTTCCAGCCAGTATGACTTTTGTTTCTTTTTCTTACATAATTGCACTGGCTACGACCTCCAGTTCAGTACTGAACAGAATGGTGAGAGGAGCATCCTTGTCTTGTTCCTGATATCAGGGCTGATTTTTTTCAGTCCTTCATTATTTAGTATGATCTTAGTAACATGTTTTAGAAAATATTTGTATGTTGTTATTTTTTATGAGATTTTGAAATAATTACAGATGAAATGAGGTGATGCTTTGGATTTACTTTAAAATAATCCAGCAAAGAGTGAAAGGAGGGTATAAATGAAAGGGAAACTAGCCATATGTTGATAATTATTGAAGCTGGGTGATGAGAACAAAAGAATTCGTTATACTGTTTGCTCTAATTTTGTGTATGTTTCAAATTTTACTTAATAAAACTTGAAAAAAAAAGTCAATCAGATACACATTCTTTACTCAGTCCTCAGATCCCTGTAGATAAGTGTTTAGTGGCTCTAGAATGGGCTGGAGTGGGGTTTGATTAAAAGCACATGATGTAACTCGTATCCAGCTCTCAGTTTCGGGAAAAATGTCTCTGGCTGGATATGCAGTCACTGTGTCTCAGCACAGGTCGAGCTCATTTAGGAGAGCAGGGTGCACAAATGATCCGGCCTGGCTGAGCAAAGATTCAGGGAAAGTGAGGATTGTCTCAGTGCATCTTCCCCGGGTGCAGGCTCTGTGTGCGGCAAGGATTCCAGTCCCAGTAGTTTCCCGGGAGGTAATCCTAGGAACACTAGTGGACACTGGAGAAGTGGGAAGGGGAAAGGGGAAACCTGAATAAAGAGGGCATGCTGAAGCCAGTTACAAGCGTCAGGTCCAGGGACACTGGACCTTAAACCCCCAAGGAGCTTTGGATAAAAACACAGAACATGCCCCAGAGCCATCTCAACCTTGGGAAATTTACACACCGACGCTGTGTGTGGTTGAGAGCTGCTCCCTGGCAGCGTTAATCCTCCAGCAGAAACCCTCAGGCAAGGAGAAGCAGGTGCTGGGGTTGGCAGTATTGTGGACAGAACTCCCTACGATGCTGAGGCCAAGGGCGTGGTGGGGGGGCGGGGGCACTGACGGCACCTGGTCCAGTGAAGTATCTACCTCGCTGGATATTTCCCTTTAATGCGTTTTCATTCTCGTTCTGTCCTGCAATTAACCTTGGATGTCACTTAAGCTTTCACCCAGACGTCCATCCACCTCTTTCCCAGGAAATGGAATGTAGAGAAGTCTAATTAGTTACTCACTCCAACCTCACCTTTTTGTTCAAGGTCATCCCATGGATTCCCAGAGAAGCAATATTGAAAATGAAAGAAAACTAAGATGCAGTCTTTCGAGCTGCCTCTGACAGTTACTGTGCAATTTGATTCAGTGAAAGGCAGCAGTGGTGACTCATGTTTTCAAGGCTAAATGGAAGACTCTCTCTGATACGACCTCTGGCTTCGACCACAACTTTCTGCTGGGAAATCAGGTCTCCGGCAGCTCCATCTTCCTGGGCTCTCCACAGCCCGAGAAAGCAATTAGGAACCAGGGGCTGTTCTCCTGGTAGCCAAGGGATGACTCAACCCCATCGCGTGTGGATAAATATTTAGTAACTAGCTCTACGGGAAAAGAAACCCTAAAGCCTGGATTTTTAACATTTGCCCATTTCCGTGGTGTAAATGTTCCCACCACGGCAGATTTTTAGCTACCAATGAGTTAACAACTGGCTTGCAAAATTCCTGAAGATGTAGTAACTGGCTCTGGTGAGCTGTTACAAGCTGGCCCTAGCACACCATGGTCACAAGGGACTGCTCCTTTCCTGGACCCCCGTGGTTCATGCCAGTCTTGGCAAACCGTGTCAGCATCTTCAACAGCATGGACGGTCCTAGCCCTGCTCGGACCAGCGGGATGGCGGAGGCTGACCCTCCTCTGCTAAGGGAATCAGATCCCACAGCAGCACTGCGTGGACCCTTGCCAGTTCTGAAAACCAGGGGAAGGGGGAAGATGAGCCTTGGAAAGATGGCTGTTGCTGACCAGCAAGGGCGACGGTGCGGAGGTCCGCAGCTGCAGGGACAGATTTCAACCCACTCAAGGGCAAGGGTGTCCGGTAGATTGTTCTGCGTTTGCTCTTGGAGTTTACAGAGCCCCAGCCCTCTCCGTCTCGGTCAGCATGCCCTGATGGAGGTGATGGAGCCTCACTTTACTAACAGAAACGTCACTCGAGTTTGCGATCATACCGTCACTCTTCATTAATCACTTTTTGCTTCCTTTAGTAGAAGCCAAAGTTAATTTCTGAGTAATGGACAGAGCCCAGCGTTTGGCAGGGCAGCTAATGGAGTTAGAGACAGATGTCCTTTTGCAAGTGAGTGTTAGCCCTTGTATCCAAGACAACAGGAAATGCAAACTCAGAAAACTTCACTTTCAACCTGATTTACTAGAGGGGGTGTAGTTTAGTTGGCTAATTATACTTAATTTAAATGACTAATTTTCTAAATTGGTGCTTCACTAGACCTCCAGAAAAATGTGGATTGAGGGGGAAAACTGGGTTAGGAGAGGGTGTTTTGAAAATACCTAAATTTAGGATAATTTGAGAAATTATTTTTGGAAAGTCATCAGAAAAATTTTATAATTAAAGAACATGGCACTTTTGCTTGAGCCGAAGTTTTTGCTGAAATGAACATCCTTGCACTACAAGACAGTGGCCACCCACCGTGTTAAACTGACAGCTCAGAGCATTACATGTTTCTTTGGAATGCTAAACAGCTTTCCGCCGGATGTAAAATCTTTTAGATTCATAGTTCTGGGCTGAGGAAAGATGGCCTCGGCTGAGAAACCGGATGTTTCCCCCTGTCCTTTTCCTCTGCAGAGCTGAGCGAGTCCTCTCTTATTAGCAGGTTTCCACACTAGGAACGAGCAAGTAGTTCTGTTCATTTTTTTATCTATGATGTGATATCTCAGTGCTTCGGACTGGAACGAAACAGCGTACAATTAAAGAGAAGGAAAGAAACCGTCTCACTTCGACAAAGTCCCTGGAGACGGCCGTTAGGCTGCTGTTTTGTGATGCGTGGATAAAGGATATCGTGTGTAAATACAGCCAGGGGGAGCCTTCCTTAATTTGATCTATTTCAAAGCTGGGTTTAAATGCATAAAACATCTTTTAAAAACACTGTCCCTCTTGTACGTGTATCCTGCCTTATCAGTTATCGCTAACGGTGACACCTGCCAGAGATGGTTAGCAGCAATGAAAAGCTTCTCTTCAAAGCTCTCCAGTTTACCCTCAGATATATGTAGATTGCTTTCCTCAGACAACTGATACACATGAGGACACTGGGCGGAGTCTAGCTTGGAGGGGAAGAAACTGATTTCAATTTTGAACCAAGTCTTGGCCTCAGTCTTTAATGCACCAGCCAGCGGGGTGGGTCCTCTCAGTCCGTTACTGCGTAAGGAAAGAGAGGAGAGATTCTGAACTTGGCCAGGCTTACTGGTCACTGTGTGACGCAGGCAGGCCTCCACGAGGTGTGTCTCCAAAGCTTGTAGTATTTCCCACTCTCCCTAACTCACACTGACGTTGAGAGACCACTAAGTGTCCAAGTTCAAATGCAGGTCAGGCAGGATGCAGGGCGGGGATGGAGGCTTCACATCCGTCCACCCAGATGCCGTGGTCAAGTCTGTGGGAGTGGTGGGCAGTACCAGGGGGGAGAAGACGCAGACTGGACAAGGTTCCAAAGTCTCCTGGGCTCCTGGTTCACCCTCCACAATTCTCCAAGATGTGACGGATCTGGGAGGGCCCTTGTCTCCCTCGGAAGCCTGCCTCCATCACCTGTGTCTCTGTGAGTCCCTGCCTCTGGTCCTGGCCTGCAGAATGAAGTCTCAGTGGTTGGGGTGAAGTCTGAAGGAAGCCAAGGTAGGATCAGGTTTAGCTCTTTCCAGAAAACAGCCATTTGCAGTCCTTCTTGGCTTATATATTACATTGAGAATCTGATGCAAGCTAAGAACTGAATAGAGGAAACACTCCTACTCTTTCATACATGACATGAACAGTGTCTTGGTTCCCCTGATCACTGTCCAGAGGTTCCTGGAGTCAAAGATGGCAGGTTGAGAACTTACACCCTAGGAGGAGGGATAAAGTAGGAGTCTGGGATTAGCAGATCACACTACTATATATAAAATAGATAAACATAAGTTCCTGCTGTATAGCACAGGGAAATGAATCCAATACCTTGTAATAAACTATAATTAAAAAGAATTTGAAAACAAGTATGTATATATGTGTGTGTGTGTTTGTGTGTGTGTGCTGTGTGTGTATATGATAGAATCACTGTGCTGTACACCAGAAACTAACACAACATTGCAAATCAACTCTACTTCAACAAACTAAACAAAACAGAGAACTCCCATCTCAGAAGGTCTTTTCCAGTAAGACTGGAGCAGCACCATGTCTGGAACCTTTCTCAGTCAGAGTTCCCAAGTGGACCAAGAGAGAAACCACAGACCGCCGTGAGTCTGAAGCAACTTCGCTCTCCGGAGCAGAGGGCAGAATGGTGCGGAAGGAGCACGTTTCCTCCTGTTCTCAGGAGAACGTCGTCTGGCTGCCCACCAGGGGAGGGGGACGGCGGTCAGGGCTGCAGACTGGACGTCAGCTCCCGCGGGCGCGGAGGCAGAAACTGGGGCGGTAGGAGCCAAGGATGTCTTGCTCGTGCCAGCTTCTGAGTGTCTCCTTTGGATTTGCTCCTTTCACTGACTTTGTGAATTCCTTCACTCCATCCTGCACGACCTTTGCCAGATTTCTGCTTCCCGGTGAGAGCGACGAGCTGGAGGAAGAGGAAGGGGCCCAGACGGCAGAGCCCGTTCCTTGGGGCCATCTGCTTGTCATCATTACAGGTATTGCTTCCAAGAGGAACCTAAACCTCAGTTTTCCAGGTAGTGCCCATGACATGGCTTATAGGGGGATGCAAGCCCAATGAGAGAAGTTTGGGGTGAACTAAACCTCTTTTAAGGGAGTTACAGAAATAGAACTATTTGTAATTAAGGGGTTGGAGGAACTCAGGTTGGAGATTTTAGGATCTGAGGGGGAGGAAGAGAGGAAAGAGGAGTTCTTTTCACCCAGCACAGTCTCCACCCATCTGGGGGAACTTTGCTACCTGTCTCGCAGTCCGTTTCTTGCTCCCCGTGGGAGCTGCCATGATGGTCCCACGTGACCCCGCCCACTGGCTTCAGTGGGCACCTGACTCAGTGCGAGAAGGGTGCTTTGTGGGGTTTTGGAGTTGGAACTAGGAGGTCAGTCTCTGTCAGGTGCCTGAAGTTTAGACCCGTGACTGGCTCCTGCCACGTGGACTAAAGAAGCGCAGGGAGCCAGGCAGGGAGATGCAAGATGGAGACAGACCACCGGGACTGCAAATTTTTCCCCAAGATTCATTTGTTTCTGAAGTCTAGATGGTTTTTTGCTATTAAGTTCTGGAGAGACCCCAGGATTAAAAAAATCCCCCTTTTTGCTTTTACTATTTTGTGTTGAGTTTCTGTTACTTGCAACCCAAAGAATTCTCACTGTTGAAACCTCAAGAGACTCAGGGTCAGGTCCGGCCAGGGCATAACTCAGCCCAAATGAAGGGAACACTGCTCTCTCAGGGCACATGGAAGACGGACATGTCTCTGAATCACTGAGGGTAGGACAGGAAACTTGGAAATGGGATGTCACACAGGGGGTGCAAAAGACCCAGAACGGGTTGACCATCTTGCCTAAAAAGGAGGTGAGGAGAACAAACCTCAGGAGTCTTGCCAGTGAAGGGAACTGCAGCCCAGAGCACGACCCTCAGACTCCGGTGTTCCTGTTTCGGTGTAAGAGTGACTGATTAGACACTTTCCCTCTGTGAATTGTGTCCTTGTGTGATCTTCATAAGAGGAATCACATGGTTATACGTGAAGAATGGATGGAAAACAATGGGCTAAAACTTCTCCAGTGAGTTCCTGGAGTTAGTGAATGACTCAATAGTAGAACAAGGGTTGTGACCGTAAGAAAACCTTAGATGCAAAGACTGAAGTGTTAAGAACTCTAAGCGGACGTGAGTTATAGGCGGCAAATTCAAGCTCACATAAGGAAAAGGAAAAATAATTTCAAAGCATGGAAATATTCATGGTCTCAGAAAAAAATGTGAAGTATGCCCAGCACTGGGCTGTCCCCTTAGACTTTTCCCTCCTGGCATCGTACCCTTTCCTTCCTCACGAGTTTATCTGAGTGAGGCTAGGAGAGGTGTAACGAGGGCGGGCTGCTCTTCAGGGGAAGCTGGCAGCTTAGTATATTCTCATTTCCCCCCTCCTCCAAAGAGGCACCTTCATCTGGGAAATGTAAAACTTCAGAGCTGGGGAGACCTAAGAGGCCATATAGGTTCTTTAGCAAGGATCCTGGAGTGGGCTCCCCTTGTTCCACAAGCCCTCTGAAGCTGCACGTAAGTGTTCTTCACTAACTTCGACTTGGGAGAAGGTCGACGGCTTTTGTCAGGTGGTTCTAGGACTTTCCACCCCCACTGGTTAAGATCCGCTGTCCAGCCCACTCGCTGGAGAGGAAGAGACTGAAGGCCAGGGAGAGGGGGGCTTTGGTGATGGGCCCGTGGGTAGGTGACAACAAAGCCTGGATGAGGAATGACACCGCCCAGGTTCCAGGTGGTTCTTCCCGCCTTGTTCTGCTCTGCCGTCTTGGCCGCTTTCTTCTTCCCGCATCACTGCACTTTGTAAAGAACCCATCATAGGTTCCTAAGGAAATTTAATTTGCTTCAGAAAAATGTGACAGCTATAAGCCATGCGCTCCTTAACTGGGAATTAATTAGAAAATAAGGGCTTTCCAGCCTCCAGAATGGAAGAGGTTGTTATAATTCTTCTGGTTATGACTTTGTGTTAAAAAAAATTACGACTCTCTGATGTTCTCAAAGTTCTGTGTAAATATTAACTCCTTAATCTTCATTTTGGCTCCACAAGACAGAATGTTTATTTTTTATGTGGGAATTACACTTCTACTCCTGTTAGATTTGAAGCATCTTAAGAATAAAACTCATAAAGCAAAGTAAAATACACAGAAATAAATCAGCAAATCTACCTAACAGGAGGAAGAGCACCTCAGATGAATCGTTTTCCACAGACGGGGGGTTGAATTTGGCATTAACGTTCCTGGATACAAAGGCAGAAAGGAAACACAGCTTCTTCCCCTTTTCTTTCACATACCCAAGACAAACTAGCACGGTTTCCATTTTGCCACGGAATAACAGCTTACCTGACATGCATTCTTAAGTAAAGAATTCGGCGTTTGTCCCTTGGCTTGTTCACCTGTTTGCAGAAGCAGGGTGGTAATGGGTGACGCCCCCTCCCCAGGGAAGGCAGCATGGACAGTAACGAGCATTTAGGAGGCGCCACCCGCCCGGCGCCGCGCAGACAAGCCCTCAGCGAGGCGGGGGGAAGTGGGGAAATTTGGCTTCATGGTACTGATGATTTTAGCAGCTCAGGTTGTTTGCGTCTTCCCAGAGTCTCCTGCAGAAGTCACCCCTCATCTAACGTCAGTTCATCGTGAACTCGGCTCCCTCCGCGTGCCTTCTCTCTCGGCTTTGCCTCCTGTCATGGTGGGTGACCCCTCACCAGTGCCCCGTCTCCTCCTCTGCTGCCCGAGTGCACCCAGCACGTGCCAGTCATGGCACTGGAAGCCCGTGTTGGGGGTCTCAAGGGTCATCATGGAAATTCCATGAGGAGGTAATTGAACAGCCATGTTACTGACGAGGAGCTGATAGCTAGCCACTCCCTGACTTCCTTTCGTCTCTGTCTCTTCCGAGGTCACCAGTGACTACGAGGCGTCATGGGAAAAGTGGCAAACTGATCAGTTAGTTTTTTTTTTTTTTGGTGAGGATGAATGTAAGACCATACTTTGAAAACATAGGAAAGACATAAAAGAATACAGATAGTTATGCAAATACCTGTGATCGCACCAGAGGTGTAGCAGCCCTGGAGGTGAGCAGCTTTCATCTTCCTTCAAGGAAAAACCTTGTCACCCAGCTGTAAGAAGCGCAGCTGGCCACCGGCCCCCAGTGGCTGAGTGCCTCCGGACCTGCCCCCGCCTTAGGGAAGAGGCCGCTTTCTCCCCGACGGCCCCTCGGCAGTGAGAGCGTCACAGAGCACTAGCACCCGCTCATTCCTGCCCAGGGGCGGACTCTTCTGATGAGCAGTTCTCACTCCAGGGCTCCCTGCTGGGTTGTCAGAGGCCCATGGTCCACGGGGAGGCCTGGGGACACGCTGCTCCCCAAGGCCATCAGGGATGTGCTGGGGGCAGTGGCATCAGCGTCACTAAGAAATTCAGAGGAGACTTCCCACTCCGCTCCACGAGCGTGTCCTCTCTCCCGGGTCTTCAGAGCCCTTGTGCTGCCGTCCGCCATGACAATTGAGGCGTGTCCACTCCGTTCCATGTGGCCTTTGGTTTCTCCGTGGAGCTGCCCTCGGCCGGGGCTGAGAGTAGGAGAGGCTGTCCCAGAACCTGGCCCATTGGCAGTGATCTTTATGGACTTTGGAGGCCCTAAAGCGATAGAGACGATGGGCCAGCACCAACCATCAGAAGCCCGATGTTCACAATGATCAAATCATCCAGCAGAGCTGGAGGGGCGGCGAGGGGCATGACCTGCAAAGAACCGTAAAGACATTTAATGAAACATGGTGTCCCGGGGGAAACGGGCGGGCCTCCAGCAGTGGTGTGTTTCATATTTAAAATCAAAAGGAAGCAAGAGCAAATAAGCAGGAGGCTGAGGACCGTCATTCCAAGAAAGCTCACCAACTCCCGACCAGGTTTTGGACCCGAGCAAGGGTTCAGACTCGGAACCCACTGACCGAGGAGCTCCATAGGTTCCCGTACTAAGGACCCCCAACGTTATCACAACCAAACATGCTAACAGTTGCCCAAGGCTTTCCCCAAAAGGACTACGGCCATTTACTCAAGTGCCTAGATATGTGGAAAGGAGAAGATGAGGATTTTCTGAGTGCTGGTAGCAAAAGAGTCTGCAATGACATTGTTACTCAGAGTCTCAGTGTCATCATGGTCCCCTGTTGCAGTGAGGGCATTCGGGGACCAGGTGATAAGTGGCATCTTGGCCTTAGAGTGTGTCAGGTAGTTTGGTGACTCCATCTGGAGGTCATTGCCTTCATTCCCCACCCTATAATCGGACTGACATATTTCGTAGTTGGAAAAGCCACCATGTTGGGTCGGTGGCTCATGGGGTGAGAGCTACCATGGGGCATGTGGTTAAGTAGAAGCCCCTGAACTCCTGCTGCCCCACCCAAGGGAGAGAACAGAGTAATAATATCACAGCCCGTGAGGGGCGGATGCGAGGGGACATCAGTGCATCATCAAAGACCTGTAATGTGGGGGCGGGGGTCCCAGTCGTAATTTGCCAGTCTAGCACCTGCAGAAACGAGGTGGCTCTGGAGAGTAACTAGACGGCTGCACCTTCAACCAACCAAGGAGCAGCCCCATTGCAGCTGCTGTTGGACGTGGCGTTGTTGCCAGAGCCGCTCAGGACAGCCTCGGTGTGCGCTGGACGCACGTTGCCTTGAGGACTGTGTTCCTTTCTATCTCAGTCGGGAGAGAGAAGCGGAAACCACTCACACTCACCCATGACGGACAGCAGCAGGCGTCTACACCGTCTCCCACGAGCTGTCTTAACTCTCCTGGCCTCTATCATGATGTGGGGCAAAGAGAGCTTTGGGCCCATCTGGGCGTCCTGCAGAAGATCACACGCGTCCACTACATGGATGACATGTGGTGACAGGCGAGAGATGGCTGGTAGGCTGGAGGCCTCGGTGAGTGAGACAGTGTGCCGCAGCGGGTGGCAGGGAAACAGTGGGAAGGCTCAGGGACCTGCGACTTCTGTACTGGTTTTAGGGGCTCAGTTCCTGGAGGCACACCCAGAATTGTCTTCAAAATAGAGGCAAATGGCTCCATCCCACATCCTTTGCCAGAGAGAAAGAACAACCCCTGGTGAGTTCTTCCAGTGCCGGAGGTGACGCGCCAGGCACCGTGACCACACCTGAAGACAGCGCTTCGGTCTGGGTCCTGAGTGGCATGGAAGCTGCCCTTTGAGGTCCTCAGAGCAGTGAAGGGGCCCCCCACCCCGCACTATGTTCTTTATCTCCACCACCTGGGTGTCTGGGCCGCAAGCATGGAATCCCACACAATGTAGCTTCACCCACAGAGTCAAAGGAAGGGTGGGAGGGAGCCCACAAGCATATCTTTTCCCCCTGTACTTCTTTTTGTTAAACTGAAGTCTCATTGACATATGACATCATACTGGTTGCAAGTGTACATTACAGGGATTGGATCATTTATGTACATTTTGTGATGGTCACCACGAGTCTGGTCACCATCGGTCACCATACAAGGTGATTACATAGCGACTGTCCTCCCACTACATCCCGAGACTTACTTAATTTATAACTAGAAGCGTATACCCCTGAATCCCCTTCACCTATTTCACTCACGCCCCCACGCTTTCCCTTCTGGCGACCACCGGTTTACTCTCTGTGTCTGTGAGTCTGTTTCTGGTTTTGTTTTGTTCTGTTTTGAATGCAATGGTCTGCAGGGCACACCTGAGATGCCAGCTCAGAGGTGACACTGAGGATGGGCCCATCCTCCAAGGTGCAGTAGGTACCCTGAATCGGACTGTGCCTCTGTAGTGAGAAGACTGCGCCCTGGAACCCAGGGTGAAGCAGAAGTGCCCTCCCTTACCCTGATTCCCAGTGACCCCCTGGGGACTGGGTGGTTCCTGTCCTGCACCTCTGGGCTCCAGAGGGTAAGATGCTGTGGCCCCTAGATGGGGCTTGCTCTTGCCAGGGGTCACACAAGAGCCCCGCTGGGCTACAAGCCTGCCTACTGCTCTGAACTCCTTGTGCCCAGAGGTGAGCCAGCCAGAGGACTCTTTATCCTGGCAGGAGTGATGGACCCTGACGCACCAGGGAGGCGGGCTGCTGACACGGCAGGGCAGGGAGGGGCACCTGGACATCTGTTGATGTTTCTTTGAAGGAAAAAAAAATCTTACCTTTCACCGAAGTAACTTCTGAATAAATTAAAGGGTCAAAGAAATCAAATATAAGAAAGCTGTAAGAAATTAAAATTGGCCACTGCAGAGGAGGAATGACTTTCTAAACTTAAAAGTGATTAAGAAACCCACATATTTGCATAAATAAAAGTGGAAAATTGTGACTTAAAAAAAAGCAAAAATTGAAGTTAAACAATAGGCTGGGGCAGAATAGTTCTGGCAGATACTGAACGTTTGTTTTCTGATGTTGGAGCTGTGGGTAATGTTCTTGAGTTTCCATGTTTTCTCTAGTGTTGTTATGTAACTCTTCCAAGAAGTATGTATACATGTATATTCATTTAAAAATATCTTGTATTTTTATTTTTATTTATTTATGTTTTTTAACATTTTTATTGATTTATAATCATTTTACAATGTTGTGTCAAATTCCAGTGTTCAGCACAATTTTTCAGTCATTCATGGACATATACACACTCATTGTCACATTTTTTTCTCTGTGAGTTATCATAACATTTTGTGTATATTTCCCGGTGCTATATAGTGTAATCTTGTTTATCTATTCTACAATTTTGAAACCCCAGTCTATCCCTTCCCACCTTCCACCCCCCGGTAACCACAAGTCTGTATTCTCTGTCTGTGAGTCTATTTCTGTCCTGTATTTATGCTTTGTTTTTGTTTGTTTGTTTGTTTTTGTTTTTTAGATTCCACATATGAGCAATCTCATATGGTATTTTTCTTTCTCTTTCTGGCTTACTTCACTTAGAATGACATTCTCCAGGAGCATCCATGTTGCTGCAAATGGCATTATGTTGTCGGTTTTTATGGCTGAGTAGTATTCCATTGTATAAATATACCACATCTTCTTTATCCAGTCACCTGTTGATGGACATTTAGGCTGTTTCCATGTTTTGGCTATTGTAAATAGTGCTGCTATGAACATTGGGGTGCAGGTGTCATCCTGAAGTAGGGTTCCTTCTGGATACAAACCCAGGAGTGGGATTCCTGGGTCATATGGTAAGTCTATTCCTAGTCTTTTGAGGAATCTCAAACAAAAAAATACAAAACAGAAACAGACTCAGACATAGAATACAAACTTGTGGTTGCCAGGGGGACGGGGGGTGGGAAGGGACTGGGATTTCAAAATGTAGAATAGATAAACAAGAATGTACTGTGTAGCACAGGAAAATATATACAGGATATTGTGGTGGCTCACAGCGAAAGAGAATGTGACAATGAATGTATGTATGTTCATGTATAACTGAAAAATTGTGTTTTACACTGGAATTTGACACAACATTGTAAAATGACTATAACTCAATAAAAATGTTAAAAAAAATCTTGTAATAAACTTTAATGAAAAAGAATATGAAAACGAATATATGTATGCATACACATGACTGGGACATCGCGTGGCACTCCAGAAACTGATACATTGTAACTGACTGTACCTCAGTTAAATAAAAAAAGAAGAAGAAGAAAACCACAGCATTTTTTCTTTTTCTGAAATAAATAAAATGGTAAAACTGGCAGTTTAAGGGAGTATTTAAGTTAAAATAAACCTTCAGAACATTAAATTCTAAAAATCTATTTGGACACTGCCTGGAAAGTATATTAATACTGAATTAAATCACAGATTTTAAGTTTTGAATACTTTACTTTCGGTGGTCCAGAAGCAAAGAACTTCTGTCACACACACACCATGTATTTTTCCCTTCCCTGCTGAGAAGCACTGAAGAAAACTCTGCATGGAGAAGCAGGCACACAGACATTTCAAAAAACTAAACACGGGGTTGGAATCTTCACAGCCCTTCAGCTAAACCAATGGCAACCAGTGACCAGACAAGAAAGTGGGAATTTTGATTTGACAATCCAACTGGAATAAAGCTCCCATCTTTCCTTGCAGGGACAGCAAGGCTGGTTTTGAGACACAAAAGTGTCGAGTGGAAACCCACCATTTCCATTTCTCTTTGCTGCAAATCTGTTTTCCCAGTTGTGACGACTGAGTAAGTCATTCTGCAAGGGTGGCTCATTAATTGAATTCCCCACCAGGCTGACTTCAGGAACCGGGAAGCCCAGAGCTGGGATTAGCAGCGGGAGTGCTCACGGTTTACGTGATTAAAATGATGGAGTCAGATCTGGAAGAATGTCATTACTCTCTTGAGAGTCGCTCGGAGGCAGGGAGGCTCCCCATACGGTGCCCACCCTAGGCCTGTCTCATTTGAACAGTATTTCATTTGAACAGTGACAAGGAACATCCGATGTAATAAACATGCTGCAATTCCCAGGAGACCCTCTGTACGCAGGGACTCAAAGCCTGTGATTTGAGCATTGTGATCGTATGCTCTTTGAAGCGGCAGGGCAGTTGGTGCTAACGAATCCTAGTGTCTGTCTCCAAGGAGGGGGATCGTCTGGGGACTGCTTAAGCACCGGAGACCCACCAGTGTGCAGAAGAGCTCCCTCCTCCACGTCAGGCTGTCCTTTAAGGCAGCAAAGCAAACCTACTGGTCTGGTAGTTCCTGGCTAAGCACACGCTCAGACGGGCACTGGGTACCATCCTAAACGATGTGACCAGTGACGGTGAGGCTGAAGGGCACGGACGGTCCAGGGAACAGATTAGGCTCTTGTTCTCTGATCAGCCATCAGGTCTGAGCTCTGTTCCAATTTGGGTCTTCACAAAGGACGAGCCCTCTGGGTCTGGTAGCTGCTCTATAGGTCAGCTTCTCCCTCACCAGGGTAACCAGCGTTCCTGTGCCGTAACTACAACGACAAATGGTTATCAAGTCACTGCTAAATAAGTATTTTTAGGGTGGTCTCCAAATGATGATTTTTCTAATTTGATGATTACTTTTATATGTATTAGTTGGCATTTTACTGTAAGGAGATTTTTTTCTTCCCCCTCTGTTTGTTGGTGTCTGTCAGTATTCTACTATTATTTGTTTTGGTGCTCAGATGGTCCAGATTTGGCTAGCAGCAGTGCCTTTAAGATGGTCCCATGTTCTCTGGCGTTTTCTCATCCTTCGTAAAGCAGTCCTCCTCTTCAGACACAGCAAGATGTTCTGGGTTGTTTTATAAGATCTTTTCCATCTTCAGACCTGAAAGCAGCCATATGTCCAAGAAGTCCTGATTCTTTTTATTGGAAATGGTTTTTAGAAACCAAGATCTGGGTAACAGGTTTGCTCATTACCACTTGGTATCATTTCTTCTAGGCCTTCTTTGGCAGATAGAGCAAAAGAAAGATGTCAATATCTGTTTAGCCATCCATCCATCCATCATCCATCTATTCATCCATCCATCCACCCACCCATTATCCATCCATCCATCCATCCATCATCCATCCATTATCTATCCATCCATTCATCCATCCACCCACACATATCTATCTATCTATCTATCTATCTATCTATCTATCTATCTAGCCATGTATTCACACTGATACCTCCACTACATCTCTTCAGGGTTTACTCTAACTTGCTGTCTTTCCATATTTCAAATTTCCATCTCAGATATGAGAAATCTGTCTCCCATGATCCACAATATATTTATGTATTTCTTTGATGCTAGAATATATAGCTCCAGAAGTGCTAACCCCAACTACTGAGAAAAACAGAGCTTGCAGCTAGAGTTCACTGTTTGTTGGCTCTTCTTTCTGTCCCTGACCTAAGAATAGGGAGTCAAAACATCACATTGAAATGTTATTTGAGTTTGTCCTCCCTCCTCATCCTTCGGTGTGGCTGTGTTGTTCCCTTGAATTCACATACTAGTGAAGTCCATTTGTTAGTTAAGTTCTGCCTGTATGACACTGTTACTTCTATTGTTCTCATTCTGATTGACTTTAAGTATATGAAGCATTAACATGGTCCCAAAAGTCAGAACTAACTCATAGGCATACTACCTTCCCCGATCTTTTCACTCCATTCTCTGGAGGTAATTAATGCCATTACTTTCTGTTTTTTTCCTTCCTGTGTCTCTTTCTGCACAAATGAGCAGATACGTGTCCATTTTCTTAATCTTCCTTTCTCCCTACACAGATGCCTTTATCCTCTTGTGCTTTGCCTTTTCTTTCTTCAACTCAATGTTTCCTGGACATCCCTCTGTATCATTTGGTGGAGAGCTTTGTCATTCTTTTGTTCAGCTGTGTAGTACTCCATGGTGTGGATGTACCATAGTTTATTCATCCACTCTCTTAGGCATGGGTGTCTAGATTGTTTCCAAGTACAAACAGCGCTGCAGTGAATAACCTTGTAATGTCAGATTGCTAGACGTAAGCTGCTCTGTTAGATACAGCCAAATGCCCCTCCGTAAGGATTGTATTCATATGCGTTCTTACCAGCAACATAGGAGGGAGCCTGTTTCCTTACAGTTTTGCCAATTGAATGTGTTGTTACACTTTGAATTTTTGTCAATCTGGTAGGTGAGAAATGACACCTCTGCCATTTTAACTTGTATTTCTCTTGTGAGTGAGAGTGAAACCATTTTCATTTGTGCTGACCATTTTTCTATCTTTGGGTAAATTGTCTGCTCATGTCTTTTGCCTATTTTTCTATCAAGTTTTTGGTGACTTTTCTCTCAATTTTAAACAATGCTTTACATTAGAGCTGCTCGCCTTTGCCCCAATGCATGCTGTGAGCACACTGCCAAATGTCATTTGTCTTTTAGTTTTATTTTCATGATGTTTTTCTGTACAAAAGTTTTCTTTTTTTTTTTTAATTTATGGAGTCAAATTTATCACTCTTTACTTTGATTGCTTTTCCATTTTGTGTCATAGCTACAAAGCCCTTTTTCCCACTAGGAGTAAAGAGAATTCATTAGTTTTGACATGGTATGTACATGGCTTCATGTTTTTACGTTTAAACGCGTTTAGAATCTACTCTTGCATATGGTGTGAGATGTGGGTCTGATTTTATCTTTTCCCGATAGCTACCTGGTTGTCACAGCACCGTTTATTACAAAATCCATCTTTGCTCTGGTGATTTGAGATGCTAGCTTCACCATATGCTAGATTCCCAGTGTACTTAAGCCTGTTTCAGGCATTTCCCCTGTTCCACCCGCCTCCCCACTCGTGACCTGATGCTGCAGCGCTCGCCCACAAAGGCCCCAGAGGGCGTTCTCACCTCTGGGGGGCCAGACCCTGGCTTAGAGGTTTTTCGCTCCTTTATGTTTTCCTAGCTGTCTGTGCACATTTAATTTTCCCCATAAACATCAATGTCAACCTTCGCAGCTTCATAAAACTACTTGATGTTTTTAATGGAATCTTGATCAACGTATAAATTAACATTGGGGAGAACGGAGATCATGATGATATTGAAGCATTCTATTCAAACACCCCCTTACAGCCTGCTTTCTCGGATGCTTTTGGTGTCATCATGTTAATTGGGTCCTTGGGAAGCAGACGCAGAAACAGAATTAGGAGCGGAAGGGGTTTGTTGGGCAGTAAGGTTTGTGAAAGTGACTAAAAAATCGTGGTGGGACGATACTGGATGCAGGGAATTGGGGGTGTTGATGAAATGAAGTTCATCACA
The DNA here is from genome assembly GCF_048564905.1 of Vicugna pacos. Taxonomy (NCBI): domain Eukaryota; kingdom Metazoa; phylum Chordata; class Mammalia; order Artiodactyla; family Camelidae; genus Vicugna; species Vicugna pacos. The sequence continues at coordinate 92,048,312 of NC_132991.1, read as the reverse complement.
GCAGAAGGCCAACGGCATATTCCAAGCTGAAAAACCAGAGCTGAGTGGTCTATGGATAGTACCCAGATATGGGATAGCCATCAGGAAAAGAGAACAGAAAGCTAAATGTGCTGCCTCTGGAGCGAGAGGTGGAGGGAAAGGAGTGGAGCAGTTGTTGCCTTTTGCCACAGTCTTTCTGAATTGTTCGACTTATTTAAACAAGGAACAGTTTTTATTTTGTTAAACAGCACATCAATTAAAAACATAAATTTCAAAACAACTGAATAATGGTCGTAGATCAACCCTTAGGGTGATGTCTAAAACTGCAGGAAAAAGCAACCCCTGAAAAAGGGCAAGTGAAGGAAACGGTTAATTTGGAAGTGGGTTTAAATGCCAAGAATGAAATTTATTCCATGCATCAGTGTTCTAAGTGAGAGGGAGATCTGTCAGCCCGCGTCAGCTGGCTTCTTAATTACATCCTTGCCGGTCCAAGACCCACGGAGGCGTCAATCACCCTTATCCATGAAGTCATTCCCAGCACAAAAAATCCATTCTTTAACGAGCATCTTTTATTTGTGAAGGCTCTGTTTAGAGTTGTCAGTGGACAAAACAACCAGTTAAAAGGGTAAAACACACACACATGCACACACGCGCGCGCACACACACACACACACAGAGTTGTCCAAACAGCTGTTTTGCTTATAATTATTTTCTTATTATTTGTTAAAGCCGATGGGTTATTTTGATGTCAGGGAGCTGTGGTCTCAGAATCCCTAATGGCGTGAAGTCAAGCGGTGTCAGTGGAGCTGGGCAGCTGCGGCTGGTGCTGTGGGAATCACAGGGTCCCAGCTGGGGTGGCCACAATCAAGCAGGCTCAGGCGTAACGTGGGAGGACACTGTGCGGACCACAAGGGCCATTTAATAAGCATCCTCCTTCCCCGGAGTGTCAGTCTCTCTACAATTTACTCCAGGAAGAATCGGCATCTGCAAGTTCAGCTGAGCAGAGGGTGCCGATTACCAGTCTACATATTCCGAGTATGTCCAACAGGGTCGTTTCAAGCGCCAGCATCCATCAATTTGCAGGAAGCTCCTGGAGTGCAGTTCGAAAAGGATTTGGCTGATTTCACGTTGCATGATGTCCCCTGGGTTTATCCATGTTGTCACAAATGCCAAGATATCCTTCTTTTTATGTTTTTAATAAAGATGGTACAGATTTAGAGCGTGTAGCAGGATGATTTGGTACCTGTACATGCAGTGAGACATTTACTAGGGTCAAGCTAATTACCAGATCAGCTCCTCACACTGGTGTGTGTCGTGAGGGCACCTGAAATCCACTCTCCTAGCAAATTTCCAGAATTCAGCACAGTGTTCCTCACCAGTCATCCTGCCGTACGTGGGAGCTCTGGATGTAACTCCAACTTTGAACCCTTTGACCACGGATTTCCTTCTTTTTAAGACTGATTTTTAATATTCTATTATAGAAAGATTTTTAATATTAACAAAAGTCACAATCCAAAGGCTTGTGTCGGAGAAACCTTCATGGACTGAACACAGCTCTCTATTTAGAAGTGTTCCCTAATAACTTCCTAACACAGAAAGTGCATGAGAATAAAAGGAGACCCTGGTGGAAACTGTCCTGGAAGATAACACGTCGTTCTCACGATCTGACAACAGAAAACAGAAACAATGAATCAAGCACTTGAATAATACAGTTAGCAAGCACACAGGTATATAATGAGTTTTAATGAGTTAATTCTATCAAATGTTACTGAACAAGTGTTCAGTTTAAAAGTTCTAGAATTAGCAACAAATAAGACAAACATTTCTGGCCCTTAGGAGCTACCTTTGGCGCGTTGGCTGTGCTGGTCAGGTCTGTTTCACAGGGCCAGCTGCCTCTAAGGTGTCAGGGAGGCCAGGAAACAGAGTCTGGGGTGCTAATGGCCGGGGTGGCTACAGAATTTTCAGGATCTTGTGCCTCTTGGTCACAAAGCAAGGGAAAAGCTTTTCCTTTCTTCTGTGGTCTCTCTCTCTCTCTATCCACCGTGGTGTTTTTTCCTTAAATTTAGTATTTAATGTCAGAGATGGGGATGCTCAGAAAGTAAGTGCAGACACTCCCTGGTGCCTGGTCCCTGCCCCCCGGCTACCCTTCCACACCTGTGCCCAGGTCCCCAGGTGTGGTTGCTGGGATGCGGGGAGAAGGTGGCTGAGAACCTTTTGGTTGGTGGGGAGTAGGGGAGGGAGATGAGCCGTGCATTCTCTGCTGTCCCATGGGACTTGTTTGTGTGATCTCATGTCCATGAAGCCAGCCCTGCTTACAGCCTCTAGAGTCGAAGCTGACAGGGGAGAAGGGGGTGGGTGGGAATGGATGTCAAGTGGGCAGACCCATGGTCACTGCCACTGCGTCGCATGTGAAAGGCACTCCGTCTCTTGGCATTTGACCAGCACAGCAAACTCCTGAGTTAGTGACTAGTGATAACTCAGAGCTGAACGACCAAGGGCTACGTCGGCAGAGAAAGCGTTAGCGATTCCTTAACACTGTTCTGGCATTTTCAGCCTCACTCGTGTCGTCTGCAATGAACTGAGGGCTGGGTGGAAGGGCAGTTTTTGCCTAGACCACGTAACAGGAAATGTGAATACCAGCGGTAGGCCCGCCTAGTCTATGTCATGTTTGGAAGTCTTCTGCCCCATCAAAAACATACTACTGCCAATCTAAAAGATACTTAAAGGAAATAGTGATGTACGCTATCAAGTCTTTTTGAAATCCCGGATATCACTTGAGCTTTCTAATTCAGTCCACACCAAGTCTTCACTCCTGTGATCCTGGGGTTTTTTGTTTTCCTTTTTGCTTTTCCTACCGCTGTATCCCCAGTACCTGGAACAGAGCCTGGAACAGAGTGTTGACAAATATTTGTTGAATGACTGCATATATTTGCTCAGAATTATTACTCAGGTTTTATAAGGTAACATATTCCTTATAAGTAAAATCAAAATAGAAAAGCTGACACCTCATTGGCCAGTTCACCCAAAATTCTTAGACGCATTTTTCTTTCCCCTGCTGTTTTGTAATAAATGAATATAATTTATTGTTCAAGTTGTTTAAACATGGAATTTATTAGGAATTCTTATTTACTTCAACCCTGAGTTAGGTTGAAAAAAGTACTTTAAATTTTTAAAAAATTTTTATTGAAATATAATTGACTTACAATGTTGTTAGTTTCTGGTGTAGAGCAAAGTGATTCAGTCATACATATACATATATATATATATATGTATATATATATATATATATGTATTTTCAGATTCTTTTCTATTATAGGTTATTGCAAGATATTGAATATAGTTCCCTGAGCTAAACAGTAGGCCCTTGCTGTTTATCTATTTTATATATAGTATTGTGTACAGGTTAATCCCAAGCTCCTAATTGCTCCCTCCCCGCCACCCCTGTCCCCTTTGGTAACCATAGTTTGTTTTTTTATGTCTGTGAGTCTATTTCTGGTTTATAAATAAGTTCATTTGTATCATTTTTAATATTCCACATAGAAGTGATATCATATGATATTTGTCTTTATCTTGAAAAATCACTTTTAACAGGGAAATTATGAGCAGAGCTCAAGCTAGGCACCTTAGGCGCCTGGTCTGAAGGCCCTGGTTTGGATTGAGGCTGAGGACCAGAGGTCAGCACTGGAGTCTGTCACCCAAGTCCCTCTACTCCAGGCCCAAGCAGTCCTCTGGGAGGGGGGCTAGCAGGTAGCACGGAGGAGCCCCGGCCACCCGCCCTCCCAGCATGTGGTCAGAGAGCAGCACAAGTAAGAGAATGAGCTCTGCTGTTGAGCCCGGAGACCTGTGTGTAAGGCAGAAGCCAAAGAAGGTCCCTGTAACCAGGGCGCCCAGCGTGCACAAGCTTGGGGCACAAAGGCCCCCTTGTAGTGAAGCCCCCGATACCACGCTAAGGCTCTGCTGTCCCCGGTGTGGCTAATAAAGGGGCCTTTCATGCTCCTGGTGCAGGTCAGGTCTAGTGCTTTTCTGGACCTGCGTCCATGGAACAGAGTCTGAGTCGCCCCCGCCTCCAGGCCAGGACACCAGTTACTCCAGACAGGCCCTCTGCCTCTCTGTGGCCCATTGAATATGGTGCACCTGAAGATGAGTGAGCCTGGAGTGGAGCCCTCACACCTGGGACAGAGAGACACCCATGGTTATACAGGGTGGGGGGAGATGGCTCCGTCAGGCGCTCTATGGTGAAGGCTATGCTGACGGGGGAAAGTGGGACTCAAGAGACCAAGAAGGGTCCTGAAGGAAGATGGCTCTGACACCTAAAGATAAATCTCTTGCCCTTCCCACCTTGGCTGGCTAGGAAGGAAGCATGTGCCCACAACCCCCCCAGGGAGGAAGGTCTGCCACGGCCCCTCAGCTCTTCCTGGAGCCCCCTTGTTATGTTCAACGAAGGCAAAGTCCAGGAGTCCTTCTTCCAAAATGAGGGATGCCCGCAGAGCCATCATCTGGGCTGCGGCCGCTCCTCCAGCCGCTGCCGTGAGGGGCCCCTGTGGATTTCCACGGCTTGTGCGGAAGCTGCTAAACCAAGTGGGTGGGAAAATTTCTCTTCTCTCAGCACTATATGCACATAAAATTGAATCAAGCCTTAAATGTTCTGGCCCCTAAATATTAAAACTGATCTTTCTCTCTTTCTCAGATCCTTGTGTGAGATGTGTTCCTCCAAGAGGCAAATGCCCAGGTGGGATTTGATGTGAAAAGGATTCATTGTGGGGAAACACCTATGAAGGATAAAGGGAAGGACCAGGAGGAGGGAGGGAGAGCTTCTAGACCATTATGAAGACCTGACCCTCATGGAAGGAGAGAAGGGAGCAAGGAGGCTAGGGTGGGGAGAGTCTCAGACAGCAGTGTCATTCCAAGAATGGTTTGGCCAGGCTGATGGGGAGTCCTTGAGCCAAAAGTCACCTGTTGTAAGAATTTAATATCTGCCAGGAGTGGGCTTGACTGAGTACCTCCCCCAGTGCTCAGGCCTTGACTGGGAGCAGCTGCAGCAAGTGTGGCCTTTGCAGTAACATGATGGTGGATCCAGAGAGGTGGCCTCTGGAGCCTTCAGTCAACTGTGCTTCCTGTGGCTGGAGATCATAGCAGCTTATTCCTATGGCTGCTGCAGCTCTCATTGCTATTTATTGCATCCTGGTCTTGGACAGAGCCATCCTAGTCCAAAGGGCAGGTTTTGAGAACCTTAAACCTTACAGGTTCTTTGTAAATAGGTACAGGTTTGGTGGGTGTGATTCAGATGACCCAGGATGAGTGTGGGCCAGACCTGGTGACTTAACATATAACCAACAGAATGTGGCTAAAATGATGGGATGTCACTTTTTTGATTAGGTTACAAGAGATTGTAACTTTTGCCTTGCTAACAGACTTGCTCTGTCACACTGTCCCTTCCTGGCTTTGTGAAGATCCAGAGAAGAGACCTATGTGGCAAGGATCTCTGGGCTACCTCTGTCCAACAGTCAGCAAAATACTGAGATCCTCAGTCCAGCAACCTGCAAGGAACTGATTTCTGCTGACAACCATGTGAGCATGGAATGGGATCCTTCCCCAGTCAAGCCTTCAGATGAGACCCCAGCCCTGGCTGACACCTTGATTGCAGCCTAGTGAGACCCTGAACAGAGGATCCAGCTAAGCTGTGCTGAGACTCCTGGCCCAGAGGTGCTCTGAGACAATAAATATATGCTGTTTTGAACTGCTAAATTTATGATAATTTGTTAAACAGTAATGGATAACAAATAGAGGGGCTTAATTTATCTTTGACCAAGAGCATCTAAATTCTGAATTCCCTGGACATTTGGGGGGAAGTTATCAGATCCCTTCCATGTTAAAAGTGTGAAGCCCGGCTTTGATTCTTACAAGCTCTTTTATTTTACAACATAGGGTTAATCATTGGCTATTCAAGTAAGTATGCAAAGCAAATATCCTTGTTATCATGCTGGAATTCTAGGAGCAAATGCAAAATTCAATCAGGAGTAAATCCTGCTAAGGCTCTGTTAATCAGTCAAGCTTGGCACGTGTTCATCTAAGGAAGAAAGCCTCCTCCACATGGCGAGTGTGCAGAGAAGCAGCAAAGGCCATGTTTGTCGCCAAAACGGAAGAAATAAAGCCAGTGAGATGCCTGAAGACCTCCAAGCAAAAGAAAGAGGCTCACTGTGTCCAGACAATTCTTTGTCATGTTATACCTTTGCCTAGAAAATGATTCATCTCTTTTCTGACATGTATATATCCCTCAGAAAAAGGTGGCTTCCCAAAGGTCTTTTAGATATGAAAATATTACAATTTTCATAAAACATCCAAGATTAAAAAAAAATCTGTAACCCAATTCCTAAAAATAACTTGATTTTAACATCAGAACTGTCATCTCAAACGTTTTCATCCTTATTCGAAAAAAAAAGGTGAGTTCAGAACACCAAATCTTGGTTCTAGAAAAAGTGTCCATGATTGAATATATATGTGGTAAAACTTGCATACAAGCGGAATAATGAGAGTTGTATAATATGCTGGCAACCCCTAGTAGAACTGTCCACAAAAAACTGTTGTAGTGAGTTTTGAGGTCAAGTAATCTCAGTCCTCCAACTTTGTTCTTTGTCAGTATTGTTTTGGTTGTTCTGGGTCTTCTGTCTGAATTTCGATATGAACCTTAGAATCAGCTTGTTGATATCCACAAAATATGCTGCTCCTCATCAAAATTTCACCCATCTGTTGTTGATTTTTGTTGGATCCAATCTTTACCAAGACAACTGCAAAATGATGACTTTTCAATCCAGCCTTCCTTCCACAGCTAACAGCTGGGGCTCAGCGTTTTCCTGTGAGCAAGGGACCTCCCATCTTGAATAATCTCTTTCTCTCTGTCTTTGTTTGTAGTTGATTTGCAATATTATATTGGTATATTAGGTGTACAATACAGTGATTCAAAATTTGTATAATTTATACTGCATTTAAAGTTATGAAATATTTGATACACAATATATCCTGTGCTGTACCACACAGCCTTGTAGCTTATTTATTTTATATATAGTAGTTTGTATCTCTCAGTCTCCTACTCTTATCTTGTCCCTCCCCACCTCCTTCTCCCCATTGGTAACCACTAGTTTGTTCTCTATAGCTATGAGTCTATTTCCATTTTGTTATATTTATTCATGTGTTTTATTTTTTTATTGCACATGTAAGTGACATCATACAGCATTTGTCCTTCTCTGACTTATTTCACTAAATGTAATATCCTCCAGGTCCATTCATGTTGTTGCAAATGGCAACATTTCATTCTTTTTTATGACTGAGTAATATTCCATTGTAAATACATGCCACATCTTCTTTATCCATTCATCCATCAATGGATACATAGGTTGCTTCCATATATTGGCTATTGTAAAAAATGTGGCTATGAACACTGGAGTGTCTGCAACTTTTCAAATTAATGTTTTTGTTTTCTTCAGATATATACCAAGGAGTAGGATTGCTGGATCATATGGTAACTCTATTTTTAGTTTTTTGAGGAAAATCTGTACGGTTTTCCACAGTGGCTGTATCAATTTACATTTCCATCAGCAATGTACGTGAGTTCCACGTAGTAAGTGTTGAAATCAGGAAATGTTATTCCTCTAACTTTGTTCTTTTTCAAAATTGTTTTGGATATTCTAGGTCCTTTTCACCTCTATTTGAATTTTAGAGTAGCTTGACAATTTCCACTAAAAATCCTTCTGAGATTTTGATTGACATTACGGTGAACCTACAGAATAACTGAAGGAAAGTTGCCATCTTAACAACATCAAATCTTCTCTCCCATAAATGAGGTGTAGTTCTTCATTTAGTTAGCTTTTCTTTAACTCTTCTTAGTAATGTTTGTAATTTAGTGTATACAGGCCTTGTACATATTTTAACTAACTTATTATGAAGTATTTCATACTTGTGATATTATTGTAAAGAGTAATTTGAAACTTAAATTTCAGATTATTTTCTTCTAGTAAATAGACACACAATAAATACTTTTTTGTATATTGACCTTGTCTCCTGAGACTTTGCTGAGTTGCTTATTAGTTTCTCAGTTTTGCTAAACCACTGATTAGCTGCTTTTTCTATAGATTCCCTTGATCGTGTCATAGTGGGATAAAGACAATGCCAATTCTCCCTTTTCAATCTAGATGACTTTCATTTCTTTTTATTGTCTGTTACACTGGTTGGAACCTCCAGAAATAGGAGTGGTGAGAGTAGACATCCCTGTATTTTTCCTGATCTTGGAAGGAAAACACTCAGTTTTGCCGTTTAGTGTTACGTTAGCTATGGCTTTTTATAGATGCTCTTTATCAGATCAAGAAAGTTCCTTTCTAGTCCTGGTTTGCTGAAAGCTGGACTTTTCACTGTCTATTGAAATGATAAAGTGCGTTTTCTTTTTCAGTCTGTTAATATGGCAAATACATAAATTGATTTTTAAATGTTAAACCAACCTTGCTTTCCCAGGAAGTGCATTGGTCATAATGTATTATATTTTTATATACTGTTGGCTTCTGTTTCCTAACATTTTGTTTTGAATTTTTGCATTTATGTTATGAGGGATACTGGTATATAGTTATCTTGTTTTCCGATGTCTTTGATGATTTTGGCATTAGAGTAATTCTTGCTTTATTGAATGAGTTCAAAAGTGTTCTCTCCTTTTCACTTTTCTAAAAGAGTTTGTTTAGAATTAATACTATTTCTTCCTCAAATATTTGGTAGAATTTGTCAGTAAAGCCACCAAACCTGGAGATTTTCTTTGTGGGAACATTTTAAACTACAAATTCAATTTCTCTAATAAATTAGGATTATTCATGTTGTTTCCACCTTCTTGAGTGAGTTTTGACAGCCTGTGTCTTTCAGGGAACTTGCCATTCCAGCTAAGTGTTGATTTTATAGGCATAGAATTGGTCATAGTGATTCATTATCATGCTTTCTGTATCTGTAGAATCTGTAGTGTTGTCACCACTGTCATTACTAATATTGATAAATTGTGGCTTCTGTCTTTTTTCTTTTTCCTGAGCAATCCAGAGGTTTGCCAGTTTTATTGATATTCTCAAAGAACCAGCTTTGGTTTCACTGATTTTCTCTCTTTTTTTTCTCTCTTTTGTTTTTTTCAGTTTCTTAAGGTGGAGGCTGAGGTCACTGACGGAGAACTTTCGTCTTTTCTAATGCTGGTGTTTAGTGTGGTAAATTTCCCTTAAATACTTTCCCCCCATTTTAATGTCATCCAGAAACCCCTCCTTATTAGTTCATAGAATTCTTCCTCATTCTTTATAAATTCATTTTTTCTGGACTTAAAAAATAAACTTTTAATTTTAGGATAGTGTAGATTTACAGAAACATTGCAATGATGATACAGAGGGTTTCCATATACCTCACACCCAGTTTCCCCATTGTTAACATTTTACATTAGAATGGTACATTTGTTAAAATTAATGAACCAATATTGATATGTACTTCGTTATTAACTAAGGTACATACTTTACTCAGATTTCCTTAGTTTTTACCTAAGGTCCTTTTTCTCTTCCAAGATCCCATGTAGGACACCATATAACATATACGTCTCCTTAGGGTCTCTTGACAGCTGTCTTGACACTGACCTCGACAGGCTGAGGTGCATTGGCCAGGTATTTTATGGAATGTCCCTCAGTTGGTACTTTTCTGATATTTTACTCATGATTAGACTGAGATTATGAGTGTTTGGAAGGAAACTACAGAGATAAAATGCCATTCTTTTCACATCCAGTCAAGCATACATTCCATCAGTGTGGCTTACCACTCACGATATTAACCTTGACCTCCTGCTTGAGGTGGTGCTTGTCAGGTTCCTCCACTGTGAAGTTACTCTTCCCCCCCTTTCAATACTGTGCCCTTCAGAAGGAAGTCACTGTGCACGGCCGATACTTAAGGGGTAGGGGGTTAGGTGTCCCTACTCTCCATCTTGAGAACAGAGTATATACAGAACTATTTGGGATTCCTCCCCATGGAGATTTATTTATTTATTGAATCATTTCAGTTGTTTGTTTATTGATTTGTTTTGCACCAGTAGGGACTCATTTCATACTTGAGTCACAGTCCAGTGCTGCTATTCGTCCTTGCTGCATTGTGCCAGCTTTGGTCACTGGGAGCTCTTTCAGTCGGCTCCGGTGTTTCTCTGACATAGCCTAAACATTGTGGTTTTGTTCTGTTTGAAGCACATCATTACTTTCTGACAGTGTGAGATGTTCTCGGTTTGTTTTGCGTATTTCCCATGTCAGTGCTAGAATCAGCCATTTCTCCAAGGAGCTCTGGTTCCCCTTCGTGGAGATGGTATCAGGAACCAAGACGTGGGAAGTAACTGTGCTCATCCTACTGGAGCCTTATTTCTAGGCTTTCTCAGCTGTCAGGGCAAGGAAATACATGCATGCGCCTCTCTCTTTTTACAGCTACATTGCATTCCATCATATGTACATGCCAGAGTTGACTGAACCAATTTCCTTGATTCAGTAGATTTCCTTGCTTGAATAATTTGGTGGTTTCCAATATCTTACAGTTATAAGCAATGCTTCAATGAACAGCCTCATGCATTTGTATTTACATACTGTAGAAGGTAAATTTGGGTGAATTCCTAATATCTTTAGGATAAATTCCTAAGGATTGATGGTCTAAGAGCAAATGTATAGGAAAAGTTTTTGGATGTTGCCAGGTTCTTCTTCATAAGGGCCATCGCACCGTTCCTATCAGCAACGTACGAGAATGTGTGCTTCCTACAATCTTGACAACAGAGTATATTGCCAAACTTGCGAATTGTTGCCAATGTGATGGGTGAGAAGTGGGTACAGAGGCCACTAAATTCCATGGAAAAATTTAGGTGTTCTAAACTAAAGCTGGCGCAACGAGCTAAGACAAAGGAATGCTAAGACTAGGGAATGAAGTAAAGAAAATGCCTCTCATGGTGTTCACTCTTCTAGAATTTTAAGAATGATGCATAAACAGGTAATCCCATCTCACATGCATACAAAGGAAAACAATGACTTTGGACAATGACTCACAGGTCCAAAGAAAATCTGCCTCTTGGTAAATGTATTACAACCATGTGGCAACTTGTGATAGCAAGTTCCTTGTGGTTGCCTGTGGCCAAAATCTAACTTCCTCTGAGATTCTTTGTTTCTGTGGCTGGCCACTGAGGTTGTGGTGGGGTCACGGCCACCCATATTTTTTGCTCTGTAATCTCCCTGGCATGCCAGGTTACCATAGAACACCCTGTAGAATTTCGCATTCTCCGGCCAACTCATATCCTTTCCATCGCCCAGGATTTTTTTAACCTTTTTAAAAATTGAAGCATAGTCAGTTTACAATGTCATGTCAATTTCCAGTGTAGCGTGTCATGTTTCAGTCATACACACACACACACACGTATTCCTTTCCATCATCTTTTTCATTATGGGTTACTGCAGGATACTGACTAGAGTTCCCTGTGCTGTACTGTAGAAACTTGATGTTGATCTGTTTAATATAGAGTAGTTAGTATCTGCAAATCTCAATGCCCAGGATTTTTAACAGGAAGCAAAGAATTCAGAGACCTCCAGGAGGAAGTTTTCCTGATAAATATCCAATTGTACCAAAATTATGGAAGAAGTATCACCTTAATTAGCTTTCAGGTGTCTCAGAAGAAGAAGACGCTTAATGTTCATCACTGGTATTGCCGGTCTGCTTTTTCAAATCACACCCACGGTCTCACCCGAGGATCCCTCTGCCCCCTGCTGTGGGGGGGGCACGCAGCAGGCATTCTTTCCCTGCCGCGTGGAAGAAGAGAGCCATCACAGAGGGAGTAAGAGTCTCTGACTCAGACCACTCACTCAGTGAGAGAGCCCGGGAAGCGCTCTGGCAGCGCTGCCCCGTCCATGCAAGGCAACTCAGAAGGCAGTGGAGCTGTTAAAAAGAAAACCAGGGGTCAGAAACAGAGTCTTGTCTTCACTGGATATCAGCCAAGCCGCACAGCCTCTTTGGGTCTTCAAAAGTTTTCAAAAGAAGATACAGATTCTAGGACGCTGTCAAATAGAGCCCCAGGCTCACATACACAGAGGAGTAGACTCATTCGCATTCTACCACGCTATTCATTCATCTATTCATCCCTTCACTTAATACCTTTAGACTGTCAGAACTGGATTTCGAGTCAACAGCATGGCTGCGTAGACCCACGTTGGATGTTGCGAAACGGAGGGAAGGCACACTTCCATTGTGCTCGGTACCAGGAGATAAACTGCCTATAAACTTGGTACCACATCCTCCAGCTTCTACTTTAGCAGACACAGACTTAGTCAGATCATAAGCAAAACTCCCAATAGCTTGTTTCTCAGTTCTCTGGTTTAACTCACTGGGTGCACCCAGCCCTGCAAAAAGATTTTTCTTTCCAAGCTGAGTTTTTCCATTTTCAGTGTAATATTGTTTTCTCAATCTTTCTGAAGGAAAGGCAAGATTTTATGTATACCATAAAACATTGACAGTATTTGACCATAAAAGCAGAATGCATTATTGAAGGCCTCCGTGGTGAAGAAAAGACATCGGCTTAACTGGGAGAGGGAGGCGCTGTGTAGACCCTGGGAACCCCAGGGCTGCAGAGGCCCTCTGCTTTCCTCTAAAATCCCACTGGATGCATGAATCAGTGCTCCCTTTACTGGATCTCAATCATGAGTATTTTGGAAGTGCCACTGGGACGATCAGGTGGTCATTTAGCGGGTGTATCCATTTAGCAATTACCAAAATTCATATATGCGAGAATAAGGAGGCTGCAGCCCTTCCGGGTGGAATATTTAAAAAGGAATGTATTGAAATAATGAAGCGCTTATGAGCCTAGGCAGAATGGATTTATTAAAAGGCGGCAATAAGACCAAATACATCAAACAGAGTAATGCGATTCTGAGAAGATGGCAAACCTTCGTGTAAAGTCCTCCTCGTTGGTTAAGGGCAGAGGAGAAGCTCTGCTATTTACAGAACATTTTGATTTTTCTCAAAGTCTTCTGTTCATTTAAAGTAAGATGAAAACAAAGCAGGAGGATAGAGAAGAGAGGGTAAAAGTGAAGACACACTATGGTTGAAATGAAATTTTAAAGAAATTTTAGCCAGCTGGGGGGCATCATCTCTTTTCTCAGTTTATGAAAGCAGAAGAGTAGGTGAACACGAATAGTGGTGATAAATATAAAGCTGCTAAGTGAAAAATACGTTAATTATGGAAGTATATTTAGCCAAGAGGAGAAGATAAAGCTGAAAATGTAGAAAAGTCACCTTAAAATAGTAGCTGAGAAATGGAAACGTGGAAAAGCAACATGAAGCTATCCCCGTAGCCCTTCAGTGACTTCTGAGTAGGCACGAGGCTTTGGTGTCAAGTATTTTGTAACAAGATGTTAAAATAATGCCAGTATTTTCCTCTTTAGACCAAGAATGTACATGTAGGTTTCTTACCGCAATGAAGTGTATACAGCTTCCCTCCGAGCTTCCGATGGTGCTGGACCAGGAACCTCAGCGGAGCTGATGGGGTCACTGGTCACCGAGCACTTTGGAGGAGAGGATGCCATGGCACCCGGGCAAGGTCGTTCCTCTCGGTGGAAGCTCAAGGTGGGGCTCTGTCTGTGGGTACAGAGGATGGCTCCAAAGGGAGGGGCTTCTGTTCCCTGAGTCACTGTGCTGGACACTTTGGCCACATCATGTCATTTACTCCTTCCTTGTGCCTTGAGGGGCGTGATCGCTACCTACATTAGGAAGATGTGGGATTTAGGGTTCAGGGAGATTAAAAAACTTGCCCTTGTTTATGTAAATAGAAAGTGGCACAAACCTGAATCTGGCGCGCTGGCAGAGAAGACACCACGCCTGTGTCCCTCCCCCTTCATCCGCATGAGCTCATATGTTGAAGTTCTAACCCCCAGGACCTCAGAATGTGACTGTGTTTGGAAACAGGGTCTTTCAGATGCTAATTAAGTTAAAATGAGGCTGTTAGAATGAGCCCTAGTCCAATCTGCCGGCTGTCTCTATAAGAAGAGGAAATTTGGACACACGAGGCACCAGGGAGGCACGCACGGAGGAAAGGTCACATGAGGACACAGCCAGGAGGCGGCCATCTCCAAACCAAGGAGAGAGGCCTCAGAAGAAACCGAACCTGCCGGCACCTTGAGCTTGGACATCCAGCCTCACAACTGGGAGAAAATAAATTTTGGTTCCATAAGTCACCCAGTGAGTGGCATCTTGTTATGGCAGCCTGAGCGAACTCATTTGATGTCTGATGGAAAAAAGCTATCCACAGACATTCGACCGACATTCTGTTCCTGTTGACTGAACATGGCGGGCATGAAGCTTTTGACTTCGTGCCCCATGAAGCCCATGGAAGATCCGCAGAGATCAGGGGCCGTCCCAGGGTTGGAGGGAGGACGGACATGTCACAGCATTCCTCTCCCACCCCAACCCCCACCCTGCTCCACCCCGTTCTGGCTTCAACCATCGCCTTCTGCTACACAGATGATACGAACCAGGAGAGGCATGTGCCCTGTAAAGAAGTTTGGTTACATTCAGGTTCTGAGATTTGGAATGTGTTCTCGCATAGTTGAGAATGTTTTTAGTGTTAAATTCTGTTGGTTGAAATAAAATATGTGGATTCCACAGAATAAGACAAATCTACCTGGACTAGCAAACACGTGTCTTCGCCATGATATTTGGACACTTAGAGATGATAAACAGAAGAGACTGCACCACCGTGATCTTGAGAGCGAGGAAGAGCCTTGCTGGGGAGAGGGGAGGAGTTCCTATGAGGACAGTAGTTGGAGTCAGGGAACCGGGGGACGGTTGGGAGTAAGGGGATGCATCAACCTTCTTGCAGGAGAGCGCGCTGGTCATCACGCCGTCCTGCCAATGGGGCGGAGCCAGAAGGAGTATGCCTGCCCGCTTGCCTTGGCCCCATGGGGGGCCTCAGCTCTCAGAGACCGTGGACTTGCAAGAAACTCGGGCAGTCTTGACAGCCCTCTCTCCTCGCCATCAGTGAAGTGCGTTGAGACTACTCTGAAGGACTGACGGTGGGGGGTCGCAGATGCAAATTCAGCATCCAAGATTAGATTTTGTTTTGAAGCATTAGGGCAAGAGCTTGCAATTACGCATTTAATGAATTTTCTTTCTCTGTCTCTGTTTGCATACCCTGACTTAAAATGAGATTAAGTGAGATTGTTCAGAGCCCCTGAGTCTCGTAAGAAATGTGAGCCAATGACATTGATTGATGCTGGTGGGATTCAGCCGCACAACCTGCCAGATCTGTGTTTCCCTACCTCGGAGAGGAAGTAGATGAGAGTCTGTGATTCCAGAGGCGTGGGCGTGGGATACAGGTTCAATAAGGATGGTGGGTAGCACCGAGCCACCCTGAAGCATTGTTTCACTTATCAAGCAAATGGGAGTTGATTGCTTCCTGTGAGTCACTGTGGTGCATGCTGGGGCTTCAGCTGGGATCAGTACAGCAGCGGGAGACGGTGGCATGGGATGTAAAGGGACACTTGTAATTGTGAAATCTGTTTACAGAATGAGGAGAAGACAGAATTCCTATTTGGAAGAAAACTGTTCTTTGTTTAGGCAAAGAACCAAAATGGCCATGAAAGGTGATGGTCCCTTTGCTTAGCATCACTGAGAGAAGTTTAGGTAGAGAAGGGTGAAAATCATCTACCTTTGGGGAGACTGGGGTTCACAGGCAGGAGGAGTGGGACCAGGACGGAGAGAAGAGGAGGAACCGGGAAGGGGAGGTCACCCCAATAAGGCAGCGGGACCTGGTCTGGTGAAGAAGGGTAGATGTGGGGGATGTTGGGGTGCGATATCCCATTTGAAGACTTTCTGCTTGTCTCAAACACCTATGGCATTCCGAGCCTTGGGGTGGTGGTGCTTTGAGGGGACAGAGGTGGGGTGATGGAGAGTCAGAGAATTTCATGTGATCAGTAATGAGATGAAGGCTGTCTAGAAGGACACAGGTGGCACTTGGGAGCCTCCCACTCAGCCCAGATATCCACAGTCAGGTGACCCTCCATAGGGTCCTTTAGGAAGGGCTGGGGAAACTGGGGGCCAGCAGAGCAGACAGTCAGGCTTTGCCCTATTTTGATGGGGAAATAGAGAGGGATGGGGAACCTGGTCTGGGAGGAGAGGGAGGCAGCATTCAGGGCAGGGCATGAGGTCCCTTAAGAAGGGTGGAGACCAGCATTCAGGATGAGGAAAGAGCTGATGTGAAAGCCTGGAGTTGGAAGGAAGCTTCGTGACCTCGGGGGACTAGGAAGGGGAAGGAGGGGACCTGAGATGTGGTTGGAGAGGTGGGTGGGGAAGGAAGGGAAAAGAGGGATGTAGGTGGGCGTGAACTGGATCTGCAGGTAGTGCTTGTTGTTGGGTGATTGGAGAAACCTGAGAACAGTCTCATGCTGATGAAAACAATTGAGGCAGGAGCACCGAGGGAAAGGTGACGACACGGGGAGAGAGAGGAGACCAGGTATGTGAGCTACAGCCGGCGGAGGGGGGACTGGGGGAGACAGGGTGCGAAGGCGGCTAGTGAAGGGTCTCCTGTGGGAACAAGAACGTAGGCAGGAGAAGAGAGGGTGCAAATGGGGGGGGGGTCTGCAGGTTTGCAGCAGGGAGGCTGGAGGAGTTCCCGGCTGAAGTTTCTCTCTTCTCTGTGAAGGAGGATCTCTGTGAGATCCTCTGTCAGGGGTGGAAGGCGAGGTGGGAAAGAGCACGGGGTGGGGGATGCTGGGTGACGGAGGGGTGGGTTGCGCCGAAGTCCAAGTCAATCACACGGCACTGTGATGCGGGAGGGAGGGCTCTCCAGTCTTCCCTGCTCTCAACCGAATTCCTTCCTCTGGCTCCCCATGCAGCAAAGAGCAGGGGCCGATCACAGGGAGGCGGGGAGGGAGGCTGGGCTGGCGGTGTCCAGGTGAAGAGGGAGCTGACCTCCACCTCAGTCTGGAGAGAAGGGGTTTCTGAAACATTAGAGCCGCCACTTGGCAGGGCTGCAGGGGAATGTGGACCTCAGGGAAGAGATGCGGGGCTGGGAACATGCCTATGAGAAGTTGGGGACCGGGGATGTCAGCGGATGGTGGAGTGCAGATGCAGAGGGCACAGGGAAAGATGAGGAGGATGAAACAGGTGCTGAGTGAAGGGCAAGACAGGACCCCGTGGGATGATGTGTGGAATAAGGCAGATGGGGGTGGGACGCGGGGGACTCCAGGGTGCTTGAGAAGCTGCCGTGAGAGGAGTTAGCCCCGCCGACTCCTGCCCAGCGGTGGGTGCGGGAAAGGCTCCAGTGGGACACGTGTCCCCGCAGCTGCAGCCTCCCTCTGCTCAGGTGGTCGATGTGCATGGTTTGCACCCTACATTACGGCTCCCTTTCCCCCGGGGCCCCAGGAGCCTCCTGACAGCTCCAGAGCAGAGGCATCGGTGGGGAGGGGAGGCCCGGCTGCTTCTGCTGACGCCCAGGACTGCTGTCCAGGCTGATGTTCCCCTGGGCTTAGCGCGCCTGCCGACCGGCCCCAGTAAACTGTGAGCTGGGTACTGGCGCTGTCCCTTCGCCGCGCCAGGCGTGCATCGGGCTGAGCCTCCCAACAGCCTGTCAGGTGGACTCTGCGCGTCTCACAGGGGAGGGAAAGGAGGTGGCCCGAGCAGAGTGCAGCTGAGACCCGGGTTAGAATAGGATGGCCCTCAGGATAGAATAGGATGCTTTTATGAAATCCTTAAGTATCCAGAGTGTTAAATTTAGAGTGGGCTGCAAGGCGTGCCCCCACCCCCTCTCCTTTCCCACGCCCCTCCCGTGCCTACCACCCAGCTCTGCACAGGGGTCTCTTTAGCACCCCCCCAAGCCTCGTGTTTTTGGTGTCTTAGTTTGCCTTTACCTGGTGTCCCTCCCAGCTCTTTAGGGCCTGAGTGAATTCACTCGCAGGGAGAATGTGTCCTTCTGTTCTCTGCTCTGCAGCCACTGGGCGGCGGGGGTGGGGGTGGCGGCAGGGACTGGCTGGTACCCATGACAGAGGCCAGCCCACAAGGAGTGGGCAGGGTTCAGGGACAGCCACCAGGCGTTGTAGAGCTCCCTGGGCTGGGGGCAGGGACTGGTCCTGAGAACTGGCTGTGGTTTTAGGAGAGACCGTCTATCAGGAGAGGTGGACACAGCCTCACCAAACCTCAGCCCAGCAAGGCAGGGCCTAGAGGGGTGAATGCCCGGCCCCTCTCCCCTCCTGCCCTTTGAGCTCCTGCCAATGCCTCCTCATTGGCCAAGCCCACCGGCCCGTGGAGTCCCAGCCTGGCCTTCTGGCTGGAGCACAGTGCACGGTGGAGATGGTGGAGGCTGGACCTGCAGGGCCGTCTGAGAGCATCAGCTTCAAGGCCACGTCATTGATCCAGTTATTTCAGAGCTTAAATTAAGTTCCGAAGTTAATCATGCATTTCGCCCTAACTTGCTGCGAATTCTCAGTCATAGCCTTATGAGCATTATACATTTAACACTCTGGGTACTGAAGGATTTCACAACAGCATCCTACTCTACCCTGAGGGTCCCTCCTGCAATTTTCTCTTCTGACGTCACGTAACCCTCTAAGCCTTAGAAGGCTCTGGTGGTGGTCACGCTGACTTAGTCCGCTGTGGTTACCTGTTTGATCCAGTCCAATAGAAATGCAACATGAATCTCAAATGGGGGCCATTAAATTACATATGAAATGGAAAACGTATCAGTAGCCACACTAAAACTGTTGTAACCTCATGCGCTTTTGGGGTCCATCAGGGCTGGATTCTAATCCTGGTTCTGAGTCTCTGAGCTGTGTGATCCTGGGTAAATCACTCAACCTCTCTGAGTTTCAGTGTCTTAGACTGTCAAGTACGCAGGACATACGTACTCTCTATGGGTTTTACGACCATTAACCGAGTTCATGTATCTAAAACACCACCAGGTAGTTTGAGCTCAGCAAGGGGTAGCTACTGTCCCACACTGCGGAGAAGCAGGTAGAGGACAAAAAAGGAGATGTGCCGATGAGATGAGACCGACTTCTGAGGAGCACAGACCCTCCAGGTCAAACCCACGACATCACACGGCCTCTGCAGAAGAGAAACAGCCCTCGGATGGAGAACGTCGGCGCCGCGTGGCAGGGGCGGCGCTCTGCTCTGAGAGACGACCGGTCTCCTGACAGCCCTGGGGGAGCGCTGGGAACAGGAGCTGCCCAGTCCCGAGGCGCCGGATCCGGGGGCTTCTGTGTCAGAGAGACGAGCCCGGAGGATGTCACAGCGGAGACCTGGAGAGAAAGCGGCAAGAAATGCGAGTCGGAGCGAACCAGGGTGAACAGCCGTCCGTTCGCGGGAGCCCGTGCGGGACCCCCTGCTGCGGTCCCGAGCCCACCGGACGGCCCTTGCAGGCATGACACTGATTTTTTTTCTTTATTTACTTTCATTGAGGTAGAGTTGATTCACAATGTTGTGCTGGTTTCTGGTGCACAGCAGAGTGACTCAGCCATACACGTGTGTACATATTCTTTTCCATGTTCGTCTCCATCATGGTTTATTACAGGATACAGAGCAGAGGTCTCTGCGCTCGACAGTAGGACCTCGTTTATCTGTTTTGTGTATAGCGGTGTGTATCTGCCAAGCCCAAGCGCCTAATTTATCCCTCCGCTTCCTGTTGCCACTTTGGTAACCGTGCGTTTGTTCTCTATGTCTATGAATCTGCTTCTCTTTTGTAAATAAGTTCATCTGTGTCATATTTTAGACTCACGTCTAAGTGATGTCATGTGGTATTTGTCCTCCTCTGTCTGACTCACTGCGCTCAGTGTTTCCGTCTCTAGGACCGTCCGTGTCGCTGCACTTGATTTTCTGTTTTAACCACTTGGGTAGATTATGCCTCATGCCTGCTTAAAACTTAAAGGACAACCACCTGTAGGGGAAAAATCAATCCTCACTTAAAGGAGAAATCCACGTCATACGTGTTAATGACAGAGGGAAAGAACTCATTGTTTATCTTCTTGCTTTTTAAAATAAGAAAAGCGGAAATGCAACTTCGTTGAAAAAACACGACAAATGACGAACTGCGTTCTGCAGCCTTCTGTTATGAACAGGTAAATGGCAGAAGGGGGACCAAGGGAAAAAAGAGGGAAAATACAAACACAGGAAGAGAGAGAATCTAGTCCAGTGAATTAAGACCGTCCAGTCCAGTGAATCCCAATTTGCCCGGCCCGTGTGTGCGAATCAGGGTGGTGGTGGTGTTTTTAATCCAAGTGGCAAATCCAAATCTAACTCAAACTGACTTAAGGAAAAGAACACACATTTTTAAAGGCTTCTGTCTTGTTTATTATTTTATTTTGGGGGGCTGTAATTAGGTTTATTTATTTAATGGGGGCCCTGGGGGTTGAACCCAGGACCTTTCGATGCCAAACATGTGCTCTACCATGAGCTATACCCTCCCCACCAGGAACATTCTTTTAAACGCACTTCCTGGGGAGGCGAGGGGCCAAGTGACCTCAGGCACAGATGCGGCAGAGGCTGGACCCTGCTGGGCTGGGCTGCGTTTCTCTCTCCCTCTTCCAGGTCTTCGCTCTGTTTTCCTCAGTGTTGGCATTATTCCCAGGAGGTGGCTTACAATGTCCTTGCCGTATCGTCCAAAGCAGGGGTGGCATTCCTTCCTGGGGACCACCTCTGTGCCCTGGAGGGCCCTGCCCCTGTTCGCAGCCCTTTTTGCCCCCTTGGGCTGATTACTGAGGCAGGAGGGGAGGCGGGGGTCCTCAGATGAGCCCCGACAGGTCAGGTGCCCACCTCTGGGCTGGGAAATCTATGTTCAAAGGGAACCCGTGGTTGGAGTGAGGGAAGGAGGGGTTGCCGTGGAAGAGGGGGAAGGAGGGGGCTGTGCTGCTCTCCCCGCCCCTGCTCTGCGGCCCCTCCCCTAATCCCTTAGGGTCCCCAGAGCTCTGTTTGAAAACCATCTCACACCTCCCCTGCTACCCCCTCCCCCGGAATATTTTGCAATAAAAACACTGAGGCCAAAGAAGAGAAACAATATACAGCTGCTCCTTATTATTTGTGGATTCCGTGTTTGTGAATTTGTCTACTTATTAACATTTATTTGCAACCCCTAAATTAACATTCGGTGATTTTGTGGTCATTTGTAGACATGCACAGAGCCTCGAAAAATTTTTTTTAGAAATATCATTCCTTTTTTTAAGTTCTGGGGGTTTTTTTTAAGTTTTTTTGGGGGTGGGGGTAATTAGGTTTATTTATTTATCTTTAGAGGAGGTACTCAGGATTGAACCCAGGACCTCGTGCATGCTAAGCATGCGCTCTACCATTTGAGCTATACCCTCCCCAACCAAGCCTTGAAAATTTTGAGTCACCCAGGCGCCCAGGTCCCAGCCTCTTGTCTCTGCCTTCTTGTCTCTGCCTTCTTGTCTCCCCCTCACAGTGGAGCCAGGGGCCCCTTTCACAGTCTATTTGGTGCCACATTGCTCACATTTTGTGCTTTTTCTTGGTGATTTTGCTGTTTAAAGCGGCCCCTGTGCTGTCTAGCGTCCTAAGCGCAAGAAGGCTGTGATGTGCCTCATAGAGAAAATACGAGTGTTGGGTAAGCTCTGTTCCAGCCCGAGTTACAGAGCTGTCGTCAGTGAGTTTAATGCTACTGGATCAAGAGTATGTTAAAGAAGATGTCTTTAAGCAGAAACACACATAAAACAAGGCCGTGTACTGACTGGTTGACCAGAGGCTCGCAGGAACCCAGCCTGTGTCTGCCCTACAGGCAGTGGTTCAGTGCTCACTGGTGGCGTGTCCACGGTGACTTTACAGACCATGACTAGCCCTCTGAGGCACGGGAGGGCCATGGGGGAAGCCAGCCACTGCGTTCCCGTTCTGCCATGTGTGATGTCGGGGCAGAGACACGGGGGGAGGAGGGGGGGAGCCATGTTGGGGAGGTGAGGAAGAGAAAACGGAGCAAAAACATGAGAATGACTGACAGGAAAGAAGGGAGGCGAGGCAGCAGAGAAGTGAGCGTCTGTCGGGCCACGGGCTGCCCAGGCTCTGTGGGGACGTCGCCCCAGACGGTCCTGACGGCTCGGGCACGAGCGTGGGGTTCACGGAGGGGACGAGACTCTCCTCGACCCCAAGTGCTGTAACTGAGCCTTTTCTAAGCGTGTACAAACCCAGGCCGCAAGTTCCGACCGAGCTGGATGAGAAACGCCCCATAATTGACACAAATGCTTTCGAGCTTGTGAAGGCTGGTGGGCAAATTCGCCTGGTTTGGGAAATAGGGGAGGTGCTATGTGCGAATATAAAGCACAACATTTAACTAAATATGGACTTGGTCTCTATCTTTTAAAAAAAATTCTGAGTCTGTTTAACAAAAGGGGCAAGGGATTTCCCTGTAGGATTTCCAGGTTTGCACGAATACGTGCCTCTCGGGGAGAGCTGGTTAGTAAACTGAGACCATGTGGGGATGTCATGGAAGCTGCGTTTGTTACAGCGCTTGACGTGAAGAACTGCCCTGAGTAACTTCCAGTCATAAATTACGTGTGTCACGGAGAGTTAATTTACTCACCAGGCTGTGGCAGAGTTAAATCGCTGACTTCGCCTTCTGCCATTCTGCCCACTTAACCCACCGATACATCAGACCTCGCAGGAAAGCTGCTTCCTTGTGAAAGCTATTTTGACAATAAGGGAGTGATGCCAACTGCTTCATATCGAAATATCATTTGCATGTTCAAAGCACTTTCCTTTCACACATATTTTATCTGATTCTCCATTCTTTGAAACTTTGATTCCAAACTTTGAATTTCAGTGTCTTAGAAAGCAGCCTTTCTTTGTGGCGAGAAAATTGTGTGCTTTTATTTTTCAAACTTCAAGATGTATTTTTTAAAAATAAAATTTCATCTATTTCACTCTCTCAAGGAGTTCTGAAAGATCTGAATAGGTGGGGATGAAAAATTTAGGATTTTAACGGTGTCATATAGCCTTAGCGATACAGAAAAAAATGTGCAGCGAGAGGAGAACTGTGTCCCAGGTCTCAGTTGAGTCCCTGGGACGCACCCTGCCAAGTGTGGGTCTTTGGCTTCGTGCAGGAAAGAACTCAAGAATGAACCACAGTTGAGTAAAGGTGGGCTTATTCAGAGAGATACACACTCCTTAGACGTAGTGAGGGCGTCTCGCTCAGAAGGGCGAGTGGCCACGAGGTGTGGCGTTGCTAGTTTCCATGGGCTCAGTGGCTTCACATGCTGGCAAACAGGAGGATTATTCCAACTACTCTGGGGAAGGGGCTGGGGGTCCCAGGAACTGGGCCACCGCCCATTTCTGGACTTTCTATGGTCAGCCTCGGAGCTGTCACGGAGCCTGTGGGAGCGCCATTTACCGTGCTGACGTGTTACCGTGAGCCGATAATGAAGCTCAGGGTCTCCTGGAAGTCAAATCTCCTGCCGTCTCGGGCCTCCGGGTCTCCTGGGAGTCGACTCTTCCTACATTTCGGTGTTAACTGCTGTCGTTCCGTGAATGGTGGTGCCCTGCCCCGTCCTCCTGTCTCGTTAGCGTCGTCTAGCAATTCAGTGGATGCATTTGCAATTCCCTGTTTGCATCCACAGATTGTTGAGTTTGCCCTTGGTGATTTCATGCCTGCCTCAGTGGAAGATGTGTCTGGAAATAGCCTCTTGTTCAGTTCATCAGCCCCCTTTTCCAAAGCCAATCTTGGTTTTCTTGTGCGTTGGACTGAGAAGGACAAGCGTTTGGAAAAATGGTTCTGTTGCTGTTGTAAGTGTTTGAAGGCGGGGTTACAGAGCCGCCTCCGGGGCGCAGGGAAGGCTGGAGGGAGGCTCCTGCCAGCATTGTCTGCTCATGGCTTGGGGGGTGGTTTTTCCCTTGATTTATCTTTTCCTGCACTGTCAGAACCCCGGCCTCTTCTTCCGGCCTCTGTCTTCCCCTCTTGTGGGCTTCTGCTTAGGCCTCTGTCCACACAGTGTTTGGAGCCCTGAGAGGGATGGGTCGGCTTGCCTTACTGGTGGCTGCCCCCTCCTCCAGGCAGACACCCAGACACCTGAGGGCTCAGCGCTCCCCAGGCCTCCGCCTCTCTGCCGTCAGAGCATCACCTCTGGCTTCCCAGCCAGACACCATGCCCACCTGCTGCACCCCTGCAGGGTCCTGGTCACCCCTCAGAACATTCCAGAACACTCAGAACTCTGGGCTTAGGTATCCTCACTGATTTTCCTTCAGGTCTTTGCCCAAAAGGATGAGGACAGTGTGACGTGAGAGCCTCCGACGGAGACCCTGACCCACCCAGTGACGGCAAGGACGGCTTCCCTGAGGAAGTGGCCCAGAGCCCTGGCTCCAGCTTCAATGAAATGATTTTCTTTAAAAAAATCATCTTGTTCTGGGCATTTTAAAATATACACAAATATAAAGGGGAGAATGTATAATAACCTATAAGGGAAAAGAAGATGAAAAAGCATATATACGTGTGTGTGTAACTGAATCATTTTGCTATACACCTGAAACTAACACATTGTAAAGTAGCTATACTTTAATTAAAAAAAAAGAGACAGTGGGAGAGAAGACGTAATAATCACCGTGTACCCACCCTGTCGCTTCAGCAATGATCAGCGTTTTGCCAGACTTGTTTCATGTCCAGCATTGTTGCTCTGGACTCAAATAGTTATCCACGTGATTTTTTCCTTTTAGGATCTGCCTCTGGTCTCTCCTAGGGCGAAGACTCTAAGCGTCCCATCCTGACCTCTGCTGTCCCAGCGCGCAGCGCCCGCTCTGCGGGACGCCTCAGCAGCCCGCCCCGCAAGCCCCTCTGAGTCTCCTTATCGGAGGGGGTGTCTCAGGGTAAGTCCCCGGCTGTCCCTCACCAGCCTTGTCTGCTCCAAAGAGTCCCTGCTGAGGAAACAGTGAGGGCTGGTCCTGGCTGTGTGGCTGTGTGACCTCATGGTTGGTGCTGCTTCAACAGAATCTTGAATTTGCGGTGTTCTTTATAAAAAAGCCAAAGGGTAATTATTGACTCATGTTCAGATCCTGTCTCAGGAGCATGAACTAGTTACTGAGGAATAAACACTGGAGAAACTCAACTGCAAAACCCTGGGCAGAAAAGAAAGCTCAGTGACTTCAAGTTCACCTGTAATCCTCGTCATTAGCTGGAGATGACCGTCCAGTTGGTAACGGGGCCCCTGCCACTGGCTGGTCCTCGTTCTGGCTGTCCGTGTGAGCGCTAATCTTGGGGAAGAATTGAACAAATAAAAGTGAAAATGACTAACTTGCTAGCAATGCGAAATACAATGAATTTGCCTTTGATTTGGTTACTGATGACCATATGGATGCTGTGTAACAGCCCCCAAACCGCCACACACACACAATGCACACACACACACAACACACACCACACACACGCCACACCACACACACGCCACACACACAACGCGCGCACACACACACACACACAGTCTGGCGGTGGGCGGGGCGGCCTGAGGTCTAATTTGAAGCTGGGATCCTACCGCTTCCATCTGACTCTAGCCGCCAGCGCAAGTCACATGCCCGAGACCAAAGCCAGAAGGCAGGGCTGGCGACCCTGCTCCTGGTGGGGGCAAGGACGCCACAAAGTTACTCGCAAAAGGCAGGAAGGGTGAAGAATTGAGACCACGAATGCCGCCCATTTTCCAGAACTTGGTGTCTTTTAAAGTCAACTTCAAACTTGAAAACTGATTTTAGCCCGCGGGAAAGGAGCCAGGGCTTTCTTTTTGGGTTGACAAGAGGACATCGACTTTGAAGTTCAGTCTGAGTCCACACCCCAGCTCACCCAGTCCCTCGCGGGTTGGCTTCTACACGTCACCAATTTCCAGGGCCCGGATGCACATCTGTGAAGCGGGGTGAGGGTCTGATGACCAGGTCGCCCGGAGCGCGGGGGATGGGGCGCTCGGCCGTGGCTCGGTGGCTGCTCCACGCTGTGGGTGTGAGGAAATCTCTTGGTGATTATCCAAAACAGATTCAGAATATAAACAGGAAAAATATAGCTTCCCCTAGAAGATCACGTCATCCCTGGGCATAAATTAGTGATTTAAATGGCATCTCTGGTTTTTCATTTCTCCTCCTTAGTTTCTGCTCAGAATGTCCTGTGTTCTTTCCCGCGGTAAGTCCTTCTTTTAGGTCGAAGCGTCTGTCTGCCTGCCTGGAAGAAGCGGAAAGCACTGATCCCATGGGCTGGAGAGGCTGGGTCCCTGGGCCCCAGGGTCAGCGCTGTTTCTGTTCATCACCCGCTGAGCTGACTCCTCAGAGAGAACCAGGGCTTTCGGGGTGCTGGGAAGGGGATCTTGACACTGGAAAGAAGAGGGGAGAGTGTGTCGCCCTCAGAAGAGACGTCTGTGATGCTGGCAGCTTCGGGCAAACGTGTGTCCCTCACTCAGCCACACGGCTGCCCATCAGACAACATTAGGATGCCGCTGGCTTGGTGCTCTGGGCAGGGCGTGGGGAGGGGGAATCCATGCTTCACAATGGACACAATGTGGAGACCTGGCCGGTGGGGGGAGGGTGTGGAGCACTGGGCTTCCCCAACCTCAGAGGCGCCCAGTGGGTACACTTTTGAACAGATGGGACAGAGAGTCCAAAGTGCATACAAGCTCAGAGCCCCAGACACCTGCAGGAGAAAGTGAAGAAGAAAGAGTATGGGGGAATCAGAGGCCAGGATGCACACCCTGGGGACAAGCCAGGAGCTTTCCTTCACCGAGGGCTTGGACCCCACTGGTGGAAGGAGAGCCCAGGAGCGTCAGGGCCCACAGCCAGGCCCCGCACCCCTGCAGGTGGGGGAGGGGGGTGTCAGACGCTGACGGGAGGCCCAGCCCCTGGGAGGAGAGGGCCTTATGGTTGGCGGACCACAGGATCTGAGGAGAAAATACTCCAGGGGCCAGGGCCAGGGAGCCTGGACCAGGCAATGTGCAGCACAGATGCATTTTGTGCAAATTTAATTATGCAATTTTTTGAGATAACACCATATAGAGTTATGAATCTCACTTCACTTTAGGCACAAACTTTGGTATAAAGACACCTTCTTTAAATATTCTTAGGAGAAAATTAGCCTTGAATACTTCAGAGCCCCCCCAAATCCAACTGTCACCTACAACATGACTTGCCCGTGTTCAGGAAGTTCAGTGTCCGGGAAGCGGCAGCTGACTCAGGCCTCTGGGGCTGGACTGGAGTCCTTCAGGGTGGGGGCTCCAGGAGGGCCCCCAAACTTGGACTGAGCTGCCTTCCACATAGGCGTATGTTCTTTCCACACTGGGTTGTGGGTTCACATAATTTCCTACAGTTACATTCTAAATAGTCTTCACTTTCTAATCACATTCTTTATAAACTGCCCACTCCCATGTAGAGAATGATTAGAAGCAATAACTTTGGAGGGAATTCTAATTCAAAGAGATACATGCACCCCAAAGTTCACAGCAGCACTATATACAACAGCCAAGACATGGAAGCAACCTAAACATCCACCGACCGATGCTGGATAAAGAAGTTGTGGTATACTTATATAATGGAATACTACTCGGCCATAAAAAAGAATAAAATAATGCCATTTGCAGCAACATGGATGGACCTGGAGACAGTCATTCTATGTGAAGTAAACCAGAAAGAGAGAGAAAAATGCCATATGATATCACTCATATGTGGAATCTAAAAAAAAAGACAAATGAACTTATTTACAAAACAGAAAGACTCACAGACATAGAAAACAAACTTATGGTTACCAGTGAGGGGAAAAGGGTGGGAAGTGATAAATTGGGAGTTCAGGATTTGCAAATACTAAGTACCATATATAAAATAGATAAACAACAAGTTTATACTGTATAGCACAGGAAACTATGTTCAATATCTTGCAGTAACTTATGGTGAAAAAGAATATGAAAACAAATATATGTGTGTTCATGTATGACTGGAGCACTGTGCTGTACACCAGAAATTGACACAACACTGTAAACTGACTAGACTTCAATAAAAAAAAAATAAATGTTGACCTTTTATCCAGTGACTTTGATAAATTTGCTTTCTAATTCTAATATCTAATCTAGCTTTGCGTATTAACACCATGATGTCAGCAAGTAATGACAGTTTATATCTTCTTTTCCAATTCTTACGTCTTTTTGTCCCTTTGGTTTGTTGTACTGTTAGGAATTCCAGTGTAACGTTTAGAAGAGGTACCAGTGGGCATCCTTTATCTTGTTTCTCGTCCAGAGGAAGCAATTCAATAATTCACACTTAACCACCAGGCTTAAAAGGTTTTTTTTTTTTGGTATTCTTTTCTTTTTGTGGATAATCTTTATCAAATTAAGGAGGGTCCCTTTACTATCAGGTTGTTGCCAACTTTGAACATGAATGAATGTTTAACTTTGTCAAATGCTTCCACTGCATCTAGTGAGATGGCCTTATGATTACACACCTGTGTTCTGTGTCTGTGATGTAGAGAAACACTATTGAAAGCTGAGCCTGTAACCAAACGTTTGAAGAATAAATTTTTCAGCTCTAACACTTTGTCCTTGGAGCCCATGAGCTTTTCTGGGTACATCATTGTTCAGTTTGCAAATGATGATGGTATTTAATCTCTCTCTTTAATTCGTACCTTCTCTCTCATTTTCCCCATTACTGTTGGCCAGGACCTCTGCCAGTATCTTCAACAGTGCCTGGAATAACGGGCACTCTCGTCTTGGCACCAGTCTTTACAGGGATGTGTGTAAAGTTTCTCCATCAGGTTATAAAATTGGCTGCAAGTGTTTGATGTAAAACTTGATATCAAGTTGGGGAAGTTCATTTCTTCTTCTAGCCTGCAAAGAACTTTTTTTTTCATTAATAGATACTGAGCATTGCTAAATAACTTTTCTCCATCAGTTGAGATATCCCATGCTTTTGTCAGCTTTAATCTATTATTGCTCTGTGTTACTGTCTGAAGTTAATTCTGTAACTATATTGCATGACTGAGTATGGCAACTTCCTTTCTTCAGTAAAGAGGCAGACATGTGATCTGATTCAGTGGCCCAAACTGGTTTTCTTTTTTTAAATTTTTTCCAAGGTTGAGACATTCAGCCTGTGTTCCAAAGACGGCCTCTGTGGGGATACAGTCCAGTCTCGATAACATGCTCTTGACAGTCTCTTCACTGATGTCATTTTTAAAAGCTTCCTCCTTGTCTTTATATTGCAGGACATCTTAGCAGTTGTGCTCACTGTTGATATGGGAAAAAAAGGGTGCAGAGGAAAAGAGAATGTGAGAACTAATTAGGACTGAAATGTCAGCTCATCTTTCCTGGGTCATGTTGGTCCTTCCAAAGATGTGGTTCCTGGAGTCCACCTTCGTGTTTATTTCTGGTGTATCTCAACCTGTTTATGAGCCATTTTCCAAAACGTCCTTTGGGTCTCCTTAGGCATTGCAATCAGATCGTAAATTGAGCTCATCCGCTGTAAGGATGGAAGATGCCAGCGCTACTCGGCCATGAGGACCGTAGCTTGGCGTCCTCTCATCACAGCGGCTCAGATGATGACTGAGATGCCAGGGGACAACATGGCTGCTCCTGGAAACCATCCCAATAGAAGCTAGAAGTAAGTTTGTGGCTTCCGAGGTATTTTAAATCTCCTACAAGACTAAATTTAATCTGTAGCATAATAAGGAGAAAAAAAGCCCTAAGCTCTCTATTTAGTTTTTAGGAAATAAATGTCATTTCTTGTTTTTAAATAGACAAATACGTGTAGTTTTAAGAAAATAGAAAAATTAGACCAAGTGTGCCGTTTTTGGGCCGCCATTGTGTGTAGCTCTGCACCCATCATTAGTTACTTTTGTTGCAAAGTCTCATAAATACTGAGCTGCATTATTCCAGAAACTGAAGGCTGACGGGTCACCTCATTTGTCTCTTGGAAACGAGCGTGTTTTGTGACCGTGGGAACAGCCTGTCCTCTGGAGAGGCGACTTCCACTTCCGGTGGAGGACCGGTCTCTGTCTCGGTTATAAAAGAAAGGATCTCGTCTCCCCGTTCCCACGTTTGGCAGGAAGCCTTCTTCTGTCACATTTGTTCCTGCTGCGGGTTTTGTGGTTTTTTTCAAAGAGAGCAGCCACCCCGATTTCCTCTTTTTCTGAAAACCCACTATTATCCCCTCATGGACTGGCGTTTTGTAAAATTTATCTCTGAAAAGCGCTCTGTGTTGTAAAATGCTTCCATAGACGTCTGGCAACATCCTTCTGCAACTCAGGCGGCCAGACCCCAGAAAAAGCCGCTGCCGGCCCTCCGCCGCTCGGCGTGGGCGCTGGGTGCGCAGATCCCCCTGTGGCTGGCGGGGGGCTTCCGCCCCGGGCCTGGGCTGGGGCTTGCTGAGGCGCCCCAGTGTGTGGCACCAGAGCGGGGTGCTGGCTGCGTCCCCTCCTGCCACTCACAGACGGCCCGGACAAAGAATCTCATTGTGCAGGCCCTCGACTTCACTCAGAACAGGAAGTCGGACCAGATGACCTCCAAGGCTGCTCTTAGCTCTTCATTCCTGATGTCACTTCTTCTCGTCGCCGTTGCTTTTGTCTCTTGGGGGATGCACTGGACTG
Organism: Vicugna pacos; assembly: GCF_048564905.1. Taxonomy (NCBI): domain Eukaryota; kingdom Metazoa; phylum Chordata; class Mammalia; order Artiodactyla; family Camelidae; genus Vicugna; species Vicugna pacos. Next base: position 92,017,756 of record NC_132991.1, on the reverse strand, counting down.
TAGATGACACGTGTTCTCTTTACCGAGTCCCTGGGACAGTCACCCAGGTCATTTCCAAAGTGAGACATCAAGACTTTGGGAACTGGAGTCTGCGTCACAGCCGTGGGTCCCACCTGAGCCCTTCTCTCCAGAGGCTGTTTTGATGAGACCTCCCCCGAAGAAAGTTCCAGAAGCATGTCCCTCAGTTTGGCAGGATCGTACTTTGAGGCACAGGGGGTGGTTTTCCCTCCCTTGCCTTTTTTTAGTCCCTCTGCCCACGCGGCGGGTCCAGGCCTCCGACCCGGTTTGGGGCAGGGTTTCCTGTTGCTTGTTCCCACGCCCCTCAGCAGTGATGGACATCAAGGGAAGAGTCGTAAAGGACATGAAGTGACACCAGGGACCTCTGGGCAGATGCAGAGAGAGGACGGTCCGGAGGTGACTCCAGGAGACTGGGGAAAGGCTCTGCCTGCCTGGAGGGGTGGGCTGGGCTCCATGACAGTGACTGCCACGGGGCTGGCTTCAGAGGGCGGTGGGGAGGGGCTGCTGCGCCGGGCCGCAGGGAAGACACGCAGGCCTGGGGCAGTTGCTGCGCACAATGAGGGTGACGGGTGGGCTTCCTCTTGCCCCCGGGCTGTGTCTCCCACTCCCGTCCCCCTTTGTGTGGCCCCCGTGTTGTTACTTTTAGGAAATGAGGGTAATTTTCCTTGCATATCTGAGTGTGTGACCGGCAATTTGTTCCTTCCACAGTAATTGCCAGCAGCTCAGAAAGGTTTTAGTAAAAAGGTTTTACTTTAGTAAATGCCGTGGAAAGTTCTGAGGCCGGTGAGTGCAGAGGTAGAAGGAGCATGTGTGAGCCACAGGCCCTTCAGTAAAGCTCGGGGATGAGAGAACGAGGGGGGGGAGACACCCAGAGATGGAGGCGAGGAGGAACCAGCGCCCTGGTCGGAGGTAGGGCAGTGTAACCCAGAGGTGTCCTGATGGGAGACGTGGCCTTCTTTCAGAGGAGCTGCTGCGGGTTCCCTCCTGCCCGACAGCCTGGAAGAGACCCTCAACGTGAGCGAGACCAGGAGGGTGGAGAGACTGGCAGCGATGCCCTGTCCTCCACCAGCACATCTCTTTGGTGTGAGGAGGGGTCAGCGATCTCGGCTGAAGTCACAGCCACGCAGTTTATTTAAGGCCGGTGTGGCGAAGGTAACTGGAGAGTGTGGACCGCAGGACCAGCCTTTCTGGGCCTGAACAGCGCCTCCATCTCACCAGGTCAGTTTCCTTCCCTGAGGCTCATTTTCTCCCTTCTGAAAAGGGTGATGAGTCACAGTCGTGATGGTTAATTGCATGAGTCAACTTGCCCAGGCTACGGGGCCCAGGCATCTGGTCAAACGTCATTCTAGGTCTCTGAGTGAGGGTGTTTTGGGATGAGATTTGCATTTCAGTTGGTGAACTTTGAGTGAAGCAGATGATCTGCCATCACGGAGGTGGGCCACACCTGAGCAGTTGAAGGCCCCGAAGAACAAAGACTGACCCTCCCCCGTGCAAGAGGAAGTTCTGCCAGCAGATGGCCTTTGGGCTCAAACTGAAACTCTTCCCTGAGTCAGCCTGACAGGACCACCCCCTCAGACTGCAGACTCACTGAGCCACCCAACTCACGGGAGCCAGCTAATTAAAATACATAAGCCCTCTCTGAAGACACATGAACACACCCTGCTGGTTCTGTTCACCTGGAGCGCCCTGCCTAACACAGTAGCATTACTCGCCCGCTAGAGCACTGCTCCGTCCGGGGATGCCCAGGAGAAGAGCAGAGTGATGGACCAGAGGAAGCTCAGCGCACTTAAAATGACCCCTCGAAAAGCAAAGGCATGGACTGGAGATTGCCAGCAATTATTTAGTGGGTACAGAATTTCCTTTCGGGGTGATGAAAATGTTTTGGAACTCAGCAGAGGTCATGGTTTCACAACATTGCAAATGGGCTACATGTCACTGAATTATTCACTTCTCAATGGTTAATTTTTTGTTATGTGAATTTCACCCCAACGTAAATAAAAAATATTCAGTATTTTGGGAAAAACAATGGCCTGGTTTTAAAAAGCCAAAATCCTAGACAAGTATTGTTTATGTCAGAAAAAAATGTCTTTGATTTGGCAGTTGTCGGGAGTTGAATTGTGCATCCCCCAAAAGGGGTTCAAGTCCCCATCCCCAGGACCGGTGAGTGATCTGATTTGGACATAAGGTCATTGCGGATGATCAGCTAGGATGAGGCTATTAGGGGTGGTATCTGGCGTCCTTATACGAAGGGAAAATGTGGACCCAGAGACAAACACGTACAAAGGAAAGACAACGTGAAGACAGAGACACATCTCCAAGCCTGAGGCCACCTGAGGCTGGAACGGATTGTTCCTCACAGCTTCCAGAAGGAACTGCCATGCCAACACCATGATCTTGGACTCAGGCCCCTGAGACAATGAGTTTCTGTTGTTAAGCCTCCCAACTGTGGTAATTTGCTCGGGCGGCCCAGGGACACCGACGCAGCACTGGTGGCCGCTTGATGCCTATGCTGGTCACCATGCCAGACCTGGCGCTCTCCAAGAGACTCCACTTCCAGGAAGATGGAGAAATGGGAGGACCCCCCCCTGTTGCGGGCTGCATGTAGAGACCGGCTTCTGGCCAACAGGATGTGGCAGGGGTGATGGGATGCCGTCTTCAAACTGGGTGACATAAAATGGTGGCGTATGTTCTGCTGGCAGACGGTTCCCTTTCCTGCTTGCACACTTGGATGGAGCCTGGCATCCTGTTGAAGAGTCAGCAAGGAGCCATGTCGTCCCAGCAGCTGCCTGTGCCTGGAAGACCGTCCCTCCCTGGTCTGCTCTCAGCTGCTAACACTTCGCTGACACCTGATTTCAGCCTGTTGGAGACCCTGAGCAGAGGCTGCAGCAAAGTTGTGCTTAGATTTCTGACCAACAGAAACCAGAAGATGGAGTATTTATACCGCTAAGTTTGGAGGTAATTTGTTACGCAGCAGTAGACATCAAATATACACTCCTTATAGCTTGTGGATTCTCCTCAGAGTATGTTTGAGACTGCTTCTCCCTCCCTAAAACCTCCCGGGCTCTGTTGCTCTCATTCCCACCAGCCTGTCACTCTCAGTAGGAGCCTGCATGGATCTCAAACTTCTCCCTCCTCTCCTGGGTACTTCCCCACTTTGCCACTTGTAATCAAAGCAAGGTATCTTGGTGACCTGTGTGAGGAAGACACTGAGGTTCAGAACTCAGAAAAGAAGCACAAAATATTTGAATTAGAAGGAATTAAAGCTCCTCTTGCCCCATTTTATCATGGAGTAAAGAGACACAAAACAGAGAAAAGGGACTTTTTCTGTGCCCAAGCTCGCCAGGGGCAGCGCTGGTGTGAAGTGTCAGGTTTCTGGGTTCTTGTCCATCGGCTTTTAGTTGCTAAGGAGAAAAGTGACGAGCTTTTGTCCGAGTAAGGTCCAGATTCAGGATGCCTCCGGCGGGTGTGGGGTGGGGGCTTAGGCGGGGGTGGCAATCTGAACGAAAGCTGGTAATAGAGAACTTGTTCCGGGCCCTGCTTACTTAACGTCCTGTCAGATAGAGGAACATTTAACAACCGTATCAAAGAACGTGGCCATCGCCTCATCCACATTTCCTAGATAGGCTGCTTGTTCAAGGGACTGTCACTCTGAGAATCGCGTTCAACCACCCACAGACTCATCACTGCCGGCGGCCACGTCTTCCCCGTCCCCGACATCTGCAGCTTCATTTGCTTTACGACCTTTACTGGCTTTATGGCTTTTACTAAGCTTTGCCTCCAAAATCAACTCCATGTGGATTTTATGTCCTTTCCACTGAGATCCTAACATGTTAGATGGACAGATTATTGGTGAGAAGTGGAGGAAAGGACTGGATGCAGGTGGCCTAACTCTCTCCTTATTCTAGGATGCTAATATTCGAAACTGAATATTAAATATTAAATAAGCATGCAATACCTTTGTATTTCGATCTTGGAGATATTCTCAGTAAAAGCCTGGTTTAGTTCACTTTTAGTTTTTGACTGTAGATTGGGGTAACTCTGAACAGCTCTCATACGGTCTCGTGTTTTGCTTTTGGTTTTGTGTGCGTGTGTGTTCACTCACTTGAATATCATTATGTTTACTGTGTTATCACTGTGGAATGTAAATCCAGGTTAGACCAGAGAATTTCACAAGTGCTACAAAGCCTTCTGTAATAAACCCAAGTTTATGTCCAGTGTCCGACCAAACCAGCCTACTCATCCATCACTTCCATCCGAGAGAATTTATTTAGTTTAGCATTTATGATTCTTACTGGGAAAATAAACATACAGCACACACTTTTAAAGTTTGGGGGTGTGGCAGCTTCACCAGCCTGTGAATCAGTTCATATCACAATCACACTATTGCCCAAGTTAAAATGCTTTGGAGCCTTACCTGCCCATTCATTCCTATTTTCATTCAAAAAATACTTACTGAGCAGAGAAGAGAGAGGCAGTGGCGCACAATTAGACAAACCTTCTGGTTTCATGAACTTACAGCTGAGTTGGGAAAATAGACATCAATCAAGTAATCAAGCCACACAGCCATGTGCTTCAGGGAAGGCCCTGCTCAGCGACTGGTGCTTGGACCATGATGGGTAAGAAGGAGTCAAGCAGGCTGACTGCAAAGGGAAGAGGGTTTCTGGCATCAGGAGAAGCATGTGCAAAGGGCCTGCAGCAGGAGGGAACCAAGTCAGCATATGAGCATTAGAGGAGGCTGCTTTCTTAGAGGGTAAGGAGGGTGTGTCTGGACACAGAGCTGGGATGAAGGATGATCCTGTTAGGAAGCTTTTAAACTCTCCAAATGACTCACTGTGCGGTAGCACCTCCTGAAGGCGTGTGGAACGAGGAGTCAGGACACCTGGAGCTCTCATCGCACCAGTTAACAGCTGTGTGCGTATGTGCGTGTACAAGTATGTGCATGTGTGTGCGTGCACGTTGGTGCACACGTTTGTGTATGTGCATGTGTACACATACACACATGAGGATGAGAACGTCAGAATCCCCCGAGAGCTTGCAAAAACGCAGACTCCTGGGCTCCACCCCCGGAGGCTCAGATGTGGAAGTGAGCAGTGAGGCTGCGAGTCTGCATCTTTAACAAAGTTTCTCATGATGCCAATGCTGTTGGTCCAGGGACCACGTTTTGAGAACTGCAGCGTTAGGGGCTAAGTGTGCTGGTTGTGGGTTCAGACCCAGAACCGCTGAGTTCAAGCCCTGGTTTTTCAAGCTGTGAGATCTTAGAAATATTACTTAAATTCCCTCCTCGTCAGTTCCTGGGTCTATAAAACTGGGTTCCTGATGCACACACTCCTGTCAAGGTGCTGTCCTGCTGTGAGAGGCTTACCGGAAGCTTCAGTGGGAGGGTGGGGGATGGAAGCCAAGCTGACACGTGACATTGTTTTGAAAGTGACGGAGTGTGAGTCACCACTGATTTTGTTCCTGTCACCGGAGAGCTGGAGCAATGTCAATATTGCACTTGTTCACAATTTTTTAAACTTTAAAAAAAATTGAAGTATAGTCAGTTGACAATGTTGTGTTAATGTCTGGTGTACGGCACAGTGATTCAGTTACACACACACATCCACACACACATATATATATTCTTTTTCATTATAGGCCACTACAAGGTATTAAATATAGTTCCCTGTGCTGTACAGTAGTACCTTGCTGTTTGTTTTACATATAGTGGTTGGTACCTGCAAATCCTGAACTCCCAATTTATCCCTCTCCCCTACCTTCCCCCCCTAATAACCATAATGTCTGTGAGTCTGTTTCTGTTTTGTAAATAAGTTCATTTGTCTCATTGTTTTAGATTCCACATACAAGTTATATCATATGGTATTTTTCTTTCTCTTTCTGGATTACTTCACTTAGTATGACATTTCTAGGTCCATCCATGTTGCTGCAAATGGTATATTTTATTCTTTGTTTATGGCTGAGTAGTATTCCATTGTGTATGTATATATACCACAACTTTTTAATCCAGTCATTTGCCAGCGGACATTTAGGCTGCTTCCATGTCTTGGCTATTGTAAATATGCACTTATTCACCTGTAAATGTTTCTCGTAGGTGTCATTCAGTGAATCCTGAAGAGGTGGGTTTTTTCAGCTGGATGACCTCGGGCAAGTTACACCTCCTGCAACTGCATCTCCACCCCTCCGTAGGTCAAATGGGATAAATAAAATCCTTACTTCCTGGGGCCATTTTAAGGATGACATCAATTCTCATCAAAGCGTTAAAATATGCTATTTACAAAAATGTGCCAGTTTTAAAAGTATTGTTATTACAATGGAACTCTTGGAATTAAGATTAAAATTAATTATTCACATCCTAGTGAACAGGTAGGAACTGTCTTACATTCCCTTTCGATAAGAAAGATTACCTAGTAATCGTCTCGTTGACGGTGCCCTGGAGTGTCTCATGGATAATGTGAAATTCTGGTTAAAATTTATACGGTATTCTTGGGAGGGCGAATGTGCATCTTCTGATAAACGTTACGAAGCTATTAGAACGCCATCTGTGGTGCCTGATGTCTGAGTTCTTCAACAGAGAAATCCCGGGCCAGGCTCCATGGAAGGAGTTGGAGCGACGCCATGGAGAAGACATAGCCACACCCTCAAGGGTCCTCTGGGAGATGCAGGTGGGGAAAGGAGCCAGCCCCGCAGAGCGAGGAGAAGCAGGGTGCCGCAGAGACACAGAGGATGCCCCAAAGCCAGGTAAGGCCTCCCAGAAGAGGTGATGAGACTGAAGGATGAGGAACAGGCAGTCTCGAAGCGGGAGTGGGAGGGAGCTGCCGCCCAGGAAGCCCCTTCCGTGAGAGCGGGAGCGCTGTTTGGAGAAAGGCAAAGGGTTCTCTGTTCAACCTTTCCCCTCCAACCACTACTGTTCTCTTAGACATCATACGGGCACAGTTTTATAGCTGCATCCACTGTTTTCCCTTCCCAGGCCCCCTTCCCATTGTGGTCCACATGCATGCACGTTTCTCATCATTGCAGACTTAGCATGCACGCTGGTCACGTTCTCTTCACTTAGCACCTTACTTTTCAAGTTGTTCCAGGTTGGTCTGATTACAAATCTAATGACAGTGTAAAAGTTCTTCAGTTGCTGTCACTGACTGATTTCAACCTTCCCACATCGTCAGCTGTCTATGTTTTGACCACTACAAATTGTGCTGTGGCCATGTCTCCATGCGTACCTTCTGCCTCCTCGATCCTGGGGACGTGGTGCAGGGACCAAGACAACACACCCTGGGCCTGAATCCTGGCCTGGCCACTCCCTGGCCGGATGGCTGTGGGTGAGTCACTTCTCCTTCCTGTGACTCATTTCCCCACCTGTAAAATAGGAACAGCAACACTATCCACCTTACAGGGATGTTGTGGGGGTGAAAGGCGTTAGCATGTCAACACTTAGACTGATGCCCAGCACGCAGGGAGAATTTACGGGTATTTAATCAAGTATTCTCCTTTACCTTTCCATCTATTACATACAAGTTCATACTGAAATATGATCTGGGGGTTGAAACCGTTCATCCACTTACCTGTTGGATCCTTAATTTTTTTCTAATCAATTTCTGTGAGCTCTTTATGGAATGTGGATATTTTCTGGGAATATATTATCTCAGCCTGCCCTCATTTGTATATTTGAAACATTTTTTATTACCGAATCTTTTGAATGTCTCCTTTGTGATTTTTAAATGAAACCAGAGTCCATAAATTAATCTTGCACCTAAGATCTAATGTTCAGTAACATTTTTAGACATGGTTTGATTTATTATTATAATTTTATTTCAGTATATAGTGTTTTATTTTCCGAATCAATTACTATTAAATTCTTTATTTCATTTGTTATGTGTTAAGTCTTATTCAGGAGAGCACTTGAAAACGTTGGAGGGGATGGAGCTCCTCTGGTTTAAATATAAATGACTAATATTAGATATTATATTGGGGCCATAAATATGGATTGCAAGATTTCTACTTCTTTAAAGTTTATTGATAATTTCTTTATGACCTTGAGAAAAATACAATCACTCCCATAAATATTATTTTGCATCTTGAAAATAACTAGCACCGCACACAGCTCTACAGTTTACAAAACCTTCTGTTTCTCTCGTGATCCCCCAGACGATGTGACGTGGTTGCCAGTGTCTGGATTCGGACCCCAGAGAGTTACAATCACATATAACAATTGTATTTCTGCCCGCTTCTCTGGTATGTCTGATACATTTTCCTTGGAGTGTTTTGTTGCCATGTTGTTTGGCTCATGAAAGGAAAAGGAAATTTATTGAGTGGCTATTACCCAGGCTGCCGTGTGAAAGTGTTCACATAGAGTTCCTCCAGTTTCACAGCAGCTCCGTGAGGTCTCTCGTGGTATTTCCACTGTTAGGGACAAAGAAAATGGCATAGAAAGAGACTGGTGTCCCCAAACTCCTCTGGCTGACAGCAGGTCAATGGCAGGCAGTCTGAGGACAGCCTTTCCTGATTAATCCTATAATTCTTTCATCTAAAATGGGTCCCCTTGACAGATTCCTGGAAGCAGAATTAGACAAAGATTGTGAATATTCTGAAGGCTCTTGTAGCATCTTACTTAATCACTTTTCATAAAAAACGCTCCCGTTTATAACCACAGTCTCTGTGCATGAGACGGCACCCTTCCCCAAATGGCCCCTCACCCACCAACCCCTACGTGCAGTGTCTGAAACACCCTGCTAACTATCTGCTGCCTTTGGGGAAACGGCACAGACGTCCACACCAGGGAGGCCAAGGTCCATGGCCAGCTCTTGCTCTGCTGCTTAAAACCTGTGAGTCATGTACTCGTTCAGAGCCTCCAAGCTTTGTTCTCATGATAAGCACTGTAACCAACATGCACAAAATAGAGATGACGGGGAGACTTAAGATATATCCGGTTGGGTTTACAGCAGCACGGATGGACCTGGAGATTGCCATATGAAGTGAAGTAAGCCAGAAGGAGAAAGACAAATATCATATGATACCACTTGTATGTGGAATCTAAAACAGTGAGACAAATGAACCTATTTACCAAACAGAAACAGGCTCACAGACATCGACAATGAACTTATGGTTACCAGGGGGAAAGAGGAGATGGAGGGATAAATTGGGAGTTTGGGATTTGCAGATATAACTACAATATATCAAATAGATAAACAGCAAGGTCCTACCATATAGCACAGGGAACTATATTTACTACCTTGTAATAACCTGTAATGAAAAAGAATATGAAAAGAAATATATATGTATAATTGAATCACTATGCTGTGCACCAGAAATTAAATTAACACGTTATAAATTGACTATACCTGAATTGACTATACCTGAATAAATTGACTATACCTGACTATACCTGAATTAAAAAAAAAAAACCCATAGAATTAAAAAAAAGCCGCCTCGGGGTTAGCCTGCCGGGACCTGGCTAATGCCCTGCAGGAGGCGTCCTCACTGGGCTCCACAGGCACCTACAGAACGTGAGCACACTTTCGGGCTCCGGGACCTGATGGCAAAATCTTGAAAACTGCGTTTGTAAAATATAGTTTGTGTTACAGGATGAAAACATTGTATCTCTCCAAACAACGTTAGATGGTTGACAGGCCACCGTGCTTAGTAAAGCAACACACACAGTAACAGCAGGAACGTTCTGGAAACCGGAGCCGGGGCCACCGAGCCCTCAGGGGGCAGGAGCCGTGTGAGAAGTCCGTCCGCACCCCCGTCCTTCTCCCCATCCTGCAAGCGCCCTGCCTGCAGGTGCCCGCTGTGCCCACTAGAGGCCCGGAGCGGGGAGCCGCGTTCCATGTCCTCGGTGGGGCCTGGGCAGCCTGCCTGCGGAGACAGCTTTGCCCTCTCATGATATCCAGACCGCCTTCCACTGAGTGAGGATGAAGAGAATGTTCTCCTCCTGATTTCACTGTCACCAGAACAGCGGCCGCACGTTGCTCCGTGGGTGGTGAGACGCGTGAAAACCCTGAAGGCCCAGCGTCCGCGCAGCGGCACCAGCTCGGGCGGATGTAGCAGAGGAAGTGTTCCTGGAAAGGGAATCAGGCAGCTCCCAGAACTAGGCTGGGAGGTGGGCAGGGCAGCAGAGGGAGGCTGGGCTGCATCCGTCAGCATCACTGTCCCCCTGCGGGGGCTGCCATGGCCACCTCAGGGTCCATCTCCACATCCAGGCTCTGCCTCTCTCTGCACATGTGACTGGTGGCGCCTGGTCATGCGACCAGACCCTAACTGCAAGAGATGCTGGGAAAGAGAGGATCTGGTCTTTCTGGCTCCACTTTCTACCAAGATTCACAAGGTAGGGTATTCTTAAAGCTCAGATACGGGTTTTGGATCCTGTGAAACCAAAAACAAATGACAAATGTCTACTTTTCTAAAAGAAAAAAAAAGAAGAACACTCTAGATCTGTGCGTCCTTAAAATACATCGGAGAGTGTGATCTGCAATATTCACGGGGATATAAAGTCTTCAACTTATTCTCAAATGATCCAGAAATGAGACAGAGAGAAACTGGGCTGTGAAAGCAAATTGTGTGCATTTCTTTCCAACCCTGAGTTCAGTGGTGACACGTTGGTAGCTAGAAGTCAGCCGTAGGGGGCGTTTTTACACCACAGACATTGACAAACACTTTCCCCGCAGGCAGCTGGTTTGTTAAACACGGTCCACTCCGTGGGAAGATCCCTCTTTTCCTGCCTCTGCAGGCCTGATGAAATCTCCCCGGGGATTCAAGTTCGCCTCCATCCCCTTCAGCTACCTCCTTTCCTTCCTTTGCATCTTCTTGATGGAGTTTGGTTTGGTCCTGCCCCCAAGTCCGGAATGACTGACTTCTCTGCCCACTGATGAAATACATCAGTTAGGATCCAATTGCAATGGCAACTACCTGATCCATTTTAAAACAGACTCCACTTTTCCAGATAGCTGCCAATATGCCCCAAAGTCGCAGCTACCATTTTAGCCACAATGAACGTCACCACAAGGACTGAATGTGATAATGAAGATAGAGCTTTCAGTATTTTGGGGTGGGGGCAAGTGTTTGGGAATGTCGTTTACAGGGAAAAGGGACTGTAACATTTGTCGTCCTCAGCGTTCAGACAGCAGATCTGTAACAGTGAGGGAGGTGGGGGATGGGAAGTGTGAAAATGGGGGAGAAAATGACATGAAGATCTTTGGATTAAGGACCAGCTCCCTGCTTGTTGGTCCTGGTTGTGGTTTTTAGCCTGAATTGCCTCACATTTGGAGCAGAAAGAAAAGAGAACAGTTCTGAATGGGACCATCCAAGGAGAATCTTGGATGAGGCTCCGGCACCCACCCAGCCCCCTGCAAAATGCTTCCTTTTTTCTCTGGAGACTTCGTTGTCCCATGGGAGCTGATTGCACAACAGGAATATTTTCCTAAATATGTCTTCAGAACATTTTGTGAAATAGCTTCTAGCTGGGTTTTTTTACAGACACTGGCTGTTTCTTTTGGGGCTATTTGTGTGTGACTAGCTGCCTTTGAGAGAGTCCGCGCTGTCTTTGCAAGTGTTTGAACGCGACTGAAAGATGCAAACGGCCACCAGGAGACAGAAGTCTTCTACCGTATGAACCACAAAGTCCTTACATTTCATGGTGGTGGCAGTTGGTTGGCTGCTGGGTTTCCCCTTCATTCCTATTGAAATCATAATTGCTTTACAATTAAAATGTAATTATACTGTCAAAGAATGATTCCACAGTTACTCTAGCACAGTGATTTACAAAACGGAAAACATACTTTTCAAGGATTTCTGGAAGTTCCTTTCCACATGGCATCGCTGAGCCCTTTCATAATTGGTGCCTTTCCGGGCATCCCTCCAGAAGCTTCTCAGCTGTCACATGTTTAAGGTCAACTGTACAAATATTAGCTTATCATCTACTCAGGGCTTCTGAAAGCATGATAGTGGTTATCTGGAGTGATCTAACTGCTGCTTTGTTTGGAAAATAGATAAATTCTTAGTGCTTCTGAGACATTGCACATGCCAGGAGCTCTAAACCTTGTCATAATTCCTCAAGGATGAAGAACTTCCAACCCTCCCTTGAGGCTTTGAAGAAGGGAAACTAGGAAGAAAGAAAGACAGGGAATTAGAAAGAAGGAGGGAGGGAGGGAGAGAGGGAGGGAGAGGAATCAGCCTCACCTCAGGGTGAGGCTGAGATCCTCTGGGTAACACGTGTCTCCTCTGCCCCCTTCCTGTCCTCCTGGCCTCCCCTCTCTCCCGCTCCAGTCCTCTGTCTCCTCCCTTCTTCCTTCATTGTACATTTCGCTCTTCCTTCCATCTTTGCCTCCTCTGAACCCTGACGGGGCAGGGGAGATGCTGGGCTGGATTGGGAGCTGCCTCCTGTTTCCAGGCACCTGCTAAGGCCTCGGAACGCAGAATGCGACTCCGTGCTGGCAGCACGGATGGCGGGGGGCCCGCTGCAGCCCACCGGGTCTGGGTGTGCTGGGCTCGTGCTGGCTTGAAGCTGGCCCTTCTGGAGGACAGGCCTGGCCCCTCCCTCCTCTGGGCCCCTGACCCAGAGCGGGGACGGCCGGAGGAGCCGTCCGAGGGGGCACTGACTGTGCTTCCCTGGCCTGGACTCACTGTCGTTTTACAGAAATGTGTGCAGTCCCAGAAAATGAAACAACAAGAATAATGGCTTAGATAATCATTTAAATAGAATTTACATTCCTGTGTCCTGCTGTGCGTTCTGTGCAAGTGAAAAACAAACAAACAGAAAGTCAAGCAAACAAACAGGGAAAGCCGGCAGGGCCTGCTGGTTTCCCAACCCCCTGGGCTAATATTCCCCCTGGGCTGGCCTCACGCAGGCCCACCCGTCACTTCCTCCCACCCCTGCCCCTGACTCCCACCAGGCCCAGCTTCCGGCCTTGGCCTGGGGTGGAGGAACTGGCCAAGCCCGCCTATCTGCTGCAACCTCCAGTTCTCCTTATCACCACAGTGCATTTAAAAAGGCTCCGCTGAGCCCTCCTACCTGCTGGTGGGAATGGAAACTGGTGCAGCTGAGACAGGAGGAAGGGGGCAGGGCACAGCCCCTCAAGGAATGACAGCAGTCTGACACCACAATGGTGGAAGATTCACCTCCCAGTGGGCCTTGAGGATCAAGAGGTTTGACTTCTAGTGGACTTGAGCTTCATTATATGCTCATTGCAACAGCCTGATAAATAACACACCCGCAGGTGCCATGACAGCCCCAAGGCTGACCGCTAAAGGGGGTGGCCCAGTTCCTGGGAATGCCAGCCGCCTCCCCAGGGCAGTTGGAATGATTCCACCTGTAGGCATGTGAAGCTACTGAGACCATAAAAACTGACAACACCACGCCTAGTGGCCCTTTGCACACTCTCTGCCCTCTGGAGTCGGCCTGCACTCTGTCTATGGAGTGTGTACCTGCTTTTACTTTAACCTGAGCGCCCAATTCCCACACCTCTTTCCTTGCCTTTCTCTTGCCTTACACTCTACGCAGTGTGTATCTCTCTAAATAAATCTACCTTCACTCAATGGTGGCTCACACTTGAATTCTTTCCTGCGCGAAGCCAAGGACCCACACCTGTAGGGGCAGGTCCCAGGGAATCAACCGAGACCTGGGACTTGGCCCTCCTCATGCCCCACATCCGTTTTCCTGCATCACAGCCACTATGGAGGACAGCATGGAGGTTCCTTAAAAAGCTAAAAATAGACTTACCGTATGACCCGGCAATCCCACTCCTAGGCATATACCTGGAGGGAACTCTATTTCAAAAAAATACATGCACCCCAGTGTTCATAGCAGCACTATTTACAATAGCCAAGACATGGAAACAACCTAAACTTCCATTGACAGATCAGTGAATAAAAAAGATGTGTTATATATGTATATATGCAATGGAAAATTACTCAGCCATAAAAAAGAAAGAAAAGCCATTTGCAGTAACATGGGTGGACCTAGAGATTGTCATATCAAGTGAAGTAAGTCAGGCATAAAAAGACAAATAGCACATGATATAACTTACATGTGGAATCTAAAAACAGATAGAAATTCTATTTACAAACCAGAAATAGACTCACAGACATAGAAAACAGACTTTGGTAACCAAAGGGGAAAGGGAAGGAGGGATAAATTAGGAATTTAGGGTTAACAGATACACATGACTGTATATAAAATAGATAAACAACAAGGTCCTGCTGTAGAGCACAGAGAACTAATTCAATATCTTGTAGTAACATATAATGGAAAGGAATCTGAAAAGGAACAATATGTACATGTGTGTGTATGTACAACTGCATTACTTTGCTGTACACCTGAAACGAACATTGTACATCAACGACACTGCAATAAAAAATAAAATTAAAAAAGTCTCTGTTAAGTAAACATAATTACCAGTGCCGTGTGTTATATCTGAAAGTTGTTAAGAGAGTAAATCCTGAGTTCTCATCACAAGGGAAAAACTGCTTCTATTTCTTTAGTCTCGTATCTGCATGAGATGGCAGATGCTCACGAAACTTACTGTGGTCATCATTTCATGATGTGTGTCAGTCCAGTCATGATGCTGCACACCCCACACAGTGTCAGGTGGCAGTGACACCTCACTAAAACTGGAAGGCAAAAATCAACAAAAGACCATTAGCTGAAAGAAAGAAGTCTCCATGCAATAGCTTGAGATCTGGGCACACAAATCACATGGAACTAACACGTTGTCTTTGCTAAAATTCTTAGATTATAAGCAACAGAAATTAAGTTTAAGTAGATGAGGGGCAGAGGGCAAGATTCTTAAGTTACAAGCATCAGAAGTAAAATGATAAGATAAAAGTGGGGCTGTTTTATGGGTTCTGGGGGTCCCGTGGAGCCAAGAGCTGGAACAAGGCGCGTGCAGGACGGGAGCCCGTGGGCGCCGTCCCCGGCGTGCTCTCTGGGTCACCCGTTTCCCTTGCAAACAGCTCCCCTGGGCCTCACTGCTCCGCCGGGACGGAGCACAGACGCCTCTCCCAGCTCGACAAGGCGCGCTGCCAGCCCTCCGCTGACGGACCAAACTCGGTTTCACCTTAAATTCCTGGCCCAGGTTGGGTCAAGTGTCCCCGCGGGAGCCACCTAGGGATGGCCAGGAGGGTGGTCAGCCAGAACAGCGAGGGTGGTCCAGGCCAGGCCGGGTCCTGCAGCCTTTCGGGGAAGAGGCGGTGGGGGCGGCTCCTGGGAACCGCAGGCCACGGCAGCACACCGAGAGCATCCGTCCCGACGGAACGCGGTCGTGTGGAGGCACCTCAGCTGCGTCCTTCCCTTCCCAGCCGCGTGGCCCTCCCACGGCTCTTTTGACCTCAGTTTCCATGTGTGCTAATGAGAACAAATGTGTCCTGTTTACTTCAGAGAGACTCAGAGGAATTTACAAATGTGAAACTTTAAAACAAATTGGAAGCGTGTGGTTTTATTTTTTTGGTTTGTTTGTTTTTTGTTTTTTAACGAATCTGAAAGCATTGATGTGTTCTCCCAAGGACCACAATGGTCGTCATCTGTAGTCGATGAGTGAGGAGAATGAGGAGGGATGGGGCCAGCTGTCAAGTAACCGTCACCCTGGACTGATGGAATCTGCTGGCCATTTGCAGGGAACACTCGGGACCAGAAACGAGCCTGCGTGCTGTTCCAACAAAACCCACTAATAAAAACGCTAGAAATCACTTACAGTGGTTTTCATTTAAAATACGCTACAGTCGACAAGAATGTTAACACTCAGTGTAATGCTGAGATCATCAAGTGGAACTTCTCAGAGGCAGGGAATTAGCTCCATAGAGACCAGGGTCTGATGACTCTTTAAAATCATATAAAAATGATGCCATAAATATTAAGTATCTTTCCCCAAACATATAACAATACATTATTTAAAACAGTATCAGCTTATCATGTGCTAAGTACTATGCCATGTATTTGTCACATGTTATCATGAATTTAATTCTCAAAGCAAACCTGAGACATATCACATGCCGTCTTTACTTTGCGGTTGAGGACATCAAAGGTGAAGCTCTCCCTGTGTCAGGATAAGCGGGTGAGAAGTCACCTGTGAGACTTGCTGTTGGAGGGACGGGAGCAGCTGTCGAAAGGTGCGCAGGCAAGAATCAGAACAGCCACCTGTTGGTCCACTTGTGCTTTTAAGTGTATTTCCTCAGGCAATAGGCAAAGGAGGGCTAAAGCCTTTAAAAAAAATTCTGACCTTGGAAGGCAACATTTGTTGCTAAGTGGGAACTAAAAACATCCCTGATTTACTGATTCGCAGGAAGAAAACCAAGCACAGAGGAGATCAGCGTGGTTTCTGGAGGGATGGCTCGGCCAGTGCTGAAAACAGGAGGTTTGCTCAGAGACGGGATTAACGCTCCTTCCTGGCAGGCTCTGAGCAGAGAGGAGGCTTCACTGAGACCCATTAGGCAGGTGACAGGAAACCACTGGGCTGTGAAGGTGAAGGTCTTTCCAGGGACGGCTGAAGGGCTCACTGCTCTGGACAGAGGACAGGGGCTGCTCCACCGGGTTGGCCAATGAACTCAGTAGATCTGGGGCCCTGGATGTGAGGCCCCTTCCTAGAAGAGCTTTAATGGATCAAAGACAAACTGCCCTTGGCTGTGAACACACAGCAAAGTGCAGCGGACAAACCCAGAGGCAGGAGGGCCCAGTGCAGGGTGACGGGGGTGCTGAGTGTCCCCTCGGGGCTGCTCCGGGTCCTTGTCCCTGCTATCACCTACCTTGCGTTCTTTCCTCGCCACCATCCTTCACCTGTCTAGCCTCTCTGGGCCTTGACATCTCGGGTTATTCTCTCCAGGAAGCCTTCGCAGCCCCTCTGAGCCAGCCTCGTCCCACCTACCCGCCGGCTCCCTGCTCACACTCACCACGTCACATTAGTGTCTGTTCATGGGATGTTCTTACCTTAGAGCATAAATTCTTCCAGGAAATAGGTCTTATTTCTTAAGGCGTCTCCAGCAACTAGCCTAGTACTTGGTGCGAAGTTATTGTTTAGTGAAAGTTTGTTGAGCTGTACGAAGCCTCAGGAAGTGGAATGAAAGCATCACTAGGAACAGCCTAGTAACCCCGGTGGAGCAACCACAGTGGAGTCAGGCGTGGCTGCCCCTTAACTTAGCGCCACCACGTGGCACTGGAGGGAACAGCACTTCAGGTCCTTCAGTTTGCCAGCCTTGAAATGATGGAAGTCTCCTTGTTTTGAGGTTAAGGAGTTGTATTATCTTGAATCTTTTGCATATAATTAAAATGTATTAATTTGTTAATACTATGCTATTTCAAACATGTGTAGTTTGAATTCACAAATATGTGCTATAATTGGTGGATTTTAAGCAAAACAGAGAGGGGGTCTGAGAGCCCCTAAAACTGGGGCTGAAGGGACCTGGGCCACAGAGCCTCACGAAAGGTGGCAGCAGGTGCCACATGGTGATGACTTTGGTGGCTAGTGCGTATCTTGTGCTTGCTAGGAAAGAGTGTCATCCAATTCGATCCTTAAGTAACTGTAGGGTAGGTACTGTTTCCCATGAGGAAACTGAGACACGAAGAAAGCTGAGGTGTCCTGCCCAAGGTGGTGCCACGAGTGCACTGCCAGTGCCTCACCCGGGGGGCCTGGATTCTAGAGTCTGTAGGCATCACCTCTCTGCCCCTGCCTGTTCCCTGGATTTTTCTCTAGGTTATGAATTTGTGTTAGCCCTTAAGTAAATCTGTATACAGAGCCCACTGAACTCAACAAATCCTTCTGGGGACCCCATCATCTTAGGAAGAATTCCTCCTGTACTCTAGGCATTCGCTGTATAGAAATTGCAAATTACCCAAGGTTGACCTTTACTGCAGCCACTTTATAGAGTCTCTAAAGCCCAGAGGAAAACAAACCAACAAAACGCTGCAGGCAGTGTAAGTGAGACTGTCAGTGGTCTGGAAATCGCCCAGGGGGTGAACAGCCCAAACCAGTGCAGCTGGGGACCAGACAGGGATGGTCTGGACCTGACACTTGAGCAAAGACTCTCCAGACTCTGGACACGCCGCTGGGTTAGACCAGTTCTGCCGCCCTGTCATTTAACTAGTTTATTGGCACTGGCTTTTGTCACTAGGCTGGGCAGCTTGCCTCCAGTCTTCGATGTCCACTCACCAAAGAGATGTGGCGGTTCTAAAAAAAAAAATGCTGGGTTGTGTTGCAGCAGTGAAACAGGATACCCTGTGTGACTTAGCTTTTCCCTGGTTCCTCATCGAAGCAGCTCAGCCGCCTGGCATCAGCTAAAGTCTGCTAATAACACAATACATGCATCAAGTCAGCCTCACTCTCTGGAAGGAAGTTTGCAGCGAAGTCCCCAGGACTGAGATCAGAGCTCTCTGGTGTTTGTGGCAAACAGCAAATTGGAAGCAGTCTCGCCTCAGAACTCTGCCTCAGTCCCCAGAATTGTTCTCTGGTTTCTTGAACACAAAACAAACCCAAACAAAATAATGATTTTTTTTCCACTTAAGATGAAACACAGATATTCTTGAAAACTAAAACTCCATGAATTTAAGGAGGCAGGACTTTAAGACAAGTTGGTCCTAGAGAAAGGTTTTAGGGGTTATTCAGGCTTTTAGAAGCAGTAGATGTTTCTGGGTCAAAAGGAAATTGACTCACTGTCTGAAACCACAGTAGCAGCGCCAGGAACAGAATCGTAGAACCAGATTTCCAGGGACCGAGGGCAAAAAAAAATGCATGGAACTTCAGAACCTGATCTTGGTTTAGTGTCAGTTTATGTCCACGTAAGCTGAGTTCTGTTCTCACCATCTGTTCTTACCAACCCACTTGGCAGTGTCTTTTGATATTGAAAGCCGATTGGGAGGAAAAACTCAGCTGAATCACACACATAAAAGGCTGGAATATAGACTGCTTTAAGGACCTCATCAATATGACAAAGGATGTAGATCCTTACACACAGCTGTTAAAGATAAAGCAGAAAAATACCAATAACCCAATGGGAAATTGGGCAATGAGCATGAACAAGCAATCAACAGAAGAAATACAAATAGCCATTAAATTTAGGAGAATGTTTAAACTTTCTAGAAATTAAAGAAGTGCAGATTAAAGCAAGTGAGTTTTTTTTTCTGCCAGTTTGGAGGCACATGAGAGCGATAATGCCTGGTGCAGTGGGGCCCAGGGGACAGGCTTTGTTTGACACCGAATGTGACTGTGCAGGTTGGGATAAGCTTTCCAAAGCGCAATTTCAAATTACATATCAAAATTGTAAGTCGTGCATCCTTTGACTTCATTCCCATGAATTTAAGTGTAAGGAATGGTAGCATAAGTGCCTAAAGATATATAAGGAGATTTTTACAAGACGATGTCAGGAGACGAAAAAATAATCCCTATTATTATCTTTCCAGATTCTATGAAATATCAGACCCCAAATAAGGATGCGTACTGACTCAGGACTGGGAAGTGTGTTGAAATTTCTTCCCAATTGAGATGGGTCAAATTGATTCAGCAAGGCAAAATGTGAATTATAGCTTAACTTCACATCACTTTACAAATACCCCAATTGTGGTTGAGTTTTTAATCTTTCCAGTAAATGTTTGGGGATGAAATAAAGCAAGTCTTGCCAAGAATAGAAACTCGTGTCTGGGTACAAGTCAGACCCTGCTCATCTGGCCGGGGTGAGCCTATCATTGAAGAAATTGTACACTAACACCTTGGAGGAGTCAATGAGCTCCACGAATGGCTGGATTATATCCAGAGAAAAGATGTTGGCTGAGCTTCTGAGAACATCAGTGAAATCACTGAGCAAACTGATTCCTCTGCACTACATGTGGTTTGGTCAAATCTGGTGGTTAAAGAGATTACACTCCAGGCAGGAAAGTTGTTCCACAGAATGCTCTGTAAATAAAGAAAAGCTAATACAGCTCTCTTGTCCTTATTTACACATTCCATAAAAATGCTTCAGAATGTGTGAAGTCCTGAACGTGTTTGACACACAAACAGCATAGCACTGAAATATGTAAAAGTGCAGATCATTAGAACCCGCTAGGAGAAATGATCAAAACACTAATTCTGGAAGACATTAATGCACCAACTCAGAATTTGCCAGATGGGGACAAGAAATAAATAAGGAAAGAAAAGGATTTTCACATTGCAATTAGCATGTTTATTTTTGTAGACACATATTGAATTTTGTACCCTACAAATAGAGACAAGGCTTTTTTTTTTAAAGATCATAGAATATTTACAGAATCTGGTTATATGTAGGCTAAAGAAAAACTTAATTACATACTTCAAAGTAGAAATTACACAGGTCACACTATTTAACCAAAATGTATTAAATCCAGAAATAGTCTGAAAATGAATAAGAAAAAATAAATTTTAAGTACTGGGACATTTTGAAAGCACTCTTTCAAATAGTTTTGAGTCAAAAAGCAAATCAATTATTGCCAAAGTAAATTTACAAATGATTTAGAAATGAATAATAATGATAAAATACAAATCAGTCCTATAGTATGCCATCAGTTCCAATTCGTAGCTTTACAAACCTTTACTATTGGAGAAGAAAGATTTTAAAGAATTAACTATGTGTTTAACTCAAGAAGTTACAAAAGAATAAAAGTGAGCAAAAATGCAGGTGTTAATCACAATAAAAGAACATGATAAGTTACAAATAAAACTGGAGAAATCAAGATTCTGTTCTTGGAAAAGATTAACAAAACAAAGAAGCTTTCAGGAAGTGCAAACAAAGGAAAAAAAGAAAGCAATTATAACACACAGTATTTGGAATTAAAAAGAGAATATAATCACAGAGATAAAACTTAAACTTTTAAGATAAAGTCCATTTTGTCCTCCATAGAAGTAGTGTTCTTAATAGTGACAAATAACTAAATGTTCATTAACAGGATAAAGTACTTGTGGTATGTCCATTCCATGGAATATTATGCTGCCATGAAAAATAAGGGGACAGATCTTTATAAACTAATATGGAAAAATTAGAACTGTGTTTATAGAATGCTTTAATTTGTGTAAAAAGGGGTGGATATATTTGTGTCTTGTCTTCCATCTACATGATAGTATCTCTAGAAGAAAGTATCAGCAATTGATAACATTGTATATATATTTGGGTATCCCATACGGTAGAAACTGATCATATGGGGAATAGGAGGAAGATAGAGATTTTTATTGCATACACTTTTATACTTTTTGATCTTTGAAGTTTGTGAATGTACTGCATATTCAACAAATTAAATAAATAAGATAAAACTGAATATAGTTTAAGGTAATAAATTTAGGGATCTAGCTGTGGTTGATGTCTTTCTGATGTATTATAAGAACTGACGGGAGAAAGGTACCAAACCTACCAGATGCCCCCACCTGACTCACTGCAGAGACTTGCCCATTCTCTGCTGGAAGACTTCTTCAAAGTGGTCCCTCTGTCTCTCCCTCCTGCTGCTGCTCTGGGCTGCGCTGTGGACCAGGCCTCTGACCAGGCTTCCCACCTTGGCTGCTCACCCCCTCAGTGTCTGGTGGAACTGGAAAGACCACTAGCTCTAGACGCTGGTGGTGGGGAGTTGCCACCCTGCCTCTGTCACTTAGTGGCTTCATGATTCTGAGTTAATGTTACCTTTT
This sequence comes from Vicugna pacos, assembly GCF_048564905.1. Classification (NCBI taxonomy): domain Eukaryota; kingdom Metazoa; phylum Chordata; class Mammalia; order Artiodactyla; family Camelidae; genus Vicugna; species Vicugna pacos. The sequence goes on along the minus strand of NC_132991.1, from coordinate 91,996,142 downwards.
GAGGCCCCCATTCCTCACCTGGAAAATGGGAAAAAGTATTACAGCCTCTCCATCACAGGACTTCTCTGAAGGTCGGATAGAGAGTGAAGGAGATGTGCCCAGTGGAGGGAGGATCGGTATCGTGCACCCAGTGAACGTTAACTCTTTCTGCAAATATGCTTGAACCCTATCTTGGCAGGCACGGAGCTGCGCCGCTCGGCCCGCCTTCCGGAAGAGTGTGTCTCCCCGTGGCCAGTGCCCAATGGCAGGGGCTTTGGTGCTTCTGTCCTGCAGCCCGATGCTGTGTCCTCTCTTGTCCCTCCCTGACACACCCCTTGTTCTGCTCACTCTCTCTTAGCATCTGCTTCTGGAAGAATCCAACCTGCCAGCTTATGAGTTTACTCTACCCGACCCCTTGCAGCTAAAAGATAAAGTCCTAACTCACAGGTTTGGCCTCTGTGCCTCAAAGGCCAGTCCCTCATTTCTTCATCCCACAGTTCTGCGCATCCTTCAGGAGAAACAGTTCTTCCCAGTCTTCCTTGAGACTTTCAGACAGCCATACCCCTCCAAGCCCTCAGGCCTCCCCATCCATCGTTCCCAGGCTTGTCTGGGGTGACAGGCAAAAACTGGAACTGACCTGAGCAACGGGGACCGCCAACTCACTCCTCTGGGGTAAACTCGACGGGAACAATTTGCCTTAATTTCCCCTGCATTCTCTGCACCCTCAGTAACAATGAAGGGACTGTTGAACTTAAATTAGAAGTTTCATGAGATACAGAATTATTTTATTACTTCAAATTGACACAATATTGCAAACTGACTATACTTCAATTAAACAATTAAAAAAGAAACCTTGACGAGTAAAAAAAAAGTAGACTTATCCACTGAATAGAATGATACATTTAACCACCAGTATTATGTTCCTGTGTGATTCTAATAAATGCAGCCCCCTGGTTCTCTCAACGCTCCCTTCTGCTGAGGGTGGGCGTGCCACGTGCGTTCTTCTCCACGGTGTTGCGATTTTATAGAACTATGAAGTGAATCAAATTCCTTCACATAAATCTCAGTAACTGTGTCCAAGAAGTCATCCCACACAGCGCCAGGGGGAGGTGGACTCCTCGCCTGACATCCGTGTCCAGGTTGTCAGTTCCAGGCTGATTCACACAGCCCAGCCCTGGGAAGGATGCTCGGACTAACAGAGAGTGACCTCTGAGGGAGGACCAGATAGACAGGCTGAGTGCACAAATCCTTCTGAACTCGGGGCATGTCTTCAGCAGGGGGACTTATGTGTTTCTTTTGATTGACTGTCCTTACACAGATCTCTGAGAGAGAAGGATGACACAGAGCATCTAAAGGTATCTGGGGGAAGGCTGAATTAGGAGCACAGGACCTGAGAACTGGATGAATGCTAAATGCTATGTAGTCCAGTCTCCTGAGATTGCAGGTGAGGAGACAGAAGCCTGCAGAGGGGAAGAGATCCCCTAGCTAGTTTTTGGAAGAGTAAGTCTTCAGACCTCCGTCTTCAAATGTCTACTCCCAGGCCTTCCTCCACTCTCTCCCTCAGTGAGACTCTGAGTGGTAACAATTACTGCTAATGTTCACGGGCACCCTGAGCCGAGCGCTTTTTCCTCATTGTCCTGGTTAATTCCACCAACAAGCCTGCGGAGCTGGTACTTTAATTGCCCTTTTATAGATGAGGAAACCTAGGCTCAGAGAGTTTGAAAACTTGTCCACAATTAGACAGCTAGTAAATGCTGCTGCAGGATTGGGATCCAGTGGCAGCATCCAGAATGCGGACCGCGACCGTTGCCCGATCTGACCTCTGCCTGGGAGCATCTGTACCCCCGGCCCACCCTCAGCGGCGATGGGGAGTGTATTTCATTCTCCACTTGGGTATCCCTTGTGCGATGAAAGTAGGAACAAATGTTCTATGTCTCTAAATCATGCACTTTAAATATGGGTGTTACCGGACATAGAAAACAAACTATGGTTACCAAAAGGAAAGGTCAGGGAGGGTTAAATTAGGGGCTGGGGATTAACAGATACACGTGACTGTATATAAAATAGATAAACAACAAGGACCTGCTGTAGAGCACAAGGAACTATATTCAATTTCTTGTGATAACATACAACGGAAAAGAATCTGAAAAGAAAAAATATATATGTATGTATATGTGTGACTGAGTCACTTTGCTGTGCACCTGAAAGTAACATTGTACATCAACTACACTTCAATTAAAAAAAAAAAAAAGAGTCATGGATTTCTCCATGAAATCATGAAAAAAAAAGAGTGTTACCAAACATACCCTTTTCTCATTGAGTTTTCCTTTTCCAGTGATACTGTCCCTAGTCTTATGGTCCAGGAGAGAAAACAGAAGGAAAGGAGGTTCACATACATATATGCACATGCGTTTCCCCTCCTTTCTGCCCCCTTTTAAAAACATCTAACTTGTTCCTTCCTTGAAATGTTTATGCTTTAATTAAAATGGCCCAAGGCTAAGTTAATTTTGACAGGGCTCACTCCTCACTGATCTCCAGTTACAGGTAGTTGCTATAGTTACAGCTGAATTAAGCAAGGTAACCGACATGGTAACTCTGCAACGCGGGGCTTCTCCCCGGCAGGTGCACAGCCATCTCCTGCACGGGCTGTAAGGCTTCTCAGGCTCCGGCTCCCGATCAGCTTCAAGGAAGGCTGAATATTCTAATAAACACAAGAAATGCAGGAGGTGAGGCAGGGGGTTGGGGTCAAAGGGAAAACTGGAAGCTCGTTATAGTGGTCCTGTTCTTCCCTGCTGTCACTGTGTCTTTCCTGAAGATGATGGGGGGGGGGAGTCATTCCTTAGCAAAATCTATGCATTAGTGACTTAATTAGCAGCAACAAAAATTTCTGCCAAGGCTGGGGCAGGAGGATCTATCTTGGAAGCTCCACGAGAGGCATGTTTATAGTTAATATTTCCTTAACGGTTTCATGTGAGGACAAGACCAGAGACAGTTTTTAACTCCACAGGGAGAGTCGTCAGAAGAACAGCAACAAAATGCATGTGACATTGGCTTCTATGTTAAAAAATAAAATAAAAAAACTTCAGAGAAAACAATTACATAGAAAATGTTGAATTACAAACATCAAAAAGGAAGATCTGGACACTGAAAAATTTTAACCACAGATTGAGACTGTTTTTATTTTATACTTAGTGCATATTGGTATTGTTCAATAAGTAGTTAATAATAGACAGATTTGGATCATGTATATTTTGAATTCCTGTTCTAAATATGTCTTGGGAAATTCTTAGGGAATTTTTCCCAAAAGTTGTTGGGTGTCAAGTGTATAGCTCAGGGGTAGAGCACATGCTTAGCAGCATGAGGTCCTGGGTTCAATCTCCAGAACCTCCATTAAAAAAAAATTTTTTTAAACAGTTAAAAAAAAAGGTTAAAAAAGGAAAGTCTTAGGGACTGTGAGTCTGGACCTTGTGCTGTCTCCTCCTATGTAGGTTTTCCTTTCCACACAGAAGACAGGGAGGAAGAAGAAGGGACAAGCATTTGGGAGCCTCGCTCTGCCCCAGCTTCCTGTGACGCATCCTCAGGACCCCCTGCAGGGCATCTCCATGACCTGTGCTCAGGGTCCAATGTCACACTTCCCAATTTGCCCCACCTCAGGGCCAGGATTCAGTCCGGGGGGACAGGGGTGGGGGGAGCTGGCAGACAGAGCCCACCTCCAACTCTGGGGACTTGTGTCTTTCCTCTTAAGAAACATGAAGGTGACTTCAGGGTCACTTTGGTGTCTGCTCTCATCATAATTTTAGGAGAGAAGGGAAGAGAAGAAAAATCTAGGGCTCTTGTTACAGGATTTGGCTCATCAGCCAGACTTTTAAATTTGTGTTTCCTTCCCTTTTGCAGCATTTTTCCTTTTGTGTTGCCCCAATTTCCTAATCCTTATAGGAGGCTTAACCTGTCTTTCTAACAAGGGGTTAAAATAATGTTGTTGTTACTATTATTGCCTACAGATTGTTTTCAAATGTATCCAAACCCCTCTCTCCCTTCCAGCCGTGGTTACACCCACTGAGATCTCTGTCCTGTTAGTTAGTAATTGATAGCGAGGAGTCTGGATCCCCTGGTTCCACCCTGGTCACGGGTTTTTCTCTCTTCATTATGTGTTACCCAGATGGACAATGGCTATTCTTATTAACAGAACGTAAATCCCATTTCTTGAGTTGTCGCTCACAGAGATGCATCTGTGTCCTTGAACTGTCAGCCCAATTATGGGGATTTTCTTCCCAAAGTCCCTCAGCCCGTGCCTGGGCAGCAGGCGGCGGGGCGGGGGGTGGGGGTGGGGGTGGGGGTGGGGAAGGGGCTCATTAGGATAAACCCCTCGTGGTTCTTGACCGCCCTGCTGTCCCTTGGTGACCTTGGGGGCGTGGCCAGCGGGGCGGAGACAGACGCCGTCCGTCCTCCCTGAGTCCGACCTCACGGCTGGGGACCAGGTACCAGTTTAGATACAGGCTCCCGTCGGGCAATTATCACACAAGTTTTACACGCAAAAGCAGTGACGTTCCAAAACAGAATCGGGGTGGCTTTCAGTTCCTCTTTCGCCCGTTAGCAGTGGCATTTCCAGCAAAGTTGGGGGGAAGCCAGGAGTGTCCTTCCACCCCCTTGCCTCCTGTCTCCCTTCTCCTGCTCCGTCTGTCCAGTCAAGATTCCCAACCTCCGAGCCCCCTCAGGCCCGCCTTCTCGTGCCCCCATCTCTTCTCCTGCCCACTTACTCCAAGCGCGCATCCAACGAAAACTCCCTAACTTAGAATGTATGTGGAAAATCATCAAAGGGCTTAACAACAGCAAAGCAGCCCTCCCCCCTCGGTGGGGAGCCCGCAGCCTCACCCTAACCACCCGCTCCTCCGTCGGTCCTGAGTCGGTCCCATGAAGGCGCCGCCACCAAACAAGGAGCCGTGCGAGCGGGCGCCGCGGGAGCTTCCCTGAGCGCCAGGCGTGGGCACGGCGGGCGCGCACCGGCCCCGCAGGCCAGCTGACCCTCGCCGCGTCCCCGCGCACCTGCGAGCCAAGGGGGCGCTGTAGCCTTTGGGCCGGGATTCCTGGCAGAAAGCAGGGGGCGGGGGGGGGGGGAGGTTGGGGACCGGGTACCGGTTCAGATACAGGCTCCTGTCCCCATCCTGAGCAGTCTGACATCAACACTGATGCTCTGAACAGCGTAGTTCCTTTCGTTGCTCGCTCTGCTCTCCCCATTTCAGCGCCAGAAAAACAGAAGCAGACCCTGGGCTAAGGATGTAGGGAACAGCATGGGCTGAGCTCCTTGAGATGCTCCGGTGTCTGCAAAGCCTTGGAGGATTGCTGGGGACTGAAATGGCCGAGTGCTCAGACACCCGGGTGGGTGGGATTCAGAAGCACAGCCACAGCGAGGTCACCCGGCTGACGCTGCACCACACGGTGTTTGATTTGACCAGGTTTTTGAAAGAGCACTCTGGAGAGGAAGAAGTCTTCAGGCGGCCAGCTGGAGGTGATGCTGCTGAAGACTGGGGGGACGTGGGGCACTCTACGGGTGCTGGAGAATTATCCGGAACACAGGTCATTGTCCGCAACACATATCGTGCAAAGTGAACTCATCCTGGTGCCAGATCAAAGATAACCGAGTCCTCAGAAGCTCTTATTGCTGCTGTTGATTCTAATTCCAGCCGGGGGCCACGGGGTGATCCCAACCACACCCACTGACGGTCAGGACCAGCAGTCACTTTCCCGGAAGACTAAGTGAATAGCAGAGACAGCTTCGGACAAGGAAAGAAGCAACAGCTTCTTCAGCGGACAGAAACCTTCATCTGAAAGAGTAATTTTAATACGTAGATTTCCTTTTCCTCCTACATTAGAAACAAAACAACACAGAGAGAACCATTCTATTTTTTTTTCTACTCTTGAACTTTCAGAGCGTGCTGTTTTGTCCATCAACTTTACTTTGATATTTTCATCACTACGTAATTTACTTACTGAGCTAGGCATGATCTTTTAAAAATAGATCTGGCTTTTAAAACGTACCACCATGTTTGCCTATTTGGTAAATAAAAAAAGAAAGGAAGAAAGGGGAAAAAAGGGGAAAAAAAGAGTCAAACAGCAACAGAAAATTGGCATCCTGTTTCTGAAAGAGCTGAGTCAGAACAGGGCTGCCCCACATTTGGGCATGGATTACTGAGACAGGGGCTGAGTGAGCTGGACAAAGCCAGCAGGGACCGGAAGGGCCCCGTACCGGGAGCTCCTCAGAACCAGTTTAATGCACAACTGAGAATGGGCTTCGTACGTCTTGAGAGTCACCCTTACCCTTTGCTCAAACTTTTCAGACCAGTTCCACAACTAGAATCCCTCTGCCTTGAGAGCTCTTCCCTTCAAAGCAAAGGCCTTCCCCCGACAGAACTGATGACTCCCTACCAAAAGGGGACAGAGAAGAAAGCAGTGGGTGCTGAAGTGTCATGGGATTGGAACAACTATCACACCCAAGGCCGTGGGTCACCCATCACCCAGGGGAACCGATGGGAAGGGACAGGGCTTTGGGAGGTGGCCTTAGATGCCTGCTCTGGGCATAAGCCCTCCGACCGAGCAGCGGGAGGCTCTCGCGGTGCCGCTGTGGGGCCCATCCACTCCGAGCGGCTGAGGAAGAGGAGTGCTGGCGGTGAACTGGGGTTGGATGATCGTGTGCGTGGGAACTGTTTCTGGGAGAATGGTGAACATCTCTGCAACATGAGAATTTTGGACCAGGACCTGCAGGAGGGCAAGTGGAGACTACCAGGCCTCTGCCCCCACGTCGCAGCAGGCCACGTGGCCAAGCCCACTCAGCGGGGAGGGGCCCCTGCAACCATGCGGGGCCAGACAAGGATGGGGAGGAAGAGCTGTGAGTCGACACTATGATCCCCCCTCACTCCAGCTTTCCAGAGACGTCTGTCCACTGCGCCCAGCTTGGTTTGTGGGCCCAGCCCTGCCTTAAGCCTCCAGGAGGAGAGGTCCCAAGAGGGGAAAGTTCTTACCGCTGGAACCGGCTCTCCCATGTGAGCAGGACAAGGCACTGAGCCGATCTGAGGCAGAAGTTCTTCCAAACGTCCAAGTCAAGTGAGACGGACATTGGAAAAGGCCCTGGTTTTTCAAAGCTGGGAAAGAGGGTTGAGGGCACGGAGGAAGTTCCACTACGCAGCAGAGCCAGCTGGATCCCAGTGGCCCAGCTTCCCGTGGGGACAGGGAGACAAAGAGCTACACCTGTGAGGAAGTTACATCATTCATGAGATTGTTTCTAGAACGAAGAAAAGCACCAGCACGACTGGCCAAAGGAGCGAGAATCGATCAACGAGGAAGCCAGGGCTTTCTGCCATCAGCGCCCCACAGTACCGCTTCTAACACCCAGAACAGCCTGGAGGGGGTACTGTTGTGTCTGTTGTTCAGAAGAGGGAGCTGAGGGCCTGGAGAAATTCTATGACTTGCCCAGAGAAAAGCTGGTTCTTCCTCCATCCGGTTGGGTCTGCCCAAATTCAGCAGGGATGCGGGAAAAGAGGGAGCAGCATCGAAGTAACCCAGATGACAAGGCACTTTTTTGTCCCCGTAGAGAAAAGTATTGCTGTTGCAAAATAGTTCCCGTTTTCTGCAGACGTGATGGTCTTACACCTTCTCCATGACAAAGGGAAGATGAGTGGAGAGGAGGGTCTCAAAGAAGGCACGCAGAAAGAAGCTAAGGGGGGCAAGTTCAAGACCCAAACGGGAGTTGGGGCAGAGCCTAGAACGGACCTTGAATTCGTGGCTCCCCCTCTGGAGGTCAGTCTGCCCTGGAGTTGGTTCCAGCAGTTCGTTCTGACCTGGAGTCTTGTCCGGAGCATCCACAATGCCGCAGCCCCCGCCCAACCCCCCAGACGCTCCTCCAGAGCAAGGAGAGGGCCCAGCCAAGGGCTGTCCCACAGGAACGGTTTTGGTTGCAGCCACATCTTCAAAGGACCCTGGCGGGTCCTGAGAGAGAATGCCTTTCTCGGCGCCCGGCCCCTGCCAGCCCTTGAGGGGCTATTTTCAGATGCAGAGTCACCGTCCCCGGAATGCGGGCTTCTGTGATCTGCAGGCGCACACACCAAACCCAGGACTCCCATGTACACGGCCTGCCCTTTGATCTCCCTTGTCTTCTCATGAGGAACAGGCCACTCTGCCTCCATTCTTTGTTCTTAACCTTTTACAGAATGAAAGTGTTCTCCGGGCTTCAGAAATGTTTGAAGTGGATGTAATACACACTTGAAAAAACAAGCTGTCCTTTATCATTTCCAGCCTAAGTGTCTGGGCTTGCGCACGCCAGTATTTCCAGGAGGGGTGAGCCGGGCCTTAATGGCAATGGTAATAAATGGGGCTGCAGATTCAGATATCACCCTGCAGGCTGGCCCTGAGTGCTTCGAGCTAGGCCTGCAATTTACTCAGCAGGAGAAAGGGCAGGACGGCCGAATTAGCTGGGATTTCTGGGGGCGGGGAGGGGGCGGTGGCGGGGGCGGGGGCCCTCCCACTGGTTTCCTCTGTGGTCCTGGCTCAGCACAGCACAGATCCCACTATATTCAAATAGGCCATTGAAGATTGATTTTGAAAGCAGAGCTTTTGGGTTTTGAGGCAGTTAGGGACATTTGCATATGAAATGGTATTGGATAATATCAAGGAATTATGATGCACTGTGAGGTGTCAATAGTATGGTGATTATGCAAGAAAATGCGTCTTTTTAAAGAAATGCAGACTGGAGAAGGTAAGAGAGAAATGATGGAATATCTGGAATTTGCTTAAAAATATTTCAGAAAGAAGAAAGAAAGGAAAGCAGGAAGGAAGACAGATAAACGAACTGGCAATTTCTTGACAGTATTTGAATACAGGTGATGGGTATACGGAGTCACTGTGGGCGTAATTGGAGACGTCTGATAATTTTCATGATAAAAGCAAGCAGCCCTTCAGAATTCCTCGACTATAACAGTACAATGTGTCAGTTCTGAGAATGAGGCGAGCAGAGCAGAGTAACAGCAAGAAACGGGACGCAGGATAAACATCGAAAACGTAAAAGGTCATCGTTAGAACAACCACGAGGAAAATCCTTGCCCTGAAATAAATTAATTTCATTGAACAAAGGAAAATGTTATAAACGGGTAGTTTTTTAACTTTAAAGAGAAGAAAGCATGTGTTATTTTAAATAAAAAATGAGTTTGAAAAAGGAGAATAAGGCATACCATAAGCCAAATACCATTTATTGCTGGAAGAAATAATTTTTTAAGTGGCACTTCAGAAAGTTAAAGTAGCAGCATGGAAAGCAAAAACAGAGAAAATTCTCAAAAGCTATGCATTTATTAAGATAAGGAGAAGGTGAGTAAAAACAAGAAACATTTTCTTCTTGTCAGATTTAATAGTCTCTGACATTGTCACTAAATTATAAAAACTATGCACAGTAGTTTGGGGCCCATAAACTGGCAAAGTAGTTTTGCAGGGCACTTTGGTGTTATCTGCCAGCATTTTAAATGTATGTGGCCTTTGACCCTGCATTTCTATTTCTAGGAAAATACCCTATAGAAATGCTCACATGCATGTCAAGATTGCACAGTGCAACTCTGTATTTGTGAAAAACCGAATCCAGATACAATTTTTTAAGAAAAAGAAAGTAATGTTTATGTTGAGATTGCAAAAACAATGCCAAGAAAAGCCATAGGAGCTGTGCTTTGTCCAGACCCTGTTGCTAAGATGTGCTTAAGTTATTGTTTCATGTTGCATGAAAAATAAATGGATTTAAGAAGATGACAGACTGCAAAACAAAATCTGACAAAAACATTCATAAATATTGTTTCTAAATTGCCCCAAAAAAGGATTAAACATTAAAATGGAAACGAAAGTCTATTCTTAACAGAAATAAAATAGGTTACTTTAATTCAAGCAATAAAATTTTTGACTATCCCCTTCAAATAGTCTTCACCCATCTAGGCACTGCAGATTGACAAGACAGAGACTTGTGGGGAGAAAGAAAGTAAACGAGGAAAAAAATCACCAAGGAAAAAAATTCTTTGTTGTGATGCCAAGAACTAAAATGTGGCAATGGATGAAAAAGAACGGCCTTTTCTAGAATAATCACCCCCTCAATTTTTTCTTTTGGTCTAAAAACATTAAATCAGATAAGGATTTGAGAATAAGAAAGTTGTGATGGAGAAAAATTATGGCTATTTTATTATTGAAAGAATTGTGGACAATCAACAAAGCAATAAATGAAGCCCTGATTTGCAGTGTTTGTGTATCTGTGGGGGGTAAATATACGCATCACAGTTGATTTTAAGTGACTCTGGTGACGAGACTGAGCGTGGACTTGGGACCAGACTGACAGTAGCGCCCTGCGGGGTTTCCACCACAGAGATGTGATGGATATAAATAAACCACAGGCACAGGTAGCAGTAAAATCCGGTGAAACAGTCAGGCAACGATGAACTTCCAGCTTTCATTACCTTTGCTTTTAGTAACACATGCCTAATTGCGAGTTTGTGTTATTTAACTTTTAACAATGCCTGTGTTTAACACCAACTCTCAAAATCTCTGAAATGTTAACAATCGACTCTTTGAAGCCAGTCCAAGCAGGGAAGGGCTGACGCACTTGCCCCAAGCCCAGCGTCGTCCTGCTGCAGCCACAGAGGGTGGCCGGAGAGGCGGGAAACAGTCGTCAGATACGTGTGGTGATGGAGCCCAGGGTCCGCAGGGTGGGGGATGCTTGCTAACAGAGAAAGAGGACAAAGCAAAATGCAGAGGGGCTCTCATGCCACGCCCCGTGAAGGACTGGGGGCGGGAACGCGTGGTCAGGAGGGGCGGCACTCCGGGCCCGAGCTCCCAGGATGCCCTTGACCCTCCCCGCGACGGCATGAAGATGGTTAGGAAATAAAGAAAGATAAAAAAAAGACAGTTAGAAATTTCTGTTCACACCTCTGGGGGCACTTGGACGCCACTGAAGTTTGGTGAGGAGGTTTCCCAGATGAGGGGTCCAGGTGGGGTGAGATGATCCCCAAGGCGGATTTGGGGCCAAACCCCTTGGGCAAAGAATTGAGTCATGGTCAGACCTCAGGCCAGCACCGGGAGGGCTGGGATGGCACCCGTGGGCAGAGAGCCCCTGGCCACGAGCTGGCTGAGAACAGACTACAGGCTGGGCCACCGGAGAGCCAGGCAGCAGCCGGCAGAAGGTCAGACAGAGGCAGGCCAGCCGCACCAGGGAGCCCTGGACGGGGCACGCCGAGCGCCAGCCAGCCTGGGCTGCCCTTCGTCCGGGGCCGCAGTCTCATTTACAGCCCTGCTACCCAGACCCTCTTGTGGCGGAGCCGGGGGAGAGGCAGTCTGACCACTAAGAGACACGGAGGAGGCACAGCTGCCTCAGGAGACCGTCTGGATTATTGGATCAAGTGACGTTTCTCAGATTAGACCCTTTAGCTGGTGATCTTTGCTCGGGGGTCCCGGCCGGGTGGCCAAGACTGTCTTAGGTCTGCGCAGCCCACGGAGTCCCTCCCTGCCCAGTCCGCCTCCCCGCCCCCTTTCCTCCACAGGCGCCGTGTCTCCGCCACAGTCGGAGAGCTCTCCTTCTTCAGTCCTGCCTCCTCTCCCTTTGTCTTCCCTGTACACCCCTAAGGGGTGACTTGGGCTCGAGAACGCTCTGTGGGCTGGCCGATCCTTGGTGCGAGCTGCGCTGCAGCCCGAGACTCTTCCCACCCAGCCTCCGTGCTTCTCTCCCCATCGCAGGTGTCGGGCTGCGGGAGCCCAGCTCGCCCCCTCCCCACGCCCTTCATCCTCACCCGCCTCCTCTGCCAGCTCTCCCACGTGTCCCGTCCCGCCCGTCTTGGCCTCTGCTCCTCAGAGGACCCGAGCTAGCACACCATCCTTCCAGACGACTCAGCTGGGAGACTCCGCCTCCCTTCCCCGCAGGTCAGGGCTCTGCAGGGCTTCTGGTTTCCCAAGGGGGTGCCGTGCTGCTGGGGACCCATAAAGTTCCACCAGCACCTGCCTCCAGGGCGCTGTGAGCTCTGCGCCCGGCGTCGGGAGATAAAAGGGGTCACCGTCTTGGCGGGAGTCATGGGTTCTGGTCATCAAGTGGGGCCAGGGGGCAGCAGCTGCCGTCTCCCCTAGAATGGGAAGCCCCCCGGAGTCCCGGCAACGCAGCTCCTGGTGATGCACGTGGCACTGGACGCCCCGGGAGCCGGGGGGTCCGTGGTGGTCTGGGGGAAGCACTGCAGGGCCTCCCGGCAAGAGGACTTGCCAGTCGGCTGCAAGGGTGCAGGGGGCTGACGTCCTCTGATGTAGCGACTTCAGATCTCACTGGGGCTTCAGGAGGAGACCACGTTCCTTCGGGGCTGGCCCGACAGTGGCTGAGCACAGCAGATAGCGGGGCCTGGACGTTTCTGCCCGGTGTGGGGTCGCCTCCTGCCTGGGGGCTGAGACCGCGTCAGAGCCGCGTTGTGGTCTGAGGACCCTCCCTGCCCTCTTCCGTCTTTCATGGGTGTTAATCCCCAGTAATCCTCTTGTCTCCCTGACTCCATGTCAGCGTCTGCCTGTTGCAGGACCCAGCCGGCACACGAAGTAAAACGAGTGGAAGACCGAAGAAACAGATGCAAATTCAATGAGCAAGCCAGAGACCGCACACCAAGAGAATGGTAGTGGTTGTCCTGGAAAGATTCTTTGGAAGCCGGGAGACACTTGTCAAATTTTTCGTGATGGAGAAGAAGGAAAGTAAACTTTGTCTTAAAATAATAACAGCTAACATTTCTGGAGCACCTACCACGCACCAGGCATTGTACCAGACCCTCATATGTACGACCCCATTTAATTTTCGCATCATCCTTATGAAGCAGGGACCATTACTATCCCCGTTTTACAGACTGGAAGGCACAGACTTAGGAAGGCTAAGTAATTATCCAAGGCCACTGACCTGGAATGTAGTGATTTGGATCCGGGCCCACCTGACCCGACTTGACTTGACTTTCTTGAGCTCCACGCTCCCTGAACACCCATGACACAGGCCCCTCCACCGTCCCTGACGATCTGCCTGTGGCCAGACAGTAAGCGTTTTAGCCTCCATGGGCCACATCTGGTCTCTGTCATTTAGTCTTCCTTTTTTTTTTTTTTTAATTTTTTAACACTCTTTTAGAAACATTTAGAAACAAACATTCTTAGCTTGTGCACTCTACAAAAGAAGACTGGGGGCCAGATTTGGCCCTTGGTCCACCAACTTCTGATTTAGCTTATTTAAAAAAAATTTTTGTCATTAAACTATAGTTGATTTACAATATTGTTAGTTTCAGGTGTACAGCTTCAGATTTTTTTCCATGATATGTTATTATAAGATATTGAATATTGTTCCCTGTGCTGTATAGCAAATCCTTGTTGTTTGTCTATTTTTATGTACAGTAATGTGTATCTGTTAATCCCAAGCTCCTAATTCACCCCTCTCCCCTCCTGTTTCCCCTTTGGTAACCTTAAATTTGTTTTCTATGCCTATGAATCTGTTTCTGTTTTGTAAATAAGTTGATTTGTATTATTCTTTTAGATTCTACATACAAGTGATATCGTATGATATTTGTCTTTCTCTGCCTGACTTACTTCACTAGAATGATCATCTCTAGGTCCATCCATGTTGCTGCAAATTATATGATTTCATTCTTTTTAGTGGCTGAGTAGTATTCCATGTATAAATATACCACAGCTTTTTTGTCCAGTCATCTATTAATGGACATTTAGGTTGCTTCCATGTCTTGGCTATTATGAACAGTGCTGCTATGAACATTGGTGTGTAGCTTTTTTTAAATTAACAGAATATGTAAATAAATTTTATTGATTGACTGATTTACTTACTTATTTAGCCTCATCCTAAGCAATGATCTCTGTGAAGTTCCAGATTGGATATACTGGCTGTATATGTTAATACACACCCAAATAAATACATGCCTATTAATATAAAAACATTTTGAACCAGCTGGAAACACCCTCTGTTCCCAGACTGTGCACCCCATGCTTTGGATGACGGGCAGTTTGACTGCTCTGCCGTCTCACTGATGCGAATGGTCACCCTGCCTGGTGGCCTGGAACTGAGGCTGGAGCTGGGACAGGCTTTATCCGTCAGAGGAAGTTTTGTGACTGATGTATATCTCCATCAAAAATAGAAACCTTCCAGAGAGGCTGAACAGCTGCCTTTCCGACAGGTGTGTCTGCTTGGCAACAGGCAGACTCAAACTTCTAAACATTGGCCGGCAGACTGCCCGTCACAGGGGGTCCTGGCACCACTGCTCTGGCCACCGAGATAACTGAAACCAGCATGGATTCCTCCCTTCAGCCGACAAGGATCTGTCAAACACGCACATGTCCCACGTACTTGCTAGGTGTTAGGGACACAGTGGTGAGACAACAGGTGTGGGCCGTGGCTCTGGCTCCATGGAGCAGGTCACCCAGAGGGACACAGACACCCATGGCTAATCAATAAGCCAGTGTAGCACGGTGCAGTCTCACTGCTCAGCAGGACAGGCGTGGAGTTGTGTTCCAGGGCCAGACGGGGGTAGACTCAGGGAGGTATGGGGAGGTGACTGGTGTCCTGGGATCTGAGAGATGAGCAGGACTTCGCTGAGGAATGAGGGAGGGAAGGAGGTCCAGGCCGGAGGGACAGACTGTGTGGAGGCCCTGGGACGGGAAAGCCTGAGGTGAAACATGGGACTGAAGGAGCAGTGGGTGGGGGTGGAGCGGGTGCAGCAGCCCAGGGGATGAGGCCTGGGAAGCCAGTAGGTCAAACCATGCAGCACCGGAGGCCACATCCAGGGTGTGTGCTGCCAGCCTGCAGGTGCGGGGCTGCGGAGGTGATTCAGGCAGGGAGGTCACACAGGCATAGTTGTGCGTCTCGGGCTGTAGCGGGTGGGGGAGGCTGTACTGGGTTACCAGTGCTGCTTTTCTGTACCCATCCTGATGGTTGCTGCTTCCCAAAGACCAAAGTTTTTTTTCCCAAAGAGGGCTTAGACTTTGGACAGAAGGAGTCAGAGACTAGGAGGCACCCAAGTCCATGGCTGCTTCTCCCGAAGCTCCCAGCTCCTGGTGTGGTGGTCCCTGCATCCTGGCCACTGCCCACTTCCTCCCCTTCCTGGGACAGGTGCCTGCTGACAGGTGGGCACTTCCTAGGCACTGCCCGCTTGGAAGTACCCACCTGGGCAGCCGCAGAGGGGAAATGGCAGCAGGCCGGCCCCAAAGCAGGATGTTTGCATCCAAAGGTACCGCTTACCCCTGGTTTTATCTGTTGGCTGTGAACGAGGTTTGTTATAATCAAGCACCACATGATCCTTTGAGCGTGGTGAGTGCTCGGTGGGGATGCGTGGGGTGAAATGTGGGTAACGAGGCTAAATCAGTCTGTTGAACCAACTTAAAGGTCACTGTGACGTACCAGCCTGAGAGACGCCGACGCTGGGCGTGCTCAGGAGGCGGTCCGTCAGCACTGCTGTACCGTACATGCATCCTTCCTCCACGCAGAGCACGACCGTCTTCTGATGGGTACTGTCCGTAGGGAGGGGTTGATTTTCAGTTATGAATTGATTTCAGCTCTTGAGGGGGGATATTTTTAAAGGATTATTTGAAATGTCAATGAAATATTTTCAAAAACCTTCATGAGGTCTCAATAATGTCTGTCACAGTCGTGATGATACGGGGCTGTCCTCTCATTAAAAATGCACATGAAAGGATGTTATTTTTTGTTATATATGTGTTTTTATTGAAGTCTAGTCAGTTTACAATGTTGTGTCAATTTCTGGTGTACAGCACGGTGCTTCAGTCTTACATGAACACACATACTTTTTTCATATTCTTTTTCACCATAGTTACTACAAGATATTGAATATAGTTCCTTATGCCATACAGAATAAACTTGTTGTTTATCTATTGTATATATACTAGTTAATATCTGCAAATCTGAAACTCCCAATTTATCCCTTCCCACCCCCTTTCTCCCCATGGTAACCACGTTTGTTTTCTATGTCTGTGAGTCTGTTTCTGAAGCATGTTATTTTTTAAATGACTTGCCATGCACTGGAATCAGGTTCTGCACTCTGTACTCTGACTCAGATGTTTAAGTGGTAGTGTCATGGGAGCCGGACCACCTGGTCTGACTCACAGAGTGGGGGACTCATTGGGTGATGCTTCTGTAGGCTCAGCCTCCTCGTTAGGGCCATAATACATGGTGTGAGAAAGAATTCTCAAACCTTAGAAAGCAGCTGGACCCAGCAATCCCACTCCTTGCCATATATCCAGAGGGAACTTTAATTCAAAAAGACACATGCACCCCAGTGTCCATAACAGCACTATTTACAATAGCCAAGACATGGACACAACCTAAATGTCATCGACAGATGACTGGATAAAGAAGGTGTAGTATATTTATATAATGGAATACTACTCAGCCATAAAAAAGAATAAAATAATGCCATTTGCAGCAACATGGATAGACCTGTAGGTTGTCATTCTAAGTGAAGTAAGCCAGAAAGAGAAAGAAAAATGTCATATGATATCACTCATACGTGGAATCTAAAAAAAGGGCACAAGTGAACTTATATACAAAACAGAAACAGACTCACTGACACAGAAAACAAACTTATGGTTACCAGGGGATGAAGGGGATGGGAAGGGTTAAATTGGGAATTTGAAAATTGTACCTCTTGGGAAGTGATGGAAATGTTAGCTGTCTTGACTGTGGTGGTGGTTTCAGTGGTGTATACATCCATCAAAATTCATCAAATTGTGCATTTGAAATATATGTAGTTTACTGTACAGGAACCATATCACAGTAAAGGCATAAAAAGTAAATAACTAAATAAAATGGTGTTTAGAAAATTTTAATGACATGGAAAAATGTGTATAATATAATGTTACCTAAAAAAATCAGATTATAGCTCTATATACAGTTTAGCTTAATTATATTTTCTATTATAAATACATATTTATAAAAATATATCAAAATAAAAGCACACCAAAAGCTTAACAGTGGTAGTCTCTAAGTAGTGCATTATGGGCAATTTCAATGTTTCCTTTATCTATTTTGTATGTTCTTAAGTTTTCGCTGATGTGTGTGCATTATTTCAATAATAAAACATTTAAAAAATCTTGACTGTTCTGGAATCAAATATAATATAGCCAATAGACACGTAGTGCATCATTTTGGAGAACAGAGACTTTCCCGTGGGAAGACATGCTATTTCTCCTAAGCTGACGTGTTCGCTTTTAATAATCTTGCAAGTAGAAGCTTCTAAAATGCTTCTGAATAGGTGGTAGATTAGAGGCTTCCCGTGTGCAGGGAGGTCCAGAGATGGTTTATTCTTTTTATGATGCTGACTGGTTTTTTTAATAAAGGTCTGCCTGCGGTGGGAGGGTATGGCTCCGTGGTAGAAGGCGTGCTCAGCACGCATGAGGTCCTGGGTTCAATCCCCAGCAGCTCCATTAAAAAATAAATGAACAAATTAATAAATAAACCTAATTACCTCCCCGCCCCAAATAACAGCAACAAACAGTAAAGAATGGCTGTTTTTTAAAAAAAGGAAAGAGAAAAATATAAAAGGTCCACCTGGTCCTTCACCCCTTCAGCTCCCAGCTCCTGGAGATGAGACCGTGTCCTGTGTCTTTCTCGCCCCTGCAGCAGCGACGCAGTACTTTGGGCCCCACTGGCCTTGCTTCGTAGCTTCAACTTGCTCAGAGCAGCGGTGGCAAATGTCCTTCCTGTTGGGTCTCCCCAGCACGTGTTCCTGTGCTTCCCCTGCAGCAAAGTCTCCTGTGGGTGCCGAGGAGCCGTTCCAGGACCTGCCTGCTCTCAGCGAAGGGAGGGAGGCCTCTCGACACGGGGCTGGTGGTAAAGGGTATTTAGGAAGGCTCTGGAGCCCGTGTGCACGCTCCTCCCCCTCCGCTCCCCTTCCCTGCCGTGCGTGAAGCATCTTTCCAATTCCACTCCAGCTCTCTCTGTCCACGTGCCCAGGGCCAACGGATGCCATGGAAACAGCTGCCATGGTCAGGGAGGCTGCTGAAGCCTCTGCGCGGTGCAATGATTCACCTCCTAAGAAAGAACCACGCTCTCTCCCATGGAAAGGCCCCATCTCTGACCGAGGCCAGCCTGCTGCACCCATCACTCTGATGGCCAGTGGTCCTTCCTGTGCTGCAGAGAACAGCATTCCGTCTCCACCATTTTGAAGACACGAAGGCATTCACAGGTTTCTGCTTAAGACATGGGCTCAAGCTGAGTTCCTAAGGCTGTGGGTATAAACAGAAAACTCAAGTGTCCAATAGACTCTTTCCCTTCCTCCCCCTGGAATGTATTTATTCCTCCATGACAGTTACCAGACCCCTAGGATTCCTTCAGAGTTTAAGGAATTCCAGGAAGGAGCCAACTCTCCAAGAATACCCTGGAATCAGGCCAAGGACTGAGATGCAGAACCAGCTTCTGAGCAGCAGCTTCAAAAGGACCAGGGCGGAGTTCGAGCGCCCCTGGCTGCTCCCGGACAGAAGGAGGGAATTTCAGATGTCTTCTCAGGCTCCCTCCTTCAATCGCCTGTAGAATTAGCTGAGACTTTTTCTCTTAAATGAATAAAATTAATAACAGCCGCCGACATTGAGCACTTTTTACACCAGATGTTGCGTAGACCCTTCGTATGCCCCCGTCTTGCTCAGAGCAAGTGCCTAAGTCTTCCGTTGGACCTAAAGAGCACAAGTGGCCCCCGGTGCCCCAGGCCTCCTCCCCTGTCCTGGCTCCTGTCCCTGTCCCCAGCACCGGGTCTGCTTGGTCCTCGGACACACTGGCTGCACTTCCTCAGGGCCTTTGCACCTGTGCTGGTCTCTGGCTGGACGCTCCTCCCCGGACTGTCTATGCACAGAGCTCCCTTTCTGGACCTCCCCACGGACACCTCCTCTTTACCGAGTCTTCCTGGCCACTGTGCGTTAGGTCACCCCAGCATCACCTTTGCCTCCAGCCTCCCTGGTGCTTCTCTGTAGCACCTGCCGTCACCTGACACACTCCTGGTTTTAGTCTCGCTTTGTCTCCTCCTAACAGAATGCATATCCTGGGAAGAGGAGGGTTCGTTTTGCTGATGCTTGTCCCCATGCTGAAACCTGTTCCTGTCCAAGGACAGTGTACAAATGGCCAAGAAGCACGTGAAAGGATGATCAGCATCACTATTCTACAGAGAAACGCAAGTCAAAACCATAGCGAGACATCATTTCCCGCTGGACAGACTGGCCACTATCAAAACAAAAGCAGAAACGGTATTTTGTGCTTGGCTTTATTTCTTTGACAACTATGTAAGTTTAAAAATCTAAAGCTCTAAATGTTCTTAGAAACAATGAACAGTACATATATGTAAATTTAAAAAATGTGCAGTATATTGTGTATATGTATTTATATGCAATATATTGTATATGTGCAGCCAAATTGTAACAATTCTACCTAATAAAACTGAAAAAATGAAAAAAAAACAAACCCCAGGGAACAAGAAGGGTTGGCAAGGATGTGGAGAAACTGGAACCTTGTGCACTGTTGTTGGGACTGTAGACTGATACAATCACTATGGAAAACAGGATCGGAAAGTTAAACAGAGAACTACCAAACGATCCGGCGTCTCATTCTGGGGGGAGGCATACAAACGCACCGAAAGCAGGGTCTCGATACTCACACACTCGTTTTCACAGGAGTGTGGTCTCCATAACCGAGAGGGGAAGCAGCCCGCTGACGGCTGAATGGCTGAACAGAACACAGTACCCCTTGCTGTATTGGGCTTCACTTTATCGTGCTTTGAAGATACTGCATTTTCTACAGATGGAAGGCTTGTGGCAACCCTGTGTTCAGCAAGTCTGTTGGTACAACTTTTCCAACAGCATTTGCTCATTTTGTGTCTCTGTGTCACATTTTGGCAATGCCTGCAATATTTCAAACTTTTCATTCGGTTATTTGTTATGCTGATCTGTGATCAGTGATCTTTGATGTTATGATTGTCATTGTTTGGAGTTGTCACAAATCACAACTCAAAGGACAGTGCACTTAATCCACAAATGTCATGTGGGTTCTGACTGCTCCAGCGACCAGCCGCTCCCCTGTCTCTCTCTGTTTCCTTGAGCCTCCCCCTTCCTGGAGACAGAACAATACTGAAATGAGGCCAATTAATGACAATGACCTCCAAGTGTTCAAGAGAAAGGAAGAGTCACAAACTTAAGATCAAAAGCTAAAAATGATTAAGCTTAGTGAGGGAGGCAGGTCGAAAGCCAAGACAGGCTGAAAGCCAGGCCTCTGGCACCAAACAGGTAGCTAAGGTGTGAATGCAAAGGAAAAGTTCTTGAAGGAAATGAAAATGCTGCTGCAGTGAACACACGAGTGACAAGAAAGCAAAGCCGCCTTGCTGCTGACCCAGAGGAAGTCTGCCGGCTCGGACGGAAGATCGAACCAGCCACGACCTTCCCTTCAGCCAGAGCCTCATCCGAGCAAGACGCCCACTCTCTTCAGGTCTGTGAAGGCGGAGGGAGGTGAGGAAGCTGCAGAAGGAAAGTTTAAAGCTTGCAGAGGCTGGTTCGTGAGGTTTAAGGAAGGAAAGCGTCTCCAGAACATAGAAGCGCAGGTGAAGCGGCCCGGGCTGATGCAGAAGCTGCAGAAAGTTCTCCAGAAGATGCAGCTGAGCGCATGAGTGAAGGTGGGAGCACTGAACAGCAGATCTTCAGTGTCCACGTAACAGCTCCCGCTAGAAGAAGATGCCCCCAGGGCTTTCATAGCTGCAGAGGAGAAGTCAGTGCCTGGCTCCAAAGCTTCAGAGGACAGGCTGACTCTCGTTAGGTGTTAAAGCAGAGGGTGCCCACCCTGACCTCCCTGTGCTCACGCCAGGCCCGGCTGCGGCTGGAGGCTCACCCACAGAGGCACCCCACCCCCTGTCCCAGGCAGAGGCTGTGGTGGTCTCAGGGTGGGGAGGGGGCGGGGCAGGGCTGGGCCTCCCAGGGAGGTGGGGATGGGGCCCAGGCTCCAAGCCCCTGACACACCCTCCATCACCCCGTCAGACCTCACCTGCAGAACACAAAACCAAAGAGGAAATGCTTGAGAAGTTTAAGGCAGTGACCCCAGAGTGCTACACCTCCAGCTAAAGGTCCTTCTGGGTCAGGGCCTGCGTGACTGAGCGGTCACATATCAGGAAGCCAGCCCTGCGTCATAAAGATGACTTGCCAAATGTCCAGGTTTTTCTGACCACCTCAGACCTAACCGAATCTCCATGGTAGTGATGGGGGGTGGCCTGGACACTTATGACAGGGCCCACATGGGACGCACTGCCTGCACACTTAGGCCCCGGCTTGTTTCTAGTGACCCTGGCTTCTGCAGTCTGATTAGACCAGGGACAGGGATGTGGGTCTAAGGACAGGTAACCTGCTATCAGTCCAGCACCTACCGTGTAGCTTCAAACAAAAAGGGCCAGTCAGGGAAGACAGGTGTTACCCTGTCCGTTTAGAATGCCCTTTTCCAGGAGGGCACGCGGAGAGAAATTCGCCGAGTCATGTTCATGCAGTGGGGCTGTGGTGAGTGGCACCCCCTGTGCAGAAGCCCTTCCCCTCAAGCCCTTGCGCAGTCAGCAGTGCGGCAGTTCGTCCCTTAGGGCTTCCACTCAGAACCTAACACAATCCAGTCTCTTGGCCAAATGGCCCCATGTTCAAAGTCGTTATCCCTATTTCCAAGGGTTTCCTTACATTGTCTGGTGTAACCTAAACGAGTTTCTGTTCTTGCAGCCAGGAGAGAATCATTCCCATTTGACAGACGAGAAAGTTGAGGTTCAGATCGGTTAAGTAACGGTTCTAACATCGTACAGATTCACTGGTGCCAAAGCTCAGTGTGGACGGCCTTCCTGAAGACAGCAACGCCCAGGATGGTGACCATCAGTGGGGAGCGCAAAGAAGAGCAAGGAAGAGGTTGCTGAACTTCCTTGGTAAATGGTATTCCCAGCCCGAGGCCAGGAGGCGGCTCAGTGTCCCAGCTCCACCACCTCCGCGGCCGGACTGAAATCTCTCAGAATGAAGTGTTCCCCTCTGATGCTTTTGCTTGGATGCAGCTCCCCCCTCAGCCTCGTGAGGCGCTGAAGAAGCCGTATGAACAGCCTCCGCAGTGACCGCTGCAGCCGGTGCTGAAACGCCTAAGGAGGAATTTGCTTGTGATAGAAGTGGAGAAGGCAGCCCCCTGGCCGAAACGGTAGGTGGGGACCCAGGCACTGGCTCCCCCAAGCAGGCTGTGGGGAGAGAGCCAGCGTTTCATACGGCCTCAGTTTTGACGCCCCCATTGCCCTGCTGCTCCTACTTCTGCACACAGAAGCCCAGGATCTTTTTGGAATTATTCATTCCCTGCAACGTTCCCCCTGGGGTTTGGCAAGAATTGCTTGGTTTGACTTTTAATAACATTCTTAGCAGCAAATGCTGTTGCCCAGGCTTCAGCCGCGCGGGGAGTGGGAAGTGATCAGCGGGGTTTCGGACACCCAGCCCGAGGGCTTGTGTGAGGAGGTGGTGCCTCTCGGCTGCCTTGAATGCCCTGCCCCGTGTGGGAGAGCTGGCTCAGGAGGAGTAACTGCCGCCCGTTCCCCCTGTCATGGGCAACAGATGTGTTTGCCTTAACTAAGGCTCATCTTGGGCCGTGGGCATGTGTTCCTAATTCTCCTCCTTGGACTGAACCTGTCTTAGAAAACAGGTTATGTGAAATATTGCAGAAGTTCACTATTGTTCCAGTAAACCAAAAATATTCAGTTTACAAGTGATAACCTTTAAAAGATCCAATGCCCTTGGGAAAGTCAAGTTGCTGAATAAGGTCCCAAGGCCTTGAGAATTTGCCTTAAGGGGCCCTTGGGGATCAAGTGACAGCGTTTTTCTTGTCTCAGGTCTCAGATTTTTAGGACAGAGGTAAAGGGATATGACTAAGACAGAGGACTGCTGACCACTGTCTAATTGGGAAGAATGAGCACAGAGTTTCCACTTCCGTTGGCCAAGTGGAGTTTCCCACTGGGGAGCACACCACAAGCTGGTTGCACAGGGCTGCAAGAGGCAGCTTAGCCTGGCCTGGCCCACCACGGCGGGAGACCGATGGTGCTCTCCCCTCGAGTCCACCAAGCTGGGGACTTCCTGCAGAAGCACAGAGGACAAGCAGGCAGATGGGGCCAAGGCAGTCTTCACTCTTCCTTCAAGTGCCAGACACAAGCTCCTGAATGAGAGACACAGGGTCCGTGAGCAGTGGGCCTCCATGCTTTGATGCACTTAAGTATCTGGGGAATAGAGTTGCTCTTTCCACATTTGCCAGCCAATCCCTTCTTGGCTGTGGTATGAAGGGCAGCATAAGATGGTTACCCAGCCAAGAGATCCAATAGCCTGGATGGTAGGATTCACTGGTTGTCTACATCACCCTCATCACCATCATTGTCACCATCATCATCATGACTACCATCACTGTCATCACCACTCACCACCACCATCACAGTCATCACCTCTACTATCATCACCATGGCCACCACCATGATCACTACCACCACCGCCATCACTATCACAGTTATCGTCACCAGCATCTCTTTCACCACCACCACCCTCACCATCCTCACCATCAGCACCATCACCATCATCATCAACATCAGCGCCATCACTGTCAACATCGTAGCCATCACCATCATCCTCACTGGCACCCCTTACTTTTGTGCCACGGTACAGAGCACTGTCCAATATCAAAATCTAATTTCATCCTTATAACAGCCAGATAGGTGAACACAGCAGGGACACTCATGCCATTTCACAGGAGAGGAGGCTAAAACTCAGCGAGCTGAACGTCTTTGCCTTGATCATTCTAAACCTCAAAGAGCTTTTCCTAAGGTGTGACTTTTGTGCCAACATTAGGAAGTGCTTGTTAGGTGGGAGGCGAGGGAAAGAGTGTGTGGTGTGTGGTGTGTGATGTGTACAGTGTGTGTGTGCCACAGTATGTGAGTAGAGTGCGTGTGGTGTGTGTGTGAGACTATGTAGTGTAAATAGCATCGGGGGGAGTGTGTGTGCGTGGTGTCTGTGTGTGCATGCTCACGCACGCGTGTGAGGAGGAGAAACACGTCCGAGCAAAGGGAAGCGGGGAAGGCCTGAAGCTATGCCGGGTGCTCCCAGACGATTGCCAGCTGTTCCTTCGGAAGTGCCATCTGATGGTGTCGCATCCGCCGTCCGCCCCGTGTGGTCCCTGCTCTCAGCTAGGGCAGGGTCTGCACCCATCCAGCCTGTGCCCCCTCCTCCTTTAAAGCCTCTGTAAGGCCCGATCCCTGAGCCACTCTTAAACCCTGCGTGAGCTGCTCTTTCTGCATGAAGGTGCACTCCTGCCTCGTCCAAAGCCCCCGCAGACCCCCCTTTTGCAGGGCGTCCTCCTCCGTGAGGCCCGGCCTCAGTCCCTGCTCTGAGCCTGGACACAGCCTGTGCTTCTGTTCTGAGTGTGGCTTTTCCTCATGCACTGGGACCCTTAGTTTGAGCCACCCGCCTCTGCCTGGTCCCCAGGGGCCTGCATGTGGGAGCCAGCTGGTCAGGGGATGCAGCCTTTGCAGAGGGACGGAGGGCCATCCCAGGAAAGCCTCATGCCGTTCCCCTGCTAGGGGCAGACTCACAGCCACTGATGGGGCAAGGTGCCTGGCTTCTCTCTGGGGACCAGTAGGTGGAGGGAGACCGAAGGGCCCTGGGGAGAGGCTTCCCTGTGAGGAGAGGAGCCAGGCAGGAGTGGGACCTGATAACCAAGTCGTGGCTGTCAGTGGGAGTGGGGGCTCTGAGAACAGCACCCTGGGTGTGGGCTGATCGGGACGGGCCCCCACCCCGAACCAGCGTCCTGGCGGAGGGGGGCTGCGCGTGGCCCTGGGGGGCTCTGTCCCGCCCTTGTCCCCCGGGGCTGCCCTGACATCTCACCGCATCTCGAGCTTAAGTGACAGAAACGTATTGTCCACAGCCTGGAGGCTGGAAGCCCAGGACCAGGGGTCACCAGGGTTGGCTCCTCCCCAGGGCTGTGAGGAAGGGACCGTCCCAGGCGCCTCTCCTTGACTTGTAAAGTGCTGCCTTCTCCCTGCGTCTCTTCTCATCATCTTCCTTCTAGGCAAGTCTGTCTCTGAGCCCAAAGTCTGCCTTTTTCACTAAGGACACCAGGCCTGTTGGGTTAGGCCCACCCTACTTCAGTATGACCTCATCTTAACTAATTCTACCTGCAAGGGTCTTCTCTCCAAATAAAGTCACATTCTGAGGTACTGGGGCTTCAACACATGAATTTTAGGGAACACAATTCAGCCCGTGACAGTCATTATAGCCTGGAACACACCAGGACCCTGGCACAGCTGCTGTGACACATTGGGGAGCACACATCACACCACTCCAGGCCTCGGGGCATTGAGCATCCCGGGGGAACCTTCAACTCCACACCTGCAGAACCCCGCAAAGGCCAGCAAAACCAACACCTGCTGTGCCCCCCAAAGGGGTTTGGACGGGTCCCGAGCCATGAAGGAACCTTGGTGCCAGGAGCAACTGTGGTGGCCGGACTGCTCCTGCCACGCGCTCCCCTCTGGAAGCAGACGTGTTCTGTGTGCACACGGGGCTCCCAGGGACGCGGGGCGGAAGGGGGACTTTTCCATGAGCAGAAAGCAGGCGATAGCCGGGCTGCTCACAGCACACGCCTCCCTCTCTTACTGATTCGCAAGATGGTAAAGGGCTGGTCTCTGCCTTACTCATCTTTGTAACCCTAGAAAGTAGACAGCATCGATGCTTCACGTATTTGTGGAGAATGAGAGGATGAATGAGAGAGACAAGGCACTTCAGACACCTTGAAGGAAAATCAACCCATCAGTTAATCAACTTGCTAGAAACTGTCTACCTGTGGCTGGGCAGGGTGCTGGAAACAACACCCAGAAATAGATGACGTGGCCCATGAATTCGGTCATTGACTCAGTCAACCATTTATCGAGTGCCTTTTCTGTGCCAAGGGCTCTGAGTGCTTGGGTTCCAGAGGTGGGCTGGGCCAGACACTCAGATGAGCAAGCCTGAAAAACAGATGAAACTGGAATGAGAGCTCTGCCCCAGGCCGGGCTGCGGGGTCCTGGTGGCTTGGCTGCAGTCCGAGTCAGCAGAGCCCAAGCCCACGGGCAGGGAGGGGCCAGCTCCCCAGGGTCCTCCTTCCAAGGCCCCTGAACCCGGACAGCTGGCGAGCGGGGCCTGACGCTGCAGGATGCGGTCCCCTGACGGCCAGGCTGGAGGCCTCTCCCGGGAGTGCGCCCTGTGTTCCCATCAGGTGTGCGTGTCTGAAACAAGGCCTGAAACGCGTGGTCGTCACAAGCAGCCAATGTGCACGATTTGGCTCAGAGATCTAACAGACCTTTAGTAATAATTAAAGCAGGAGAAAAGCAAATGCTCAGAATAGTGTGGAAACCAGCTTGTGCAAAACATGTGCAAAACATGCTCAAATAATGCTTTTGTGCTTTTTAAATAATACAATTAGCAATTTTTTCTTTTTTTTTTTTTTTTGCAGAAGAATGAAAACACAAACAGGAGACAGAGGCAGCAGGCCTGGGTCGGGGGGCAGCTGGTCCTAAGGCCCCGCCCCCAGGGACTGGCTCCGGGGCGCCGCCCCCTCCGCCCCAAGGAGCTGCTGTCTGATGCCAACCCCTCCAGCCGCTCACGGAGGCCACGGCCCGTGGCTCCTGCTCCGGTGTGGCCGTGGTGTGATGGAGTCCTGGCTGCACAGGCTGGACTTTGATCTTGGGGTCATCTCTCTTGTCTTTTGCACTTTGTCCTGCTCTCCCGGGGTGCTGTTTCCTCTGGCAGCCCCTTGAGTATCACCCAGGAGACACCAGCCTCTCCTTGGTGGAGGTGTTTCTGTCGCCTGCTGTACCGGAGGCCGGGGGCCACGACCTCCTCAGCCTGGCCCTCCTATCCCAATGCACTTGGGGCTTCATGGCCCCCCTGCCCATGGCCTTGCTGAAGTGAAGATCTTGGTTTTGAAGCTCTGGGTGGAGTCCAGTCTAGAATTCTCCATCCTCTCCCTTGCGTGCACTAGGTAACGGGCATTTGGATAAGAAACCACCCATTAAACCACTAACATCCTCTGAAGGGCTGCCCTTCTGGGCTCTGGTGAGCTGATTTATTCCAACATCGGAAGTTCCCCAGGGCTCCAGGAGGCAGCTCTGGTGAAGGCAGGAAGCTTGGTATATAGCGGACTTTTAAAAAGCCAGAGGGCAGTTCAAGGACACGGGCACCTGGGGTGGGGGGAGGGCCAAGGGAAGAAGGAGGGGCAAGGAGCTCACCTCGTCGCCACTTTGCTGAGGGCCTTGCCCCCGTGAAATCTGTCTGCATCTTTCCCTGCTGGCCATCAGTCAGTACTTAACATCCCAAGATCCTCCCGGAAGGTTAAAATGCTCAGCCCCCGCCTCCCATCTTCCCTCCCATCCTCCCATCTCCACATCTGGAGGCAGAATCCCTCTCCTCACAGAGGAGTGGAGAGAAAGTGGGAAGCAGGGGGGAGCTGGATGCCTCGGGCCCTCCTGCCTCCACACGGCCCCCTCCCCACCCCCCACCTCCTCGCCCCGTTTGTGGCTCGGTCCCGGAGGAGAAGTCACCTGGGGGCGCCAGCTTGGTCTCCTGAGCTCCGCATCTCAAGATGTGCCGGTAAAGCGCATCTTTACTGTCTTCATTAGGGTCATGAACACCTGGAGGGAAGAAACGTCATTCTGGTTGTAAGTCTTTGGAATATAGGCCTGGAATCAACACGGGTCCTGAGTGCTCACACCATGCGGGATGCCCTCTGTCTGTCCGTCTGTCTCCTCTCCCCCTTTCCTCCTTCTCTCCCCCACCTTTGGGTCCCCACCCCTCGTCCCAGTGCTGTTCCATTCAGTCCCCCCTACATGGGCTTGGCCTCCGGGCGGCGTCTCCTGCCTGGGGCACTGATTGGAGCAGCGCTCAGAAGCCGCTCGCTGCTCACAGAGAAGGAAGTGCTCGCACGTGCTCCCTGCCACCGAGGCAACCTCTGCCTTAGCCTTCAAAACATTAATATCTTTTGCCCTAGTATCTGTTCTCTGGTCAGATTTTTTCCTGTAGTGACATCTAGTGACCGCAGGGGAAAAGCCTCATGATTTATGCCTGGCCTTGGTGACAGCTGGGTAGGGGAGTGCGGGTGACCCTCCTGCCACCGCCACCCCTGCCCCCGCCAGGCATGGGCTCCTCCAGCCCCCCGCCCCCGGGAGCCTGTGCCCTGCTACCTGAGGTGCGCGCCTGAGACACTTCAGCGTGTGTTCAGTAACTGCTTCCGGCCGTGGCTTCTCAGTACAAGAGCTTTAAAGTTGCTCCCGCACTGTTTCGCTGCTGTGCGGCCAGCTTTGCGTTGCCCATGCAGATATTTTTGTTCTGTGACTCCTTCCAGATCCTTTTCTGACATTCAGCAGGAATCTGAACTTCCTCTTTCAGGTGTCAATCACCGCCTCTAGAGGGATGCAGACGGCCCTGACCACCAAGCTAAGGACGCTGGACAAATGGTCCCGTGATGCTCAACTGACGACGATGGTGACGCGACACTTTGCTAGTTAGACCCCTCCAGTGACCTTGAGCGGGACACACGGGGACACAAGGTGGATAGAACCTTCCCCGCGGGCCGGGCGCCTCCCATCCCAGGAAGAGCAACCCAGTCATCTCCTGTGGGGACCCACGAGGCACCGACGGCCAGCTCAGGATGAAGTCAGGATCTGGAAGATTCTTCTGTTTCTGGAGAGATTGTTTCCCTGGGTCAGCCTGTTTCCACTCTGGTCCACTATGTGGGAGAGTCCACCAATGGCCACAGTCCTTCACCCCTCCTGGTGTCCTCACCCTTGGCAAGATGGCTCTGTGGCTAATCCCATCAGGAAGTGGAGCTGCCAGCTTCCTTCTGAGTTGAGAACTGTGCTGAGCACTGGGTAATCAAGACTAAACAGTGCAGACATGAGAAGAGTTGGGGAGAGATCATTCCAGGCACAGGGATGTCAATGAGAAGGGTGAGGTGGGAAAGGGCTCAGCAAAAAGTGCTGGGTGAAGGCAGGGATGCAACTGAAAGGAATTGACAGACTTCAGGTGGGGCAGGGGTGTGACCCAACCTACGTGTGTAAAAGTAATCTCTGGGTACTTGTATGGAGGGGACCAGAGAGGAGAGACAGGAGCGGAAGCCAGAGGTCATTGCCGTGGTCCAGGTGAGCGAGGTGGTGCTTGGACTAGTCAGCAGAGTGGGGAGAACAGAAAAGACTGCCGACCGTTGTGGAGTGGGACCTGTGGGGGCATGGCTGGAGGCAGCCCCCGGCAGGGACACAGCTCTGAGTGGTTTGTTGGGTGAAGGGGAGGTTCTAGAAATACAGAGATGAAAGGGGTTGAGACAGGAAGTAGGGGACAGGGCACAAACATCAAAAGAATGACAGAACAGTTGAGAATATGACATAAACCGGTTAGAGCCAACTAAAACCAAGATGGCAGAAGATTCGACTTCCTGTAGAACTTGAGCCTCATTATACCCTCATTGTAATACATCAACTGCTAAATGGCACACCCATAGGTGCCATGACAGTTCTGAGGCCAATCTTAAAGGGCCAAAAGTGGGCGGGGGCCCAATTCCTGCCCCTTCCCCAAAATAGTTACAATAATTCTCCCACTTGTTAGCAAATGAAATTACCCAGCCCTGTAAACTGACCACCCCGACACCTCCCGGCCGCTCTCCCTTCTGAGACTGACCGCATGCTGTCTATGGAGTGTGTCTCTCAGTAAACCTGCTTTCCCTTTACTGCGGCTCGCTCTTGAATTCCTTCCTGCTTGAGACAAGAAGCTACTCTCCGGTAACAGGCTGACTTCCAAGCCTCCAGCTGGAGTGAACCAGTGCCTGGTGATGAAGACAGGGAAGGAGCAGGTGGGAAATAGGAAAAGAGACGAGACGGGTTTGCCCTAAAAAGCTTGAGGGGTCTCTGGAACAAAACAGAAGTGGAAACATCCAAAAGGTACTGTCAGATATTCAGTAAAATATACGCTCTTGGAACTCAGAGGACAGGCATGGACCAGAGATGTAAACCTGGGGGTTATTAACATACAAATGGTTTTGAAAGCCGCGCACAAGTTACCAAATTAACATATTCGTGTGGCTTGAATCGGTACTCTCTCAGATATTCTGAGCCAGGCTGCATCAGTCTGGTCCTAGCAGGAGGCAGACAGCATCCTCAAATTAGGATGATTTGGGGAAGGTTAAATGAATGTGGGAGGCTGAATAATGCTCCGCGAAGATAATCACATCTTAGTCCCCGGAACCTGAAAGGGCTGCCTCTGTGGACAGGACTAAGGATCTCGAGATGGGAGATTACCCTTGGCTGTGCTGAATGCAATCATAAGTGTCCTTATAAGAGAGAGGTGGGGGAAGATTTGACCACAGACAGAAGAGGAGGAGCCTGATCCTGGAGGCGGAGACTGCATTCATGCAGCCGTGACCCCAGGAATGCCCGCAGCCGCCAGAAGCTGGAAGAGGCAAGGGATGGATTCTTCCCTGGAACCTCAGGAGGGTGAGCAGCCTGTCGACACCGTGATTGCTGCCCAACGATGCTGATTTTGGGCCTCTGACCCCTGGAATTGTGAAAGAATAAATTGTTGTTTTAAGCTACTTGGTTTGTGATAGTTTGTCTCTGCAGCAATAGGAAACTGATACAATGGAAGAACAATTTACAAAGGCGTGGGTCCCATGTAGGGAAATAATAAATCTCAGATGGTGCCCTGGGGCTAGTAACTGCATCCCTAAGCTCTGTTGGAGGAGGGGAGGGAACAGCTTCCAGAATTTGGAAGAAGAGGGACATATAAAGAGGTCTGCTCTGGGAGAAGCAGTGACAGTCAGCCTGCGAGGGAGAACCTGCAGGGAGGGCTCTGGGATCAACACCCTATTCTCCCTGCTCAAACATCCTGCTCGGTTCTCCATTGGCTAAACCTCTGAGCCAGAGCGCCAGGTTGATACCTTTGTACAGATGGCGTCCGGGAGCCCAAAGAAGGGGGAGATGGGTGAGGTGGACCAGTGGGGAGGGGAGGCAGGGGGGCACCCCAGCCGCTGCTGAGCAAAGCAGGAGGGATGGTGGCAATTGTCTGACACATGATAAAGGTCATGATAAGATACCTTTCTGGAAATGTGAAGCATTTACATGGTGGATTTTATTCTGAGATAGCTGGAAAATATCAGTTCAGCTCTTTGTTAGAAAAGTGAGTTATTGTTTCTATGCGATGTAATAGAATTGAGAAGCGGAGATGTGCCCTACTCCTGGTGGGCCCCTGTGACCCCTTCTGTCACACATCACAGCTTTCGCTCACTCACCAGCCTGCAGGCATGTGCTGCTAAAGTTCCCGTCCACACAAAGCTCTCGCGCCCTTCCTTCCATGATAACCCCATCTCCCAGCGCGGTGTCAACCTAGAGACCTCACTACGGACAGGGAACTGGGGGGCAGCACCTGACGTGCCGTGCAGCTTTCTGACACACAGCTGGATCCCACCCCCCGCCACCTGCCCTCATTCTCCCCTGGGGGATTGTGATATTTTGATTTATGATAAGAAATAAATATTTGGTCTTTACTGTCTTTTGGTTCAGCGAGCCTACAACCCTTGGGATTTCCTAAAGTGATGAGTGACAGAGGTGTTTTTGTTATGTTAATGAGGTGACTTTGGGGCCACCTAAGGGTGGGAGCTTGTTGCCAGGAGAACCAACTGTGTGATTAGAGGTTTGGGAATTTCAGTCCCACCCCCCACAGGAGGAGAGAGGCTAGAGGCTGAATCAATTGTCAACAGCGGGTGATTTAGCCCATAGTGCCTGTGCAATGAAGCCTCCACAAAAACCCCAAAGGACAGGTTCAGACAGCCTCCAGGCTGCTGGACACGTGGAGACCTGGGGAGAGCGGTGTGCTCAGGGAGCATGGAAGCCCTGTGTCCCTTCCTCATGCCTCACCCTGCAGAGCTCTTCCACCTGGCTGTCCCTGAGTTACAGCCTGCTGTGATAAACTGGTGACTTAGTAAGTAAAATGTTTCTCTGAGTTCTGAGAGTCCCTCTAGAAAGTTAGTTGAACCCAAGGAGAGGGTCGCTGGAACCTTGAATCTACAGCCGGTCGGTCAGAAGCACAGGTGACAACCTGGACTTACAATTGGCGTTTGATGTAGGGGGTGGGGACTGAGACCTTAGCTTGTGGGATCCGACATCATCTCCAGGCAGTGTCAGAAGTGAGTTGAACTGGATGACACCCAGCTGGTGTCTGAGAATTGCTTGGTGGTGGAGAACCCCGCCCCCACCTCCTAATTAGGTGCAGAAGCGTCAGGTTGACGTACGCTCCAAACCAGTTACCATCCAGGAAATGGAAACGTCTCCACGTGGAACCGCGTAACTTGCTATAGGGAGTCCTTGCTGCTTAAACTGGCCAACATCAGTAAGTAAAAACAGGCGGGAGGAAGGCAAAACACTGCGTGGCTGCAAGGTTCCCCACGAGCCAGATGACGAGCCCCTGTGTGTGTTCACGGGTGCGTGTATGTGTGCGTGCCTGTGTATTTGTGTATTTGTGCCTGTGTACCTGTGTATTGTGCGTGTGTTTTGGTAATCATGGGTGATGTATCTATTTCCTTCCCGTGACTCACTTGGTCCGTGGAGTGCTGCGTTGAAAGGATGCAGAAACAGCGTGCAAGGGAAGGGCGTGCAGGGGACTTGAAGGGGGTGCGGCGGGCGTGGAGAGGGGAGTGCCAGCAAGCCAGCCCCACGTTCCGAAGCAAAAGACAGAGGCAGGTTTGGGGGAATGAAGCGCCTGCGCCTGACCACAGGCAGGTAGGCACAAGGGGCTTTGCTCCACATACAGTTATTGATTTCTATTTCTGTTGTTGATGAATTTACACATTGTATCAATTTGAAGACTTGAGCTGGTTAATTGGATCTAATCCAAAAACTGGATTTGGATTTCTTATCAGTGGAAAGAGGCCTTATCTTCTTGCTCTCTTTTTGAAAGTTAGAACGGAGAGTTTCTGTACGAAAAGGAAGCCTGCAAATGCACTTGGAATCTTTCCATCAGCTTCCTCTGGCTACAACGTCCCTACCCCGGGCTCGGACCAGCGCATCCCCAGGAGACGGGGAGAGGGGTGTTCTTACACAAAGAGCACTGTGAAACACAAACACAGACAGCTCTCTACCAGATACTCCGGAGTCTTGGAAGAAAGGAATATGCACAGATCTGTACGTTAGAATCAAGACCCAACTTAACCTCAGCTGGAGATGCTGAGAACAAGTATTTACCTAGAATCATTCTTTCTAGAACATTTTTGAGGACTCCAAAAATGATCCCCCCAAATCAGAAGTCCACTTGATTTTTTCCACCTGAAGAGCAGAGAATTGAGATTTGGGTGTCAGGCATACGGCTAAAGGACTGTGCAGGAAAGGGTAACTCTTGCATAAACGTTTAAGAAAATGTCAGATTCTCAGCTGTTGCGTCCCTTTCAGAGCCAGTCAGTGATGTACTAAGCCATTGGCGGCTTGTACCAGCTCACAGGAGCTAATTACTAAAGTTTCAGGAATTTTGTGAGCCAGTTGGGTTTTTGGGGGGAGGGAGGGGTTAGGTAATTTTGTTTATTTATTTACTTTTTATTAAAGTTTTTCAAAATAGATGTACTGGGGATCGAACCCAGGATCTCATGCATGCTAAGCACGTGCTCTACCACTGAGCTACCCCCTCTCCCTCTGAGCCAGTTAAACATAGCTGTTATTAAAGATCAAAGTAGACAAACTTAGAACAAAATTATATGAAAAAGAGGTCTTAAGTACTCAGTATTCATCACTTCCTGTTCATTTCACTGCTGTCGGTGCTATCGAGGCTACTTACATCGGCTGTGTCGTGGTGGCGGAAATCTTACACAATGGTGGTGGTCACTGTGCATTTCTTCCCAGCTCTGAATTTGGTGATGTCAGGTTGGGAGCTTGAACTGGCCATGGTGGAAACAGTTACACCTTGGGAATCAGTAGGTGCTGGTCAGGGCTTTGCTTTTCCTCCAGGGAGCTGGTTGGCTAACATTTCCCAGCACACCACTGCTCGAACTCCTTACTACTCAGAGGAGAATGGAAACATGGCAGGAGGGTGTGATCCCTGCAGCCCAGGCAGGCGAAGATGCAGAAGAGAAAAAGCATAAACCCACACGCTCCTTCCTCTGGCTGGAGGAAACACTTTGAAACGGAAAACTCGCACGGGGCGTCCTCACTTTTTGCACTGAACACGTACCCCAGGCGAGCTCAGTGCCTGCCCCTCCTGGCTTCAGCACAGAAGTCATTACCGGATCCAGAGACTGAGGCTGGATGATGGTGTCCTGGGAGTGGCCATCACAGGTCCTTTCTCCCCAGAATCCCAGGCCCTCCATCTACAGTGAGCTCTGTCTGGCAGATGCTCCACTGGGCAGTGGGGACCTAGGGCAATGGAGCAGGACCCACAGAGGTGGTGCGTGCACTGCAGCTTGGAGGAGGCAGGTGACCCACCGCCTCCCAGTGCAGGGCTTTCCAACTGAGACCTGGGTCTAGAAACAAGCCTGTGTGCTGAACTGAGGACTGTTTTCAGCTGCTAATGAAGATACATGAGATCAGGAAGAATCGGTGGCAGAAGCAATCTTTCGGAATGAAATAGGATAGAGCTTTGAGACTGGTAGGCATCTGACCACAAATCCTGCCTCTGAAAGAACACAGGGAGGCAGAAACCCAGAACAGAATCCAAGGGGAGGAACCTGCAGGCACTCTTGGAGAGATAACGCTATTGGACCTGCTAGGTGAGTTTAGAACAGAAAGAGAGACACCTAAAATGCTAAGATTAAAAAGAGCGGAAACTGGGGGCACTTAGTGATAGCTATTTGATCTGAAAATTTAGCAGCTGGGACTCAGCAACTCCTCATTACAAATACACTCACACAGACGTCTGTGCTGGGGAGAAGTAGCCGCAAGCTAAATGATCCTCGGTTAGGACCCAGGACCAG
This sequence comes from Vicugna pacos, assembly GCF_048564905.1. Lineage (NCBI taxonomy): Eukaryota > Metazoa > Chordata > Mammalia > Artiodactyla > Camelidae > Vicugna > Vicugna pacos. The sequence goes on along the minus strand of NC_132991.1, from coordinate 91,961,152 downwards.
GATATCCATGCACAGACAAGCTCCACAATCATGGAAAGATTTTTTAACATGTAATTTTTAACTTGGAGAAATGTCACTATACGGGTTTAATAAGCTAGAGAAAGAGAAAGTAGGAGACTGAGTGAGAGAGTAGATTACATGCACAGAAGATGCCTGGAATGGGAAATCCCAAACTGGTAACAGTAGAAGCCTTTGGGATGTAAGACCGGGGAGAGGAGCTTTCATACCAATTTTATACACTTTTGTCTTGTACTTGCTTTTCTTTTTCTAATTAAAGAGCGAGAAATGATGTCTGGTGTTCAGGTGCTCATAGTGGGTCCTTGCCCCCTGCTGGCCCAGGAGGGGTCGGAGCTGGACCCTGTGCTCTGCCCGTGGACTCTCCCTCATTTTGCAGGCAGAGATGCCAGTGTCTGAGCTGCAGCTCCATACCAGGCAAACCCACAGATGAACGACACGCGAGAAGACCCAACGCCCGCGCAGCTGAGTGCTCTTCCCTCTTAATACCTGCTTCCCCGCTGGAAGTCTAAAACTAATTAGTTTTCTAACTAATTTATTTTTATTGAAGTAGAGTTGATTCACAATATTGTGTTAGTTTCAGGTGCACAGCAAAGTGATTCAGTTATACACATACATATCTATCTATTCTTTCTCAGATTCCTCTCCTTTACACGTTATTACAAGGTATCGAATACAGTTCCCTGTGCTGCACAGTAGGTCCTTGTTGTTTGTGTTCTATATAGTGGTGTGTACATGTTAATCCTAAATTCCTAGTTTATCCCCCACCTTGCATCCCTTTCTTCTTTGGTAACCATAAGTTGTCTTCTGTGACTGGGAATCTGTTTCTGCTTTGTAAAGAAGTTCATTTGTATCAGTTTTTTTTTAGATTCCACATATAACTGATATCATATTTGTCTTTCTTTGTCTGACTGATGTCACTTAATATGATAATCTCTAGGTCCATCAATGTTGCTGCAAATGACATGATTTCATTTTTTATGGCTGAGTAGTATTCTGTTGTACATATTTACCACATCTTCTTCATCCAGTCATCTGTCCATGGACATTTTGGTTGTTTCCATGTCTTGGCTATTGTAAATAGTGCTGCTATGAACATTGGGGTGCATGTATCTTTTTGAATTAGAGTTCCCTCCAGATACATGCCCAGGAGTGGGATTGCTCGGTTATATGTCTATTTTTAGTTTTTTAAGGAACCTCACACTGTTCTCCATAGTGGCTGCACCAAACTGCATTCCCACCAGCAGTGTAGGAGGGTTCCCTTTTCTCCACAGCCTCTCCAGCATTTATCATTTGTGGACTTTTTGATGATGGCCATTCTGACTGGTGTGAGGTGATACCTCACTGTAGTTTTGATTTGCTTTTCTCTGTAAAACCAACTAATTTTTTTTAAGAGAAAAGACACTAGCGCAACTTACGAGTTTGTGGAGGCAAACCCTCCCGAGGCAGTGGAGGCTGTTCTGCGTCCCTGCTGGTCCACAGCAAATGCGCAGCTCTGCTCTGCTGCGTTCGGAGGATGCAGGTGCTGCCCTGGGCGGGGGCAGAGCTGCCCTGAGGAGACCCGCTGGGAAGGGAATCTCAGTGGGGCTGGCCTCGGAGATGTCAGCACACTCCTGGAACGGACGTGCTGGTGTGTTTTCTCCTGAAAATCCCCTCCAGATCTGGGGTGTATTCATTTCCAAGTCACCAGAAATTCAGAGACTTAAAACAACACTTACTTATTAGCCCACAGCTCCCACGGGTAGGAAGTGCGGCAGGTTCCACGGGTCTGACCCCCACCTCGAGGTGTCTGCATGCTGCGGGCCCTTCTGCAGCCCCTGCGGAGAGTCTGCTTCAGGCTCTGTTGGGCTGTGGCAGGTCCAGATCCTTGCGGTCATGGGGCCGAGATTCCCGCTTCCTTGCTGGCTACACACTGAGGGCCATTCCCAGTTCTTAGAGTCCCCCACCCCAACATGCCCTGGTTCCCAGCCCCTTCCCCCACCTCCAAAGCCAGTGACAGCGGGTCGAATGCTTCTCACCCTTCCAATCTCTCCTGCCCCTCCTTCCAGGGTCACACCCCTGTGACCCACCCTGTGCCTCCCTCCTCCCTTTCTGGGGGTCCTGCAATGGCACTGGGCCCACCTGGATGAACCCATCTCCTCTTTTAACCTTGACGACGTCCGCGAAGTCCCCTTTGCCTGGCAAGCGAGCGCGTTCCCAGGCTCCAGTAATAGAGCATGCGTGTCCTGGGGGCCACATTCGGCCGACCCCCCCAGGTGGCCCTCTTGATAGCGTGGGCAGCTGTCAGCCCAGGGGAGAGAAGCTTCGGGAGTGAGGACCTCATGACCAGCGAACTTGCCACCTCTTTAACCCGGGTTCCGGTTCTGGGAAGTCCATTTGGCTTTAGTTCCGCTCTCAGTGGCTTCAAACCAAAACATCTGCAATCAGACTGAAGAAGGAGTGTGAGTTGGGAGGTGGGAATGGAAACTGGAGAGAACTCAAGAGAAATCACTGTCTCACAGTCCTGCCTGGTTTGGGCCTGTTCAGAGACTCAAGATCTTCCAGGATATGATTTTCTGACTTAGAAATTATCTATAGAAAAAATGCTCAATATCGCTAATTATCAGAGAAATACAAATCAAAACTACAGTGAGATATCACCTCACACCAGTCAGAATGGCCATCATTCAAAAGTCCACAACCGATAAATGCTGGAGAGGCTGTGGAGAAAAGGGAACCGCCCCAACACACACTGTTAGTGGGAATGTACTTTGGTGCAGCGACTATGGAAAACAGCATGGAGAGTCCTTAAAAAACTAAAAATAGACTTACCATGTGATTCAGCAATCCCCTCCTGGGTATATATCTGGAAAAGATGAAGACTCTAATTTGAAAAGATACATGCACCCCAATGTTCACAGCAGCACTATTTATAGTAGCCAGGACATGGAAACAACCAAAATGTCCAGGAACAGATGACTGGATAAAGAAGTTGTGGTATATATATATGTACATACACGTGTGTGTGTATATATATATATATAGAATAGAATACTACACAGCCTTAAAAAAGAATAAAATAATGCCATTTGCTGCAACATGGATGGACCTAAAGATTGTCATTTTAAGAAGAATATTAATCAAGAAAATCACCATAGTTGACCTCTACCTATGTAAGCCACTTACATCTAGGAACTTATCCAAACATCGCCCAGGCTTGTCATCTTGGGACAGAAGAAAGAATACACAGATACAAAAAAAGTAGCAAGCATCTAAGGACTGGAGGCATGAACTCAATGCAAGTCAAAGTTTCACCTACAATTGAACAAAATCCCATCCTCCCATAAGGCTGGCATTAATATCCATTATTAGTTTCACTTCAGTCTTCAAGATTTAAAGTTCTGTGGGTATTGCCAAAGAAGTTGCATTATATCCTTTGGTTCCCTATTGTTGTTCTATGTTTGGCTTATTTGTGGATGAATTCATGGGCAGATCGTTCTAGAAAACATGGTATAGCTAAGAAGAACTGGATAGGTGATGAGAATGGAAACTCATAAACAAATGTGGATGGCATTTCATTTACGATTACAAGGGAGAGTATCAGATCTAGATGGTGGATTGAACCCTTGGTTTATCCATCTTCCTCCCCAAATCTCATTTAAATGACAGAAGAAACATTTAAATAACAGAAGCATTTAAAATGTAGTGGTGAGTACACAGAGGTTTATTATGTTTTTCTCTACATCGATGTAGACAAAACAAAATTACATAATAAATCAGAGACGTAGCCAGAGAGGCCAGGCAAGCTGTGTTTCAGCACATCTTTCAAGTGACTCTGACACACACTCACACACCCTGCTCCCAGGCTAACTGCCATCTCTCTTCCTGCACCGAAGAGAATCCGCAGTCCACTAACCAATACCCCATCCATGTAAATGACAGAAAGACCCCCCTCCATACTGGCCAATATTCACCTCCTTGCAGCCATAGGCAAGCCACCATCAAACCCTGCAGCCAGGCTCTGCCTTTCAGGAACATTTATGACAGGAGAATTGAAACAGTGACTTCTCATTTACAAGGGGTGCTCACAACAGCTGTTTTTACTGATAAATCTAGATCTTCATTGATAGCTATGAAACCACAGACAGGAGTTATAAGACTTTGGAGGAAAATCAAGTGTCTGTAAGTGGTAAGCATTGAGAATGACTTGCAAGAAACAAGGTACAATGGAATACTACTCAGTCATAAAAAAGAATGAAATCATGCCATTTGCAGCAACATGGATTATATTAAGTGAAATAAGTCAGACAGAGAAAGACAAATATCATATGATGTCACTTATATGTGAAATCTAAAAAAACCCACAAAATTTATTTACAAACCAGAAATAGACTCACAGACATAGAAAAAGACTGTGGTTACCAGCAGGGAAAGGTGGAGGAGGGATAAATTAGGAGTTTGGGATTAATAGATACACATTATTATATATAAAATAAATGAAAAACAAGTACCTACTGTATAGCACAGGGAACTTTTTTTCAATATCTTGTAATGAAGCTGTAATGGAAAAGAATCTGAAAAAATATATACGTATGTATATGTATAACTGAATTACTATACACATGAAACTAACATTGTAAATCAACTACACTTCAATAAAAAAACCAAAGATTAAAAAAAAGAAACATGGTTAAGACAAGAAAGAGAAAGAAGTCCTTTAAAAGCCTAATTAATACCCTCTGAGAATCAACACTACATTCAAGAAACAAGAACAGGCTGCTATGAAAATGATCAATTAGACGGTCGCAGACAGTTCTGGGGAATTAAAAACAATAAAACAGCAAAAGGTAGTAATATTTAAACAGGAGCCTCAGGGGAAGAATTGGATCATGAAATGGATGTAGCCGGAAAACAAATTTGTGTTTTAGAGCACAGACCATAAAGCAAGCTTACAAAGAGCATGATGTTCTGGAAGAAATGCGCCAGCCTGTCGTCTGCAGCTACAGGGGAAGGGAGGACTTTCCTATTTGACTTTAGTCACTCCCTGTTGTTTGAATTGTCTACAACGAGCATTTTCAGAAAAGCAATAAGCATAAATTTGAATTGTAGAAGCCCATTTATGAAAGCAGTATGCGTGTGTTTCTGCAAGACCGAGTTTAAAGGGCGGTCACCAAACTGTAAGCAGCTCTCCTCTCTAAGTGGTAGCTTTCAATAATTTTCTATAAATAGGTACTGTTCTTACGGTGCACTCTAATCCATCCAGTGCAGGTGATCCGGTTTGCCGAGGACAGGCCACACGGCATTGGGAACCAGGAGATGCCTCACTTCCAAGTGGGGCTGGGCCGTGAGTGCTGTGCTGGCCTTTGAGTTGGGAACTGCCTGAGCTGCGGGATGTAGAGAAGGCTCTCCAGAGGAAGCTGGATAAGGATGCCTTGAGGTCCCTGCCAGCTGGGAGAAGAGCACGCTGCAGGGCTCTCCTTCGAATCTGCAGCTCATGCTGCTTGTTGTTTGGGTTTTATTATGATTTTAATGCCATCTGTCATCTCTTTGCCCTCAGTGACTCTTGGGTTCTAAAGTTACCAGCTACATCATTGCTGTGTAACAAACCACCCCAAAACTTAGTGGCTTAAAAAAACCGATCATATATTATTACTTCCTGCAAACTGGTAGTTTGCCCGCCCAGGCTCAGCTGGGCTTGTGCGTACATCTGTGAGCTGGCGGGAGGCGAGGTGGTCCAGGATGGTCTTGGCTAAGAAGATGCAGCACTGTTCCGCGTGGTCTGTCATCCTCCAGCTGGCTAGAGCCTGGGCTTGTTTTCCCGGTGGAGGCAGGGCTCAAGTAAGAGAGCAGAGGAGCACAAAGTCTCTTGAAGCCAAGGTTCAGATGCTTCCACTGCATTTATTGGCTCAAGCAAGTCATGGACCAGTCTGCATTCATGGGATGCGGAAAATAGACTCCGACTGTCGACGTAAAGAGTGCCAAGTCACATCGCGGAAGGGCGCGAGCGTGGGAAGGAGTAGAAAACTGGGGCCATTTTGGCACTGGATCCACTGAAAGTCTATTGTGTAGCCCAGCTGGGGTGGCCCACACTCTTTGCAGAAGCACGCAGAGCTGAGCACACATGCTTACACCATCAGGCCTTTTGGGAACTGCATTTTGCCATTAGGTAGTTTTTGGCGAATGGAGTTCAGTCGTGATGGGTGCCCGGGGCCCCCTCTCTGTCTGGTCTGTCCTGTCTGTCTTCTCCTGCCCAGCAGGGAGCCTCTCACAGGTTACAGAGGTTCCAGTTTCCCAGAGTGAGCCCCCTGGTCCCCGCCGAGGACGAGCTCATCACGCCCTTCTGTTTCTTCCTTCAGAGCGTCTTCCCTTCGCTAGTGAAGGGAAAAATGCCTTTCATCCAAACCAATGAAAAGTTTCTATCCTGAAACACAAGGTTATCAATTCTATAGCAGTGCTGTCCAGTAGGATTTTCTGGGATGACAGAGAAGTTCCACGCCGGGTTAGCCTGTATGGTAGCCTCTCGCCCCTCATAAGAGAACTTTATTGTTTTATTGCCCTAAATGACTTTTTCCACCAAAGGTGAAGAGAAAAGGGATCAATGGAGTGAAGCCCGGGGTGGGGGAGACCCATTTCACCAGCCTTACCATTGAAAAAAAGAAAGAGAGCTTTTTTAAATTTCAGAATGCAAAGAAAGCAGATGACAGATGGGAGAGCCTCTTTGGAAATGTTGGCTCTCTTGCACAAAGCCCTTCCGGCAAATTCTTTCAGTGTGAAGAGTCCGGCCATGTTTATGGGCAGTCTGCTGCAGACGTGCCCTCTTCTCTCAGCAAAAGAAAAAGCAGTTCAGCTTCCTTGTCAACCGCTGGGTCGGGGAAACAACGGTGTCCTTTGGTTCCATTGGCTCTCTTCTGAGCCAAATGATGACGTCGCTGAAGCATCTGATTTTTGTCCCCCTACATAAAAGAAGATTAATGGCCAAAACCACAAGAGGGCCTATTGTTTTGCCAGCCTTGTTTAAGTCTGTGGTTAAAATACTCTCTTTCACAAAAGGCAACATTGCCCCAGAGGTAACAAAAGCCCCTTCTTATGTGATGTGCCTTCCCGTCCCTGAGAAAGACCACCCACGGGGAATGGAGCCATGCCCGCGCTCAGTGCCCCTGATTGTCCCAGGGCCAGATTCCTCGCCATTAGTCCCAGCTGCCAGGAAATCGGCACCTCATAGGGAACAGCCAAGGTGAAACTAAACCATTTGGGCTACGGTCAGAAAAAAATTCAATTCGTGAAATCCAAGGATCTTTAAGGCTGCTGGAACTTGACACTTAGAGTTTCAAGGCCGGCCGGCGCCCCACACTGTATCAGCTGGGCTTCATGCTCTTTTTTCAAAAGGTGATGAGTGAAGACAGCCTCCGAGAAGCAACGTATAAACTTATTTCTGAGACTGTGATCCCACCAGCTTATTGCCTTACCTGTCCTGGGGCCCCTGGTGTTTCCCAGCTATGAGCAGAGGTCCCCCGCAGTTCCAAGGGCTTTGCCGAGGCTGGGGGGGCAGTGGGTGCCCGTGGGTGGCTTCTCCACACGGACAGCCAGCTGCTCCCGCATGAACAATAACGACTCCAGGCTGTCCGACAGTCTAGTCCTTGGGCGGCTCCGAACATCAGTTCTACAAAGTGAATGCAGGATGGGAGGGTTCCTCTCTTAACTAGAGTTGGCAAGGATGTTAGCGTTTACATAAACAACAGTGAGACAGGTAACTCACAGCTTTAAAAAAACACCTTTCATCCAAACCAATGAAAAGTTTCTATCCTGAAACACAAGGTTATCAATTCTATAGCAGTGCTGTCCAGTAGGACTTTCTGGGATGACAGAGAAGTGCCATACCGGGTTAGCCTGCACGGTAGCCACGAGTCACATCTGGCTACTGAGCGCCTGTGATGTGGCTTCCGCAACCGAGGACCTGACTTTCACATTTTATTTTATTTTAATCAATTTAAATGTGAATAGCTCGAAGTTTCTTCTATATAGCACAAGGAACTATGTTCAATATCTTGTAATAACCTTCAATGAAAAAAACATGAAAATGAATACATGTATGTATGTGCATGACTGGGACATGGTTCTGCACACCAGAAGCTGACACATGGTAACCGATGGTACTTCAAAAAAATAAATTGGAAAATGAATTTTAATGTGAATAGCTCCGTGTGTCCTCCATGCAAGCTTTGCAGTCCTGTAGCTCCTTAGAAAGTTTCACAGACACTTGACATACGACCCAGCAATTCTGCCTCCAAGTATTTATCCAGGAGGAATGAAAGCGTATGAACACAGAGTGAATTTTACTCAAGTGTTTGTAGCAGCTTTATTCATCAGCGCTAGAAACTGCAAAAAAGCTCAAGTGTCTATTGACTGGTGAGTGGAAAAACAGACTGCGGTTTATGCCTCCAGGGGAAGGCCACCCGGAGGTAAAAAGGAACGCACTTTGGACACAGGGAAATGTCACACTAAGTAAAAGAAGCTGGACTGAATAATTGTATGATTCAGTTTATCTAGAAAAGGCAAAACTTCAGTGACATAAAGCAGGTCAGGGGCCGCCCAGGGGTGGAGGCTGGGAGACGCGGGGAGAGGGTGGCCACCAAGGGGCTTTCTGGGGACGGAAATGCTCTACGTCATGAATGCAGCTGTGATTACACGATCGTATACAGCCGTCACAAGGCTCACTGCACTGTACACTTACAGTTGGTGTTTTATGTTATATAAACGATATGCCCATAAAGCTGGTTTTTAAAAACTCCCTATAGCTTTTTAAAGGAAAATTACGAAATGTCTTTCCTACAGGTGTCTCGATTACTTCTCTATTGACCTGCTTAGGTGAACACGGGAAACCTGAGGCAAGAGGTCTGGGGCTCCTTCAAGCCAGCGGGGGATTTACAGCTTCCTGGTTCTCTCAAGTCCGCGATGTGAAAGAACAGCTCGGCACACTTGGAATCTAGTTCCGTGAATGTGACAGTGAAGTCGGGCAGACAGCAGGCATGACGGCTTCACCTGCTACCTTTGCACTCTTTGAACTGGATTGCTTGATGCTCAGTGTAGACCCAACACCAGGGCCGTGGAAAGCACGCCCTCTGGGAACCCGCCACCGCTGGCTGGACCGCGCGGCAGGGACGGGAGCTGCGTGCACAGACTTACACTGATGCAGACCCAGCCACTGGTCTCACTACAGTTACTGTGTCACCCAGCTGGGAAGGCGGAGGGCAGGACCCCGCACGTGTGTGCCGTGGCTTCGAAGACGTGGAATGGATCCAAGTCCTCAACCACCGTGGAAGAGAGGTGCTGTCAACCCTGGGGCGGGAGGCCCGGAGCAGACAGTGATCTCAAATGTGGAGGTGGGGACTGAAATAATCAGCGGGCACTGACGAAGGAGGCTGCCCTGGGAAACAGGAAATGGGGGCGGCGAGCAGGGACGGGAACCCCGCTGTCTCCTGTAGAGCGAATGGTCGGTCCTTTCAGACTGTGGGCATGTGAGACTCTGATCATATGACAACTAAGTGGAAAAAATTAACCATAAGAGGTGGCCTGGACCCTTGCCCCTAGTTCCTCCAGGTCCTAGAGCTAATTATCTTCTCTGGCTTTCTGCTGGCAAGAGTGATTCCCAGGTGTGGCGACCTCTCAATGCCCCCGGGGCACTGGCCGTTCTCGGGTCCCCGGCACTTCTCTGCCCTCTGAGCCGTGCCTGGGTGATTCCTAATTGTTCAGGGTAAGGAGGCCGAGCCTTCTGAAAGGTGCAGAAGGCCTCTGAGACACACCTCCGTGTCCACTTCAGGGGCTCTCCAGGAGGTCTCACTTTGATAAGAGGAGTTCCCTGTACTGTGACGGGGAACTGTCCCACCACAGGTGTCCCCTTCTGTGTCTCACTCTCTCTAAGCTGTGACCAATGGGCCCAGCCGCCATCCGTCCACTGGGCATTGAGGGGACCAGCGAGGCCACTTTGATGATCCCCGTCTGCCTGGTGGGCCCACGAGGCTCGGAAAGACAATGCTTCACTGAAGAAATTCAAGAGTGGCTCTTCTCTGAATTCATTCTGAACGACGTCAAGTCCCCTTAAGTCCAGCCATCAACCCGGGAAACACGTTTCCATGAGAGATTATGGAGACACTGCATTTGGCTGACCCCTTTATTTCATTTGACGAGTCCTAACCATTTCAGCGTCCCCAGGACTAGGTGCGGGGCCTGACACGCAGCAGGTGCTCTAGAAATGTTTGTGAAGGAAGCACGGGCAGCACAAAGTGGCTTATTTCTCATTATCTCCTTCTAAGAAAGGTGACATCTGAGAAATGACTTCCGGCTGAGACCTGTTAACAAGCGCGCATCCAGTCCCGCACCGGACACTAGGAACGGAGGATAAAGCGCATTTGAAAAATACGGTGTGTGTGTGCGTGCACCCTCTGCCCGCCAGGCACCCGCGGGCCTCGGGGGAAGCCTGGTGAGGAAGAAGTATTTGCGGTGTCATGTTAGTTACCAAACCAAGCTCGGTCCCCTCGCCCAGATGCGGTGAATCCAAGCTGCTGACCCCGGCTAGTGGTGAAGGAAAGTGCAGAGTCCGGGTAGCTGGTGCTTAAAACACTTTAACCGTCCAGTGGTTTCGGGGCAGCAGTTTTTATAGGCAAAATCTGGGGGGAGGTCTGGGGTGTGTGACCTTCCTCTGACCGGCTGCTGGTGAGGCCAGCCTTCTGGTTTCTAGCGGCCTGGGGTCCGCGTGCTTGTGCTCAGCCTGAAGTTTCCACCCTCCACCTGGCTGGGTCTTAGTTCCCGTCGAAGAACTCAGAGACCTGTATCAGGTGGCTCTGTACACCCCTTCGGGAGGGACCAGGACCCTGCCCGTCCCCGCACGAGTGTTCCTTGACTGCCTTTCGTCTGCACCCCGTCCCTGCCCTAGTTAGGGACTGTTTGAATCTGCCCTTTGGAACCCAGGGAAGGTCTAGGAGGCTGAAACCTTTTTCCTACAAGCAAGAAATGGGGAGCAGGAAGGGCTTTTGTACCTGGGAGGGCCCCACAGGGTCCTGCTCGTTGTCAATACAATGTGTGCCAAAGAGCTCAAGTCTGCCAGGTGGGGTGCGGAGAGGTGACACTCGCTGTCTGGTTTTCTCTGTGACTTTGGTGGTAGGAGCTTCCGAGAGAAATGGGAAGCAGGCAAGGAGTGTAGTGTCTGGGGAAGGACATAAACGTTTGAAACAGCGTGACAATGCAGGGAGGGGGCGGACACCAGTGCGTGACCGCCCAGAGGCCCTGAGCGCTCGCGGGGCCGGAGACCACGGATCACTGTGCTGGTGTGAGTTCCTGACACTCACTCAGGGGTTGAAGCATCAACGTGGGACACGAGACATGTGAGCCTGCGAGGGACAGAGAGGCTGTGGAGCCGCGTCCCTGCAGTAGAGGGGCGGTGAGAATCGGGGCTGGATGACACGGAGGCGAGGCCTCACAGGGAGGAGCCTGGAATCTGCTTGTAGCCAAGAGGGTGCCCGTCTCCCACTCACCACTCTAGTCCCCTCTCGGTGGGCTTTGGAAGAACAGAGCATCTCCACCGACAGAACAGAGCAGAGTCCATCCAGGTGAGGAGGCAGTAGACCCTGGAAAGTGTTTGTTCATCACTCTGGGCAAGGGCTCCAGGTGGCAGAGGGAGACGGCATGGAGGGGGAAGCCTGAACAACCCCAGGGTGACTTTTCAGGAAAGGAGACAGCGGAGTGCTGGGGATGGCTAGGAGGAAGATGGGACCAGATATGGTGGGACTGTCTGCAGAGAGGTTTTGAGAAGGTAACCCCAGCGTAGAGGCGGAAGACACCCAGGAGGGAGCCTGGGTCTTGGTACCTGGACATAGAGGGTTTCTTTTCCTAATACACGTGTGTACTTTGGTTTGTCAGGCCACAGCCCAAGGAAATATAATGGGCTCATCCTTTAACCCAAACTGCAACAGACAACCAACAACCTTGAAGCTGTGTCCGCCGTCACTCTCTGAAGGTGTCTGGTAAAATCTGCTTGTCCCTCGAATTGAGTCTTATTTTGGCTTTGATTTTATTCATTCTATTTTAAGTTTGCAAACTGCCACACAGCTTTTTAAAAGACCTGCACACAGACTAAATCAAAACAGCAGACGAATTCCTCGCCCTCTTGTAGTTCAATGCTTAGGTACAGTCAAGTCCCAAATGATAAATTAGCTCAATAACTAGTAATTATTTGTTGCCTATTGAATCCCTTGGGGACGTAAGCTAAACATAAATGGGAACAAACTGTTTTACTTTAGGAGACAAAGAAATGAACAAACCAGAGCTCATTTTTAAAGTTACTTTTTGGAAATGGCAAGAGGGCCCTGTAACCGGCAGAGTAACGACCTCTCTGCTTCTCCCCAGTGCCCACGTTTTAATCTCTGAAACCCAGTCTCTGATGTTAAGGGTCTTGAGAGAAGATTTTCCTAGATTCTCTGGTAAGGCCAGTGCAAGGACAAGGGCTTTTACAAGAGGAGGGCAGGGGTCCGAGTCAGAGTCAGCGCCGGGATGGCAGAGGCGCTTTGGTGACGGAGGAGGGGCTGCAAGCCACGGAGAGCAGGCAGCCTCTCGGAGCCGGAACAGGCAAGGAGCGGCTTCTCTTCTACAGCTTCCAGGAGGAACGCAGCTCTGCTGACGTCTTGACTTTAGCTCAGTGAGGCCCATGTCAGACTTCTAACCTCTAGGGCGATAACACATCTGAGTCGTTTTAAGCCTCTAAGTTTGTGTTAACGTGTTTGGGCAGCCCTGGGATACTGACGCCAGCCCAGATGTTATTATGAAACATGACCCCTGAAAAGCAAAGGGCCTCCGAACAGACCCTGAACTCACACCTAAGGTAGGTCAAGTTTCCTCTCCGGTCCACCCCTGGTGCCTTATCCAGACTCCAAACTAATGAGAACATTCCACGTGCTTGAAGCTGGTCACAGCCTTAGTAAGGGCACAGTGGCTGCAACGCGAGGCCTTCGGTCCAGCTCGCCCATGAGCTCCGAGGTCGAGAGGACCCAGCCCCGCTGAGGACCTGCCTACCCATCCGTGCCCGGGGCCCTGGGCGTCCAGCTGTGTTTGTGGCCGGGCTGGGCACTCCGTCCCCACCCAGTGCAAACGGGTCTTTGCCCTACCACTGCCTGCTGGCCCCCTGCACCCAGCGCACCTCTGCACGTTCACAGGCTCTGGGGATTTGACAGGCCTCTTTGGGAAGCTTTAATCTGTTTACCACAGGGCTCTAGTGCCAATTTTGAAGAAGAATAACTTTGATTTGCTAAAAAAAAAAAGTTCTGTTTATTTCCCTGTCTCCCAAATTAAAACGATTTATTACAGTGTACCTTTAGCTTTAGTCCCAAAGAAACTCAATATGCAACTAACGATTACTAGTTATTAGGGTAATTTTTCGTTTAGGATTTCAGGGAGCTGGAAAGACTTCGTCGAGGTGTGAACAGAGCTGGACTTGCAATATGTGCGGCTGCCGGGCCTGGGGATCCTGGGGAGGGAGCAGCAGAGCAGGGCGGCTGCGTATACCTGGAAGGTTCGGGGAGGGTTTTCCAGACCAGTATTTGGAAAAAGCGGGCCTCCTTGCTGCCACTCCTTCTCCGGTACCAGACCCATCCTGCAGGTGGCGCTTCCATTTGCTGATTTGTTTGTTTCCTTGTGCTGAGCAAAAGACACCTTCCCAGGCAATGGAAGGGTCTGCTGGGAGCAGACAATAAGACAGGGCGTGTGAAGCCCATTGAAAAGAATGATGAAACTAAAAGTCAGTCTGATTTTTATCACCATCTGGTGACAGCAATTCTAAGCCATCTCAGTGATAAAAGTACTCCTAACGTGAATCCTTTTTTGGTCTGAGTTGCAGAAAACCATGGCAGTCACTGTTTCAATGATATCTATGTAAGCTTCCAGTGAGCACATTTATGAGTACTGACACCTTAATAAATACTGTATTCTACACAGGAGTTAATTCAGAGACCTCCCGGCCACATGGACGAGATTTCACAAGCTCACTCTGTGCTGTTTGGGTCTCCAACTCTGGGGCTACACATTCTGTCTTTACCAGGAAATGTGAAGCAAATTGGCAGCAGAGCGAGGTAGAGACAGAGACGCAGATTCCAGCTCCTTCACTCCCTTGTGCTGGCTTTAGTTCACACCATCGACTACTGACCACAATTTGAAAATTAAATGTATCCTTTTATCATTGTTAATTGTTTCAAAACTAAAGAGTAAATCAAGAAAATACAACTTACAAAGCCAGTGTGATTTAGTAGTTGCCTAAATTGTATCTTCTGTAGATGTTTCCATTTTATTAAAATCCACTCATTGGTTTTTGGACAATTATTTACACAAAACATTATATTAGGCTGTAACCAAAGGATTGTTGATCTGAAACAAATAGACTGCCAGGTATTTCTCCAGCAAAGATGGGTTTACTCAGGCTCAGTAGACAATTGTAGTTTGGAGTCTGCAACCATGGTGAGCCATATGCAAGTCCTCATATGACAAGGGAGGCAGCCCACTTTTATAGAGGGAAAAGGAAGTGGGAGGCGGGGGTAAACAGAGACCCTGGCTTTTCATTGGCTGAGCACTTGCCAGGAAAGGAGTTTTCCTTCTTCCTGCTGGGCTCTGCTGGGGGTGCAGGCTATGAGAGCTCCCCCTTCTGGTCTCCTCTGTTTCACTGACGTTTCTGTTAATTAATTATTTTTTTTTACAGAACTAAAAGTTTAAACTGTTATATATATATTTAACTTAGGTTTTTTTTTTCTTTTTTCTTTTGGTTTGTTTTTGTTTTGGGAGGTAATTAGGCTTATTTATTTATTTTAAAATTATTATTATTATTTTTAAATGGAGGCACTGGGGATTAAACCCAGGACCCTGTGCACGTTGAGCAGGCATTCTACCACTGAGCTCTACCCTCCTCCTATTACATAGATTTTAAAACAGTTGAAAAAAAGGGCATACTTACTTCCATTTTTTTGTACTAGAACATTCATTTTATTTGTATGTATTTTTTTTTTTTACTGATACAATTCTATCTATGAAATTCGATAGGAGAAAATGTTCATTGGTTATGTTTCTTTTCTGGCCATTATTATCGCTTGTTCCATTTCATAATTTTATGAAAAATAATTTAGTTGTATAAAAAGGGAGGCGTGGAAGCCACTCTGGGGTCAAACAAGCATGTGACTACCCCACATCAATGTCCCAATGTGTACATGACCTTTGGGGTCAGAACCCTTCTGCCCTTGGGTGGGTGGGTGGATGCTGGCTGCAGGGAGAAACAGCTCTGAAGACCCCATCTGTCCTCTCAAGTAACAAAGCGTCTGACCGAGATCAGGGTGAATGCCTTATTACCTTATGGAGCTGGGCATCTTGTCTCCCGCTAATGTATGCTCTTGGTGCGCAGGCGCTGCAGGGTTGCCCCAATTGTCTTTATAAAGGTGGAATCACTCCCGGGAGAAGGGGGCCTGAGGCCCCACTCCCCTCTGCTTCAGGCTCAAAAATATTGAACAAAGCCTGAGGGGCTGAACTGGCCTCAGTGGAATGGATTGAAGATGTGGCATGAAAGCTGGCTCTGAGCCCTTCGGGTGGTTGATAAGGGCCACCATCTTGAGCCGGCAACCCGGGTACCATTTGTGCCTGGCGGAAGGGGCCTGCCCAAGCGTGAGCTGGAAGGAGCTGTTACACCTGGGGCCCAGGCAGTTCTTCTGTGGGACAAGTCAATTCCATATCCCCCTTTTGGGGAACCATCACTATCTGGTACAGAGGGGATGGCCTGTTCCACCACTGAAGGGAGCAGGCAGCTGTGGGACCACTCATTCATGCACTAGCAGCTCTAGGCTTCTTTGGGAATATTTGAGCAGGGAAATATTCAGAGAAGTTTGGATCCATTTCAGAAGCGCCAGAGGGGGCCATTCTAGTCTGGGCATTAATGCCAAGGTGACCTCATTTGTATTCTGGGCTGGGGAACCTGCAGCGAAGCACAAGGCACAAATTGTGAAGCCAGCCCCCCGAGCAATGGAATCCCAGTAACATTATCAGCCACAGGGCTCAGCTGCTCACAGGAGCTAATTGATGCAGCCGCTCGCAGTCTACTTCTAGAGAAGTTGTTCTGTGTCCAGACCCTGGGCTATGTTTAAGCTGTAAACACGCCTGCTTTTTCAAAAGAGCCACACAAGCTTTTTGATCAATCAATACAGCTGCCTCCAGAAAAAGTTCAGCAGGAAGATGGCTCTCTGGCGACAGGTTTTTGAGCGATCAAAAGTGAAGTAGGCACAAGAGGGAGAGGAGACAAAAAAGGAGTCAGGACCAGGCAAAGAGCGGGCTGAAGGTCAGATAAGCAAACCCGACAGTGTGGTTGCAGAGTCTGGGGGTGACAGGAAGGTGGAAGAGCCGCCAAAAGGCGCCCCTAAACCCCAGCCTGCACTGGACCCCACGTTGCTAGGACAGGGCTGGGGTCCCTGCAGCACCCCTGGGGTCCCGGGCATCCCGGTCTGCTGTGGTGTCAGCAGCTCCCAGCGGACAGTCCTGACCTCCCTCTAAGATCCCTCTGGCTCCCCACTACCCCTGCTGCAGTCTCAGCTCTTGTCCTCCCCACAGTGACCCCTCCCTCAGCAAAAGAGGAAGCCTATTCAGTTCAGCCTCTTCAACCGTCTCCGGGCGGTCAGGGCCACCAGTCCTCGCTGCTCAGCCCCAAACTGCTGGCTCTTCCGTGTGTTCATGGGGAGCAGGAGGCAGAGCTGGCCTGGGGGAGGAAAGAGGCTGCCCTTGGAGGGAAGCCAAGGGGGCGCTGAGAGCAGACTTGGCAAAGGGAAAAGGAAGTCCCTTCCGCCCCAAACTGTCAAGGATAGTTTGAATTTAAGCCACAGCAACAATGACAGTTAATGAAAGTTACTAGCAAAACGAGTGCCCAGTCATCAGCGCAACCAGTCATGGAAGACACAGGTGCCGAACATAATTTAAAGTCATAAGGACTGTGACAGAAAACTAGTGACATTTGTCACGGGCATAATCTGTAAAGATTCTGGTTTTGCTCACTGAAAATGCTCTTGAATCAAGTTAAGACCCAGGAGGAACAAAAACCAAACAGATTAAGTTTTTTTCAAAGAAAAAAACACCCAGTCCCCGAGGCGCAGACCTCCTGAGGGCCCGCGATGACCCGTGAGGGGCACCAGGCGTCCCAGCTCTGGGATCTTCCAGTGAGCTGGGCTGCCCAGATACTCCCATCTCCAAGGGACGTTATAATCGGAGGGAAAGAGAGGGGACAGAAAGGCAGAAAATGATGCACGTGGGCTCGAGGCAAATGAGGGAAGCTCACAATCACTCGTGCTTTATTTTAGACTTCCTGGGGGCCAGGAAGCTACTCTGCGCGATTCATGACTTTAATATGGAAAGCAGTCCCCAAGTTGCATTTTTATGCCGAGGGAAGTCGCTTTATTACCAGTCACCAGTCAGCAACCCAGACATAGAACTTGGGCTCGAAGAAAACAGATGAGCTGTGAACGGTTCCACCCGAGCCCTGGTTAGCTGGCAGGCGTGTTTGGAGCAGCCGGGAAACTCCAGTTGGCTTTACATGCTTAAAAATACCAGTCCTACATTAAAAAATGAAACTGCCCTCAAACTGTCTTTATTTTTAAGGAAAGCATCACTAGGCCCATAGCATCTCACACGAGATACAGCTGGTGTCTGCGCATCTTACCAAGAGCAGGTGTTTTGCGATAAAAAGAACACGGGTGTCATCCTGTTCTGGGCAATCTTTAGTTGAGTGACGGTGGCAGATTCTGTTTTTCAAAGATGGCCCCAACAATGTCTCTCATCCCACTTGGTCTGTGGTGTCACTTTGTCCCTCCCCATCAAGCAGAGGGGCTGAGTTCCCGCTCCTTAAATGTGGGCTGGTTTTAGTGACTGGTGGGCCAATAGAATGCTGTGGAAAGATGCCTTGGAAATTTTGAGGCTGAGCCTAGAAGACACGGAGCTTCTGCCAGGTCTTACACTTGGGCGTCTTCCCCAGGACCCCGGCCTCTGTGCTGCGAGAGGGGGGCCTGCAAGCACTCTGGTCGGGGCCCAGGTGGGTTCCCAGCGCTCAGCCACTGGTGGGCGCCATCTTGACGGCCAGCCCAGTGGGCCTTCAGATGGCCACAGCCCCACCCGACGTTTGACTACAGCACATAAGAGACCCTAAGTGACAGCCACCCAGCTGAGCTCAGTCAAACCCCAGGGCCATAAGAAATAATAATAAATCATTGTTCTAACCCGCTAAGTTTTGAGGTGGTCTACTATGGGGTAATAGATCATGGAACAGTGGTCTTGGGCAAGTCTCTCAACCTTTTGGATCTTGTCTTTGCATCTGTTAAAGAGAAAGAGGACGCTTTCCTAGACTGGCTGATACTTAGGACTTTTGTGAAGATCAGACAAAAATGTTTTAAGATCTTTAAAATGTTTTAAGTTATTACTGCTTTTGTCTCTCACTTCTTCCTTTTCTTTGTATTTCCTTTTTCTTCTATTTAAAAAAAAATACTTCTGTTTTGACTACAAGAATGATACAAATTTACCATAAAAATGTGCCAAGTAGGCAAAAGCTGCAGGAAGAAATTATAATTGCCAACAATCCTTTCAGAGGGCGAGACCTACCGCTGACATTTTAAAATATTTACTATCAGTCTTTTCTGTAGATAGACAGACACTCATGTGAGTCATATGCAGTATATGTCCTCTGTCCTAACACAGTCACAAGGATTAATGGTTGGTTGTTAACCAAAAAACTAAAAGCAGGAAATCACTGAAAAATACATAATACACATACACTTTAAATATCTCATTTTTATTTAAAACCTAGATCAAACAGGAGTAGAAAACATTGTGACGTGATGCCTTGGCTCTTGCTGGAATGTTGAGTCATTTTTCTACATAAACGTATCAGTGATGCATTCTTCACGGTGAATCATATATTTCATTTTCAGTAAAATCAAGTAACTCCTTAAGGACATCCATCAAAAATATCTAAGTGCAGAACCCTTTTAGAGTTTACTTTTTTCCCCTAGCCTCACTAACTCCTCCTCATTAAATTCCGTCTGCAGGCAGACCTCATTTTATTGCACTTTAATTTATTGTACTTTGCAGATGTCGAGTTTTTTACAAATTGACAGTTTGTGCTAACCCTGTGTCAACCAAGTCTACTGGCACTATTTTTCCACCAGCATTTTTTAAATTAAGGTATATACATTGTTTTTCTAGACATGCTATCATACTAGACTACAATACAGTAAAATCGTAACTTTCATATGCACTGGAAAACCAAAATAAAATTTGTGTAGCTTGCTTTATTAAGATATTTGCTTTATTTTTTTGTGGTGATCTGGCACCTGTAACATCTCCAAGCTATGCTTGTTATTTTGGGGGGTGGTAATTAGGTTTATTTATTTATTTATTTATTTTGATGGAAGTACTGGGGCTTGAAACCAGGACCTCGTGCATGCTGAGTGTACGCTTTACCACTGAGCTAGACCCTCCCCCGTATGCTTATTATTTTTAAATAAATTGTTTTTGTTTGTCTTTCTAATGGATTCATCTTTGGTTTTGTAGAAGCACTACTTGGGTAGTAATATTTCATATAGAAATGCTTAATTACAGTAACAAGTACAATAGACAAAAGCAGATTTGGGAAAAAATAAAATGCTTTGGTCAAATTTAATTGGAAGAGCTGAACAACACAATTATTAAGCTTGAGCTGTACGCCCAACACTGGAGAAAACATTATTTTCAAGTGCCTGTAAAATATGCACAAAAACATTAATCATGTTTTGGACAAAAAAAGGTCATAATAAATTTTATAATAGAATACATTATGAGAAAAATAACAAAACCTAAAAAAAAAACCAACAACCCATGTGATTGGAAACGAAACAATCTTTTTCTAAACAAAGATTGGATTTAAAGGTAAGCATCCTTAAAATAATGAGATACCTAGAAGAGATTTTTTAGCTTTGGCTGAAATTATGTCAAGCAAAAGCGCTATTTAATTTACACTGATCAGCTCAGGGGGATTGGTTACGTGTATAAAATTGGCTTCTAAAAGAATAAGCATCATTAATTAATACTATCGAGGAGAAATACAATCATGAATAATAAACCGGGAGATAAAATATCTTTCGAAAGATGTCTTTTCATTTGTATACATTACTAAAGAATTTAAATTGCAAGACCACATCATAAGTAGGAAGGAAAATGAAAAGCAAGATCATATTTTGAACGTGAAACCGATGGAGATGATTTGTTTTGGGATGAAAATGCTGGAAATCAACAGACTAGAGTTTTCTTCCAAGTTCTTTCACAATACGCTACAATGGATTCAGGAAAAGAAAGATTACGATTGTTACAGCCTGTTTATTTCCACCAGGGGGAAGTATAGTATTGCAAATAAAGTGAAATATTTTAACAAGTGGAATAATGAAATAGCTATGTCTCAAGAGATGTCACAGCTAAGACGCTATGAAAGTAGGGAGGGGATAACTAAGTGAATGGACCTTTCACACTTGACTCTTGTACCACGTGAGAAGGACTAAAGAAACCCTTGTGAAGAGATTCGATAAAATTTGTCCTGCTTCCTCAGAAAAAAAAAGTTATATTATGCTATAATTTGGGGAAAAAATGTATTGCTATAAGCCGCATGTTTGTATTAACACTTTCAAATATCTATCATTTCCAAGTAACATCAATTTCAATTTTTGTCAAGGCTAACGGACCTGGGAGAAGAGTTGAATGCTAATAATCATGGATTTTAACCAGAAATAGACTCACAAGCATAGGAAACAAACTATGGTTATTGGGGGGAGGTGGGGGAAGGAGTGGGGGAGGGATAAATTAGGAGTTTGGGATTAGCAGATACAAACTACTGTATATGTGACAGATAAATGACAAGGACCTACTGTATAGCACAGGGAGCTATGTTCAATATCTTGTAAAAACCTATAATGGAAAAGAATCTGAAAAGAACATGTATGTATAACTGAATGACTTTGCTGTACACCTGAAACTAACACAATGTTGCAAATCAACTATACTTCAATTTTTAAAAATGGGGAAAAATTCTTCATTCAACAACAGCAACAAAAAATAATAATTACGGATTTTCAGAATGAATTTAAGCAGTTTAGAATTTACCAAGTGCTGGTGCTTGAGGGAGGGTAGCTGTCCACGAGGAACCAACAGTAAAGGCTGAGATGGTTGGTGCTGCAGGAAGACAAAGGGCGAGAGGAAAAAGGCAGAGTGTTTGGGATGGATTTATGGAGGTGCAAGAGCCTGTACTCATCACCAAGGACAGGAAAGTATGGCTGAAGGCAGAGGGGCTTCAAGGGGCGGGAGCCAGTGTGGAGGAGGCGTGCTCCAGGCAGGACCATGGCCTGAGCGAAGGACTGCACAGGTGGATCAGAGAGCCAGGCCAAGGATGAAGGATGTGGCCAGGTGTGGCCAGGGGACAGTGGTGTTAGTGCAGGTGGGAGAGGACTGTGGGCTTTTCTTGTAAGGCCCTCAACTGATTGGACGAGGCCCACCCATATTATGAAAGGTCTTCTGCTTTACTCAATACTCAAAGCCTACTGATTTAAAGACTAATCACATCACAAAAACAAACAAACAAAACAAAACAAAAACAACAACAACAGCAAACTTCACAGCAACATCTAGATTAGTGTTTGACCAAATATCTTGGCATCATAGCCAAGCTAAGTTGACACAAAAAAACCAACCATCACATCAAGCAAGCCAATTTTTGATACTTTTAAATTTCATGTCACATATTTAATGTCTGAGTTGCCACAATTTTCAAATTTAGGGGGAGATGAGTAAAGGATTTGGAGAATACCAGGAGGGTCAGTGCACTTTAAGATGCGCTTGCTCCCAGCGGCAGCTTCCTGGTCCATTTCTCAGCTTCCTATTCCAAGAGAGTGTAAAGGATCCATTTGCACGTTTACCCTGCACACCTTAAAGACTCTGCCACCTCCAGGGAACAAAAGGCCAGTCTTGGTTTTATTGAGACCACAAATCCATGCTGGCAGCCGAGTCTGAAACATTAGCTTCACCCTGAAATGCCTTTCTATTAAGAAACTGGGAATGTGACTTCTGGGAGAAAGGCTGCCTTGTGATTAACATAGAGAGCTTCAGCATCTGAGTGCTCGCTTAGGGCTCTTGTGTCTAAGAAACGCGTGCTCAGCAAGGCTTGGGGCATCATTCCAGGTTTGCCTCACTCTTGCCGGCTGCAGTTCTCCCTAGAAACCTAAGAACCTCATTTCTGGACAGGCCGTTGGATGACATTTCTTCATTTTACAACTATATTGACCCCAATGTAGGAAGGAAATCTTTATAAGAAAAACAAAAGCCTGTTACTACACATCCATCAGATTGGCCAAAATTTGGCCATCTGACATCACCAAACACTGGTGAGGACGTGGAGCAACACTGCAGGTGGGCATGCAAAATGGCTCAGCCACTTTGGAAGACAGTTTGGCAGTTTCTTGTAAGACTAAACATACTTTGACCTTACAAGTCAGCAGTTGTGCTCTGTGGTCTTTTCTCAAAGGAGTTAAAAACTTATGTCCACATATAAACCTGCGCATGGATGTTTATAGCAACTTTATTCATAATCACCAAAACTTGAAAGCACCCAGGGTGTCCGTCAGTAGGTGAATGAATAAATAAATGATGGTGCCCTTAGACAATGAAATATTATTCAGTGCTAAGAAGAAATAAGTCACTAAGACATGAAGAGACACAGAGGGAACATCAATGCATATTACTGAGTGAAAGAAGCCGACCTGAAAAGGCTACGTCTTGCATCATTTCAACTGTAGGACATTATGGAAAAGGCTCAACTGAAGTGACAGTGAAAAAGATCCACGGGGGCAGGGACCGTGGTCTTTTCTTGTCAGCACTCCAGCCAATCACCACTGCTGAGCCTCATAAAATATCTTTTTTGGGGAGAGGGGAAAGTAATTAGGTTTGTTTGTTTGTTTGTTTGTTTGTTTATCTATTTATTATTTTTTAATGGAGGTACTGGGGATTGCACCCAGGACCTCGTGCATGCGCTCTACTACTGAAATATGCCCTCACCCCAACAAAATATCACTTGATGAATGAAAGAACGAATAAATATGTGAATCAGTAGCAAGTAATTTCTTTAAAAAATACTGTAGAGTTTACCAAGTTAACCACTTCTAAGAGTACAATTATGTACATCCACATTATTGTGCAACCATCACCACCATCCATCTCCAGCATCCTTTTCATCTGGCAAAACTGAGACTCTGAACCCAGCCCCTGCCACCGCCATGCTACTTTCTGTCCCTGTGGATCTGACTCCTCCAGGGACCTCAGAGAAGTTACTCCTCACAGTGGGGTCACAGAGTGTTGCTCTTCTGGGACAGCTTATTTGACTCACAATGTCGTCAAAGTCCATTTATGCTGTAGCACGTGCTAGTGCTAGAATTTCTCCTGTTTAAGGCTAAATGTGTGTATATATCATACTGCATGTATATATCACATTTTGTTAATCCCTTTATATTTTGATGGACCCTTGAGTTGCTTCCACCTTTCAGTTGTTGTGAATAAGGCTGCTATGAACACGGCTGTCCAAGCACCTCTTTGAGACCGTTTTCAATTCCTTTGGGTCTATGCCCAAAAGTGGAATTGCTGGAGTACATGGTAATTCTATTTTTAATTTTTTGAGGAACTGCCATACTGTTTGGTGGCAAGTGGTTTTGAGCTAAAATTATTTCATAAAGGGGTGTTTCTCTGCAAAACCAGACCTCAGGAGTCCTTCAGGGTCAGGACCAGTGGTCTTGGGCAGGGCAAAGGTATATGTTTTGCACCTTTGGAGTGTGAAGCTTGATAGATGTCAGCATCAATTGTGGCTTCCTCATTTCTGCTAAGAAGAGAGGAGGAACCTTCCCAGAAGCTGACCTGGGAGTTCCAGGAACCCATAGAGGCTCCTACAGCAAAACCCATGTCACCTCCTTGTAGCTGTCTAAACAGGGCTCCTCTCTGGGACACCTGTTGACTGAACCTCCTTTCTCATGGATTCTTGTTGCTGAAACAAGACCTCTATACCTCACTTATTGAGTTGAGACTTGATGACAGGGTTTTAGATGAGGCAGAAAAGGCAGCTTTATTTCTTTGCCATGCAAAGGAGGTCACAGTGGGCTAAAGCCTCTAAGATGTGAGCCTGCCTGAGAGAGAAGGCAGGAGGTTTTGTAGTAAAAATTTAAGAGTTCAAAGGGCATAGCTAGTTTCCATTGAGATCACACACAGGGTAACAGATTGTTGCACAGATGTTTTTATAGATGCAGAGATCCCCTTCCCTCTGCTGAGTATGACATTCACCTCGGACTTTTTGGGCTTTCTTAATATTCTTATACCTAGAACAAAGGATGGATAGGAAGGGGCTCCATGGAAAAAAGCTCTAGAGAGAAATGTATGCAGTTTAAAGTCAGGTTGAGAGATGCTTTTAGCCTTTTAAGCAGGCTGAGGCCTGCAGCTCAAACAACAGGATACAAGGAAACCACAAGGGGTCAAAAGGAGGGCAGTGGGGGCAAGAGCAGGGCACTGAACATGACCTCTGCACACAGCACCACAAGGAGGCAGACCACCCATGCCTCCTCCTCTCCAGCCCAACCCTGCAGCAAGAGCATGAGAAAAACCCTTTAAACCATATACAGTTAAGCAGTATCAGATGGTCACTGATGACAGTAGGTCCTGCTCAGTTACTTTCTCAGCCATGTTGAAATATCTGGCCAGACTTTCTGATCTCCTGAACACTACCTGTAAAGCTGTGGTTTGAATCAACTGAAAGTTGGTAAAATATCAAAGACATCTGAGTTTATCATTATGTATGTTCTGCTGTTTGAATAAGTGATTAAATAATAACATGCATAATTCATAAGTTACACATCACCCACACATTTTAATCTTTTTTCAATTCAGCAGAACACACTAATTATGTTATTATAATCAATATTTCCATACAATTTGCATTTTATTGGTAGTAATGACAAATTAGAACTTTCTTGAGTCATTAGAGTTCTTAGATCATTTTTTATTAGTTTCGTTTTAAAGGAAATTTGATCTGTTAAAGCTGTAGCAACTGGAATTGTCGATAAAAGCCTTAAAGGAAAACAGACTCAGAAATGCACCAGGGATTTCCCTGTCTCATTCAAACATTGTAATAGGATTGTATTAAAATAGATTATCATTTTATCATTGTAGCATAAAATAATGCAAAATGTTTGAATTTTGTCAACAAATGATGACCATGGGGATGATTTTCACCACCCCTGCCCACAGTGTTGAGGGTCATAGAGAAACATGAAGATTCAGTTTGGACATCATACATGTTATATGCAGACTTGCAGATATGCAAATTAAAAGTGAAACAGATGGTTTCATATTGGAAAATGCTCCTCTGTCATGGCACACAAGTGCTCCAAGTATTCTCCGTGCCCAGGCATATTTCTGGAATCACTAAGAGGAACCCGAAGAGAAGTAAGAAAAGGAATGCTGGGCACTGCTAGGAAATGATACTTAGTTACAGAGAATCGACTGCACTCCTGCTGTCTGCCAGGAGGATTTGACAAGTGACTTATCTTGTATTTTCTCTTCCTACGTGCTCACCGTGCCCTGGGCAGTGACCACCTCTGACAGCCGCAGTCTACAACCAACAGACTGTCACAGCTTTAGGACAATGTCACTTTTGGTCTCCAGGCCACAGACCTACGGAGGAGCATTTCCCTGGGACCAGGACGGTGTTATTCAGGAGAGGAGAGGTTCAGGGTTTTAGATCACGGTGTGCCTGCCCTGAGCACCCTGAACAAAAGGGGAGCCTGTGTTAATATCTTTACTGGGGGGAGTGTGACTTACAATCACACCCTCTAAAGCGGGGTGACCAAGGACTTGGCTCCTCCTGCCCAGACCAAAGGCAGAACCAAACAGCATCTTTGCCTGAGAACTAGACGGGTGGTCTTTGTAGCCTGGCCTTTAGGCAACAGAGACCAACTGAAGAGAGTGGACTCCCAGGGCCAGCAGGTGGCGCTCGCTCTCCAGCAGAGGCTCCCGTCGGCCGCTGACCACCTGGGGTCCAGGGGACCCACTCCCAGCGCAGAGGTGGGGAGCCCTCATGAGTGGAACGGGGAGAGAGGTGGGGGTCACCGTCCAGATGATTAACTTGTCCAAGTCCCTGCTGCTCTTCACCACCCAGGGGCTGCCCTGTTGCCCAGGA
Source organism: Vicugna pacos (assembly GCF_048564905.1). Taxonomy (NCBI): domain Eukaryota; kingdom Metazoa; phylum Chordata; class Mammalia; order Artiodactyla; family Camelidae; genus Vicugna; species Vicugna pacos. Next base: position 91,934,874 of record NC_132991.1, on the reverse strand, counting down.
AACGGCCCACAGAACATTTAAGGGGGTCGTCGCTGGACCTGATTCTCTCTGCGCCCGACCACCGGCTGCTACAGAGACACAGGGGGAGAGCCCACTGCCCAGCTCAGGCCTCTCCTGGGGTCCCTCAGGAGACCTGAGGGGGGCAGGACTTTTGAAAACCCCATTTTAATTGGAAGGCGGGGTTGCTTGTAGGGCTAGGGCTGTGGGGCTCCAAGGCCGGCCGAAAGGGTGCCCATTTCTGGGCAGGTGATCCAAGGAGTCTGCCCCAGACAGGCCCTCCAGTCATGTGAAAGGGCCTGGGCATGGAGACCGGGGTCCACAGAGGGTCACCCGAGGACAGAAAGGCAGCAGGGACGGCCAGAGCAAAGATCACCAACCACGTGCCGACTGCTGTGTGCGCCCAGAACGTGTCTCCTGCGGGGCTCCCGCGGCCACTCCTTCTCACATGGGAGGTCACCAGGCTTCCAGAAGCTTCCGGGCTTGGTTAGGTGGTCCAGGTGGAATCCTTGCCCATCCTCTTCATTAAAAAAATGTTCTCCAGGTGGAGAGAACAGTGACACGGGCAGTGCCGACAGCAGCAGCAAGCCCACAGGAACAGGAGGACGAGGCCTGGTTCAAGCTCTAAAAGGTGGACCGGAGGCTAACGACACCTGTCTCCATCAGCTCCCCCCACCCCAGGTAAATTCCAGTCTGAGCTAGAAGCAGCTAGAAATAGCTAGAGACAAGTTGCCAATCCAGCTTCAGGCACGTCACCCACCCAGCCCTCCCACAGTCCACCCCTGGATCCTCAGCCCTCCCCCAGACACATCCTGGAAACTCTGTGGTCACCACTGGGCAGCAATGGGGCTGGACCCGCCCCTGCAGTGACAGGTGGCTGTGACACAACTCACACTGTAAAATCCAACCCCTACCGCTCGTCCCACGCAGACGTTACGTACAGACCACGGCTCACGGGTGATGCACACAGGTGCATCCTTGCGGCAGATTTCCAGGAACACTGACAGCAAATCACAGACTCACAGGCTGAAATCACCACCATCTACTCTCACAGTTTGATTGATTCTCAATTGGAAGTCCGAGTCCAGCTGGGTGGACCGTCTCTCCAGGCCTGTGGAGGGGAGCAGGGTGTCTGCGGGGCCGTGTGTCTTTCTGGAGGATTGAGGTCCCTGCCTCCCTGCTGGCCATTGCTCCCAGGGGCTGGACGTTGCTCCCAGGGGACTGGACGTTGCTCCCAGGGGCTGGACGTTGCTCCCAGGGGACTGGACGTTGCTCCCAGGGGCTGGACGTTGCTCCCAGGGGACTGGACGTTGCTCCCAGGGGGCTGGACGTTGCTCCCAGGGGACTGGACGTGGCTCCCAGGGGCTGGACGTTGCTCCCAGGGAACTGGACGTGGCTCCCAGGGGCTGGACGTTGCTCCCAGGGGACTGGACGTTGCTCCCGGGGCTGCTCACAGTCTTGGTGCTCCAGCGTGGCTTCCCCTCCAGCCACAGGGCTGGAGCCTCTCCCTTCGTCTCTCTCCAGCCTCCCCTGCTGGAGAAACTTCTCTGCTCTAAGGGCCTGTGTGATTAGCGGGCCTGCCTGTGTCATCCTGGATAATCTCCCTATTTTAAGGGCCGTAATCCTAATCACAGTGGTGAGTTCCTTTGGCTGTAAAACATAGTATATTCACAGACTCCAGGGATCAGAGGGTGAACATCTTTGGGGGGGCGTGGATTCTGCCTCCAGCGGGCTTGAGGGGAAGATTTTATGGACCTCACAGATGTGAGCTAGGAAAAACATTATTTCCAAGTTGAACATGGCCTGTAAGTTTCCTCCAACGTTCGGATCTTTTCTTCAGGTTCTTGTAGCTGTGGCTGCCCCCAGGGAGTGGGGGTGGGTCGCTCAGAGAGAAGGGGGGCGGGCGGCCACTTTTCACCGTTTTCTCTTTTGCAGTTTTTGACTTAATCCATAGCAAGTATCACCTGTTTAAATACTGCTTTTTATTTGTTTATTTTTTGTGGGGGGAGAGGAGGTGATCAGGTTCATTTATTTAATGGAGATAGTGGGGACTGAACCCCAGGCCGTCATGCATGTGCTAAGCATACACTCTACCACTGAGCTAGACCTCCTCCCTTAAAAATTGTTTCTTAAATGCCACCATCCCCATGGCCATTATCCATTTCTCATTATCAACGCCTGCCTCCCCCCGCCCTGGAGGACCCCCACCCCCGACTCTGACTGCTATTTGGAACTGAAAGCTATTCGCTTTCATAAAAACTGCAGCCTCTGCTGGAGAAGGGGGTGCTGTTGAATTGTTTCATAACCATTAGGATACTGGTTCTTACATTTATTTAAAAAAATCACTGAGGTAGGGGGAGGGATAAATTAGGAGTTTGGGATTAACATATATGCACTACTATATACAAAACAGATAAATAACAAGGTCCTACTGTATAGCACAGGGAACTATATTCAATGTCTTATAATAATCTAAAATGGAAAGGAATCTGTAAAAGAATATATATGTATATATAATTGAATCACTTTTCTGTAAACCTGAAACTAACACAACATTGTAAATCAACTGTACTTCAATAAAAAAAAAATGTAAAAAAAAATCACTTAGGGAATATGTTGGAAATGCAAGTTCCGAGGCTTTATTTAGGACCCCTGGAGATTCTGATGCAGGTGGCCCATGGACCCCACTTTTAGAAATGTTGCTTAGATGAGTGAGGATTTCACCCCGATCCCCAGTTAGCTGGGAGACTGGACAAAGTCTTAACGTCTTACCATCACCAGGGCTCAGTTGCCTTACCTGAAACTCTCGGGCTAAAATAAAGTTGGTGCCTATGAACCGGGGACGGACTCCAGCCGCAGAGCACAGGGGCTCGGAACTGCCGGTCTGTGATTACATTTCACTTATACTCACATGTGCTGTTGCGGGAGATGGGGGCACCCAGGACCCACAAGCACCCCTCTGGGCCACATCCTCTGGCCCAGAATCCCATCAACAGCTCTGGAAGCCAGGCACATGGGTCGTTTCCTCTGAAGTGAGTTTCCCAGGATACAGTTGTCCCTCTTCACGTATAAGCGTCAGTGTCACCTCCATCCCTCACACAGAAACACGTCAACAAAGCCCAAACTCCAGCAATATTGACGCCAGCACGATCCTCCGTCTCTGAGGGCCAAAGAAACAGCTGGCACTGGATCCCACATTGATGGGACGTGGTTGAAAGTGATTTCAGTGTCCTGATGAGATCCTAGCCGCATTTATCAGTCTAGTGGAAGCCAAAATAAAGAAGGCTGGACTGGGACCTTCTCAGGCACAGTCATCTCCTGCTCAAGAGAAGCGCCGGCCTGAAAGTTGCCAGATGGAGCAGCATGTTCCTGGGTGGAAGGATTCAGCCCTCAGCATCCTGGGAAAAACACTTCTTACCATCTCTCAACAGAGGCAGTCACTCAGGAGCTTTGTTCCTTTTCCACGGTAAGCACTCTTGCGGGGGACAGTCCCCCAGAACCCAGGCCAACCTGCTTTAAGCTGCTGTCAGCAAAGAACAGTTGTGGTTCCCACAAAATCCCAGGAGCTTCCTGCTGACCCCGTCCCGGCCTCTTGCTGCTCCACACGCCACGCCTCCGTTCCCGCTGTTCCCTGTACCTGGATGTCCTCCCCAGGTCTCTGCATGGCTGTGACCTCGCTTCAGGTTTTGTCCCAATTTCATCTTATCAGAGAGGCCTTCCTGGACCACCCTTTCTAGAACATAAGCTCCAGCGGGCAGAGGATTTGGTGCAGTCTGTTCACTGCTGTAACCCCAGCACCTGGTGAGTGAGCAGCCTGGCGTGGTTGTGAGCTAAATGAGTGCTGAACGGATGAACCGTCCTCTAGGAAGACAAGAAAAGTGAGGCAGAAAGGGGTTGGGTAGCTTTTCCAAAGCCGCTGACGAGCCACGCGCCCGGGCCAGGCGGCAGAGGCGCAGGTGTGGGGAGGGGCACGCTCTTGCTTGGAGAAGGGCACCCTCCAGGCTGCTGGCTTAGCCGGGAGGACAGGTGGAGGGCGGAGCGACAAAGAGCAATCTGGAAACACTGGCTTTTAAATAAACCAGGGGAGCTGACTGCTGCCAGGGTTTAAGAAGGTGAGCGAATGTTCGAATTAATAACTTTTGCAAATGTTAGATGTTAGCCCCTATCTATAAAAATAGATTTTTAAAAAATTTCTTCTGTACAGCACAGGCAATTATGTTCAATATCTTGTAATAATCTTTAATGAAAAAGAATATGAAAATGAATATATGTATGTATATGCGTGACTGGGACACTGTGCTGTACGCCAGAAACTGACACATTGTAACTGACTGTACTTTAATTAAAAATTTTTAAAAAAAATAACTTTTGTAATGGAAAGAGACAGGCTGGGGGATTCTTAACAGAGTGGTTTAAAACTTGAAGAAAACTTAGGGAGCCATTTGCCACATTTCCCCATTTTAGGAGGTTTAAAACTGGCCCCTGGAGGAACAAAGTTACTGGTCCAAGTTAGCCGACCAGTAAAGAAAGGACCAAAACCAAGATTGTTTTAACTCCCAACACGGTGCTGTTTGTTTTTTTATGATGCATTGAGGTTTTTCCAGCTTTGAATCCAACGCCTGCAATCCTTTGTTCTAGGAGAGATGCATACAATTCTTTACAAAAAAAAAAAAAAACAGCGCTTGCCACTGAGATGAACGGTGCTGGCCCTCTGACGTGACCTGTATTGGTTTTCTACTGTTGTGTGAGAAACTGGCCCTGACTCAGCAGCTCACAGCAGCCCTGTTTCTTCTCTCATAGTTCCCATGAGGGACAGGTGGGCTGGGTTCTCTGCTCAGGGTCTCCCCAGGTTGAACTCAGGGTGTTGCCATTAGGGGTGGCAAAGCCACAGGGTCCTTCTCCAAGCTCCCTGGTTGCTGGCAGAACCCAGTAACAAAGCTGAAGGCCCAGACGCAGGGTTTCTGGCTGGCTGGCTGTCAGCTCCCGCAGGCCTCCTCGGGGCCTCACCTTGTGGTCTTCTTTTGACAGGACAGGTGGCTGTTCTCACAGCTGTCTGCTTCTTCCAGGCCGGACAGAGAGTCACATGACCACCTTGTCACATGATGTGATCAAGCATCCATCCTCCTCCCCACCCTCACATGTTCACCAGGAGGGGTGACACCCGGGCCTGCGGCAGGGGGCCGGTCACCCCCAGTGGACGTGCACAAGCTATTTATTTTAATAAAAAGAAAGTTTGTTTTTCAAAGACATAGATGCTTCATTGTTATCCCCACCCTGTAAGACTCACATGAAAACTAAACACTTAATGTAGAAAAAAGGAGAAAGATCAAATGAAAGGAAGAAGAGAAAAACGAGTTCACAGCATGTGATTGACTTCTGGCCCCCTTCTGGTTTCCTGACGGGTCTGTGCGGCTTCTTGCGTCTGCGTCTCTGAGCTCGCCACATCTTCAGCGCGAGGCCAGCCGGGCACCCTGCGGCGGCGCAGCCCGGCGTCAGCCCTCTCCTTCCCCGATGCTGCGTCCGGAGTCCCTTCAGCTCAATTCCTGCGTGACTTCTGAGAGAAGATTCTGCACAGGCACTTGTGAAGCCCTCCAGGTGAAACTTCAGGTCGTTCGCAGCCGTCCGACCACATTTCATGTGGATGTTATGCAGACCCCTCTTTGAACCTGAATCTATTGACTCCCCACCAGAAACGGTATGTTTGGAATGTGATTTTGTTTTGTATCATCCACATCCCCCACTGTCGGCCTGGCACACACAGCTCTCAGGGCAGCTCAAAGCTTTTCTTTTCAAAAACCCGTTAGCACCGCATTTGCCTGGAAGGCTTCCTGAGCCCTCGCTGGTCCCGGTCTGTCCTCCCTGCTCCTGGGGGCCCCTCCTCCCCGGGCTGACCTCAAGCCTCCTTCCCTGGTGGAGGCCCCGAGGGGGAGGAAGATGGGTAAAATCAAAGGGCTTCTGAAAACTTCTTTGTTCACTTTGATGTTTTGGAAATTCCATGATGAAGGAATACAAAGTTCTTTTGTTTCTAGAGCCTTAATTAATGAAGAATCACCAGGAGGCAAAACTGAGGGATTAAATCAACAAATCCCAAATCAGGGAAGCTGATGCTCTGGCGACCTGTTTATTTATTCAGCCTGCGTGGTGTTTGGGACTCACTTCCATAAACCCTCTTACAAGCGGGGAAGTCCTCCCTGGAGACTGGTTTATGTGAGAGAAGGGAAGGACAGCCTGCGCTCCTGTCCCGGCCTCAGGGGCATTTCTTTGATGCCAGTGCCCTGGCTCCGCGCCCCAGGGTCATGTTGCCATTGCCTGACCTTCAGCTGATGACACAGCTTGTCACAGCAAACGCCCCGCCCACCCCAGCCCGCTAAATAGCGCAAGTTGGAAACAACTACGGTGGTTCGTGCTCATCTCTAAGAAGAAGCAGGATTTCTGTTAAGAAGTGGCCTTGTGCTACAAGGCTATTCTGCCATAATCTCCAGACAAATTATTCTCTTGGAATAAGAAGTCATGCGTTTAGAAAGTTCAAGGGCTTGTGGAGAGCAGCTCCTATAAATCCATAACAGGACGATTTTTATGGCATCGGTCTGGATTTATAATAAAAGAAAAACAAACCTCTAATTCTCAGAATGCTTAGGGATTTGATGCTCTGGTTAATTTCGTTTTCAGGGACACAAAAGCCAGTCTCAGCCTTTGCTTCAGTGCTGGTTGTTGAAAACCTTTCTAAAATGTAATGGTTGGAAAACCGGAAGAGACTCCCCTTGTGAAAAGGAAAACGTGGTTAATTCTCTTGCTCTACAAACTCATTGGGCTGAGGAGGAGCATGCTGAGGACTTTTGCGGTATGTTTGGGGCTGTCTGCCCAGCCCCAAAAGGGTGCTTTTCCCTGTCCTGCCCTGGTGAGCTCTGGCCGTGCTGGTGAAAAATGACCTTGGCCTCTGGCCGCAGTGGAGTGGGCGCTGGCCCAGGAGGCCCCTTCAGAACCTTTCCTCTGGGAATTTGGGAGCAGGACGCATAGCAAGAGCTCGGTCTCTCCCAGTAGCTGGAATCAGCAGCATGAGAACTCGGGGACTGGGGGCCGTCAATTTCTCTACACCATGTGGACTAAGGAGCAGAGGAAGGCAGACTGTTAGGGAGAAAGATTGGAATAAAGGTGAAAGGTGGAAAGTGTCCTCACCCTGGTCCCGGCTCTAGGTCTTCCTAGGCCCAAGGGCATTTCTGCCTTTAGCTTCAACAGGCCCCCCTTCTAGCCTTCGAGGAAATCGCCCCTTTCGGCTGAAGTTAGCTCCAGCTGCCTGATGTCACTGGCGTCCCAAGGAGACAGAGCCCAGTCCCTGAAGCTGCCGTGCTGACTGCTGGTCCCCCAAGCGGCCTGGCTTTACCTCCTCTTTCTCGTCCTCTGTTCTGTTCTGGTTCCTCCATCTCTCATCATCCAGGCAGGAAACTGGGATACCACCATCAATGGCTCCCTCTGTCCCAGAGCCAATCACACGCCAGGACCCCCAGATTTGTCCTCTCTCCATTTCTTCCTGTGCCAACTTAAATTTTTTTCTTTTTAGTTTGAGGTAATTATATGTTCATATGCAGCTGCAAGAAATAATACAAAGAGATCTTATAAATCTTTCACCTGTTTCCCCCAAAGTAGCATCTGGCCTAACAACGGTGCAGTACCTCAGCCAAATGGTACAACATGGCGCTGATACACAGAGACACAGAGGAGAAGATGGTGGGAAGACGGAGGCAGAGGTTGGAGTGATGCTGCTGGAAACTGAGCAAGGCTGTGGCTGCCCGAGGCTGGAAGAGACAAGGATTCTCCCCTGAAGCTCACAGAAGCACAGCCCTGCTGACACGTTGACGGCAGACTTCTGTCCTCCAGAACCAGGAGAGAACAGAAGTCTGCTGTCTTAGCCATTTTGTTGTGCTGGTTTGTTACAGCAGCCCTGGGGAATTAATACTAACCTTATTTCGATTTCCTCATTTGTGAAACGCCGTTTTGTGCAATTTTGTTTTGTGTGTAGATTCACTTGACTGCCACAGTCGAGACCCGGGAAAACTCCATCCCAGGGACCCCTCGTGCTGCCCTGCCCCTCCACAGCCACTCCCTCCCTTTACCCGCCCTCCGCCCAGGCAGTCTGTTCTCCATCTCACTGTGAGGGTCAAGAATGCGATGGTCGGGGGAGGGGACAGCTCAGTGGTAGAGAGAATGCTTGAGCATGCACAAGGTCCTGGGTTCAGTCTCCAGTGCCTCCATTAAACTAAGTAAATAAACCTGATTGCTGCCCCCCACCCAAAAGAATGCAATAGGAATGGACTCCCCCAGTGTGTAACCTTTGAGACTGGCCTTTTCCACTAGGCATGGTTCCCTTGGGATCCTTCCAAGTTGTCCTGGGTGCCAGCGGTCAGGTCCTTTCTACTGCTGAGTAAGAGTCCAAGGGGTGGACCTGTCACCACTTGTTAACCACTCACCTGTGAGGGACATTTTGGTTGTTTCAGTTTTTGGTTATGACAAATGAATCAACAGTGAACATTGATGCAGTTTTTAGGGTGACAAGAAGTTTTCGTTCCTCTGGAGTAAGTGCCCAAGAGCACAATTGCCAGGTTGTATGGTGAGTGTGCGTTTAGTTCTGCCACCCGCCGCCCGCGCTCTTTCCCAGAGCGGTTGGATGGTTTACGTTCCCACCAGCAATGTGTGAGCGACCTGGTTTCCTCCCATCCTCATCAGCATTTGGTCTTGTCACTATGTTTTGTTTTCGCCATGCTCAGTGTCTAGTTTCCCATCTGCATCCTTCTGGCCAGCCGCGTTGGGTATCTTTTCATGCGCTTGTTTGCCATCTGTGTGTCCTTGGCTGTGACATGTCTGTTTGCCCATTTTCTAATTAGATTGTTTATCATTTTTGCCAATGAGTTTTGAGGGCTCTCCATTTATCCTAGATGCAAATCCTTTGTCAGAGAGCGGGTTTGCAAATATTTTCTCCCAGACTGCAGCTTGCCTTTTCAATCTATTAAGAGGGTCTTCTGCAAGGCGGATGCTTCTCATTTTGATGAGGTCTAACTTATTATCAGTTTTTCCTTTTATGGATTGTGCTTTTGACATCAAGTCTAGGAACTGCTTAGTTCTAGATCCTGAAGGCTTTCTCCTAGGTGTTTTTTTTCTAACAATTTTTATATCATACATTTAAGTCCATGATCCACTTTGAGTTACTTATATAAGGTGTGGCGTTTAGGTGGAGGTTTGTTTGGGGCTTTTTTGGTCCATGGATGCCCACAGTTGCTCTGTGCTGACTGTTAATAACTGGTCTCAGTCCTTTTATGGTTCCTTTTGCATTTCACTCCCATCGGAACCCCTTGCTCTGTGTGCGGGGTTGGGAGGATGTCAGAGGTTGGGGTGGAGGGTGGGATGGCATTCTTGGATCAAGTAACACAAGATTCTACCCCTAATTCCTGCCAGCACCTGCCCTGCCCCCTTACCATTGTGAGAATAAAGTGAGGACATGCATGAGAAGCTAGTTTGCAACCAGACAGCCCTTGGCTGACCTGGGGAGCTGTCTGATGCTGGTCCCATGTGGTCAGCGTGATAATGGAACCCCACCGGGTCACTTAGAATCCTCTTGTATTTATAAAGCACATTTATCCTACAATGCTTTCACAAGCAGCCTGCCTTCGCCCTCACAGGTATTTATTTATTTGCAGTCAAAAATAGGGAGACTATTATTCACCCACTGTTTATTGAACATTTTATTTGTGCTCACAGTGAAAACAAGAGGGAAGATGGACACAGGAAGCCAGGTCAAAGCACAGGTACTGGAAAGGAATTGGAAGTGTGATCAGTTATTCTTTAAAAGTGCTTCTTCGGTAACTATAGGTGCTGAGCGTCAGGGGTCAGTGAGCTGCCCAGACAAGCAGGTGCCCCTGGGGGTCTGCTGACCTGAGTGAATTCTCTGCACCTGGTTTCCAGAAACCTGATTTTGTTATTGCCCTGAGGTGGTTCTGTCTCTCAAGGACAGACAAAAGTTAACTAGACTCACAGAGACTGATGTATAAACCTGAGGCTGATGTATCCGTCAGTCAAGGGAGTTGTGACTGTCGAAGGGCTGGGGTGGCCTGTCTCAGCTTCCGGGGCTCATTCCTCTGCAGGCTGGTCTCCAGGGCAGCTGGAGGACAGATGCTGCTCTGTCCAGGTAGAATGGAAACAAGGCGTGTCTGGGGATGTGGACGCTCTCTCACCTGCTCCTGGGCAGCAAGCCAAGAACCCTGAGCCGAGCTCCCCTCCCCCCGGCGGGGCTGGCATGGCTCTGCTCACATCTGAGTCCAGATTTCTGTGTCAGACCAAGGGCTTTCTGTCTCTTACACGACTGAATACAATTGATGGGGTTTCTGTTGCTTCACTTAAAATCCCTTTCTGCCTTGCTTCCCCCGATATCACTCACAGGTGGCATCCGACATTTCCCCCAGCTCATCGTGTCCCCCAGTTTGGGGGAGCCTCCAAGTTTGCCTCAGTGGCTGGTGACGTCCAGCGTATGGGTTTCACCGGCTCGACCCCAGGGTTTTGGGAAACCGCATCAGTGCAGCACCAAGTTCTGGCTACAGACCAACACAGAGTTTCTATTAGGCTGGCACAGGGCTTCTGAAATGAAACACGGAGACTTTGGCGGGAGAAAGCTGGGTGCTTTGTAACAGCACCTTTTCTTCTCTTTCTGAGTGATTCAACTAAATGCCTTGTTCCAAAGCAGCAGCTCGTCAGCAAGAAGAGCTACACAGGCTGAGAGCACATGGTCCTGACAGACAGGAGGACCAGCCTGCCCCCGGGATGCCAGTAAGTTACCTAGAGAACACATTTCCTTGTGGATGTCACATCAGGTGGGTGCTGGGCAGCTGAGGAGTACCTGCAGTTGTCCCCCAGTCCCAGCGGGCTGGCTCCTTGGAAGGCTTCACGCTACGAGGAACTCACATCCGATTAATGGTCACTTTCTGCCCGAGACAGGCATCCGCTCCAGCCTGGCTGTGGTCGTCTTTGCAGAGAAGGAAGCCCTTTCAAACACTCTTTCACAGACTTATCATTTCATTTAGAGCCCATAATCGCCCCAAAGGGCAGACAGCGTCCATCACGTGTGGGAAACCACGTGGCAAAATAAAAGACTGCCCAAGGTCACTCTCCGCTGAGACTAGAACCTGGCCTCCTGCCCCGGGGGCCCAGGCTCCCGGAGGGGGGGGGAGGGGGCCTGTCTGCTCGGTGTGCCTGACCTTGACTTGACTGCAGGGTGACCGCAGAAGCGAATGTAATTTGCTTTGTCTACAGGGCCCTCCTGCTGTTTGGGACATACTTGTTGGTGGGTGTGGACGGGAGCTGGGGGCCGGGTGGGATGTTTGTGTCATCATAAAACGTCTTTGCAAATTATTCACCTTGTGAAACCTGCGTGGGCTTTAGCAGATAGATACTGAGATCGGGCCCCTCTTCTGCCAACACGAAGCCCTAAGAGAAGGTTTAAAATGGGGGTGGGGGTTCTGAACAGGCCTAGAGAAAGCTGGCCAAGGACCCTCAGGGCGGAGCCTCCACGGCCTCCTCCTCGGACTAATGGACCAGGGCCCTGGGGCCTCTCCCTTGCTCTTCCTCGGCCTTGAGCGGAGGGTCTAGAGTTACTCTGGGCCCTGAGCGGCTCCCCGCAGACACACGTGTTCTGTGCAGGCCTAACTCTTACCCATGTGCCTTCTGTGGACCCACACCTGAGCCCTCACACCTGAAAAGTCCCAGTGCACGTGACGAATCACACTGGCACACGTGTGTTGGGGAGGCGAGGGGGGCAGGATGGTGCTGGGAGGTGCAGGAGGCCGGCTCAGTCCACGCCTAGCAGCTTGTCATCTCTGGGCCCTTGTCCTTTCTTGGCCGGCCTGAGGATGGGCACCAGCTGGCTGCAGATCTGAGTTCAGAGGAAGCCCCTTCTCTTTGACCTGTAAGAGGCGTCATGAGGGATAAGAAAGAGAAAACAGTTTTCAAGTTCTCCCCACTTTCTGTATGGAAAAGTTTCAAACTTACAGCAAAGCTGGAAGATAAATCTGCACATTGATTCACAATTAACATTTTGCCCCCTCTGTTCTCTCTCTGGATGTGTGAATATATACAGACATATTATACTGCATATATTATATATCTGTGTATGCGCATACGTGCGTGTATCTGTATCAACATCTCCAGTCCCCCTTGAACCATTTGATACTTGGAAGTTGCAGGTACCCTGATGCTTCACTCTGAAATACTAAAAATGAAGACATTGTCTGTTATAACCATTTATACCACGATTGCACCCAAGCGACTTAACTTCAATATAATAATATTGGCTAATATTCAATCCATATTCAAATTGCCCCAGTTGTGTCCTTTATAGATTGCTTTAAAATCCAGGGTTCGAAGATCATGAGTCGTATTCAGTTGTCACGGCTCTTTTATCTTCCCTAACCTAAAGCTGTCCTTTGATTTTTGTTTATTTGTTTGATTGAGGGATAGTTGATTTGCAATGTGTTAGTTTCTGGTGCACAGCACAGTGATTCAGTTATACACATACATTCCTTTTAATATTCTTTATCATTATAGGTTATTACAAGATATTGAGTATAGTTCCCTGTGCTGTACAGTAGGACCTCGTTGTTTATATTATATATGTAGTTCGTGTCTGCAAATTCCAAACTCCCAGTTTATCCCTCCCCAACCCTTTCCTCCCAGTAGCCGTAAATTTGTTTTCTATGTCTGTGAGTCTGTTTCTGTTTAGTGAATAAGTTCATTTGTGTCGTTTTTTTCTTTAGACTCTGCATGGCCATTGTTTTCTTGTGTTTCAACACTAATATTTTCGAAGAGCTCAGGCCAAGTTCTTTTCTTTTTTTCCCCAGTGTCCCGTAATTTGGGACATTGTTTTCTCATGATAGATTTGAGGATGGACATTTTCAGCAGAGTACCACATGGATGATGCGTGCGGACCAGCGCAGCCCATTGGGAGACACACATGACAAACGTGAGTTTGTCCCATTACTGGTGACGCTAAGTTACCATTTTAAAATACACACGATCCTTTAGTAAGTCATCTGTGAAGGGACGTTTTGAGATGAAGTGAATATCCTGCCTGACGGTTTCAGCATCAGTTTTAATCCTCATTTGAACAAGTTATTACATCAGTGGCCGCAAAATGGTAATTCTTTTAGTTCTATTGTTTCTTCTCTATTAATTAGCTGACGTCACTCATCAAAGAAGATTTGGAAAACTCAGGTGGGGGCGGGGAAGTGCTTTACATCATAAACAACTACAGAATGAGATTGTATTTTAGTTAGTTCAAATTTTTGAATAGGTAATACATTCATACGATTGAAAGACCTGTCTTGTTTCTTATGTATCATTCCAGAATTTTTGTGCATGTAAAAGAAAAAATAAATATAAATGCAATTTCTGAAAAGAGAAAGAAAAGATTTTTCCCCTCACCACTTCTCTAAAGTATTATTTTGGACTCATGAATGCTTTTCTAAAAGATTCAATGGTTATAATAAAAATTTTTTACACCCAAATCATTCCAATTTGTACAGTGAGAAGCTCTGCAAGCCAGCTGTCTCCACAGCCTCCCATTAGTCTTTGGATACTTCCTTCTTTCTGATGCTGTGAGACACTCCAGACAGACCCTGTACTTTCCCTGCTCGAGGCCTGGAGCCAGGCCTTTTTCCCTTTGCTGGAGAAAGGCACTTAGAAACCAAGGTCTGGGGACGAGGTGTGCTCACTGCAGCTGTGTCCATTGTTTCTGTATCTCTTCAGTGGAAAGAATTCAAAATTTGTCTTTTAAAAAAATCATGTGTCTGTGCCGATGATGCCCTTACCTCTGATGTCAGAGGGTTTGTCCTCAGACTCCCACAGCTCATATAGTTCAGCTTCCATCACGGCAAGAAACCCTGTTTCAAGATTCCTGGTTTCCAACATGTATCTATTGACTCATTTCCCAAGTCCTAGAAAACACACAAAATAGTTTTGTAACTACTACACCAATATCATTACTGAAAACACACCTGTTAAGTGTGTTCCAACTTGGTTTTTGGTGATTCTTTAGTCCTTAACATGGAGGGTGCACAGTCAGAGTCACTTTTCAAAAGTTACCAGACTGCACTGTTCTTTTTCTATATGGTTATGACATCAATTTGATATGTAGTTGGATTCATCTGTTTCTGCCAAGAAAAACAGAGGACACTCCCTTTATATAAACCATGAATATAGCACCATGACAATGAAAAACATTACTCAGGAAATTAAAATGCAAATTTTTATTTCAATTAAACAGAAGGTATTCCTCAGGAGATGTGGTAACATAAGGTTGACTGGACTTAGAGGATGTGTGTGCTTTGTGTTTCCGTCACTGTTCGTTTGAGCTCCCTTCGGAGATGTAGGGAGACTTCTTAAATGGTCACACAGTAAACAAAAGCAAAGATGAATTTGAGATGCAGGAGTGGGTCCTAAAAGACTATCATGGACCAACCAAGAGAGGAGAAATCCTGCCTGCTGAAGGAATACACAAGTACCTCGTGCTCTCAGTGGATGTAAAATAAAATAAAATAAAATAAACCCCATTATGTGGGGGATGTTAAGACTTGCCAGACACTTTTGTGACTGGTAAATAGAGTAGAAGTAACTGGCAAGATAGGGTCCCAGTAGGAATGGTCTCCATGAAGCGGCAAGGGTTTTGGCCACTTTCCACCGAGCTAATAAATCATCGCACCATTTCTTCTGGACACACTGCTGCCATTTGATTTACAAACTGTTCCGACCAAAATTTGGCAGCTCAGTGGCTACTTTACATCTTCATTTTCCCAAAGTGTAATGCATAATATTAATTCAAATTTCAATTCTCATGTGACTCACAAATTCCATGATTTTTGAACTTTGTGATCCGAGTACTGCTGACCTCCCCAAGGAGTGGCTGGGCGTACAACCGACTGGCAATAGAATTAAAATGTCAGATGTGAGTGAAATGTGCTTTTCTGCCTTAGTAAACAACGGAAGGCGTGCACACTGTGACTTCAGATGCATTCCCCTGTGCTGCTGCTTCACGGTGCCTAGCAGGGCCTCCATTCGCTGTCCCGGGTTTCCCTGGAAACCATTGATAAGATTTCAAAACACTTCAAAACAATACAACCCTTCTCTGGAGATGTCTCCTTGGTTGCCTAGGAAATCTGTCTCCTATTTTGGCTTGGGCGTGGGAGGGCTGGAGGGTCTTACGCCAGGAGCAAAACGGTGTTTGAGAATCCTTGGAAGGAGGGTCAGCCCCGAGCGTGAGGGTCCTCAGGTGTCCGCCCCTCCGCCCACGCCCACTGAACTCGGTCCAGCGCCCTCCTGTGGGGGCCCCTCCCCCCGGCTGCCGGGGCTGTGAGAGCTCTCTTTTCCTCGCAGCTGCTGGCACCGCTGAAGACGTAAACGTTTGAAAAAACGTGTAGGCAATGCAGTGTGCAGTGTCGGGGGCCCCTCTTCTTGGTTTCTTGCTGTTATCAAGATAATTAATAGAAACCAAGCCTGCAAGACCAGGTCCCACTCTCTGCTTGTGCTCCAGCCCAGAAGCTGTGGTGTGAGAAACGGTCTAGGGTGACAGACAGGGCGTGGTTGAGGCTACAGGGTGGAGGCGAACGGCTGCCCGGAGAGGGGAGACATCGCTCAGTCTCTCCCTCTGCCTTCCAGCCAGGGGTTCAGTCCCTGCCCCCACCTTCCCAGGGAGCAGAGGCGGTGCAGCACCAGGTCAAGTCAGCCTCTTCCCCTGGACTGGTCAGAAGGTGCCTGGGAGCTTCAGGGGGCGCGTGTACCCGGGGGAAGGGGCAAGGGAGAAGGTGGAGGAAGCTGCGTGGAGACCGGCCTGGCTGTGTGCATCCAGGAGTGGGCACGCCTGGGCAGGGGGCCAGGGCGGGCTGAGACCTGGGCTAGAGGAGGTGGGAGGCTCCCGGGGAGGGGAGGGAGGACGAGCTGAGGAGGGCGCTCCCATGATAAGCCCAGAAGGAATGTTCCAGAAGCAGCCGGAGGTATCACAGGATCAAGAGCTTCCTCACAAACACAGAAGTCCATTTTTCAGAGAAAGCACAATGATTAAAACTGATAAACCACAAGGCCCTGCTGTACAGAACAGGGAAATGCATTCAATACCTTGGAACAGCCTACACTGAGAAAGAATATCAAAAGGAATATATATATACGTGTAACTGAATCACTCTGCTGTTCACCAGAAGTTAACATAACGTTCGTTGTAAATTGATCACATTGAAATTTAAAAAAAAAAGAGCTTGGATTTCTAACAGGAAAAAAAACCCCAAAACAAATTGTGTCACTCAGGCTCAATTTGACTAATGAGTTTGACTCCGAGTGAGGCCTGATTGCCGGCTACCCCAGCCCTCTCCGTGTGGGGGCGCCCAGCCCCCTCCCCGTGCCCGGGGGAGGGGGATGGAGGAGGCCGTGGGAGCCTGGCTGCCCCAGGCACACAGGATGGCCTGGACACGGCCGAGGCCAAGGGAGACGGGCGGCTGGGGAGGCGCGGCGGGGTGGGTAAGGGAGGCTGCGGAGGCGTCCCGTGGGAGGTGGATCTGCGTGAAGACTGAGGTGCTGTGTACTGCTTCTCACCCTTGAGAAGGAAGGAGGCTTGGTAAGTCTCACCGCCCGAGATGAAAGCGCGCACGTAGCCACGGGGTTTCTTCCCCTGCCCGTCCTCCTGGCTTCTGCCGTCAGAGGCTAATCGCCACCCGGAAGCCTGGGTCCACCCTCTCCTGCTCTCCTTTCTGTGCAGTTGTCAGGCTGCCGGGTAACGATGACAAGGTCATTGCTCCCATCACCTGGAACGAGGCTGTTCCCACGTCTGAGCTAAGGTCCCCCGGGCAGTAACGAACATTCTTGTACAAGTTTCCTGTTGTACTTGAGCACCGTCTCCTGGGCTTGTCTCTCTTTTCTTCTTCTTTTTTTAAAAAAAATTTATTTTATTGAAGTATAGTCAGTTTACAATGTTGTGTTAATTTCTGGAGTACAGATAGTGATTCCGTTTTACACACACACACACACACATATATATATATATATATATATATATATATATATATATATATATATATTCTTTTTCATATTCTCTCTCTTTTCTGGATTACTTTATCCAGAACTATTTTCAATGCACACACGTCTGTCTTCCTCAGGAAATGCAACAACAGCATGTCCCTGTTTCTACCGTCCTAACTGCCATCATGTAAAATGGTCGCCAAGCATCGGCGTGGTCCTTTACCTGCCAGCTTTCGTATTGCACAACTCGCGGCTGATGCAAACAATCCCACCATGGGTATACTGATGCCGTAACTTCCTTTGAATTCAGATTCGCATTCCCTTTCCCTTGATACCATCACAGATCACTGAAAACTGGGGCAAATGAAGCAAATGGCTCAACATGGACCTTGGGCTTCCTCCGAGCACGGCAGCCTCGGAGTCATAGGACCCCTCCCATGGTGGTCAGGACTTCAAGCCCAAGGAAATGGCGGGAAGTCCATGGGCTCTTCTGTCCTGGCTTCAGACATCGCCAGCATCGCTTTGCCATACCCTGCTGGTTGAGGCCATCAGTCCTTGTAGCTTCAAAGGGAGGGTGCAGAGAAGGCACATCTGGGTGGGAAGACTAGCTAAGTGAAATTTTCCAGCTATAGACAGCAAGGTGAGGAACCCAGTCTGAAAGAAAGGGCAGCTCTCCCCTTCTGAGAGTCCCAGGAGAGAGCACAGTGGGATGGAGGTGGGGGTGGTGGGAGCCCAGCCCAGAACCACAAAGACTTGGCACCATGGCTACGCTCCCCCGAACTCGAGACCTGGGAGGCTCTGCAGCATCCTGAATCTGGCCACCCTGAGAAGAGCCGACTGTCCCGACTCCTCACTGCTAAGTGGTCCACGGCTCGTGCTCTCTCTCCCAGTGTCCTCATTAACTGTCCTCCAGCTTGGCGGCTCCTCCCTGAGTAAGATAAATAAGTTGAGACTTAACTGGAATAAATTTATTCTAATGCTAAAGAAGAGGATCTTTGATAATTATAGTAAAAGTGGGTTTGGGGTCCATTGGCTTTTTGGCTGGAGAGAAGGCTATGGGGTCAGGAACTGGGCAGAAACTCATGGTTTCTTTTTTTAAAAAATTATTTATTTTTATTGAAGTATTGTTGATTTACAGTGTTGTGCTAGTTTCAGGTGTACAGCAAGGTAATTCAGTTATATGTATACATAAATATATTCTTTTTCAGGTTCTTTTCCATGGCAGGTGATTACAAGGTACTGACTGTAGTTCCCTGTGCTGTACAGTAGGTCCTTGCTGTTTATCCATTCTATATACAGTAGTGTAGACACGTCAATCCCAAGCCCCCAGTTTATCCCCCCCCCACATCCCTTTCCCACCGGCAACCTCAGTTTGTGGGACCTGATAGTTTCTTCATTGTGAAAATGGGAACCAGCACCTCTGCATCACTATTCTGAAGATAAAATAAACATGCTATGTGAATGACTAGTAACAGAGCCCTGTGTTCTTCATTTTGCTGGTTTTTCAGGTGTGAGTAGTCTCCCCTCAGGGACCTTTTGAGAGAGGTGGCTGGGACCCAGGGCCCATCAGGGACAAATGCCTAGACAGCATTCTGAAGTCTCCGTTCTCCCGCTCTGTGCTCTGGGCCGGTGGAAACACCCCTGCAGCCGTGGGCCTGGCACCCAGCTTGGGCACATTCCTGCACTCCTCACCACTCCAGCAGGGACTCTGTGCCGGCATTCCCTCAAACCAGTAGATGACAAAAACTGCTTACACCCAATTCCAAAAGATGTTTTGATCAGGACCTGCAGCTCCGAGGAGCTGCTCAGCGCGGGAAACGGAAGCGCCCACCTGGCAGGTGCTCCACACCCTGCCGGGGA
The DNA here is from genome assembly GCF_048564905.1 of Vicugna pacos. Taxonomy (NCBI): domain Eukaryota; kingdom Metazoa; phylum Chordata; class Mammalia; order Artiodactyla; family Camelidae; genus Vicugna; species Vicugna pacos. The sequence goes on along the minus strand of NC_132991.1, from coordinate 91,915,977 downwards.
GTACTGGCGGGGCGGCAGCCACAAGTCACTTCTCAAGTCCTTCTTTCCTGCTAAGTTCCTTGGGGGATCTTCAACATTTTTCACAAAGATACTTGGATTTCTAAAAAGATTGTTTACATTGTTTTCCTTTAAAAAAATCTTTTGGAAAAACATTCCTCCGGTAGCAGCACACTGTACCTGTGAGGGTGCTGCCACGCTGCCCGCGTGACCCTTTAGCACGGACGGGGCTCTCGTGGGCCTGACTAACCCGAGCTCGCCCCAGGATTCAGGCCAATTTGGGCATGTCTCCCTGGCCTGTCTATGTGCCCTTTGGACTGACCCCACCAAGGTCGGACTGCTGAGAGCCTCTGGGGCTCCCTGGGGGATGGCTCACCCGAAGGGGGTGGAGAACGGAAGGGCACAGGGGCCACAAAGCCTACTCAGGAGGGAAGGGGCCACTGCGCTTCAGGGTAGCCTCTGTTCCACACACTGTCCCAGGGCCCAGCCCACACAGACTCATCTTGTGTCTTAGGAGGAGGATCTGGAAATTAAAAAGTGAGGAGGAACAAACAGACTCAATGTTTTACTCAGCTTCTCCTGTTCTTCAGTGTGGACCGTGGTAGGGGAAGGATGCGCAAATGATGGCTTGACAGCCTGTCCACGGAGGTTCCGTGGTGGCCTCTGCAGCTGTCTTGTGGCACTGGTGGTCACTGAGGTCACTGACCTGGACCTGCCTGACATACCCACCTGTGGCCTGGAAAGCGAAGACAGTTCCTAGGAGCTGTGCGTGGCATGATTTCTGCATCAAGCCGTCCACAAGGCTGGAGGAGGAAAGGCACGACAGGAGCGGGGCAGAAGCAGTCAAGGCCCAGGAAGGAGCCGTGGGAAGGAGTAGGGATGAATCATGGGGGAGTCCTTTGACTTGAAAAACAAGCAACAAATAACACGGACCGGCTAAAACCGAAAGCTCCCATTTCTCAGCTGTCAAACGGGCAAAGATATTTTTAAATGATCATTTCAGCTAAACCATTAGATGAAAAGCTGATGGGCTGACAACCGCTGACCCCTCTCATCTATCTTCGTGATGACAAGCGTGGGGCAGCCAGACGTTGTGTGCCTCCTGCAGCCCTGCTCTAGAAAGCTCACAACCCCACCTGTGAAATATTACTGTCCATACACTGAACCCGAAACCAATCAAGCCTCTAGCTCTAACTGCCCATTCACAGGAAATGTGAAGTTGAGAAGAAATTTAAAGGATGCCCCAATGAGTCAGCCAGCCAAAGCCAGAAGTGAGGCATTCTGTTGGGCAAATGACCTGGAAAATGATCAGACTTTTTCCAGCAAATAACTGGTATGGAAAAACCAGAGGAGGAGGTGGAACTCTTATGATTACAAGAGAATTAAGAGTCATATTAGTTGAAAGCAAAGAGTAGAGCAAATGAACTGTAAAGGCACTTCTGAGACAACCAGGAACAATTGAAGATAGATAGGTTGTTAGGCAATATGAAGACATTAGTGCTAATCTTTTGGGTGTGATAATGATATTGTGTGTGCATATGTTTAAGCTTTGATCACTTATATTTTAGAGATGAACACCGGAGTATTTATGAGTGAAATGATATGATATCTGAGATTTTTTTTTTAAAAGGCCCCAGATTAAAAAAAAAAAGTTTTAAAAGGACAAATGAAATGCAAAGAATAGAATTTGGGTAACTGTGGAAATGAGTGGTGGGTCCTGGGAGTTCATCATTCTCTTCTCTGTACTTTTATGTTTTTTTGAGATATTATCTTATTAAAAGATAAAAAAATAATAGTTCCCTTGGATTGGTAAAGGTGTGGAGGATTTTTTATTTCTGATATTGTATTACCCAACTTATCAGTTTCCTTAGGTTTTTATCTTCTATTTCTCTCTTCAGTATGTTCTCAGTTTCCTCAAAATTCTGACCCATATTTATAATAACTGCTTTAAAGTCCTTCTCTGCTAATTCCATCATTTCTCCATCATCTACATCATTTCTGGTTTTGTCTCTGGGACTAATTTTTATCCCAGTGATGTGTTACATTTTCTTACACATTTGTGTGTCTAGCGAATTTTGATTGGATATTGGACATTGTGAATATTCCATTATTGAATGTCCAGGTTTTGTTGTCTTCTTTTAAATAGCATTGCAGGGATTTGGGGCCGGCAGTTAAGATGAATTGGATTGATCCTTTGAAGTCTTAATTTTTTAATGACAGGTTCAGGGCAGCTTTTACCCTTGGGCTACTTTTATCTATGACTAATGCATGGCCTTTCTGAGTTCTTTTCTGAATACCTCGTACTTTCAGTGAGTTCTCTCCACTTGACTGGTTGGAACTATGTGAGTTCTAGAAATTGTTAACCTTAAACAGTCCCAATTTTGTTTTTTTTCCCCCCTGACCTTGGAGAGTTGGTTCTATGCATGCACAGTGTAATTTTCACCGAAAAACTCAAGGAGACTGAAAGAGATCTCTCAAAGAGCATTTTTTTCTGTGTAGCTCATTCTACTTCAGTACTCTGCTCCACAAGTTCTGGCCTCCTTGGCCTCTCTGAACTCCAAACGCTGATCTTCAACTCAATGAGACCTCTGTGACCTGCTTGGACTCCCTCTGCCTGTGCTGTGGTCCAGAAAGTGCCTCCAGCTGGAAATCTGGGTCAATGGTGGCATTCACCCCATTTGTTTTCTTTCTCTCAAAATCCTGCACTGACACAGTGACTTTGATCCAATGTCTGAAAACTGCTGTTTCCTATATTTTGTTCAGTTTTTTTCATTGTTTATGGTAGGTAGACAAGTTCAGTACTGGTTACACCTTGTGGCTAGAAGCAAGACGCCAACTTTACCATTTATTTTAAACAAAACAATTTAACCAGTCTAGAAGCTTCTTTGACTAAATGAACCAAGGCAGAAATGAGGTTTAGACAAAAGTGCGATCAGTGTTTTATGCCCAGTATGAGGGACACCTAAGGGAAGAAGTCACCTTGACTTATTATTGCTTTGTTATCTTTGCAGGAATAAAAGAAAAGGGGGAAAAATAAAACAACAATAAGCCAGAATAAGAGAGGGAACCAATTTCTATAGGCCTGAAAGACTTTTAAAGGACTTCAATCCTTAGGGTGAATCACGAAAAAGATAACTGGTTAAAAATAACACAAAAACAGAAATATCCTTGCTCTCCCAGCCCCCAACCAACAGTAAGTCCAGAGGACACGGCCTATTTCCCACATACAATAGTATCTAAATTCTATACATTATAAACTGCATTGATCTCCATGGCATGCACAGAGGGCTTTGAATTTCCATTAACAGTGCTTGAGTGGAGAGGAGTTGGTATAAAACCAGTTTTATTAAGAGTGTGAATTCAAAACAAATGAGCCTTTTCAAGAACAGTGAGCAAGGAGGGAGGAGAGGGGCAGCGAAATCCCCATATATTTTCTCTCCTGGGCCCTCGGGTTGCGGGCAGAGCCAGCTCCTCTCAGTGCCGGGGGAGTGGCCGGCCTGGCGGAGGTCACAGCTGACCTTGCAGGGTGCAAGCGGGTAACCCAGAATGCGGCTCAGGCCAGGAGGATACCGGCCGCTCGCAGCCACTCAAGTTCATGGGTGAGGTTGGGTCTCCAAGTTTCTGACCTGGCCTCCCGACTTCTGCTTGCAACACAAAGAATCAAATACTTCCCCCTGTTGGGGGTTCAGGTTGACTTCACAGAGGTCAGTTCTTGTTTTATCTTTCTTCAGTTAACGCTGGAAATGTATGTATAACTCAGGAAGAAAAGTGGATAATGGGAAGTACCTGTTGCGGTGGGCGGTGAGAGCAGTTAAAGGCCGTATGTTTTCCCTGGAGGCTAAGAGTCTCCTCAGCCGAGCTCCTGCTGGTCCACATGTGCGTGGCCCTTCATTTTGATGAAGCTGTGCTATTAAGCCACAGGTAACGGTATTCAAACCAGATGCCTGCAGGCAATTTTCAGAAACCTACCATACCTTCAGGATCTCTGGATATGAAATGGTTTTATGAAATATGATGGCGGTTTTGTTCCCTGAAGCAGCTCTAAGCATAATAGAAGATGCTGCTTGAAAGCGACATTAAGAATGGTGAAGGAGCAGCCGGGAGGCTGGCTGAGCTCTCCAAATGAAGGAAATTCTTGCTCTGAGACTGGCAATGGCTGACTGTCTGCTTTTGGATATGATCAAACACCCTGCAAAATTAATACTGTGTTCAGTTCCAATTCTGAACTCCGTAGAGTTGTCAGACCAGACCATCTATGTGAGAATTTGGGGGGTGATACGCCTCCCCCCTCCCCTCTCCTCCCTTCCCCCACAACAAGTGTTTACTGTGCAGCTGGGGGTGCAGTAGTGAGCAAAATCCAGAGACTCGTAGGGGAGGCAGCCAGCAAAGAAACAATCACATTAAAGATGGTGAAATTACCAAGCAAGACCAGTTCTCTGGAGGCTAGGGTCAGGAGTCTGACAGAGGAACCTGACCGAGGCTAGGGACGGAATCAGAGGGTCCCTAGGAAGTGCTGAAGAGGATGCTCCCTGGGGAGGGCAAGAAGGAGATGGTGGGGAGCATCTCCAAGGAGGGGACCCCACGTGTGTCAAGGAGGCATCAGGGAGCTGAGAGCAGCTCCCAGGTGTGATTTTTCAGGTCTCAAATGTGACCCTTCTGATCATCTCTTCCTCAGAGAGGTCTCGGCTACGATACCGTCTCCTGCAGTCTGACAAGAACGTTATTTTGGTCCTCCCGGGTCTGTCCAGGTAAGGGAACTCTGGCTGCCTTTTATCCAAGTGACTGGAGCACCTTGGGGAGGGGCTGTGCCAGCCCCCAGACCCCCAGTAATGTTTGTGGGCTCACTTCAATGGCAGACTTACAGCTCCCTACGTTTTTTTTTACTGGATATCTCTAATTTTTCATGCAGTTCCCACAGGGACACTTTAAAGAGTCACAAGCTGTCACAGAAAGCTTCAAAACACTCTAAAGAACCAGACTACATGAAATCCACCTCTTTAAAATATTCTCAGGCTGTGATAAACAGAAAAGAATATTTATGTTAAAAAAAAACACAGATTCAAATTTATCCTTAGGAACTAAATGAAAGGACTGATACTTCCCGAAATTAAAGCTTTTGAATCACCTTACAGTTATTCCTTTGGGTGTAGAGGAAACAAATCAAAGGTACTTTGGAAGATTTGAAAAATACCATCTTGTGTAGCCAGGAAAGAGAGACTATGATCTGAATTCATTCTCAAATAGTATCTCAAAAAGGCTGAGCAAGTCTCAATGAATTTTGACTTTTCTCTTTTGGAAACTAAGAAAATCTTCTTTTTCTTAATCTCTGGGTATTTCTGTAAGGATATAATCCATCATTTTTCCCTTATGTATTAAATTTTGATCCAGGAGAATCTACCATGTTTAGGAAAACCACTGAAAGTAGAACAATGAGTGGAAGCCAGGAAGCATGGAGAGGAGTCTGGAGCTACCCCTGCCGAAATATCTACAAATCACAAACCAGTGTCCACACGCATCGCCTCCTACCCAGAGGTGGAGACCATTTACATTCCTTTTCTGTCTAGCGTTTTCCCACAAGATTAAAAATTGAGCTGGTCCTCACACTTCAGGACAGCTAGGAATCAGACAGGAATCTTGGTAAAATGCAGATTCCGTGGACCCCACAGCATCTGACTCAAAAGGCCTAGGAAGGTCTTGGAATCTGCAACTTCAACAGCTTCCTCCTGGCGAGTCCTATTTCAGGTGGTCTGTGGAGCACAGTGTAAAAATCAGGTGATGGGGGAGGTTATAGATCAGTGGTAGTGCCTGCTTAGCACACACGGGGTCCTGGGTTTAATCCCAGTACTGCCCCTTCAAATAAATAAATACATAAATACATAAATAAGCAAACAAACCTAATTACCACCCCCCAAAAAGAGAAGAAAAATTAAAAAATCAGGCAAGTGTTTGTAGCAATTACATTTTAAAAAATGACCTTAAATAGCTGAAGTCTTTCATTTTCTGAAAACTACTAAGCTGGTACCCACTTCACTTCCTCCCAGAGCTGTGGATAGAAAAACATGTGGGAATCCAAAATAATGATAATATTTAAACCGAGTTCTGTTTTGGTTTGATAGACTTGCAAAATACTGAAATAAAAGTAAATTATAAATGTCATTTGCAGCAACATGGATGGACCTGGAGATCATCATTCTAAGTAAGTAAGCCAGAAAGAGAAAGAAAAATACCATATGGTATCACTTATATGTGGAATCTGAAAAAAAGACACAAATGAACTTACGTACAAAACAGAAACAGACTCCCAGATATAGAGGACAAACTTACGGTTACTGGGGGTAAAGAGGGTGGGAAGGGATAAATTGGGAGTTCAAGATTTGCAGATACTGACTACTATATATAAAATAGATAAACAACAAGTTTCTACTGTATAGCACTCGGAACTATATTCAATATCTTGTAGTAATCTATAATGAAAAAAGAATATGAAAATGAATATATGAATGTATATGTCTGACTGAAACATTATGCTGTACACCAGAAATTGACACATTGTAAACTGTCTAGACTTCAATAAAAAAGAGGCAAATTTTTAAAAAAGAGTAAATATTATAAACATCTGAGTAATCCAAATTTATTTTGAAGGCATCTTGAAAATAATGATGCTAATAAACTGCCCTGTTTGAAGTGAGGTCGATGAATACTGTGCAAAGCTTTTTCATGTAGGGACAGAGGAACTGTCTGAAACATCAAAGGTGTCCAGTAATACTTGAAGCAGAATTTGGAAATATTGTTATATATGTCACAAACAGAAAACGGAGTCGCTTTTACTTGGGTTTGAATTTCAGAATGCAGAACAAATATATTCTAGTTTGGATACTTTGAGACACCCTGCGTGTGGCATCGTGAGACCAGTCACCAGTCACCAGTCCACGTCTATATATTTGCACAAACCCAGTATTTGAAAAATGATCACTATCTCCCAGGTCCTGGGAAAAATACACACATCTCCCAGGTCTGTGTAAATTATTCCTAAAACTAGGTCAAGTGCCCTGAGTCCCTCAGGACACATTCATCACCTTTTCTGTCTTTAAAGTCTCAACTGATCTATAGCATAGAAAACGTGATAATTAGAAATACAGAAAGGCCTTGCAGAACTGAAATCTGGCTTTCCAAAGAGATTTTTAACATATCATCTTTTTCCTGCTAATTCACTCGTTGTACAAAGAATACACTCCTGTAAACACGCACATGGCGTTGCCTTTGTCTGTTTCAATGTCACACGTCGCTAAGCTGTCTTGTCAGTGTGGCTTTTACTATAAATTCTTCATTCCGGAGACATTGATCCTCACCAGGTTCAGAGTCAAAAATGAAAGCGATTCAGTCCTCCAGACCCTTTCTTTTCTAGACGAAAAAGACGACACTGTGATTCCCCAGAGTTGCCTGGCAACCCCTCAGCCTGCTTTCCTCAGGTGTCAGGTGACTGTCCAGGGAGGCAGCTCACCTGAGGCTGCAGGAGTTCAGAGTGTACCCACACCTGCTTTTCTCACCTAGGTGTGATCACCCGCACCTTGGCTGTGAACTAATTTTGTACTTGGAATGTTAAAAAATAGGTTGACGTGTGAAAAATAAAGCAAACACGTTTTCTCGCCCCGAAATGTGAGTTTCATTACAGCTCAGCTGTAATGTTATCATGGGAAAACCTGTGAACTAAAACAAGTAAGGATAGAACTGTCTAGAAAAAAATCCCAAAGGGACTCCCCATAAAATTTTTATTTATTTGATTTAAAAAAAAATCGCTACAATTACACACAAAACCACTCGGGCACTAGTACTTGGCCTCCGTTTCCCTAAGTGAATTGGTCTGCTGTGGCCATTTGGGAAGCTGCTCGTTCAATCAGCCATTCGTCCAGGAATGTACTGAGTGTGAGCTGGGCACGGTGGCATCTTCCTGCCCAGTTTGCAGCCTGTGCGGCGCAGCAAGTAGAAGCGCAGCCCTAACACAGACGCACCGAGTGGGTCATCCCTGTGGTGGGGCAGCGGGCTGGGTTTTCTGGGTTCCACACACAGCAGGTGTCCTCAAGAGGAGGCCAAGCCGATCACCTGGAAAGATGACAAAGCCTCTATCAGAGGGAGGAGGGCAGTCTAAGTAGAAACAACCCCAAGAGCAAAGACCCACGGAGAGGGACGCTCCATTAGTCTCTCCCTTGTTCGTTCAACCATCCAAGACTTGAGGGGTGCACGAGATTTGCCATCAGCCCGCATTTGACTTTGCCAAGAAAGGCATTAAAACAACTCCTATGATTTCCAATCATTACCGGTTTCCAAAATAAAGGACATTTTGCACCAAAAAGAAATGAAGGGCTTAAACTCAGGATCCGGGAACAGTCATTTGCTTTCCGTAAATTTGGCTTTCATGACCATCCTCAGGGCACCTCCCTCAGTCTTCTCATTTTGTGAGGACAGGTGGAAGCATCATTGGGGTGACAGTAACCTGTGCGCTGGTCCACCTGCTCTCAGCCATGTGGGGGGACCTCGTGGGGTGGGGGTGGAGCAGGCAGTGAGGTGCATGGGGCTCTGTCTCACGAGGACCATTCTGGGGGCCGTGTGGGTGAGCTGAGAGAACAAGGCTGGAGTTGCAGGTACAGGCAGAGACGACGGTGGCCAGGGCTGAGGTGGAGCCTGGAGAGAGGAGACAAAATGAAAGGGAGTCGACTCAGAAGCCTTAACCGTCAAAGGGATAGACGTGGGCGTGTATCTCTTAGTAACTGCCCTCCCCTGCCCTTCCAGCATCTTCTCAGGATGTCTCCTTTCAGGACCCGGGAATATGCAATACTCTCATTCCAAGTGCCTTCACCCAACGGGCTCCCTGCTTTCCCAAATTCTCTCTTGGTCCACCCTCATGACTGTGACTCAGTCTCCCTTGAGGTTTGAATATCTGGCCCTGGAGCTGGATCTTCTGTCCCGGGAGACTAACTCCTGGAGGGCCGGACACTGGCTCCTCTCCCCTATTGGGTCTCCCTTGACCCGCCGTGTGCCCATGACAGCATCCAGACCGCAGACACCGATGAGCGGCCTGTCGACCCCCCTGGGGCTCCTGCGGCCCCCTCAGCCTTGGTGGTCTCTTCCTGCTCCCAGAGTGAAAACTGCATTGAAAGTTGTGCTATATGCGTATGACATGAATATATAGATCCTCTTTCAAAAAGTAAACCTGCTGAAATAGAAAACTGAGAAAAATGACTTTCGATGTTTAAAAAGTCATAGACACAAGCAGCCAAGTTGCTGAACTGAAATTTCTTCATGTTTCCCTTCTCCCCATGAGGTAGAATGTTGGCTCAGAGGAAAAAGCTTTAAAAACACCATTCTTGCCAACCTGGAGCAGAAAATATTAATACAAGCATTTTAAACAACAGGTGTAGCAAATCTGGGTGAGTCAGTCTCCTTATGTTGAGTTTTTTTTTTTTAATAAGGGAGATTGCATTTAGATTTTCATTAACTTCCATCTGAACATTAACATTTTCTTCAAGCACATGCAAGCACATGCATGGAGACAATGAACCTCTCTAATATCAGAAATCCTTGTGGTTTTGCCGACAATTCCTAAACCTCAGCTGTTCCTGTGTCTTACCACAGCGGCTATCAAAACCCTCATCACTCCGCGGAGCTGCGGTGGATCCAAGGGCTGCCCCCCGACACTGTCACCTGATGGACGGAGAAGCTCAGCTATGACGGCATCATGATTTTTCAAAACCCTCTGGGTGACTATATGTGAGTAACTGCTTTTACTTGTGACTCCAGGTCCTGCAAGCATGCACATTATTTTAAACATTTATGTGACTCTGATGAACCTCCAGGCTTCATCAAACCGCCAAGGGGTCATGACACAAAGAGTTAAAAGCCCTGACTCTCACTCCCTAGTTTTCATAACTAGACCCAGGGGGTACGGGGAACTGTGGTTATAACCTTTTTTTCACATTAAAAAATGCTGGTGAAATGAACATGACATTGACCACCTTCCCCGTTTTAAGTGGTCCTCTAGGATCAGCAGCATTAAGCACATTGCATTGCTCTTGGGTAGAAAGGACTGAGTCTTAAAAAAGGAAAACTTTGTTTAGATGCCCGTTGTACCTCAATAAAGCTGAAATCCCCTCCCCCAAAGGAAACCTTTGGTTAAGTGCAAATATTTTAAATACTTCAGATTTGAGGGAAATGGCCACAATACTAACGCCCAGCAGGCACACACGTCCCGGCCGAGGTCTGTGCGGGTGGAGTGGGGACACCCGCCCGACCCCAGCCCGCAGCCCTGCTATCAGGGGAACTCCCCCGGCTCTGGCTTTGGGCACCTGCTTCTCAGGCGGTGGCTTTTATGCCATTTCTGGTTTCTAACGCTCTGTCTCTGATGTGGCCCGAGGCGAGGGCACGGCTGGAGGTGGACAGAACTTGGCATCGGTCCCTGTGCCAGCTGGGTCTGTTCACTCTCCTTGAGTCTCAGTTTCCTCATCTGTGAAACCACGGTGGCCCCAAGGGTCAAACAGGACAAGCTCTTCCTGGACCACAGGTGCTCAGCAAAGGCTGCGCACTTGGTGACATTCCTTCTCCCCCAAATTCAGGTTACTAGACTATTTAGGGTGAGGCCATTTCTATCTATTTTACCTAAAACCGAATTTTATTACAGCAAAAATCATGGCCCAAATCGACAGCACTTCCCTTGCGCCAGGAAACACAGTTGGGGCGTGTCATCACTTTGGTGTGCACGTCCTGGAGTACCGTCCCTGCCGGCCCGTCCCCTTCGAACTCTTTAAAACCTGCGCTGGATTTGATGCGTTCATCGCTGGACAAGATTTTGCTGTTTTTTCACATTGGCTGGAAACTCAGCACAAAGCCCACTCTATCCACTCCAATAGCCAAAGCCACCCACATTCTGACATGCATTTCCATTGCAGACATACGGGCAATTCCCTCATGCAACAAACATTTATTGCCCCAGGCCCCAGGGACTCAGAGGCGAGTTTAGACACGGCTGCTACCATCAAGGAGCTCATGTGGCTGCAGAAGGAAGGACAGGTGTTTTGGCTGGAGAAGAGCTCAAAAGCAGGGGGGTCGGAGAAGGAGAGAGGAGTTGAGAGGGAGCTGTGCAGCTGGGGTGTGGGAGGCTCAGCCGGGGCTGTGGGGAGCCCAGAGCTGACCGAGTAGCAGGAGCAGGAGGGTCTCTGGGTTCTCCTCTGTATCCCGTGGGTGGGGGAGGAGAGTGAGTTATTGGGCAAGTGGACCAGCTGGGATGCTGTTGGAATAGCTTGGCCATAAAAAGGAGTGAGGGCAAAGGGACGAATCAGAGGTCATTAAGTTCGGCCCCGGTGGTAGGAATGGTTGAGAGACCTACTCCAGGCTGGTGGGATCTGGTGGCCCCTGGAGGGGAGGGGCCCACGGCCAAGGCTGGCTTGGTAGTTGCGGCCAGGACACCTGAGACTCCTTGGAAGGGTGGGGGCTCTGTGATCACAAAGTAAACGATTTGGCGCCTGCACCATCTGGTATGACTGCCTGTTGGGTAAAGAAAAGACAGGGATTGATCACAGACAAAACTGCCCTTTTCTGGGAAATTAGAGCACAGCTTTTTTTTTTTTTTCAACTAAATCTTTCTTCTGAATATTTGGTCCTCAAAAACACCACCAAAACCATGACTTTCTATGCAAATTATTTATTACCATTTTCAGTGTCCAAACCAGCATCAGTCAATGACTGGGAATTTTAACTGAGCTTCTTGGACCAGCCTAGAAAATATTCAGTAAACACACAAAAGTCCATATTCAGATTCGTAATGACCAATTCTGGATGTGCTCCAGCCAAGAAAAAAGAGTGTGACTGAGTTCTCCAAATCTGGACCTGACATCATCCAGACGTGGTGGGGACCTTTCCCTTTTAAGAGCAAACCCCTGGCCCCTCCAGCTTGTCCGTTAGCCATCTGGGAACAGCGACCCTAGGATTAAGGTAACAGGGCTGCGGTAACACGTCACCCTCGCAGCCCCAGCGGCCCGACAGCTAACTCTAGTTGCCGGACAGAAAGCCTTTGAGGGGGTCCCCGGGGACCTGGGTCCTGCAGTCTTGACTCTCCCTCACCTTTACGTCCCTGGAGTTTTTTCTGTTCAATTAGGAGAGTGGAGGGTTTCTATGGGCCAGGCCTGTGGCCGCCTGGATCACTTCCACTCCCATCCCGGTCACCAGAGGGAGTCACTTGGTCGCACCTACTTGCAAGAGAGAGTGGGAAACCTTAGCTGTTTGCTCAGGAAGAAAGTGGGTTTTGGTGAGACTAACAGGTCCCCTCTGAAATAGTTTTCCCTTTTAAAGATTTACCCCCTCTGCCCCCTCTGGCTTTTGCATTAAATTGGGCACAGTTCTGAGACAGATCAAACTGGACTCCTTCCCCATTCTCCCAAGCAAGCCTCATCCAAAGGCTGTCGTGTAGGAGGCAGTGCTGTGAGCTGGACTCAGCCCTTTGAATAGATCTGCCGAAGTCCCATCCCCCTAACCTGTGAACGTGACCTTATTTGGAAATAGCGTCTTTCTAAAAGCAATGCTTCCCTGTATGTGGCACTTCGTTATGCAGTCCTGGGTTAGAATCTCCTCTGCCGTATAGGTCAGGGACTGCACCGAGCCCTTCCTCAGCTGCAAAATCTGAGTGAGGATGTGGCTGGTGGGCTAGAACTGACAAGCATGGAGGGTCGAGGACCACTCAGAGGTTCTTGCTTGCTCAGCACACCCCAGGGCCCTGGGAAGGGTCAGCTTCTTGTCGTCCCTGCACCCTCTCTCAATGCTGCAGACACCTTGTTCCCCAGGCCTGGCCTGGCCTTGGGCTCGGTGGTGCCTACTCAGCCCTTGACCTTAGATTAAAGTCATTTCTCAAGGCTTTCCTTAGCCCCACTCTTCCCCGTCACCTCCAGGCGGGGCTGGTCTCCATCAGCAGATCCCCATCCTGTTCTTCCTGGACCACACGGTATTCCTAGGACAAGTGATGACAGGGTCCGTGGGAGTCCTGCATGCTCCAACTAGTGCCTGATGACCATCCCTGAGACACAGATGGCTCCGTCCTCAACTGTGTACTGTGGGTTTGGGATTGCCGGGTCCAGGTGCCCAGGTCCAAGAAAAAGGCAAGCTATCCACTTGTACCCTTTGGGGACTTTGGGCAACACTGATTCCCTCTGGTGATGACTGAGACACTATATTCCAAGAGCAATTAAGTTAATAGCAAGAAACTAGATGCCCGCTGTGCCAGCTGTCACGCTGTCCTCCAGGGGTTACTGTGTGGGGGAGGGGGCCATCGTTCCACACACAGATACTTACAGGAGATTTTGCTTTTGTTTTATTTAAAGCCCAGTGGGTACAGAAAAACACACACACACTTAACAGGTTAAAATATCCAAAGAAAATTTACTGCAACTTTGTAGAATTTAATTTGTGCTACAACACATGTTGCATAGGAAACTATTTAAAGCCCCTGAGGAAAAAAATCTCCATATTTAAGGTGCGACGGGTTTTATTTCTTCTTTGGGGAAAAGTGAGAGATGCTCTCTGGGAAGACGGAAGGTGGAGAGTTAGGAAGCAGAATTTAAGGTTGTTTCGTGTGATGATCGGGGAACTGTGTGTCTTGGTTCTTGCAGCATAAAATATGCAGTGTTTTGTTGTTGTTTTTTAGCCAGTTGGATTTCAGTATCTGAACCAATAGATATATAAGAACGTTTTAGCCCAAGAAAAGATTTACGCTGATTATACTAAGTAATTAACATGTTTCCAGAAAGCAGATTGAGTCAGTGAGATTCAGGAATCCCAGATGCCCGACATGACTCATCTAAACACAGTGCGTGTCCTGACCACATTCTTGGACATCAGCTGGACTGACCTGCCAGATGTCTCTTAACCCTGCCCCTCACCCATTTCTGAGATGATGCAACAGCCTTGGGATGCAGCCTCGCAAGTTGATCTGCAACCATGAAGGGTAGCGATACGACAGTCGGCCAAATCCCAGGTTTTATGTGGGAAACATTTTCAATTTCAGAAAACGTCCATCCCACTCACATAATCTTCATATTAAAAAAAAAATTTCCCTATGCTATTTATTTCCAACGAGAGATGGGCACACCAGGAGGGGAGCAGGGTTACATTTTAGGTGGAAGGAAGTGGAGTTTGGCAGAGGACAGCAGGCACCTCTGGACACCAGTGTGGGGTGTGATGCTTGTGGTGATGTTTCCTTCACACCCAGAGGAGTGGCTCCAAGCTCTGCAGGAGGGACCCCCTCCACCCAGGGAGGAGGGTGACATTGGCCTCTCAGAGCTACAGGGACCACCTTGGTCTCCACGGTGGAGCTCTTCTGCAGGACAAACTGCACACGGGCAGGGGCTGCGGAAGCCGCCGACTGCTGATGCTCTTCATCTCAAGGGCATCCAGCCGCTCATGCTGGATTCCACTCTGCCGCTAAAGCTCAGAAAAGCTTCCCAGGTGCTGTGGCTGAGCCTTTACTGCAACACGAGGCAAAGGTACGCAAGGTCATGGTAAGAGGGAAGAGCAGGACCAGTGTCAGAAAGAACGGGCATCGACTATACTCACTCACTGAAACACCGCATTTCCTATTTGATTTCCTTTTTACAAGTACACAGCAAAGAAGGTCCAACACCTGGATGAGTGTCTTTCTGCGCTAAGTGTTGAAATGCAAAGTGTGTCCAGCAATCAGAAACACCCTCATGGCCTTAAATACATATATACATCTGTAACATAATTTAAAAAGGTCTTTATATGACATAAAAACCTCAACAGCATCTGTCCCATTATGTGTTTTTTTTTTTAACCTTTATGGTCCATTAAAAAATTAGATACCACCTTTCTCATTTGCCCCCACCCCCCATACTTTAAAAAAAAAGTGATTTTAAATTTATATTTAACAAATAGAAAGCTATTTGATTGGCAACAACCTGCAGCAGAAATTCCCTTCAGGCTCCCCCGTGTTCCAGGAGGCGGTGGAGCATGGCGTGTGCTTGGTCCTGGGGGTGCGTCCAGCCGGGAGGGGCCCTGGAGCTGTCTGAGCAGCTGACCCGTCCTCCCTCCCCAGCTCCGTGTGACCATGCGGGCAGCCAGGACAGACGGAGAGCGTGAGCCCCCTCAAATCACAAAGTCGTCATGGTCATGGTCCACAGGACTGAAGGCGGCTGCTCGCAAGATGTCCAGGGAGTTCACCAGGATCAGGGTTCCCGTGAGGTGTTTCCAGCGCTTGGTGATTGGGTTTTTCATCTTGTCCAGGCCCAGGTGCAGCTCCTGGATGACATCCCGGTAGCTGTCCCCGACCTGGTGGCTCCAGGTGAGTAGAAAGTCGTACGCGGGTTTCCACATGGCCTGGATGACCGAGAGGTCCAAAACCAAAAGAGGAGAGGAGACAAGAGGTTAGGGGAAAGTGAGGGGCCGGACCCCAGGGCCTGTGTCCGCCGTTGATGGAACTCTTTAAGAGTGAGGCAAACCCAGAGCAGCGGGGCAGCCGGCTCTGCCCCACCTGCCGGCTCGTTCCGGAGGGAAGAAGGCACCTGGTGTGCGAGCAGGTGCGTCGCAGTAAGTGCTGACCAGGCAGAAAGGGCCTCTCTTCCCTTATGACCCCAGTAGCGCTTTCCATTTATTTAGAGACTTGTCGCATTAACAAGAGATGCCCTTACTCTTGGGAATTCGTGCTTCCTAAGGTCTCGCAAGCCTGAGTGTCTTTCCAGAAGCTGCAAGCAACCTCCAGAAACAAGTGAGGAAACAGAGACTCTGCGCAGGAACCCGTCCAGACCGGGTTAGAGCTGCGCGATCTCCCCGGGATGCACCCACCACGGCGCCGGGGCGTCCCCAGCCAGAGCCGACCATCGGGGGCTCCGTCAGGCATTGCTCGGTGTGACTGAATGTAGTTAAAGATCGGAATCAGTGACGGACTGGCAGTGCCACTCCTGCTGTTCCAAACAGTGGCCGTGCCCTCGCCAGGGCCTGGTTCACCATGAAGGATTCCCAGAGAGGCTGAGACTTGCTCCCTCCCGCTCGGCGTGGGCCGACTGCGTGCGGGCACAGGCGCCCGTGCACTTGTGACCTCCTGTGTCCCCATCAACCCGCTCCAAAGCAGATAGAGTTAGCACATGTTACAGGTTGAGGGAAGGGCAGCTCCGCTCACCTCGCTGTCCACGACCCCGTTCCTGTCCCGGTGGGGGGACTCGTACGCATCCATCTGCTGCTTGGACACCTTGGCCAGCTTCTCAGCCAGCTCCCTCCAGCGCTGCGCCACCTCGACCGCTGTGGTCAGGAGCACGAAGTCCTGGATGAGCCTGACCACCAGGCCCTGGCAGTCCATCTTCAGTAGGGCCTGAGGAGGAAGGAGCGGGTGTGAGGCAGGACCGAGGAGGGCAGGCTCTGGCTCCCCGTGGAGCCAGCACCGCAGAGGCTGCGCACTTGGACCCTAAACACCGCGAGGCCTGGGCGCAGCACCTCTGCGACTCAGGTGCGGCAGAAACTGTGATTTGCAGGGCGGACTGGGTCCCCCCACCTCCCAATTCCTGTCCTCTGGGAACCTCACCATGTGCAGAAGGGTGGTCTCTGCAGATGCACTGAGCTAAACTGAGGCTGCACTGGATTAGGGTGGGCCTCTCATCCAGTGACTGGCGTCCTTATAAGGAGAAAAATAGAGACTCAGAGACAGAGGGAAGAAGTCTGCGTAAGGATGGAGGCAGAGACGAGTGATGCAGCCACACCCCTGGAGCAGCCAGGAGCTGGGAGAGGCGGGGGTCAGATTCTCCCGCAGAGCCTCCAGAAGGAACCGGCCTTGCTGACCGCCCCAGAACTGCGGGGGATAAACTGCTGTTGCTTTGAGCCTTTTAGTTTGCGGCACTTTGTCGCAGCAGCTCCAGCACGCTGACCTGCAGGGTGGGCGGGAGGACAGCTGTCCATCCGTCCCCACCCCGACTGGGGCAAGTGGAGAGGTGATGCCCCTCACCAGGACGGCCAGCGTGGCCTGGGGCTCAGGGCCGGACCACAGGACATCAGCGGACGGAGCAGGAGAGACGCGGGTGGTGGGCTCAGGCCTGGAGCTCAGACCGAGTCTGGGCCTCTGAGTTTCTGGACACACGTGAAAGCCCTGTGAGGAGGGAGGATGAGCCCTAAGGCTGAAACGGAGGGCAGACCATCGAGAAGCGACCTCCTGAATCCACGGGGCTGCTCCCTCGTCAAAGCTGCAGGAAAGCGCTCTCCAGTAGGTCTCCAGGACAGGGATCACTCACTAGGGAGGGACAGGGACTCAGGAGGGAAAGAAATGCCTGTCAGCCGGGAAGGAGGCAACGGGACAGAGCCCCGCCCAAGTCCCTGCTCAGCCCGAAGAGCACGTGGCCACCCTGGGACTTGATCAATTTGAACTTTGATATCTTCAAGTGAAACGGGACGTTTACTCGATGTGTGCTGCAGAAAGAGGATATACGTGTGTCTACGTTACGGGGCAGAGAGGTGTGATAAGCTGATAGAATTTTGGATTTAAATTCTTTGATATGGTGTGGATTGAGCCCAGACACACCGAGGCAGGCAGGGTCCCCTCCAGCTACGCCTGCTGTCCTGAGAAAGCGTCGGGCCGACCACCGGTGACGATGTTCCCACCCGGCCTTCCTCACAGCTGCTCAGCGCACGCACACAAAGCGAGCCCAGGTCTGTGTGCTCAGCTGCCTGGCTTTGCAGGTGGCCTCGTTTCCATGGCAACAGAACACTTCAGAGTCATCTGCATCTGATTCAGGTACTCCTGGCTGGGGCCATCAAAGCTCCTCTCTCCCCGGGGGCCCTGACAGGCACAAAGGTCCTCAGAAACTCAAAGCATCTCTCTGGCCCCAAGAGGCCACAGCTGGGACACTGCCCACACCATCATCAACGGGCAGTTTATGCATTTTTTTCCCAGAAGGGTGCATTTTGGGTGCCCACCAAGTCTTAGCAATAGAAAATTGTTCAGCGGGAAGGGACATGGCTCTGGAACCTTTTCCCTGTAGCATCCTCTTTAATGTCTGCGCACACACCAGGACATACTGGTAACACCAGAAAATACCCAACGAAGTGAATAAAGCACAACGCTGGTTCCAGCTGGACTCACACTGATTTGAGTGAATCATGACTTAAATCAGGGTGGCCAAGGTGTTCTAGAAGGGGCGAGGCAGGACCCATTTCTGGCTTTGCAGGCAGGGGGTCTCTGCTGCAGCGACCCCGCTCTGCTGGTGGGTGTGAGAACCGCACAGATGACGCCTGGGCGCGGGGGCACGGCTGCGTTCCAGGAAAACCTCATTTACAAAGGTAGGCAGCTGGGCCCCCATTTGAAAACCTACTCTTACGAAAATACAAAACCATTGTTTTGGTTTTGCTGGGCGTTCATTCCAGCCATGCTTCCACTCCTGAGATGTTCAAACACCAGAAGGGGCAGTCACCAAGGCAACAAGTGAGGGGCAGCCCCCTGCTCCTCCACGTATCAGCAGCCTCGGGCGTGGGGACCACCTGGCAGGAAGTCCCCAGGAACTTCTAAATGCATAGCTGCTAGGTACCTGCTTCCTCTTCCTCCTCCGGGGAACGAGGTGGTTTTGCTCCTCACTCAGAGAATCCCTCCACACCTTTCTTCCCAGCCCCACCTCTCCCCAGTTCCCGTTATTTTCAAGGTCTTGGCGTTCATTTCACCCCCACCTCACTTTTAAAACAACCACCGCCTTGATTTGCATCCTATGGCAACTTTCCCTTTGTCAGAGGAAGATCTCCGAGAGCCCACGGCCCCTCTTCCTTCTCTCCCTCCGGCTCCTTGACTCAAATTGTCCAAGAACCGCCACTGCCAATGACAGCTGGTCACCAAGCCCCGTGGCTTTGTGCCTGGTGGCCCCTGGCCCAGCCTGGAGCGCTGGCCTCGGCCCTGCAGGGGAGTCTGCCCCTAGCACCTCCACCTGGCTTCTGGTCCCGCCGGGAGGGCAGACGTGGTGCCTCTCGCCGAGGGTGTAATCACAAAGTCAGGAACCATTTCTTACCTCGAAAGCATGTTGTTGAGTGGAAATACTTCCAGTTCTTGGAGAGCCGGGTTCCTCAGGGCTCCGTCTGCCACCCTCCAGACACCCGCACCGCCACCCCCACGAGATGGCCATCACCCAAGTCGGCGCGGTCTTACAGCAGGAGCCAAATCCTCCCCTTCACCCAGTGTGGGCACAAGTCACGGTGCAGATTACACAGCAGGACGTTTTCCACTGGGGCTCTTGACCCCACTCAGAACACCCTTCCCCAGACGCGCAGTTTATCAGAAGCAGCATTAATGCCCTAAAAGCCCAGAACATATCCCGCAGTCTCCCCCCTTCTTAAAACAAAATAACACTCCCTCACCCCGAAACCCAAGGCTCACAAAGAGGAGGCTGTGAACACACCACAGGGGCCATTCAGCCCAGCCGCTGCCGTGGCAGCTCGACAGCTGCAGGGTTTCTAAAGCTACCCTGTCATTCTCAGGCCCTGCTCTCCCCAGAGTGACACCTGCTGCCATGGAGCCAAAAGATGGCTTCTCGAGTCTCTGGCGGGGGCCAGGAGACCACAGGGTGTTGTCCTGGGACGATCCTGGACAAGCCTGCAGAGCCAAGGGGCCGGGACCTGCCCCAGAACAGCCTCGGTAACTGGGAGGCCAGGCACCTTGGTCCTCCTGGAGCCTGAGTTCCTGCAGCGTCCAGCCCGCCAGGGCTGCAGCCGCCACACAGGCGCAGAGCGCCCCGCACATGCACTTGATGGGGAAATGCAGATGATGCCTGGCAAATCCTATGAAATGGGTGTTAACCTAGTCTACACTCCAGGCCGTAAGGGCAGCTGCCTCTGGGAGATGGGCCGGGGACCTTCTGCTGCTGTTCTTCAGGACTGCCAGGTACCAAAGCAAAAGGCAGCATCTGCTGTCTTGACAAACAGAAAAATAAACTTATAATTTTTATTCTTGACAAAACAAGACCGGGGATGAGCCACGGCAGTGGTGCTGACCCCAGGCCCCCGGAGGCTCTGAAGGCTGGCACCGATGTGCACGTGGCGCAGGGCCGGCAGGCCATGGATCCCCACCTGCCTGGGGTGGACGGAAGGCGCCCCCCGGCTCCACGTCAGCGCCCACAGAGTAAGCGCAAGCAGTATCCGGCCCCAGCAGCTGCATGCCATTATCCCATTGCCCCGCGCACCGCCATCCTGTACCAGCCCAGCCTCCAGCCTCTCCTGCCTCTGGCTGCCCCCACTCTGTGCTCCTCTGCGCCCTCGGCCCTTGCCCATGTTGGATAGCCATTCTCCGCCACAGACAGGCATGCGTCTACTGCAGCGCCGGCGGGCGGGGACGGAGGGCAGTCTCTGCTGTGGTCACACCGTGGGGGTGAGAAAGGGCAGCAGAGGCACCGCCGAAAGCATATGTTTACCCGAGATGCCTCCGGACCAGCTCCGAGGTTGAAAACACGCACTGAAACAGTGGGGAAGGGAACGGACCCCGTGAGACCGCGTCCAGGTCAGTCCCAGCCTGCCTGCACCCCCGCACTCACTCATTCACCCCTCAGATAGCCGAGCGTTTGCTGCGTGCCGGCGTCCTTTCCCTCCTGGAGTTCGCGTTCACGGTAATGACGAGAACCGTGAACGTGAGTCAACAAGACCATTTCAGGTCGAGGAAGCGCCGTGGGGACAGTGCCACCATCACACAGGCTCAGGCACGGTGCCCAGAGGCACAAGGCTGCTTTGCCAAGGGCTGCAGGAGGGACGAGAGGGCATTTGAGCTGGGATCTGAAGGACAGAAAAAGCTGCCACGTGAAACGGGGAAGAGTGTTCCAGGCAGAGGGAACAGCATGTGCAAAGGCCTGAGGCAGGGGCGAGCTGGGTGTGTCCAAGATCCAGAGAAAAGGCCGGAGTGACCGGTGTGCAGGGGGCAGGTATGGGTCCCCGGTGTTGTGGGATGGGTGGGGCCAGGTCTTACAGGGGAAGACGGACAGCTCCGCTTTTCCTTTCTGTTTTTTCAGTTGAAGTACAGTCGGTTCACAATGTTGTGCTAGTTTCTGACAACTCAATTCTTTTTTCTTTCCCGTCTCCCTGCAGATTCACTGTCCCAAACCTTCACCATTTCTAATTCGTTTAATCACTGCTTCCAAATCAAGGAATCATAACTAAACAGGAAATTCCCTTCAAAATGAGGCGGGTGGTGGGGAGGAGGTGGTCCGGCCGTGACAGGGCTGGAGAGGGGCCAGGCTGAATCAGTGCCTTAGGCCATAGGAAACATGGTCGGTGATTTGTAAGCCCTTGGAGATAGAACACCTGGTTTTCAGCAACTTCTCAGACCCACCGGGATAAACCAGCTTGTGGTTTCTAGAAGTTTGGCCAACCATTCAAATCTGCCAGCCAACGGGATGAGATAGGAGAAGTGCCGGGGAGAGAGGAAGGGAAACTGCAAAACCAGTTTCACGTTGTCCCACAAATCTGACCTTGTCTCAGCACAACGTTCCTGCCAAGGTCAAGTTTCATTTCCTCGTCTCTAGGAGGGGAGAGGATCCCAGATGCGCACTGACCCCTGCCATTACCCAAGGAAGCCACCCGAAAAACCCGCTCTTGGAGACAGTTCCCGAGCTGAAAGATGAAAAGAAACGAGGATGAAATGGAAATAAAAGCCACCTCTTAGATTACCGTTTGAGCGTTTTCTAGCTGTAACAGGGGAACAATCAATACTGTTTCTGTTCCATGAAAGAACATCATTCCACTGTGGATGCAAAGTCCCAGCGGCAGGCTCGCCCCTGCCTTCTGTGCGAGGTCCATCCACAAGGAGACGGGGCAGCTCGAGCTGGACACAAGGCTCGAGAATTGATTTCACAGCTGGGCCAGCAGGGCAAGCCCTGAAGGGGAGCCCCTGGGTCCTCAGGGTGCAGGAACCCCTCCCAGCGCCAAGGTAGGTTCTTTAGCTGCCCCCACCCACCCGGCCCCTGTTGTCATGACAACTGCTTCCTCCCCACTGAAGCTGCCATCAGCGATGCCCCAGTGACCTCCTGGTTGCCACTTCCAGTTCCTGCCTCCCTGCTCTGGGCAATGTTGGTTCTCGTCCCGCTCCACAGGTCCTGCACTTTGAATTACCGTGGGCCACTGTCCAGGGGGCTTTTTCACGCCCTGCTCCCTACCAGGCTGTGGTGCATGCTCCCTGCAGCAGGGGTCACACCCCTGGGGACTGGTTCCCTTCTGTGCCCTCAGCTCCAGGGTGCAGCCCAGGATGGGTGTGCAGTGATGAGCCCCGGCTGTCCGCCTCTGTCCACTTGTGCGTCCTCAGACACCCCCAGCTCACAAAAGACGGCTGGTGTGGGGGGAGGGGGGGAGTCGGAGTGGCAGAAATGCTCACTGGGGTCACCCCTTACAGAAACTGGGAGCGAAAGTGGCTGTCTGGAGTCGGCGGAACAAGGAATAAAAGCCTACGACCGAGCCACGGGGTTTCCCGCGGGAACAAAAACTAGGGCGGTGTCCACATCAGGAGGATGGGAAGGGACTGAGTCGGCTTCTAGCACAGAAAGAAGGCGGAAGAGAACAGGGCAGATTCAACCAGTGCTGCCCCGAGGACACTAAGCTTCAAGGTCACCACTCTGAGGCCACCAGAACTGAAGCAACAGTTAAGAGCGGGTTGCCTGCGGGGCAAGGGACCAGCGCAGAGCTCAGGTCTGCTGGAGGCCGTGAGAGGGGCCAGCAAGAGCCCCACCCCCCCCCGGTGGCTTGTGGGCCGGGGTATCCAGCAGCAGGGCTCCAACGCCCCCCTTCTTATGTCTCAGGATTCCAGTTCCCAGCTTCGCTGGCAAAGTGGAGACTGTCCTCATCCCAACTCAAACACACCCACAAAGGAGGAAGAGGGAACGACACTGAGAGAGCGGAGAACACTTAAGCGAAGCCTGGAGAGAAGAACCCACCTCGACGTGAAGTCAGACCCTGGGGCGGTGGTTCACAAAACTTCCGAGGCACAGATCCCGTTGGGAATGTGATGAAAGTAGAGATCTTCTCCCGCGAGCGCTAACCTGGGGCGGGTGGAGCACGGGCGCCCCTTGCACCGCGACCCGCACCAGGCGTACGGAGATCCATTCTGAAATCCCAGAGCTCACCAGTTCAGCGCGAAGAGACCTGAACCACCCTTGCGCGGTGGGTCTGAGTGGTTTGGGGGCCCCACCTGGTCCCCCGTAAATGCCTGTGTCCAGGTGCAGGCTTCAAACCCTGTCCGCGAGTCTCGGGGAGCGGAGGGGAGCCCTGACACTGGTCCACTGACTCACGACTCCAGGCCCGAGCCCACGCGTGTCGGGGAAAGGGGACGGCGCCGCGAGTCCCAGCCCCGCCGGGCACTCACCATCATGAGCTCCTTCTGGAAGGACTTGCGGTCCTTGTTCTCCGTGTTGTTACAGTCCTCCTTCAGCTTCTCCAGAACGGACGCCACGCGCTCGGGCTCGCTGTCCAGCTCGGCGCGGCAGAAGCAGGTGAGTGGCAGGTCGCCGTAGCCCAGGGCGTCGGCGAAGGAGCGCCAGCTGCTGACGTTCTCCATGAGCAGCGTGCGCACCGAGGCGTAGATGTAGGTGAGGAACTTGCAGGGTCGCAGGATCTGCTCCAGCAGCACCGACGTGCTCAGCTCGGGCCCGGAGAGGAGGCTGGGCCGGGCCTTGCCCACCACGAGCACGTTCTTGGCGTGCACGAGGCCCACCCGGCCCTGGTGGTAGCCGATGTACCACTCCTTGGTCCACAGCTGGCCCTTCAGCCGGACCTTCTCCTCGCTGAGCAGGGCGATGGTGTCGCCCTTCTTGTACTCCAGCAGGTAGTGGTTCTTGCTCTGCCGCACCACCGTCTTGAGTAACTTGCCGAACTTGAGGCTGGACACGGGGCGGTCCTGGAAAGTCGGGTACTTGGTGGTGGCGGCGAACGGGGACAGAATGATCTTGCCAACTTCGTTCTTCTTGAGAAACCGTCTCTGCCCGGATGGCTTGATGGCACTTTTTGGAGGGGGCTGGGGCGTCTGGACGCAAAACTGGGTCAGGATGGCCTCCTGGTCGTCTTTCACCTGCACCCTCAAGGTGAAGTCGGAGAGCTCGCCAGGGTTCTGGCAGGTGATGGGGAAGATGAGGCGGCTGACCTTGCCCAGCTTCACCTGGAACCCGCGCACAGCTTTGGCCTGCTCACTGGCTCTGACCTCGTAGTTGGTCATGTTGGAGAACATGCAGACCTGGAGATCCTGGGGCCGGGACAAGACGAACTGGTGCTTGCCCCAGAGCTGCAGCGCCACTGGGGCAGGGCTCGGGGCCTGGCGGGTGACCTCGCTGACCAGTAGCGTCTTGGGGGCACAATCATGCCCAAAAATGGTCACCACCGTCTTGAAGGATGGGTGAATGTGTTTGGGGCCATAGAGACCCACGGTGACTTTTTTATGGATGAAGTCCCAGACCGTGGAAGGGTAGAGGATGTTCGGGCCGTGGGCAACGATGGCCAGGTACATGCAGGGCTCCAGGTTGTCCAGCTGGACCTGGACCGTGTCCCCGTAGCTGTAGGTGAGTGGGATGGGGACATATGGCCCTTCCTTTGAGTCGCTCCTCAGGCACTGGAGGCCCACTGTGCTTTTGCTGAAAATGTCATTTTTCACCTCGGCTGAAACCTTCATCTCCAAGATGAGATGGGTCTTCACCTCCAGGGTGCTCAGCTTCACCTCCAGCACCGGGCTGACGCTGCTGCACCTGTCGCTGTTGAGTTCCAGCGGGGGGTCCAGCAGGGCCTTCATGGAGATCTGCTGCGTCTCCCCTGGGGCCACGTGGCCTTCGGGCACGTGGATGCTGATGTTGGTGTCGGGGAGCTGCACGGCGCCCCCCGAACTATCCAGCTTGCACACGATGTTCGTCTCCACCGCCTGGGTCTGGCCCCACCCGGGACTCTGGCCCAGCAAGTCCAAGTCGTGGCAAGACCGGGCCAGCTTCCGGTGGCTCAGCCAGGCGGCGCGGAAGTCTTCCCGGCTCTGGAACTGCTCGGGGGCCGGCGATTTCAAGCCTGTGAAAAACCCCGAAGACGCGGGCGCGTCGGACTTGGCTTGGAGGACGGAGAGTTCCGACAGGCTGTAGGAACGTTTGCTTCGGAAGAACGGGTTGTCCCGCTTGACCGGCGGCTCCGTGTGGAGTCGGTGTGTGGCCGGCAGCTCGTCGAAGATGTCGCCGATGCTGTTGGTGGTCGCAGAGCTGGACTCGGTGAAAGCGGACGTGCCCGTGTCGAAGAGGAGCAGGTCCACGGTGCTCTTGGGAGTCAGCTCGTCCACGCTGCTGGGCATCGCCGGCACGTTCCCATTGAGGAACGGGTTGGTCTGGACCCCGTTCCAGAAAGGGTTGTTACTGTAGGGTCTGCTTGGCCC
The DNA here is from genome assembly GCF_048564905.1 of Vicugna pacos. Classification (NCBI taxonomy): domain Eukaryota; kingdom Metazoa; phylum Chordata; class Mammalia; order Artiodactyla; family Camelidae; genus Vicugna; species Vicugna pacos. The sequence continues at coordinate 91,890,596 of NC_132991.1, read as the reverse complement.
CTTCTTGTCTTCTGCCCACCCTCCGAGCAGATCCAGCGCCTTGGCTGCCTCATCGGGGCTGTCTGGAAGATTGTCGATCATCCCACTGTCACTCAGCGTGGAGTTCCGGTAGTTCAGGGGCTGCACGTAGGAGGAAGGGATGTAGCCCATCTCCGTGGTGTTGTGTGCGTACCACCACTCCCCGCCCGACGTGTCCAGGACGTAGAGGTGGTCCCCCTTGGAGAACTTCAGGGTGGTGAAGTTGGTTGGGCAGTAGTCCTTGATGGCGACCACTTCCTTTGCATTTCCGAAAGGCGTGGGATTGTCTGCTAGCAAGGCACTGGGAGAAGGCACTGTGCAAAACACAAAGAACAGGAGGTGAGGGCGGGGCCTGCGGGGGGGGGGAGGGCGTGAGGCCGAGCCTTGCCCGAAACCAGGGAGAAAGGAGAAAGGAGGTCTGAGGAACAAACACCACTGATGTGTAGACAATGAGTCGGGCAAGTTACGAACAAACAAACCGAAGTGAAATCTGGGGTGTGATTCACCTGGCTAACAGCCTAACTCAAGCCTCGTCCTCCCAAATTCCGTCACGTCCCAACGCACAAAGTCGGGTGGAAAGGCCAGGAGGAGTCTCCCCACCATCCACGGACGCGCCCATCAGCACAATGCAACAGTCAACATATCCCCAGGTCTTAAACGTTTCATTTTGACCAAATCTTTATGCAACTAACTTACCGGGATGGCTGCTGGGTCAAAAGAGAAGCTCAAGGTGATTCACTGGGAAAAACGGAGTGATGGTAAGTTAAGTGACCCACCGCATACAACCAGGGACTGGAAAGGACCCTCAGGAGAACCTCTCCGTGTTTAAGAGCTGATTCTGCTTTCTGCCTTCAGCATGAAACACGTAAACTGAGGGCAGGGTTCCCCTGACAATCAGGCCTGGTTCTTAGTTTCCAAGTTGAACCCATTCTTCATCCAACTGTTCATATGAAATAAGATTTCTGAGGTCGGTCTCTTTCAGCCTCTGCAAAATGACCATTCAGGGCAACAGTGTGGAAGTGGCCTCTCCCTCACTCCTTGGAAACGGAAAGTTTAGGTCTAGTCACACCTCACGTTATGTCTGAACAGCTCCCTAAGCAATCTGAAAAATCCCAACACTTTAAACCGTGACTCAAGCTAATTTATAGTTCTTGGCATTCAGCCTTGTTACCGATGTAGACAGCAACTGGACCAGCAAAAGCGAAAGTCATCGAAACGAGTAGGGTGTGTTTTGAAAAGTAACGGATAATTAAAAGCTGAGTGTTTTCTCTCCCTCCCATACATGACAGAGGACCTACACCCAGGAGACGAAGAAACTCCTTTCTGATGGAAATAAGCCCGTGTGTTTCTCCCCAGACCCTACCCCAACTGCGCTGTGTTTTGCCGAGTTTGCTGAAATTCTGCCTTCCTGTAACAAAGAGAGTAAACTTTTTTCAGTTGCTTATGTAAACCAGCAGAGAAAGGACTACATTTTTAGTCAAACTACACCTACATCTTGTCTAATATATGACTGAGTCAACAGGCATCCTATGCTATCAGACGGGCCCCCTCCAGAAAACAGCCACCTGCCGCTTTCCCTGTCCTTTAGAAGGAAATAAAGAAAATCAAATCGTGCTTCCTTGGTGCAGACTCAGAGAGCAACGCAGGAAGTTTCTAATGCTTTACGTTGCCTAACTTCAAGAGACGATGCTTGGCGGGGAGTGTACCTGGCACTTGAAGGCTGTCACCTACCACCCTCTGTCCGGGGTGTCGGGAGAATCTGACTCGGGGGTCCCGCGACCTGGGTTTTTCATCCCTGGAGCCTGAGATTCCTCATGATGGAGAAAAACCGTCTTTCCTGCGCGGGCTCTGGGGAGGAGTGAAGGAGACGACGCTGACGGAGTGATTCGCATGATGACGGTTAGTTCACGCAAGGACCAGCAGAGCGTCATGTTTAAGTAGGCAGCTCCACCCTCCTCCCAATTTAACTTCTCTCCATTGTATTTACCATCAACCCATATGAAATGGACCTTATGTATTTCTTTGTTTTTTTCGGGGGTGGACTCTATCGCCCCATGAGGGTGTGAGCTCTGTTAGGGGACGTTTTGCTTGGCGGTGTCCCAGGAACGGGACCTGTGTCACATAGCAGGTGCTCACTAAGTGTTCGTGGAGTGAATGCTCATCTTGGAGGCTTACAACAGAGAAGCCACACCCCTGTTCCTGGAACAAGACGTTGGCCAAAGGCAAAGCCAGTGTCCCTGGCCGTGACCCACTGCTGCAAGACCACACCAGAGAGAAGCCACTCGACACTGAAGCGGGGGCCAGGAGTAAAACAGCCAAGTCAGACAGAGTGGCTTCGAGAGGGTGGGAGCAGAGAGGTGGTTCAGCTGGGGTCGCGTGACGGTGCACGAGCTTCTCACCCCCTGTTTTCTGGTCAGAGGCTCCAGTGATACAAACCGCTTTTTGTTTCCTTGACACAACTAATGAAAACATCACTGAAACATTAAAACCAAATGAAAATGAAAGAAAGCTTGCCCGTTATTAAAATCTTGTTAGAATCCCTCAAAAGCTATACCCCTATTATTATGTTCCTCCAGGATAATTCCCTTATAGTAATATTTTTAAAATTAAAATCCAAAGCTATTAAGCAGGCTTTGATTGTAGCTAAAGAAAATGTATCAGTGCAAATGATCACTTAGGTCTTAACCAGACTGAAGAATAAAAATGGTTTTACTTAAAATTCCAAGCACTCTCCTTAGAAGAGTAGCGGTAATGGATGTCACCCAAGGACTGAGCTCGTCCAGCGGGGGATGGCGCCCCTTCCCGTCGGCCCGCCCCCTCCTCCTGACCCCTGGAGGTGGACTGTGGTGTGAGCTCCCTTCTAAGACCCGCCACTGAGCACCTGGGGACGTGAGGCTGGGGCTTCCATCCAATCGAACGCAGGAAAATCCCTATTGGAGTCCATCTTAATGAATTCTGCAGGGTGTCGCCCAGATTCACAGCTACTTTGATTTTAATACAAAAAAAAAAAAATCCTTGAGTGTCAGGAGGTTCACTGCACTGAATAATACATCTCCTGTCCTCCTGCCTCAGTTCTTACGCAGGAAAGCGTTAACCAGGGGCAGATTTTGCAGCAGATACCCTGGCTGGAACAGAGTCCCACCTTGAAGCCTGCTGACCATCGGGATGTGTGGGAAGCCCTCGGGCTGGAATGCTGCCCTGGGAGGGGAGTCCAGAGGGTCCCTGCGTCCTCCCCCCGGGCACCCCCCTCCCCCAAGCTAACCTCCCCACATGCAAGCTGCACTATTCTCTTAGGAATAACAGTTCCTCCCACATCATTATCATTATTGTTCAAAATTCAGCTCTCTGCCCCTCGTTTCAAAATCCCAGCCCAAACCCCACAACCGACGCCTCTAGTTTCCGGCTTTCACCACGAAAGCTGGGTTATACAGTGAGAAAACAAGGTCCATCTTGGACTATGAACAATAAATGGCTGGGTTATTTACAGCAACGCCTAACAGGTCTGCTGCTCTTAGTAATAAAAATCTCATGATCGCATTGCTAGCCTTCTCTTTAAAAGAACATTTAAAGCAATGCTCAGGGCCGCAAGCACAAAGGCCAGGCGGGAAGAGGAAGATCGTGAGGACAACTGGAGAGAGAAGGAAGGGAGAAACGTGTACACGACTCTTAGTTCCTTGGGGCGCAGCGTCACAATTTTACCTGGGAGATGGCAGTTCAGTTCAAGAAATGTTTATTCAGCTCCGACATCGTGCCGGGGGCTAAGGATGTAAAAGTAAAGACGGCACTGCTCAGCCGTCTCTGGGGAGCCCAGTGGATAATCTCAGCAGAACCCGGGGACGCGGTGGGAGAGTCAGCCGATGATGATGAGGACGAGGACAAAGACGCGGCCCAGGATGCCAGGAAGCTCACAGAAGGCACTGGCCACGGCTCGTGAGGGCAGGGTGGACTTCCAGGAAGAAAACGACCCACCGGTACCCACCTCGGTGTCCAGAAGCTAGGTTTTCTCATCAGCCCAGTTGTACGTGGCTGTTAGGGAAGCTCAGACTCAGAGCGATTAACCTCTGCACCAGGGGGTGGCAAACTAAGGCCCCCGGGGCCAAGTCCAGCCGGCTGTTTCTGTAAAGTTTCGCTGGAACACAGCCACGTCCGTCTGTCCACTCTCCTCCACGGCTGCTTTCTCGGCGCAATGGTGGAGCTGAAGAGCTGGACAGAGGCCATGCGGCCTGCCAGGACTCAAGGATTTACTATCTGATCTTCTACAGAGAAAGCCTGCTGACCCCTGTTCTAGACCCTCCTTTTATTCTCCAGGGACTCTCAGTATTTCCTCGACTTACCACACCCTCCTGGTTTTCTGTACCACCAAGCTCCTAGCTTCCTGTCACCAAAATGCACAAAAAGAGAAAACATACTCTGCATTAAGGAGTTTCATTACAAAGGGAAAATTCAAAACAACCTCCAAACACATCAAAAGACCAAACCACGACAAGTGGTCACTGTTCGGGGCCGACTTTCTAACACGGTGAAGTTCGGAGAGCTAACATGGAACTATCTGAGCGTGAACTTAGCAGCCTGGAAGCAGAAGGGTCCCTGGGTCTCAGAGCCCGTGCAAACCCCGTCTTCGCCCTCAGCCCGTCCTGTGCCCAGGAGCTCACCTTTCACATCGTTAAAGCTCGATTCTGAAAACCCTTCGCTCAGGTCGATCAAGGTGCCCTCGGACTTGCACCGCGGGAGGCCGCTGGAGTTGGCAGCTCGGATCCGCTGAGCTGCCATCTTCAACCTCTCTTCCCAGGCGACCTGCTAAGGTTTCATATTCCTCCTTCCAGCTACTCCAGCCGCTGCTGAGGCTTCTGTCTCAGGCAACCATGCTGCACAGTGTCGGCTTTGCAACGTGCTTCTTCCTGAAAGCAGGGGAAGAAAAGAAGAATTTCCCTTGAGCAAGTGAAACATGGGTTAAACAGTACATTGACGGCCAGCGGGAAGCCTCCTTCTCCCAGAGGCCATGTCACTGTCCCTGGCCCAGGAGAGCAGAGCCAGGCCCACTGCCTGGATTCTGCGGCCACTTTGTGCCCATCTCCTCCATGCTCTGGGTGCACACAGCCCCCACAGTGTTTCCTGGCCTGTCGTTTGCACCCTCTCTGCTTGAGGCACAGTGGAGTTTGTGAAATTTGCCAGAGCACCTGGCTAGCACATTCATGACAGTCAAAGGGGAGGACAAAACAGGATCTGTCCACACTGCTAGTTCCAGGGTTCAGTGATGGGGAAATAAATCTCCATCTGCCCAGATGGTGGCTGGTCCCATGGTAGGAACAGCCACCTCTGGGACTCCGGCCCTAGGTGAGCCGTGGCCTCTCACGGCTCCGCTGCACTGGGCTGGAGGGGTCTGCTCCCTGCCCACAGGCTCCCTAAATCCTCCCCGGGCCCCAAGTAGACAAAAATAAACCACACGCGGCCATTTTTGTACATAAGGTACCCTTGTGTGACTTCTGCAGATGGAACCACGGTAGACTCACTCAATCACTGTGCTGTTTACAAAGCCACCAGAGAAAGCTTTAAGGGGGAGGAACACAGATTCACTAAGGCCTCAGTTTTTTCCTAGGAAAGGGCACCCAGGAGTTTAGGGGGTGTGTTAGGGGTTGGTTCTGGAGATGAACGAGGTGACTGGCCCTGGGCAGACCTCTCACCACAACCAAGGGACAGGACAGGAACAGCCGGGAGTCAACACTGGAGCAGCGAGCTTCGCAGGCTCTCAGAGCAGCCCATGGCAGGCATCACTCCAGCTGCCCACAGCCGGCCCACAGCGCTCGGAGCAAAGGCAACCGGAACACGTCAATTTCCCTCCCATACAGCTGGCTGCGTGTGACCTGCTCCCAGTCCCTCGTTCCTCTACTGCTCTGTCCAAAGACGGCTGGAAATGCGGCTTCTGACCCAGGTGTGTTGCCCTCACTAGTCAAAGGGACCCGGAGGCCCCAGCACCGCTCCCTGCAGCGCTCCTGCGGTGGGATGCTGCAGCCCGCCCCCGGCTCTGCCTGCAGCAGCCGTGCATCCGTCCACACTCTATGGCCCCCAGTTAAATACTTAACACAGGATCAGTTCTCGTCTTTGCGACGTGGGGCGGTGAGAGCACGGCCCCGATCTGGTTTGTCTCAAGCACAAGTAAGCCAGCCCAGCACTGGGAACAGGGGGCGGGGCTCAGGGACTGGCGCCCCCACAGCCGGGCAGCCGCAGCCCTAGTCCTGACTCTAAGCGACCCGTTGGCAGCGGCTCGAAGGAGGATTCTGGCCCATCCCAAGGCCACAGATTGCCACATTCCTGCACCTTGGAGAGAAGGCCCGGGTTATGGACTGAACGCGTCTCCCTCCAAATTCACATGAGGAAGCTCTAACAGCCCTTGCGGGGTGTTTGGAGACGAGGCCTTCGGGAGGTGATGAGCTTAGACAGGCAGATGGGACCAGCATCCTCACAAGAGGAGACACCAGAGGGCTTTGCTCCTCTCATTGTGTGAGAAGTGGGCAGAGGGGGAGGTAGGGGCCTTGGCGTCCTGAGAGCCTGGCTGGACCCACGTGCACAGGAAGGCGGACAACAGTGACCACCTCTCTGGGGAGGGAGCAAAGCTGCTGTCCTGGGGGTGACACATCCCTTAAAAAAATGCCCAACCTGAGCCCAGCCCCACTGCCTCCCCCACCTCCGACCCTAGTTCCTAGTCCGTCGGAGCCTCCCCACTTTTGATTTACGACCCCTATATCAGCACTCACGCGTGCACATGCATCATTGGAAGGATGGGGGTGGCACCTGGGAGGTTTTCCCCATCCGTGGAAGCGCAGATGGCTTCTGTTCTCCCCCCACGAGGTTACGACTGATATGACTGCATCCTGGGACTCCCTCTCCTGCCTGGGTCTTCCCTGCAGAGCCGTACACGGGAACCTGGACCTCCCGGAGAGCATGGCACCCACCCCGGCTGGGTGCACAAGGCGGCTGAGATTGCAAGGCACTGCTGGGCTCTGCCTCTGGCTCCCTGCGCAGTGACCGTGGCTCCCTGTCCCACAGTCCACCCCCTGTTGGGGACACAGTCCCCATGAGCAGCGGCGGCCACACGGCTCTGTCGGGGCTGGACTGGAGACAGCTCTGCCCTGACCTGCGGCCTGTATGGGGGCCCCGTGAGAAAGCCCCTGGGGCATGGAATGCAAGCTGAAGCCAGCCTGGAGCAGCTGGCTTCACAAGGGAGCCAGAGCAGCGTGCACGGTATTGAGACGAGAGGACAGGAAAACACCCTGGACCTGGAAGACTCAGCCTCACTTTCTGGACGGAATCAACACAGAAAATGTGGGTCTCTGGGGGCGGTGGGGGAATGGCGCGTCAGGGCGGCCTTGAGCCCAGAAGCTGTGTTTGCTGGGTGACTTTCACATGAATGACAATTCCTACCTGAGATGCCAGTTCGCTGTGGAACCTGACCACCCCCTGCTGTCTCCCCAACCAGGCCAGGCTGCTCCGGACGGCTTGGGATGAGGGACAGTGCTCTGGGTCCCCTGCTGCACTAACCCCACATCCCCTGCAACCCACCCACGCTCCTGATATGGATTCACAGATCCCAGCAGCGGGGCGGGAGAAAGGACCCCGGGGGTTCTCCAGGGCAGTGCATCCTGGCCGAACTTCAAGAGACCCCAGTGAAAGAGGGGCCGCACCTGCTGCCCCACCCCCCTTGTGAGTATCGCAGACTCCCGCTCACAACCAGGGCAAAGTGTCTAGTGGAGGGCTTTTTTTGCCCCCAAAAGTCGAGACGGAAACAATTACGAGGTCACTGCACAGCCCTGCTCCCGCTGTGACACCGAGGGTCCACAAGCCCTCCAGCTGCCCCAGGGAGGTGAAGTGCTCCAGCGTCCTACAGGGCAGGGCCGTCGCCAGGCAGAGCGGGCATGCATGCCTGGGAGGACGGGGGCCGAGCACAGGAGGAGCCGGAGGGTGGGTGAGCAGGGGCCAGGACGGGATGGTGAAGGGGCTAGTCTTGGCCCTGGCCCCATGGGGAGCCACAGAAGATTCCCGATTTAGAAGGACGACTCTGGCTGCTGATGACAGAAATGGAAGCAGTGATGCTGTATCTCTGAAAACCAGTTTAGGAGAGGCCGCTGGAAGAGCGGGTGCTGGGGTGTGAGCAGGCGGACCCGGCAGAGGAGCGACGCCAGGGGAGCCCACAGCCCTGGAAGCCCCGCACAGACGGATCCTTGACAGGGGAGCTGGGTGAAGTCCGGGTGGGACGGCTGTCACGCGGGGCTGGGACAGTGGTGGCCCACAGCTCAGCGGAGGCCCCCACAGGGCACTCAGAGAGCCTCCCCGGAGCCCAGGTAGAACTGAAGACAAGCAAAAAGAGTGATCAGAGCCTTCGAGTCCTCACTGGGGCAGACGCAGTGCCTCGGGGTGGGCAGCGGGGAGTGGGTCACAGACACCACTGGGGCGATTTTGTTTTGTTATGGATGGGGGACGTAATTATTACCCTGAGCCGGCGGAGACAAAAACCTGGCTAGCTGTCACATAAAGAGTTCTGCCGCCCTTCAAAAAGCCCAGAGATACCCTCACTGAGGTCCATTCAAGGGCGCGGTAAGCCCTCACTGCAGACCCGACGGCACTGCCCTTACCAGCCGGAGCCCAGGCACTGATGTCCGAGTCCCGAGGACCAGAAGCCTGGGTCACAGGACGTCGGTGCCTTCATCCACTCTCTTCCTCAGGACCGGGGAGCTTTTGTCCCGTGTGCTCAGTGCCCCGTGTGCTCAGCGCCCCGTGAGAAGCCCCGAAGGACAACTTTCCCCAGGGGCGGTGGGGGACCATCGCTGTTCGCGGTCCTGGCACCCACCAGCGCGTTCACGGGGAGCGCAGACTCCAACCCTCACCTTATGATGAGGACGTTATCTTACAGCGAAGAAAGAGGGCAGGGCCGCACCTGGCGGACGCCTCCTCAGGGCCCCTCCTGGACCAGGTATGCTCAGGGTGAGGGCTCAGAGTCAGGCTGCCCCGCCACCTCCCGCAGCGCCTGGGCAGAGAACCGAGTGACCCGCCCACCCTGGGGAAGGCTCTGGGAGGCACAGCTACATAACGCTGTCTCCGGCCTTGCTAACCATTTCTTTCCAAACCCACAGAACTTGCCAGGCCTTCCTGGTTACTCCCAGAGTTCAATCCACACGCGCGTCCTTAATTTTCTCAAAGCTGCCCGTTGGTCAGGCCCCTCCCGGAGCTCAAAACCCCTCGGGTGTGGTGTGCTGCGTTTAAACTGGGGAAGGCAGACCTCCCACCCCGCCCGCACTCAAGCCCTCGGCTCAGAGGCTCTCCCAGGCCAGCACTCACCTCCACCCCCGTGGGGACCGGGGACCACACTTCTCAAGCCTGCCCTGCAGGCTGCACCTTCTGCTCCCCTCACCTGTGCCTCCAGGAAAACTGCCTTCGCTCCCCACCCTCCCTCTGCTCCACCCTCCTCCCCACAGCCCTGCAGCCCTAGTGACTCATGCGCCGGCATCAGCTCTGCAGCCAATGTCCCGGAGCCTCAGATTCAAGCCGCCAAGTTCAGGGACCACGCCCTCTGAATTAGTCCCTGCTTTATTAGAAGCGTAATGTGGGGGTGAACAACCCGTTGCTCCGATTTGCTCTGTGATGGGTTCACGAAGGTCCACGCTGCTGCGTTTACCATATGTTATACTGTTACTATACATCAGCTGGTTTTCCCCATTTTTTCACTATTTTCCTATTTTATTAAGCTCATTATTATTTTTACTTTCATTATTTAGTGATTAATTTTACTAATTTCTTATTTATGTACGTTTCAAAATGTCCATGACAAACTTTTTTTTAAATGTGGAAAGTGACATTAGGAAACTTTGTCAGCCGCCTGCCCAAAAGGGATGTGTCAGGGATGAATGTGTGTGTGAGTGAGTGTATCTCCCTTCGACTAGGAAGAACTCCAAGGAGCCATAAATCCAAATGCCCAGGCGGTCTGAGCCCCTCACAGAGTAAGCAGACATGGCTGGGTTCCCATTCAGTTCACATATGACCCCCGAACCCCAGATTCAGGTCACTGAGGGCTCCCCTTCAGGACTGATGGGCATCTTGGACCTCCCAGGCCCAAATCCCACTCTGGGGTTGACCCCAAACCTCCTCCCCATCTTTACCATCTCAGCCAACAGGTGAAGGGATCATTCAACCAGCCCCAAAGCCCGATGTCCCTCCCCACGGGCCCCGCCCTCCCCCGGCTCTCCGTGGAGGGTGTGTTTGGAGTGTGGGCACACACCCCACCGGGGCAGCTCCATCTGACCTCTCCCCAGCACCTCCACACCACTGTCAACTCTCAACTCAATTACAGTAATTGGCTCCTTTCTACCAGGTCTACTGCATCCAGTTCTGCTCTCCCACCGTCCACCCCTCAATTAGCAGTCAGAACTTCTTAAAAAGTAAGTCAGGACTCTGTTCAAAGCCCTCCAAAGGCTTCTTAGCTCTTAATGCTTACAGTGTCCTCAAGGCTGGCATTATGGGTCCTGCTAGCTTTCTGCTCCTGTTTCTTGAGGTTCTCCCCCTCCCACCGCAGGTCCTTTGCACATGCTGTTCCTGCGTCTCGGGAGGCCCCTGCCTAATATTCACCAGACTGGATCCCTCACTTCATTCACGTCTCTGCTCAAATGCCACTGAATCAGCAAGGACAGGTGTCTGCAGTATCCACATACCTCACTCTGCCCATCTTCCCTACTTTCCTTACCAGCACCACACATATCCTGTGCTTTTCTGTCTCCAGCCTGATTTCCCTATGAGGCCACGGAACTCAGCTGCCCCCTGAGTTGTGACAGGCCTGTACAGAGCAGACTCTCAAATAAGAATGGGTGAATGAATTCTATTGAAAGAAAGAATGTAGATTTGGTACTATCTGGTAGGGACCCCTGGGATAATCTCCTTTAAATAGCAAAGTCCCCAGCAAGTATCAAGTGCCCCCTGCCCCCAACAGCTGTGTGACTTGATCACACACAGCAGGCTAACTCTAGGAATGTTGTCCTATTTTGGAAATCCAAGTTACACATTTCTAAGACACTGATGGGCACCTGGGACACAGCTGGATGGCCTGGACTACAAGGCTGGCCACCCTCCACTAGGGTCTGGACTTCACCCTCAGCCCCAGGAGCCGTCAACTCTCCAGGACAGCCTGCAGCCGCATGCACCCTTGGTCAGGGGGCTGGCGCTGGACCTTAGGACATCTCACAAGGGCAGGCTGTAATAGCCACTGCATCTCCCGCCCCTGCAAGCACGCCCGGACTTGGGAAGCCACCCGCTCCCCACCCCACCCTGGTCTCATGGCCAAAGTCTGGTCTAAGAAGACAGGAAGGGGCATTCAAGCTTACTAATGTCTGACTCACAACCATAAGTTCTTCTTTTCTTTCATATAAAGGCCAAGTCATTTAGAGAGAAAAGAACTAGGAGGCTGGCCTCTGAACAGACGGCATCATTGTACAAGGAGAGACTCCTTTGCAGATGCTGGTGGCAAACCTGGGAACCCGCACACGGCCCCCCAGCTGCCCTGTGGACCTGCTGCTCCTCAGACCGCAGAATCACAGGATGTTCTTGTGGGGAACTACGTGCCAATGTTCTGCCTGAGGAACAATCAAAAAACAAACCGAGCAAGGAAAACCACAGAGCACAAGCACCTGCGGGGAGCGGGGCGAAGGCCCCGGCCGGGACCCGGCATGCGCACAGCCCCGGGCCAGGCTCTCGGGGGGCCCTGACCCCCGAGGGCGCAGAGGGAAGCCGCCGGCCTGGGCCCCGTCTGCGTCTGCGGGAGGCACGGGGCAGAGGGGCCGCGCCGGGCTCCTCCCTGGCGAGTTCTGCTCTTCACGCCTTGCTTCAGATGACTCATTCTCCACATTTGATTTTAATTTCTGGAGTAGGAGTAGCGTGCTGATTCCATCAGATTTCCTCCGGGTTAGAAAGCAAGCTTGAGTTTCGACCCGCTCTGGGCAATTTTCGTCATCAGGCTCTGTGGACAGAAACTCCAGCACGTCTGCCCCCTCACTCCCTCCCCAGGGAGTGGGCTCCGGAGGATGGAAGGGATCCAGAGATACCCTCCCCAGCTGAAAGCCAGACGCCCTGGGCCCCTGACCCTGTGGGCCGGCCACAGAGAAGCCCGCACACGCCCGGCAGGCTGCGGGGGTGGGTTGGGGACACCTGGCTTCACGGACACCTCCTCACTCTGAGGAGCCCGGAAGGCAGGTGAGCGGGTGGTGACCCGGGAGGCGAGAGTGAGCTTGTCTGTGCGTCTGCAAAAGTCTGCAACCTCCTTTTCCTCCAATGCCAGCAGCCCTGGAGGGAGGCAGATGCTGCAGCCTCCAAACTGCACCCCGGCTCCCCCTGCCTCCTGAACCTTGACCCGACAGGTCTGGGCAATAGCCCAAGTGGAGAGCCAACACGTGACTGGTGTCCCCTTCCCAGGCCCCCCCGCCCCCGGCAGGGAATGCACAGGGTCCGGTTACGAGAGGACCTTCCCGCCACCTCGGTGGAAGGCTTCCTCCCACTGACAGGACTCTGATCTCCAGAACCTGTCCGTGCCCACCTGGAGCAGAGACGAGAGTGCTGCCTGTGGCCCTGGGGAGGGCCGCCTCCCTCCGTGGGGAAAGCGCATGGCTCCATCGGAGGGAGGGGACAGCGGGGAGTCAGCTGCACGTGCCAGGGTCTGTCTGGGATGTATTTCACTTTGGTTCAACAATGACCTCAATTTAGGGGGCGGCAGCAGCAGCTCTCGGAGCCCCCCAGACGGCCATCCAGGCAGAATAATGAGGTTTGTGGCAGCATCGTGCGTCCTGGGCCCTGAGGCTGAGCAAGGTGAGCACCTCAGGGCAGGGGCCACGTCGCCTGGGGGAGCAGCCACCGAGAGCTGCACCCGCCTCTAGAACAAGGCTCTGGGTGCAGACGCTGGGCTTCCAACGTGCCTGCGTCCAAGACCTTCTCCGTTCATCCAAAGCTGGTGACTCAAACTCACCCCCCCGGAGGCTCCGTGCTGTGCGTGGGAGGGACCCTGCAGGTGTGGGTGCCTGCCTCCCACTCGCTGCTTTTACTGTGGAAAGTGATGGCTGGAGGGAACTGGCCCGATGACTCAGGATGTTGTCACCGGCCAGGGACAGAATAAGGAACCCTGAGCCTGGAGAACCCCAGGGCTGAGGAAGAGAGGGAAGGGGTGACCAAACCCCTCTCTCTAGCCTCCGAGGGGCCTGGGCATCTTACTCCCCGGCCTTTGCCTCCTGGGGTCTTCTACTAGACACCCCGCTGTGGGATTGCTCTCCGTGGGGGGCTGGGCCAATCCCATCGCCTTCTTGGGTGAAAACAATAATCTCAGCCTCTTCAGAGGCTCCCACAGTCTGTAGACAACAACGCAAACCCTCCGGCGCGTCTGCCCAGACCCTGTGCGCACTAACCCACCCTACCCTCTCCTCGATAAGCCCTGAGCTCCCGCCGAGCACAGCGACCGCTTCCTCCACTCGGTTCCCCAGCCATCCCCGAACTCTTGCCTCCATCTCTCTCCGTCCACCCAGCCACCTGAAGACCCAGCGGGGCCCCCAGTTCGTGCCATGCTAAACCCCCGTCGAGCACTGCCTCTGCAGGTGGAATCGCATCTCCTCTGCGCTCTCGTGGGCTTCCCCGCACGCCCTCTGGGCACTCACTGCTCTTATTCTGGGCATCAGGGCTGTCATTCTGCCCGTCACTTCTTAGTTTCCTAACAACGACCCTCGTTTGCTTAAAAGCCAACAGACACTGGCTCCTCTGTCTGTAATCCTTCAGCACCAAGCACGGTGCCTGGCCCAGGCTGCTGTTTGGTGCCATCTGTTGAGCGGACAAGTGCTTCATCTGAGCATTTCCTGATGTTCAGGCACCGCCGATCTCTGGGGACCACCAACGACAAGCGAATGGAGACCCGTCTCTTCCTTGACTGCTTATCTTTTAGCTGGATGACAACACGCATGGGACTGACCCCGAGAGGAGGGAAGGCGTGAGTCTCCACTGCGCCTTCGGAGCCTGCGTGGGCCTGGAATCCCATGGACCCCCGGGTTTGCCCAACACTCCACTCACCACAGCTCATCCTTCGGTCCCACCTCCCGCTGCTGGCGCTGGCAAGGAGTTTAAAGAAACACCGACGTGTGCCTGTCAAGTGCTCAGCAAGCAAGAGGTTCAGGAGGTCTGGGGAGTGCGGTCGGTCCCAGTGTGTCACATGGGGAGGCCACCCACCCGCCCGTGAGGCAGAACTGACAGCAGACAGGCTGGGAAGTGAAATCTTGTGATCGGCCCAGGCAAGAAATACTGCCCCGCTCTGGTCCCCAGCCAGTGCCCAGAAAGAAAAGGCCTAGTTATCTCTGAAGATGTTACAACAAAGATGAGAAAAGAGGCCCATTCACTTGATGGGATGGTGGGGCTGCCAGGGGTGGGATGCGAGTTCCTGAGGTTTGAGAACGTCCGACACGTTCAACAAGACTGCAAAAACATCAGCACGGAAGGTCTTGTGATTTCCAAACACCAGTCATTGATTTACTGTCTTCCTTGAAAAACAATCCGAAATTATTTAATACTTCTCTTTATTTCGATCCAGTTTTTAACAATATAAGTTTATTCAAGAAAGTTATAAAAGCAGCTTTCTATAGCTTTAAAAAGGAAGCTTCTATCCTTAAAAGAAAGGTCTTCCTTAGAGAAACTGGTATATCTTTACTAGAAAAGATTAACTTAAAAAAAATTTTGAGTTCATCTTAGATACCTGGGGAATGCAGACCTAGCTGGTACCGCTCAATGGGCAGATGCGGAAGCTGAGGCTGGTCTGGGTTTTATTGAAAGGATCTCCTCTGGGAAACCGAGGAATGACAGCTCCTGGGAAATCCACCCCCAAAGAGGTGTCATTGCTCAGCTCGCTGGTTTGGATGCCTCTCAGCCAGACCCTCGCCCGGATGGAAGGGGGCTGCTTCGGTTTTATCCACCGGCTTATGGAGGATCCGGCATCTAGCCCAGGAAGCAACCGATGTAATTCATGGAATTAATGAACGAATTTCTTTACTGAAGATCTACCATGTCCGTGAATTACTAACGGAGATGTCCAGAGTGGTAAACCAATCACAAGTCTCTATAAAGTGACTTCACACACGCTTTACAGTGATGTAGACATGGAGACGATCACTTACCACACGGGCCGAAATGCATTCCACTCCCAGGGCGGGTGACGCAGCTGCTAAAATGCGTTTTCTGATATTTAATAGAATGAAAAAATCCATATAGCATAACACGGAGAAAAGTGAAATCTACAAATTCTACCATAAAACGCATTCCACTCTGTTCCTAGAAGTGTTTACCTGATAGAAAAAGAAGGGTGAACCTCACACTGAATAATGACAGGGATTATGTCTGGGTGCCAAGCGTGTGGATACTTTTGTTCTTTAGCTTATTTTCCCTAAGTTCTCTACTTTTTGAAGTTAAAAAAGAAACACATTTTATAATATAAACTTCCATTCTTTTCCCCAAACACCAGGCCATGGCTCCAGCAGGTCCTTCCCGGCCTTGCACGGCCACTCCCTGGGCGTGTCTGAGGGGGTCAATTCCGAGCACTTCCCGACACCTGACTGAGTGCCTGCAAAGCTGTGTTGACCCCACGGGACATAAACCCAGCCTTCCCCGTTTCAGCTCTGTGACTTGCACAGAGTCATTTTGCCAATAAACAATAAAAAATGTATTCCTGTTCCTCCCGGCCTCGCAATTCCACTAATTAGGAAACGCTGGCTGCCTGATTGTGATTCATAATGAAAATAGACATTTGGTCTTTGTCCTGTTTCTGGCAAAGGGCTCCTAAAACCCTGAGGATTTCCCAAGCAAAGAAAGCAATAAAGGTGTCTTCTGTCATGTTAATGAGGTGACTTTGGGCCCGATCCCAGGTAACCTAAGGATGGGGGCTTTCAGTCTCGCCCTCTGACCTCTGGGGAGGGGAGGAGACTGGTTGGAGGCTGAATCAATCACCAACGGCCAGTGATTTAATGAATCATGTCTATATAATGAACCCTCTGTAAAAATCCTTCCAGGCTGGCGAACACGTGGAGGTTTGGGGTGGGGGTGGCCACTAGGAGAGGCAGCAAGCTCCTCCCCTTTCTCCAGGCTTTGCCTCACGTATCTCTTCCACTTGGATTTTCCAGAGTTGTGTTACAATAAACCTGTAACCCAGTTAGTAAAACATGTGAGTTCCACGAGCCACTAGCGAATTAAACCCAAGGAAGGGTGGTAGGAACCTTCCATCTCTAGCCAGTGGGTCAGCCTGGACCTGTGCCTGGCGTCTGAGGTGGGGGGGGCAGTCTTGTGGGACAGAGCCCTCCACCTGTGGGATCTGAGAACTGGTGGTGAGGGGGGAACCCCTGCAGGAAATGGAACTGGGCGAAGAACCGTTCCCGAAGGAAAGTCAACACCAGCAGAGCTGCAGAAAGCGGCTGGATCCGACCCGATCTGCTTCTCCCCACAGGCTCCCCACTGTCCGCTGCTATAAACAGCAGGGCAGTGACCATCTTTGCACCTAATCTTCCTCCGAATTTTGGATTCTTTTCCTAGGACGACTTTCTAGTAGAGCATGAAGCCTTGCCGAAGCTTTCCTGGAAAGCTGTAGCAATTTTTACTCCCAACAGCACTGGGGGTCCCTTTCCACCCTTCTGCCACCAGCTCCAGAAAAGCTTCACCAATCTGACCAGTGGGGAACGGAATACCAAGTTTAAATTCACAGTCCTTTGACCATCGGTAGGGACATTTTCAAATACCGACTACTTCTTCCTTCCGGCTTCATGACTCCCATTTCGTATCCTTTGTTCGATTACAGCCTGGAATTTCATCATCTCAGTTGCAAATATCTTCCCCACTGTTGCTCGCACGCAGACAAATCCATTTGCTAACTTGATAAAGTCTCCATTTATTCAACCCTATCAATCTTTCCTTTGTGATTTCCCCTTGAAGCACAGAAAAGCCTCTCCTAACGAAAAATTTGATAAACATTCCCATTTTTCTTCCTTTATTTAAAAAAAATGGTTTGTGGACTGACATTAATGGACAAAGAATTTATTTTGCTGCTCAGTGAGGAACTTTACAAAATGAATTGGCAAACGGCTAAGCCATGGCTCCTTTATCAGTTCCTGAATAATCTGTCCCCCCCGTGATGTCATCTTAATGCATTTTAAATGTGTATGGACACCAGGGTTTGAATCTGGCCTATTCTGTGTTGTCAATCTGCATATTTTTATAAGAACATCAGCTCTTATGTAACTCTGAGAGTTTTACCACGTTCGGCCGTCTGGAAGGACTTGCCCCCATGAACTGTTCGGTTTCAAGGTCTCCTACCCGTTCTTTTCAAGTATTTTTTTCCTTCCAAATGTACTTTAGAATAATTTTATAATATGTCTTCCCATCCCTTCATTCCTTCAGAAAAGCAGCTCCTCTGTGTGTTTGCTTTTGTTGGCGCGGGCTTGGTACGAAGTGAGGACCGTACACTGCGCTACCTTTTCTTCCGGAGATACGGTGCGTCTGTTTATTTAAAAATGAGTGTCAGGACAGTGCAGAGCAGGGACTGGCAAACTCTTTCTGGAAAGGAGCAGAGTAAGTGAAGCTCTGGGGACCACAGGCACTCTGTCCAAAAACCTCAAGTCCAAGCAGTCCCCCAAGTCCAAATTCCACGTCTGACATACGTCGCTCTGACCACCTCTCTCCACTCTCTGCTCCTGGCCAAGCACCTCACCTCTCGCCTGGACTCACCGCAGCAGCCTTCCACCTGCTCTCCCTTCACCTCCAGCCCAAACACATGCAACTGAACCATTCTCCTTGGAGCAGCCTGGGCCTCTCAGCACAGGAAGCCCTGCTGGGGACTTTCCCCTGCACTCACAATAAATCTAACCTCCTTCCTGGGATCGCATGACCCTGCTTCCTTCTCGGTGTACTCATTTTCTGAGCTTAAACACATTTCTACCCCAGGACCCTTGCACTGGTACCTCTCGCTGGCTCTCAAGCTCTGTACCACCAAACTTCCCTCACTGACAACTTTTTCCACTCAGGTCTCAGGTCAATGTCACACTTTACTGACTACTCAGCAACGCAGCCACGTTCACCTTGACCCCTGTCCCTCCTGGTCTCTGTGCAAGAGGACAGCAGCGAGAGCTTGCACTTGGGATCACGCACACACACAGAGCACCCTCCACAGAGGCTGGTGGTCAGGCTGTTTGTACTGACCCAGCTCATGCACAAGCCTTGTAGTTTTCATCAAGTTCGAGACACACTCTTTTTTCAAACACATCACGTGGTCTGGAATGCTACAACTTTTGCTGCAACAAAGAACTAAATCTAGTCGGTTTATAGTTGCTTTACTCGATGAGGTAGTATGATCTCTTTATAAACCACTATTACTTCATAAATTCTACGCCCAGTTCTGTTATCGCAACTGTGTGCTGTGCGCAGTGCAGGGTTAATACTCACTGCGCCTCATTTCTGCTTGTTTGAGCTACTTAAGGCCCAACCAAGGGGTTCTGCTTTTAGGATAACACAGCAGGTCAAGCACCTAAGCGAGCAGCTTTTGGCGAAAACCGAAAAGCCACCAGGCCAGGGAGAGGATGGTACTGAGACATCCCGTATGTTCACATTTTCCTAATACCATCTTGTAAGAGTTGAACTGTGACCCCCTCAAAGGATGCTCGGTCCTAACCTCCACTCCCTGCAAACACCACCTCATTAGGGACTGGGGCTTTGCAGATGACCAAGTGCAGATACAGTGACAAGGGTGGGCCCTCATCCAACGTGGCTGGTGTCCGTACAAAATGGGGAAACTTGGGCACAGAGGGAAGATGACGTGGAGACACGGGGAGAAGGTGGCCGTCTGCCACCTGAGAGGCCTCGGACAGCCTCAGAAGGAGCCAGCCCTGCCCGCACCCCAATCTCAGACTTCTGGCCTCCAGAACCACGAGAGAATGAATTTCTGTTGTTTGGAGTGACCCAGTTTGTGGTAGTCTGTTGTGGCCACCCCAGGAAGGTCACACACGCTCCCCGAGGTGACACAGAGCCGTCTTCTCAGACGCTCACCCTCAGTCTGCTCAGCCGAGTGGCCTCCTGCCTTCCAGCGAACTTTCTCCTCAGCTCTCTCTCCTTCTGCCACGTCTGATGCAGCTGCAACTCCCAGGGGCAAGTGGGAGTCGAGCCCCCCACACTGCTGGAACATTCTCTCCTAAGACCCCAACTGCCAGGCCCCAGCCTGACCACTGCTCACATCACTCACCTCACACTCCTGAAGGCTGAGTCTGGTGCCGGCGGGTGACCACACCTGCGGACCCCCGAGTATAAAAGTCTTGCTACGCCCCCTCAGGAGCCTTGCAGGGGCATTTCCCAGTGGTAACCAAACAACTGGGGTTTTGAAACAAACTACTTTCACAAAGATACCGGAGCTCTCTGAACACGTCGGTTCACTGAGCAGACTCTGGACCAGCAGAAAGCAGGAGGGGAGGACAAAGTGGACCAGTGCCCCCTGAGCTGTGGGGGATGCAGGGAGGCCCTTCTCCCCTCGGGCTCCACCTCAGGAGCTCCGAAGCCACAACGTCAGGTTCCTTCTGCAGCAGGACATGCGCCAAATGAAAACATACTTAGTAACACGGACAGACACCCCTGCGGAGTCACAGCACTGAAACCGAATGCAGAAGCAAAACCTCGAACAGAAATTTCCAGCAGCTGGTATTAGCTGTGTGGAGAGCAGCTGACGATGAGAAATAAGGCTGCGGGGGGTTGGGGGCGCTCAGGGTCCCCAGGGACACGGTGCTGGAGGGGCAGGAGCGCACAGCTCCGGATACAAGGATGCGCCTCCCGGCTGTTGGAGGAGAAAGGGGGCGGGGAGAGCAGAGGCCAGGAGGCCAGACAGCCCACTGACTGGCATTTAGGGTTTTCAAGTGTCTTCTGGCACCAACTGAATCCCACCTTCACTGATTCATCAAGACACAAAATTCTGGAAAGAGACTGGGGGAGAAAAGGTTGCTGTGGGAACATGTGTTGTGAGCAGACAAGCTCGTCCTCTGTCGCCCAGGAGATGAGCGGGTCGTTTCGTCCCTATGCTGACAAAGATGAAGACACTGCAGGCTGGCCCGCCCAGCATCCTGCCGCCAGCCCCACAGCCCGGTTCTGCTGCCGCAGGCCCAAGAGGTGCTCTGGCGTGGTCCGTGGTTTCCTCACCTGGCCCTTTACCACCAGTGTCTTTCTCCTCTTCACCTGTAGCTGGGACTCAACTGAAGTGATGGCATCAAACAAAGAATAAAACATGGGTTTTGGAGTCAGATCTGAGTGTAAACACAGCTCTAGCTGTGTGCTCTTAGACAAGCTACTTAACCTCTCTGAGCCTCTATGTGCATCACCTGCAGCAGGAAGACAGTAAAATCTGGTTCATCAGGTGTGCACACAGTAGGTGCTCAATGCCTCGTCAAGGTGCCCTGGGGTTGGCAAGGCCATGGATGCGCTGCTTCCCAGGGCTGCTGTGACGAATCACTGCCAACAGAGGGGCTTAAGGAAACTCTTCTCTCCCAGGCCTGGTGCCGAAAGCCTGCAGCCAAGGTCTCTGCGGGGCCCTGCTCTCAAAGGCTCCGCGGGAGAATCCACTGCGGCCTCTGTCCCGGCTGCAATGTCGTGGGCAAGCCTCGTCCTTTCCTTGGTTTGTAGATGCTCCGAAATCAGCTTCTGTCCTCACGCGGCCTCCTTCACCCGTGTTCTCTCAGGGCGTCTGAGGAGGACACCACTCGCGGGATTAGGGACCACTCTCTGCCAACGGTTACACCTGCAAAGATCTCATTTCCAGGTAAGATCCTACTCTGAGGTTCCGGGTAGCTGTAACCTTTCAGGGACACTGGAGCACCTTGGACATCGAGGAACAAGGGAACAGGTTGGGGCGGGAGGCAGGTGAGAGAGGCCATGGGCTGGCTTCCCGCCAGAGCAGCCCTCTGGGCACTTCGGCCCCGCCGGCCAGGCAGCTGAGGGGGAAATTGTGACAGTAGGTCACTGGGAGCTAAGGGAGCACTCCTCTTCTCTAGGGAAGTGGGTCATGTGTCCCACCCAGACAGGTGCAAACCCACTTTGGAGCCTTCTTTATGGAAGACACACACATAAGTAACAATGAGGGTAGAAACTCCACAGATAACAATGATGGAGGCAGAGACTGAAGTGATGCAGGCGCGAGCCAGCAAGCATCACGGGGGCGGGTTAACCACGAGGGCTGGGAGGAGGCAGGGACGGCGTCTTTCTCGAGCCCTCGGAGGAAACATGCCCTGCAGATACCTTGATGCCAGACTTGCAGCCCCAGACTGTGAGAGAATACATTTCTGCTGTTTGAAGCCACACAGTTCACGGTCATTTGCTACGCAGCCCTGGGAAGAAAGCGACAGGCAGACCTCGGGGATGAGCAAGTTCGGTTCCAGACCAACCTCAATACAGCACGTATCAAGGAAAAGTGGGGCACGTGAATCTTTCAGTTTCCTGGTGCCTAGAAGAGTTATGTTCTACACTCTGTGAGGTCTGCTGAGGGTGTAACAGCATTGGCTCTTAAAAATGCCCATGCCTTCATTAAAAACTAGTTTATTGCTAAAAATACATGCTACCCGCTGTCTGAGCCTTCAGCGAGTCGTGTTTTTGCAATAGTGCCATCAAAGATCACGGATCACAGGTCACCCGAGCAAACAGGGTAACAACGACAAGTCTGAAATAGTTCTAGAATTACCAGAATGTGCCAGAGACACACAAAGTAAGCAAACGCTGCTGGAAAGTCGACGTGCTCCACCCAGGCGTGCCGCAGCCCTGTGACTGGCTAAAAACACAGTATCTGTGAAGAGCAGTAAAAGGTGTCTGCAGCCCAGCCAGCACCTGCTGGATAGGGCGTGCGTGTCAGGCGCTGTTCTAAGTGTGGCCGTGTGCTCCGACTTCAACGACACAGCCACCCCCGACACAGACGACGATTACCTCTGTCATACTGTCGAGAAAACTGAGGTGCAGAGAAGCTAGGTGGCTGGCCTGAGCTTTCCCAGCTACTGAGCGGCCGGGGCGGGTGGCTGCAGGGCCCGCGGGGCCCAGGGCAGGCGTGAGCCCAGCACGGGGATGGCTGGGCTGGAGCAGCTCCTTTCTGGACAGTTCCAAGAAGACCAGCTGCGCCGCCTCTGCCCGCGGGGCCAATAGCAGCCCGGCTCCCGGAGACCAGAGCAGGACCCCTGCGCCGCGCCGCGGCGGCCGAGCTCACAGGGCGGTCCGAACGTCTTGCTTCATGGTTTTTTGTTTTTAATCAAAGCATGCACTTAGCCAACCTGGTGTGAAATCACCCTCTGTTTTTCGGCAGAGCTTCTGCTGCAAGTCTGTACCAGGCAGAGATGAAATGGAATTCAGCCCATCGACAGCTTTCCCGCAGGCAGAGGGGGCTGACCCGGGTCTCTGGAACCCCGTCTGTGGCCTCATGATAATCACAGCTGCTTTCCTTCCAGTTCTGAGGGTGACGCAAGAGAGGCACTCAGACCGGGAGTGTGACCTGGAGCCGGAGGGCAGCGCGGAGGAGCTTTCCTTTCACCTCAGCTGAAAAGCGCCCGACGACGCCGAGTTCATCACATGGAGGGTAAGGGAAGGAACTACCCGCAGGTAGAAAGGGCACCGCCTCGGCCTTCCCGTCCCCTGCTCTGCCTCGTCGCTGTTCCTACCCAGTCGTCCAGTGGGTTCTTGGAGCATCTTCTCCCTGACGCCACGCCCCCCATTCCTCCTCCTCCTCCTGCCCTGAGTCATGCAGAGCCTTGGCCTGGACCAGAGCCCGGGGGCCCCCTTCCTACAGGACCAACTGGCTGCAGCACAGGGTCCCCCCTGGCTGGCGCGGGGAGAGGAGGCCGGCAAGGACTGCCCTCCCGTCTGCTGACAAACACCCAGCTGGGCTCCCCACAGCCCCTGAGCCGCTCCCCGGGGCAGCTTCCCCCGCCCGGGGGCTCGGACACACTGTTCTCACTGGGGTTGTGACGAAGCCCCAGGGCGCTTCCCTGAGCACGACTCACCCAGCGGCTTTCTAACCACTGTGCTCTGCGTGGCCTCCCAGAGGGACAGCTTCCTCCTCTCTGCACTGGTCTTCAAGGCCCATCTCACAGGGGTCTCCCTGGCACCCCCATGGCTGGTGCTTCTGTCCAAGATTTCTCCTCCTCTGCCTGCCCTCAAGTGTCCAGTGTCCCCAGTGTCCACCCTCGCCCTTCTGCTGTCATCACTCAGGGCATCCTCCTTAGGGAGGCTAGTCACAGCCAGGCCACCCCCAGAAGTGGGGGAATGGGGCGCCCTGGTCTCTGCTGACGCCCAAACGCTGTCTCCGCAGCACCTCCTGCCCACCCGCGGGCTGGCCCACAGCCACCTCGGGTCCAGCACACCCGCTCCCCACCCCCCACCGCAAGGACGCCCAGCCTCCTGCATCCCCATCCGAGCCAAGGGCCCCACCCATCTCCCCCAGCCAGTCAGCTCTCCAGTTGAAACAGAACACTTTTGCCATAAAGCAGCATTTCTCAGCTTTGGGGCTATGGACATCTGAGGCCAGGTCATTTTTTGCTGGGTGTGTGTGTGTGTGTGTGTGTGTGTGTGTGTCTGGCAGGGCGTGTTTCGTGCATCGCAGGGTGGTCAGCATCACGCTCGCCTCGACCCACTAGACACCAGTAGCTCCCCGCGACTTCAGCTGTGATGACCAGAAACGTCTCCAGACCTGCTGGACGTCCCCTGGTGACACTGGCGCTGTGAAGGGACAGACAAGGGAGACCGCAGAGGCCCAGGCCGGCTGCCCCGGCTGGCGTCCCAGAGTGAGCTGGGCCCTGAGTCCAGAGCCCGGTGGTTCTGGGCTGCAGAGCACAGGGCTCCTCACTGGTTGGTGGGGGAGAGGAGGCTGGCAAGGACCGCCTTCCTTTCAGCTTACAAACACCCTGCCCGGTTCCCCACGGCCCTTGAGCTGCTGCCCCCTTCCCCTCCAAGGACATGCTGCATCTGCTCCCCGCCACCCGGAAGTCAAGACCCTCCCCTCCCGGGACACAGATGGGGACTGGGGGACGCAACCTGGGGACTGCAACTGCGGCCCCTGTAAGAGCGCCAGGGACTCGGGTGCAAGGGGGCCTGTGGCGGGTGATCCTTCCCAAAGTCAAAGGCACTGGCTCTCCTCCCTCCTGCTCCTCCCACGGCTTGCCTTTAAGATGTGTGTTCAACCTGCAAAATCTGGATGTCAGGAAGGGCTCAGTACACACCTTGCGCCTCCTTGGACAGATGCTCCAAAAGGTGGGGGCAGGACAAGAGCAGTCAGTGTGGGGTCTGGACCCAAGGAAGCTGAGAGTGGCAGCAACTGACTGGGCCAGTCAGGTTGAAGTGCAGGTTCCCGGGCCCTGCCGTGACATCCCCACCGGGTAGGGACCAGCTCGCTGTCACTCAGATTTAGCATCATTTGAGTCAAGTTTAGAAAAGGGACGGTGACAGCGATGTGGGTGGGTGCAGGAGCACCCTGGGGCAACGACAGCAGGAGGGAGGGGAGGGAGTTACAGGAGCTTGGGGAGACAGGGACCCCAGACCAGAGGGACCAGGGTGAGTCTCAGGCTGTGCTACAGAGAGGGGCCACCCCAAGCTCCCCGTCTCTCCCCCTCTAGCCTGGCCGTCCTACTGGCCAGTCCTCCCAGGAGGCAAGGGAACCCCATTTGATGCAGCGGTTCCGGGTCAAGCCCCGGGCTGACCCCACCACAGGTGTGGGAGGGCAAGGAGGGGCAGCCTCGCGTCAGCCAGCACAGGGGAGACGCGGGAGGCTGCGCCCTCACAGCAGGCCTCTCTGTGGTCCGGATGCAGGTGCGCGCGGCACTGCACCTGCAGGAGCACCTGGCCGAGGCTGCTGTGGACGCCCCTCGGGAAGCAGGGCCTCCCGGCCGGGGATGCTCAGCACGCGGGCAAGGGTCTCGTCTCCACAGCGCACGGCACCGAGCCAGCCTCTGCGCGCCAGCAACCCGAGCCGGTCCGCGCCAAGGGCGATCTCAACGCCAGGGCAAGCCCTGGCTCTCGGGGGTGGACCAGATACCGGGGCCGGGTCTGCGGGTGGGGGCAGGGAGCTGGCTCTGAAGCTTGGGGTCTCGACAGGAGATTGAAAATGAGAGAAGATAGCTCTTAAAATAAAGTCAGAAGCTGCTAGAATTAGGTGAGAGAAGTTAAAATTAAGTTAAAGTCTAAGGATGATGGCTCCCAGCAGCACTGCTGGCAGCAGCCAGAGGTGGACCCAAGCGCCCCGGCGGGTGGCGGCCTGCGTGGGCGCGGTGTCTCCCTGTGGTGGGGCGCCGCTCACACAAGAAGGAAGGGCACGCGGCCACGTGCTGCCGCGGAGGGGGCGGGGAGCCTCGCAAACGCTACAACACGGGGAAGAAGACAGTCACCACAAGTCACCTGCTGGATGGTTCCACTCACAGCCTACCCAGAAGCAGCAAATCCACAGAGACAGTGAGCAGGCGGGAGGCTGCCGCGGCCGAGGGCAGGGAGGGGTGTTGCCTAACTGCTCACAGGTCTCCTCTTGGGTTGGAAAAATGGTCTGGAGTTAGCGATGGCGGTTGCACTACTTTGTGACTGTACCACATGTCAACCAAACTGGGACACTTTAAAATGAGCCCATCAGACACACAAATGGGGCTAAAGTGTTCTGTGTGGGCAGAACACAGTCTGAAAAGATACTTTTATTTAAAAAAAATCGTACACACTGAGACATATTCTTATTATCAACAGGAATACACTATAACAGGACAGGGAGAAAAAACCCAACCACCTACGCGTAGTCAGGAGCGGGGCGGGTCCGGCAAGGGGGAGAAGTCACAACGGGAGGAATCAAGGTGGACTGGGACCCGGCCCGGCCAGGAGGCAGGGGCTGGTCAGGGGTGCTGACCCAGAGCCGCAGCGCACTGCGGAGGCCGCAGAGCACTGGGAGGACACACCCCAAGTAGCGACAGGAGCAAGGGCATCTGGGTGGCTTTTAGGACTCTAAAAACCCGATGCAAACCTGCTAGGCAACAATGAGATTGGACTGGGGCAGCCAAATCAAGCTGCGGGAAGCACCGGGCGGGCCTGGCCCCGGAGCAGCCTGGGTTCAGACACTCGAGGCCTCCCAGCTGGCAGCCCCTCACCTCCTAACTGCGGTTCCACCCCCGTTCTGCAGGTGAGCGAACTGAGGCACCACAGCGGGCCACTGAGCGGAGCCACACAGCCATCAGTCCAGTCGCTGAGATCTGCCCCCAGACAGGTTCGCTGCGGAGTCCAGGCCACGCCCCACCAGAACCACACAGGTAAAGCAGGAGGAAAAGGCTCCCCCAGAAAAAGGGGCTTCTTCCCAACAGATAAAACAACTCCCAGACATCAAAAACAGACGTAGGGTTACCAGGGAGGAGGGGGTGGGAAGGGTAAAGTGGGAGTTTGGGACTTGCAGATACTGACTACTATACATAGAACAGGTAAACAAGTTTCCACCACAAAGCACAGGGAGCTACCGTCAATATCTTGCAGTACCCTATAATGAAAAAGAAGATGAAAAGGAATCTATGTATGTTCATGTGTGACTGAGACGTGATGCCGTACACCAGAAACTGACACGGCACTGTAAACTGACTAGACTTCTAGTCAAAACAAACTCACACAGCTGCCCCTCCCGCTGACGACCCTCTTTCTGGTCTCCTGCCGCACTCCCCCCACCCACCCCAGCAAAACTATTCAGCCAGGACGCTTGCTCTATTAGCTCTGGCAAAGTATCCACTTTCCTCACATCACGTTGACAAAATGGGAGCCTGGCCTCCGTGGCCTGGGTTTGTAGAATCCCGTCTGGTGTCCGAGGGCCAGACCCCGGCCAGAAGGGAGTCTGCCTCCGTCATGCTGGCCCCCAGCCCCACCAGCCTCCGCAGAGGACGGCAAGAAGAGGGCTGCCGTGGGCTCCTGCCACCCAGCCACACCCCGTCCCCAGGACCCCATCAGCGGGAGCGCGCTGAGATTCACTCTGAAGCCCACCCACGTGCGGTACCCTAAAAACTGCCTACAGACACTCAGCATCCGGAGGAGGGCAGACTTTTTCCCAGTAACACATGCAAACACGCCTCTCAACAAAATTTATGCCCCGGCAGACGGAAGCCCGGTTCTCAAGTTACATTAAGTCCTTCTGAAATCCAGAGATCCCAGCCGGACAGGAACCTGGTGAAGGACTCCTGCTGGACATCCATCCAGCCCCACCTGGACTCTGCTACAGCCCAGCGACTCGCTCCGCCAATGGGCAGTTCCAGAACCCTGCCGAGCCTTCCACCAGCTGGTCCCAGGTCTTCTGCTGTGGGGATCCGGGTGCTGGTGTGAGGTTGGAAGGCTCACCTGAGCTCCGTTTAATCACTGCTCCACTCCTGGGGCACCAGCTCCCTCGTCTGTAAAATGAGGCTCCTGACGACCGTCTGGCCCGACCCACCTCTCGGAGAAGAGTAAGCCCAAGTTGGGGACAGCTCTGCAAACTGTGATGCACTCTGCAAAATGTAAATATAAGAGGAACCTACAGAAGAGCTCTTCAAGCACGGTACAAAAACATTTCCTCCCTGAAGCTGCTTCTGCCGAATCCACGAGGGCCCCAGACCACACGCGTCATTCATCAGAAACCCACCCGCCTCCGGGAGTCGGTTTATGATTTCCTCTCCCAACGCCGCTCAGGACCTGAACACCGTGCAGCCTGATGGTTCAGGGGGCCGCTCTCTCCAGCGACCCACCGACGGCCTGCTAGTGACCCGGACCCTGGGTGCCTGTCAACCACCCACACAGCATTTCTGACTTCCAGTTGTGGGTCCAAGCGAGCCCCGGATCAACTAAAATCCAGAGAAGATTCTCACAAGCCAGTCTACCCTGTCTGTAAAGGAGCAGATACCGTCTGGCCCGAACGAAAAGCAACAGAAATAATGACCAGATACAGGAGAGAAGCGTTTCACCTCGGTCTGGGCTGAGCACTCTGGCCCAGGCAGGCATTCAGGTTCTCGGTCAGACCCACGCCTGCCTCGTCTCCGAGCCCGTCCCAGGTCTCCCTCCAGGTCAGGGGCTTTGAGGGCACAGATCATCTGAGCAGTCTATCTGATAAGGGCTGTGGGCCATTGCTTTAGTAAATCACCTCTTCCTGCAAAGTTTGGCTTATCATTTCAGGGTCTTGAGGACCCTCTAAATGGACCACTAGAAGTCCGTAAGGCCCATGGCGACACCCCTGTTGTTAAGATTCTGTGTAATGGGCCAAGGCCCAGAGCACTGCGCTCCAACAGAGGACACCCCAGACCAACCTAGAGCATCAGCAACACTTTCTACAATTAATTACGTCAAAAACCAAAGGCGGAGATGAGGCTGTACATTCCAGCTCACACACAGAAAACAAGTGTCAACAGGATCTATGGGCAATGATGAAGGAGGTGAGAAAAAGAATCAAGTTATGTTTACTGAATGTGAAGTCCAGGGCTGCCCGGGAAGGTGGGGGGTCCTGTCTACCCGGAGCCAGGGCCACAGCACACAGCCAGGGACAGAGAGAGGCGGACCCCACGGGGCCGACAGGAGTGGGCCGACCTGAAAGCAGCCCTGCTCTGCCCCCTCCTCTACCAAATGCAGACCTCGGCCCCGCGACCTCTCAGGTCCCTTCCCACTGGGACAGAGTGGAGGGAAGGAGACACCGGGTGCATCTCAGCTGGACATCCTACCAAACAGCATCCGAGCACCCTCAAGGAGCCAGGACTGTCCCTCTGCTCAGCCTTCCCCAAGGCCAGCTGCTAACCTCTTGGGAATAGGGCCCCGAATTGCTCACTCTGGCTAGTGGGTGGTATGAATCCCTCTTCTGAACTTTGGGGCCCCTGCAGCAGCCTGAGGTCAGGAGAGTGACATGTTTGAGAAACAGCGGGAAGCGAAGCGTCCGGGGTAGGGCATCCCCATTGGCCACACGTGCTGCGTGTTCAAAGGAGCCATGTGACTGATGCTCAGGGCCCCACAGTATAGACACAGGAGATGGGGGCCCGGGGCGGCTGGTGGGGTTGTGGCAAATTCAGAAGGAGGGAGGGAGGGAAGGAAACAGGGAGGCTGGGAAGGAGGGAAGGTAGGAAAGGGAGGAAGGGAGGGTGGCAAGTCTGCATAAAGCCCAGGAGAGGGTGAACGCATGCCACCTCCTCACTTTCCTGGGAGTATCACTGCCTGGCCCAGGCTCGCCCCCAGCCTGGATACCCCGGGGCCCTGTCCCCTCCCTCTGATGGATCAGAGATGGATACCACATACCAGTGAGCCAATCCGCTGTCTGCAGCAACTGAGCACTGGCTCAAAAAAGCTAGCGGCCCAACCTTCTTCTAAGAGCAGGGCGCTGGGAAAGGAGCAAGTGGCCTGGGGCAGGTCCGGCGCAGGGCTGCTGGGCCCTGGCTGAGCCGCGAAGGCCAGGTGTCAGCGAGAAGCACAGGCGGGGGGACGTGCAATTCCACCCTAAGAGCAGCTTCATTCCTCACAGTCTGGTTCCCGGGTCCCCTACGATCCGCTGGGCTCCCCTCTGGATCTTTCCAATAATCCTCCCAGTTTTTTCTCTTGAGCCAGTTAGGGTGCGTATTTGATTCCTTTTGATCTTTGAGAATCTTTTGAGACTGGCTCCATTTTCACAGATGAGGAAACCAAAGTCTGAGGAAACTGATGCATAATGCTTATGTGCCCATAATCGGAATCTGCCTGTGCTTAGAAAAGATCAAGACTATACGCTCTCTGTGCATTTTTCTGACCCAAGAATGAAACACACTCTGTCCTTCCTAAATTGCAGCCGGCCCAGCCAACTATAAATAAGGAACTAACACTAACACTAAAAGGACAAAACTCAGGCCAGAGGCAGAGAAGCGAGGGTTTCTGATCAGACTGGGAAGTTCCCTGTAGTCTAAGCAGGTTGCAGCAAGAGACGGGAAGGCTCCTGAAATAAACAACGGTGGAATCTTTCTGACTCACATCTTTTATCTCCTGGGCCTTGAGTATGTCAAAAACGTCTCATCTGTCCTCATGACGTGCCTGCTTTGAGAAGGGTGATGAGACTGAGAGACTAAACCACAAGGCTTTTAAGAATGCAGGTGCCTTTTTCAGTTGAACGCCTTGCCGAAGTGCGGGTCAGGTTTCTCATCTGCCCGCATTCCCCAGGCTTCCTGCTGGTGCCACATGACCTCACTCACAGTCAGCTGCAGCCTTTATTTATCGAGGCACAGCAATGCGGAGGTGCTGAAGGAGGCTGAGCGCTGCCTCACACTCAGGTGACGCGAGGCCGGGTCCCCCTCCCTGCTGGTAAAACACCTGCTGACCACTATGATGTCAGACTTGATCTCCAGCGGGCCGGGCAGGCCCGGGCAGGTGCAGCTCGGTGCTTCTACGCCATCTAGCTAGCGACCAAGTCCAAGCAGGCCTGGGTGTCATGCTGGCTTTAAGGACGCTGGCCTTCACTGCTCTGTCCCGGGGACACAAGGAAGCCAGGATCTCCCCTACATACAGCTGGCACCCAGTTCAAACCTCCAAAGTAAACCAATTAGTGGTTGGTTGCCAGGGCATGGGGGCAGGGGGTGATGGGAGCAGTTACTTAGTGGGGACGGGGTGTTTTCCTGGGGTGATGAAGAAGTTTTGAGACCAGAGAGAGGTGGGGGTCACATCACACTGAAGGCACTAATGCCAATCAACCTGCACACTTAAAACGGTTAACTGAATGCTCAACCAGAAACAAAGCCAAAAAACCTGCACAATGGGAAACTATGGAGATCCTCAGCCTAAAAAGTAGCCCTTGAAAAGCAAGAATTTGTCTGTGATTATCCACGTGGTCTAGGCCGAGGGCGCCCGGCCAGAGTCCGTCCCTGTTCCAGAGTGCAGAGTGGACGAGGCCGGGCCGCTGGATGGCCCCATCCCTGAAGAGCATTCAGCTCATTCCTTAACAGTGCCCTTGTTTTAAGTAAATCTATAGTTCTAAGAGAAAAAGATTTAATCTCACTTCTTGAGTTTTACTCTAAAAAATTATCTTCATGGCTTATGTTTGTGGCTCAAAACTGACTTCTACTGGCCGGAGCTGGACTTGGGGATACCTGCCCATGTAGCTCATGTGCCCTCCCAGGCGCCAGGTAAGGGGAGGCAGCAAGGAAACATGCACACACGCTTATTAATAACCCTCTGAACTTGAACCTGAACGAGGTACTCTGAGCCCCATTTCTCGCCTGTAACATGGGCAGGACGTATGGAGTGTCCCCAGGCTGAGAGGTACAACACGCAGGGCGTGGGGACCCGAGGCTGGAGCTCACGCCAGCCTCCAGGGCCGTCGGCAGCCCGTGGGAACCAGCCTCGGCCTCGGGGCCCTGGGCTTCCCCGCCGAGCTCCGTCCTCGGTTGGCATGCTCCCCAGGGAGCTGCCGGGCCAAGTTCTGCCACTTGCCGGTCACTCTGGTGGTTCACACTGGCCTTACAGAGAACTAGCGCTGGGCATCATTTCCGCTCCCTCCCCTGGCCCACCAGCAACACCCCTGGGCACTTTAATGAATTTCTGGCGGTGAGAACGGCCGGCTCAGGAACAGGTTAAGAACTGGCCCCGCGCTGATGGGATCACGTGCAGACACAACACAGGGGCCCGCAAAAGGCACAGGAACGGAAGCCCGCACAAGCTCTGCTTCACAGTGAACTTGAGACAAATCGTATCTTGAACGTTAAGAAGCAGAGGGAAAATGACGCATTCATGTTTCTGGAGGAAAAAAACCCACAAAAATCGGCCAAATGTGTCAAGTTCCCATCTTGGCCACAGGCCGGGGCTGGTCTCTTTAAATGCTGAGAGACGCAGGTCCCCGCCCCTAAACGTCCCCCAAAGGCATGTCAGCAAAGGAGCACCTCCCTCTCCAGGCTCCCAGGAGCCCTTAAGGACAAGGTGGGGACTGCGGGCACTGTTCTGGCTCATCCCGAGATGGGAGGCCCCATCCCAACCCTCCAGCTTCCTTTGCCCAGAGGTCCTGCTGCCCCGGGAATGCTGGCACAGTGCCAGAAAAAGCAAACCACATAAATGACACCCGGGGACCTGCTGGAGCTGGAGTGGGGTCCCAGGCAGCCCCACCCCCCACTGACCTCCTGCCTTGCTCAGGAGGGGGCCTGAACTGGCCAAGCTGAACCCAAATTCAAACCCAAAGGTGGGGTCAGGTAGGGGTCAGATGGGGAGCCATGTCACACCACCACTGGTGTCTGCTGGGTTTATCCTCAGAGGAGGACCAAGCTGCACACTTGCTGTTTGATTTCAGAAACCCCAGCATTCCGGCCCATGCCAGTCCGAAAGAATGCTAGGAATCTGCCTGCCTTCCCCTGGGTTCACCGCAACCCAGACAGACCGCAGCCTGCAGGGCCAGGGCTGCTGGCGGCCGCTTCCAGGGCAGAGGCATTTTAAGCCTCTAAGGCCTCAGCGGGGTGAGGACTGACCCTGAGACCAGAACACTCCTAAATTCCTCACAGCACGATTAAAAGCGCCCAGGTTGTCCCAGGCAGACATCCCAAAGCATTCTTTCTGTCCAAAAGTTTGTGCTGATACCAGGAGATCAAGAGACATGATAGGAAAGGTGGAGAGTGGAGAAGGCTGTAACAAAATCCGAATCATCTTCCCCCCTGAGGAGATGTGCATGATTTTAAGGACAACCCAAACTGGGGATGGGCACAGCCCCAGTGACAGAGTGAGTGCTTAGCATCCATGAGGTCTTGGGTTTAACCCCAGTACCTCCATTAAATCAATCAATCAGTCACTCAATCAATTACCTCCATTGGCTGGAAATAAGAAAAGGTCCTGAAAACATCCTAGAACATTCTGCCAGGCCACCACTCGCTCTCCCTTCTGCAGGGGAGGCTGAATGCCTCCAGCTCTTCCTGGACACTGGCTAACGCTTCCTCTGGACACCTTCTGCCACTGTGTGCCTTCCAAGGACACACCCCTACCGGAGGGACTCTCCAAGGGCAGGGCATCTCACACCAGAGGCCATTGTTTGGGAAACTCAAAACCTCTTTCGTTTTAATAATAACTCCTTTGTGCAGACACCACAGGACAGCCAACCTGGGCTCCGTCCCACAGCTGTCAAGGCGGAGGACAGACAAGCTGCCCAGCTGGTTTCTGGGGAGAGCAAGAACATTCCACCGGTGGCCACAAAGAGGGAAGTCACACAGGTAAATGGAAATGAGGGACTGTTCTGGGAACTCACCGGTGCCAGGCACACCAGTGACATCTGCCCTTCACGTGTGGGGACACTGGGAGCTGATGAGGATGTGAAGACAGGGCCGGGAGGGAGATAGTGTGGTGCTGAGAGAGGCCAAGGAGGGTCACGAGAAGTGACTTCTCCCTCCCTCCTGAGTGGACCTGCAGAGCACATGGGGCCGTCACCGGACACAGGCTGGTCCCCTCAGTCATGACACAGCCCCTCTGCTCAGCAGGCCTTGGTCCAGCTACTCATTCAGTTGCCCCGTCTGCGTTTCTTACCTGCAACAGGCCCCCAGCTCCCCGATGTCAGAGGACAAGTCCCAGGACCCGGCCTTCTGTCCGGAGAAGGGGGGTGCTGCAAGACAGAAGGGGAAATGGGACTAAGATTCAGAGTCCTGTGCAGCTGGAGAACTCATTTCCGTCTTTCCCCAGACAGCTCTTCCACCTCGGAGCAAAGTATGTTCCAAACTGCATTTATCTAGAAGATAAGGACGCGGTGGAAGCTACAATGTGGCCCCCAGGCCCCATAGACCCCTCCCCGTCCCAGCGCGGCCAGCAGAAAGGCCCTTCCTACAACTGCCTCCTGGAAAGAGGCCCTCCCCCAGGTCACGGCCGCGCCCTGGGCAGCCAGCAGGGGTAAAAGGAAGTCCCTCCCCGCCCCGAGAAGTGGGAAGGGCTGGCCCAGGGCCGATGCCTGTGAGGTCTCCGAGGGCTTCCCTCTGCCCACCCGGCCCTTCCAAGGGGGGCTGACCCACGAGTGCGCCCCCGTAAACCTGCACGGCAACCCGCGTCAGAGCTGGTTTCTGGAAGCCCCGCCGGGCACAAAGGCCTTATTTGCTTCCCCCCCAGTGCTGTGTCATCTTCCCTCACCTGCGGGTACTTGGCTGCAAAGACTGGCAGTGAGAGCTCATCAGAATAGAATAACCTCATCAGCTAAACCCCAAAGACGAATTCCAGACGCCTGGCCTCCCCAGTCCCCGGCCACTCGAGAGGCGGTTACTAAGGCGTCTGACAGAGCCCTTAAACAAGGATGGTGATGGCCAGAGACTGAAGATACCATGGCCGCGCGACGGCCCTGTCAGCATCCGCGCCAGGCTGACCTTCTGGACGGGAGGACCGGAGCTGCCCGCGGCTTTACGGGAGCCCTGCACCTCGTCGCGTGGTGAAATGGGGGTGGAAATTTCATCCCGGACACTTTGCCTAAATCAACATCACCTCCCGGAACAGACAGCCGGGAACAGACCCTCATCCCCCTGAACAGCTCACATGGCCCAAGAGGGAAGAGCTGCTCCCCGAGACGCTGGGACAGCCAGCGGGGCTTCGGGACGCCGTTCCCCGGGGACTCATCGCACCCACAGTGCGATGAAGTCCAGACGCACAGAGGCGGGCCGAGGGAGGGAGAGGAGCCCCGGAAGGAAGTCGACCAGCAGGAGAGAGAAAACCCAGTGTGCGGACAGCTGCTCCCGAGGGAGAGGCAGATCTAAGCGTCCCAGCAGCGTATGAAGCCACAGAGGCAGAAGGGAAACTCTCCTGAAACCAATAAATGCTGCGAAAAAGGCAACAACCTGGGGAAATAGATTCGAATGTGACAGGAAAGATTCAGATCCTGAGAAGATGAGACACGGCGGGGCACTGAGGGGATGTTCAGGCCCCGGGAAGCGGAGGCCGCTGTCCGTCCACCCAGCACGTGGATTTTGGGTGCATCCACACTGCTGCTCGTGGGTCCCAGGAACTCGGGGTGTTCATCGGAGGGCTTGCGGTCCCCCAGAGGTTCTGTCAAGACAGAACAAGTGAGAACCTCATCGTATTAAGGGGGGAAGGTTCTGAGAAGGCCTGAAACACTGCAGAGGTGGCCTCTCAGAACTGGGTCTACGGTGTTTTCCTGCTGCTTTGGGCTTCTCTAAACTTTCCAAAGCGTTCTATGCTGAGTAGAATATGCATTTTTTTAATTAAAAAAAAAGTTAAGCCACTATCCCAGCCTAGCTAAGACCTTGGGTGTCTCCTTTCCTTTGTAGACCCCAGCCCCGGAGAGTGGGACTTGCTAACCTACATTCCGACCAGGTGCCAACACTGTTGAGCCTCTTACCTCCGCACGGATCCCTCTGCAGATCCTTCAAGGAGGGTGAGAAGGGGTCAGGGGCTGGCGAGGCCGTGGAGTCTCCCCGGAGAGAGCATCTCCATGTGGCCAGCAGCCCCGGCCGCCTGCATCTGCATTATCTCCCACCCTGAAGCCCACCTCCCAGACGCAGAAGAATGGTTCGTGATGAGGAACAGCAGACTGCTCACCCGCTGAGCCTTTAAGAAGAGAGGAGTGTGTTCCTTCTCACAGTCCACTCATGACACCCTTCTTCACCGTGTCCTTAGGTGCCAGGTCACTCAGCATTTTAGGAAAGGGCCTTGGAGGCCACTGGGATTTTCTGTTGCTTACTCCAGCGGGCTCTGTAGGTGGGGAGCTTTGCTTCCAGCCCCCAGCCCTGAAGCTGAGCGGCTTTCCCTCCCACGGATCCCTGGGGGGTTCCCTGGACAGGGGTGACCGGGAAATGCACAGCCCTTACAGGCCGACATCGCTGCTGTGATGGGCTGTGGGCGGGGACAGATGCACACGTGGACCTGCGTTCACAGCTCAGGCTGTGAATGGCCGTGCCCGTAAGGTCCAGGGTCGGGGTGGGGGGTAGGTGGACAGGACCAGGTCCATGCTCTACCTTTCTGGAAGCCCTGGGTTTCTGCACAAAGACCAACTTTCCTAAGAGGAGAGGGGCGTAGTCTTTCAACCAAGGGAAGGGGTCACTGTGAACCAGTGGGCCCATCCGTTCTGATGGCCCCAAAAGAAGACGTATGACTTAGTGTGTGTGGATCAAGCTAGCACAAAGCCCTGGAGCCTAAAAGATGCCTAATTCCCTGAATTTTCTATTAAATGTCCACACACATCCACGTTTTTCTTAGCCAAAGTTTGGGGGAAATCTCCAAGAGCTACAGAGCTGTCAAAGAGCAGTGCTGGGAAAATTCTGTTGTCTTCCAGAGCCTCCAAACGAGACTGCAGTGGAGACACGAGTAGAGTCCAGTGGCAACAGCACGCGTGCCACCTTTATGCATCACTTAGCGGCTATTCTGTCAATAGCCCACAATCTTGGCCAATAAGAGGCCCATGAACCCAGGCAGGCAACTCTATTCATTCACAGACAGAGATGACAACCTTGCACTCAATTCTCATCGCAGGACGGCCCCCCAAAGACACTCAGCTATTCTTTACAGCACTTCCCCTGTGTGACAGATGGACCTGTCCTCCCTCCCATTCATATGCTGAGGCCCCAGTTTCCCAGAACGTGACCTTGTTTGGAGATCAGGTCTTTACAGAGGTAATCAAGTTAGGATGAGGTCATAGGGTGAATCCAAGTCCAGTATCAGTGGTGTCGCTACAAGGGGGAAACCTGGAGGCAGGTGCACACACAGGAAGATGAAGGATGGAGTCAGGGTGACGCTTCTAAGAGTTACAGAACGCCAAGGGAGGCCAGCAGAGCACAGAAGCAGGGGAGGAGACTGGAACAGCTTCTCTCTCACAGTCTCAGAAGGAACCAATCCTGCGGATACCTGATCTTAGATGTCCAGCCTTCAGAACTGGGAGACAATAAATTTCTGTTGTTTAAGAACCCAACCTGCGGGCCTGTTATGGCCGCCTAGCAAACCAACACACCCCATCTGCAAAACGGGGGAAGGAATTCTCCCGCCTCCAGAGCTGCCATGAAAGGGACGGATTCAGAAACGCTCTGTGAACCGTCATCCGCCTGGACCTCGGGTCGGCCTGCGTTAGCCCCACAAGACAGGAGGTGTCCAGGCTGCGGGGCTGAGCCTCCCCGGACACCCAAACCTTCGGGCTTCGTTTCCGGAGCCTCAGCAGGTGCCCGCCGGCCCTGCCCTCGCGTACGCCCAGCACAGCTCCTCAGGGCTGGAGGAGAAGTGATTCCGGGGTGGCTTTGGGGAAACTGGACACGTATGGCTCCAGCAGCCTAAGCATCCTTTACATCCGGCATCTGCCAGCCCATCCTTGCCCCAACAAATCCGAAAACCATACCTGGAAAGCACCAAGTGGCAGCGCTAAAGCGCAAAGCAGAGCCAAGGCCAGCCCGCCACCTGTCTCTGCTCATGAACAAAGACTATTTTTCAGTAGCTGGAGAAACAAAAACCAAAATTGTATGGAATTCAGATTGTGGTGTCCGGGAATACAGTTCGATTGAACACAGCCACACCAGTTCCTTTTCGTTTTGTCTATGGTTCCTTCATGCAGAGACGACACAGAGGGGCCGCCCCGGACACCTGATGGGCCACAAAGCCGAAATATGTACCATCGGGCCCCCAGCGTGGGTCGGCGCGATCGATTGGTCCCTTTGCAAATGACGCTCAGGATAGACCGAGGTCCCATCACCCAGCCGCGAACTTCACCCTTGGTTTTTCATCGTTTACAGAAGAACCTTACAAGGCAACCGATTTACAAAGCTGAGAAACATCACCCTTCTGCAGACTGACCTTCGGATTCAGCGCTAAGAAAGTAAACACTAGTAAAACTGTTCACTGAAACAGTATTTAGGTGTGTGGTGGGTGATGCGGCCGAGTGAACGTGTCTGAAATCTCACCTTCCTTACCAGGCGAAATTTTCTTACACGGAACAGAGAGGGCAGTCACCTACCCTCTCCTAAAATTCCATAACGTTTCATAATTTGTTGACCATGTGGTAAGGAAGACCCTTTCCTCTCCCCTGGATTGATGCTATTTTGAATATGAAGCACCAGAAAGGGGTTATGGAGACACACAAACCAGACGCCCCCAGTGGTTTCGCCTGTGCATCATCCACCCTCTCACCCTGCACGTCTGTGGGCTCCTACCCGGTGCCTGACGCGGTACCCAGGCGCTGCTTTGCTTCACTGTGTGTGGCCGGTGCTTCTGAACAAAGGCAGAGGGCGGAGGCTTCCGGCTGCGTGTGAGGAAGGGGCGCTGGGTTACCCGGGCTCACGCTCTGCTGGGTGCGTGGATGCCCACACCTGTGGCCAGAAGGCTGCTTTCTCCTCCTCCTCCGGGCTTCTGCTCCTACTAGATGGAGCTGGTGGGCTTGGCTACGGACATTTTTATGGATTTAATTATTCCACAAATTATTCTGTGCGGCGAGCAGCTTCCAGGACGAGTCACGTTGAATATTTCATCAAAGACTCGATAAAAGGGAATCACTTAAACAAAGGCTGGCAAACTAAACCACGTCAAACGTTTAGGAAAAAAATAATAAAACTCCAGAAGGACTCTGGACTCAGACTGCTTCTCTGGGCTTTGGGTGCTGTTGCTTGAATTTAAGCCTGAAACCAAGAGGGCGCACCAGGCTGCGGTCCGTGCCAGACGCAGCCATGAAGCCCACACGCAGAAGGGCCTCCGCCCGACGTCGGGGCCGGAAGGTCCGAGGACACTGGCTTTTTCCATTAAAAAGAAGTTCTGATTCTTTCAGGCTTCGACTAACTTTTTCCACTCGCTGACCAGTTACTTAGGGACTTTTACAATCTGAGCCGGGTCACAATTCTGGGCTCCCAGCGGGGCTGGAAGTCTAAGGCCAATGTCTTAACAACCTCCACTTCAAAGCTGATGAAGGAGAGCTTTCCCGAGGTTTCTGATTTTGACCTGTCGCCTCTTCCCGGGAATAAACAGGGGGCCGGTACCAGCCAGGGCACCGGGTGTGGGAGCTGCCGCGTGGGGGGAGGCAGAAGGAAACGGGGGGCCTCTGAGATGCTCCCTAGTCGATCCCGTGGGTCCCCGTTTCAGTTCTTCCCTCTCTTGACTTGGCAGACTTCGCTAAATGACCTAATTTGCCCCGGGCCTCGATGTCCTCCAGCGTAAACCAGGGCTCTCCGCTCCACGCCAGGGTATACGCTTTCCTCTTTTTTGCCTGCTCCTCCCTGACCTCAGACAGACCCGCCACGGATTAGGACCACCCGCCCTCTGACCTCCTGGATCCTCCTGCCTGGGGGTCAACCCTTCACCCCGGCAACCTCTCAGCTTAGCAACAGTGAAGGAGGCAGGAGCAGGGGCAGTGCAGCTGGAGCCACCCAAGCGGGCCTTTCCAGCTGAGCCCAATCCTCTTCCAGACCTGACTCCCCCGACCAGGGCCCTCAGGAGGCCCCTTCCCCATTCACCTTCACAACGAAGGCTGGGGCCTCCACCCGCCTCGCTGTTGGACTGGCTGCAACATTGAGTTCAGAAAGCCTGGCCCAGCTGCTGGAGAAAGGGCGGGATGCTTCCTGTGTAAGTATTACTTTCAATGATTCGCAATCTGCTCGTCTGTTGTGTATCACAGACCACCCCCCACCTTCCGATCACAAGCCAGATCCTCAAAGACAGGGAGAGACTGGGGCAGAGACGGAATCGCAGCAACACGCACCTCCGAAGCCTGAGACCTGAGTCACACTGTGAGGGGAGCGCTCGGTATTTTTATTTATGTCCCCAAAATGAATTCTCAGTTTCCAAATCTCTTCATCGGGAGATCTCGTCACAACATGTTATCCAGAAATGCAGGGGAATGTCCTACTTTTTTTTAATAAGACGTTTAAAAAAAATGCAACCTTCAAAAATTTTTTACCTGTTTTTGTTTGTTTGTTTTTTTAAATGCAAACTTAAAGAAACCAATCCAATGGCTGGGTGTGCACTGGAGCGGTGTGCATTTTGGGAGACGTCTGCACTAGTGGACATAGAACTGGATGACCACCCCCTGCCACCCACCAGCAAGGATGAGCAAAGGGCGCGGCTCCAACGGGTCATTTCCCTCTGATCCTCTGGCTTCAAACTACAGGCTGAAACAAGTGAACAAGTGTGGAATCAGGTCCTGGTCAGGACACCCCAGTCCAGGGAGTAATTTGGGACATGAAATGTAGGTTCTGTCCCCCACCCCTCCCTCCCCAACACAGCCATCTGCATCCCTATGATTAAATTAGTCCTTCCACCCAGGGCCTGCTCGAGGTAGGCACTTACCCTTACCTTTGTCAGAAGCAACCACCAATTAGGTGTGAAAGGTTAACACAACTAAACACAGGTCAAGCTCTCCTGGCTGGTGCTCACTTGGTTTGTGGGACCTGAGGTTAGGGTCAACAGGTCACTCTGCCATCTCACAAATGCTCACTCAGGCTCTGTTCTTTGCAAGCTACAGAGAGACCAAGATAAATAGAACACATGGGTCCCGCCCCTTAGAATGGAAGTGAGAGAGCGGGTCCCTAACCACCAGGCAAGGCTGGAGACGGAAGACGCCAAGACAAGGCTGCCGGTGTGAGTGCAGGACAGGACGGAGAGAGAGCTCCCAGATGGGGAAGGTGCCACCTGGGCTGGCCGGGCTCCGACAGGTACCGAGAGGATGCTACCACGGGGGTCAGAAGCCCCCCTGCAAGGGAGGAGCGTGCTACCTCCGTGCTCCCATCAGTCCCCGCACATCTCTTTCTCCCACGATCTTCTGAACACCTCCTGCCACACTGATGGCTGACAGTCACGAAGACAGACCTTGGGGGCTGTCTCAACTCTTGCTGGAAGGGGCTGAAATGTCTGCCTTTCCCAGGACCCATGGGAACAGTCAAGTCTGGGTTTTGTGAAGGCCGCGCTGTACTGGGTCTCTGTATAATCAGTTGCCCCCTCACTGTGCTGTCAAGATACTCTCCACATGGGTGGGTGCAGCCCCCATCACAGGCCCCCAAGCTCCCACCCTCGCTCAGCCTGCAGGGACACATTCCCCAGGGCAGCCCTGGGTCAGTGTCCCGGGCCCCGTCCTCCAGAGGGACAATTCTCAGGCACAGTCTCATGATTCCCGGGGAGGCCCCCTGCCGTCACAGTGACTGTGAGCTCAGTAACTGCCCTGCACTTGCTGCCCCACTTCCTCGTCTCCCCTCCCCGGGCCCCACTCCTGCTTCTAGAGACCATCTCTCCCCACAATACCAGCCCCCAAGTCCTAGCCTCAGGCTCTGCCTCTGGGAGTCCTAAACGAGACCAAACGCAAAGGTCAGACTGGCACTGGACCACTGGGTCTTCTGGCCAAGACACAGGCACGGCTGAGTCACAGCAGTGCTCATTCCTGTCGGCTCTGGGCAGAGCCGCTGGGCTGTTTTGTGCTATTAGAAACTCCAATTTAGAAAGCCCAGGAGGGACTTCGTTCCATTAACAAGATACACTTATATTCAGCCACATCCGGAGAAAAGCACAGGGCATTGACACCCTCCCCAACATCCTTATATTAAAAACATATGCAGTCCAAGCCGGAGGCCAACGGAGCTCATGGTTCCCAAGGAGTCCCTGACCCTAAGCGGGGCCTGGATCCGGGTTCGGGCCCTGTGGTCCCAGCCCACACATCAGCAGGGCAGCCCCCCCCCCCCTTCTGGAAGCTCGACTACCTCCAGTCACTTACATCTGGGCCTCGGCTCAAATGTCCCCTCCTCAAAGCCCTGATTTCTGTGTGACTTTCCCA
This sequence comes from Vicugna pacos, assembly GCF_048564905.1. Taxonomy (NCBI): domain Eukaryota; kingdom Metazoa; phylum Chordata; class Mammalia; order Artiodactyla; family Camelidae; genus Vicugna; species Vicugna pacos. The sequence continues at coordinate 91,848,871 of NC_132991.1, read as the reverse complement.
TGGCTGCTGTAACAAACTGCCCCAAATTTGGCGGCTTGAAACCAATTTATTCTTGAAAAGGAGGGTATAGCTCAAGCGGTACAGTGCGTGCTTAGAATGCATGAGGCCCTGGGTTCAATCCCCAGTACCTCTGTTAAAAAATAATCAAATATATGTGTGTGTGTGTGTGTGTCTGTGTATGTATATGTATATATATTGGGGCATTATGCTGTAGAAACCAACACACTGTGACGGACTGTACTTCAATTTGAAAAAAAAAAACTCAAAAAATAAATAAATAAACCTAATTACCTCCAGCCCCCTCTCCCCTGAAAAAAAAAAAAACTAAAATAAAAAATTTATTCTTACAGTCAGGAGGCCAGAAATCTGAATCCAGTTTCACGGGCCTAAAGTCAAGGTACTGCCAGGTCTGGTTCCTTCTGGAGGCTCTAAAGGGAGAATCCATGTCCCTGTCTTTTCCACCTTCCAGCATCCTAGCAGCCCCCTGGATTCCTGGCTTGTGGCCCCTTCCTCCATCTGCAAAGCCCACCACCCTCATCTCTGTCTCCATCACCATGTGGCCAGAGGATGACATCCTCTGCAGTCACATCTCCCTTTGCCTTTCTCTGAAAGCGACGCTTGTCACTCCATGACATTTAGGGCCCATCCCAAATCTCCAGGGTAATTGTTCCCCCTCATGATCCTTCAATTAATCAGGCATGCAAAGCACTCTTTTTGTCATATAAAGTAATGTTCGCAGGTCTGGCACGTGACTCTCTCCGGGGGCCATGCTTCAGCTTACCACACACCCTCCTAGAAACAGCACAGCTTTTATGCCAACCTGGCCTCAGGGATCACCCCAACAATCTCCGTCTACCATCTGCTTATTTCCTTTCTCTTGCACTAGAGTACAAGCTCCAGGAAGGCAAGGACTTCACCCTGGACACCTGGAACCACCTGGAACACTCAGGAAACTGCACTAGAATCCCCACCAGGAATCAGCCTTTGTATCTTAAACAAGCTAACCCATGCGGTCCATGGGGCGGGAACCCACCTGTGTCGCTCAGTGCTGCGTCCCAGCCCCTGCACCTGCTGCACCCAGCACCCAGGAAGATGCTCCACTGTCTGAACATGAAGGAAGTCCCCCAGGTACCTGGCATCTGCAGCCCGGTTTTGGAGTATACGATCAAGAGTCTCCCAGCCAGGCCCAGCTGCAGCTCTCCACCGTCCTCACCTTCAGGCAGTATTCCTCTGCTCACAAACACAAAGCACCCCTCTCCCCTCCACCACCAGCCCACCGGGGGCCAGGCTTCCCTGTCCCGGCTCAAGGCTGTCCCCAGTTTGGCCCCATCCCGCCTCCAGCCTCCACTGCCAACTCCCTTCACTCGGGCTGGGTCGGCCGCCCGCCCTAAAACTCCTCCAAAAGCATCCCGCCACCTGCTTCAAGGCCCCGTGCTCGACCACGGCTCCCGCAGCGCCCGGCGACACCGCCTCCCCCCCCCCCCACTAAGGGGCGGCACTTCCAGGCAGGCCGGCCCGGGCGAGCTGGTGATGCCTCCTGTTCCCTGCGCAGGAGCCTCTGACGAGCACTCAGTTCTCCAGGGAGGAAGACGCTACCTCTCTCCAGTGCCCTCCAGCTTCCGGGCTCTGTGGGGCGGAGCAGGAGACACTGAGGTTTACGAGCTCTGAGCCGCTGGGCAGGTGTCAGCCCTCCAGCACGCTCTCCATCCATCAAATGGGCAAAGCACCACCCATGACTGCGTGGCGACCAGTTGTACCACAGCGGGGGGAGCAGCTGACCCAGCGCCGGCACGAGGAAGGGTCCAAACACAAGAGTGGAGAAATCTCGAGAAGCCACAGGTGTGAGCAGCCAGCCAAGAGCAGGCGACACCCCTCTTCCCGGGAGAGACCCAGGCACCGTGAGATGGAGACCATGGACCACACAGCATCACCAGGGGGAGATGGGTGTTAGGTCTCCAGGTAAAATCCAGAGCACTCAGTTAAATCTGAGTTTCAGATACACAACAAACACCTGTATTAGCGTAAGGATATCCAATGAACTAGGGTGTCATGCATTTTTATTGGCTAAACCCAGCCCCCTGGGGGTGGAGCGAGGGTGGCCCTGGCCCCCGGGCTGTTCCGGTCAGAGGGGGCTTCCCAAGAGTCCAGCTTCAAGGGGACAGGTGGGAGGTGGCCTCCCGGGGAGGAGGCGGGCAATTGGGAGCCAAGCCACGGGGTGGGGGGGGGTCACCTCTCTCCCTCCAGAGTTCACTGACCAACAGGTACATTCTCTGGCATCAACTTCTCATTAAAGAGCTTCTCAAAAAAACAAAATCTTTCTTGCTAGCTATAAAAAGGAGTTGTTTCAATATTTTTCCATTCGACAAGAATTCACAAACAAGGCAGGGATTCCAGCAACAAAGATCGCCATGGAAACAGCTCACCTCCATCCTGAAAATCATGACTTCACCTCACATTCCACCAGAAACCGACTACAGGCTGTTACCAGAAGAATCCTTGTGCAAACAAACACCAGCCCACTGCGGCTGAATGGCAGGAAGTGGAGCTACTTTGTCTAATTTTAACTTTCTCCAGGAATGCAAGTGCTCTGAGCCCCACCGGCTGCGCTCCCCAGACCCACATTCCTTGAGGATGCAACCACCTCCAGGGTCCTCAATCGAATGCAGATTTAGAGCTGAGGGCTGGCAGGAGTACGCCCTGCGCCCAGGGTCCAGTGTGGACTCACTGATTTTCTCCAAAATGACTGAGAGACTGAAATGAGCTATTTGAGCAGGAAAGCACTCCCAGACCAGAGGGTGATGTAAGTCGGGGGGACAGAAAGCGAGCAGACTTGCCCCCAGGAAGGCAGACCGATGATTACGATAAGCAGGAGCTAATCTCCCAGGCAGGATGCCTTGGCCCAAGACGAGGACATGCGGGCCAGAACTGGCAACGCCTTGAAAATAGTTCTGCAAATTATCCCCCTGGGATGGGATTTGGAAAGTGCCTGGTTGGATTTTTAAAGCCCGTGTGGGCAAGTAGACTGGGAGGCACTATCTGCAACACTCACAGCCAGGAAAGGCTTCTTTTCCAGAAAATTCAAAGAACTCTTACAATTCAGTAAGAAAAATGGGAGAAACCATGAAGAGGACCTTCAGATCAGAAGAAACCGGGGCAGCCAATCAACACTGGTTTATAGTTAATAATCAAGAAAGCGAAGTTAAAAAGCCTCTTACATCCATCAGACCTCCTCCCAAAATGAGCAGTCAGACGTCAGAGAGGGGGAAGACGTGGAGGGACAAGAGTGACCTGGAACATGGCTTGTGGGATGGGAAGGAGACACCCCACACCCTATGGCCAGATTCATCCTGTAGATGGACACGTGGACACCATGCTACAAACACAGTTTGTAACAGCAAAGGGCTGAAAAGCACTACGATCCCTGAGTAGAAGGAGTAAGTAAACTGAGTATTAGTGTGCAGGGAAAACCAGACTGTCAGCGAGTTGCAGCTGTTCACATCGACACAAGTGGACTTCAGGAACACGAGAGCCAGAAGGAACTCCTGGAAGGATGTGTATCGGTTACCCAGTGGTGGGTAACAAAAGGGTAACAAAAGACCACAAACAGGAATCCCAGTGTGACTCAGCTGGGCCCTCTGCTTCAGGCTCCAGCTAACGCTGCGGCCAGGGCTGGGGTCTCAAGTAAAGACTTGACTGGGGAAGGCTCTCCTTCCACACTCACGGGTGTATTGGCATCACTTGGTCCCTTGCTGGCTGTCGGATGGAGGGCCTCAGCTCCTCACCATGTGGGCCCCTCGATGTGGCAGCTGGTTTCATCAAAGCCAGCAAGAGAAAAAGTCTGCTATCAAGGAAGACATTATAAACTTATGTCCCCTTGTTCTTGGCAGTAACGTCCTTTACTCTGGATAAATTCCATCAGTTAGAAGCAGGCTGCTAAGCCAGCCACATCCAGGGGAGGAGGACACAAGGACGTGAATGCCTGTGGCAGGGGAGGTCACGGGGCCACGTGAAGGATGGCCAACCACAAAGAGAGCACACGTGGTTCTATTTACACACATGAACAGACGTGAAAAACAAACAATGTTGCTGACGGACACAATGTTGGCTTTGCTGTTTGACTACAGACAGCACGCCACAAAACTCAGAAACAACCGCCACAAAACTCAGAAACAACCGCCACAAAACTCAGAAACAACCGCCACAAAACTCAGGATGGGGATACCTACATGCTTCAGGTGTATTAGACAAAACACATCTGGAAGGGGGAGGGCGAGGGGCTGTTGGGATGGGGAAGGGGCAAAGGGACTTCAAAGTCAAGGGTAAAGTCCCATTTCTTGGCGTGGGCAGAGGCTGTACCAGTCTACATGAGTGTTCACTGTTCCTGTGATTTACCACTCATCCCCAATATTTTCAAGGTTTATTTATCCAGTCAAGATTTAGGGACCACATGGCTTGGCCCCGACACCCATGGAATAGTATGGATGGGCAGTGCAGGGCCACAGACAATGCCGCAGCCTCCTGTCCACCCTGCTCCGCACAGAAACGGGCCAGCTGAGACCTGGAAGCACAGCCCCACCTGGAACTCCTCCTCCCAAACCAGATTCGCAGGCCTGGAGCTTGACCTGAAAGTCTTCTCCTCCCGGGCTGGGTTCTGACCCTCAGAGGTTGCCCCACCTCTTCCCGCGCTCCCTCCCCTGCAATTAAAGGTGCAGGTCTGGACGGACGCTGTAGAGCTGGGCTCTCCATCAGTCCAGCGCGTCCCCCCGCGGGGCCTCGAAGCGCCCTGTGGTTGTGGGGCTTGTCTCTCGAGGCAGCGGAAAACAAGAACCTTCGGTGGCTGGAAGCTGGGAGTCACCCAGACCACATCCTGTTTGGCTGCAGCATGGATTCAGCCATGCCAGTATCAGGGAACAAAAGAACTTTCTACGCAGGCTGATGGGCCCGACTTGCTGCCTGCAGCCGGGAAGGAGCCCAACCAGAGTTCAGCGCCCGGGGCGGCACTGGTCCACGCGCACCAGCGCCTGAGTGCACGCCAGCTAGGCCTGGGGCGCGTGGGGCGCAGGGGAGGCTATCTGGTCCCCGCTGCCCACCAGCGGGGAGCGGTCAGCCGGGATCCTGCCCTTTGTGCACCCTCTGCACCCCCGGCCGCAGCAGGCTCTCAAATACTTGTTGAATGAATGAGTGAGTGACGAAGCACTTCCAGATGGAGCAGGAAACGCAAAGAATGCAAAATGTAAACATCATCCCAGGGACATGAAACTGCCTCTGGCAGCAGGAGGAAACCCCCCTTGGACCACACGGCAAGGCAGCCACCCTGCTCCCGGGCTCCTGCCCCGCAGACAGGAGGGACGGGGGATGGTCAGAACCCAAAATCAGGCCTTCTCTAGAAAACCTCCCCAGCACAAAGTGCACAGCCCGCCCCACTGAAGGGCTGAAAGACCAGAAAATGTGTTTTCTCAGACATACCTTGAGCATGTGAGGAACCTGGAGGAATCTCCTGTGGGAATGGATGCGGAGTGTCATGGTATTAACTCAGACGTGCTGTGAGTCGGGGTGGGGGATGAGATCTGCACACCTGAGTTTGAGAAGCAAGGTGTGGCGAAGAGAGAACCTTCTGGAAAGCCCAGACAGCAGGGAAGAGGCCCCCCGGTGGGTTCAGAACACCAAAGCAGCCACCCAGCTCTATGTCCACCTACCAGGAGTCCCCAGGCCCCGGTGCTCACCCAGCCCAGGGACCCTACGCTCCAGTCTGATGCACTCAGTGTGAACACATGGGCGGGGAAACGCCACGCCCCACCTGAGCAGCTGCAGGGGCAGGGCTGGCGCAGACTCCGGGGCCAGGCGTGCAGCTCCTACCCCCCCCCCCACCGGCAGGGTCTTGAGCAGGGAGCAGACCTGGCCTCATCTCTAAAAAAGGCACAAACACGGCATCCAACTCACGGGCTGTTGTGGGGAGTAAACAATGTGAGTGAGGTGCTGAGAACCCGTGGGTCCGCAGGCGGCGCTACGTAAACACACACGGTTGTCACTCTCGAGTGATGAACCCCAAGCACACACACAGGCCACCCCGACGGCTGCCACGTTCCCTGCTCCTCCCATCGCCACCCCCTTGTCTCCTTCCAGCTGAATCTGGTCCCTCTGTCCACTCTCAGGCTTAGCTCCTGGTTTGTCCACCTGACAAACTTCAGCCCTGGCTCCCCAAGGGGAAGCACAAGCCTCCCCCCCGAGGTCGCCCCCACCAGCCCAGACTGAACCTTTGCCTCCCAAAGCGCGGTCCCCACACCAGCAGCCTCCTCCCCACCGCCTGGGAGCGGGTCAGAAATGCTCCCGTCCCTGGCGAGTCCTGGCACGTAAGACTGAGAGGCGCCGGGCTGGACAACGGCAGGTCCAGCGGGACACGGGCATCGGCCCACATGCCGTCCTGGAGCCGGGCCCGTAGAAAGTCTCCTGGCCTAAGAACATTACAAACTCAGGTGCCGGGGCCCCGTGCCTGCACACGTGTGCGTGTGCGTGTGCTCGTGCTCAGGGACCTTCCTTGCTCCCTGTGCCCCGACTCCCTGCACAGAGCTCCCAGAGAAGCAGGGGCTCGGGGCAGGTGTGTACTCCGCGCACACCTTCTCCAGCCACCCTCAGAGGAGAGACAATCTCAGTCGCACCCCATCTCCCGCGCGTCAGCCCCGGAGCTCCCAACAGGATCTGCGGGGCCATCAGCCACCACCTCCCCGCGCCCAGCCTCATGCAGCAGACTGTCCCCGCCGCCCTTCTCCCTTTCTCCAGTTCACCTGGCACAGGTGACCCACGTTTGTGTTTGGAAGCCAGCTTCCTCGCTGACTGGGAGAGCAGCTCGCCATTAAGTCTGGTCCAGCAGAGAACAAAGAGCACGCTGATGGGCAGAGACCGGCCACAGCCTGACCCGGAGGAGGCTGGGCACCGTGCTGGGCTGGGCAGAAAAGGCGAGGTGGCCCGGGCTTCTCCCTGGCAGGGGGCGCCGGGGCCACCTGGACATGGCCATGGTCACTGCGCAGTGCAGACGTGGGAGCTGGGAGCCGAGGGCCACGCCTGGAACTGGCCCTCCCTGCCTCTGTTATGTCTCTTTTCTGAAACAAGCTCTTTTAGATTCAGATGCATCGTAAAGTTGTAAAGATGCCCCAGGGAGTTCCCGCATGCCGAGAGGGGAGTTCCCGCACGCCGACAACACCTAAGCTCACTATTACTAACACCCCGCCTTCGTTCGGCACGTTCGTCTGATTAATGAATTGATGGCGACGTCATTATTAACGAAAGGCAGTTCTTTGTTCTGATGTTCCTTCTTTCTCCCTAATGTCCTTCTTCCCTTCCAGGATCCCATCCAGGTACCACACGACACTGAGTCCTGTCTCCTGCGGCACCTCTGGGCTGTGACGGTGCCCCCGACACTCCTTACCTAGATGACCTGGACAGGCCTGAGCAGGACCAGGGACCAGGCAGGTATTTGGTTAAGGGCCCCCCGCTGGGATGCGACTGGTATTTTTTTCATGCTGAGCCTGGGGCTGTGACTCTGGGGGGGGAGGCCGCAGGGGCGAGGCACCCTCATCACCCTATCAACGGCGCGCATGCTATTGCCAACAGGCCTTAGTCCCAGGCCTGGCCTCTGTAACCCCCTCTCCATACCCTCCTCCCCCCCTCCGCCGCTGAAGGTCTCCCTGCACCCACTGCCAGTCAGAAGGGCACAAACACAAGCGCCTCTATTTATCACAAAACAAGCAAAAGCACTGAGCCCAAGCCCGGGAGGATGGAGGCCTGGCTGGGCTGCAGGCGGCTCCAGGTGAAGACCCCTCAGCCACACACACACCCTGCCCTCTGCCCTCCTAAGGATTTGAGTTGCAGACTCAGACCTTTCCGTTGACGCTAACATCAACAGGAAGTTAAAACCTGACAGGCTGGGTCCGGTGACAACCCAGCCTGTATTTGTAAAAAGGCCATTTCTAGGAGAAAGGCCCAGATATCACCTGCCCTGCTCGGGCCCTTATGCAGACCTGGCCAGGTGAGCTGGTGGTTCCCTGCATGGATGGATGGGTTACCTGAGGTCCCTCAAGTCTGCGGGTGTCCTTCGGAGGGGTCACTGAGTGAGAGCCAGCCCCTAATCCTAGGAGACGCAGGCACACGTAGAGGACACACCACGTCCCTCACACGGAACTCAGCCGTGGACCCCACACTCTGGGGTCATCAATCAATTCAGAGAGGTCGGCGTCTATGTGACTTGGGAACTCTGGGCTGGAGGATACCAGAGGATGAGACGGGAGGAAAGAAACACACCCCCTTAGCTCTTTTTGGAAGAGAAATAGGGAAGTGGCTGGGGGGGGGGTGTTCCAAGTCAAACTACTTTCATTCCATTTTTGACCCTCAAAGTTTGGGTAAATTGCTTGAAGCCTCAGTTTCCCCACATGCTGAATGAAGATGCTCAGAGCGCCTGCTTCACAGGTAGGATTCGAGAATTAGGTGTGACTCCCTAGGCAAGGGTAGATGAAAGCTGGTTACCCGGTGGGATCCAGGTGCTGAATGCAAGGGGCCCAGGCTTGGAAGTCTGGGTCCAAGTCTGCCCCTGTGGCCTGGGCAGGTGACCGAACTTCCCTGGGGAAGTTTTTCCACCTGTGAAAGGCAGAGGGGGCAGCCGCTGTGGGCAGGGGGCTCAGCACTGCCTCCCACCCATCCAGTACTCACAGGCCGGAAGGACGGCATTCCTGGAAAACAACTCAATCCCAAATCAACTCCTTCCCCCCACCCCTGCCCCCAGGAGCTCTCCAACACGAAGCTGCCGGACACCACCAGGCTAGTTCGACTCCTGCAACACACCAAACCAGAGGACTCCACTGCACCCCCGCCACCGCCCTCCCTGTTCCCCAACCCCTTGGGCGCCAGGCAGCTGCTGGCTGGGCTGGCCGGGCCGCTGCCAGGCTGAGACGTGAGCCAGGCACACTCCATCCACGCCTGTAATTGGGTAAGATCCATGATTATCCCCATCACAAAGCGCCAAGTGTCATGGACGGCAGGCCGGAGCGGTGAAGGGTGAATGCAGCCCCCAGTATGGGTGCACGACCAGCACCTCATTCCCGCCTCTTCCCACCCATTGGCCAGAACGCACCCGACACCTGCCAGTGAACGGGGGAGGGAGCAGAGAGAAGCCGGGAGCTGTGTGGGCAGGAATCCCCCCTTTCCTCTGAGCTCAGGAGGCTGATCCAGGGAGCGTGGGAGTCCAGCCCCCCAGCAGCCGCAGGCCGGCTCACCACGAGGCAGGAGCCACAGCGCCAGGTCAGGCTAAAGATTCCAGAAGCTCCTGGGCTCCCGTGGGCCCGGCCCAGAGATGCGTTTTAGGATCTTATTGTTAGCGAGGGCGGCGTGTCCACGGGGCGACCCACCCCACCCACGGTGCATCTTGGGGACAGCAAACATCAAGATCACGACAGTCACGGATCTTAGGATGACTGTCCCCTAGGCCAGTGAGGACCGACCTGCTGAGACGAGTGAGAACCTTCTTGAAGGGTCAGGCAAACTCTCCAAACCACACCTATCAAACCAGGCCCAGGAAAACACTGTGCAGTTGGCTCGCCCTCCGTGCGGCAGTGCCACCTACGGCCCCCGGCCCAGGCCTCAGCAAGGGGAGGGGAGGCTTCGGGCAGCGCAGGGCTGAGGCGGTGAGGGCGGCACGCCCCGCTGGGGAGGGTCTGTCACGTGCACCTCTCCCCCAGAAGCGGGCGTCGCTCTCAGACGGGGCCTCTGCAGAACAGGCGTCAGCGACAACTCGGGGGTCTGTCTGGATTTTGGAACAGAGCGCGGAAGCTGCATCCGCAGGTCTGTCTCCTGCCCAGGGAGGCCACTGCAGTTCCATCTCAGACAGCAAGGCTGGCAGGGAAGCGCTGAAACCAGAACGCACAGTCGACTATTTTAAGTGAAGGGTAGTGAAAAGGACTGCAAACAATTCCCCAGAGCTGGCGCTCCAACCCGTCCCAGGGAGGCCATCAGGGAGCTAGACGGCACAGGCGACAGCCATGTGGCCAGGGCACGCTGCTCCTCACAAGCGCGGAGGGAAAAGAGCAGGTGTCAGGAGTTAGCACGGATGACCCCACTTCTGTGTGACTGGTCTCACTGTAACGGGGCTGCAAGCAGTCGGATGACTTTCCCCGCTTCCTCACACCATATTTTTTATTTTTCATTTTTGTTTCTTTATTTTTTGCTTTTCAAATTTAAGTATAGTCAGGTTACAATGTTGCGTCAAAATTTCTGGTGTACAGCATAATGTTTCAGCCTTAAAAACCGTCACCAAAGTAGAAATTGGCTGCTTGATGATGGAGAGCACGTGGCCCCCAGGCCTTCTGGAGCCTAGGCTGACGGTGCTGACCACCTTGTTCCCTGAACATCAACCAATCAGGATTGTACAAGAGCTGATCACAGACCCTGCGACCCCCTCTTCCCTAATCTGGCCTTTAAATGAGCTCTGCTGAAACCCTTCAGGGAGTTGGGGGTTTTTTTGGGCAGAAGCCACCCGTCCTCCTTGCTTGGCCCTGCCATCAACCTTCCTCTGCTCCAAACTCCAATGTTTCAGTTTGTTTGGCCTCATGGTGCAGCGGGCACACGAACTTGTGTTCGGTAACAGTCTACTTACCCAATGGAATATTATTCAGCCTTAAAAAGGAAGTAAGTTTGGTCACATGCTACAACATGTACGGACCTTGAGAACATTGTAAGTGAGATAACCAGTCACAACAAGACAAAGACTATACACACGATTCCACTTCTCTGAGCTGTGTGAAACAGTGAGACTCACAGACACAGAAGAGGGAGTGGTGATTACCAGGTGCTCAGGGCAGGGAGGGGCAGGGGAGACGGGGAGATGTCTAACGGGGGAGGTTTGGTTTTGCAAGACGAAAAAGTTTTGAAGATCTGTTGCACAACCATGTGAATACACTTTACAGTCTTCAACTGTACACTTTTAAAAACAGTTAAGACGGTAAATTTTACACTATGCTTTTTAAAATCACAATTAAAAATAAATATAAATTTTAAAAAGAGAGGGAGGCCACATACAGTAGCCTATTTTGTTTTCTTCATGTAGTAAATGAAATTTGTGTCTGGAATGCCCTGCAGCAACATGTATTTCCCGCCTTTCCGCCCGGGTCTCGTCCCTGACAAGACAGGTCTACAGCAGTTAAAAATAATTCCTTCAGCAATCCCTTTTACGAGGCAAAAGGCGACCCTAGTCCCCAAAGCTAACAAATGAAGAAGGAAACTATAGCTAAACCCCACTTGGGAAAATGGGGTCGGAAACCCCAAGTGATAGGACAGAGGCCAGCAGAGGATCCACACCCTGGGGGAATCAGCCAGAGAGCTCGAGGCCGGCTCACCCGAGGAGAGCGGCTAAAAGCCAGAGTCGTCGCCTGCTCCAGGGGGCACAGTAGCGCCCCTGCCACTTTCCAGGTGTAGGTAATATTTGGAATTGTTACAAAAGCACTTTTACAAGAAAGAGATCTAAGCAAGATCTAAGCACACCAACATTTTTGAAAACCCATCATCTCAGGGATAATACCATTCAAGATGTGGGCTCCAGCGGGGTCACTCCAAGCCAAGCAGAGTCACCTAGGGTGCTTTTAAAATTAAGGATGCAGGGACCCCAGCCAAAGGCCAACTAACCCCAGGGGAGGGGCCTGAGCAAAACCTCAGCCCTCGTGGGTGAATGTGATGCTCGGAGAATGAGAAGCCCTGCCGAGGTTCAGGGACTTGCCAAGAATCCCCTTAAGTCAGGAGCCAAGGAAGGATGCCATCCAGGCCAGTCCTCAGTGCCAGGATGTGAACTGTTCTGATCAATGTAGCTGAGCTAATACAGGAAGACATTAGGGGTTACAGTGTGTGTGTGTGTGTGTGTGTGTGAGAAGGGGTGGGGGAGAGAGAGAGACAGTCAGCCTTAAGGCTTGAGGAGGAGGGTCCATTCGCATCACGGAGGGGACCACCGCGGCATCTCAGGCACCACTGCAGGTGCAGGAAAGGGCAGGCTGGAGACACAAAGCTCAAAGGCCAGCCTGCCAGACCCCGATGCTGTGCTGAAAAGTGCAGGCTTATCTGTGAAACCAGGATGGCCTCGGAAGTCCGAAGGCCAGGAGGAAACACATTCAGATTGTGTTTTCAGTTCTCGGAAAAGGGCGAAGGTCATGACTGAAACGTGTCCAGCGTGCTGAAGCCGCCAGGCGTGTCTGCTGAGGGAATCAATGAATGACCGAGCGGGAAGAATGGGCAGGTGGCGGCCTCCCAGGCAGAGGCTGGTCGCAGGGCCGCACCAGGCACAGCTGAGGCCAGCACCCCGACGTCCCGCTGGAACCCACGGTCCACGTGACTTCACCTGCCAGACAAAGAAGGGACCAGGCACCCCTGACCGCACCTCAGTCACCTCCAGATCGAAGCATTACACCTACAAAACCAAACCACCTGCACGAGGCCGCAAACCCCATCTGATGAGAGACCCCAGGCCACAGAGAGTGTGCAGCGCTGCAGACGCAGGCTCAGGGACGCGGGGTCGCGGACGCAGGCTCAGGGACGCGGGGTCGCGGACGCAGGCTCAGGGATGCTGTGCTGCGGATGCAACGACACATGAGGAAACTGCCTGCGGACCCTGGGAGGAGGGCCAGCAGGGGAGGAGCCAGCAGAAACCCAGGTGCAGCAGACCCGAGTCCCAGCACGGCAGGCACTCCCACACCCACCAAGCACTTTCAGCCGAAACGCTCTCTTTTCACTCAAGGTAACAAGAGCCACGGCCCCTGGTCTACCTTCCAAATTGGGCTCAAAGACAGCACATGAGGCAAACGCTGCCAGTCAGAGGGCAGTGATGAGACCAGCCGTGTGAGTTATGACATCAAATATGACACGGGGCTCCAACCCAGTGAGAAGAGTCACCTACACGCCGCACAGAACAAATCTAAGCTGACCAGAGAGGGTGACATATAGGAGTCTCTAAAAGGGTACAATTCTGGCCACAAACACTGAATGCACACAGGAGAGGTGAAGCGATAAAAAGATCCAATTATGCTGGAAGGACTGCTATATAAGAAGGGGACACGCCAGTGTGGATCCAGAGAAAATGACAAACCGTGGTCCCATCGGGAAACAGGAGCCCAGCCCCCGGACCTGACGGAGCAGCACACGGAACACCGGGTGGGCGAACGACTTAAAACATGATTAACCAATGAGCATATTCTAGCTGATCTAATCAGCCTCCAGGTCCCGGAGAAAACGCTATTGCCGTGTGGGCATCCAAGGAACGCCCGCAGACACTGGCAGCAGTCCTGAAACCCCGATAAACCCCCCAGAACAGAATACTGTGCGGGAGGACCCCCCGGCCCCGAAGCAGCAACACCAGAAAGTAGGAGGAGGGAAAGATGGGAAAAGAGACAAAGAAAAACATGAAATACTTAAAAAAATAACTTTTGGGTTAAAGAAAATATTAAAATAAAAACAAGGGGGAGGAGGGTGTAGCTCATTGGTGAAGCATGTGCATAGTATGCACAAGGTCCTGGGTTCAATCCCCAGTACTTCTATTAAAAAATAATAATTAAATTAGATTAAATTAAACGAGAGGTGCCTTCAAAAAAGTGACAAGGACAGCACCTTGAGGTCCCCCTGGCTCCGGGCACTCAGGGGACTCTCTGGAGCCACCCCATCAGGGAAACACAACTGCACACCCCCACTCCCCACCACTAATGGTTTTGCTGATGTCGCTATTTCCAAATACTCCCTCCTGAGTTCAAGCGGCCGAAGAGGCACGATCTGGAACGTTCCCTCAGGCACCACTGTTCTCACCAAGACCACCTGAGGTCCAGGCGGTCCCCGCCCACCTTGCGTTCCACCAGCTGTGGACGGATGGGTGGCGGCCCTCACTTGATGGCAGGCAGCCTGTGGGGCTTCCCCGCGGTGGGCAGGCAGGAAAGCCAGGGGCACCGTCACCACAGGTGGGGACCCGGCACTGATTCCTAGCTGGACACGGAAGGGCTACTCAAAAAAGCACCACAACTCAGAGATATTTGAGGAGAAGCTCCTTAGACATAAAGATTTATCACCAAGACACATACCGCGCAGGGCCGTGAGGATCCGGGGCTCTAGTTCGCCTTGACCATGTCCGGCACAGTGCCTGATGGGGTGTGGACCCTCACGAATGATGGCTTTAATGGAGGCAGGTGAGGATGGGGCCACAGCGCCACACATCACAGCAGGAGGGCTCACCTGTGTACCCAGTGTGAGGGTACGGTGGGGGGAGGAGGCTGAGACCCACCCCTGCCCATCCTGCCTGGCTCCTGCTGGGGGTCAGGAATCGCCCCCCTCAGACGACCCACCTGGCTGTTACCTGCCCATCCTCATCTCACCTGAGACTTGACCTTCCCTGCCGCCCTGGTCTGGTTCCCACAAGCACCTTGTTGGCCCTGGGATTTCCCTGCCTGAGGGAGACCCGGCCTCCCGTGTGGCTGACAGCCTGGACGCAGATCCTGGCTTCTGCACTCACAGTTCAGACAAGCCGCTTCCCGTTTGGCGCCTTAGTTTTCCTGTGATCCAGACATGGTGAGGGTCCCTCCTGTCATGGGATGGAAGGATGAAGAGTTTGGAGGGAAAATGCTGAAGGTATTGGCCCAAGGCAGATGCTTCTGGTGTCCCGATTATAACCACCATCAGGAGCGCAAGAACGTCGGGCAAGAACCCGAAGGAGAGAGGGGACACACATTCCTGAGACACAGCGTGTTAGCAAAGCAGGGTTGCCTAGTTTTCAGTATTTCTATTACCAAGTACAACACTAGCTTAGTTAAACAGAGCATTTATGCCTTCTCTGCCAGACAATGTTCAGATTCATTTGGAATCAGCACTATTTGCCATCAGTGAAAAGGACTAATTCTGAACTTTCTGAGAGTCCTTACGATTCAAAGGAAGGTAAGAGAGTCAAGGCACAGGCATCCTCAAATGTAGGGTGGGGAAAAGAGTCGATACAACATTAAAAACAAGATGCCGGTGTCTCAGACATGCATCACAGGGGCGGGAAGCGGGCGGCGTGCGGCGTGTGGTCCAGGTGAGTCACTCCAGGGCAGCACTGACCTGAGAGGCGCTCAAGAATGAACGCCCTCCAGGGCAACGTCAGGTTCTGTGTCATTTTCAATGCACTTAATTCTCCTACTCCCAAAGTCCACATATCCACTATGGTGCAGCCACACGTGGAAGACTGGCACTCACGTTTTCAGGCAAATTACCCTCCAGTTACTGTCCAGGCGTAAGTGCCACCTGAAACAGTTGACTCCTTGGTATATTCTCGCTCTCTCCATGGACACGTTAATTATCCTCCTGGCTTGTTTCATGCATCATCATCGGTAAGTTGTGAACAAGGCCACCTACTCCAGCAGGCTTTGTGATGATCTGATATATAAGGGGTAAGACAGAGTCTAGGGACTGCCTGTAGGTGCTTTACAAAAACTAACTACCATTTCTCCTCTTTTCTTCCCAAAACATTTTAGATTTACAGTCCACTTTGTTTTGTTAGAGACAACAGAGGGGGTTGGCGGGTCTCACACCCAAACCACTGTTGCTTCTGTAACTTCTGCTCCCTCCCTGCCTGGTTTGCAGGCTCGACAGAGCTGCCTGTTTGCAATTCCCAGCAGTAAAATCTGAAGGCAAAGGACAACCACAAACAGCCTGACATATTCAAAGTCACACAGGCTCAAGATTTTCCCATAATGCCTAATTTGCAATCATCTGCTAAGCCGAAAAGCAGCGCTTTGTCCTGAACGCCTCACTCACCTGCTGCTCGCGGCTGTCCACCCCAGGCTCCCCCAGGGAACCACTGCTGGTCTCTGTCTTCCTGCTCGTCAAAACAACCCCGCTTCTTCCCAGAACAATCAGCAGACTCTCCATTTAGCAAGCAGCCAATTTCTTGACAATTTGACTAAAGACAAAAAAGCGATGTTTATGACAACATTTTCCAGCTTTTAGTTGTGTCCTTTTTAACCCTGATAAACTCATGGTCTCATCCGAGCACACCGAGGACAGCTGGTTGTCCTCCTGGAGAAGACGGCTAGACTGGAGTTTCCCCAGAAGTAGAAAAGGGATTAGCCAGGTTACCGTGGGTTAAACACAGAAATCCCCTGGACGGCCAGCAGAGCCACGACTTTGCAGCAGCTCAGTGGGGCCACGAAGGGGGCTGCCAGGAGCCGTGCCCTGGGGGGGACAGCTGCACTCAGAGCTGGCCAGGGACGCAACTGGTCAGGGACAGGTGCTCTGATCTATCTCACTGGGTCCCTCTGATGTTATTTTACCTGGAAAATCACTTCTGCATCAATATCTTTTCCTTCCTGGAATATAAAATATGACTCTTTAAATAATCCGACAGTCAGCTCAGTTTTGAAGTGTCATTTTTGGTGATAAAGGCAACTCTTAACACCGTGCAGTGGTCATTTAATCAATCGGACGACTCTATGAGAACTCTCACAGTAGGTCAGGAGGGCGAGGCACCCCGCGTGGCCCCAGGAGCCCCAGGAGGGGAGCCCAAGGCGGCTGCGGGGGGTCAGGGCTGTGAAGAGGGAGGGGACCCAGATGGAGGTCACCTCGCTGGCCTCTTGCAAGTCAGGCTCACACACAATAATCGTCTTCACCTCTGCCAGTGGTTCCTGGCACTCACCCAACCACCAGCGCCCCCAAATCCCTGCTGTGGGTGCCTGCTCAATTCTTTGGGTCACACCCTCCTTAGCAGGGCTTCTTCAGGGAGCCCATCCTCATCCCCAGCATGGCCGCAGGATCCTGACCGCTTCTCTTGGGGCACCTTACACAGAAGCCGTCCCTGGTGGTCTCGCCACCCCCTGCCCCCGCCTGGCACACAGTGGACTCGGAGGGGGCAGGGAAATGAATGGGCTCAAGTCCAGCTCGAACTAACAAGGAGGGAGGGGCCAGGACAGCACCCCGCAGGGTTACAGAAGGGCCTGGCTCTCAGACCCACTATAGGGCCCCCTCCGAAAAAGACTCCATGAGGTGGACCTGGCACCCAGAAATCACCAGAGCAAAAGAGCAGCCCCTCTGCCTTCCGGGCAGCCCCCAAGGTGCCGCCTCATCCCACCATAGGTGGACGATGACTCACACAGGGACATGCGGTGCCAAGACAGAGGAGGCAGCCGGGCCCCAGCAAAACCACGCTCAGGAGACCAGCCAGAAAATACGCTGCCCATAATTCAGGTTTCCTCCCCTGCCAGTATGAAGAAGTTCTGTGACACCAGACCACAGCGAGAAATCAAAATTATGGCCCCATCACCAGTGGAAGAAGGTATTAAGTACTTTCTCCTCTTTAATGAACCTGCAGGTCTCAAAAATCAAGTCTGCGCCGTCACCGTGTACCAGACGTTACTGCAAGCCCATCCTGCCACCGCTCCGCAGTGCACACAGCCCAGTGAACCGCTCTTGCCTCCATAAGGACATGACCCTGGGGAGCTTGAAGCAACAGCTCTTAAGCTGCTGAAAGCACGGAAGTCAGGTCCATCCCCTCCTGGGAGGGAGGGGCCCTGAAGATGTCCCACCTGCAGCATCTCCTAGGTTTTACGATGCAGGGGTTCCCCCGTGTTAATGTTTCTGAAACTGGCATGTGTATGCACCTTAAAACTGAGATGTAAACTTCCACTCCCTACCCCAAAAGCTTACCTTGCAGGGCATATTAGCATTCAGACGATCAGAAATCAATTCCAGTCCACAAATGACAAATGCTGGAGGGGGTTGGAGAAAAGGGAACCCTTTACACTGCTGGTGGGAACGTAGTTTGGTGAAGCCACTATGGAAAACAGTATGAAGATTCCTCAAAAAACTAAAAATAGACCTACCCTATGATCCAGCAATCCCACTCCCAGGCATATATCCAGAGGGAACTCTAATTCAGAAAGATACATGCACCCCAATGTTCAGAGCAGCACTATTTACAATACAAGACAAGACATGGAAACAACATAAATGTCCATTGACAGAGGACTGGATAAAGAAGCTGTGGTATATATATACAATGGAATACTACTCAGCCATAAAAAAGAAAAAAGCCATTTGCAGCAACATGGATGGATCTGGAGATCATCATTCTAAGTGTAGTAAGTTAGAAAGAGAAAGGAAAATACCATATATCACTCATATATGAAATCTTAAAAAAGAGAGAGAGAGACATATAAATGACCATATTTACGAAACAGAAACAGACTCACAGACATAGAAAACAAACTTACCGTTAACAGGATGAAAGGGGATGGGAAGGAATAAACAGGGAGCCTGAGATTTGCAGAGACTAACTACTATATATGAAACAGATAACAAGTTTCTACTGTACAGCACAGGGAACTCTATTCAATATCTTGTAGTAATGCATAATGAAAAAGAATATGAAAATGAATACATGTATGTGCATGAATGACTGAAACATTATGCTATACACCAGAAATTGACACAATATTGTAAACTGACTATACTTCAATTAAGAAAAACAAGTAAAATTAAGAAAGAAAGAAAGAAAGAAAGAGGAAATCAATTCCCCCAAAGGGAGTGCCAGCAAGTCGAAGACTGGTCTCAAAGTTCACCAAGTTTTATTCAACAGATGGAGAAACTCTCCAGAATGAAACTCCCTCAGGATGTGCTCTTCTGAGCAGTGATTATATATTCACCCAACAATTAACACACTTAGAAATTCTTTACAGATTTTAAGACTATAAGAAAAAATTTTTCATTTGAAGGAGAAAATTAGGTATATTGAAAGATGTTCCCTGCTGTTTATAATTTCAAAGTCACTGGAAACGGTCTATGAATCAGGACTTGTTCAATGAAGAGGGTGCAGCCCCGAACAAGTCTGACAGTGAAACCGGGGCTACAAATCTGTACTTATTGATCTGAAGACAGGTCAACCATTTTCAACAAAAGCAGTTTTTACAAAGCATAGTATTCATTCAGCAATGAGGTGGGAGGGTCTAGCTCCGCGGTAGAGCACATGCTTAGCATGCACGAGGAGACAGGTTCAATCCCCAGCACCTCCATTAAAACAAAAACAAAACAAAACAAAACAAAACAAAACAATGAATGACTGAAGGATTACTATAGGCCAGGTATCCAGTGACCAAAAAGCAAGTTCCCACTCCGCCAACCTGTCTTGTCTGGAAGGGTCTAGATTTACATGCAAAAATATCCAGAAGACACAAAAATGCCTAGAGCAGTGACCATGTCTGGGAGAATTCCACTGACGGATTTTTTTTTCTCCTTTAGCATTTTCCAATGTTTCTAAAATGAATGTAATTACTTGAGTAATTGGGGGTAAACTTTCTTAAGTGAGCAGGATTTTTTAAAGAAAAAAAGGAAAAATCACATGACACCCTGCCCCAAACAATTCATACACCTAGAAAGGATGTGTATTCAATCCAAGAGGCTTCGTCTCCCTCCCCATCCCCCAAGGTAGCTCGGGCAGATAAGGCCTTCCCGCAAACAGAGACACAGAGGCCTCCACCCACTGCAACTTGCCGACTCCACCTCTCACCTCTCCTCCTGCTCCCAGGCATTTTAGAAACGGAGCAAGGATTGAGGGGGAGGCGGAGGTCCTGATCCTTATTTAGACACTGACCACCATGCCACCTGTCTGCACCTATACACTTTTTAAAGGTCAGACTGAACACCTAGAAGTATCAAACCTCTGCACTCTAGTTTAATTCAGACGGCGAAAACATCACAAAACCTCTACTTACTCAATATTTAAAAATCATGACAGCAGGCACAAGACTCCAAAAGGCCACAGTCTCGAAGGCCTCCCTAGGAGAAGTATGGGGCCCAAAGCCTGTTACTAAAGGCAAGGTCGTGTGCCCGCCGCACCATGAGGCCAAACAAACTGAAACACTGGAGTTTGGAGCAGAGAAAGGTTTACTGCAGGGCCGAGCAAGGAGGACAGGGTGGCTCCTGCCGAAGCAAACCCCAGCCTCCCCGAAGGATTTCAGCAAAGCATAGTTAAAGGCAGGTGGGGGAGAGGGGAGGTCCCAGGGAACAAGGTCACCTCATGCGCAATCCTCTGACTAGTTGATGTTCAGGGACCAGGTCAACACCATCAACCCCATCTACCCCCAGGTGCCAGAAGGTCCGGGGACAATACGTCTTCAATCACCAAGTAGTTAATTTCTTCCCTTTGGTGGTGGCTTTAAGCATCTGAAACACTCAGGAAATATACATGAGATACTATTATGTGGCTGCTTCAGAGAGAAGCTACAGCAGAGGACATGGGGTGGGGTCTGACCCATAGGCAGGTTACAAGCAATAAAATCCAAATCTCCACATTTAAATCTCCCAGCCAGGGGGTTTAAGTTCCACCATCACCAGGTAAGAAAGCCGAGCTTCAAAGACATCCAAAAATCTACCCCAGGTCAAAACCAGAAATAACAGAAGCCAAAGGTTCGAACACAGACAGGTCTGTGGGGTTTAGGAGCCCATGATGTCACTGGAAATAAAACAGGTCTCAGGAAGACCACTGGAGACGCCACCGAGAAAAGGAACCGGACACTTTCATCCGCGGAAACTCATTTCAGCTCTTCCTGTTCCCTGATGATGGCTCGGGGACAAAGGACAATGTTAGAACAAGATGGACGGTTAGTCACTTAATTCTTAGTAAGCATGTTCTTTGAAAACATCTACGATGACTTTCAGTTGTGCAAATCGGGCTGTTTGATATTTGATCACAAAGAAAGAGCCATTTACAGAAGATTCTGACGTGGGCTTGAAATGTGACCCAAATTTGAAATTTCGGTTTCCCAGTCCGGCACATGAAGGTGAATCAGCCAATGGCTCCCAACCAGCACAAAACCAGAAGAGAGCTTTCTTCCTGAAAAACATCGTAAACACTGATTTCTAAAGCCACAAGAGGGAAGAAAAAATCACAACTTCTGCAAGAGGATGTTTGGGACGGGATGACGGGGAGGAGAGTGAGAGCAGACACAGCAGCCGACCGTTTTCGCTGCCTTCGCTGCTGCCACCGCCCACCGCGTGGCTGGGTCACGGCCCTGGCCCAGTGCTTTGCATGAGTTACTTACGTGTATGACACCAGCCTCAACCATTATTCCCAGTTAAATTTGAACATGGTATCTTTATTTTCCATTTCTGCAAGGGACACACAAATATTTGATTCCACTTTTCAAAACAATGATTCTTAGAGTAATCTTAAAATGTTTAAATGTACGTGCACTTTTAGGATATTCCATTTACAGATGGTCCCTGACTTACAATTTTTTGACTTTACGATGGCGTGAGAGCAACGTGCATTCAGTAGAAACTGTGTGTCGAGTTCTGAATTTCACTCTTCCTGGGCTAGTGTCTGTGGGCCTCATGCTCTTCGATGAGTGGCCACCAGAGCCAACAACCCACATACTTACAACCACTCTGCAGCCAGACATCACTCTGCTTTTCACTCTCAGTACAATATTCAATCAATTACATGAGATATTTCAGCACTTTATTATCCAACAGGCTTTGTGTTAGATGACGTCCAAGTGCCAGCTACTGTAAACGTTTCGAGTACGTTTAAGTTAGGGAAGCCCAGCTATGATGCTGGGCAGGTGAGGTGTGTTAAATGCATTTTCAACTGATGGTAGTTTCAGCATTCGGAGAATTTAATAGGACGTAACCCCACTGTAAGTCAAAGAAGAGCTGTACTTCTTTGCATCCTCAAGCTATAAAAATCAAAATCCTTTCCAAAAGGACAATAGCATGAATGGGTAAACAGAGGCAGAAAGCGGGCTGAATGAAAGGGTAAATGTCAGGATGGCGCCATGGGCACTCAGACCGCATCTGTAAGCGGAGTTTCTCCTTTCTTCACTTGCGTGGCACTGGGACGTTCCTCTAGACTCCGGATCGCTGC
Source organism: Vicugna pacos (assembly GCF_048564905.1). NCBI lineage: Eukaryota > Metazoa > Chordata > Mammalia > Artiodactyla > Camelidae > Vicugna > Vicugna pacos. The sequence goes on along the minus strand of NC_132991.1, from coordinate 91,826,976 downwards.
TACAGCAGCCAAGATCAGCTCGACCAAACCTGCCCAAGGAGCCACCTCCCCAAGGGTGATGTGCTCACTCCATCCTGACCCCTGCTCCACGGAGACCCGTCTCCATTCTAGACCAGCAGAAGCAACTGAGGCAAAACAGTCTGTTGACCACCACGGAGGGAAGGGCCATTGGAGTAAGACTGATGACTGGCAACTGGGAAGACAGGGACCCCCTTCACACTCGAGCCTTCTGCTGGAAAACCTTTCCTCCTCTTGCAAGGGAAAGAGTCAACCTCAAACACAGAGTCCGCCATGCCTAGTCCCAAACCACACCTCCAGTTTCCTTCTCACACAAATTCCCTACATTAGTGGAGTTCAACCCTGGATACACACCAGAATGGCGATTCTCTACTGGGGATTTTTTTAAACCCTCAGGTGAGATGGAAGTAAACTCTGAGTTTTGAAGCACTCTGCTCTTGCTGGCCAAGCAAGGTGACTCAGTGACACGAAGCCCTCTCTCAGCATGGCTCCTGGACAGACGTGGCCCAAGCAGAAGCCAGGCAGCCATTTTATCCATCACAGAAGGGGACTGGGTGGGCGAGCTCAGGGCAACGGAAGGTGAGCTGCAGCCAGCACTTATTGGCTCAGACAGATTGTCAAATATTTAGCAATGTTGCCAGACCCAACTGGCACCTTGAAATCAGCCATCATGAGTATTTACACCAGGGCCATTGGCAGATGCTACCATCAAGGCTCTCTGTTTTTGTTTTTTTTTTTCCCTGAGAGAGCAGGTGGCTCAACACACCTCAGGCTCAGGGACCTGCTGCATCAGAAAAGTCAGAAAAGGAAACATGTAATCCTTTCAGGCCTGCAGACCTGAGCGGACTTCTGTGTTCATAAGAACAGGGAAGAGTTTTTTCCCCCAGTTAAACAGAAGGAGACTGTGGGGAGGGGGAGAGAAAGGAAAGGACAATTTAATAAGAATTTGGAACTACAAAAGCCCTTCACAGAAAGTATTCTTTTCCATTCGTTCAGAAGAGTTGGGCTAAGAGGCAGCAGCAAAGAGAGTTCCCCGAAGACAAGCTTTTATGGAGCAGATAAGAATAATCTTGTTAGTATGTCATTTATTTGATTGTAAAATGGAAGGTGGAATCCTTATCTTACGTTTACTTAACAGCCTTCACATAATCTTAATCTTATTCTAGTGACCTCATCTGCCCAGAATACCCATTCATGGTGCAAGGACAAACTTCACAGCAGATCCTGTCTGAGCCATCCCGACTTCAAAATCGCCATCTCCCCAATCAATCGGGCTTTACCCTGCAGACGGGGTGCAAGGGCAGGGCCCCCGGGGAAACGGAGGTGCAAACTGACTGCCTTCCATTTCAGCGGAAAAGATTTCTTGATTTCTCAGGTTTCAAAGATTTCATCACCTTTTTTATCATTGTGCAAGAGAGGCAGGCACTCTGCTATTTTCATGCCTGCCTGTGTCTTCCTTCTACCGCACGTGTGACTGACAGCAGCTTGTGTCTTTTACTTTAGTGAACTGGGAGATATGAGTAAGAGCTCTGGGCTCCGGCAGATCCGGGTTCAAATCCCAGCTCAACCACTTACTGAACGAGGATGCTGGGAAGGTACTTTAATTCTCAGAGCTTCTCCATAAAACGGAACCCCTCAGCATAGTTTCTGTGTGTGCACACCAGACCTGACGCATCGTAAGCCCTCAGCAAGTGATACCGACCTCTACCCATTAAGACACCTCATATCCCAACTTAAGCTAGCAGAACTCAGCACACCACTCCATCCCCACAAGCACGAATTTGCTTACTGATGGTTTGGGAAGGTACTGGTTCACCTGGGGGATGGGAGGAGGTGATGCCCTATAAGGAATTTCATCACAAGCTTATTTCTAAAATGCCTCCGGCATCCTCTTGCCTTTTAAAGGCTGAATACCGACATCTTTCCCCCTAAGATGCTGGTCCTGATGGCATCAGGTGCTGCTGTGTGACACACGGTGCCCTCGAAGCCCACCGAGAAGGAGGCTCAGCCCCCCTGAAAGATGCAGTCAGCAGCTGGATGGTCCCCTGGGGTTTGGGGCCTCGGTGAATTATTTTTCGGTCACTCTCCAGAGCGTGAAGGCAGGATGTGGGGCTTCTATTGTAAAAATAGCTGGGAGACCAGCAGACCCAGCTCGCTGGGAACTGAGGGTCAATATTGAATGGCCCCAGGGTCCCTCTTGGCCAGGCAGTCACAGACTGTGACGGTGAAGTCTATTTAGCTGCTCGGTGACCCTTCCCAGTTCCTGGCTGTCAGGCAGTGACCTCAGGACAAAGAAGTTCTAGTGCCCATCTCTAGGGCCTAAGGAAATATCCCGGGGGCCTGACTCCAATTCTCAGAAGAAAAATCGCAACACGGCCCAATTCAGGTGTCGAATTCGAAACTAACAAAGCTAAGGGAAACCCACGTGGCTGGCCCAGGGCCCACCAGCTAAACAACTTCTGCTCGGTCAGGTACCAGGCAGGCACAAGGCTGGTACCTCAAACAGGGAGCCATGGAGGTTTGCCCTGAGCCCGGGATGAGGTCAGGAAGGGCCCAACTCAGTGGTTCTTAATCTAGTTTGGGTCAAGGGCTCCCCTAAGAAGCTGAGGGACGCCAGTTGGCTTCCTCCTCTGGAAGAAGAAAGGGCACACACCCCTCCCACGCTTAACGGGGCCCAGATGCAAGGATTGAAATGCAGGAACTGCAGCCTGGACCCAGGGGTGTAAACCCCAGTCACATTAGCATGTCTTATTATCAGACTGAATAAGAAAAAAAAGTCTGTTGAAGCAGCCCGCAGGAAAACAACTCCAGGCTGCTGGGTAACCAGAAATCGAGTTAGCAAACAGTAGCAAAGGAGAAAATCCAGGAAGACTCCCTCTTCCTCCCAGCACCGAGAAAATTAGGGGCACAGTTGCGACGGCCGATGAGCCTGGAAGGACACCTAGCAGCAACTTCTCCAGCCCACTTTTCTGGGTCCTTCGGAAACCCTCCCCCTGTGTCTAGGCTGTGATCAGCTACAAAGTGCTGGAGGGAGTGACAAAAAAAAAAATGAAACTATCAAATGACAAACTGGAGCCCGTGAGACCTGCTACAGAAAGAGGATCCTCCATCGCGGCTTCTTTGCGAGGGGAGCAAAAGGCAGCCTGTGCGGCACCTCCCTCTGCTTGGCTTTCAGTCTCTGGCATGAGCAAACCATTTGGGTCCCCACTGATGGCTTTAAAAGGCCCTGAAAGCATGGGGCCTGAGTCTTGGGACAACAGGAAAAAAATTAAAGCTCACAGAAGTGTCTCAGGCACCGTAGATCTGAGCTGGTCATTGTTCATGTCGTAAACAAGAGAGCCATAAAACAAATCCTTAGGAAGCCAGGGTTGTTCCCTGTCCGAGTCCTTCCCCCAGAACTAACTGTTCCCTCTTGGATCAAGGTGGCCTCGGCATTCCAGATGGACAGGCATCAGGCCTGAGAATCTTGGGGCCCTTAGTGTCAAAACCCTCTTACACTCCCCACATCTGCGCATGTGCAGAAAGCGGGGGGTGGGGGGGGTAGGCCGATTTGGGTGTTCTGTCTCCCATTTTCTGCATTTTCTGAGGGGCTCGGCAGGCTGTACTGAGCAGGGAATCGGGAACCTTCTCCAGGCTCCAGCAGACACTCACAACGGATGGTGTCTGTTTCCTGGTCAGGATGGCCAGGTGCGAGGTAGACTGTTTTATCTGATGATGACAGCAACGGAGAAGAGCAAAACGCTCCCCAGGCCCTCAAAGTACAGCCTCTGTCCAACCAAGGATGTCAAAACGCTTTGCAAACCACACATTAATTTTTACGGCGCCCTGAGAAGCAGATGGAGAATCATCACCTGCATTTTTACAAGGCAAGGAACCAAACCCACAGCCGATCCAGCCTGAGCCAGTGGTCCACCTGACTACTGGCTTCTGTCTCTCTCCATCTCAGGCCTACAGAAGGGACCACCACCCACCGGAAAGGGGACTCACAGCGCGCTCAGAAGGGAGCCAGGCCGGTAAACCCAAACTTTGGTGCTCAATCACGTGGAGCAGAGTGGGAAGGGGAGAGTCGCACAAAGGCACTGCTTTCCTTTAGGCAAGGGAGGCTCCAGCTGTAAACTTAAGGATTAAATTGGCAAACCTGTGAAATGCGAATACTAAAGAACGCAAATTTTGAGGCCCGGAGTAACTGTGGGGTCAGTGACGGTTTCTGTCTTACTGTTAATATTTCTGTTTTCTACCCAGAGCATACATTGCTTTTGTGATCAGAACCAGAGTTATGCGAACTTCTTCGTACTGATAAAGCAGACAGTACGGATCTGCTGCACTAACTTTGAAAGAACAAACACGAATGAAATCCAGCCCAGTGTTCCCCTTTTAAATCTCATGGCTCAGTGAGGCTCCACTGGCCTCGCCGCACGCAGGGAGCCTGGACGCTATCTCGCTGCACCTCCGGCCTCCCAACACCCGGGAGAAAGGCCAGCGCGGCCTGGTCCCCCTGGCTGCCTGACCCGCCCCGGGCTCGGAGCCTCCAGACTCCAAGGCTAGGATCCTACAGACCACCCATCTGCACCGCGGAGCGGGCTTCCCGGGAAACACCACTCAGCAACGTGCCTCTCCCGGCGGTCCCCACCCGCCCGCAGCCGGCGCTGTCACCTCGCGGCTGCTCGGTCACCGGACGGCCAAGCTACAACCGGGGTTTTCATTTCCATCCTTAAATAAGGGACTTAAGTTGAAATGTGCATTGTCACCAAGTTTAACCCAGGACCGCGCGCCCTTCCCTCCTCCCCAGGGCTCCTTCAGTCCTCGGAGCGCCCCACCGCCCCGCGAGCCGAGAGCCCCGAGGACGCGTCCGGTCGCCGAGGAGGGCCACCTCTCAGGACCGGCCCCGGGAAGCGCGAGGGCCAGGGGAGGGGATCTGCCGTACGCACGCGGGGCTCTGAGTGCGGCTTGGCGCCCGGAACCCAGCCTGCTCGTCCCTCCGCGCCGGGGTGACCGGACCCCTGGGGAAGCACGAGGGGCGCGCGGGGCTTCCCGAAGCCGTCCGGCGCCAGCCGCCGCCCAGGCACCACGGGGCCCCGAACTCAGGAGCCGGGGAACGACTGGCGCCCGCGAGGTGTGCAAACCCGCCGAGCCCCAGCAGGCGCCAGGGGAGCGAGGCCGGGCGCCGGGCTGGAGCGGCCCACAGGGGACAGCCCGGCGCGCAGTCTGCCTACCTGGCTCGCATTGCTTCCCGCGGGCTCCTGCGGCTCTCCTCGCGGTCTGGGAGCTCGCCCGGCCGGGGGCGCGCGCGGATCCGCGGGAACCACCGCGCGGCGGCGGCTTTGGGCCGGGACCGCCGAGAGTGCCCGGAGCGCTCGGCTCCCGCCTCCGAGGGCGGAGGGTGGTCCCCGCGCCGGGGCGGGGCCGCGGGGGCGGGGCGTGCTAGGCGTGCTAGGCGGAGACCTGGGAGCGGGCGACAGGGGTGGTCTCCCCGCCCGGGCGGGGACTCGGGGGCGGGGCCAGGGGCGGGGCCGTAGGGGCGGGGGCGGAGTCTGAGCCCAGCGTCCTGCGGGGACTGGGGGTGGGTGGGAGGAAAACCGGGAAGAGGAGGCCACCGGTCGAAGTCTAGGCCTCCTGGAGGCGGGGGCGGAGTGTGGACTAGTAGGGGGCGGAGCAAGCTCAGAGGGGGCGGGGTCTAGACGGCGGCCGAAAGGCAGGGGCTGGGCGTGAGCGAGTAAGGGCGTGGCTAGATCCTAGGGGCGGTGCCTAGCGGAGGCCGCCGAGAGGTGGGGCGAATGGATAAGCCAGGGGCGGGGTCGAGCCGTTGTAGCCTGGAGGCTGGGGGAGGGGCGAGCCGGGGCCACCAGGAGGCCGGGGCGGGGTGTGGTTCTCGGGGGCGGGGCGAGTGCGGACCGGCGGGGCCGAGCCGGGACCACTGGAAGGCCGGGCTGGGGAGCGCGCGCAGGCGGGATCTGGCGCCCCGTCTCCCGGAGCCCCGGCGTCTCATCCTCTTCCTCCTCGGGCGCCGGCCCGGAAGCGAGGTCCTGGCGCCCGGGCGTCCCCGGGATCGTGGTCCCTGGTACCGAGCAGATCTAGAGGTGGCTGTTTCATTGCAACGTTTTGGCTGCGCTCCTGTGCCCTCGGCATCCCCATCCTCCCACCCCTTCTCGGGGAACCCCAAGCAGAGAGCCCTGGGTGAGGTTCGGCTCGGCAGGCTGGCGTAGACCAGGCGGATGGTGGCGCCTAATTCTCAAACCCTTCTTGCAACACGCTTGCTAGGACCGCGGAAGGAAGGTAGATGCGAGACTTGTGAGAACAAGCGCAAAGTTTATAAAGTAAGAACAAGAAAAAAGACAGTCACATTGAAAATTCCAAAGTGCTTCCTGCTAAGCAGAATGCGAATGAAATACAGACCGTTGAGCCATTTACACTTTCTCTGGCCGGCACATCGCTGGATCACCAGCGTCTAGAACATGCCTGGCATGTAGTAGGCGCTCAATAGATGCTCTGTAAATGAACGCACCACTTGCTGTGTGACAAGCACTTTCCATGGACTGGCATGTTTAATCCTCAAAAAATCCCACACTGGATTACTCTCACTAGTCCATTTCACGCAAGTGTGGTCTGAACGTTGGAGGATTAATTTGGCAGCAAGAAACTGGTAGAACCAGATTCTGACCCAAGCCACCCCGGAGGCTGGGCTCTAACCATCTAGGGGACTGCCAGCCACCCTACTACAGGACTGGGAGCAGTGCAGAAATCAGGGGGAAGTACAGGTCTTTAGGGGAAAAAGCTAGTATTTGTTGTTCCATGCCCAGAGCTACGTACCCCTCGAGTCATTCATTCCTCACCATTACCCAGAAGGCAGATATATTACCGTTCCCATTTCACGGGTGACTTCAGACCTTGTGTGCTCCATCATCATCCCATGGGGCATGAGTCTAAATTCAAACCCTGAATTTTCTGGATCTGAAGCCCTTGCAGCTCCCTCAGTCTTGGAGACCTCCCTTTACCTAAAGAATCTGGTTTGCTACCACCTTGATTTGAGATCCATGTTGACTTTTCAAAGGCGACACAGGAAGACAGAGACATGGTTCTGGAAGGGTGGAGATTGGTGTTCTGATTTTGATGTCATCTATGTGTTGGGACAACTGAACTCCTGAAAATGGATACCATTAGCCCTAAAATGTATGCTGCAAATTTCAAAGGGAGGCAGTCACCCTGAAGGGGCAGGTAGAAAAACCTCAGAGGGGAAGGAGGAGGATGTCTAGGGTGTCGTGGGGGCCCAGAAAGTCCTCAGTGGTATAGGAACACATTTGGAGCACTGATCTGGGAGCCAGCCTGCTGGGCTTGAATCTCTGGCAAGGTATTTTGCCTCTCTGTGACTCAGTTTCCTAAATGAGTATGAAAATCATTGCAACATGTGAAGTGCTTAGCAGGATGCCTGGCACAGAGTAGCATTCAATGTTTTAGCTACCATTATTACTGCTGTTCCCAATGACTTAACATCCTTACCGTGTAAAAATGCCTATAAGGCATTGAACAAGACAAACCCATAGAACATGGACAAAAGGTATGAAAGACAATTCCCAGAAGCACCACGAATGACCCAATGCCAGAAAAAACTCAGCAGCCACGCCAAGGAAAGGGACAAGGGCAAAACACAAAAGCAGTCACATAAGAAAGCCAAGATCCAGGCTGAGAATATCTGAGTCCACTGAGTAGCAAGGGCGGAAGAGGCATTAAACTTTATGAAGAACAAAGCGTCAGGGAAATGCAGGCTACAGAGTGAATAAACGAAGCACCTGCTCAGTTCACATGGGGTGGGGGGTGGTGTGGTCCGAGAGCAATGCTGCACGTTGCCCATAGCTGTACCAACAGCACGCGGGATCGTTGTGCAGTGAGCATCCTCAAAGCAGCTGCATCCCAGGAGAGGAATTTATAGGAGTCAGAATGTATGAAGAGAGTTGCAAAACAGGCACACACATACTCTTTTGTACTCTTACTCCTGTAGTTTGTGCATTTGAGGCTGGAATGAGCTGGGGAGACAACATCGCATGGCCAGATGTGAGTTGTCTGGACTGTTCCGTCTTTCCTGGTCTGGAAGACAAGGAGGTCTCACGAAGTTGCTCCCTGTTAACTTCATGCTTTCTCTTTCTGCCAGTTTTCACTACAAAGACAAATGGAACAAAGAAACATAAGCTATTTGTAACATTTATAACATTCCATCACTCAGTAAGCATTTCTAGGGGGAACATGTGCAGCAAAATCAATAACTTGGTTTTCTAAGTACAAAAGTAATACACGTTTGTGTCAAAGGATTCAAACGATTAGTGTGTAGAGTAAAAAGTAGGCATTGATCCAGAATTTCATAACCTCTCCCAAGATCCCATGGTTAACTGTGCTGTTACCTGTCCATCCAGAAACCTTTCTTAAGTATTTACATATGTGTTAGTGTGTGTGTGCACGTGTCTATGATATATGTGTGTGCTGTGGGTGTGTACATATATACACACATGAGTGTAGACATGCACAAATAAATAGAGAAAAACTTGAATGTGGTGAGTACTGAGATCAGGCTGCCTGGCGTTGAGTGCCAGCCCCACCACCACTTAACGGCTGGGTGTTCTCTCATCCTGAGATACAATCCTTGCAAGGACTAAATGAGATAATGTATGCAGATCGCTCAGGGTAAAGCATACAGCATTTTTTCATATTTATACCCACACACCCTTAAAAGTTATTTTTTGACTCACATAAAACCCAAGAGAACGGTCCTAGTTTTATGTCAGCGGTGCACAGAAATACCTTTTTGCAAGCCAACATATGTACCAAGGGGCAGACCATGACGCTCTGCAGGAAAAGTTTGATCAGAATCCAGGGAAGTGACCTTCGGACTTCACGAATGGATTTCACCTGCCAAATCCTCCATGGGTGTGGGCTCCTGTACAGTGGGATGTACTCAGTGCATAGGAAAAAGCGCTGTGTTGAGAGGTCTCCTGTGTGCAGGAATGTAAACTGCGGGGGAAGTTAGAGGTGGGTTCAGACCGTCAACATGGCAGCCCTGGTGTTTAAGCCAGCAACAGTATAAGCTTAACCCACACCAACCACCACCACTGAACATTCATCCTACGGGCTCCCCAAGGTGGACACAGTGCTACCAGAAACAGCAGCTCAAACAAGAATAACTCGTAAGGGGCATATATGCCCCGAACGTCACCAAAGCTTGCTGACGTTACAGCACGTTGACCACCTGTAAAATACACTTCCCGTTAGGAAGTAACTACTCAGAAATCGCACGCGGGCTCATCATGAATGTATCGCTCTACGCATGCGGGCGTCCTCAATAAGAAAATAAAAAGAATGACGTTCCTCCAATGATGGGAAATCAATAATGACCAAAACGCCCATGTCGAGGGGCAAATAGAACAGAGAGATACAAAACACAGCTGAGGGAGAAAAGGAAAGCATAAGGCATAAGGAAGTTCTCCAGTGGAATCTACAGACTAGGAATTGCATCACCAATGTGGCCGAATGGAACGTCAAGTCTCTGACTCAGCTCGTGAAGAAGGGGCTGTTGTGAAGATCCAAGCCTGGCTGAGTAGCCTCTGTGGATTTCAGTTAAGAGAGAAGATGCTCCTTGCGTGAGTCACAAAGCGTGACATTTGAGTGCCTGAGAAATCCTTACTGAACACCTGTGTGCCAGGCCCGGGGCTCCGCCCTGTGAATATGAGGCTGGGCAAAATCGAAGCCGCTCTGCTTTGCCGGCGCTGAGAGCCCAGCGGTGATTTGAGACAGAAAGAGAGGGACGTGCCTGTGGGTGGTTCGCACTCTAAACCGAAGCACCCGGGGCTGAGACAGGAGAGAGCAAGAGACGCCTGACTCAGGCAGGACGGCTAGAGAGGGTCCTCAGGGGAGGTGACAGCAGACCCAAAGTGGAAGGAGCATGCCAGGCAGAGGGAACAGCATGTGCACAGATGGGAGGCTAGGAAGGGCTTCGTGCTTCTGGAACTGACACGGCACCAGTGCGGCTGGAGTGGCGGAGTGAGGTGGAGAATGGTGAGAGGTGAAGGCAGAGAGATCCGCAGATGCTGGGCCCCCAAAGTCCAGTGACCCTGCAGAGATTCAGAGAATCAAGGGGTGTTTAGATGCTGTTCCATCCTCTGCCACTCCCCCTGCAGCTCAGGAAAAGCTGCTTTGCCAAGAATTCAATGAGACGTTAACTCTTAAGAAGAGCATTTTTGTTTTGTTAGAAAATGTTGGGCAACCTGTTTGCCATTCTCAGAAGCCTCTATCCTTCCCGCCCTAAAGCGCCGCGACACTGAGCCGCCCATCCTTCTCCTCGCCCTTAATTAATTCACATACACGAGGCCATGACTAGGATATCACCAGAGCATGTGATTCTCTCATGCAGAATCCAGAAGGGAGCTAGACAAAAATGTCAGCTGAAAGGAGTTCTGTGGCTTTCAGGAAACGTCTAGAAATAGTTCTAAATAAATATTCATCTCCTTCCTCATTTATGCAGTCATTCATCTAACACATATGCCTAGAAGGCTTGCTGTACACCAGGCAGCGTACTAGGAGCTAGGGAGAGGACGGTAAGTACATTATAGATCCTTTGAGCTAAGAAATGTACAGCCGTGGGAACAAGCAATGACCCTACAGAGTGTCAGGTCATCAGTTAGGTGTCAGGGTGCACACAGGGCACCTTCCTGACCCAACCTGGACGCAGCTTCCAACCACTGATAAGTGCGTGCGACCTATTATTTCTCCAGTTCACTTGGTGTCAAGAGGAGGTCATGTTTGTTGGTCTCGACCTCTTGCTTCTTTCTTCCCCAGCCACCAGTAGACCTCACTGCTTGTCTGAAAGTCCCGGAGATGAGCCCTGAAGCTGTCAGGCAGACTTCCCTCCGGGTCAGCCGGGATCCAAGCATCACTAGAACCACTACCTGGGAGGAGGGGGCAGTGCTGGGATGTGACCTGCTCTGGGCTTGGCCTTGGGGTGGTCCCTCTCCAGTAATCTCCTTTTGAGCTGATTATTCAGTGTATCGCCTTGAGGGGCTCCAGCCAGTCTTCCCCAGACAAGGCCAAATTAGGGTTTGGGTAGGGCAGAGAGCAGGGGGCAGGCAACCTACAGAGGGAGTACTGACCTCTCTCTGGATATCCAGGTATGTTCAGAGAGAACCGCCATGAGAGGATCAGACAGACTTTCTGTCCAACTGCACCTGGAAAGGGGATGACGGCACTTTTTTTGTTTCCACTTTGAGCATTAGAATCGCATAGACATGGGGATGGGATCCATCTGTTTCTGGAGTCTAATATATGAGAGGTTCTTTTAGACAGCAGCAAAAGCACTTGCTCTTGAAGGATGAATCAAGACTTGTCACATATTAAACATGTATAACTATATGCTGCACACAAGAAAGACCCCCTGGGGGTCTGACACCAATTTCTGGTCCCTCCTCCTAGAAGCCACGGTGCGGAACTTAAGCACTAGGACCCTGGGACTGCGTCCTTGTTACTGCATCTGTCAGATGAGGACTCTCCGGCCCCGGGTGATAGGCACTCTGTGTACACACTAGCTCAAAGTTCTGTCTTCATCAGGTGTTTCCATGGGAAGCTCCTGCTGACGTTTGTTCTGCTCTGTGCCGGGCAGGTAGACCGCCCTGCCTGGGTCTGGAGACTCTCCATCCTCTCACCTCTGGTTCTTATTTCTCAGACAGCTGCAAAAACAGTCAAAGGGTCCTGGGTTCAATTCCCAGTACCTCCATTAAAAAATAATAAATAATGAAGTGAACCTAATTACCTCCCCCATCTCCCCCCGCCAAAAAAAGAATTTCAAGAAAGCAACAGCAGAGTATTAAACCAAGCACAGAGTTAAAAAAAAAAAAAAGAATTTCAAGAAGGCAACAGCGGGAGTATTAAATCAAGCAGAGGCTTAAAAAAAAAAAAAGAGAGAGAGTCAAAGGCACAAATGATCTCCATTGTGTTAAGATTCCAAACATGCTTTCTAGGGCAGCGCTTCCCCAGGAAATATTGAGTCCACTTTAACTAACAGTTCCTGAGTGCTCCTAGCATGCCAGATGTTATGCTACAGGCTTAACCTCATGTTATTTTCATTTTTACAAAGGTTACCCTCAGTGATTAAATGGGTTTGGGCAGGATGACATGTGGCTGGAAAGTGACACATCGGAGACTCGAACCTGGGTCTTTTTAACACCAGATGTTCTTCAGCAGCAACTCTTCACCTGCTGCTGCTTCCTTGCAAGTGAAGCCTGTAGTCCCTGCTGTGCCCACTGCTGCCCGTGTGATCCTGAATGGGTCACATTTCCTTTCTAGGTATGGGTCAAATAAATAGATGGACTGGACCATCTCTGAAGTCCCCTCAAGCTCCTGGCAAATATGTAAGTGCAGTAATGGGCTGAATTGTGTCCCCACCAAATTCCCATGTTAAAGCCCTAACTCTGCTGTGACCGTATTTGGAGGCGGAGTCTTGAAGGAGTTAATTAAGGTTAAACGAGGTCATAAAGGTGGGGCTCTCATCCAACAGGATTGGTGTCCTTATAAGAATTAGACCAGACACCAGAAAGCTCTCTCCTTCCATGCCAACAGAGGAAAGGCCCTGTGAGGACACAGTGAGAAGGTGGCCTTCTGCAAGCCAGCAAGAGAGCTCTCACCAGAAACCAAATTTCCAGGCACCTTGATCTTGGACTTCCAACCTCCAGAACTGTGAAAAAATTAATCTCTCTTATTTAAGCTACCCAGTCTGTGATATTTTGCACGGCAGCCCGAGTGGATAAATAGAAGAGCTTTCTACGTGCTAGGCATTGTTGTAGCCCTGGGGAATACAGCCAGGGGTAGGTATGTGCTCACAGAATTTAAAATCTAGTAGAGGAAACAGACAATTAAAAACTACATTAAGAAGTCTAGATTAGTTATTTTCCTTTCTCCAAACATGACAACCACTGCAAAAGAAGATCATCAGTGGTTCAGAGAGCAGGAAAGAAGAGTCCAGGAGATGGGGTGACTGCCAGAAACTGAGATGCCCTGGACTGCAGGGAGGCCCCCATCAGGGGCTGGGCACACCTGGAAAGGTGTGATGGAAAGAAAGGAAATCTTCCTTCAGGCTTATTTTTTATGCACATGTGTCTCTAAAAGGGTTTAGACAGTTTAGGATAAATAATACATAGGCTATAAAGCCATTAAAAGGAAAATAAATGTTTAAGAGCCTTGTAATACAAATTAAGGGTGAAGGGAATTTTTTCCCCAGCAAAACTTGACTGACCAGAGTGCCTGCAGTTGAGTGTAGAATTGTACTCTGAGCTTCCTGGCAACCAAAGAGAAAGGAAAACACAGGAAATCATGAGTGAGTGAGGTGGCTATTAACAGGAATTTTATCACATCATCCAGAGAGACCAGCTTTTTAACATCTGTTGTGCAGAGCTCATCTTATGGATGTATATTTTCTCTCTCTTGAGATACTTAGAAACTTCTCTTTGTTTCCAGGTTGTGAAATTTCTTGAGCAAATCTCCTTATGTTTTTTATCCATCTTCATCTATTATGATTTGTGATGGATAGTTTAACAGTCCTTTCATTCTGGAAACACATATCGTTTAATTGTGGGGAATTTTCCTGGATTTTTTTTTTCTTAATAAACTAAGAAATAAATCATCCTCTATTTTCTCGGTCTGGAGCTCCTATTATTCGGGTGTTTGACCTCCTGGATCAAGGTCCTGTTTTTCTTATATTTTTTCCCCACTTATTTTTTTTTAATCTCTTTGTCCTTTTTCTCTGTTTTTTGAAGATCTCACCTCCCGTTTTGTTTTCCAAAATTTCTACCAAATTACTTTTACTTCTGCTGTTATATTTCTGATATTCTTCTTTTCCCCCAAGTGCGACCATCCCATGCACAGCATTCTGCAGCTTGCTTTTTTGCATAAACAGAATATCCTACAGATGGTTCTGAAGCAGTTTACAGAGCTCTGCCTCCTGCTCTTTAATGAGCAGAGTGTTTTTCTATATGGATGTGCCAGCATCTCCTTAACCAGCTGGGGCTGTATTTTGAAGAACGGTGACACACATTAACTGAAGAGGTTCTAGGCATTACAAGCAGAGGGACAGCAGGTGGGAAGATACAGGGATACGGAACAGCAGGAGATACTGCCAGGGCCGACTGTAGTGACGCCGGAGTGGGATTGATGTGTGTGTGTGTGTGTGTGTGTCGGGGAAGAGTACTCTTAAGAGTCAAATGGTGTACAGATCAACTTTCCAAGTAATTTGAACTAAAAACTCAAGACTCAAAGCCAAGTAGGAACATAGAGAAATCTGTTCTTCAGAAGTCTCCTTGGTCAGGGATACAGAGGATGGGCCACAGGAGGATCAGACTTAGAACAGTTAGCTGTCTGTCACAGCTGCGGGTTGGGACCAGGACAGTGGCCACGGAGCAGAGCAGGGGGCACAGGCGGAGAGAGAAGAGAGCACGGAGCAGAGGCTGTGCAGTCTGGTGGCCGCGTAGAGGGAACAAGTGAGGAGGAGTCTGGGAAGATGCCACCATTTCAGTCCAGTTGTCTTCCTGGACCATGTCTCCCTTTGTAGGGTGGCGAACCCTAGAGAGTTAAACATACTGAAATCAAGGTGCGTATTTTTTTAAACAAACCTACTGTCTTCCTCAAAGGATGTTACCAGGTCTGCCGCCTTGCTGACTTTGATGACTGGTTCCCCTTAAGATTAAGAATGTCTTTTAAATGCATTTTTAAAATCTCTGATGTAATAATGAACAGAATTAAAAGGCTATTTGCCCCACAATACACAGAGAAGTCTAGACAACAGAAGAAAAAAGGGGAAAAAAAAACTTATCCAAACAAAATAGAACGGAAAGCAAACACTCAGAAAACACACGAGAGAGCATGAAGCAAAATGGCAGAAGCAAGATCAGATAGAAACGGTGACAGTGAGTATAAATGGGTTACTTCTTTAAGTTAAAGGGGGAAAACTGAATGAAAAACAATGGAAATCCAGCAGTACGCTGCTTACAAAAGTCAGGCCTAAAACATGATGATAAAAGGAGAGATAAACGAAGGTAGACACGTGTCAGGTAAACGAGAACTAAAAAGGAAGTGAGGAGCTGTTAGCACCTGTCAACAAAGTCAAAGTGACAATCCCAGGACAGTGGCAGTCATTCACTTTGATGAGAGAGGTCTCGCCCTCTCTCCCTGGGGGAGGGACCTCATCTCTGCACCCAGTTCATCACCAGCCACATGCCACCCATCTCCAGTTTACACCCCATTTTATCAGCTCCATACAACAGCAGACAACTGCGCTGTCTGCTCACCACCTCTCCCAGCAGCGGACACTCTCACCTGCCTCAGCACCTGCTAGGTGACCAACTAAGGTCCATGTTCCCAGGACTGGGTGGTTTCCAGGGACCTCTGGTACCAAACTGGGACAGTGCCAGGTAAGCCAGGACGCTTGGTCAGCCTGAGTCCCTCCTTCACCCCAAAGGGAGACGCCTTGCTAGTTCCCTCCACGATGCTCCCCAAAGACTATTTAAATTCCAGGCTGACTTCTGTCTCCTGAGTCTCCGAATACAGGAGGGCAAAGCCGGTGCTGGGACACTCTCACAGTGTCCGGCGCCCCCTCAGTCCCGGCTGGGTGGTGGCGCCAGTCAGGAGCTTCCTGTGCTGCGTAACCTCGTCAGGGCGTGCAAGGCAACTTCCAAATGATTTGCTCACTTACATACATTTTAAAACACAGTGAAAAATGACAAAACACAACTCTGTATGTGTGTGTTCTATCTGTCCATCTTCTCTTACGGAGATCATTCTGGAACACCTCCGTCTCCTCAGAACCCCATCTGCTGCCTTTCAATTGTCTGCATCCTTCTGTTTTGCTCCCCCGAAGCCTGACTTTTGCAGACGTTTTCATTGTCTATGATTTTGGAGTTTCTTCCACTTTGTTGAGTAAGTTCGGATTTCCCAAATAAAGAACTAAAATAGATTCGCCATTTATTACTAAGTGAAGATTTTCCTCTTGACGTAAGAATTGCTCATCGTGGTGCCATTTTCAGAAACACTTCACTTCCTTAAATATTTATTAATGAAATATTTTTATCGGCAAACATGCCTTCTAAATATTTATTGCTTTGGACTCCTCTTGCAAAGCTGTTTAGGAAAGTGCTCGGAGCAGAGCAACTCTGAGTTCACAGGACTCGAGAGATCTTAACAACAGAGGTGGAAGTTTGTTTGGCTTGTGGTTTTGCTGCTGTTGTGTGAGTAGATCGGTGCTGTCATGTTTTGTGCAGTGGTTCTAACGTTTAGAAGTACTTGTTCAAGAATTAGATGTGTCGACTGAAAAAAAAAAACAACGCACAACCTTACAGTTGAGAATTATATTTTATTTGGGGGCCTTTCTGAGGAAATCAGGCTGAGGAGGCAGCCTCTCAGATCATTCTGAAGAGGCAGGGGAGGAGCCAGGACATATAGGAGCTTTTGCAACAAAGACCAGGTAATGGGAACATTAAAAGCTGACTGTTAATGAAAGAAAGTCAGATATCGCAAGTTAATGAATTTAGTGCTTTTCTGTGTATGCAAAGATGCAAAAGTCTGGGTTCATTGACATTATTCCTTTGTTGTGCACCTTAGCTGTCCAGGGCCGGTGTCCTGTTTTCCCATCCTGAGTCCCGTCAGGGTGCACTGTTGGGGGTGGCCACAACAGTGGCTGAGGGCTTGGCAGCAGGCAGGCAGCCTGCCTGTTTCCATCCTGAGTTCCCTCAGGCAAACTGCTGGGCGGAGGTAGCAGCTGACGGCTTGATGGCAGCAGCATCCTTCGCTGATGTGGCAGGCAGCATTTTTCATCACGGATGCTTGCATGTTCTCTGCTGGAGGGGCTCTTCCCTTAGTCCCAAAGGGGAGAGTGAAGCCTGAGACGCAGGAGTGGCGACTCTGGTTCCGGGCTGTGCTGGCTGCTGGCCGCAGCCCCGCACCGCCTCACCGTGCACACACCCACCAGCACACCTCATGCTCATGTGGACCGGGCGGCCACTCGGGGTCCTCTCTGCCCTCTGGAACGTCTTCCATTCCTAACTGTCCACCTCTGTCCCCATGTTGGCTGAGCAGCACAGAGCTTCCCTTGCCTGACTTCATGACACCTCAGGTTTTAGGGGACCATCCTGAATGTAAATTGTCTGTTTTTTGACCACCTGTAGCAGATTTGTTTCAGTTTGGGGCTTGGAAAATGTGATCCATGACAGCCAGGTGCCTGTCAGTGTTTTACTTGGTAAGAGAGAATGGATGTTCTTAAGTGTGCCTATACCCAGCTATCCAAGGAGACTTTGGGCTTAAATTTTATATATTTAGTTGCTTGTAAAATAAATGCTACTTTTTTGGGGAGTATGTCACTTAGATGATGGGGTTGTTTTATTACACTCCTTGCCAGCTCTTTTCATCTGGGCTGCTGCAACAGCCGGGAGTACCCCGCAGGCTTGATGCGCTCCGAGTCATTTGTTACCGGCACGTGCAAGGGACGGAAGTTGTTGAGTGACTTACTTCACGGTAAGTCAGACCTGCTCCCTCCAGAATGGCATCCTCACTGACTTGCATGTGTTTTGCTTTATGGGAAGGTGAGAAAGGTAGGAGTGACAGCCAGCAAGCACGGTCTTGCTCCTACACCCAGCAAAGCCCCGCAGACTCTGTCACGCCTGTGAATGTCACCTGGTCAGTGTCACTCGTGGGAGTCAAGCTTGAGGACGCCTGCCTTATGTCACACGTTTTCCAAAAGTGCTTCCAGTTCTTTTCTTTCTCTGAGGTGAAGGAGGCAGCTCTGGGAAAGGCGCTGGATGTCTGGATTAGGAAAGGAAGCCTTCAAGCCGAGCTCAGGAAATAGGCGATTACAAGATCCGTAATAGTTTCGATGTGCCGTCTACGACTAAGTGATTTGTGCTGATGGAGCTGGTCACGAGCAGGCAATGCACAATGGGCGCAGAGCCTAAAGGCCCTTGCTTTTAGCTTTAGAGCATGTCTCTGTGTGTTTCCAGCCAATCGTCCTGCCCGGTTCTGTCTTCTTAGGTCAATATGACACTTACATTGTGAAAGCAGCATTTCCACTTGTGGTGAGCCAGCTGTAGCTAATCACAGGAGCGGTTCCAAAATGGCTGTCGGAGAAAACCTGGAATTTGAGATTTATCATAGGAATCCACAGCTTGGATACTCTGCACTCCCCTAGCTCAGTGTTGGTTAAAAACAGGCAGACAGAGAAACAGAAACCAGCCCTGTGTCCAAGTAAATGGAAACGTAGTAATTTGGCAAGGTTCTAATGATGAGTGATGTCACCAAGATACAGTGAAGCTGACTGACCACTTGACAGATTGGTCCCAAGCACTCATTCTGCTGACAAACGTGTTTCCTAGATGTCCATGGGAGTTGGCAGAAAATTCAGTACCCTTCAAGCAGCAATTTTATTTTTAAAATTCACCTAGCAAATTACTCTTGAACGGCCACATGGTATCCACCCAACTGTTATTTTTAGCTGCTATTTGGAACTTTCATTGTTCAACTTTTTGCATGTTTTCTTTTCATCTGTTCAGTATGGAGGATTATTTTAGTAATTTGCGCTGTTTCAGTTATTTTTGTTTCTATCTTGGCCACTTTGAGGGCGTTGCCGAGGGGCCGGGATGATTCACAGGCTCCCAGCTGCGTGGGAGGCTGAGCACCGCCCGCTGCCCTCCATCACTTGGCTCTAGGGCTGAGCTCCTTGTGGGCTCCCCACCAGCAGCTCAGTTCTCCGTCTTTGCCGGTTTGTCTCTGGACAACGGTGAGCCATGGGGTTTCACTGTAAGTGCGTTGTCGCAGGGGTGGGCTGTTCACCCGGCTGTGCGTCCAGGATGTCAGACGGGCAGGCCAGGCAGATGGGCAGCTCTCTGATGGGAGTCAGCGCTTCCGTGGCCTCACTTGTCCCTGGAATTTATAGGTTTTCCTGCAGGTAATCTTGAGCATGTCTGTTGTTCCAGAACGGCCTCCCAGATCTGGCACGGGACTCGAACACATTTCTCAGGGTGCCCAGCTCAGTCGTGGAGGACTAGCTGGGAGCTCCTGAGGCCACCTGCGGACACCTGGGACCCACACTTTGTGTCCTTCTTGTCTTCTTTTTAATCCCCCAATGACAAAATTCATATGGATGAATGCTTTTGCTAGAGAAATGGAAGGCAAATCAGGAATAAATTACAAAATGCTAGTGATTTCTCACACTCGGTTTCCTAAAATAGACTGAATATAAAACTATGTATATTGGAGCCTTGCTGTTTTAGTAACAGACTTCATGATACGGGATTATGTTGAGGAGCAAGTTTTAAATATGTGTCCCCTGGTATTTCCAGGAATTTGCCCTTTAAAATGAACTTGGAGATGGAGGCTGCTTACACCCACCTCCTTCTACTGTGGATGGCTCGGAGTGAGCCCTGAAGACTGCTAACACTGCATTCCTGCTTTCTGAATATTTAACACCCCACAAATGTGTCTGATGGACCATCTGAATGCATAGTCATTCGCCTTTCACTGTAAAATGCGTTGTCAAAAAGATTCACTCAGCTGTATGTCAAGGATTTGATATTAGACGTCATAGTCCAATTATAATGGATCTCACAAAGGCAGGTATGGCTGGAGGTACTTCATCGCCGTAGAAGCTGGAAGCTTCTAACAGGAAGTGAAATAATTAGCATCATGTTATCTTGAAATCTTGAAAATGCAGTATTGTTAAGGAAAGTCTATATTTCTTTCTATCTATCTATCTATCATCCTCCATACCTGGAGGAAGATGTAAATTGTATTAGCTTAGTGATTAGAACTAGAATTATTCTTAGGGAAGGAGAATACTGTGATAAGTCACTTGATGAACATTTAAAATCCTGAGGGTATTGGACGGTGAGATACAGAGAGACAAAAAGATAGCTAATCGGCTTCATCTTAAATTTTAAAGCAACATGCAGGAAAGAAATGGCTGAGAGGATGAAGAGGAGACAGGAGGTGTAGGGCTGTGTTGCTGGAACCTGAGTTGTGAAAACAGATAGAAGCTTTCTAAGAGTTGGCACCTTGGTCGTTATATTTTTCAAAAACTATTGTAATATTATAAAAATATAATATACATACAAAACTCTTTATAATAAGTCTTGAAATCAGGTAGTGTTAACTCCAACCCGCTCCTCTTTTTCAATATTGTTTCGGCTGTTCTAGAGCCCTTGTATTTCCAAATAAATTGTAGAATCGGCTCGTAAGACACTGCAGAAATGCTTGTTGGGGCTTTGACTGGGGTTCCATTAAATCCGTAGGTCACTCTGGGGAAATGCGACATTTTAACAATATGGGGTTATCCAGTCCGTTAATGTGATATGTCTCTGTTTACTTTGGTCTCTTGTAATTCCTTGCAGCAGCACCGTAGTTTGCACTTCCCTTGTTGCGCTGGTTAGGAACTCAAGGGTAACACTGGACGAGGTTGGTGAGGTTGGAGACACCGCCCTGCTCCCAGCGTAAGGGGAGGGCGTCCGACCTTGGACCCCGGAGCTCGATGTCAGGGCTGGTTTTTTCACGGATGCTGTTTGTCAGCGTTGGGGGGGGGGCATGTCTGTTCTCAGTTTGTTGACAGTGTTTTCTAAAAATCATGCATGGGTGTTGGATTTTGTTAGATTCCTTTGGTTTTTTTGCACTTCTTCAAATTATCATATGGTTTTCTCGTTTATTCTGTTAATAAATTATGTTGATTGATTTTTAAATGCTAAATCAACCTTTCATTCCTGGGATAAATCTGACTGATCATGATGTGGTTTCCTTGTTAGATATTACTGGCGAAAAAAGATGGTCACATCTATGTTCATAAAGTTTTTCATTTCTTGCAGTGTCTTTGGTTTGGGTGTGAGAGTAATGCAGACCTCGCAAAGTGACTTGGGAAATGTTTACTCTTTCTTTACTTTCCAAAGAAATATATGGAGTTGGTTTTATTTCTTTCCTGGAGTTTTGCTACAATTTACCAATAAAGCCATTTATCTGGTGTTTTCTTTATGGAAATAATTTTTGCTGCTTTTAACTCAATTTCTTTAATAAATATAGAGCTACTCAGATTTTCTATTTTTTTTTCTTTTGTTAGTTTTGGTTATTCGTGTCTTTCAAGGAGTCTATCTAAGTTGTTATTGGGATGAAATTGTAATTTTTAAATTTTTTTAATGTCTTTAATATCTGCAGCATGTCCCTTTGTTATTTATAATATTATCAATTTGTATGTTTTTTCTTAATGACTTTAGCTAGTCTATCAATTTTAATCATTTTTTCAAAAACCCAGCCTTGCTTTTATTAATATTCTCTGTTATTTATCTGTTTGCAATTTTATTCATTTTTATTCATATTTTTTGCTTTCTTCTACTTACTTTGGTTCTAATGCTCTTAATTTTTACCTTCAGTTGGAAGACCACATAGTTGTTATTAGATTTTTAAACTTTTGTAACAAGCATTTAAGCTACAAATTTCTTTATAAGCACAATTTTGATATATTGTATTTTAATTTTTATTCCTTTTGAAATATTTTCTTGTGTGTCTTCTTTTTTCTTAAACCCATTCATTACTTAAAAATGTGTTATTTAATTTCACATGTATGGGAATTTCCTAGATTTCTTTTTCTTATGGATTTCTAATTTAATTCCATTGTGCTTAGGAAACATACTCTGTACAATTTCAGCCCTTCTGTATTTATTAAGGCTTGCTTTATAGATAGCCCATGGCTGGACACTTCACAGCAGAGGGCCACAGAAAACAGACTCTGTATGTGTCTCTGAGACACTGCCCTGGGGGGTTCCCAGCAATGACCGGGGGTGAGATGGGCTGGTGGCTGACATAGCAGATGGTGGCCAGAACACCAGAAATGCTGTGAATGGTCCTTCTTGTGATCGTTAAGTTACCCACCCCCAGGATGGTGTTACCTGGACCACTTACCTGGGTGGCTCTCTGCCATCTGTCTTGCTGTGTCTCTGGCCACACTACGGTGAACTCAGGAGCTAGAAGCTCTTACTCGCTCTCCATCACATTTTTGCATCAGTGAAGAATCCTCTAAGTGGCACACCTGCAAGGAGAGACCAAGAGCAGCGTCAAAAGAAGTAGAAAAACATTGCTGAAGGGGAACAGCCCAGACGTCAGGACTTCTGCTGCCTGTGGCTGTGGACGGGAAAAGGGGTCTGGGGCAGAGGGACTCGCATGAACCCAAGTAAAAAGGTGCGCTCCACCAGACGCTGGAAAGCGAGACCCATCTGCTGGTTAGCACTTCTCTCTTTAATGACTCCTTCTTCGAGGAAGATTTAGGGCCGGTTAACAGGAAGCGAGTCGTAAAGTATATACAGGTTCTAGGAGCAGGGCGTTATTGGCTCCGGGGACAGGTTAAACTTCTGACAGTGAACTTTCCTATATAAGAAGTGATTTTTCCTAGGTGAGTGAATATGCTGAAAATGCGACTCTCCTTAAAGAGTTGTTTTAAAATGTATTTCATGTTGATTCATGAAGCAAAGGGAAAGGAATAAAGAAAATGTAGGTTTCTTGTTTGATCTGTGAATACAGAAGTGATGGGACATTTTTCTCATGGGGAAAGGAAAAAGGAAGATGAATGAAGCCAAGACAGAATTACATACAAAGACCCTGTGAACTTCGCTGTGTGTCTGGGACTTGAATACACACCTCCCTACTTCTGTGCACTTGCCTCGCTTCTGACCAGAGTGGCCCTGGCAAAGATGGGATTCAGGCCACTGTCACCTAGGGACCACTGAGGCGGCTGCTCCAATCCCTTGTGTGGCCTGAGAGCAGGACTAGACAGCGCCCCTCCTCATGCTCAGGACACATGTCTCTTCTCCCTCGGGGCGTCCCTGTGGTCACTGAGGGCTGACCATGTGGGATCCGCCAGGGTCCCGCCCGAAAGTTCAGAGCTGTGATACTCTGATCAACAAGCTTTGACAACAGGGGTAGAGGCTTGAGGACCCATTTTTCTCCACTCCTGCCTCCGGTTGGACAGTTTGGATCTGCAGTCACTCCTAAGAGTCTCTGTAAAGCTGTCCCGAGAGACACGTAGTCAGCTGGTCCCAAAGCTCTGGCCAGCTCGCCACAGGCTCTCTCTGTTTACTCCCCTCCTTTCCTGCACAGTTACACCTGCACTTGTAAGTACTCAGCAAAGATTTGCAAATAACTTTTAAAAACTTTATAGCTATTTGGAACGTTTCACTGTTAGCTGTTCTGAATATCTATGCATATACATACGAAGGTATATATATATTCTGAATCTGTACCTGCCCATATATACAAATGCATATACTCAAGATTAATGGACTGTAGTTTGTCAGTTCAGTTTATACCCCCTTTATCTCAAATTGAAATTTGCAAGGGCTGTCACATCTGCTGATTGGTTGGTTGACTAACAACGATTGTGGGTCAGGGTGGCTGCTCTTTCCACGGCAGAATGATTATATCAAAACCTCTCCTCTGGACATTGCCACGGCCAGTCCTGAAGCCTGGGCTGTGGGCATAGCCTGTGCGGTCTGCCAGCTGTGCCCCTCCTTTCCATGTGCACGTTTTAAGTGACCAGAGTCCTACTGGTCATCCTGGCAGCTCTCAGCCGCTGAAGCAGCTCTTCCTCTGGAGTGCGCAGACGGCAGACGGGCTGCTGACAGCACCCCGCGCTCCTGTTTGGTGATGCATAGACAACTTTTTGCTTTATATTGAAAAGCCTGTATTTCAACCCAGTGTTTGATGACTTAGATCCACGTGTTAGGATATGGGAGGGTTCTCCTTTTGTATTTGATTATAAGGTGGGTGTTCAGAGACAAATGGAGGTGAACTGGATGGCCGAGAGGGGTGGGGACGAGGTTTATTGGTTGATTTCTTTTTCACGGAGGTGCCGGGGATGGAGCCGGGACCTCGCGCACGCTGGGCACGCGCTCTGCCGCTGGGCTAGACCCTTCCCACGGCTTGGTGTTCTTAACCCCGAGAAGACAGAAGCGCTGAGTGTGATGTAAATACAAGACCAACCTCCGAAGTGGGGCCACACGCGAACGCCGGCGGTGTGACCCCTGTGCGAACAGCATCTTGGCATTTTGTCATCATTTTAGCCAAACGGATGTAATTAAAATTATTCCTTTGTCTGCGTGTACTGGAGTCTGGCTAGGCCGACACCATGTCAGCTCTTTTTCTGAAAATTTTTCCATCTGTTCTACCTCAATGGCAGAACAGTACAGTACAAATAAGAACAGTAACAGTATTAGTAATGAAACCTTAGATCGAATAGTTGGAGGAGAGCGATGGAGAGGCAGGGCTTTAGGGCCTTGGGACCCACACGACTTAGAGGGGACATTGACCCTCTCTCACGGAAGCTCTGCTTTTGGGAGGCGGGAGGAAACGACCTTGGCCACTTAGTTGCTCGGTGAAGGCTCTTCAGAGTAAACGCCCTCCACGTGCGGCTGCGACAGACTCAGGATGGATGAAGTGTACGCATTTCCTGGTTTTTCCAGAGAGTGCTTAGTCCGCAAAAACAGATACAATTTGAGATGCAGTCCCGAAATCCTGCTTTAGAGACCACCTTTGAAGGTGGCAAGCAATTAACCCTGTTGTTTGCAATTTGTCTCTTATTTCCAGGATCAAAGGTTATTTGCCGGGAGAGGTTCTCCAGGGAGCAGAGGTGACAGTCTGGTGGGGGAAGGCCCAGAGTGCAAGGATCCACTGGATCAATGAAAATCAGACTTAAAAAAAAAACACCCCACTAAAATTTAGGGTTGTAATTATCTCAGTTTAGTTAATCTAGAATAAAATTACAGCCATTGTCTTTAGCGTAGGATTCCAGGGAGAATGTGGTTCTGAAAAGGATGACTTAGGAAAAAGTGTGTTTTAGTTTTATCTGGGCCCTTGTTACTAGCACACCAATCTATGAGATGGTGACAAATGGAGGTGGTTTTCCAAGACTTGGCTCCTGTGATATTTCTTTTTAATAATGACTTGGAAAGTCCTTTGTTAAACAGAAGTGACATAAAGTCCTTTATTTAGCACAGTTAATGGCAAATAAAAAGTATTTAGTTTTAGTCTCACTGGCTGTCCTGAAATTCTAGTTAAATGTTTATTGCTAGTTTCAACTGATAATGGCAGCAGAAAATTGTTAACTGTGTATTTTATGAAAGACGAGATGATGTTTCAGGTACGGAGTCCAATAACTCTACGCGAAAGAATATGAATAGGGATATATATGTATGTGTGCCTGAATCACGATGCTGTACACCTGAAGTTAGCACCACGTTGTAAACCAACTATATATCAATTAAAAAGAAAAAAGAAAAAAAAATAGCACTGGGTCCCGGATTCATAGATCTGCTTTTGGCAAAGCTGTCAGTACCGACTCACTCTTTCCAAGGTCCCTGGTGACTTCCCAAGAACTGTGGACTGTATTTTTTTCTCAGAGTAAATGAGAAAAAAACTGTTAGCTTCCGAACAGGTGCCCCCTGGAAGTGTCTGGCACAGCGCTTCACGCATAACGGCCCCTCGGAGCATTGCTGCTGGTGGCTGCGATCCGTCACCTCGACCACTGCAAACACCAGTGCAGCCTCTCTGCTCCTTCCCCTCCCGGCTCCAGAGGCAAAGTAAGGAGGTCCCTCCCCTCCTGGGTCTCTCTGGGGCCTTTGAGAACGGGACTCTGCTTCCTGAAATTGAACCCTTGGTGCCTTCCCAGCTCTCCGAATCCCCTCTCCTCGTGGGCTCCCACTCTCGCTTCTGGCAAAAGGCAGGTCTTCTCCTAAACCTGCAAATAGCAGCCTGGAGGCTCCCCGGTGTCTCCATCACGGCCCTTTTGCAGGGAGGTGAGGCTGATTGCTAACTTGAATTAAGCGTAGTGTCTCCATTGCTCTGTTACGTACGTATTTATCTACGTCACATACTATAGCTGTATACTCATCCGTGGCTTTGTGAACTGTTTGCTGTCATTATCTTTACACATTTTACTTTGGGGGTTCTTGTAAAAACATTTGTAAGACTTTATTTATTTTTTTTTGCATAGCAGTGCTGGTAAGCCTTGGCTGGTTGTGTCTGTTCTACGCACAGATTCTAGTTTGCTCGTTTGCTTTTTAAGTTTTCTCCTGGGTCCTAGTTTGCTTTATAAGAAGGTGACTTTTCAGTGTTGTAGAAGCCAGGACCTCTTGTTGGGGGACATGGTGGGCCGCTGAGTGGCTGGTAAAGGAATTTACCAAACACGGCTGAGAAGTTTAAGAACAAAGGGAAAGTTTAATAGATACACTGCTGCAGGCCATAGCGGGCCGCACGGACCAGAGGTGCCTGCGTGAGCGGTTGCAGGTCTTTTATTGGGGGAGGGGGCTGTGCACACAAGGGGGAGGGGGCTGCATGATTAGTTTGGGCACAGGTACCTGATTGGTTGTAAGAACTGTCAGGGACTTCTCTGAATAATAGAATTCACAACTCTGATGCGGGAGGGTGTATGTGGGACCTGTCCGCCTGGGGCACCGTGAGCCGGGCTACCTCCTGGGCCGTTAGCTTTGTTAGGGTAAACACACATCAAGGGAAGATGTTCTTATTCTGAAGAAATGCAGGTATGCGAGGGTCCTGCAGTGGGGAAGTGGGGGTAAGGTGTCAGTGGGCTCCTGGCCCACAGAGAGCCCAGGGCAGGGTTTTATGGACTTCAGAGCGGCTTCAGAGAGCGCCAGCCGGCTCCACACCTCTTAGGACTGAGTGTGCCCAGCCCCAGTACAGCGGGTCCGTATTCTGAGTAACAGCTGTTTTCACCAACATCATTCAGCTCCCTAGAAGGCTGTCTTACTCAAAACAAGGGCAACTGTGTCTGAAAACCAGGATGGCGAGTGTTGCGCTTCTCTGAAGTTGGGAAGGGTGGCTGCTCCCGAGTAGGGAGAACTGGGCGACAAGTGCTCTGGGGAGAAACAAGACAGTTTTGCATATTAAATACAGTCTTGCATATTAAAATGCAATTTCTTGGTTGGATTGAGTGTTCACTTTCTTGCCTCTTTGATGTTCAAGTTTTTGACTCTGGAGGTCTTTCCATTCACAACTGCATATGGCGGCCAAGGATTGCACATGTCAGTCTCTCTGTCCCCAGATATATGTGTCCACACATTACTCTGTCACGATTAATATCCTACACACACACGTATGTGTAAACACAACAGGTGTGAAGCATGATTTTTCTATTGGTACCAAAGACAGTGAATGTTGGACTTGCAAATACTTTTGTTTTTATTAAGATGTTTAGTAAGGTTTCACAAAAATAAATTTGAAATTTAAGCTCGGCATAAATAATTGTGATTTAAAATTCCGGTAGCTGTTAATTAATTCTCTGCCTTTCAATTGTAATAGATGATCTTGAATATTTTAGAAGAAAAATGTCCTTTAAAAATACATGAAAATAATTTTAGATTTTTAAAATCTTCATTCGATTTCTATTTTTGAAGAAAATGCACGTTTGGAATGCAATTACATTTTACTTTTTAAGCCTTTAAATCATTAGTGTCAGTGGAGTGCAAATTTCGTGGAAAAAATAATATAGTGATTTTCGCTGAAGTGAAAGCAAGAAAATAATTTTATTGAATAAATATAGCATATTAATTACGCACATGTTTGTATTATAACTGTGAAAGAAAATACTGCAACCATATCAGTAAACAAAGAATGCTGAAACCAAGTCCTCAGCGGCTGCCGCCACCCCCCAGTGAGGACAGGCCTGCAGCCCAGCCTCTGCAGCCACTCACAGTGGTGCCCTCCGAGGGGACTCAGAATAAGAAAGGACAGGATACTGGCCCTAGATAGCTCCGTGCTTGTCAAAGGAATGAATTCAGGGAGCCCAAATGTTTGCTTCCTCCCAGACATAGAAAAGCACTAACTTCTTTAACTTGAGATGCGTGGTTTTCTTTAGATAACAAGCAATCTTCTATTTTCCCCACTACCTGGTCTTTGCTGTAAAGCTCCTTTGTACCCAAGCTCCTCCCCTTCCTCTTCGGAGCCGTCCCACAGAGCATCTGAGAGGCTGTCATCCCGGCGCGAGTCCTCCCGCCAAACAAAGCATAACTCTTAACTTTAAGGCTGCGCGTTGATTTCAGTCAACATAACTCACCCAAATATTGCCAGCTCAGCACCAGCACATCCAGACACAATGCAATAATGATTAAATTTGGTCTTTGATATTTCGCCAACTTCCCGACATATAAACATCATAGCTTTATGCAATTCTTTTTGTTTTTGTTGTTTGTTATGACAGTATATTTGTCAGGTTAAAAAGATAAATCATATTTAGTTTAGCAATGTTTTAATTTGATTTATAACTTGTGGGTATTTGTATGTGATATGTGGGTCACCACTTGTGCTCTGCGTTTCTGGCCTCATAAGTCCCTGGCAGTCCTCAGAACCATTCCATTGCCCCGTCTGTGACGTCGAGCTTCTGGGTCCCCATTTCACCTTGATGTAATGCAAATCTTTCACCAGTATTTGTTTTCTATTATTTTTTTTGGCTTTGGACGAATGGTGGCTAAATTTTTAAGGATATAAATCCTTAGTTCATCTGGAATTCATTTTGGTTTAAGATGAAAAGTATGAACTTAATTGTATCTCCTAAATTATCAGCCGATTGTACAAATATGCTCCTGAAGAAAAATCTTTCATTTCCATGCTGATTTGCAATTTTACCTTTATAATATGTTACATTTATTTATAACCCGTGTTCTTATCCTTTCTGTTTTGTTTGTTTCTGGGCCATCATGGTACTGTTGTAATGTTTTTGTTTGGCTTTATAATACTCTTTAGGATATGTCTCACCTCATAACCTTTATTTTTCAAAAATGTATTAGATAGTCTTAAGAATTTATTTCCCAGATGAACGTTACAGTGTTTGGTAAATGAAATACAGTTTTCTCCTTTGTTAAAACAAGAACATAATACTTATGAAATTTTGGGGATGAAAGAGACAGAAAATCTGTAAGCTCTTATAGCATTATTTTTAAAAAATCCTTTCTTTCAGACTTTGGAGACGATGCAAACACATTTTGCTTTTTGACGGCTTCTGTTCTGCTTTGTTTTATAAGGGGCGCTTACTGGGGCATGCTGGAAATCTGTGTCAGGGGTCAAGCCCTCTGCTCAGCGAGGGACCCCTGCCGTGGGGCTGGTGAGGCTGGCTTTGTTCAGTGGTGAGAAATCCAGACAAGTAGGGCAGTGGGGGCTCTAGCAGAGCAATGAGAGATTCTGTGAGGAACCCACGTAGAGAAAGGAGCTGTACTTCTGGGAATCTGTCCTGCTTCAAAGGGAAGGAGTCTGGAAAGAAGAGGGAGCGATCTAACCAGAGAGTCAAGGTGGATCTCGATTCTGGGAGGGACTCAGGGCAGGAAGTTAGTCAAGATGGACAGCAGACTGGTGGTTGAGGCTGAGACTGGTCTATGAGCAGAAGTGGGGGCAGAGGCACTGTGATGTGGGGTGTGCAGGCGACATGGGTGCTGGGGAGATGCAGGCTGGAGTTTACCAACTCTGTAGACCTGGGGGAACTTTCCCAGGATCGAGTACCCATTAAGAGCTGGACTGTCATTCAACGGCCCATCCATGGACCTCGGGATTCCCTTTGGTTCAGTCATCTCCTTTGGGCACTGGAGATGGTACAAACATATGTTTGCATTTTGATGCATTCCAGTCCTACTGGAAACATCCCACTTTCAAGGCAGGCTGCCTAGAAATGCTTTAAAAAGCCTGATCACAGAGCCTCCACTGGGCTTCCTTCCATGAAAACCAAGCGGGAAATTCAGCGACATCCTGCCCGAGCCTTCCTTGGGCGGTCCTTTCCCAATAGAGCTGCTGTCATAAGGCACAAAGTGTGTGCAATGTCCTCAGCATCCAGTGATCAAAGGTAGGAGGATATGAATTTTAGAAAAGGCTCTTCTCCGAATGGAACTAGCTACATAATTTACAGGGTCTAGTGCAGAAACTAAGAAGTTCAAGGTGCAAGAACAGAGCATTAAACCTGGTGCTGGACACCTGATCGTAGTGCCCAAGAAGTGGCTCTCTCTCCAAAAGGGACTTGAGGGTGTATTATGTCTGAAAACAACACATTCCAACCACTGAACGTTTAATCTGCACAAGGACAATCATAATTATCCAAGGAGAACATTCTTGGCTTGAGAGTCTCAAGATAAACCTTGAAAATATTTAGAGAATCAGCATCGAAGGAGATGGAAGATTCACTAAGGGAACTGGGGAGCAGAGAGAAAAGGGAAAAAGTACCAAGCACGCCAGGCACATGTGGGGTGCACACCGTGAGCATCGTTCACCATCGTACAAGTACCGCAGGAGAAGAAGCCATGTTGACGGTGGCGACAAAGTTAGTAACACCAACTGGTGAATTACTGAGGGGACCAGAGGCACAAGACAGCGTCTGGCCCAAAGAATAAAATAACCGAAATAAAGGGGAGCAAGAGAAATGACGTTTGAAATAGTAAAAGATTCAAATGTTCAGAGAGAGAACATCAGACTGTCAGAAATAAAAGGGATGTAATAATGGCAAGACTCAGTGTAAGGATAAAAAAAGTGAAAAGGGAAAGGAAAACTGTAAAATACTTCAACATGATTGCATCTAGGGCCGCTGTCCCAGGGCACCTCGTACGGGGGCCTAAACCACAGACGCGTGTTGGCGCTCAGTTCTGGAGGCTGGAAGTCCAAGGTCAAGGCGTCCGTAGGACTGGTTTCTCCTGGCGGCTGCGAGGGAGAACCCGTCCCAGCCTCTCCCCTGCTTCTGGTGATTTGCCGCCAACCTTTGGTGTCTTTGGCTCAGACACGTCACCCTCTTCTCTGCCTTCATGTTCACGTGGCTTCTCCCTGTGTGTCTCTGTGTCAAAATTTCCCCTTTGTATAAGGACACCCGTCATATTGAATTAAGGCCCATCCCACTCCAGTGTGACCTTTTTGATTACATCTACCATAACCCCATTTCCAAATGCTACCACATTCTAACATACTGGGGTTTAGGACTTCAACATACAAATTCGGTGCAGGGAACAAAATTTGACCCATGAATGTAATAAACAAGATAAAGTTAAAACCAGGACAGTAAAAAGATAATTTTAAAAAATTTAAGGGAGCTGTATTTCATAAGTTTAGGCTACACTACAACTGGCAAATATGAGACTTTCAAAATTAGGATATTCTTTTTTTTTCTTGTTTTTTAATGGGAGCACTAGGGACTTTGTACATACTAAGCATGTGCTTTACCAGTATGCTATACCCACCCTCCACAGTTAGGGTATTAAACAGACATCTTTTATGTGAGCAAAACATCAAAGGAAAGCCAGACCTTCAAAACCAGAACAAAACAAACAGACAAAATAATAGAAACCTCTAGCTCCTTAAAGCAGCTCCTTCTGATTGAGACCCTGCAGGTATTTCCCAGGACAGACAGCCCAGAGGCGGAGGTGCCTGAGACAAAATACATAGTATCTTCACGTCAGACTACAACCTCCGACAGCACTGGCCTGCATAGGAAAGCTGGGAAAGTTCTCGCTAAACCTATTAACTTACTTTTTTCCAATTTGACTGCAGTGTGTGTGTGTGTGTGTGTGCACGCACATGTGTATTCACAGCCTGGAGCATAGAGAAAGTAGTCAGGATTTGAAAGAGGAGGTGTGTCTAGCCAGGAAATAATCTGTAAGTCTGGGGAAAAGAGCAGTGAGAAGGGAGGGCCAAGGATCCTGCCGACCAGCTTGCAGGGAAAGCATTGCTTGGAGGAGAAAGGCATTTGAGGAAGCCGGTGTCATTGTGGAGTTATAACAGAAAGAAAGGGCAAGGACATTGCAGAAAGCTGGCTTCTCTGGGCTGTCTGTTTCCCTTTGGCACTTTGGAGACACTGAAGTAAAGACCTGAATTTCTTTCACCTCTTTGCATCCTCAGATGTGACTCCGTGGAGCAAGTGAGGAGCTGCTTTTACACTGATGGCAATACGCTGGGTGTTATGTATTGAGCACCTACTAAGTGTAGGGGGTGGACACAGCTTGGGGTGTGAGGTCTGTGACTCGCTCTCTGGGAGGGTCTTTTCTGGAAAGCAGACTAAGCAGACACCTGTGCCTCGTGGAGAAGAGGGGAGTCCGCATCCCAGCTTCGCCTCCCGTTACCTAGAGGAGATGCTCCCTCTCACCCTTGTTTTCCTTAATTTTTAATGCGGAAACAATTAACACTATTGTAACATTATTATAATATTAATATTATAGCATCAACATTTCAATAAACATCAGTGAATATAATATCAATGAATAGAATCAGTTCAATTCAATGTAATATCAACATTCCAATAAATAACAGCTTCTGTCAGACTTTCTGTCGGCACGCTGCAGATGCTGACCTGAAACGCTAGGTATTAGCATCTGGAGATGCTAAAAAGAAGACGTGGAAGGCGTGGACTGTTCTGGCAGCTCTGCACTGGCGGTGCCGAGGGCGCCCCCCACCCAGGTCTGCCCGGTGTGAATGTCACCCCTCTCCCACAGTGGGGGCCCCTCCCAGAGCGCTGTTGAGGGTCCCGCCTGAATTGTTTCAACTCGGAAAATCCCAGACATTCTGCCTGCGTTCACGATTATTCACCTCAGGATCTCAAACTTTCAAGCAACAGTGATGAGGCACCCAGTGTGGTCCAATGTCAAATACGGTTTAGGACACAGGATGTGTGGTCCCTGGGTCACCGGGGCCTCTGGTGGCTCGAGTCCAGACGCCGTGAGGACTTGGAAAGAAGCCAGTGGTTGGAACTTGTCTTCAGCCTCTGCAGCCTCGCCTCCCCCCAGCGGCCTCTGGTTCCAGGCTCTCACTGGGTCTTCCCAAGAGGAGACATAAGAAACACTCTAGGAAGCAGAATGAGTCAGCACAGAGAGGGCAAGGAATTAATTATCAAACAAACGGACTGGAATATATTTGAATGAATAATGAGAAAAAATATATCCATTTTTGTCTTATAAGAATGTTTGAAATTCAAGGTACCTGATGTTAAGATGTCTTTAGGGCATCTATCATATGTCTTAGTTGCTCATTCTGTTAGGAAAGATGTGTGTTATCTAACATGAGATGAGCTCAAAGTGATTTATTTATTAAAAACATTTTTTATCTTTTATTTAAAAATTAAAACAATACATTCTTTGTTTTCTTTTTTTGTTTGTTTCTTTTTGGTTTTTGGGAGGGGAGGTAATTCGGTTTATTCATTTATTTTTTAATGGAGGTCCTGGGGATTGAACTCAGGACCTCACGCATGCAGTCTGCCACTGAGCTATAACTCACCCCTGTTTTTTGCCTTTTTTTTTAAGGGGCAGAGGTGATTAGGTTTACTTATTTACTTATTGTTTAAGTGGGGGATGGAACCCAGGAGCTTGCGCATGCTAGGAAGGCACCCTACCACTGAGCTACCCCCTCCCTCTCAGAGTCCACCTGGGTGCACGCCTCCCCTCTGACCCCGCCCCTCCGCCCACATGGGGGCGTGGCTGTGCCTGCCTTCTAATCCTTCTTGGCGACGCCCATCTGCCCATGGGACATCGAACTTGCTCTTGACCACACTGTGGTCAAGAGTGCAGGGTAGCCAGGGAAAGTCAGTTATAATTTGGCCACGAACAATCCACCAACCAGAGAAAACACCCATAAATGATGTCAGTCGGGGTGGTCTGGGAGCATATATGTTAAATGAGATGGATTGTCTTTCTAATTCATACTTTTTGCCTTTAAAAAACAAACGTACTTCTGTTGGGATGGTGCCAACATATTTTTTTTTAATGGTTCCTTATGGCTGCCCCTGAAAGAAATTTCATTTTATTTGAGTACACTGGCCCTGGTCGAACAATGCATGAAAAGTAAGGCAATTTTTTCCCTCAGTGAATTCATTCAATTTTCTGCAATACTCAAATGTTTCCAAGTCTGAGATGATTTCCAAAGATACTTGATGGTTTCCATCTTATTGCACACTGGAGACGAGGATATTCAGAAAATAATTATATTTAACGTAACATTTTCTCAGCAAATAACTGTATAGGCTATATGCACTTTTGCTCCTATGGATCACAGACTCACAATTCAAGAACGCCACCCCCTCAGCTAAAACCCTGTGCGTATCACTGTCATTACAAGGTCCAGTGTTGGCAGCACCAATTTATGTATAATTTTTATTATTTTTTTTAACATCTTCTCCAAGTAATTAATCTCTTTGGAACATACTGGTTGTATGCCCCTTTCCAAGTGGGGTACAGAGGCAGTATCATAGAATAATAGTGAGCTTTCTTATATGAGGTTGGCAAACCACTCATCTTTCACCAAATGGTGAATTTCTATCATTGAAAGTGACTGGCCCCTGGCTGACGATGGACAAAGACGTGGATCTCTGTGTTGACTCCTTTGATGCTCAGTACTCCCCATGTCTGTGCTGTGATGCCCAGCTCCCCACAACACCCATTCTGGCACCACCAGGCAGGGACCCCTTCAGTAACCCCTGGACCCTGTCACTCACTCAGCCCAGTTCCTTCTCTGGAACATCGCCCTAAGTGTGGGCAGGAGACAGAAATCAAATTGCCCTTCACCGGTCATTGCCACCTCTTTTCTGTGCCTCCTCTGGGCCTGTCACCTCTCCTCTGCTTCTCTGTCTCCCTGTTGGGGCCGCCTGAGGAGACTGCAGGTGATCCTGCTGCAAGGATGCCCAGAGGACATCCAGGCAGGGCTGCTCCCTTTCTGCCACCTCGGTAAGTCCATCAAGGCTTTCAGAGTCACAGGGAGAAGGAACAATCTGAAAACTTTGACAGAAGATTGCTTCCTCGATCTGAGAATTCCTTAAGAACTTGTAGTTCTGGAAGTATGAGAAATGTTTCTAAGTAGAAGAGCGGTTGGAAGGACTGGAGGAGAAGCAGTGTGGTGTGGGGGTTAAAGTCACGGGCCCCGGAGAGTCAGACGGGCCGGGGTCAAGGCCCAGCACTACGACATCCCAGCCGAGGGATCTTTAGCAGGTCCTCCCTCCACGCCAAGCCTGTGTTTCATCTTAGAAACAAAGATAGCGAAGGTAGACCCACCGCACGTTGGCTGACGTGAGAAGGAAATGAGATGGTACACCAGGCACGCAACAGGCACTTGTGTTTTGACTTTAAGGAAATAAAAACATGTTCTTTATTTCCCGGTGAGACACAGCATCAGACCTTCTCCTCCATCCGTCCACAGTCTGGTGGGGGGTGGGCAGCAGGGAAGTTAACTAGACATGCCCTACAAGACCCAGCCCCTCCTGCCCCGCCAACTAGAATGTCACCTGCTCCTTATCAGATGGGACCTGTTGGCGGGTGGTCCCTCCAGGGCCAAAGGAGACAAAGCTGCCTTCTGGTTAATTTGTCCACTACCACTAAAACGCTTTTAGTGGCTGAATTATGTTCCCCCCAGATTCAACCCCCAGCACCTCAGAATGTGACTGTATTTAGAGATAAGGCCTTTAACAAAGCAACTGAGGTAAGTGAGGCCATTGGAGTGGGCCCTAGTCTGATCTGCTGGCACCCTTGTAAGAAGATATGCCAGGAATGCGCATGTGCAGGGGACAGACCACATGAGCACACAGAGAGAAGGCTCCACTCGCAAACCCAGGAGAGGGGTCTCACCAGAACCCAGCCCCGCCCACACCTTGATCTTGACCTTCCAACCTCCAGGACTGTGAGAAGTAGTAAATGCCTGTGGTTGAAGCTGTCCTGTCTGTGGTACTTTGTGCTACTGACCTGAGCTCCCCAGGACAGCTGCCATCTCACTGTGACAGAAGCCCCTCCTGGTGGCTGTTGGTGGCGTCCCACACCTAGCGTCCCACACTGGGTGAGCCAGCATCTCCAGGGGAATGAGCTGCAGGTGTCCAAACCCAGCCTCACAGGCCTCCTCCAGGCACCTCTTCCTCCTGGTTCTTTGTCTCAGCTCAGAGCCTCCTCCAGCCGCCGTGGCCCAGAGCCTCGGTGGTTCTCAGCTGCAGGATTTGGTGAGATCACCCGGGAGCTCCTGGCAGAAACAGCAAAGCCCTTGCGTCATTATTTAACAAGCAAGCCAAGGCACGCCTGGTGACTGCCGTGGGGCACCTAGCTGGGACCTGTCTAAGGCTTGGCTCCCTCCTCCCTCTTCTACTTGGGAGCCAGTCTTCTCACCTGAACTTGGCCTCTGTCCCTCCTCTCCAAGCTCTCGACCTCTGTTCTGGACCAGGTCACTGCAGCGACTTCCAGATGCACTGCTTGCCTCTGGGCCCTGCGTCTCCAAGCTGCCCTCCCGAGGGGCCTTCCAGCATCCTTTCAACATTCGCTGGCTCCCTCCTGAGTTCAGGATGAGTCTTCTACTCTTGACTGTCAAGAATTGGCTCTACCATTTATTTCCACCCTCGCTGCTGGACTCTCCCTACTGTGGACCCCTTTCTGGGGTCACACTACACTGTCATGACATTTCAGCCATGGGGAGCCTCCCGGCTTCGCCATCTGGGCTCTCCGGGCTGCTCTGCCTGGTCTGGACCAGCCTCCTTCTGCCTGCAAGTTCTCCCCCCAGGGAGCCTTTCTCAACCTCCCCATCGCACACGCCTTTGGGTCTCACAGCGTTCTTCATGTTGTCAAGTATACATACATACATATACACAAAATACACATGCACACATACACAAGCACATACATGTGTGTGTACACACTGTATGTAGTCTGTGAGCAGCATATGGTGGAAATGTTTTGTTTACCTTTATCTAGTCTTTGTAAAATTTATCTACATGGAATATGTAAGCAAATTAAATAATTTTCAATTGAAATGTTTAAAAATATAAAATAAATATGTAATGTTGCTTAAATGTAGAATTATAGAAATAGCCATCCACAGACATATCAATATATTGGTACATTGACATATAGATAAATATTTATAAGCACATTTTTCCAAGTGAAATCCCGAATTTGTCCCCAGTCAGGAGGGGAGGGATTTGAAATGTTATCTCTGTATTAAACCAGATTTTCATATTTGCAAGTGTCTATTTCTGAATTCTCTATTTTGTTCTATTAATACATGTCCTTTCTTCTGCCAGGATCACACTATTTTAATTATAGCTTTGTAATGTGTTTTGATGCTCGGTGGGATAATTTCTTTCTCATTCTTTTTTTTTTTTAAATGTCATTGCTATTCTTGCACATCTTCTTTTCCATATGCATTTGAGAATCAGGTTTCAATAAATTCTTGCAGGAATTGTGATTGGAATTACATTGAATTTACAGATTAATTAGGGTGAAAAATGGATGTCATTATGTTAACAAAAATTCCCACCCAGGAACATTCTGTTTGTGTATTTGAGTCTTTAGGTTTTTCAGTTAGAGGTTTGTTAGAGACTTTTTTTTTATGCAGGTACAGCACATTTCTTGGAAGGTTTACTTTAATGTGTTTGATGCTTTTTGTTGTAAATGGAATACTTAAAAAATACTTTAATGGTGGCAGTTTTCAAAAGTGCATACAGCTTGATAGAATCAAGAACCTTGTGCAGCCAAACCCCAACTTCAACAATGATTAACTCATGGCTAGTCTCACTTCCTCTCTACCCCACCCAGCCCCTTGCTCCTCACACAAATTGTTGAAAGCAAATCCAGTATTTCATATCATTTCCATCATTGACTCTTTCATGTTGATTTGTTATTAGTTTTAATAACATAGAGTTAATTTACTTTGGGTTTTTTAGGTGGAGACTCTTTTCACTTTCCCTTTCCAGTGCTCGACACCAGACGGCACACATAGTAGGTCATTCATACTTGGCTGGTTCAGAAATAAATTTGGTCCTAACTCATCGTCATGGCGACATCTCTCAGCTTGCTGTGTGCCCTGTGGAGGTCGTCGATTTCCCTAGAGTCACATGACCCCCATGGACAGTTCCTCCCAGCACCCAGCAACCTTAAACTCACTCTCAGGTTTAGCAGGGCAAAGCCAGCCTCCTGTGCTGTTTAACATCCCACGGACAGCGTGCTCCTGGACCCTGGGGGAAAACATCCTATGGATTGGACCAGCTTCTCCCCACCTCCTCCGAGCCCCAGAAGAGCAGCAATAGCGGCAAAAGTGGGGCAAGGTTCACCTGAGCACAAAACTGAGCGCAGCCTGGCTAAGCGTTTCTACTGCTCAGAACCTGAATCCATTATTCAGCCTTAGAACAGGAATAAATATGCAAATGCAGCACGGAGAAGTGCACACACAGCACACAGCACACTTCAGCTCTGGCGACTGCGAGGCCCTCCGGAGTTGCAGAAAGAGAGAGATGCTTCGCCTCCTCTGCCTGCACATCTGTAGAGAGAGGGGCCAGCCTCAGCCGCGCCCAAGCGTTTCCCACACAAAGGAGCCGGCAAGTGCTTGTCCTTAGCCCTGACCTTCAAAGATGCCCTTGTCAGCACACAGTGGCACGGGAACACAGTGTGGGCTCCCCTGACACCTTGGGTCACGCCACCCTACGGCTCCCCTGAAAGAGGTAAACTGGGTCCTCTGTTGTAAGTGTCAAGTGCAAGGATGCGCCCTTCTCAATCCTATTCTCCTGTAAAATAATCTATTTCGGATGTCACCGGCATATTAACATAAACCCCTTTTGTCACGTTCTGCTACAGACTGGGAGAAGTAGACACGTTTTCTTTACTCTGATGCCAACCTCCATCAAGTCATTCACTGAGGAGGGCGGTACCCTCGCCGCATCCTCCCAGGCCAGGATCTTTGGCCTCATCCATAATACATCCCCGAAAGCTCTCATTTGAAAAGTTGATGCTCAGTACTGGTCCCAAAGCACCCTCCGCGCTGGCGCCCCCTCTGGTTCTTCCCTGGCTCCTGTGAGGCTTCCTTTAATTCTCTCCTCTGAAATGGAAACCAGCTTGGTTGTCTGCCCAGGCAAGGAAGACTTACTGTCATTTAAAAAGGAGCTGTTGTTTAAACAGAAAGAGGGCTGAATTTCAATCCTTAAATATGAGTTCAGAGTCTGCCTGTACAATTTATTATTGGGACCACTGTGGGTGGTCCACTGGGGCTTCAGTGGTTACGTCTGTGAAATGGGGTTAGTGGTTGTCTCCAAGTGTCATTGTACAATCAGGACAGTGGGTGTGAAAGTATTTGGCAGGTGTGCTGTGTACACTGATGTCACTGGAACTCCACGCAGCTGACGTGCACTGGAATGCGGGACCGGTTGTTAAAACACTGAAGCACTTCTGTCCTAGCTTGTAAGTTGCTGCCCCCCCAAGCCCCCTCTCCCCACCCTGGGGGCTCCTCGCTGCTCTAAGTGCCCCAACACCCTGTTTGCCCCTCCCCTCCCATCTCCACTACCCAGCGACAAGACGGTTAACCCTGGCATTATTCCCGAGACTCACAATTTTCTGCCTTTGGCTCCAAGCAACACACATTTATTTTCAGCACTAACTAGAGCTTAACCCAGTGTTAAAATCTAGAAAATTAAAATTGGCCACTTTAGGCAAATTCTGTCTCCCTCTCTCTGAAAGTATGAATTACGACTTCTACCTTCTGGATAAGATGCCCTGAATATAATAGCCCTAATCTTGTTTGTTCCAATAGAGTGTTTCATACAGTAGGAGAAGGCTAAATTATGTGTTTTGAAATTCCCTGAAGTTGTGATTCAAGAAACATATAATTAAGCTCCAGCACTTATCAAAGAGTAGAAAATATTTTTCTCCCAACTTTCCTATGGTTTCAAAACTATTCAGGGTTTTGACTTTTATGACAGTAATGTAGAGAACACACCCACACCCCAAGAACAACTGTTAAACAGTGAATGAAAGTCAATGAATATTTTTATTTTGCTCAGATGCTTTTATTAGTTTCCTCGGGCTGCTGTAACAAATTACCAAAAACCCTGTGGCTTAAAAACAGCACAAATGTATTCTTTTACAATTCTGGAGGTCAGAGGCCCCACATCAAGATGTCAGCAGGGCCCCGTTCTATCCCAAGGCTGTAACAAGGGGTTCTTCCCCGCCTCTTCCGGCTTCTGGTGGCTCCGGGTGTTCTTGGCTTGTGGCTGCATCACTCCCATCTCTGCCTGTATCTTCAAGTGATCGTTTTGTTTGCATCTCAAAGACACAGAGGACATCTTTCTCTTCTCTTGAAAGGCTACCTGTCTTTGGATTTAGGGTCATCTTAAATCTAAGATGATCTCATTTTTAGATCCTTAACTTGATCACATCTGTAAAAATACTGTTTTCAAATAAGGCCACATTTATGGATACTTGGCATGAAATCTTGGACATGATTTTATTGACTGTAGATTATATATTTTAAAATCTCAGTACCTAAGGGATTAATAGGAGTGGATATCTGGAGAGAGTGAAAGGAGGTAGAGAGAAGGCAGCAGGAGAGAAAGGAAGAATTTTGCCTCTAAAACATTTTAAAATCACTTACATTTTTGAATCCATAAAATAGGTTACTTATGATTTTTTATTTTAATTTTTTTAATTTTAATTTTTAAAAAAACTTCAATAATCAAATTTAATTTAAAATTGATAAAATAGATATATTATCCGTTATGATGTCAGCTTAGATCTTAAAGCCTAAAGACATTAAAATTGTTTAATGAAAGGATGTTGAAAGTTTTAAAAGCTGAGATTCATTTTTAGACATCACAAAGCAACACAAAATGTCAGCCAAAAAGGGTAGGAAAATAAAATTTGTCGGCCTGATTTTTGTTGTGATTCCATGATCATTC
The DNA here is from genome assembly GCF_048564905.1 of Vicugna pacos. Taxonomy (NCBI): domain Eukaryota; kingdom Metazoa; phylum Chordata; class Mammalia; order Artiodactyla; family Camelidae; genus Vicugna; species Vicugna pacos. The sequence goes on along the minus strand of NC_132991.1, from coordinate 91,786,265 downwards.
CTTCGGCATGTACGTGTGTTTGTACCTGCTTCATTCAATACTTACTGCAAAGCTGACTTGTTCTGGCCACCACCCTGGTCACTGGGATACAAAGTGAACAGAAAAGACAGTAAGCCCTGCTCAGAGGGAACTAACCCTGTCAGGGAATTCTTTTTTTTTTTGTTTTTGGTAGGTTTTATTTTATTTTACTATTTAGTTTTTTAGTTGAAGTATAGCCATTGTATTCGTATAACAAACCTGAAATTGGTCATTTATTAAAAACCTCATCTTACAGATAAGGAAGCAGGCTGTTTGAGGTTTCTTGCTCAAGGTCAAACAGCTAGAAAGTGGCAGGCCTGTAATTTGAGCCAAGAGCTGTTTGACTTCCGAAACACAACCTCTGAATCACCGGACTTCACTGCATGAGAGGTCAGACCACAGTTATAAAGTTAGTTTTTAAATGCGGAACTCTATTGAAGAAAATTTATTGGCTTTTTAGAAAAGTGTATTCATTCTTTGTCAAACCTTAAAATACGTTAAAAAACTAAACATTACAAAATGGAAAAGAGGAGGAACTAGAGTCCTATAGTCCAGAGAGAAATAATTTGTAACTTTCTGGTCTTTGTTCTATTCATATAAATAAGCAAAAATAAATATTCATACTTTCAGAATGTAATTGGCAATGTTGAGGCAAGTACACATATTTATTCTGCTTTTCCAGTTATATTATAACCATCTTGACATGTACACTGCTCAATATTCTTTTTTTGATATATATACATAATATGTATGTATTAAACACATATATAAAATCTTCTTTATCCATCCATCTATTGAAGGGCACATATAGGTTGCTTCCATATCTTGCCTATTGTGAGTAATGCTGCAATGAACATTTATAATCTTAACTGTTACCATTATTATTTTTATTTACAAAAGTACATCATTTAATTAACAGTAATTAAAATTAGTTAGTGTTGGTCTGAATCAGTATTCTTTAAAAAACATATTTTTTATTGCCTGAAAAAAAATCACCCAAATGATATAATCTATTTAGCCAAAACTACATGGTTGGACATTTAGGTTTGTGATTTTTTGCTGCTATAAGTAACTCAGGAAGACTATATGGGTATCTATTTATTTACTTATGTCGGTTTGATCATCTAAGAGCTACGATTGTAGTTTCATCTCCATTTGCCTAAGAAGAGAATTTGCAGTTTGAACAGGTACCATCTCACCCAATGTGCTGGGGACATTGCCATACTCATTTTGGGGGTTCATTTATCTAAACCCTGGCTGCTTTTCCCACTTTTGTTAAAGAATTATAGCATCAATAGCAACCATGTCCCTTAATTATTTACCAGGCTCTTAGCTGCAAGGGACCCAGAATTAGTCAAATTATGCTGAGTCATGAAAGATGCGTTAGGTGGGTAAGTGGATAATGACTGAAACTTCAGCCATGTATCCGGACCTCACGGACCGTGCAGAAATGGTGGAGAGCTCAGACCACACAGAGATGGAAGCAGAAGCTGACGAAAATGCCTCAGGCCCTGAAGTTTATGAACAGTCTTTATGGTGCTTCAGACATTTTCTTCCTCTGCTTCTTCTCCTGGTCCTCAGTGACTGTTGCTCCTCGCTGCATCTCTGTTTAAATTCCCGAGAGGGAAGCTGATTGGCCAAGCTAACTGCTCGGGCCAGCTTCATGGGCGTGTCACACAGGGCCCTGCCCCCCTGGGGTGCCTGTGCTTGGTTCAATGTTTTGCTGCTCGAAATTATTAACAATTTTATGTTTGAATTTGCATTTTGAAGGTGAAATCCAGTAGGACAGTGGAACACATGTGTGGGCAGAGGGGACGAACACATGTGTGGGCAGAGGGGACACACACAATACGTGTGTACCGGTTCACACATAGCATTTGTGATACCCCACGAGCACAGAGTTCCGAGGCACCACAGTGCACAGGAGTCCAGGAGACTCAGGGTGAGAGAAAGGTAAATGTCTATGACCGAGCAAGAGGAGGGAGCCCGGGATGACCCACCCCCACCAAAAGCATCCTTTCCATTAGATCAAGAACGGGCTTCAGATGCAAGTAGTCAGCCGCATTGTGAGAAATACAAACGACCAGGGAATCCTATCACACCCTCTGGTCCTCGTGTTCCTTCCCTGTGTTGGTCAGCCGCTTGCGCTGGGAATGCTGACATGGAAGGAAAGGGCAGGAGACGGGAGCCTTTCCTTGTTCCTTTCGGTCCTTCCTCACTCATCAGTAAACCGGGAGCAGAGCGCTTAGTAGAAGAACACGTATCAGGAAGTAAAATAAAAACGTTAAGTTAATGTTTGGCAGAGTTTCCAATGTTCTGATGGGAAAGGAATATGTACGCATGTGTGAGCTACAAGAACACAGTTTGTGTGACTTTGGCTATTCAGCGTCTGCGTTAAACGCTCTCATATTTGCATTTAGACAGGAGTTGCACAATACAGAGAGAAGTAAAATTCACGGAAAATTTTTAAACTTTATTTTTTTCTTTACTTAAAATGACATGAAATAGTAAGTTCAAAACACCCTGATCAGTTGAGAGAGAGGCTGTGGAAGAAAGGAAACAGCTTTATATTTTATTGCATTGGCTGGTCCTTTCCCCTGTTTCCCTGTTTTTTTGTTTTTTTTAAGTTCTACTTTATTTCTCTCTGTTTCCATCTTTAACATGTATTTTAACAACTCTCTCTTTTGGGTGGGGGCGCGGAATGAGGTTTATGTATTTACTTATCTAATGGAGGTGCTGGGGATTGAACCGAGGACCTCCTGCGTGCCAGGCACGTGCCCCGCCGCTGAGCTGGCGCCTCCCCCCGCCCTTGGCTGTTTGAACAATCGCACTTCCGCTTGGCTGTGGGCCCCGCGAGCTGGCAGCGCCCCCTGCAGGGAGCAGCGCCGCAGGGTCGCACCGGGTTCTGGGCTGAGGGTCGTGTGGCTCAAACATGGCTGCCTCCGCGGGCAGCTTGCCTGGCGGTTTCCCTTTAGAAGGGAAGGCAGTTTTTCTAATGCCATGGAATTTTGGCCGTCTCCCTGGCCTCTCCGCATCCGTGGGGTACTTGTTGCATTGCTGTGTTTTAAACAATATCATGCCAAGTTCTGGGCCTTGATGCTTCCTCAGCCGATAAAACGTGAGAGTCATTTTTAACCTCCATTCTGTTAGAATGGGTGCCTCCTCCCTTTCTGTGGCCCTAAACCACAGCTTCCACATACCAAGCAACGTGTTAATTAGAAAGCAACCAATTATTTTGAGTAAAGGCAGGAAATGAAGTGATTTGAAGATATTTAAGCATTTCAGGTGAAGCTCAGCACGATTAATTATTCCAAAAACAGAATTTCCATTTTTCTCTGAAGAAAAATGTGTCTTAATGGGAGCGAGGTCCTACTGTAGGGCACAGGGAACCTTATTCAACAGCTCTGATAACCTACACTGAAAAAGAATATGAAGGAGACTGTATGTGCATGACTGAATCACCAGGCTGTGCATCACAAACTAATGCAACACTGTAATTCAATAAAATACACTTCAACTAAAAAAAAATGAAAAAGCAAAAAAAAGTTTTAGGGTTTTAAGTCTTTTAAACAATTTTTGTTGTTATTTGTTATTTACATATGCAGATCTGTGACATAACCCCCTCTTTCCTAAGTGGCCAGTTCCAACTTTAGTGCTTCCTGCTCAAGTCACTGAAGGTGCACGAACCTCCTTGTGGCTGTTTCCCTCGTGTTGCTGCACAGAAATCCCCTCCTACCGGGCAGTCATGACCACCCGCGTTAGGGTATGCGTGTCTGTGTGTCTGCCCAGACACCTACCTTCCCCCCTCACACCTCCTTCCTTCCCTCCACCCTGCCAGAATTGTAATCAGAGACAATTGGTCCAATCTCCAATGCTACTAACAGAGCAGAAAGCCCCACATTTTTTAGGCAAAGTGGAGTCCCCTGGGAAGAGATCTTCAAGAAGACTCACTGTCCCAGAGCTCTCAACAACTCCTAGTCTTTCAGGGGACAAATGCAAACATGGACTCATAGGTTTTCTCCACCAGGTTCTACATCAAGTAAATATTAGCAGCTTTTGAGGCCAAGGGAGACTGGGTGAACTCCCTGGAATCCCAAGGTTTGCTTTCCCTGGTCTTCCTGCCTTGTTCTCAGCTCTTTGAACTGTGTCCAAGAAGCTGATGAGGTCATGATTGCTCAACCGGGACAAGGGCAGCGATCTGATTGCATACAGTAAAGTGCAGCGCAGCTGGGAACCGCATAACAGCCCTACTAAGACGCACATTACATCAGCGACGATTCATACCTTTGATCTGCTTCCCAGCCAGAATCTGACAAGACAAACCAAACACTGCTAGAAGATGCTTAACTGGAAAAAGTGAAACCAATTTTTGCTTTTCCTTCCGACTTTAATCTTAACTGTGTATTCCAAATAATCCACATGACTTTTAAACAATTTGAAAAAGATCTCAACAAAATAGGATCTAAAACATATTTATCATGCTGAACTCGGATGTACTTCGGGTCATGAGCAAGTGGTGCCAAGCAGCATGTGAAATCGGTGAGATAAGCTTTGATGCAAATTAACTGTGTGACCTTAGGCAAATGGCTCAAACTCTCTGAGCTGAAGTTTCCTTTATCTGTGAAATAAGGATTAGCAAGGCTAATCTTAAAAAAATTGTTGTGAGCATTAAATTAAATAATAAAAACCTCCTGCTTCATGCCTGGTACACAATATAGGCTCAGTACATAATTGTCAGTTTCTCTTTTTCATCCGTGGAAAATACCAATCTGGTACAGAGTGGGTTTGTCATTGCCATGCCTGACCACCTTTCTCACTCTGCAGCTGCCAGGCTTGGTTGAGATTGGCTTGTCCAGGGCTCTGGGGGAGTGTTCTGACTGATCTGAGCCTATTAGCGTTACCTGTTCCTCCTCCAGCTGTGTGGTTGATTTTGACAACTGCTGGCCAGAGCTGATCAGCATGTGTCAGTCACCTGATCGTGGTGATTGGTTTAGGGTTGGCCCAATCAGTGCAAAGCTCAGCGATTTATTTTTCTCCCTCAGGCTCTGAGCAAAGCAGCTGAAGCCCTGGCTGGTGTGGATGCAGTCCTATGACCTTGAGAAAAGCCCGTTGGCAGGACAAAGTCGGAGACAGAAAAGGGTGGCATGGAGAGAATCTCCAACAAACAGGTGGGAGCCCAGTGTGAACAAAGCCTGCCCTGGACTTCTGGGTTATAAGAACATTCTGCCCCTCTTTAATGTACCGACTTCCTCTCTGAGCTTCCATAAGAAGAGATAGTCCCTGGCTCTCTCCTCCGGGTTTTGGACTGCTAGGCAAGGATGCAGCTGCATTATAGAGCACCCTTTCCAGCATTTCCACCAATTGAATTTTTTTCTGCTGTATTTTAAGACCAAGTCCTCCACACTCACTGTGTTAGTGACTCTTCCACCCTTAGACAAAGCTCAGTCGTGTGCAGTCGCTTCTGTTTTTCCCTGACAGTGGAACCACCTGCAGAATGCTGTGCCTCTGAAACTCCTCCAAGACCGTGGGAGTTGGCACACTTTCTAGAGCATGCCGTTTAACCCGGTAATCTAACATCTAGGTAATTCCCCTGAGACAGAGCCCTAACAAAGAAAAACAGTTTGTGCAGCTGTTAGCGCAGCATTATTTATTTACATGTTTAATTACAGTCAGAAAAGCCTTACGTTTAATTGTAAAAATTCTGATAGTAGAAAAGGATATAAAGTGAAACATATGAGCACATTGCTACCATATGAGCCCACCCTGTCTGATTTCTCTTCTCGGCGGTAACCACTGTTACCAGTATTATTCTGCAATTTTTTATTTACATGAATGAACATATTGGAGACATTTTTGTAAAAGCCCTGACTTGTGTTTCAGAAAGGTTTAGGGGAATACTGAAGTAATAAGGGAGTCCATAATACTATACTGCAAGCAAAAACCAATCAACCCACCAATGAGTTCTGAAGCAACCTATATGCCATAGTATGGGACTGGGTGAGTGAATCTGGTATTACCTAATGGAATGCTATACATCCATAAAAAATAATAAAAAAGACCTCCATGTATTGAAATGTAAAGATGTCTTAGGTATGCCAGTAAGTGAAAAGGTAGTTACAAAACAGTATGGACAGTATTATCCGTTTATGTTACCATAGTCTAGTAATATATCCTCCAAGCTTGTGCAATTAGTGCCAAGAGTTCTTTGGTCATTTCTTTCCAGATTTTCTACAAAGATAATCATGACATATACAAACAAGCATAGTTTTATGTCTTCCTTCTCAATCTGTGTACCTTTAATTTCCCTTTTCTTGCCTTATTGCATTAGCAAGGACTTCCAGTATGCTGCTGAAAAGGAGTGGTGAGAAGGAACATCCTTGCCTTGTACTCAGTCTTAGTGAGAAAGGTTCTCACAAAGATTTCTCACCAGTAATTACGATATTAGCTGTGGGGTTTTTCAGACAGTCTTTGTCAAATTGAGATGGTCCCCCTCTAGTCCTAGTTTACTGAGAGTTCTTATCATGAATGGGTGCTAGATTCTGTCAAATGCTTTTTTCTGCATCTGTTGACATAATCGTGTGATTTTTTAATTTATTCTGTTGATGTGGTGGATTACAATATTGTACTACTTAATTTGTATTCATAAATCAAGATATTTTTGGAAAAGTCAAGATATTTTGGGAGCATAAATCTCAGGATTTATGCCCTAGTATTTGTTGCCGGCTGTCAGAGGAACATGGGAGGAGACTCTGGTAAAGAAGTCATGCTCCATGTTGCTACGGCCACTGGTTCAGCCCCCTTTGTAGTCTCTGCACGATGCCACGTGCCCGACCTTGTGAATGAAACCCTGTAAATGTTTTTAAACTTCCCTGAGCCCAAAGAATCTGGAAGGGATTCAAACAAAGTGTTTCAGAAGCTATGTTGATTGCCAGTGATAGACAATCAGGGACTACCATTTACAAGAACTAAACAAAGACAGAGAAATCAAATAGCTTTGTCAAGGAATATTATAGAGAAAATCACTAGCCAGGGCAACAAGCCACTTCAGAAGAAGCCAGAGCAAACGTTTTCCAATGAAATAGAATCCATAAGGAATCAGAGAAAATATTATGTTTTCCACTGTGTGTTTCTTAAAACCTTCAAAGGTGAGCAGACTGCTGCGGAGAAAGACCAGTGAGAACAGACAGGATGGAAAACACAGCAGTGAAATGAAAAGTCCTAAACGGCAGCATTAGCAGCAGATTCAAAGCTGCAGAAAATCTGATCGGTTAAGAAGGTGATATGCTGAGAAGTTCTCCTCCATCTAAAAATGAAAATCAAGGGTATGAAAAAGATGAGGAAGTGAAAACGATGAGAGGATAAAAAGGGACAAAGATGACAGTTCAGGGAAGCCCTGTGGATGTGTCGGAAAGTACAGAACACGTGGAAAAGAAACATTAAACAAGTAGGCTTTCTTGAGCTACAGGAAGAACTGGACCTTCAGATTGAAGAGGCTTATTACAAACAAGGCAGAATTAGTTAAAAGAGCCCAGCGTCTGGGCTTAGAGTAGTGACACTTGCAAATTTCAAGCATAAAGAAGGGACTTATAGCAAACAGAAAAGAAAAAGGAGTAAAAGTGCCACCACCAACAGATCAAGTCACCCAACAAAGAACCAAAAATCATCTGGCTTCAGACTTCTCCTCAGAAGTTGGCGTCACAATCGAGACGACAGTGGAGTCGTGTCCTTAGGATGCTGAGAGGAAATTGTGAGACGGAAGCAACTGTCTAGAGAAAAAGGTCAATGCATTTGCACAGGCAGGTCAGAGGAACAGCGGAGTAGAAAAAACGAAAGGGAAAAAGCTGCTTCATCTATTTTTCAGGTATGCAGATTTAAAAGCCCCCCTAGCAGATGAAAGTGAGTCATAAAACCCCATGAGCATCAGAAATGACAAAAATGTAGCAAAATGGAGGGAATAACGTTTCTGGTCAGACAGCAGAAAGAGAAGTCAGTAATTTTCCTTTAAAGCAACTCAGGGAAGATCTCGGAAATGTGCTTGCCTGCGTGTTGAAAGCAATGACAGATGTTGGCATGCTGAAGTTTTTGCATCCGATTGTCCAGAAGATTCCTGGGAAGTACCCCATGCACGCCCCCCCACCTCCCCGCCACCTCTGCCCCAGCTTCCCGCCACCTCCCCGCCACCTCCACCCCACCTTCCAAAGCTCCTGGGCACAAAGGTGCTGCTGGGACAGCGGCTGCACTTTGCTTGGAGGGACGCTCAGAGCTGCTGACTCAGCAGACGGAATGCTTAATTGGGGAAGGCGCTGTCTCCTTGTCTCGGAGGCGGGAAGAATTCCCACTGGGCTCCCCTTGCTGAAGATTCAGTTTCACGGCGGTGCAGGTTAAACCACCCTGCCCAGCAGAGGAAGGGGTGTGATGGCTGAGATGGTGTTCTCCGAGCCCGCCTGGCCCTGCTCACATGCCGTGCCATCTCTGCATCTCCCTCCCGTCCCCCAGAGGGGCAGCCTGCCCCCAAAAGGCAGTTTGGCTCAATTTCCCCAAACACTCATTATGTTGTCAAACCTTTTCACCTCCGACCATTTTATTTCCTTACCATCCACTCCATCCTCTCCATGTGATGTGGCACAGTTCTCCCTGGGCCTCAGTTGCCCCCTGAGCTCTGTAGCCGCACCACGGGGCCATCGCAGGAGGCAGCATCCTCCCTGCTCCTCCTCCAGGGGGGTCAGGAAACAACCGGTGCTGGGACACCTTTTCCAGTTCTTATTCTCCGACCTCTAGTTTGCTTTTTGGTGATAGGAAATGTCTATTTCTTTCCTAATTTTCCACTCATTTGGCAATGGCTTCCAGTGCCTTTCCACACCTGTCCTGAGGTCCTTGCCAGCGTCTGTGTCCTCAGAGCTGGGCAGCTGCTGTCCTACTAAGAGTTCTGTCCTACTAAGTTCCAGGGTGAAGCTGACCATGCTGGGGTGCCCTGGGAACAGAGGCTCCCTGCCCCGTGCCCTCACCCATATTTCCACCTTAGCCCAGCGTCTGGGCACCTGCCACTTCCATAGGGTCTGCCCACCTCTGAACTTGTGCGCTGATTGCCCCAGTACCATTGGATTTTCCTGAGTCTCGGGCCTTCCTCTGACACCTCCTGGTCCTCCTGTCTCTGCACCTTCCCAGAGAGACATCCTGCCATGCTCTGTCCATGGATTCAGTGTGATCTTTCTATCTCCAGGACACAGGTCAGATCATCACATGGGTGAGACAACTCCCTTCCTCCATTGTGACTCTTTTCTGCCCCAGATGGATCTTGAAGTCCCAAGGCCTGCTGGCCAAACCTTCTCAAGCTGCCCTATCTGTACTACAGGGTCACCAAAGCCCGTCCAGATGTCCTTTGAGGACCAGGTTGAGGTTGTATCTGAATGTAGCCCTTGGCCACTGTTTCATGGGTGATTCTTTCTCTCTCTAACTCCCTAAAACTCCAATTTCTAGGCCACATGCTAGATTATTCAGCTGGAAGTTGGCTTATTGCTCAAGGTCATGGGTCCCAAGGGAGTGTCCTTTGTTCCTCACCTGGAGACACAGTCAAATCTGGTTCAAATCTGGACTCTGCTGGTTGGAATGACCTTGAGCAAGGCATGGAACATCTCTGAGCCTCAGTTTCCTCATCTGTAATAGGAAAATAATAACACCAAGGTCTGAGGCTATTATGAAAATTAAACGGGGTCAAAAGTAGGACGACACAGGAGAGACTCAATAAATGTCCCATCTTTCCCTGCCACATCCCAGGAGCCCACATCTGGCTGTTCAGACAGGGACCCAGAGACACAGGTGTCTGTTTTTAAACATGGGCCGACTTTGATGTGAAGCTCTTATGTATTTGTAAAATATTGCTATTTGTAGGGCAGAAATAATTACCTTAATGTGTTTGGTAAATTTTTATTATTATTACTGTCGTTATTTTTTGCATTTTCTGAGACATGTCATCCTGGGTCATCCAAACTGGAAGGTTACCTGCTTGAGACTTTAATGTAATCAGATTCAGAGGGTGAAAGGCAACTCTGCTCCGACCTTTTATGCTGTTTGGAATACGACACTGTGGGGTTTATCTAGGCCATTGATTTTTGAAACATTTTGTAGTTAAAGAAGATACAGAAATTGGATACATTGACTAGAACGACACAGGGATGGCCATTAGAGGCAGGGAACCAGAATGTTTCTGAAATCTCAAGGAGATGGATGTGTGACCATCTAAATGAGAAACAAGGCGGCCAATGAAGATGGATTTCGGACTCCTGGCTCCCAGTAGAGTCAGAAGATGGTTAGTTTAAACTGGAAAGCAAAGAGCAGCTTCGGGCTACGCTCCAGTGGGCATCCCTTACTTCCTTCCATCAGGAGACAACTTCACAACAAGCGCTGTGTTCTCACAGTGAAGTCAGGGCCTTGGCTGTTGACCTAACTCCTATGGAGATGTTGCTGGCCCTGGACAAAAAGCCCTGAAGAGGTTCCAGCACAGTTGGCCTCCCTGCCCTACAGCACTGAAGCCCTGCTCTGACGACGGTCTTTTCTGGGCAGAGGAAACAGTGTTGTCCGCAGGGTCACAGGCCAGGGAGAAACCACTAGCTCTGCGCACAGTCTTGTGTTCTGGGCAGTTTCTCTGTAAGACGATGAAACAGAACAAACGTCATTACCTATTTTTTTTTAAGTTTTATTTTTGACGAAACCCAACTTACCAATTTTTCTTTCACTGCTGTGTTTTTAGTGTCATATCTAAAGCGTTGCCTAGTCCAAGGTCACGAAGACGTACTCTTACCTGTTCTTGGATTTTGTTTTGTGGGGGGAGGTAATTAGCTTTACTCACTTAATTTATTTTAATGGAGGTACTGGGGTTGAACCCAGGACCTCATGCATGCTAAGCATGTGCTCTACCACTGAGCTAGACTCTCCCCCGAATGAGAGTCATTATTAAAGGACAGTCTCTGAGTCAGCCTGCTTCTTAGAATGTCATCCCAAGGCTGGTGTGCAGGGAGCTCCCCCCGCCCACCCCTCCCAGGCAAGTGATTTAGTCTGAGCTTCTTAATGAACCGAGAGGGTAAACAGCATGATGTCCACACAGAAAGAGGCCAGGGAGCAGCCCAACTGACAACCTCTGAACCTGCCAGCGGGGTGGGGGTGGAGGTGCTGATCAGGATTTCCAGGGCTTTCCAGCCAAGGCAGCAGTGTCCCCAAGTGTTCCCGTCACCAGATCTAATGAGGTAACCCAGGTCCTCCCATACAGATTTATTATCAAGGCCATGAAATGTTTAGGAAGGTTAGACTTTCCCTGAGTCCTGAGTCATTTCATGGAAATTTTCTTTTTTATTTGACTTGTGTAAAGTGGCCAGTGTTCTATCTCTTTACCCAAATAGTCTGTCAAAACAGGTATTAGAAGGGCAAGTCTTCCATTGACTACAACACAGAATAAGTCAATTTTAACTTGTCAGCAATCCACTGGTGGGGTGTACACCAGAAGAACTTCCTTTTCTGGGACAGGAGAAGTACCGACATGGAAGGTTTCGACCCTCCTAATCTCAGCAGTGGAGTCAGGGGTGTGAGAGTACCCTGGGTTATGCCCGGCCTTAGTTTAGGAGGATGACTAAGTGTATTTGTTGTGTATCTGTGTATATATATCTGGCATATACATGCATGTGCATTTGCGGTGTATGGACACCCTTATGTCGGCAGGCTGAGAGAGGCCAACTGCAGTGTAACCCAGGATGCTGCACCACCCGGGAGACTGTAAGACCACAGGCTGCTTCTATTGATGTAAAAATCTAGTGAGAAAGTTTCTACTCCGGTGGGCACATCTGCCTGTGGAATAAAAGCCCAGAGGAGTGTTGCCCTCCTGACTCAGAAGCATGTGTTTTAGCCTTTGTCAGGTAACCCCTCTGAGATTGTGATGAATGCCATAAATCATTTTCTTTTTTGTTAGAAAAAAATGCAAGCACACAGACACAAAACACACTGCAGAAATATTTCAAGGATGTGCCTTCAAGTGCTTGAGAATGAATTGACAAAATCCGTGAAATAATTAAATATTTAATTATTAAATTAGTTTTAAATTAATTAATATAAATATTAATTAAAATAACTTTGGTGTATATAACACAGCCTGGACTGACTCTTCCTGACTGATGTGGAACATCTGAACTGTTACTGCTTTGATGCTTTGAGCAAATCTATTGTGTCTTGAATGGGGAGAAATTAAAATGCAAAGATATCCTTCTGGAAAGTAATATAACACAATAAGAAAAAAATGCACGAATGAATTCTAGATTAGATAATGAATCAGAGACAATCAATTCAAATAAACTCCAGCGAGAGTAGCTTTTGCATGGCTTCATCGCTTTGATCAAGGCAGTCATTAATCATTGTGGACACGTCGTTTGTTTTAGCAGAAGTGAGCGGCGTTGGTGGGTAGATCTCTCAGATGGTTTTCAAGGGTTTGTGAACCGATTCAGGTCTGTTCACTGTGTCTTTCGAGAAGAGTTCAAATTGTGCTTCCTGGAAGCAATTTGTATTATAACTGGAAAGACACAATTCATTGCAACCAAACCAGCCTGATAAATATTGAGCAGTTGACATTTGTTATGAATCCCACAGCCAGGAAAGTGCCTCTGTTTGCCTTGATAGTCTGGCTTAAGCCTTTGTCCCCATGTAATTATTAAAAGCGTCCCTTTAGTAGCTCTAAAAAGTGTCCTGGGTAGATGACAAATAATTCAGTCCATTTCTCGAGTATGGAGGAAAAGACTGTTTCTAAACAGGCAGGATGCGGGTTTGTGCTGACTCAGAGGGAACGACTGGATGATGGACTTCTGTCCTAAAAATTTTAAAAGTGGTGATTTCTTAAGGCACCAATACAGAATGACAACATCCAAGAACTGCCATCTTCAATGAATTTTAACCCAATTATAATACAATTATTATTTTTGGATCAGATTCCTCAGGCTCAAAACATAGTACAATTAGAAACATTTTGCTCACGGTGAAAAAAAAATGTGACAATGAATATATGTATGTTCATGTATAACTGAAAAATTGTGCTCTACACAGGAAATTGACACAACATTGTAAAATGACTATTACTCAATAAAAAATGTTTTAAAAAAAGAAACATTTGAAAAAGGTTTATTTTCTGTGAAATTGTGGTCCTTTTTTTGGGGTAAGTGTCTTCTGCTAAGCGTGCCACAAAGTTCTACTATGAATACCCAGTAACACAATTCATTTACTTACAGACATTACTTAAGCCCCCTCTTCCTTCCCCCTAGTATTTGTTTTTGTTTTTGTTTCTTAATTTTATTTTTTATTGAAGTGTAGTTGATTTACAATATTACTTTCAGGTGTATGGCAAAGTGATTCAGGTATACATATACATAAATATATATATTTTCTTTTCAGATTCTTTTCTATTATCTTATTACAAAAAATTGAATATAGTTCCCTGTGCTCTACAGCAGGTCTTTGTTTATCTGTTTAATATATAATAGTGTGTATCTGTTAATTGCAGACTCCTAATTTATCCCATCCCCCCACCCCGTGCATTCCCTTTTGATAACCATAGTTTGTTTTCTATATCAGCAAGTCTATTTTTGGTTTGTAAATAAAATTTGTATCTTTTTAAAGATTCTACATATAAGTGATATAATATTTGTCTTTCTCTGTCTGATTTATTTCACTTAATATGATTATCTCTAGGTCCACCCATGTTGCTGCAAATGACATGATTTCATGCTTTCTTAAGGCTGAGTAATATTCCGTTGTATAAATACACCACGACTTCTTTATCCAGTCATCTGTCGATGCACATGTAGGCTGTTTCCACGTCTTGGCTGCTGTAAACAGTGCTGCTGTGAACACTGGGGTACACGTGTCTTACTGAATTAGAGTTTTCTCTGGATGCAGCCCAGGAGTGGGACTGCTGGATCATGGGGTAACTCTGTTTTTGCCACTCCCTCAAATTTTGTAAGAAGAAAATCAGTGACAACAAACACAGAAAGTCAACAGTAAACTTTGATTATGTCTCAATACCAAAATTTAAAAAATTTTTTAACTTAGAGGCAGAAATGAAAGCTCACATTGTTTCAGCTCTGCTTTTATGTTAGTTTCCCTCTGGCAGGCTTTTTGTCTGTGCCTCCCAGGCTGCTACTTTCCATGAAGAAGAACGCACTTCTCTATCGAGCATCCTGTCCTGCTCCTCATCCCATGAAGAAGCCATCTACTGTTTGCAATTTAGAACTCCAGAAACTGAATTGTCAAATCAATACTTTTGATTTAATTTAAAGGCAAACAGGCGATGCATTTACAAAGTGGTACGCAGTGAAAACACCTGCAGTGCACGTCATCCTTCAAGTCGGTTCCAACGTCGCTTCCACGTCTCATGGAGCCCTTTAGAGACTCTGCAAGCAAATATAAACACACAAGTCTTATCTTCCATCCCCTCTTCTTCATCAAAAAGTGGCACATTATGCACACTGGTCTTGCTTTTTTTTTAACTTAACGAAGTATCATGGAGGTGTTTCCATGTCACGCCAAGAGAGTTTTATCATGCTATTTTTTTTATAGTTATGTAGTATTTCACAGAATGGCAAAACAGATGTATGATCATATGCCCAATCCCTTACTGATGGATGTTTGGGTTGTCTCCACTATCTGTGACCATAAGCAAAGCTGCAGTGTGCCATTTCATTCCTCGGTGGGTAGGGCTGAGAGACAAGGTCTCCAAAGGGAACGGATGGACAGAAGAACGAATTTATAATTCTGACAGATCCTGTCTGATTGCTCCCCAGCGAGACTGTGCACACTTCCACCCCACACGCGTGTGAAAGAGCCTGTTCCTGGAGAGCCTTGCCAGCAGCGCGCTCGGGCACGCCTGAATTCCAGCGTGGCTCTGATTCACTTCTCTAGTTACGAGGGGCGTTCAGTGTGTTTTCATGGCATTGACACCTGTTGTGTTTCTTCTCCATGAGGTACCTGTTCACAGCCTTCATGTCCTTTGTCTTTGTTTTGTTAAAGTCGTATTCTTGACAATTTTTAAGAGCTCAATGTATATGAGGGAGATTGCCCCTTTGCCTGCAGTTTGAGTTACAAATGTCGGTTGCGTGTTTGAATGAATTCTATTGCCCCCGGTTGTAAGCACTGGACGTCTCACTAGAGACGGCATGAGCTGGTCCCCGAGGTTTACAGAAAAGCTGCACGTTAACCTCAAAGCCTGCGTTCATTCCCTTGCTCCACGCTTCCTCCAAAGTCCCCTTGCATCAGCGACTCTTCTACTGAAATGAATATGAACACTTACTTAAAAAGTACTGGAGGACAAGATCAAAGCGAAATAAAGAGGCCCTCCCGTCAGTTACCACACCTCTTACTGAACCCCTAGTGGGTGCCGAGCACTGCGCTGTCTTTCCTTCAGTGTGATGAGTAACGCCAGCCCGGCACAGGGCTTGCTTAATTCCATCTGCAGCCTTCACTCCCCGCTGCCCTGTGAGGGAACACAGTCACAGGTTCCAGGGACCAGGATGCGGACACCCTTGTGGGGGCATCCGTCCTGCTCAGGACCCATCCGGTAGTGAGGTGCCCTTAGAAGAGACTTCGGAGGTCTCACTGGAGCTTGTCCCCTCCCCCTCTGCAGCTCTGGGCCATAGGGCAGGGAGACCAGGGCCCTTTAGGATGGCTGGGGAAGCGGGCCTCGCCCATCACTCAGGCCCGTTCAGAAAGTCCTGGGAACGTGAGGTGGGTCCAGATGGACGTGCCTTCATATGGGCTCTGGTTGCTCCTGCAGGAGCTGAGCTCGGTGGTGATATGGGAGCAGACACTTCCCTCCAGGCTCTGAGGTTGGAAAGGGACACCTGTTCTTGTGGCTACACTAGGATGACTTGGAGTTCCTGTCAAAATACCCCAGACCCCTGGATTCATGTACTGAACACAGGGGTGAGCAAATATTTTTTTAACAGGCTCTCCAGGCGTTTGTTTCTGAGACCAATGGTCTAGATCGCTGTGGTTCAGATGGGAATTCCTGGCACTTGGCTGGGACCAGACTCTGGTCTAATAGGATTTAAAGACCTCAAAGTCTTTTCAAGCTCCTGCATGACAGGACCCTGGCTTCCTTGCCACTCTCCTTAGCTCGGATCTGTCTTTCCCTTAAAGACGTTGCCAGAGCTGAGCCGGCACTCGCCGCTGGAGCCTGGTGAGGTAAGAGATGATTATGAAAGCAATCTGAGTAATTACTTCTACGCTTGTGGGCGTTTGGTTGAAACATCTTTTGTTGTAGTTGTTTTGTATCAAATAATAGCTACTGTTTTTTTCCCCCAGTCCCCTGGCAGACTGTTTTCCAAAGATGGCCTTAACAACAGCTCCCCCACACGACGTGGAGTCCAGATCCCTCTCCTGGAAGCTGGGCTCGCTGGCAACCCACAGAACGCAGTGGAGTGACTCTGTGACTCCCAGGGCTGGGTCAGGAGGGGTTCAGACGATTCCTCCTTGTTCTCTTAGGACGCCCACCCTCGGGGGAGCCAGCCATCACAGAAGACGGCCAGTCACCCTGGGCTGCCATGTTGGGGACATCTGAGTGGACGATCCCAGCTGCATGCAGCCCTCCAGCCATTCCTGCAAAGACACCAGAAACAGTCGATCTTCGTTGTTCACCGACTACGAATGTGTGAGCTATCCTACTCACTAAAATGCATCTGGAACCACCAAATCAATTCTTGCAGCCCCTCTGTGGCCACTCAGGGGTGTGCTCAGAGTGGAGGCACATGTACAAGTCCCCGCTGAGGTCGGCCAAGGTGACCTTCTGCCTTCTTGTCTCGGCTCATGCTGGACACAGGTGTCCTTTCTGTGGTCCATTGAGTGCCAGGTTTCTGGCATTTTTGTGCCTTTGGTTGGTGATTTTGCTGTTTAAAGTAGCCCCCAAGTGGGGAGGGTACAGCTCAGTGGTAGAACATGTGCTTAGCATGCACAAGGTCCTGGGTTCAACCCCCAGTATTGCCATTAAAAATAATTAAATTAATAAACCTAATTACCTACCCTCACCCCCCCAAAATTAAAAAATTAAGTAGCCCCTAAGGGTCGTGCTGAAGTGCGTGGTGTCCAGTGTCTCGAGGCAAGAAGGCTGTGCGGGCCTGACGGGGAAAACCATCTTGTCAGGTGAGTGTCCCTCAGGCACGACTTAGGTGCCGCTGGCTGTGAGTTCAGTGTGAACGAATGAACCACACGGTCCATCTCAGCACAGGAAGAGGACGATTGCCGATCCGCCCAGAGGTCGCCCCGGAAACCACTACAGTAACATGTTCTAGTGCCTCTGGAGCTGCGGAAAGGATGGGAAAGCGGCTCCGCCGTGGACTCGTGCGGTGATGACTGAGGAAACCAGTGGCGTGGACGCTGAAGGACACTCAGGGCACGCTCCCCAGCGCCAGGGGGATGCTAAGCCCCTCTCAGCTCGAGTCTTCTTGTTTAGAATAAAGAAGTACCACTCAAGGGTCATCAGAATTCATCGAATTAATTACCTTGAATGGATATTAAATAAAGTGTCTTCAAATAGAAGAAACTTCTAAAACAAGATGAAGTATCGCTCAGTTGACAGAAGTGTTGGGCCCTCCCCCTGAGCGCCCCCGGAGCAGTGGCTCCGTTTCTGCTAACGCAGGGTTCCTGGCAGTCATATAAACACAACTGCGACGAGCAGTGCGCCGTGGCTGTTTCTCGGCGAAGCTGTCCTGCGCCCTCCAGGCCGGTCACCGCCAGCCGAGCCCGTGACATCAGCCCCCAGCAGGAGGGCAGAGTGGTCTCCAGGCCCAGCCCAGCCAGACCCCTGGCTCACAGGCTGGGAGAGGCCGCAGGACGGCCGCGTCCGGTCCCTGGGGGCTGGGGTCATTGGCGAAGCAGCACTAACTGATCAGAGCAGAAGCTGGTGCCGGCTGTGGTGACGCTGGTAGGGGTCCCCTCCTTCTTTTAACCATAATCCTGCAAACTGGGTCATTCCGACAGTCTACGGATGAGGAAACTGAGGTTGGGAGAGTCTAACCAGCTCAGGGTCACCCAGGTCCCAAGTGGTGGCACCGGGATTCAGACCCAGCAGTGACGCAGTCCAGACTCACGCCCGCCTCCCGGTGCCACATGCGCCGCCGACATCATTAATAACCGTTTAAGGTGATAATGACCAGGCCTCTTCTTTCCTCTTACATCCTTCAGGTTGGGTCCTGGTGATAATTAAGAAGACTGCGGAGTTTATTCATTTCCATGGCCCTTTCGTGGGCGATTCTGGCAGAACCTTTAGTCCCGTTGGTGGCTGCACAGACGGCTGGCCTGTGAGTGGGTCATAGATTAAGCAGAAAGATCCCTGGGAAGTAAGGTGTCCAGGCTTTGAAGACCAAGGTGGCTTGAGGAAAAGGTCCTGCGTGTGCGGGAACAGCACGGGGAGGAAAGCCTCAGGGAGAGTTGGAGATTCTGTACGACCTGGCTGACTCCGTCCACATGGGGGCTTCCTGCGTCCCTGCTGTGCCAGGGAGGAGGCTGGCCAGGCCCTTGTCACCTGACAGCGAGGTTGAGTTCCTCCAAGAGCATATAAGCGGGGTGTCTGGCTCCCAATTGTTGGCGGGGAGGCTCAGGCATGTGTGGTTCAGTGCATCCGGTAGGGACCCTTAGTGTCACCGCCTGCCTCAGTGGGTAGGGTGCAAGGCGAAGTCGGGGCTTTGGGCACTGAGCGCGACTGTCATTTTTATTCCAGGCAAACAAAAGCAAAAGAGAGACTGGCTGAACCCTGGTGGATGATGGCTTTTCCCAAGGCTGGCAGGCTAGGTGTGCAAGGCCGGATCCTCTCCTGGGAGGAGCAGGTCCTACAGGGCAAGGCAGGATGGCGGGAGTCTTCCAGCTGCCGGTGCACATGGGCCCCGGGTGTCCCACTCCCGGAGAAAGCCACTGCGCTATGCGGCCGGCACGGAGCTGCCTGCCCGCCCGCCCGCCCGCCCTGCTGCCACCCTGTGGGGCAGGGTTGCCGGTCAGCAGACTCACGGTCCCCTAAGGATGGCTGTGTCCTAATGCCCAGAACTTGTGACGATGTCACCTTACATGGCAAAGGGGATGAAGATGGCTAATCAGTTTATCTTAAAATAGGGAGCTTGTCTTAGATTATCCCATGGGTCCCAGGTAATCACCAGGGGCCTTATAAATAGATGCAGCAGGCAGTCAAGGCAGCGACAACATGTGAGGGAGGCCAGACCAGCCATCGCTGGCTTTGAAGATGGAGGAAGAGAGGCTAGGAATGTGGGCGGCTTCTGGAAAAGGCAAGAACATGGATTATCCCCAAGAGTCTCCAGAAGGAACACAGCCCTGTAACACTTAGTCTTCAGCCCAGGGAGACCTGTTTTAGAGTTCTGGCCCCTGACCTGTAAGGTGAGAATCCTGCCATCCTTTACAGGGAATAGGGCACTGGGGCAGGTGTGACGTCCCACACTTCAGAGATGCTGAACAGAGACTCTGACAAACCGAGTCACTCACCCAAATCAGCAACACTCACAGGGGAAAACGACAAAGCCAAAATTCGGTCCCTGTGACACCGGTGTCTGCACCCGGCAGCCCCAGGGGGCCAGCTCCCCATTCGGAACTCACGCTATTTCTTCCTCTTGGAATTAGATCTGGCAGATGTTAGAGATGCTGGTGTGGGCGGTGGTGAGAGGGTCACCTCAGTGCCCAGGATGTGTCCTGACGGGCATGTGATGCTGCCACCAGACCGCGTCAGGAGTAACTCAATAGACATGCAAACTCTGCGGTTTGGGTGGGAAGGATAAAATAATAATAGAATTGCACTCTGCATTTTTCTCAAGCTGCATCTTAATTCAGCGCGGCTCCTTGTCCCAGGAAGTGTTGGGGCAGAGCTCAGACTTGGGAAGATCCGGAAACTGCTGAGCCGACGGCCATTAACATTGATGAAGTGTCAGCGCCCGGGTCTGATGCATCGTCAGCGGGAGGAGTGTGACAGGTTTGGGGGTTTTGGTGGCTCTGCCCTCCATCACTGCCCGAGACCAGAGGACGCCCCGACGGCACCTTCTCCGTCCGCCATCTGCTCAGCCGTCACTCAGACTTTCCCCAGGGGCCTCCTTTCTTATCACTGAGCTTTCTTTTAATGTCACCTGAGGGAAAGGTCACACTGTCCTCTTTTCATGGCTGACTCAGGGGCGAAACTCTATGGGAAACACATTCAGCCGATAATACCCAGCTTCCCATGTACCAGGCACTGTTCCAGCCACTGGAGAGGGCCTTCAGCAAAGAGGTGGGGTGCCTCTCCCCGGAGAGCACGCATCCTCAGTGAGGCGGGACGCCATGCTGGGCATCACTGGGGCATCATTGGGGCATCACTGGGGCATTGATGGGGCAGCGCTGGGGCGTCCTGGGTTATTCCTGCATTCTGCACTTTCTTGGCCCCAAGACTGAAGTTAAAATGTGTGCAATTTTCACACTTAAACATGTATCTTCTTGTCCCTGGATGCTGGTGATGGCTTTATGCACCTCCTCCCCCCTACACCCCAGTCTTTCTGGAGGTCTCTGGGAGGTACTCCATTTATACTTAAGAACATGGGACTCTGGGCCCTCCTTGGCACCCAGCTGCTGCCCCAGCCCTCACGGCTCTGCCAGTCCCTCTGTGGCCCCTGCAGCCCCTTCCCAGGGGCCTGTCCCTGTGGGAACCCAGCCCGTCTCCTCTTCTGCACCCCCAGATCTGACTGAGGGTGATGAGAGCCCCTCTTTCTACCTTGGCTCCCAGTCTCCTCCCCCGGGATGTCTCTGGGCCAGATCGAGGTGCCTGGCCTGGGTGCCGAGGCCGCTGCTCTGATGACTAAGGCTTTGCTCAGCCTGGCCCTGCCTCCTGGTTCTCTTTCGAGAAAATTCTGTCCCAGGAGACTCTCTTGACAATCACTTTTCTGAGCTGGCTTCTGTCAAGCAGGGCCACCAGGTTTCCAGGTAGCCCTGACCAAGCCCCATGCCAGCTGTGAATTTAGCTTTTCCTGACCCTGCGCCCCCTCCCCACCCCAGTCTTCGACCCTTCAGTAAACCGGGAGTCCTCCCCCCGAGTCCCGACTGGCTGGGAGGGGCGAGCTGCCCTGCTCCTGCTTGGCCTTGACGATCCTGAATGGCGTTGTCATTTATAAGCCAGTCACCACTGGGAACTGTGGTCAAGTCCTGGTGGCTTAAATCTTGTAGAAAATTCCCCTAGACTTGCAGACCATGGGGAGAAAACTCCGCCTTCCATTCTTAGGTAGAACAGAAAGAATTTCTGTGCGGGGAGCAGACCCGCGCCCAGCCTGGCCCCTGGCCCAGCCTCAGCAGGTCTTAATGGATTCAAACACAGCGCAGTGGCCCAAAGGCATTCCGCATTTACCTGAGCTTCTTGAAGGACCGTGAAGCCGACCTCATCCCAATTCCTGACCACAGTCCACACAGCCGTCTGGTTTTCTCAGCTTGAGGGTGCCACAGGGCCCACACTCTGCTCCCCAGCTTGCCCCAGCCTCGGCCAGCAGGGCCCACCCCTCTGGGATTAGCAGGGTGAGGGGAGCCGGGGGGTTGGAGGACTCATATGTTAGTACGTCTTGTCTCTGCACGTTGCTTTTTTCATTCTTGAGGGTGGAGCTGGTCCAGACCCCCACGGCCCCATCGTTGCCTTCCTTCCTCCGGGCAAGCATGACATTTTCTCTGCTTCTGTTGCTCTGAAAGCAAGTTTTCATAGCAAACGATGGTGTCCAGGGCCACAAAGGTAGAGCTGGTGTCTCCTGGCCGTGGGCTGACCTCTTGGTCCTCCGGTGGTCCTTGCCTTCCTCAGGGACGGGGGTGGGGACTGGTAGAAACAGGCAAGATGTGGTTGACATATATGGTGTCTTAAACCCTTTAATTCACTGAAAACCGTACGTTTCACATAAAAGCCCTGGTCTCTGGCTTGTCTGAAGAAGCTGGACAGTCTGCTAGGTCTGGGTCCCCAGGGAGCAGGCAGCTGGCTGCTGCCTCACATGGGGCTGGTGCTCTTGGGGTCTCACGGCCCCTGGGCCCCCCTCCCCCTTTCCTGTCGAGCCCCTGTGGGCTCTTGGGTTCTCAAGCCCTGCCGTTGTTGCAATGGCTTTTGGAACAGCTTGAGTTATTTATAGAGCATCCATTTGTTTCCTTCAGGCCACACACATTCTGACCCAAGTGCGTGTGTGTACCCGGATTAAGAGGGAGAGGACGCTATTCAGTCGGGATGAAAAGAAGGAAAGGGCAAACGAAGGTCACCGACTGCCTCCCTCATCTTATTCCCACTGTTGGCTCAAGTCAGGGAGAGATTCTCCAGCTGGTGCTCCCTGCTCAGGACGGTGCGGCGGCTGATGGAGCCGGAGGACTGGGAGTGCTCCCTGGACCACGAGATGGCTGCCTGGACGCCAGCTCCTGTTGCCTGGGTCCCGGGGCTCATGGTGGGTCTCAAACAGGGTCGGACTAGAGCAGCATCTCCCACCCCCCAGACCGGCGCAGCCTTCTTGGCCGGCTCGGCTCTGCTCTCCTCTGTCCGAGCCGGCAGTCCCCCAGGGCCCTGCCCCAGGACTGGCCGTGAGAAGTCACTGGCTCTCCTGGGGGTGACTTACTTCTAAATCCAGATGAACGCAGACGCTTCAGTAGTTTTGGCTCATCTCTTCTCTCCTCTTCAGGGAGACGTGTTTTATTTAGTAGAAATCAAACCACTTCTGTGGTTAGGTCGTGCCGAACAGTATACAGTGCTCTCTTATTAATTAAATGTCGTAAAACAAGGCACAGTCCCCATCTATGCTGTAACCTCTTCAATCTGATCTTTTTAACTTTTTATTTTGAAATAACTGTAGATTCATAGGAAGTTGCAAAAATTGTACAGAGGGGTCCCCTGTAACCTTCGCCCAGTTTCCCCCAGTGGTACCATCTTATGTATTTACAGTACAGCAGGGAAGCCAGGAAACTGGCACAGGGACAACACACAGGCCCTAGTCAGACTGCACCGGTTTTACGCGCACTCCTCTGTGTGTGTGTGTGTGTGTGTGTGTGTGGCCTGGACAGCTCTGTCACCTGTGCAGGTGTGTAATCACCACCCCACCCAAGACGCAGAGCTGTCCCGTCACCCCAAAGATCTCTCCTGCTGCCCCTTGACAGCCTCCTCCCTCCTCCCCGCCAGCCCCGCGCAGCCACCAGTCTGTAAATGGAATTGTGCCGTGGATGTGTTTTAATCTGTTAGGGTTGCGGTAACAAAGTCCCATAAACCGGGTGGCTTATGAAGAACAGAGATTTATTTCTCCCGGTGCTGGAAGCTGCGGAGTCCAAGATGCAGGCTCTGGCAGAGTCCGTGTCTGGTGAGGACCCTCTTCCTGGTTCACAGACGGCTCTCCCCTCGCTGTGTCCTCTCATGGGGGCTGGGGTCAGGTGAGGGGCTCTCTGGGTCTCTCTTACAAGGACACTAATCTCATTCTTCAGAGCTCTGCCCCCGGGACTGAATCACCTCCCAAATGCCTCACCTCCCACTGCCACGGCCCTGGGAGTTGGGGTTTCCGCACAGGAATGTTGGTGGGGACACGGACACTCCAACGGCAGCAGTGTCATTCCTTCCCGAGGCTGAGGGTTCTCCTTCGGGGGCTGCGCCTTGACATCCATCCACGCTGCTGTGTCACTGGCTCTGCCCTCCTCACTGTGGACTTTACCCCACGGTGTGGGTTTCCTACTGTGCGTTTGCTCACTCAGCTGCTGCTGTGAACATTTAGGTACAGGTTTTTGTGCGGACAGTCCAAAATGACTTTTTGCTTCCGATTTGCAGCAGGGGAAAAATTTACTGTTTACTGGGAAATTCCCATAAAAGACTCAACCTTGATTTACTTCTTACAATCCAGGCCTTCCCCTCACCCCTGGTTAGATTCCTTCCTTCCACATCCTTTTATTGAGCATTTATCACAGGCAAGATTCTCTGTGCACGGGTCTGTCTGCAATAGACCCTGCTTCAGGCAGCTTGCCTACTAAACACAAGCAAACACATGAATGTTCCAGAGAAAAGTGAACTGCGTAGTGAAGTCGCGCGTTGGAGGACTAAGACTCACAGACAGAACTTCCAAGAAATCCTAGGCAGCTGCGGTTCTCAAACTAGGGTGTTCACACCCCATGTAGCACGAGACAGAGCAGCTTTTCTGAAATGTTGACATGCAGATGAGTCACTCAAGGATCCAGTTAAAACGCAGATTCTGTGGTGGGGAGGGTACAGCTCAAGTGGCAGAGCACGTGTTTAGCATACACGAGGTCCTGGCTCAATCCCCAGTGCCTCCTCTAAAAATAAATGAATAAATAAACCTAACCACCTCCCCCCTGCTAAAAATAATAGAAAAAATAAGAAACAAAAATAAAATCAAAAAATTTTAAAATAAATAAATAAAATGCAGATTCTGACTCTCTGGGCTGGGAGGGGACCACGATGATGCATTTCCTGATGTATTTCCAACAGTTTCCCGGGGGTGCTGGCGGCCCACACTCGGAACAGCAGGTGCTAGACGAGGGCGGGGACGAAGCCTCAGGAAGCCCAGAGCACGGGAATCGCTTGATGGTAACTTTCTGGGTGTTACTAAATACCTGTGGAATTGGACAAAGGGTTGCCAAGAACTTTAAATGTGAATAAAGAAATCGACTTCAGGCCAACTCTCTCGGGCTCTAGCTTCAGCCCGGATACGTGTGTCCACAGTTCCGTCTTTGGCTGGCTTGGGTGGAGGCTTTGAGAGGCACTGCGTCTGGGCCTTTGCTTGAAGGCTTCCTCGGAAAGCCCGGCCCTGGCTACCGGCCATGTGGTTCCCATGGTCTGTCTCCTGTGCACGTGGCCCCTTCTGCCAAGTCTTCCCTGTGCCCCTGTGGGAGCCGCTTGCTCTGGGACTCGCCCTTGGAGCCTCGGGCACATTTACCCAGTCTCATCTGTGGGGCAAATCTACATCTCTGAGGACCTGATTAGACTTTAAAGAGAGACTTGACTTCTAAAGAGCCTTTGTCTTTAGTAAGGAATCTTCGGCTCCCCCAGGAAGGTTTAAACAATAGATGCATTTTAATCTGACGTCTGGCTCTGGCCTAAGAGTCTGTTCTAGGCTCAGTATGAAGTCACCCATGTGCCACACTTTCTTTTTTGTCTGTTTCCTCTGGGGTTTCACTCGGGTGACGCCTGTGTGGTTGCGAGACGGTGCACGTTTCGTTCTACGTGCAGAGGAGATGGCCTGTCTGTCCCTCTGGTCCTGTGCCTCTGTGGGAGGGATAAGAGGTGGGGGAGGCGGGCTGGCAGGGGAGGGGTGGCGTGCAAGGTTTATTACTTCCCTGAAATGGCCCAGAGCACCTGCACCGAGAAAAGCTTGGTTCTCAACCATCCAGCATCTTCCTTGGGATTGATACGCCGTCCAAATCCACCTTTGCCTCCCAGCAAAGGAGAGTGTTGGAAATGAGACCAGTGGGAGCAGCGGACCAGAAAGGCGCGCAGTCTGCCCTTCAGATGACGAATCCTGTCCAGCTGGGCGGTGCTGACCCACGGAACCGGGCCCTCGGCTTCCCTCTCCCGAGCACAGAGCTCCCAGCCCCCCGGGTGTGGGGGAGGGTCAGTCGGCCTGGGCTCTTCAGGCCCCGACACCGGTGCTCCCCTCCCCTCCTGGGCTTCTGGCTTAACTGCACTTCGCGGCCCTTAAGGGGAGGGGGAGCCACGCCACTGACACGTGGCTGATGGAACGCAGGCAGGAGGGTCAAAGCCAGCTTCCAGACCCAGTCCATGAAATGCCCCTGCAGGTGTCCCCCCACCCCTCTTTCTCTCTCTCTCCACATTCCCTGAGGACCCTGTGAGCCATGCACTGAAGAAGGCAGCGGCTCCAAAGCAGAGCAAGCAGGGTCCCTGAAGGAAGTGTTGCAGGAAACGGGGCGTGAGAGGATGGTCCCGTTCCAGGTCTGAGGTGAGTCCCTGGGATGTGCCCCGCCAGGTGAGTGACCTTAGCTTCACGCAGGAAAGAATTCAGGTGAAGCAAGTGTATTAGGAGAGACACATGTTCCACAGGCAGAGTGTGGCCCGTCTCTGCAGGGAAAGCGGCCCGGGAGTGGGGGGTTGTCGGCTTTTATGCGCTGGGTGATTTCGTAGGCCAACCAGGGGGAGGATTATCCCAATTTTTTTGGGGAAGGGGCAAGATTTCGAGGAATTAGGGCTCCCACCCACTTTTGGCCTTTTATGGTCAGCCTCGGACCGGGCGTGGCACCTGTGGGCGTGCCATTTAACAGCTGCTGTGTTACAGTGAGGCTCAACGAGGCTCCAGGTCTCCTGGAAGTGACTCTCCCGCCATCTTGGGCCTGGTTGTTTCTAACCGGTTTGTCGTATCCTGTCTTTCTCAATTGCTGTGCCACTCTTTTCATGGCTGTGCCCTGCCCCCGTCCCTCCTGTTTCAGGAGGTGTGAGATAAAGTCCCCCCCATCACCTCCCCTACCTCCCAGGGATTGAGCCAGAAATAAACATCCGCTGTGTTAAGCCCATGAAGTCCCAGCGTTGTTCTC
Source organism: Vicugna pacos (assembly GCF_048564905.1). Lineage (NCBI taxonomy): Eukaryota > Metazoa > Chordata > Mammalia > Artiodactyla > Camelidae > Vicugna > Vicugna pacos. The sequence goes on along the minus strand of NC_132991.1, from coordinate 91,759,712 downwards.
TACGCAGGCCGCCCGCCCCGGCCAGCCCGGTGCTGACGGCCTTTCTCCGAGGCCGAGGGGCTGGGCGGGCGGTGTGGGAACCCCCTTCCCCTGGGTTCCCGTTCCCTGTGGACGTGACGGCCCGTCACGTAGCACAGCTCCAGGCGCAGGGCACAGAGGGTGCTAATGAGGGTCTTACTGGTTATTTCAGATTACTTCCCTCCACTGCCTCCCTGTTCTTCACTAAAGAAAATTGTCATTCTTAGCTGAATATGAAAGTAACTCATGCTCAATGTAGAAAGTGTGGGCCATACATGGAATCATCAAGATGGAAATAAAAATCGCCCATTACTTCCTATTCAGAGATGATCACGGCAGCAGCTGGAGATATTTCTTCCCGCCACTGTATGTGTAGGTATTAGGTTTTATATCGATGCTGTATCAGACTGTGAGCATTTACTCTTCACTGAGAAACATGAAAGAATAATTTTTACCGGATGAGTAATGCACATTTAATACTAATTTCTTTGTCTTGTTCTGTCGCGGGGTACCTAGGTTGCTTATAATCCACTAAGAGCAAACTCTGCTGTCATCTTTGTATGAAGAGCCTTATTCAGATCTCGAGATCGATGCACCGTCAGGCTAGTCTTGGGAGTGGGACTACTAGGCGGGGCAGAGCATGACAGAGCTAAGTCTTTCTGAACCTGCGGCGAAACTGCTTTCTGGAGAGGTGGCAGGACTTACAGTTCTGAGCAGGAGGGGCGCTGGCTTCACTCTCTCTAGAACTGCAACACGTTCGCTTCACTGCCTCCTTGTCCTCTTGTTGAAGGGCTGCAGTGGGAGAAGCGCTCTCACTCTGAACCCCTGGTTCTGAATCTGGGGGCAGGGTGGTGGCTGTAGGTTCATCGGCAATCTCAGAGAAGGGGGTGGAGCCTCAGCTTCTCTTTACTCTCCCTCCCCCACAGGGCACAATCCCACGTTAAGAATGGATGAGCCGGCAGTGGTGGGTGGGAACGGGGACCCGTGAGGACACTGGTGGGGAGTGATGGAGCTGGGAGTGAGTGAGGGCACTGGGGGGGGTGTGGCGGGGAGAGTCCACAGGGCCTGGTGACTGCCTGGATCAGTTGAGAGGGGAGGGGTGTTTACGCTCTGGGATTTGGAGCTTTCAAATTATTTTAAGTTATTTATTAACCCCGAGGCCAAACTTCACTGCCTCCCTGGCTCTGTCTAGAATAACTTTCCTCCGTCTCTTTCCAGTCTCCCGTGTATATTCAGCATCTGGAAACCAGGCTCTGCATAAGGGATGTGAGTACAACCCTGGATCTACCCATCGGCCCCTCCCTCACAGGCGGAGAACAAGACACACAGCAAACCAAATAAATGAAAGACGAAACAGAACTTGAGCTCATGGCAGCGTGTGCTGAGGAGAGAAACCGGTGCTCTGGGAGACAGTGCCGAGCGATGTATCAGCATCCTCCGCTGAGTCACAGATCGCCCCAAACACCGCAGCTCGAAACATCTGCGACCTCGGATTCCGCGATCAGGGGCCGGGAGCAGCTGGGCTGGGCGGTGCTGGCTCAGGGGCTGTCAGGAAGGTTGGTCAGGCCGTTGCCCTGGGCTGAGGCTTCATCTTAAAACTCACGTGGGGCCGAAGGGTCCGATTTCAGGTTGGCTTTCGTGGTCGCTGGCAAGTCTCAGGTCTGTGTAAGTTGTTGGGCCGAAGGCTGGAAGTCTCCCCTGACCCATAGTTACTCAACTTTGGCCCTCTCCACAGGGCATAGAAACTCCTTGCCCCAGAGTGAACGGTCCGAGAGGGAGAGGCTGAGAGACGGTGTGTATCCAAGACGGAAGCCACGGTCTTCTCATAGCCGAATCTGAGACGTGGCCGGTCGTCACTCTGCTGTGTTCTGTGCGTTAGACCGGAGCTTCTTGCTCTAATCCTCATTCCCGAGGAGGAGAGCTAAGTGCCACACTTTGAAGGGAGGAACAGCAAGGCATTTGTGGACATACTCAGCAAGGAAATTGTAGACGGATTTTATTTTTTAAACTACCACTGGGAGAGCTGGTGGGGGTGGGCATTACTTTACACAGGATGACCCAATAGATTTTAAAAGATATTTCAAATATTGAGTTATACAGTGATGAATATATACTGGTCCAAATTCTTAGCTTACAGTCCTAAAATAGATATATTTCAGATTTCAGAATGTTTGAGATTTTAAAGAAGCAATGCGCCGTAGGTGTCCTGTATTATATGAAACCCTCCAGTGAGGCCTGGGGCTGCAGCCTGTAATTAAGCACACTATTTCTGCCACAAAACCTCTGCATATTCATACCATGTAGGATAAATATAGGCTCTGAACAGCCTCATGTCCGTTAAGGTCAGATTTGTGGACAAATAAATTTGTACCAAATATAGAAAAGACCTTTTGTTTTTCAGAGCGCTTTGGATTTTGCAGTTGCGGGTCTGGAGTTGTGGACCCATCGTTAAGTCTTCAATAATATACTCATTTAAAATAAAGAGCAGTTACTTATTCTTAAACTATTTCTTTGTCTAATACCATGCAAAATTAATGAAGCAATTTTAAAATGTTCTAAAACCTCTCAGGAGATTGTATCTCATTGTGGAAGGGGTTTGTTATTTCTAAGATTGGAACCTCCCGTAGTAAGAATCAGAGTGAGATTGCAGCCATGCTGGAGTCTTGGTACAGGAGCCCAGGACCCCTGTCCTGGATCATGGAAGTAATGGAGAACCACTGAAGAATTTTGACCCCTGGGTACTGGAACGCCTTCGGAGTGAGAGTTGGGTAAGTAACCTTACAACTGGATTTTGGCAAATGCTCTCTTCCTTCCTTCCCTGTAAAACCTGGTACCCACACTGCAGACGTGTGGTAGGACTGGCTGGAGACACGAGTCTCCCTCCCCTGGCTCTCTCTGTAATGAGGAGTTCTCTGTAATGAAGTTCTCATTACAGAGAACTCCTCACACAGAGCCCCTCAGCCTGGGCTCCTTTAACTCCCAAAGCATCTCTCGAGGCAGAGACACCCTCGTGGACTGGAGGAGGGAGGGACTGAAGCAAGGCAGGCAGACATGGGGGAAGTGAGGGCGTGAGGAGGTGGGGGTCATGGGAGGGAGGGATCTGGGATGAAGGGATGGCTGGGAAGCAGTGAGGAGGAGTCACAAGGACTCTAGTGCGACAGGGAGAGTAAAGGGGGACCCAAGTTCCAGCCTGCTGTCAGGGCGGCACCTCCCAGAATCCTGAGGTGGGGCGGGTTTAGGGTCAAGGGCTCTGGAATTAGAGGCACTGAGTTTGAAGGGCTGGAGGGGCTTTAAGGGAAGACGGGTGAGCCTCAGTTGGTGGTTGGGAGATCGGGGACCAAACTGTGCATTTGGCAGAGTTACTACCATGGGGGGAACCCTGAACAGGGGTCAAGTGGCTCCATCCTGACCCAAGGAGAGAAGTCTTGAAAAGACTTGACCACGGGATCAAGAAAGAGCTTGTTTTAAAAAAGCATGACATAAATAAAGGCTATTTTTGTTGTGAGCTAGGCTGTTTTTTGTTCTTCGTTCAATTAGAAAAGAAAGGATGTGTGTTGGCGAGGCAGGAAAGACACCTGTGGTCCCGGCGTCAGAGACTCAACTAGGGGAGGGGCTTGTGGGGAATCAGACCCTTCGCCTCCTGTGAGCAGCCCTTGTGGCAGGTTTCTAGAGAATCTGAAAGTGGTTTGTTAAGATTTTAATTCGTGTTTTGTTTTGACTCCATGAAAGGATCTGGAGGGAGGAGAACCATTCTTGTTTGTCATCTTTAACTCTGTCCCCTTTCTCTGCCTTGAGTCCTGGAATATCTGGACAATCTCAGCACCCAGGTCAGAGGTAAAAAGCTTCTGGTTTATTTATTTTTTAATTGAAGTTAAATATAGTCAGTTTACAATGTTGTGTCAATTTCTTGTGCACAGCATACATACACATACATATATTTCTTTTCATATTCTTTTTCATTATAGGTTACTGTAGATATTGAATATAATATATAGTAGAAACATTATTTGTCTATTTAGTGTGTAGTAGTTAGTATCTGCAAGTATTGAATTCCTAATTTATCCCTTCCTATCCCCTTTCCCCCTGGTAACCATGAGTTTTCTGTATCTGTGAGTTTGCTTCTGTTCTGTAAATAAGTTCATTTGTGTCATTTTTTTTTTTTTAGATTCCACATATAAGTGATATCATGGAAGAAGCTTCTGCTTTAGAAAAGAGCTGAACTACAGTATGCAGAGTCCCCCAAAAACTGAAAATAGACTTACCCCATGATCCAGCAATCCCACTCCTGGGCATATGTCCAGAGGGAACTTTAATTCAAAAAACATGCACCTCAATGTTCATAGCATCACTATTTACAATAGCCAAGACATGGAAACAACCTAAATGCCCAGATCAACAGATGACAGTTGTGGTTATACAATGGAATACTACTCAGCCATAAAAAAGAATAAAATAATATCACTTGCAGCAACATGGATGGACCTGGAGATTGTCATTCTAAGTGAAGTAAGCCAGAAAGAGAAAAAAAATATCATATGATATCACTCATATGTGGAATCTAAAAAAAAAAAAAAGAAAGAAGAAAGAAAAAAGAAAAAGAAAAAGGAAGACACTAACGAATTTATCTACAAAACAGAAACAGACTCACAGATATAGTACATAAACTTATGGTTACCCGAGTGGGGAAGGGAGGGAGAAGGGATAAATGAGGAGTTTGAGAATTGCAAGTATTAACTACTATATATAAAATAGACAAGAAAAATTTCTTCTATATAGCACAGGGAACTATATTCAATATCTTGCATATCCTATAATGAAAAAGAATATGAAAATGAATATTTGTATGTATATGTATGACTGAAACACTATGCTATACACCAGAAATCAACACACTGTAAATGATTATACTTTAATATAAATAAATAAATAAATAAATAAATAAATAAATAAGCTGAACTAAGTGTCCTGGAGGCCATGTGTGGCTCTGGGGGACACAGGACATGGACATGGACGTGGAGATAGCTTTCCTTAAGATGGAAAAGGGGCAGAGACTTGGGTCCCCAGCACGTGGGGGTCTTGCCTTGCTTCCCACAGCAACGGGCAGTGGGAGGTGTGTGGCTGGGCGCTGCTCCCATCGGTGGCTGGACCCTGAGCCCAGAGCATCACCTGGAAGAAGGTCCCCTGTCCAAGCTTGGACGCTGAGTCAGTCAGCGGGGACCAGAGTGGACAGACACGAGAGACAGGATACGCGCTTCCAGGTCATTGTAATTCCACCGGGTGGGGAGGGAGGCTCAGAAAAGGTGGCCGCTGAGTTTACCAACAGCCCTGTACTTGTGGGTACAGAGCATGTGACATTTGCTTTCTAGAAATAAAAAATCGAGACATTTCCTCTGCCTCGTGCATTGGAGTAAAAGCCCCACAGTCTGTGAAGCTCTAAGTCCCCCTGTGGGGTCATCTGTCCTGACCCGCTTCTCCGGAGCCAGGTCACAGCGCGTTGTCGCTCCTGCCCGTCCTTCTGTTTCCTTTCTTCTCATCAACGGGGAAGGACGCGTTGCTCTGCTCTCACAGCCGAAGCGCGGAATGTTCTTCCCAGGCTGTCTGCTCCCTGTTCCTCCGTCAGTCTTCCCGATTTTGGCCGCCTGGCTGCCGGGTTTCAGCAGGGAGTCTGAACCGCTGGGAAGGCGACAGCGTTCCAGCCGCGGCGCCCGGGCCCGCGGGGCTGCCTAAGGCCGAGCACCGCCCTCCACCCCTGTCTGCGCAAGCGCCCTGCGCACCGCAGCCTCGGAGCTCGCCTGCCGGGAGAGGTGGGGTCTAATTCCCCGCCCCTGGGACCTGGACTGGCCTCGGCACCGGCTCTGGCCACTAGAACGAGGATGAGCTAAGTCTGAACGAGGCCTCGGGGGACAGAGGGCGCGTCCGCTCTGAAAACCTCTGGATTCCAGGAGAACAAGCCCAGCCCAGGCTGCTGGGGGCTGAGACGCCACGTGGAGGAGAGCGGAGGGTCCCCCCAGCCGAGCCCATCAGACACCAAGCAGCCCATCCCCGGTCACAGATGCTGACATCAGCCCGGCCGGGCCGAGCACCCCTCAGACTCGTGACAAACAACAAACGGATGTTGTCTGAAGTCATTAAGTTTCGGGGTCCTGGTTACATAGCAACAGTGAACCGATGACGCTCACACATCTGGGACGTCTGGGGTTCTCCAGGAGTATCAAAAACAAAACCAGCCGGGCACTCGTTACATCTCAAGGCAACTCGTTTTCTCGTTAGGTAACAAGATACGTGTGTTTTTAGTAATCTAGAACATCTCCTTGGCGCTCAGTGTGATTCTTTCCAGTACAACATCCTATTTTGATGCACTAGGCTCCAGGATTCAGATTCACCAGACACAACTGAACGTTTAAAACTCCGCTGGCTTCATATTCCAGATCTGGTTGATTTATGATTCTTTTACAGAATTAGAGCCTCGGCATATTTATCCCAAAGAGGGCTTAAATCAGGCGCTTCACCACCCGAGTTCCCGGGGAGGCGCGCTGCCACAGACGCTTCCGAGATTTATGCCTTTTTGGCATCTGGTGTGACTGGCAGTCAGAATTTCTAAACTAACACCCAAGATGTGCTCAGGCAGAGGAGCCTGGATTTGCCTTCTTCTCTGTTTTTCACAAGAACAAGGCTCAGATGGGGGCTTGGGGTCTGGGGTCACGCCTCTGTCGCAGGACCAGGCTGTACAGCTTGCGTTTTGTTCCTAAAACAGTGATTTTTAGTTTTTCAGTCATCAGCAGAAACAAGATACAGAAATGTACCCTGGGGTCTTCACATGTTATATCAAATTAAAACCTCTGATCCTTCTGGTAAAGGAACAGGTTAATGTTTCTGGGAAAAATATGAAAATGAGAGCAATGTAGATGTCTCTGAAGTGGGATTCAGACACTGGGTGAACACTGTTGACATCTTTAACGAAATTTTTTATAAACTTCTGTTCTATCTAGAAACAGAGCTAGAAGGGGAATAAATCAAAGTACCCAGAGACAAAATGAAAAGAAAAAGACTATCGTCTCTTTGATTTCTTGCAGTTAACTCCAGAACTCAGGGCTCAACTCCCCTGCAAAACAGAAAATAAAAAAAGACGTTTTGGTCTGAAATGCTCACTGGGGAAGAGAGAGAGACGGACCAAGGTTTATTGAATATTAGTGTGTGGCAGGATGAGTTTCTGGGCTGCAGGTTTTTTTCCATCAGACTGTCAGGGAGCTAAATGATGCTGACCGCTGAGCCCAAAGGTGACATTATGGATTTTAAAATGAGGGCAGAGTTGAAATGCCAGCAGTTTCGGTTTTGATGCTGGATCTCAACAGGAAAGAGAGGCACTGGGTCATGTGTCAAGGCCAGAGGCCTCCCCCCAGGATGAAGTGGTGAGTGGTAGTTCTGAGGTTTCCAAAAAACAGAAATTAAAATTTCTGGTGTTTATGAAAATCTCTCTCTTGAGAGTTCATTGTATGTTCATACCGCCACAGTCTGGCCTGGGAGGGTGGTCAGGTCATGCGCTCAGCACTTCTTTTCCAGAACATTCTTAGGGAGGGGGTGAGAGGGACAGGGAAGAGCCCACTGCCCAGAAGTGGAGTGAGACAACGAGAAGGAATCGGGACTGCCAGGTTTGGGGTGAGCTGAAGAGAGGCCGCCATGATCTGAGTGGGCGGAGGAAACCCCCTTCGGAGACAGTGAAGGTCGGTCCCTGATCCTGGGTAGGCCCGGAGCCTCCTGGGGTAACGGTAGGTCCCCCACCCCAGGCTGTGGCCAGTGGGCACTCGACTTAGGGCCAGACTCTCTGTGAAGTACTTTGATATTTATAAACCTATTTAGCCCTAAAAAGAAACCCTGTCGTGTAGGATTTGATATCTTCAATTTGCAGATGAAGAAATTGTGTATCAGAACAACCGTGCAGCATGCCTGCCTGAGTGAGGAGGACTCAGCGGGACTGGGCGCTGATGCAAACCTGGTGCCCAGCAGAGAATTCTGCCCCGCAAGGGGATGGTCTTAGGAGGTGGGGACTTTGGGAGGGGAGGGCTCACGAGGGTGGAGCCCTCAGGAATGAGACTAGTGCCCCTTGTAAGAAAGGCCCCCGCAGAACTCCGTAACTCCCCTACCACGTGAGGGCACAGGGAGAAGGTGCTGGTGGCTGTGAACCAGAGAGGGCTTCCGCCAGAACTTACCTGGCCATGGACGCCCAGCCTCCCAAACTGTGAGAAGCGCATTTCTGTTGCTTACCAGCCACTTACACTGGGGAGCTCTGTTATGTAAGCCTGAAGGGCTGAACGTCCACGGACCCAGGCTGCTCTGTGGGCGTCATCGGGTGTAGACGAGGCCACTTGGGCTGAGATTTCAGAGGGCGGGTGGAGAACTCATAAGGCAGAGCCCTGGACACGCCAAGATTTGCAGGTGGGGCAGGAAAATGATGGTGCCCCCGAGAAAGAGATGATGTTGGAGGTCCTGAGAGGCTGAGGACGTCATTCAGGGAAAGGAAACCGCCTCTGGTTGCCACAGGAAGTGCTGGGGCGAACGTCACCATCACAGCTCTGGAAGTCGGGGGACCCAGGGCTGAACTCAGCTCTGATGGGGCCACTGAGCGATCTGGCCTCAGTTTACTCAGCTGAACAGTGGGGACGCTCCAGAGACGGCAAGCATTAGGACAGAGTAGGGTTTGTAGCGATGGGCCTGGAGCCCGTCGGGGAGAGCCTGGAGAGAGAGCCTGGCTGTGGGGGCCAAGGCAGGGGCCGCTGTGAGCAGAGAGCAAATGGAGGTGATAGTGGCCATCGTGGGAGAAGGAATGAGGGCTCAGACTTTACCTTCAGCTCAAATGTTAAAAACTGGGTATTTTCTAGTTTCCACGTCTGTACGCAGTCACTGAGCCGGCAGCACGTGATAAGTGAGCGTGTCCCCAGGCCAGGCACTCCCTTAGGTGATGGGTCACAGAATGACAAGACTGGTCCTGTCTAAAGGCCCACATTTGAGTGAGGGGGCGGCCTGCAGTGGGAGGGGGACGGGAACGCTTCTCCTCACTCCCAGATGTCCATTGGCTTCCTCTGCTCTCACCTGCAGAAGGGGAAGTTGCTTACCTGATCGAGGCCGCAGGACCACGGGGCCAGGAGGCCACGGGGCCACGGCTGGTCATGATGCTCAAGGCCCACCTCTTGAGTGCGTCTCTCTCCTTCCTGCCAACAGGCCTGGGCAGAGCTGGCCATCCCGGCAGGACTGGCCAGACATCTCTGTCCAGGCCTCCTGGCCCTCCACGGCCTTCCTTTTCTCAGTCTCAGTTCCCTGCAGGGCCCCTGACCGTGCTGCTCTCAGAGACTAGATTTAAGCCTAATCCAGGCATTTCATTTTAACTCTTACCTGAGAGGCCTGCGGGGGCGTATCTGGTGCTTCCTCCTCTGTGAAGCCAGCACATCACGGGCTTGTCCCCACCCTGCTCCACCCAAGCCCGACCCCAGCTCCTCTTAGTTTCCCCGCAGCGCTGCGAGAGACAGGTCACATCGTTTTATAACTCTTGCTCCACAAAGATGAAAGGCCTGGGCTCCGGGACCCGTACCCGAGGCTGGCTGGATGCCTGAACGGGCGTCGCTCCCGCCCTCCCGCCACAGGTCCCCACCTCCAGGCATGATGACCCCATCAAGTCAAGTCTGGGTCGCTCACATCCTTTCAAGTATGCCTTAAAGTTCTGCTCTTTGGCCAGATCAGTTTCCTCCTTCTTTTTTCTGAGCTCAGGCAATGGCTTGCTGGTAAATCATCTCTCAAAAAAAAAAAAAAAAGCCACGATTTGTAGCACTCACCAGTCTTTGTGGTATAAATACTCCCACCATGGTCTATGTCGAGCTGCCAACAATTGAAGAACCAGCTCACTGAATTCCTGCGTGTTTGGTGATGTTCTCTGGTAGACGGACGTCTGGGCACAAGCCTGTGCAGCAGACCTCAAGGCCAGGCTGGTTCTAGGCCTGAGACGGGGTGCTGGTGAAAAGGAGAGCAGCCACATGGCCAGCAATAAGCCCCCCTCACACAGCACAGAGTTTCTGACACAACTCCTTCTGGTTTGGGGTCCAGAAGTAGACTTGGGGGCTTGCATGAGGATTTTTTTTCTTAAAGATTAAAAAAAAATTATTGTTTGTTTTTGTTTTAGGGGAAGGTAACTAGGTTTATTTATTTACTTATTTATTTTAATGGAGGTACCGGATATTGAGCCCAGGACCTCGTGCATGCTGAGCACGTGCTCTACCACTGAGCTGGACCCTTCCCAACAATGTGAGGATTTCTTAAACCTGCATCCCTGTCATTCTGCATGCTGACCCCTCTTTTCAGATGTCTGTAAATACCCTCCCTTGAATGGACCTGAGAGCTCTAGTTTGGGAGTGAGCAAGAGGACACCAGGGTCAGCTTTCTAGAACCATCTATGCAATTTTTATTTGCTGGGTACAAAAGAGAATTCATAGGCATTTGTGACCATCATGAATGCTCTCAGAAAGTCCTGTTCTTGGCCTCTTATTGCCCAACTGAAACCTTGTTTAGGAAATCAACAGGGAGCGCAAGTCTTCGGAGCGCGGCACTGGGACCCTCTTCCTGTGCATGAGTCCTTTTCTCTGAGAGTCTGTCTTAGCCGTACTTCTGGGCTCAGTGAAGCTTTATTCTCACCCAGTATTTTCAGTTTCCAACAGAACAAACAGCAGCCTCAGGAAACAGACACATCTGGAGCTTTGTGGAAGAAGAATAGCATTCGTTCCCCTCCCCGTCTGGGAGAGAGTGCCGCGCCCCCCGCGGCCCCCAGAAGGATGCCAGATGCAAGGGAGTTTCCCTTCCTTGGCTGGACTTTCAAGCAAAGTGAAGAATTCCTGGCGCGTGAGTCATCTAGCCTGACTCCAGGCGGGAACACACGGCCAGGACCTCCCAGGGACCAGGAAAAGTGCCAACAGGCCGACCCGGTAGTTCCGCGGCTCCGAGAAGGGCTCCCGGTCGCTGTCTGTCTTCTCCAGTCCTCTGCCCACTGCTTCTCACATGACGGCTGTAGCTTCCAAAGAGAGGCTTAAGGACATGGAGCCACAGGGCAGAACCGAGAGCCGTGTGGAGACCCGGGGGACAGGAGAGCATCTTTCCTCCTTCCTGGCACGCATCCCGCTGAGCGCCGCCTGTGACGGGGTGTGGGCCTCGGGGCACACTTGAACCCTGTGGAGGACCCGCCCTCCTCCTCTCCACAGAACCCAGGCCGATCCAGAGGCTCCCAGATCACAGCTTCCCAAGAGGAATGAAGAAAGTCTGAAAGCAAATCTTCCCTGTTGGCGAAAAGGGCCAGTTTCCAGGACCAAATTCCATCACTCCAGGGAGCACGCAAATGACTAGCCTTCGTGGCCACCAGGCAGCAGCTGTGCTCATTTGTTTTAAAGCAAAAGTGTAATTTAGGAGGTGGAAACGTATGTTACTTTTTTTTTTAATTGAAGTATGGTTGATGTGCAGTGCTGTGTTGGATTCTGGTGTGCAGGGTGATGATTCAGTTGTACCTAAATGTACATATAAATTCTTTTTCAGGTTCTTTTCCACTGTAGGTTGTTGCAGGATGTTAAATGTGGGACCCTGTGCTGTGCAGTGGCACCTTGTTATTTGTCTGTTTTATGTTTGGTGGTGTGTGTCTGCTGTTCTGAACTCCTAATTTGTCCCTCCCTCCCACCTTTCCCCTTGGGTAACCATGAGATTGTTTTCTGTGTCTGTGAGTCTCGTTCTGTTTTATAAATAAGTTTGTGTCATTTTTGAAAAAGATTCCACATATAAGTGATATCATAGGATATCTGTCTTTGTCTGACTTGCTTCACTTAATATGATAATTTCTAGGTCCATCCGTGTTGCTGAAAATGGCATGATTTCATTCTTTTTTATGGCCGAGTAGTATTCCATTATATAGATGTACCACATCTTCTTTATCCAATCATCTGTCTATGGACATTTCTGCATGAAATATCTCACACCATCTTGACAAGAGAATCAGAAATCTAATAGTGGTAAATAGGTAAAATCCATCTCTCCACAAGACATAAGTAATGGAATTTTGCTGGTGAATGAAGCTACGTGTCTGCATGTTTGCAGAAACAAACAAAATCACAGCCTATTGGGTCAGAAGTTTTGTGAGTATAAAAAAATAATTTGCAACAATTTGAGAATCAGTGTGGCAGTTTGATATTTAATTATTGGTTTTTCCTGAATGAATAAACTCCATCTCTACAATCACACACTGAAAAAAAAAAAAAAAGAGTCCAAAAGGAGTCTTCACTTTGCTGAGGGGTTCTCCACCTCGAACTGGGTGGGGTTTCTGAGTGTTTGCATCAAGTTTATTAACTGCTTGGACGGCCAGAAACGCCTCCAACGTCAAAGCCACCGTGAGTGGAGGTCGATCAGGAGGGAAGGGAGAGGGTCCTGACAGGCCCCAGGTCTTCCATCTGGGTGGCTTTGCCGACCCCGGGAGCCTTAGGGCGCCAGCGTGGGCTTCTCTGTCACTTGAGCTTGGAAACGATTACATGGGTTCCTTCACTGCAGAGCCTCTCATGGAAATTTGCTTTGTGAATGTCAGGAGTGGTCGTGAGGTTTCCGTGACTGTAGCTGACTGCAGACCCTGTGCATCCGGCTCTCCCTGCCGACCCTGAGGACTAGAGAATGAGGGAGCGCCTGTCCCCACCACACTCCACAAACACAGCTGGTGTTCCAGGCAGGATGCGATTTCCTGCAAAGCCTGCTTATCTGTTTGTATGCAGATTATTAAAATGGTGAATAACGCTCACATGTCTGCTCAAGGCTTTTAAAGCCTCCACCAGTGGAGCTTGGTGGCCCCAGAGAAGAAGGTGTTTGTCTTTTGGTCTCATTTCTCACCATGGCTCCTGCTCCCCTGACTGGCTGGCCAGGACGGGCGGGGACCTGGTATCTGTCCAGAGGACAGTGTCACATTCACAGCCCCATTACCCACCCCTTCGGCCCCCTCCTGAAGGTGAAGCACCCTGACCCTTCTCAAAGCCTTGATGTTGCGTTAGCCTGGATTCTGCCAAACAAATAGTGGCAGCCTTTTGACTTTGCTAGAAAAATAAACATGGCGTTGCTTCAGTGGATTCGATGTGAAGGTCCAGCATGCGCTTCAGGAGAACTTTTAGCCAGTGATCAATGATCAGGTGTCTTGACCTGATCACCTTATGAGAAACAGACTTTGGTGTCCTTCCCCACAGATATCCGCCCCTTCCCCTGTGGTCCTGTGTCCCTCCGGCTCTAACACTCTCCTGGGCTTTTCTTACTGGTGACTGCTGAGTGTGACAGGAAACTTGATGGCCAACTGTGCTGTGTTTGTTTTGAAATAACCACCCAGGTTGGGATTGTTGAAAATAAAATATGCTTCAGAAAGTCTGGACTGTGCTCTTTCCTGGGACAGTCTCTGGGGAGGCATCCTCTGCAGGTTATTTTGAAGAACATCACTCCAAAATGAATTAAAACACCGCTCATCAAGTCGCCTTGAGAGTCAGAACCCACTTGGATTTGTAATCTTAATGGGTTCTCAGAAACAAGTGTGAAGCCTAATGCTACAAAACGTTATTTTAATGATCTTTTTAGCTCTCCTGAAGCACGTTGTTTATTGGCAGAATTCTCAAGTCCATCTTCTACCATCAATATTCAGAGTGAGTGTGTGTCTTTCTGTGTGTTAATCAAAGGGCAGCACGAAGAACAGCATCTTACGGGGGTATATCCTGAAGGTTTGTATTTAATTATTGGCTTGGAATTGACTTACATATAAGTTCCTCTGCTGAGTATGTGGGAAATGATACACTATGCATTCCTGATTCTCTGTTGCAATTGAAAGATCAATCTCTCTTGATAAAGACTGAGGAAAGATCTGTATAACCTCACCAGAGTGGGTATGCACTGCCCCACCTGCTCGTGCTGGGGGGGGGGCGGGGTACTTGAAAAGGCTGCTGGCAAGGATTCTGGCAAGACCATTGGGTGATTGGATGTTGAGCCCTGGCCCCTCCGTTTACCGCTCCTTGACCATCACTTCTCTGAGGACCAGGTCCCTATCTGCGAAACGCAGATGTCACCAATGACTTACCTCTTGGTCTGAGGATTCAGTCAACAAGCGCCAGGTCTTGTGCTCAGCCAGGGAAGCAGGGCAGAGTGCAGGCAGTGGGACCATGTTCAGTAAATACCGGCCCTCGGTCTCCCATGTTAGTGAACACAAGGGAAGCTCCTGCCTTGTGAATACCCCCCGCCACTCAGGCCTTCTTGTTCTGCCCTCACGTCTGTTATAAACGCTTCCAGTGCAGGGAGGTGAAAGGCTACAGAGGCCCCCAGTGAGTTCTCACCTGACAAATCATGTCCTGTGTGTGTGCCAGCCGTGTGCGGGGCAGCTGGGAGCTCCCACCCCGGAAGGACAGGATGGACTGGACGTCTCAGCCAGCTGAGAACCACGCTCGCCAGGGGCCCTCGGAGGCCACAGGCTGACCCCTGTCCCGCAGCAACTCCCTCCCTCCCAGACTCACCCTGTGGCCCTAGATCTGGCTGAGGTGGGAGCAGGGGGAGGGCCCAGGACCAGCAGGAAGCCGCAGCGGAAGCAATGCCCGTCATAAGGGACATTCCTGCACCAGGGAGGCCACCTTTGAATGTGGGATTGATCTCTGCCTCTCGGTGGGGCATTAATGGCCTTGCATGGGGGGGCTTCGGGGGACAGGGGAGGGGGGTGTGCAGCACCATAGCAGCCAGGCAGGAAGGCTGGGGGCGCTTGTGGCTGATCGCCTCATTTTGGAGCAGAGGGAGGTGGCGGCGGGGGTTGGCGCCACAGGATATGAGACACCTCGTCCCCCACCACGCATCAGAGGACGTCAGCCCGGACAGGGGACGTCACTCAGTCAACGAGGATGCTCACTCACTCGGGCTGCTTTCCCTTCTCTGTGCTCACAGATAATTTTGAGTTTGACTGCATATAATCAGAGGTGATGTACATGGAAAGGTTCCTCCCATCATCACATTTAATGGCCCCAAATTAGAAGCTCTGGATGCCTAACAATGCTGGAATTGTTAATTAAATACCAGCCTGTCACAGTCATGGTCTATTACACACTCATTAAAACCCACAGTTGTGAAGACTGTGGAGGTACCCAGAGAAATCTCGTGGTGGAATATCAGTGCCAAGCACAGCATAAATCTTCCACCCTTGTGGTGACCACTAGCAACGTTCAGCCACGTTTTATTGAGCAGCTACCACGTGCCCAGGAGGCATGGGCTCTGGGTCCTGACAGAGATCCACTTGCTGTCTTTGAGAACAGGGTCCACTGCGGGTAATAGAGCACATGAAGGTGCAGTGAAAAATAATGGAAAATTGTAAGTAAGGAACCTGAAACATAAATATGTAATGACAACTTATGAATATTCATTGATTTAATTCATGTAGGTCACCATTCAGTAAGTGTTCAGGGACTCACTCTTGGTATTGAAGTAAAATAGAGGATCATTCTAAATTTTAAATAATTGTGCCAGTTGTTTTTAAGGATAAAAAGCTGGCAGTTTATTAAGATCCTGAGGTATCTTCATAACAGCCATAGATAGAAGTCATGAGCGTGAGCTGATACGGTTGAAACAAAGACATCGTCACAGAGTTCCAAGAAAAGTATAGGCGACTCGTCCCTAAAAGGTCATGAAATTAATGTATATACACTTTTACTAGATGATTAACTTCGGTTTTGTAAACCATACAAAGCACAATTCCCAGATCATTATATCAGAAGAACGGGCGTGTTTCTGAACGTGTGTGTGTGTTGTAGGAAGGCCCCTTTCTCTCCTTTTGGCTGTGAGTGGAAAGCCGTAGCCCCAGTTGTTGCATACAGCCTTGTTGCATCCCCAGGGCGGCCATCCAGCATCCCCAGGGCGGCCACCCGGCATCCCCAGGGCGGCCATCCTGCATCCCCAGGGTGGCCACCCGGCATCCCCAGGGTGGCCATCCTGCATCCCCAGGGTGGCCATCCTGCATCCCCAGGGCGGCCACCCTGCATCCCCAGGGCGGCCATCCTGCATCCCCAGGGCGGCCACCCGGCATCCCCAGGGCGGCCATCCTGCATCCCCAGGGCGGCCATCCTGCATCCCCAGGGCGGCCACCCGGCATCCCCAGGGCGGCCACCCGGCATCCCCAGGGCGGCCATCCTGCATCCCCAGGGTGGCCATCCTGCATCCCCAGGGCGGCCATCCTGCATCCCCAGGGCGGCCATCCAGCATCCTGAGAACAGCTGGCCTGAGGACAAAGAGAAGAGTGGAGGGGGATGGCCGAGTAGCTGAACAGAAGCTTGAAGCGCCTTTCCCCTAACGCAGACCATTCGGTTACCTCCAGCCCAGCCGACAGGGTTCCTGTTACTCTGATCTCAACCAAACGTGACGGATGCAGAGCAAGGAAAGGCAAGCAGGGAGAGTCCACGTTCCCTGAGGCCCCAGCCGGTGGCCTGTGGTCACCTCCCGCGTCCAGGCACAGCCCTGGCCCCCCGGTGAGCCGTCTGCCCGCCTCCGCCTGCTGCGGCCGCTTGCCCGGCCCCGTTCTCACAGGCGGCTTCCCGCGAGTCCTCTCCCGCAGCGGCCCCGCAGGGCCCCGGGCCCTGCAGCGACGACCCCGCTCCGCGCGTCCCTCCGGCGCGCTGGCCCCGCGTGCTGGGCGTGACGGAACAGCCCGAGCTGCTGCCGCTGGGAGCGCCGGCCTCGCGACAGGCAACGCCCCGCCCTCTCCAGGTTCCCAGGACGCGTCAGCCCTCCTCTTGCTCTCTGCTCGGCCGCGAGGTCCTGTCAATACTCAGGTCTGCGCTGTCTCTTCAGTCTGTCTCTAACATCTCTCTGTGACAACGACGGGTCCACCTCCGATGCCTCATCGGCAGGGTTATTGTGATGGTCTCTCGACTTTCTGCCAGTTTCGCATCCATGGTGATTACGTACCTGCCACTGTCTTGGCACCTCCACCTGCATAAGCAGGACTGCAGCCCGCCCGCAGGTGCCTCCCGCGGATGCAGATGGTTTCCCGTGAGCGAGTCCCACGTTGCTCTGCGGGAATCTGTTCTGGGCGTCTCCGCTGCTCCGCCACCTCGTGGGCTCACCTGGTGGCCATCCTTCCTTCACTCATGGCACATAAAGCCGTGTGATGCTAATGAAGCAGCTTTGCTTCACGGAGACCCTTCTAAGCTGCTAGGCGTGTCTTAGCTGTGCATTCACATGGTCATATGTATGCAAAAATTTGCTAAAGTAAGATATTTTGATGACAATTAGTTAAGATCACTGTCTCCAACTCCCCCTGTGTCCCTGTGTCACTCTCCTCATGTAAGGAGGTGTTGCAGGCTGTGGGGATCCCCTAAGGAGCTGAGCTGGGGATACATTATGTGTGTTTAGTGGACTACAGATATTTGACGAGAGAGAGAGAGAGAGAGGGGGAGGGGATGAGGATGATAAGCTTTTATCAACCAGTGTCATCAATCCAAAAATGTTGATCATAATTTCACGGATTAGATACTCTGAAATACCCCCAATATTTCTTGCAATTCATATTTGATATACTTTTATAGAAATATCCCCAGATTTGATAACATTTCTGAAAATTACCAATGAAGACTTGTGAAGCTGAAATTTTCCTGAATTATCAACATTTTAAAAAAACTAGTTTTGTTCCATCAGGCTACAACAAAGAACAATTTATCTTTTTTTCTTTCCATAGAAAATGATATTATAAAAATTGTTGACAGATTTAAAAGGCAGTGAGAGTGTACAGCCAAAAAAAAAAAAACCTGAGAAAAGAAAGTCATTATGCAAGTACATCAGGTAGTTAATAAAATATTGTTCTTGTGGATTGTGTGATGTTTGTTGGTTATTTTATAATTGTAATTAATTGTAATTTCTCATTTCGTTCAAAATAGGTATTCACTTTTCTATCCAATTGTATTGTAATTTTGTATTCTTTTTGTGAGAGAAGGTCGCTAATGTATAAGCATCAGCCTTTGCACAGCCTGGAATGTCCCCTGTACGTGGCTGGTGACGAGGTGCAGGAGAAGGTGGACTTTCCTTCCTAATCAGGTTTCACCTGCTCCTCGGATCCTTGCAAAGACCCTCCCGGAGGCAGCTCTTCTGGGATCTGCTCGCAGCCCTGCTCCCTGTTCTTGGGGTTGGGCTGGAGAAGAAAGGCCTTGCTGCTCCCCTCTCTGGTTCACCTTTCCAGGGTCCCCAGGGGCTCAAGCATAAACTCTCCCCCTAGACGGATTCCTGTATCTCCCACAAAGCATCAACCCATGGCCACGGAGCCCAGGGGTCCCCGGCTCACATGCCTAGCAGTGCTTGGTTCTGTGGACTGCACTGTGCCATCCACTTCTGAATCACACCCCTGCCCCCCATCATTTCCGGTCCATCTGTTATTTACTGCTCTCTGCAGCCAGAGTCATCTTCCTAAAACACCACTGTTCACACATCTGACCTGACCCCAAAGTTTCCAATGGCTCCTCCCTCCCCAAAGGAATGAGTACAGATCCTTGGTTTGACGTTCAAGGTCATTCACAATCTGTTCTCTTCCTCCTTTTAACTCTGAATCTCATTTCCTCTGACTGACTCCTCTGCTTACAGCATTTATCCAGCCAAATGGTTTCAGTCAATTGATGTCATGAAAAGACTCTTTTCTAAGTCTTTACTCACAGCTGGTCACATGATTCATGCCTTCTCCTGACATCCATGGTGATGCACTTCCCATAGAAGGACATGGACTAGAATGTCCACATCCTTCTCTTGGATATTTAAAATCTTTTGTCATCCCCATGAATAATTTGAGGATGCATTTTTTTTTAACTCCAAGACTGTTGTAGCCTTAAAAGTTGTGTCTAAATAACTTTTGTAAAAAACCCATTTTCTATCTAAAGAGGAAAGCATTTTCATTGATCTATAAAGATATTCACTTTTGCTAGACATCGTTAAATCAGATTCAAGAATCTGGCTTCTCAAACATTTATTGCAAACTTTTAGTATTTATTTCTAGTTTCTCAAAAATGCATCTATATATCTTGCATGTATTGAAGCAAGTGGCTGTATATGTTAACCTACTGAAAAATCTTAAAAAGAAAAGAGAACAAGTTGTGGTATATTTACACAATGGAATACTACTCAACCATAAAAAAGAATACACTAATGCCATTTGCAGCAATGTGGATGGACCCGGAGACTGTCATTCCAGGTGAAGTGAGCCAGAAAGAGAAGAAAAAATACCCTATGGTATCACTCATATTCTGCTCAAACATGAGCACCTTGTATAGACCTAGGGCTGACCTGAAATTCCCAGGTGGAGGCGGAAGGTGGGAGATATGTTTCAATATTCCTTCAGTGGCCTCAGCAGGAGAGGTATACTCTTAAGGAAATATCCAAGCACTTTATCTTATATCTTGAATTTTTAATAAAGGAAAAAATTGGATGTTTGTGCTGCTGACAATACCTTATTCCCATGACCTCAAAACAAATTTTACTCAGTGGAATAGAATTACATTTGGGGTCTTAAATTTTTAAAAAGTGAAAAATTTTACACATACTTAATTTATTAGCTGAAAAAAGTGTTATGATGACAGTGTTAACAATGGAAGAGGCATCATTAGTTGATCACAAACACATCCCCCGCTTGTCCTGTATCTGATGTCTTACTTTCTGGGTATCTGGAATCAGTAAGAATACAGGTACCCTGGGCACAGATGTTTGGAAAGAGAGAAACAGGTTGGATAGGACTGCATTTTGACAGGTGAAATAAAAAGTCACTAAGATCCAAGTACATCAGTGTTCCAAAAAGTGGCTCTCACAGTGGGAAAATGGTGTCACATTTAGGTGTTAGACATTAAAAGGACATAAATGTTTCCGCTTCTTTAAACTTAATGTCATAAACTAAGAAAGCGAGGAATGCCAAAGTTGTCTCTGCACTTGACTTCCTACTGTAGCTTTGCTTAGTAAGATTTTGCGACAGTAACTTGGACTTAATCACATACAGTTTATTTGCAGGAAGTTCCTCTTAGGATGTAACAAATGCTGCAAGAAGGATCATACTATTAAAAAAACGGGGCCCGGCACAGAGTAGGTGCTCAGGAAATACTTAGCAAGGGAGTAAGTGAATAGAAGACACATGTAACCAAAAATCACAATTAAGTTCATTTCTCAAAGATGAGCTTTCAATTAATTGACTTTGGTCGTGATTTCTTTGGTTCTTAATGGAGAGATCTATGTGTCCAAATAGTGTTTTTTCCTCGTTTAGAAGCCTGGGCTCTTTCTGCAGCCCAGTTTGATGGTTTTGATATAAATGCCAACAATAAGCGTTTTTGAGAAAGTCAACTGACAACACAAATGCTTACATGTCTGCAGTGAGATCTCATTATTAATAAAGCCTTATGTGTAAATGTCACACAAACACAATCTAATTCTGTTCCTGGCGGCAGAGTCCATGTTATGATGCTGTCTCATAGTCCCCTGTTCTGGCTGTGGGACCCTTTAGCACAATTCCGTGTAGGTATCATGGACACATTATGCTTTCTGTGCACAGATTAATTTCAGCACATATGCATTCGAGTCTTCAAGTGTCCCACTAAACCCCTTCCTCGTCTTCCAGGCATATTTTCTCTCACCTGGGTTTGATGTAGATTCGCTCTCACGTGAGCATCTGTGGAATGAGTCTGAACGTTACTAAACAGGGCTGCTGGGGGGAGGGGCGGGAGGCAGGACAGCAGCCAGTCCTGACGTCGCGGTGCGGGGCTTTGGTTGGGAAAAACCAGCTAGCTGAGCGGCGTCCTACGTCTGGTGCACAGGTGCGGGTGGTGACCCCACAGTCTGGCCAAGAAAGAGTCACGTGCCTTCGGTGACTTCTCGTTTACTCTCACTTTAACCACGAGTTGAAATGAATTCTTTGCCAAAAATCTAGGTTTAATCAAACACATCTAACTCTAATTTTAGAACTGAGCTTGGACCTGTTTTCTAGTCACTGCTCCAAAGAGGAGCTCAATGAGAAAGAAAGAGGATTCTTCAAGATCATCACTTTCTTATAGTATCCAGGTGTGACCAGGCACGAGGGGGCTGCGTCGGAAAGTCCTCTGAATCACACAAGAGGACTCACACAGCAGGGTGAGGGCATACCTGGGCCAAAGGAAAAAGAGAAGGCAAAACATGAAAGATCGCCAACATTTGAAACCAGATTTCAGTTGAAGTCATCATTATCCACTAGGAAAATCAGGTCCTGGAAAGCCCATCTTTGCTTCCCGTTGATTTTAATGTGGTTTGGACTCAACCATCACTGAGCCTGTTGAATTTAATACGGTAACAAAGTGTAGTAGAACAAAAAGACTCCCACACTACCTGTTTCATCCATTCAGTCAAAAACATGTATTGAACACCTTCCTTTGAAGCAGGGCACTGAGCCCTGTCAAGGCATCTGACAGCTTGCAGGCCCAGCCTCCCAGCACCGTGTCACAAGCACCACCACCACCATCATCACCACCCTCACCGTGAGCGCCGCCACCATCCCAGACCAACACCATGCCCATCCCAACACCAGCGCCATCCCAGCGCCTTCCCTTCCAACACCATCACCAGCACAATCCTCCTCTGGAGCTCTAGACTTTGTTCAGACACTAACTCATTTTATTTTTATCCCAACCCTGTAAGGTACAATATTATAGTTCCCATTTATTTTTGATGGAGATGGAGACTGAGAACAGTGACAATACTTGCATGAGCCACATTGACTTCCCACCTCCCCAGATTCTCAGTTTGCTGGAGGGGCACCAGGAGGCCACATTACAATTCTACTGAGGATAAAAACCTCAGTGATCATGTTTTTATATCAGTGCTCACGTGCTTTGAATTTCCACCTTTTCCATTTATTACATCATTTAAGCTTGTGACAAGGATGTATTATGGTCAAATTTAAAAGATGTTTTACTGAATATCTCAGTCCCAAAGAAAACGTGCAGCAAAGAAAACATCTGATAGCACATTTCCAAAGTCAATCATTACGTGTGATGTGGACACAGAAGTTAGTCCAGGGCTGTTGGTCAACTCTCCATCAGCTTCCTCCTGGACCCCGCTCACGTGAAAAGCTAAGCTGGAAAGTGCCTGCGTTCAGAATGGCCAAAGGGCTAATTAGGACTAAGAAGCTTGTTGAATTGGAAATGGCATTTTTTTTAAAATACAGGTTTATATGTGGGCGATGTGGATAACTGACTCAGTCACTGACTGACCCCCTCTTACGTGTCAGGAGCTGGGCCCGGCTGTGGATACAAGATGAACGAGGCCCGGTCTGGCCCGTGAGGACCCTCCCTCTGCTGACAGAGCCACCCAGGGAGAGTGTTTGGCCCAAGGCTGCACCTTGAGAGCTGCACCCCCAGACTCCGTGGGCACAGAGCAGAGGTGCCAGCACGAAGCCGGGAGGCACTTCCAGGCTGAGGGGCCTCCTGTGCTGAGTCTTGAAAAATAAACAGCCATTAACCAGATGAAAAGGGAGACTAGGGAGAGGGCCCAGGCTGGGGGAAGAGCACAAAGCGACACCTCCTGTGGGGAATCGTGGCGGGAAGGTAGGGAGCTTGTCTTAGTCAGCGCGGGCAGACTGGGGGCTTTGCACAATAGACCCCTATGTCTGACAGCTCGGAGGCTGGAGTCCAGGTTCAAGGCTGATCTGGTTTCTGGGGGGAGCTGTGGATCGCAAGCTTGGCTGAATGCTGGAATCAGCTGGAAAATTTTAAAAACTCCAATTTTAAAAACTCCAAAATTTTAAAACCTCCATGTGCCTTCCTGAGTTTCTGATACAGTTGGACCTTGTTTTTCTTTTGGTAAAGCTCCCAAGGAGATTTTAATATCCAACAAAGTTCAACATTATTAAAAACTCATATTCTTGGACCTCCACCCAAACTTACAGAATCATCTTGTTGGGGAAGGGCCTGGGAATTTGCACTTTGAAAGATTACCCTGGAAATTCTTCTGCAGCCTGAAGTTGGAGGCCACTGGGGGCAACGAAATACATCAGTGTGGCTGTGAACCTCCTTCTCCTGTTTCCTACTTCAGAAACCGAGTCTGTGAAGACACAGCACATGGTGAGAGTTCATGGTGGGAGGGAGCAGCTAGGCTCCCAGATTTGAAATCAACGGCTTTGGGATTCTAAACACACACACACACACACACACACACACACACACACACGCGCACTCTGTTAATTAAAGTTCTATGCGGGTGACTAGGTGGGTGGCCAGGACCCTGCCAGTTTCCCCATGAGGCCATCCTGGGAGGAGGTGTGGGGAAGTTATTCTTGCAGATATTATAGTTAAGCTTTGTTACCAGCATCATCATTGTTATTCATGTGGTTGGTTTTTTTCATGTGGAAAGTACTTTATCCTCATAGGTGGCTCTGGACATCTCTGAAAATCCACACATTTCCATAGTTTCAGAGAAAAGTTGAAAGACTTGGCAGACAGACAGGGACTTGATCTCTCCTAATGCAGAGGGGAGGCGAGCCTGGAGGGGGGTTTTTATTACGGGGTGGGCGGCACGTTCGTTTACAGTAAACTTTAGGAAGGCGTTCTCTGGCAAAGCAAAACGCTAAATATGAACATCTGCACGTAGGAGGTCATCTGGTGGTCCCCCTCGCGGCTTTGTGATGAGCGAGCAGGCGGGAATGGGGCTGTGGAGCATTTTCCCTCTTGGAAGTGCTGTGACATTATTTATCGCAGGAAATACCTCAGATTTCAGGTACTTTGAACACAAAATAAACAGCAACATCCTCCTTCTCCACCCAGGAGCCTTATGATTTTATTTAAACATCAAACTCCAACACATGTGTTTCCCCGATTTTGTTCCATGGGCTGAAAACTGTCAGTTTAGGTAAAGTAAATGTTTTATAGCCATTTCCACGGAGACTACAGGCGGTGAGCTGTGGCCAGGGCTGCCTGGGGGATCCAGTCGCTGTCCTGAGAAACTGCACATCCCAGAAAAACACGCCCACGACAAACTGAATGTCTTACAACGTGCTTAAAAAAAAGAACAAAAAGAACGTTAAAAAATGCAAGAAGATATGAAAGCATTTGTCCTTCTTATCCAAAAGCCCTTCAAAACTTATTTTCACTGCCCTGTAGACAGTGTGCATTAAAAATATGCAAAAAAAGTTAAAAAGTAAGAGATTTTTCTTATTTCAAAAAATAATCCACATTTACTGTGGGACATATCAGCAGCTCAGGAAAAATGTGTATAAAAAAGAAAATGAAATCATGCGAAACCTCACCTCCTGCTAACTCCACGTGACCCTGAGTGGCCGATTTCTAGACCAACTTCTGTGCTCAGTGATGTGCTTGTGGGCGGATTTATCAGCCGCAGCAGGACCGGCAGGGCTCTTATCAGCTGCTCTCAGACCAGCCTCCTTTCCTCCCCCACTCAAACGCGGAGCCTCCAGAGCATCGTTCTCCTGGAACCAGTTCCTGTGAATTCCCAAGGGACTCGATCTTTTTTTCTCCCTTGTGGGGGATTCTCACCCTAAATTGCAAACTTAATTTTGATTTCTAAATTTAAATGATATAAAACTAATTTTCCGGGGTGTCACTGACTAGAGGGATGGTTGGCGAGACGGCGGTGAGGAGGCAGGAAGACAGCATGAATCCTCAGCAGGACAGCGGGGCTTTGATGGGAGCGGTTTCTCCCGGCATTTCTGCCTCACCTGGGCAGCGAATCTGCCACAGGGAAGTCTTCTGGGCCACGAGGGTACCATTTACCCCGTGATTTCTGCAGGATGTTTTCGTGCCCTTTACAGGCCTCAGGGAAGTCTGGAGGCTGCAGGAAACAAAAAATTCACCCTTGCCAACGGCGTTCAGCTCCTGCAATCCTGACCCCTCTCTCCTGCCCTCCCTTCCTAACGAAATTACTTTAATCAGATCTGGAATGGAGGTGAAATCAAATTTGTTCTTTAGTTCTGCTGTTTGGGTAGCGGCTTTCTCAAGGGGACTGGAAAGATGTATCTTGTCCTTTGGGAATTCAAGAGACTGTTTCTCGGCAAATTGTTATTTTTTAAGACCAGCAGTTCGTGGACAAGGAAATTGTGTAGCGCTCTGAAAAGGGAGAATTATTCCAAGGAGCGCTCGCTGCTTTTACATGGCACGTTAAAAAAAAATCTTTCATAATAAGAAACCCAGAGGTTGGGATGTTCCAGAATTGAGTGTGACCGGCTCAGCACAGATGTCAAGGTCCCCATCTTTCTGAGCCTGTGTGCTCGGTCATCCTTGGTCACTAGGTTGGAGTCCAGCCTGTGTCCAGGGTCACAGGAGTCACTCCCGGGTGGCCGTCCTTCACTGTCACAAGGACGGCAGAAAAGCGCCTGTTTCTTTTTGGTTCTCTCCCTGCTCTGCGTTGCGATAAAACACAAAACTCACCATTTTAACCGTTTTAAAGGGTACAACTCACCAGCACTGACTGCATTCACAGTGTCTTGCAGCCATCACCTGTGTTGCCCCGGAGTGTCTTCATCACCCCAGATGGCGGCTCAGCACCCTTCACCGTCGCCCTGCGTGCCCCCTTCTTTCCAGGTCCCGCCAACCACTAACATGCCTTCTATCTCTGTAGGCCTGCTCTTCCTGGATGTTCCCTGTAAATGGAGTCACACGGCAGGGGGCTTTTATGTCTGGCTTCTTTCACTGATCCCATGTTTTCAAGTTCATCCACATTGTAGCAGGTTCAATCCTTCTAAAGACCAAACAGGATGCCACTGCATGGAGAGACCACATTTTCTTTACGCTGACGATCTCTTTAGAAAAGCCAAGAAGATTTTTGCTGGAGCTCCTGGTAGATCCCCCCGCCACCTCAGGGACCAGACCCGCGTGCCACGCTACAGTCACATATGAAGACGGACCGGGGCGCTGGGATTTCAGGACTGCTCTTCGACCTTAATTTGGGAAAATGCCTTTTCCTGGGCTCTCGGAAGCCTGCGGGGAAAGCTCTGGATAAAATG
This sequence comes from Vicugna pacos, assembly GCF_048564905.1. Classification (NCBI taxonomy): domain Eukaryota; kingdom Metazoa; phylum Chordata; class Mammalia; order Artiodactyla; family Camelidae; genus Vicugna; species Vicugna pacos. The sequence goes on along the minus strand of NC_132991.1, from coordinate 91,733,683 downwards.
GAGACTCTGCCAGCAGGAATGGGTGTGGGGAGATCTTGGTAGGCAACCCACAGTCCCCGCCACAGCTTCCGCCTCCCAAGTTTATGACATATTTCCCTGACTTACGACATTTGCACAGCAAGTTTAATGAAGCATGTGGTTAAAGATGACATCTGACCATCATTCCAGTATGAGATATCATTTACCAACGGCCCATGATGACAGATGGAATTTACAAGAGAAAGTCTTTTAAAAATATGTTTTGCAAGTTCTAAGAACTCATCTCGGATTGAGGATGTACAAAGGGGTCCTATGGAGGAAAAGAAATGTGTGATTTCTTTGAAGAGAACCGCTGCGCTTTGTGCCTTTCGCCTTCATCCTGCTGCACCTTTCTCTCCTACTAAGTGGGGAGGGGACAACTTGCCCTTAGTGGTGGGGGTGCTCACAAGGCCGCTTGGTCTGCAGCGTGTTCTCGGCAGTCAGTCGGGAGGACCAGATGCTTGGGTTTGGGGGCCCGAGAAAGCCCCGGGAGCCTGCGGCAGTCAGCGAGGAGGCCAGGCTGGGGCTGATCAGCACAAACACTGCCCGGTGATCCGGCATGGACCATCCTGAGGGGAGAACTGCTATGAGTCATCTTGGTCCTGTCCAAGAGGCCACTCAGAGGGGCCCCAGCAGCATGGTGGATGCCACATGCCTGGGGCTGAAGGAAGAATGGGCACAGAGGGCTTTCCGCAACCCAGATGCATCTCCCTGGGTGGTGGGAGCCACAGGGGTGATGGGCCCAGGGTATCCACACAGGTACTGACAGACCCAGCAAAGGCAGGGTCACCCTCACAGCTCTGAGGAATTCTCCTTGGGGCCAGTCCTTTCCTGGTAGACGTTCTAACCAGCAAAAGTATTGTGACCTGTGAGAGACCCCGGTTGGGGACAGTCAACCTCCCTTTTACTAGTAATATTTCACTAATGTGTTCTATATATTGAGCATCTAATGGAAAATTTCCCCCCGAGTGTCTCTGTTGTCCTAACCTGGCCTGGAACATAAATAAACAAGGTGAGAGAGATCTTGGAAGTCACTCATGCAGTTCTTTACTTGTTACCAGTAAGGAGGTAAAGGGCCACACAAGGTCACCTTATTCATGTGGTTCAACAGCTGCTGAGCTGGCACAGAAGCTCGGCCCTCCTGCTTCCCACCTCAGTGCTCTCTCAGCCCCTCAGCCAACACGATCATGTGTGACAAGTAAGTGTAATTAGATGGTAGAGTAAAACTGAGAGCAGCTTGCATAATTCTGATCCATGACTTGGCATGTCTAAATCACTAGATCTGATTTTCTTTCTTTTTTAGAGAGATGAGAAAACAGTGATCAATTTATCCTCTCTTCTGAATGTAAACTCAAAAACGGCAGCCCCTTTCTCTCTCTAAGGCATTGTCACACCCTGCGCTATGTGCTGGCACATTGAAAACATTACAAGAAGTGTCTACTCAAAGACAGAGTGAAGAGTAACATGTTTAAAGTTCTTCAGTGTCTGTGAAAGGATTCTGCCATTTGAAATTTTGTTCTCAAGTTAATTTGCATTTTATATCATCATTTTATTATTCTGTGTACTAATCTTGCACATTTTTGAGAATTTTTGTGCTTTGCTCTCAACATTTTGAAGTTTCAAATATCAGTGACAGTGAATTCATCTGCTGTGATTGTTACTGAACTCTGGTTGGGCTGAGACTCCAGTACTGAGAGGCAAGTGTTGGGTAAAAGGAAAGAGAGCTTTACTGAGGAAGCTGGCAATCCTGGGGAGAAGGTGGACTCATGTCCTGAAGAACAAATTCCCTCTGCTGATCAGGGCAAGGGTTTTTAAATGAAAGTCCAGGGGTGTATAGGTGGGCAGAGGGGAAGGCTTTGTGCAGAACAGCACAGTCAGTCTGACAGTCATCCTGAAACTGGTCGTGCAGTGGTCTGACCAGTGTCATTTTGGTTGTTTTAAATACAGTTGATCTTCAGCTCCAGGGGGGGTTTGTTCCCATTTCCTTGAGGCCAGTTTTCTCAGAACTGTGCAAGATGGAGCAGCTTGCGTTCATGGCTCCAGTCTGCTCCCCACACAGTTAACTTCTTCCACCGGGTTGGGGTTCCAGTATCTGCAGAACAGCTCCAAGGGTCTGGCTCAGAACATTATCTACAACGCTTGAGGGGAAACGAAGGGTCCTGGGTTTTGTTGGATGGCTAAATGATTGCTATTTTGTCTTGTTTGATTACTTCTCTTTGTTTCTGTATTTTTTCTTTTTTCTGATTACATTTTTTTTGGCTAAAGTTTTTCTATAGACAAGAGGCAGGTGTAGGACATGGGATAGGGGTCAGGGGGGGTCTGTCCTGGGAGAGCCCTGCTCCCTCACATGAGTAAATGGCACAAAGTTACAAGAAGGTGGCTGAGTCATGGCTGGCCAGTGAGCTTGTGCTGGACCGTGACTGGTCACCCACCTCACCTTGGAGTTTAGGCCTGAGATATTGTTATGGTGTGTGTGTGCATGTGCATGTGCATGTGCAGGATGTGTAGGTGTGTAAATATCTTCTGGGTGGGGTGCTTTTGGGGTTAATTTGGTTAGTGCAGAAGGCAGAACAATGACCCCCAAAGATGTCCATGTCCTAACCCCTGACCTGTGGACAAGTTCCACTATGTGGCAACAGGGAATTAAGGCTACAGAGGGCACTAAGGTTGTGAATCAGCTGACCTTGAACAGGGAGACTGTCCTGAGTTGTCAGGATGGGCTGGAATGCAATCACCAGGATCTTTTCAAGCAGGAGAGGGAGGCAGGCGAGGAGTCCGGCCGGAGGGGATGTGACGGTGGAAATGGGTCAGAGTGATGGGCTGTGAGGACTTCCTTTTTTTTTTTCAGCCATACAATGCAATTTTTGTGTGTGTGTTGAGACATGAAAAATAGTGCACTTAAATCCAAGAGTCACATTCAAATATACCAAGGGCGCAATCCAATTACCTGGCTATTGAACCAGTACATAATCTTCCTTTTTTTTTTTAACTGAAGCACAGTCAGTTACAGTGTGTCACTTTCTGGTGTACAGCGCAGTGTCCCAGCCATGCATATACATACATATGTTCGTTTTCATCTTCTTTTTCATTAAAGGTTATTACAAGATCTTGAATATCATTCCCCGTGCTGTACAGAAGAAATTTGTTTTCTTATCTATTTTTGTATATAGTGGTTAACATTTGCAAATACCAAACACCCAAATTTATCCCCTCCCTCTAAGCTGTGCGAGCGCACCATTTTCAGTGTGGATGGTAATAGATCCATAAGGACTCTAAGCAACAGAGCTCGGGGTATATTTGTGTAGAAGAACCCACCTCTCGAAAGATAACGTGCATCTGAAAAGTGAAGCAAATGTCTTGGACAGACAGGCGCAGGCAGTGTTGTGTAACTTGTTTTTGTTACAAATCACAAATGTATTTAATCTGCACACTCACAGATGGTATACAAAGTCGGCTGACTTTGAAGAAGAAGGTGGCCTCTGAAAGCTGAGAAAGGCAGGGAGACACCTTCCCCCAGAGTCTCCAGGGAGGAGAGTAGCCCGGCGGACTCCTTGGTTTGAGCCCCGTGAGACCCTTGTAGGACCTCTAACCCACAGAGCTGTGAAATAATAAATACATTTGTGCTGTCGTAAGCCACTGCATTGGTGGTGGTTTGTTGAAGCCAAAAAGTTTGAGGACCATGTGCCTGGAAGACAATCACGCAGGTCCGGAGGCTGGAAGCTTGGTATATCATGCAGTCATTACCTGCCACCCTCATCTTGGCTCTAGAAATGATACACCAGCCAGAATCCTCTCCTTGGGTTCCTCAGACCTTTCCCATGGGATAGAGTTAGACACTGGAGACCTGTTACCAATCATGGTGCTTGGGTGAAGCGGCGAATTTCACTGCCTTAAGCATTTCTAAAAGATCAGGCTGCAGGAGTGTAAACCATGCTCTCAGGCTTCAGGAAGAGCCTCGATGCGAGCTCCTAACGATGCAGAGGTGATTCCCTAATTCTGTTTCCCAGCACTCACACGTGCTGTGAACGGAGAAGGGAAACTGAGCGCCAGTTACGCGGCCTTTCCCCGCGCGGTGCCGCAAAACTTCACTCAGCGTGAGACTCCTGTTTCTTCCCAAGTCTGACAGCCTGCGGTGGTTGAAATCTGTATGATACGAGTCAAAGTAATCTATTATTAACTGAAGTTTTAAAACCTTTAATGCTTACCCCTTTTAGCCGAAGTCTTTTCAACACCTAAATGTGCTTGAGTTTCGTTTTTAATTCGACGAGAGGGTTTAAGCAAGCTTAGTCAGCTTCGAAGCTTTGAGTGGAGTGTTACCTTGTGAGTTTTCGGCCAGTTTCTGAACCCGGGCTTTATTAATATGGGTAGTGAGACACCTTTCAGCTAAAGGTTCTGCCCTCAGCAGATGGGGAAGTCTTTCATCAGCCTGCTTTCCTTGTTGCCTAGGAACGGGCAGCATTTAGTCAAACAAACAACGGCTCCTCTCCTGACCTTCCATTCGTCATTCCTGACGCCAGGACCCAGGTGGAGAAGGGCGCTCCAGGCCTGCCTCCCAGTCTCGAAACTGTCCAAACAGGATTTCTCAGCAGTCAGGATTGCTGGAGAGAAATGTAAATAAATTGGGTGATGAGATATAAATTTTTCTCCCTTAATGCAAACCCCAGTGATGAAATTTGACTCGCCCGCAGGCTGTACCTAATTGGTGAAGTCTCACTTGGGATGCTGGCAAGTGATACGCATTCCCCAGATGCACCAGACTTCAGACAAACCTGGTAGCTCCCCCGCCTTCAGATTAGGTGAACAGTCCGACCATTGCTGTGGCCGACCAGGGGCTTTTCTTTGGGGCCTAAGCAAAAGTGAAGGCTGGAATCATAGGTGAGGGTCCTCTCCATCATGCTGGGGCCGTGTCCAGTCTTTCAGGGCCATATTTAATGATGGCGGCCGATGGAGGAAGATGCCAGGCACTGCCAACAGCTGAGGGTGAGCCCTGAGAAGCGCAGGCCAGGCTCTGATCTCACGGACTCTCACGCAAGCCAGGACACAGACTGTACACAAGCGAACAAGGCAGTGATGGGCACACGGTGAGAGGGGGGACGTCTGCAGGAGGAGAGAGAGAAAGGGTGTGGTTTTAGGTCAGATGGTCAGGAAGCTTTTTGTGGCATGGAGGAAACGTCTGAAGAGATGTGACTGAAGAGAAGGTGTGAGCCGGGCCTCAGTCTGTGGGAAAAGCCACCTCGAGCCTGAGGAAACAGCAGATGCAAAGGCCCTGTGGTGCACGTGTAGAGCAGGCAGCCCAGTGAAACCAGAGCACAGCAGCACTGGGAGGGTGTGGAACGCGCTGGGAGACGGTAGGGCTGCAGGTCGAGATGAAGGACAACAGCGTCTGGTTACAAGTTTGATGGGGAGTCAGTGGAAACGGTTCAATTCACAGTTTAAAGGGATCATTCTGGCTGTCGTTTGGAGAGCGAGTTAGAGGGGGAAAGAGTGAAGACACGGGCCACAGTGAGGAGGAAACTGGAGTGGTCTGGGCAAGAGATGACGGACCTGGACGGAGGCTGAGAGCAGAGGAGGTGGCCAGGTGAGGCTGGTTGTGCTGTCAGTATTGGACCAACAGGACTTGGATGGATTGGATGGGTGGAGGGACAGAGAGATGAGGGAGAAGGAAGGAGCAGGAGGAAGGAGGGGGGGAGGCGGAGGAGACAGATGGAGGCGGGGCGATGCTGAGGATGTTGGCCCGGCACTCGTGGAACCTTGGCGTCTGTTTCCTGAATTAGCCAGGCTGGCTGCAGGGAGGCGGGCACACGTGAGGGGCTGGGGAGGCACCAGGGGTCTGTTTGGCCACATTAAGTGTGATACGCCCATCAGACGTCCGTGTGGCATCCACACAGGGTCAAATGCAGGAGGAAGGACTCGCCCCTGGTTTGTCCAAGGAGGGCAGGTGCCTGTCGCTTGCACGTGCACTTTCCTGAGCCCATCACTCGTCAGTTGCGCACAGACATGACTGGTGTCTTTCCAGTGGCTCACCTTCCTCCGACTCATCCTCTCCTCCGCTGCCCAAGCGATCTTTCTGAAACGTGAATCTAACGATGTTACATCCCACAAAAGACCCTCTAAGGCTGAAAATAACCTGTGGAATAAAGTGCAAATCAAGGCCCCTCTTGGTCTGGTCCATCCACTCCCCGCTCCCTGCGTGTCTGGTGAGTCCTCCACGCTCCAGCCATGCTCAGGAATCAGCGTAGTAACGATTGACGCCACACAGGTGACGGTGACCGTTCCTGTTTCCCGAGCGTCCCCGTGCTCTCAGCTCTGTGCTAAGTGCCCTTCATGCACGATCCCACAGGATGCTCACGCTCACTCGACGTGGTGACCAGCATCATGACTCTACCTTTTTGGTGGAGGGTATTGAGACGGAGAATCTGAGTTGCTTTCTCAAAATCTCACAGGTCAGGCCTTGAGCTCAGGCTCAGGTGGTGAAGCCCAGACTCTGCTCTTAACGGCACCACCCGGTTCTCAGACCAGCAGCGCCAGCGCCCCCTGGGAACCTGTCAGAAATGCGAATTCTTGGGCCCCATCCCAACTTCCTGAATCAGAAACTCTGGGGTGGAGTTCAGAGACTTGAGACTTTTAGGGCCTCCAGGAGACTCCGTGAGACCACCGCGCGGCACTCCCCTATACCACAGTTAGCCTGAAGTGCTGTGCTGTTTCTGCCTCTCAAGCCCTGGGCCTTTGCACATGCCAAGTCAAGGCCTTCTTTCAAGGCTCATCTCCCAGCCCTGGGATGTCTCCTCTGATCCCCTGACCCCTGAGGGCATCCCCTTTCCGTGCCGCCAGAGGATTCTGTCATAGTGTCAGAGTGTCACAGGGCATCCCACACTGTACCCCGATGCTGCCTTACAGGTCTGTGTTCCCCACTAGACTGCGCCTTCCAGGAAGGCAGGGGTTGGCTGTGATTTTCCTTCTTGAACGTGCACCATGGATATACACTTCTGGACCATCAACATCTCATTAATTATCTATTGCTACAATGATGCTGGTAATAAACAATCAGAAACCTCAGCAGCACACAGAAATAAACTTTAATTTTTGTGCAAGAGTCTGCAGATCGACTGGGTCATTCTGTTGACCTGAGGTGGGCTCAGCTCAGTGGCTGTGCTGAACCCTGCTGGGGTCACTGGGATGACTGGCTTTGCTGTGTGAGGCCCCTCACATCCCTGCAGCAGACTGGCCTGCGCTTGTTAGCATCTCGCGATGGCAGGGTTTCCAGAGAGAGGGACTCCCACAGGCCCCCGTGAACAGCGTTACCTCTGACACACTCTGTTGACTAAAGCTACAAGGCCAGCCCAGATTCGAGGGCTTAACAGGAGAGCCTGACAAGCCACACTGCCAGACGTGCATACAGGGGCCATGTCTGCAATAAGCTGACCACAGATTGCGATAAAACGTACGTGTTTAAAATACATAGGTTTGATTTTGTTTTTGAATGAATGACTGGGTTTTCTCAACGGGTAGTGGAGAGAATTATTCAGTGTTTTGAGGATGCTTTTTAAAAAATCCCATTAAATTGAAAATCTTTACCTCTGGAAATATTTTATAAGTCTACCTCCGTCAAGCAATGTTCAGTAAAAGAGAATTCCAGTAAACAGCAGTGAAATGAGTGGAGCCATCATTTGGAATTTGCTGCATCGGAGAGTCTGCTCGTTACAAATGTCAGAACGACTCTGGGATGGCTTGTCTTGGCGATGGAGCTTTGGAAATGGCACCTGGAGCATCAGAAAGTTGAAGCAAGCGGCTCTAATGCCGGAGCACGAGCAGGAAGGGCGGGGCGGGAGTTGCCACGGGCTCCTGGGCCCTCCAGGAGGCGGGCCTGATGAAAATCTGACGATGGCTGTTCCTTCCTGTGGTGATCTGGCCGTGCTGGCTGGACTCGCAGTGATTACGGGGGTCTAATGGTGAGCCCAGGGCTGCCAGGGAGCTGTTAACCCCTGCTGACCCGGGAGCAGAGTGGAGGGAACTTCATAAAAGCAGAGACTCATGGTAACGGTGTAGCGAGAGTAATCCAGAACTGGGAAGCTGAGGGCTGCGTCCTGAACTCCTCTTGCTGCTGCTAGAATGGGCCTTGCCCCGGGCACACCCTCACGCCAGCCTCCTCGGCTAAGAGGCCACAAGGATCTTCCCTCCCGTGGAGTCTGAGCCACCTACTCGTCTGAGTTTGCTTCTTGCTCTAAGAGCGATGGTTCACGCTTTTGAATGAATGAGGAAATTAACAACAGGCAGCCTCCTCCTCCGCAACAGAAACAAATAAAATGACCTCTTACCCTGGAAGAAAGTAGAACAGAGCCTCTTTCTAACTCTGCGCTGAGAGGAGCCCTCTTAGCAGGACGCCGAGGCTGACATTATTAATATGGGACTGCGTGAAACTTAAAAATCAAACCCATCCGAAATAAGACAGTAACAGTCCCAAACTTCAGAATGGCTAAGAGATGCGAAAAATTTACCAGCCCCATAAAGACTGGAGAAAGTATTTGGATCCTATCAGACAGACAAATCAGTAAGGAAAATGACCCCAAGGAAAGCTGGAGGAAATTCACAAAAAAGGGTGTCCTCGTGGATAATAAAGTTACGGGAAAATGTCCGACGGTACTGATAATTCAATGAACAGAACTTTTTTTTTTTTTTTTAAATAAGGCTCTTTTCACTTATGCTAGGGAGATAAATCTGTGATAACTTCTCAGGGAGATGGGATTCTGAGGTGAAGACAGGGGAAGGACTACGAAGAGGATAACTTCCTAATGAGCGAATTCTGCAGTTTGCAGAATGTTTGTTTCTGTCGATGTTATTAAATTAATATTGCTGGCCTTTGGGCCCCTCCCCGTGAGGGCGTCAGGGGATAATGAGCGGCGTATGTCTGCGGTAACGTCTTGCCAGGGCAGGATCCTTAAAGGGAGTGCTCTTGAATCTGGGTACCAGAGTCCCCACTAAGCCCGTCCGAGGCTGGGGCGCGTGCGTCATGCCTGGTGAGCGTCCCCAGCTGAAGTCGTGCAAAATGACAAAGGGTTTTGTTGATGTCCCTGGTTACGGTGCTGTTTCTCGGTCCAGCCGTGTAAACAGCCAGGAGACTATTCACCATGCCCGTTTCCCACTCATGGAGCTGCCGCGGCAGCCCTTGTCCCGTGTGGCCCAGGAAACCCCTCGGTGCTGAGCTATCTGGTTTTGTCTTTTCCCAATTTCTGCTGATTTTCTCTGTTTCCCATTGTTCTTATTCTATAGAGATTGTGCTAAAAATAGAGCACTTTTAAAAAAGCCTCCTCATGGCTTTAGGGAATAATTCTTAGCCTTGGCTCTGATGCAGTAGCTCCAGGTTCACTTTACGCAGAAACGCATGGATGGCTGTGCAGCCCCGCACCCCCGCCGCCCTCCCGGTCTGCTCTGCACAAGGGCTGGCTGCCTGCTTGGCTTGTTTTCACCAAAGTAACTCCTCCTTTTCATCTGAGTGCTCTTTGTTCATGTGTCCATGGTACTTGCCACAGTCAAGGCATGTGCCGGGGCTGTGGTGATGGAGAGTTTTGTCTAAACTGTTTCTTCCCTTTGGGAAGACAAGGAGTTTCTTGATTGGAGGTCCCAACTGGAAATGGACCCTTCGTCAAGGTGGACGGTGGCGCATCCCACGTAACAGCAGCCAGCGCAGCCCGAGAGCTGCAGCCTGGGGCTTGTCATGGTGCTTTTGCACCCAGCATCGTCCTGGTGTGTGGAAGGGGCCCAATAAATGTTTGTTGAATGAATAGTTGATGTTCAAGCATTTCATGCTGTGTTATTTTGTCTCAAAACCTGCCTTCAATGCAACAAAGTAAGGACATCTCATGAACAATATTTCAATATTCAATAAAAAATTGAATGAACCCCTAATGTGTTCCAGGTGCTGTTCAGTGGTTAAGGTCCCCCCTGCTCTTGGTCTTCCCATCCATCAGTCGGGGAGAACCATGGCGGCCTTTCAGGGCTGCTGAGAAGCTTAGAGGGCTTGTCAACCACGTGCCCAGCTCCTGGCTGGGCGACCTTAAATACGAGCCGTCCCCTCTATCTGACTTGTATGAGCTGTTTGGTTTCCTGGCTACGCAGGCCTCCTGGCACTGGGTGTTTGAACAGGGGGCATTTTTATATTCCCAGTGACTGAAAGTGAAGAAATTGGTGAATTAGCCATGCAAGTACCACCGATGAGAAGGAATTTCATAAATCCTGGGAAAACGAGGTGCATGTTTGTGTGACTGGTTACATCATCCATGTGTCCTGGTGCAAAATAAAAACCGCAGGGCTCCTAGTTAAAAAATTACGAAGAATTTTAAGATGGCAACTGCAGAGCACTCAGCCAAGCACGGGCCCTTCTGTGCAGGCCACTGGCCATGACCTCGCCCTGTGTGTCTGACCCCTCGGCTCCGCTGGGCTTCAGCAGAGAGCTTGAGCAATGTCCTGCCTGCCTCACCGGGTGGGGCTGGGCAGCAGCTGTGCCGAGATCTCAGAGTCACTGGCCTTGAGATGTTGGCCTTGGAGTTTGAAACGCTGGACTAGTCTGTAATGATTCTCCCCGAAGCAAGCAGTTTTGTGATCACCCAGGAAAACCCTTTTGAAAGAACTGGGCTGATGCCCAAGGCAGGCAGCCTGGACTGGCTGGTGAGCCAGGTGAACAGCTGGAGGGCGAGGGAGCAAGGCCCCGGATCCGTCACATCTGCTTGGTCTGTGGTCCTTTAGGGCGCTGGCTCCAGGTCCTCCCTGACTCTGCCATTATCTTCGGCTGCCCAGATAATGCCCCTGCCTGCCTGACTGCTGGTTCTCCCATTCCACTTGTCCCAGATTGAGTGATCTATAGAAACACCCGGAAATGTATCGATGTTCTCATGGAGGGAGCCAGTGAGGGCCAGCTCTGCACATTTCCACCACTGGATTTGCCCTTAGCTTCGGGCTGGTGAAACAACGGGCAGCCAGGTCCTGCCTGTGGGTCTGGACAATATTCACACGCGAGGCATCAGGTCACCCTGCTGTCCAGACCCGAGCCCAGCAAATACCAAACATTCATTCAGACATTCAACAAGTATTTATTGGGAACCTCCCTTATGGCAGGCACTGTTCTAAGCCTTGAGGATGCAGCGGAGAAGGGGCGAGGGGAAAACAGTTCCTTTAACGGAGCTTGATGGGGGAGACAGACGTGTCCACTGGATGACTTGGGTGCCAAACACATTCTTCCCTTGAACCCATCATGTGAAAGCAAACCTGCCTCCTACTGACCATCAGGGTCAGTCTCATGGTAATGACCACCTTCCCTTGCTTGCTGGTTTCTTGGCACAGAGATCTGGAAGCGAGGGGGCAGCTGGAGCTTAAAGCTGTATAGGACTCTGACCGTGTTTCTGAGTGGAAGCACCTCACCTCTGAGAACTAGGACCTCTGTGTGCACAGATCCTAGAGTTGTGAGGACAGGAAACACACACAGTCCCCCACGTGGGTCACGGGAGTAATGGGGAGTGGGGGGACTCCCGCTCTACCCGGTGGCTCCTGAAGCAAGACGGTTTCCCTCCTGGGGACACAGACCACATGATGCTTGTTTAAGGGTGGATGTTGAATTCTGGAAGATGGAGTCCCGTCCTTGACAGGCATCCTCTCTGAGACGGAGCCCCAGCTTCACCTTACAGTGCCCACTCCATCCTCTCCTAGGCCGGGTGGTCCTGTCTGGTGCTGCACGGGATGGACCAGTGGCTCCTCTGGTCCTGGGCCCTCCTGTGCTTCACTCTCGGTACAGAGTGATGTTATGGAGTGTCTTATATGGACTGAGTATTTCCAAGTCCTCAGGCAGTGCTGGCTGAGGCCTTGCCAGCAAGGGCAAACCCTTACTCAGAACATACATCAATGGCAGTCCAGACATATCCTTTTCCGGGGTGTCAGGGTCTCAGTGTAGTCGACTTACCCCAGCCGGTTGGTGGGACTGAAACGTGCCACATCAGGGGCTCAGCGTTGGTCTTTGTAGTTGGTGGGTTTGGTGGTGCCAGCTGCTGGGTGAGCAGTGGTGAACAAACGCCCCCAGCTGTGCAGCCGTGTGTTGCCTCCATCCCCGCACTGGTGCCATTCCCTCTGTGAACCCAGGGGCCAGCACTGGTGCGGCTGATGACAGGCTGGCTGCAGGAGCAGCCCGGCTCATCCTTCTGCATCGTTGTGCAGTGCCGTTTCCGTGGCGGGTGCTGCCTGGTGGGGTCAGCATGGGACACAAAGGTCATCACACTGCTTGTCCACTTCCATCGGCCCCTCCACATGCTTCTAGCCCAGATCTTGTCTCCTGTCTTCCTAGCTGAGTCCTCAGTCTCTCAGCCTTGCACCTGCCAGGCCACTGTCCATCCACTGGAGCCCCTTGCCACTGCCCGGGAGTCCGCGTATATTCTCAGCTTGAACCACATTTCTTCCCACACAAAGTGGACAACCAGGACGGTGATTTTACCTTTAGGGTCTCCCTACCACTGTAATTTTAGCTTTTGAAACTCATCTCTTAGACCAGTATTTTCAAGGCCAGTCATCTAAACAACTTGCCCCTCGAAATATTCTTTCAAAAAAGGGATTTGTGGTCAAAGGGATTTGTGAAATAATGAAAATTCCAGCTCCCTCTTGGAGATACACAACTCACATGAGCACACTGAGGGCCCTGAGGAGTCCTACACACACCTTCTAAATCCACCATTTTGCCAACTTTTATTCATAGACCTCACTCTCCCAAGAAAACCAACATATGTTTAAAATGGCTATTTTTAGTTAATCCCCAAACCCCGGATTTAACAATGCATGTACCCCTAGGCAGGTTACCATATTATATCTCACATTTTTATGTGGATAAACTGATTTACTATTTTCTTTAAGGACTCAGGGAGTTAAGGCAAAATAAGAACCCTGGGTAGGGCAGCAGGAGCTGGGGGAGCATTCAGATAAAGGGAGAAGAGCTGATCGAGATAAAGTTCACACCATCCACCATTTTTCTTGTCTGGCCCTCTGCCAGTCACTCTTTGTTTATTGAAAGTGGGCTGCACAGACGTTTGTGCAGTGGTGGCAAGATGCAGAAAGACTTCTCTGAGCTTGAGATTAGAGGCAGAATTTATAGCAAGGCTGGAAATTGCGGCATACAAAACAGAGCAGTAAATTACCGCCGGGCTGTTAATAGGAAGATTCGCTGTCCACGATCACCTTGGAGACCAACGGATGCTGCAGCCCGGTGGTCATATGCAAAACCAGGGAGCTGGAGGGACTGTTAGGACAGAGGCTTCTCAGTCAAGCAGCAACAGAGACCCAGTGCGGCAAGCGCTCTGATGATGGAGGCAAGTCCACGACCTCTTGCTGGCTTTGGCTTTGAGCTGATTCACTGTGTCCCTCCCGTAGAAGCTGACTCTTGGAATCATCCCTGAAATTGCGTGTATTAAACACTAGCTTTTTGCATTGGTTACAACCTCTCCTTTGTCTGAGAGAGGACGTTTAAGACCCGAGGTCATGCTGGATTTGTTTCATTAATATCGATAACAAGAAAATAAATTGGTGTCTGCAGAAACAGGTAACGTTCCCAAGTGAGAATTATATCCAGAGCTTGGTTTCATGTTTGAAACAAGGGAGTGCTTTGGAAAGCATGGTAGGGGACAGAAACCTATGTCTTGGACGCACACATTTTGGGGCACGGGCTGACTTCTACAGCCACTTAGCCTGGAACTGTGCAGACAGTAAACCAATGGGGTGTGTGTGCACAGACTGGCTTTCTAAGTGTTGAATGAAGTGTGGGATCTATCCATGAGTGTTGTGATTTGGTGTGTGCTGTTTACGCATTGGCTTACTATTTGCACAATTATATGTGTGTGTGCGTATATATATAGACATACATGTCTTGGCTTACTACTTATGTGTGTATATATGATGGTCAACAGCTCAAGAACAACTTTTAAGTAAGTGTTTAAATAACTGTTAACTCGAGCAAAATCTCAGGCTGCTGTTGCAGTGGGGAAGAGTGGTGCTACTTGATGGAGAGACACACAGGAGTAACAGGGACCTCTGTGCAGTGAAGGAGCACAGAACCGAACCTGGAAATCTTCTTCCTGTTAAGACAAACAAATGAGCAAACAGAAACTCAGAGTCACAAGCCCTCGATGGGCGGTCCACCTGATTACTTTTGCTCCGCCCCACAGTTACAGGAGGCAGGGAAGAGCAGGGACAGCTGGTCTCCCCCGAGCCCCCACCGGGGAGAAGTGAACTTCCTGGTTCCCGTGCTGCGTGGGTCTGAGCAGCAGCCTTCAAGAGCTAAAGAATCCAAAGCTATAGAAACATCTGTGGTGAAAAGTTGGAGGCTGAACTTGAGTTGAGGGCATCAAGCACCTAAAAGAGAGAGAGAGAGCAGGAGTGGGAAGGAAGGGCTGCTGTTGGTATTAAATCGTTGGCTGAGGATGTGCAGTTAGCTGTGGGTGGTGGAAGGGCAGGATGGCTTAGACTCAAAACAGGAAACTAGGAGGAGGGTCTGCTTGACTGGAGCTGGGCAGGGGGTGTTACTTTAGTCAAGAATTCATCCTTTGTTGCAGCCATTATCACACTAGGATGAGATGTTTAACGCAGACCCATCATACAATCCTTTCTGCAATCTTGATAACACTTTGTGTTAAGAGAATTCCTTCAGGGTGGAACCCTACTTCAGGATGACACCTGCACCCCAATGTTCATAGCAGCACTATTTACAATAGCCAAAACATGGAGAAGCCTAAATGTCCGTCAACAGATGACTGGATAAAGAAGTTGTGATATATTTATACAATGGAATACTACTCAGCCATAAAAACTGACAACATAACGCCATTTGCAGCAACATGGATGCTCCTGGAGAATGTCATTCTAAGTGAAGTAAGCCAGAAAGAGAAAGAAAAATATCATATGAGATCACTCATATGTGGAATCTAAAAAAAAAAACAAACACAAACAAAGCATAAATACAAAACAGAAATAGACTCACAGACATAGAATACAAACTTGTGGTTGCCAAGGGGGCGGAGGGTGGGAAGCGATAGATGGGATTTCAAAATTGTAGAATAGATAAACAAGATTATACTGTATAGCACAGGGAAATATACACAAGATCTTATGATAGCCCACAGAGAAAAAAATGTGACAAAGAGTATATGTATGTTCATGTGTAACTGTAAAATTGTGCTCTACACTGGAATTTGACACGACATTGTAAAATCAATAAAAAATGTTAAAAAAAAGAGAGAATTCCTTCAGGGAAAATTAATTAATAATAATACATATCTTTTGTAACAATATTTATATTTCATTGAGCACTTTCGAAATGCTGTTGGGCTGAGCACACGACATCACAATGAATTCCCACAGCAACCCTGAGACCAGGCACCATTATTTCTAGTTTCGTTGAGAAAATGAAAGTATGGAGAAGTTAGGTAATTAGCTGACAGGGCAGGGATGTAACAGAGGTCGGATTTAAACCCAGGTCTTGGGATAAGGACGAGGGGTCCTAACCAGGTGGCCCTCACTGGCAAGGAGAGTTAAGATGAAAGCTCCTGTGTGGGCAGAGCAGGGGGAACGTCCATCCTGCTGGGGTGGAATCTCTGTGAATTTTTCCCCTGTTGGGCTTTTTACATGTTGCACCAAGTATGGCCTCTCATTTATTTTTTCATAACAGTGGGCGATCGTGTTTTTAGAATTGTGTTGCAAAACTTTTGAGCAGTGAAGTCAGCACTGACAGCCCAGTCTATTTGTTTGGGTCAGATAAGGACCTATTGTTTTGTGATGATGTGTTCTTAGCAAAACAACTTCACATCAAGCACGACCGACGCCTGACTTTCAAAAGTTGTCGCAAGCGTCCTGACACACAGCCAACGTCTAAGGCTCTGTTAATTCTACAAAATGAAAATTTTGTTTGGTGCATAAATCCCCTAGAAGAACCTTGGTTTCAACTGGTTAAAGGTTCCCATTTGGTAACCATCTTTTTACATCTATTCGACGCGTACTGTTGGCCGTTGTTTTTGCTCTGCAATGTGCCTTCTTATATTCCCCTGAATGCTCTAGAAGAGAGTAAGTGTCCTTGGAGTGCCAGCAATTTAATGGCAAAGACTACATCAGACTCCAGATTGGTTTTTCCTTAAAAATGATGCATGTATTTCAAATTATGCACCTGTTTTCTAATTTGTTTTAAACAAACTCATCAAAATTCGGTCGCCTCAGAGATCTGAGCAAATCCCACAGTGTTCAGTGAGATAAGAAGACACTCCCCAGTCGCGCTCCCCCCAGCATCCCCAGCCCAGCTCAACAGTGACGTCACTGCTCCGTCACCAGCGTCTCCCTGGATGCCGTCACCGCGCGCCTCTGGTCTAGCACGGGGGCTGCCGGAGGGTCCGTGCAGTTTGCTGACCGAAGCAATGAATCTGAAAGACAGGACTGAATTATGAAGAGGACAGCCGTGAAATATGGTCAGGGTGAGGCCCAACCTGATCCAATCAAACTGTCTGAAAGATGAGGAAGACGAATGGGTGCGTGCGTGGAGAGTGGGGAATATTGAGGAGACACTGCCTTCACCGCCGAATTATGGTCTGCCCAGATAGAGTTTATCTAGAAGACTCGCTCTCGGCTCCAGCATAATTCTGGATTAAGTTACAACCAGCACTTGCCCATTAAAACACAAAGCTTTTGGTGATCAAGCTGCAGTGTCTGGATAGCACTCTGTGGTTTTCAGGGCTCTCTTACAAGCACTCTTTCTTTTCAGCTTCTCAAAAAAAAAAAAAAAGTTACGACTTTTTTAAAGGATGGGGAAATGGAGACGAGCGGGGTTACGTGAAATGCCCGGAGTCACCTGCTTACTTGCAGCTGCGTCTAGAACAGTCTGATGCTTATTTCACTGCCTGAGGAAGCTGGCCGGCCCGGGGCCTGCCTCCCCGCCCTGGCTGGCAGGAGAATCACAGGACGGCGTTTTTATCAGGAAGCTCTGCTGCTTTTTTGGGGGAGACGACTTTGGAAGGGCTTCATACAAGGAAGCGTAATGCGGGGACTGTATTCCTTTCAGTGGCCCGGCCATCTGCTGGGCGGGCGGCGGGTCTGGGACCCCAGCGGCAGGGAGGCTGTGTTGGTGGGAGCAGCTCTCAGCCCCGGGGGGTTTGGAAACACTTTCCAGGCCACCTGAGCACAACCCAGCGTCTCTGCAGCTCTGCTTTTTCCCGTTTCAGCATTCTGCCGTTCCGTATTTGGGCACCAAATTTCCCCGTGGGGTGTGAGAGGCCCAGTGAAGGAGGTCAGGGAAGATGCTCTGACTGTTGATTTCATGGCTGCTTCTCACGTAACCGTATGTGGCGGCGCCCGGGAAAGCAGTCTCTGTGTTCTTCCTCTGGTGGGCACAGCACTCCCGGGGTTCTGATGGGTCATTTGATTTCAGGCTTTGATTTATAAAAGCTCCCCTTTTCAGTCTCCATTTCCCCTCCTCCATCCTGGTCTTTCTCTAGCAGTCGAACTGTATCTTAATTTCCTTCCCTTTCTTTATCCTCTCCTGTTCATTCTGGTGGTAGCATAGCAACTCAAACACAGTTGCACTGTAGTATGTGCCCATTTTAACAAGTACAGAAGCTGGCGGGTGGGGGGCAGGGAATTTAAGTTTTGTGGGACCTGAAGTTTATGCAGTTCCAGGGTCCTTCTTTCAGAAAAAGAACAGCAGGCGCCTGACTTTGGCAGATCTCACAAGATGCCTCAGATGCCCTTACGAGCACGTTGCCGGGACCCCCATCCCTCCACCCAGGGTCTTGAAAGGAGGCTGTGCCGTGAGGGGCCCTACATTTGAGTCTTCACAATGAATCCAGGCCCGATGAATAGAAGTTTCCTCCCACCCCACCCCTGCAGCCTGCTTTCTCCTGTCCTGATCTCTGTGACGGTTTCCATGGCATCATCCAAAAACGCACATGTGAACCCAGAGCAAATGAGAATACCAGTTTGGACCAATTTCCAGAATTTTGAAGGAGCATATGCTATGCAGCGCACACTTGCCACCGCATCCCTCCCCACCAACCTGCACCCCCGACTCCTGTGAGGATGCTAAGTGTGAAGGAGAAGTTTCTCTGGGTGGTGCGCCTCCCTGCGATCCACTGACCTATTTGCAGACAATGCGTCAGGGGCAGTCGGTCTGGGGTCTGTTACCCTCTCTGGGGTCTGAGACGGAGTGAGGAGCACAAAAGGTTTATTGGAGAGGAACAACCATGAAAAGGCTGGGGGGGGGTGTTGAGCAGACCATGCACCATGCAGCCCCCACAAAGTCCCTGCCCATCCAAGGGGGCCGGGAGCGGACCTGAACATTAGGGGAGGTCCTCGTTGGTGAGATGGCCAGGTCCCCAGCTACGACCCAGTCACTAGCTGGACCTGGACCACCCTGCGAGCCCTTGACCTTGGCACAGCTGCGGTGTCCCCTGACCACACCCCCAGTAGGCTGTAAGCATTGAAACCTTGGGCAGTTACAGGCCTTTGTTTGGTCTTAGATTTTTTTTTTTACTAGTCTTTTTACTGGTGTGTGGAAAGAGTAAATAATGATGATTGTTATGAGAAATTTCTGTGTTGGAGTCCCAACCCCCAGTGCGTCAGAATGTGATTGGGTTTGGAGAGAAGGGTCTTTAAGGAGGTGACTAAGGTTAAATGAGGCCACATGGGTGGGCCTTAGCCCAGTATGACTTGTGTCCTTGTAAGAAAAAGAGATTAGGACACAGACACTTGCAGAAGGCAGACCAGGTGAGGACACAGCCGGAAGACGGCCACCTGCCAGCCAGAGAGGCCGCAGGAGGAACCAGCTCGGCCGACATTTTGACCTTGGACATCAGGCTTCTGGGTGGTGAGGAAATACATCTTTGCTGTTTCAGCTGCCTCGAGGTGTCAGGTGGCTAGAGAAGTGGGGGCCCCGGGCAGGCAGGCGGGGGAGAGGGAGGATGGTCCGGAAGATGGCGGTGTGCCCGCCTTCAGCATAAAGGGGCTTTGCTTCCTCTAAATGAGCGCCAGCAAGAAACTGGTTAGAACCCGACAGCCATAACTGTGCGGTGGCGACAAGGACCTAACCGGACGTGACCCAGTGCTCGCTGTGATGCAATCAGCATCGCGGTGAAGGGCCGCCCGCCCCAGCACGGGTTCTTCTGTCTGCATCACGCGTAAGGACACGTGCAAGGGGGGCGAGCGTGACTCAGTGCTCCAGGGGCAAGAGTCGTCCGTCCGTCCAGACACCGCCTGCGCCGAGGGTGTGAGGGGAGGGGGGCGCAGGCCGCGGCTCTCTGCCAGGGGTCAGCCCGCCTCCCGCTCTTGCAGGCGAGCTTTCCCTTTGCTGGCAAGTCTTTTAGAATCTTTCGCGACACGACGCTCCATCTCCCATCTGATTTCTTCTCTTTTGGGTGCGACAAGAGCTGGGCTCTTTCCCCTTCCCCTTTGGGGTAAGAGTGTGGTGTTTTGTTCCAGCTGCCCCGGCAAACTAACCCAACGAGGGGTTCCATCAAGTTGTCTTCTACCCGAGAGGTCCCCCCCCCCGGACAGTCTGACCACCACAGTTGTACCAGCTTACCTGACGCGGCCCCCCGGGTCACCCGCACCGGTGTTCCTGTCCTGGGGAGTGGCCTCGGGCAGCTGTGGGAAGCCGTCCCTTTCTGACTCCTGCAGGTGTCTTTGGGACTTACTTGTTTCCTTTACATAAAATAGAGGGAATACATTTATCTAATGGAGTTTTCTCCAGACTGCTCTGATTTATTGCTATTAATAGGATTATCAGTGCCGTTATTAATCACTGAGCACTGGAGGTGTCTCCGGAGTCACCGCCCCATTTGGGATCAGAAGGAAATTCTCTTCTGCTTTTCTGACCTGGTTTCAAATTTGGGAATCCTCCAGGGCCCAGCTCCTGTGGGATGACGGCCCCCCGAGGATGTTTCTCTCGCTGACACTCTTGGCTTCGTTATGGGCGATCACGAGAACAAACAGGAGGCTGTGAAGGGAGCCACTTCAAAGGAAGCAGAACCCCGGTCCTCCATCTGGAGACGTGCATGTGGAATTAGCACTTCACGTCCCTGGTGGGTCCTTCCTGCTCATTAGAGTCCAACTGTATGTCCTGTTTCTTAATTTAATCTTCTTCACACCTCAGTCGGCTTATTCTCAGTCACACGAAGGCCAGCGCTGGAAGGAATATTAACCTTTACCTTGAGTTGATTGAAACCCAGACCCCGGCTGGACCAGGGAATAGCGTGGTGGGTTTGGGAGCCCGAAGTCGCACTGAGAAGCGAATCCTGGACACACCGAAATGTCACTCTAAAGGATTTACTTTTGTAAAATATGCAAAAGGATGTTTTGTAAACATTTGTAAGATATGCTGGATTTCCTCCTTTTTCCCCACCCTTCCCTCCCTCCCCTCCCTTTTTCTTCTTCCCTCCCAGCCCCCACCTCCAAGCCCTTCCTCCTTGAGCTACTCACACACCTGCACCCCCTCACACCTGCACACCTTCACACCTGCACACCCTCACGCCTGCAGGCACCCTCATCCGTGGGTCCAGGCTCTGTGTCGGGGAAGACAAGAGCGCTCGCCATCCCATGGGAGAGGGAGGCTCCCAGGACTTCACTGGGCTGTGTGGTGACTGGATACTCTTCAAACTCAATGCCCCCAAGACCAAAGTTTTAAACACATGACACAGTTCCCGTCAGTTTGAGGGAGATGCTGCATTTTGGACTTTTTCACCCCAAGAATCAAGCAACAGGTCACTAGCAGGGCTTCGCCCTGTAAAGGGCACAGAATGGAGAGCGCGGACTCCCGGCACCCCTCACCATGCTCGAGGTGCTGCACCCGAGGGGGCGAGGCCGCCGGAGTAGGGCTAGCCCTGCAGGACCCCGCGTCTCTGCGTGTGTCACTCACACACATGTGCACTCGGAGCGGCAGTGGGGGCCGCATAACTGAGCTCCTGTAGCTGATGAGGCGCTTTGTAAGCAGCAGCATCAATTTGAAAGCTGACTTGCCCATAGAAGAGAGACGTCATGAAATAATTAGGTGGGACAAAAATGCCCGTGAGTGGGAGAGTGTGACGGGGCTCACAGCCCGAATCAGTTATTTAAAAAGGTAGAAGCTGTACTTGGAGCAGCAGGACTCTCCTCTTGTCTGGCTCTGCCGGCTCCGAGGCCACCTTGCGAACAGGACACATGGTACAAGATTCAAAACTCCTGTAAAAGTCAGCCTGAGACGTGATCGACGGAGGCGGGTCGTCTCTGCCGCAGGAGTTCTGGGACAGACTGACTGCTGTCGCACACGCTGTCCTGGGCCGGGGCACAGGCCCTGCCCTGGGGAAGGGTCTAGTGGGCAGACCCCCCAGAGCAGCCGGGGTGTGGATGCAACCCGAAGGGGGACCCCGTCAGACTCTGGGTGTGGCGCCAAAGCAGGGACTCGGGGGCACATAAGAGCCTGGTTAGGAGTTGACACAGAAGGACAGGGCCCAGGGAGACCAGGCAGGTGGGGAACTGGGTGTCAGTCAGGAGCTAAGACAAAGTGACCCACGGAGTCAGGTGTGAACAAAGCAAGGGCTCCGGGAACCTTCTCCTGCTGAGCGCTGGCCATGCCCCACGCCGGTCAGCCGTCAGACATCACTGGGATTCCGCTTTATTGGGACTGCAAGCTCAAACCCTGCAGAGAAGTAGGGGAATCTAAGAAAGCCAACAGGTAAGGATGAACATATGGCAGTGTCAGAGCAGCAGCGAAGATGGGAAGTGGGAGGCAAGGGGTGGGCCCACAGGTTACGAGCTAGCCAAGGTCAAACCCAGCTTTGAGCTCTGAACCATTTTGTTATGAACGGAGCAATCTGGGCTCCAGGCAGGAGGGGCGCCTGCGGGGAGCCCAGCGCTGTCCTGCGAGGAGAGATGCCTGGTCGGGTTGCCGGGGAGCCGCGGGACCTGGGGAAGCCGCCCTTCGGAGTGAGGGCTGAGGGCTGGGGGCTGGGGGCTGGGGGCCGGCCTGCCTGAAAGCCCCGGCAGCCCCGTGGGCGACACCACGCTGGCGTCCCCTGTCCTTCCCGGGCTGGCGCACAGAGCTGACAGCGTGGGAAGGCGTCCGGTGGCTGGTCCAGGGCCCGCCTGGTTCAAGAGCGCCACCGCTGTGCTCTCCTTTGAGTGGGTCTCACCTGCCCCCAAAACAAGTGCTTGAGGAGTTAAAACCCAGCCGAGGGCCGCCCTCCTGGCCGTAGACCCCCCCAGACGGCTTCCCCTGGCCCCCGTGCTCAGTCTCTCGCGCTTTCCTTCCCTGGCCTCGCCTCCCTTGAGCTTGGTGCCTCAGCCCCCCCCCCCCCGCCCCCGGACCCCGCCCCCGGGCCCCCCCCCCCCCCCGGTTAGCGGCCCTGGCTCCCCTCTGGCGCCGGCACTGGCCCGCGATGCTGTCGCTGGCTCTAGGAAGACACCCTGCTCCCGCCCCTGCCTGGAGGCTCCCGGAGCCCTTGACTCCTGCTCCAAGCTGAGCCTGCGTTTGTCCCCTTGGACTCCCTCTAACGGCACCGCGTGCCAGGATCTGTCTCATTTTTTTCTGTTTTCTCACTTGCTTTGCTGCAGAACGACCTCAAGGCCCTGACTCAGAAAGGGGGCCGGGGAGGAAGTGTCCTGAGCCTCCACTTGGTCGAGCCTCAGGGCGGCCGAGGTGGGGTGTGGAGGTGCCCTTGCGGGGAGGGAAGGAGAGACCGCAGCCTTGTGCATTCAGCTTGGGCCCCTTGGGGACCGTCACCCTGTGGGACCCGCAGGGCTCTTGCCTGGACCGATGCAAATCGTCCCCTCACCAGGCTGGAGGCAGAGCACGGGGGACCCGAGCCTCCCTCTGGTCGTCAGTGAGCGGTGGCACTAGCGGGGGACAGAGCAGAGTTCGGGGCGGCGCTGGTGGCGGGCGGGGCGGGGCGGGGAGCAGCGCCCTGAGACAAGGGCGTGAAGCAGGTCGGAGGGAGAGGGAGGGCGTGGCTTCGAGGACTCAGGGAGGGGAGAGCATCGGGGAAGCAGGGTCGGCGGGTCCAGTGGGCACGAGCGCCTCGGGCCGGTTCCCTGGGCTGCTTGCTGCCCCGGGAGGGAGCGAGGTTTGCCTGTGACCTTCCTTGTCCGCACAGGTCACACTTGACGTGCTTTGTCAGTGTCTTTCTTTGTCTGTTAAACGGAGTGCTAATCTCTCTTCTCAGTCCAAGGACATTTCACCTTCAGTTCTCCCCTGGGTGACAGGTAGGAGGTGTGACGTTTTGACCTTACTTCCTCACAAAAAAGCAACCTCATCTTCTCATTCCTAAGTCTCCCAGCCCGCCTGCATGATGCCCTGTTACCTTCCCGGGCAGCTGCACCGAAGTACAGCAGACGGGGTGGCTTCAAACAACAGGCAGTCATCCTCTCACAGTTCAGGAGGCCAGAAGCCGGAAAGCGGAGTCTCCGAAGGGCTGTGCTGTCTCTGAAGGCTCCAGGAGAGGTATTCCACGCCCCTCTCTTTGCTTCGGAGCTGCTGGTCCTTGCCATTCTGGCTCGTAGACGCACCGCTCCCATCTCTGCCTCTGACAGCATGCGGCATCTCTCACATCTCACGGCACCTCACGGCATCCGCCTCCTACGTCTCTGTCTGTGTTTCTATCTTTTCCTCAAAGAAGGACGTCGGGTACATTGGATTGGGAGCCACCTAATCCTAATTTCGATGGAGTGTGACCTCGTTTTAACTTAATCACATCTGCAAAGATCCTATTTTCTTTTTTTAAAAAATATTTTTTAGACAAAGAAACAATACATTTGTGAGGAACTGACAGAATGAATAAGCTAGGCTTTGAGTGATTAATGAATGAAGAGTCTAAACCGAGTTTGGGCTTGGGACAGCAAATTAAAGAAGTTACGGAGTTTGTGTATATCCAGGCTTGCCTGCTGTTTCAATAAACAAAGGATGTTGCCGGTGGGTCCTAAAGCCATCAGCTCCCGCAGCCACCCCTGACGGTGCACCCTGGGGGGAATTCAGGATGCAGAAAAAGGGGACACTGGCCCTAGACAGTTAAGATGCCTATCAAAGGAACGTTTCCATAAGCCCAGACACTTGCATCTTCCCATACGTAGAAAAGCACTAAAATCATGAACTTGAGACGTCTGTTTCTTATGCTTGGCAGTAATTTTTTGATGTTTGACTATATGTGATTTTTTTGATCCTATTTTCAAGTAAGGTCATATTCACAGATACTGGAGGTTAGGGCTACAGCATATGTTTTAGGGGACACCGTTCAACCCACAGCAGACCCCTCTCTTGTTCAGGTGGGCGGAATCTGCCCCCGTCTGCACCCACCCCCTCTCATCCACTCTATCTCTTCCCCTTCAATCCTCAAGAAACCCCTTCCTGTGTCACCCCGTTTCTCCCTGTCTCCTGGATCGTCCCCACATTTCCCCCTCCTGCCTGCCCGGTTCTCTGCTGCTCTTTATTCTCTTCCTCCTCAAAACCCCATCTCCTTCCTCACTTCCCATTCTCTCCTCCACCCACACCAATCGCATTCTCAACCTGACTACATCACCAAAACCACTCTTATAAGGCACCATGCGGGGAAACAGAGGACCATATGTCTCAGTTTGTCTGTTACAGGGCTGGCGCATGGCCCATGGCTCTGACTTCATTAATTGTGACTCCTTTCACTCTCAAAATGGCTCTGGTTTGTGTGATGAATTATACGGCCACCCTGCTGCTGACCTCCGCATTGCCAAACCACATGGTCATTTCTGGCCTTCACCTCCCTTGATCTCTCAGCAGAATGTGCCCCAGTTCATAACTTCCCCCTTCTTGAAAAGCTCTCCTCCCTTGGCTGTTGCATACTGTGCCTCTATACCGGCTGCTCCATGTCACACGATGTGGTTGCCATAGTGATGAGATGCCCAAACTGGGATAGGATTTATGATGCGCTGGGGCCAAGGGATACATCTCTGGTACTTTTAAGCTATGTAAGGTAGGATTCTTGGTTAGAAGCACATGAAATGAACCCTGGCTAGTTTATACAGAAAGAACAATTCTTAGAAGGCGAGAGAAGCTTATGGAACCAATGGGAATCTATAGGCCCAGGCTTGGGAAAGCAGGAAGATACCAAAAAGCATTGGATGGTTCAGAAGTAAATGGGAGGGAAGACGGGGAGACAGCGAGTGTAAAGGGAGTTAGAAACAGCAGGTGTGGTAAAGTCGGGTCAAAGCGCTCATCGCTTTTAAAGGCTGGGTGAGGCATGAGCACACTTATTGACAGAGAGGGAAAAATGTGCATGAAGAGGAAGTTTTTCTCTGATCATAATGGAATTAAACTAAAAATCAATAACGAAGTATCTGGGAAAATCTCAAATATTCTCAAAGTAAATCAGAAGCATTTAAACAACCATGAGGCAACATGGTAGTCACAAAGGGCATTAGAAAATACTTTCCACTGAATGGAAATGAAAGCACAACATATCAAGGTTTGTGTGATGCAGCTAAAGCAGTGCTTAGAGGGAAATTAATAGCATTAAGTGCTTCTACAAGACAAGGAGAAAGGTCTCAAAACAATGATCTGTCTTTTCCACTGTAAGAAATGCAAGAAATTAGGGGGGAAGGGGTAAATTAATCCCAAAGCGAGCAGAAGGAAAGCTCTAGTGAAGACGAGAGCAGAACTGACATAGCTGAAAATAGACAAACTATGGAGAAGGAAGGATCAGTGAAGCCGGCTTATGGTTCTTCACGAGAGGCGGGACAAGGACCGAGTGTGGGTGTGTCTGTGCGGACGTGGGTGTGGGGGAGGGCTCCGTGACCAGCTGCTGAAGGGATGTCTGGCTTCTCAGTTTCCCTTGTGAAGTAGTGGGTGGTGTAGTCTGCTGAGAAGTGCACTGGCTCTGGGCTGGTGAAGAGGGGTGATGTTTTGGGGTATTCCCTGGCGGGGTGGGCAGAATAATTGTCCCAGTCTTTTATTGCTACTCTAACAAATTACAATAAACGTAGCGCATTTAACCACACAAATTTACTCTTTTAGGGTCCTGGAGATGAGAAGTCCGAATGGACCTTACTGGCAACAACAATCAAGGTATCAGCAGGGCTGTGTTCCTTCTGGAGGCTCTGGGGAGAATCTGTTTCCTAGACTTTTCCAGATTCTAGAGGTGGCCCACATTCCTTGGCCCCATCCTCCCACATCGAAGCCAGGAGCGTCACATCTAAGCTCTCGCTTTCTCTATTGGACCGGCTTCTGTCATCACTTCTTCTCTGACCCTCCTGTCATCCTCTCTTAAGAAGCCTTGTGACTACCTTGGAATAATCCAGAATAATCCAGGATAATCTCCCCCACCTCTAGTTCCTTAACTTAATCACACCTGCAAAGTTCCTTTTGCCAAGCAAGGTAGCGTTTTCCAGGTTTTGGGGACTAGGACACGGGCATCACTGGGGCTCTTATCCTCCACCACAGGAGATGCCCAAGAACAAGCAGAAGAACTGAGAAGAAGCCCAGGTCCCGCTGGGGCTGGAGACCATGGACTGGCCGTGTCCTGAGTCTGCAATTTAGGAAATTTAGAAAATGAGACCAAAGAACCAAATGGTCGGGCTGCAGCGCTAACCCCGGTATGGCATCTGCTGGGCGTGTAGCTGCAGGATTGGGATACGGGGAGCAGGAGCTTTGATAAAATGGTAATTTATTTGCTAACAGTGGGATCCAGGGTGGGTTAGCAGGGGAGGGAGCGTGCTCACAGAAAGGGAGGAAATAAATGTAACAAATGGTGGAAAAATGAATAATCCAGGGCTGCAGATACGAGCGATGGCATGATAAATGGATGCTAATAACTTAGGACAAACATTATTAACATAGAGTTTCTTCTTAATTCCATTCAAACGAATATCAATTCATCAGACTCAAAAGCAGGGTTTTCTGATATCATCACTTCCCCCTGAAGGCATGCTTTTAATCTGCTGGATACGAGTCAGTCAGAGGTCTCAGAATGAAAAAGGAATCTGCTTTCTAAGGAAGAAATTTATTACAGCCCATCTTGGCATCTAATTGTTTTCATCTGTCAGAAGTGAGCTTGTCACTCCAATATCTGAGCTGAGACACTGCTCGCCAAAGATCAGACAGGTCCACTTTGTGCTGTGCGCCATGAGTAATCATTTAACCTCAAGCAGAGGCACGGTTATTAATAGGCGACGAATACCCTTCAGAACCAAAGAGGAGGGCTTGGTAATTGTGAGTCTTGAAAGCAGAGTTTTGTGCGTAAGGAGTGTTGGAACCAAGTTGGGGAATTAATTAAGAAAGTTGGAGAATGGTTCTCTGCAATTTGTTTAAGAAACAGGGACTTTTTCGGGTTTGTTTTTCCTTTTTTTTTTTTTTTTTTAATTTCATTTTAAACATAGCAGAGTGGAGCCCGCGTTTGGAGCTGGCTGTACCAGCTACCTGCTGGGGAGCCTGGAGAGCTCCTTGCCTGGCCTCCTGCAGTGTGGGGAGGGCAGAGGTATCTACCTTCCAGCTTTATTATGGGGACTCTTGAGTTAATATTTGTAAATCACTTAGCCTAGCATCTGGCACAGATGTGTTTGTTAAATGAAATAAAAATTTTATCTAACAATGAGATTCACTGGGAACATTTTGTAAATTCATAAGAGAACACTTTGCCTTGGTTCAGAGCCAAGAATGACTCATGTACCTTTTGACTTAACCTGGATGAGAGTCGCTCCATGGTCTTCATCCGAGTCACATGTTCTTGACAGCTTTCTCTACCTCGTCAGTGACAGTGAATTTATTTCCCCTCCACACTTTGAATTGTAGAAAGTTGTCCATTTTGAACAATCTGTGTCGCTGACCACCTTCTACTTGGTTAAAAATGGAACGTCGCCAACCCAAAGGCAAACAGACGGCTCACTGGGTTGTGAAGTCCTTCTGTGCCATACAGTCTAGATACAGATCATCAAATCAAGACGAGGGATGTGGGAGGTGGGTCCCAGCCGAGCTAGCTGCTGGATGTGATGTGACTGAACATGGAAGCCCCAGCACAAGTCCTCTCACTATGATCGATCTGGCCGAGACCTGGTGTCCACTGAGGGATCCAGCCACAAGTCACTGTCAGGTGTCATTATACCGTCAGGGGAGCTTCCTCCAGACAGGCCAGAGGCTTTCCATAATTGCAGGCATGTGAGCAAATTTCCAGGCACTGCAAATCACAGTGCCCTCTGTCCCCTCAAAGGCACCAAAGGACTGTTGATTCTCCTCTGGGGACACGTCCATTAAGTGTCGTGGTATATTGCAGGGGTCCCAGCATCAGACAACATCCGATTTTGTCCTTCCTCCCTGTCGCCCTGCTTTCTGTGCCTTCTGTTCCTGCTCTCCTGTTCATTACAGGACTTCAGAGCCCTGTGCTGGGCTCTTCTGGAGGGCAGTTTGCACGGGTTCAAGGGGAGAGAAGGAAAAGAAGTTGCCTGCTACGTTTAGGAAGACCTCAGCTGCAGGCATGGCATTGTGGGATTTCACCCCGCCTGCTGTGGCACAGCCTCACCCATCGGTGCCCCATTCAGTGGCAAAAACCAGATGGGGAGGAGGTTCCATTTGAGTAACTCCTGAGAATCTCCGAAGTCCTCTCCCGCTCTGTTGTCTGGGAACTCCAGTGCACCAGCCGGGTCCAGCTGCCTACTGACAGCTCCATGGCGGGTCACGTGTGCATCTGAGGCTGGATGGGCCGAAACCACCTGCTCAGGTGTCACTGCATGTCCCGGCCCCAGCCTGAATCTCATCCAGGTCTCCTGCGCTCAAGCTGCAGGTAGGACTTATCCTGGATGCCTGTCCTGCCCTCACCCCTTCCTAAGAGACTCCTAGTTCTGAAATCTGCCCCCGGCCCTGCACTTCCCTTCACCCCACCCTTCACCCCACCATCACCACCCTGTCCACACGCCCATCACTCCCCGTGATTATCTGGTCACCATCTAAGCGGAATTCCCTGCAACCATCCCTCGTCAGTGGGTCATCTTTGGAAACAGACCAGAGTCCATCACTGTCCTATCAAATCCTCTAGTGGAGTCCCTCACACCTAGATGACATTCTATACCCCCTGCCTCTGGAAGGCCTGCAGGTTTTGTCCGCGCCCACCTCCCTCCTGTCTTCCCTTCCTGCATTGACTTTTGTCTGTTCCTGTCATATCAAGCTTCTTCTTGCCTTAAATCTTTGCAATCACTTGTCCCTCTGCCTAGAAATCTCTCTCCTGGCAGGTCAGTGGCTGGCACTTCCTTGTGGTTCAGATCTCAGCTTTAATGTCACTCCTGCAGGGGGCCACTTTGACCACCAGATCAAAATCAGATACCTCATCCCTCCCTGTAACACCACCCTGTTGCAATTCTCCAAAGAGCCCTTAGCAGCAGCTGCCATTTTTCTGTTTGTTTACTCATTTCGCTTCTGTCTTTGTCCTTGGCCCCCCTTAGAGTATCTGCTCCAGGTGAGCAGATCCTTCTGGCTCATTGCTAAATCTCTGGCAGTTAGAGGCATGCTTTGCCCGTAGTTGGTGCTCAGTAGATACTGGTCAAATGAATGAATAATTAATCAGACCACTCTGTGCTCTTCTTTAACCACATTTTTGGCTAATTGGGGAAACCAGTAGGGGCTTTGTTCTGGCAGGACCTTGTAAGGAAGTTTCCACTGCCTCAGCACGATGGCCATTTGGGGCTGGATAATTCGTGGTTTTCGGGGCTGGCCATTGGAGGATGTTTACTATTCCTCACTACATGCCAGCAGCAAACTCCACCGCCATCCCCAGGCTGTGATGACTCAAAATGTCTCCAGATGGTGCCCAATGTCCCCTGGGGAGCAAAATTCCGCCCCTGCCTTGCACCGCTTGAGAACCATCCCCACTGGAGAGCCATCCACACCTGCACACGACTGATGACACCCATCTCAAAGTGGGGGTCCCCAGACCAAGAGCGTGATGACTGGCAGGGAAACTGGTGGACCCATGGGCGCAGAGCTCAGGCTGCAGGGTGGAGGGTCTGGCCCCGCTCCCAGCTCCCTCACACACCTGCTGGGCGAACTGGCTTAGCCCTGAGGATGTGGGCTTCCTTATCAGAGTGGGGTGTATATCCATGGTGGGGGGTAGGAGGCCAACCCTGGGTCTGACGGGGATGAGTGGGTGCAGACAGGGGTGGACGTGGTGACAACAGGGTGTAGGAGCTGGACTACAGCAGGGAGCTCCGTGCAGCCGCCATTTCTGTCCCTTTCTGGAGGGGCGTCCTGTGTGCTGCAGACGCGCGCGGCGGGGTGGAGAAAGGGGACTTGGCAGTTCTCCACTGAGGCTTACATGCACATCCAGCTGACACACTGGCTCTAATCCCTGCTCCTTTGACACTCATTTTCTGGTTTTCACAAAGGCCGACTGTGCTCTGAGCAGCTGCAGCTGGTCGGGGCCCCCGGGAGGCTGTGGGAAGAGTCGCGGGCGCCACTGGCAGCTGCAGTGCCCGTCTCTGTCCCCTCAGTGCTCAGCGCCCCCGCCAGTTCCTAGGCAGGGCTGTGTGGACACGGGGACTCCCTCCGCGAGGAGCAGAGGTCAGTGGGGGAAGGGAGAGGAAAAGCAAGACGTTAGAAAGAGCATCTGCTTTCAAGAGTTACCTCTGAAGTCCTCTGCGAGGTCCAAAAGCCTGACACCAGCAAACGCCCGCCCCGGGTGGAGGGACGCCATGGGCCTGGAGCTCTCGGGAGACTTTCAAGCACGAGAAGGAGAGAAAGCCTTGTCCAGTCTTCTCTTGGCTTTAAAACAATAGAGGCATGGCCAACTAGTTAGGTGGCTCCTAGGAGAGATGCACACCATTGCATTCAACACAGTTTAAGTTAGTGTAAATAGTGCCTAAAGTACTTGTCATACCTGTGTTCCGCGGGGATGGTGATGGAAGGAGGTGGAGCGTGGCTGGTGCGGGGACCAGCCCGGGCAGATGTCCGCCTGCAGGGCCAGCTCTCCTGGGCAAGACTCCTCAATGGGAGTGCGGCTCTCGGGGACGAGGGGGGCTCTGCCAGGACTGAGGCACAAGGAGGTTGAGGGTCTCGGGAGCAGAAGCGGGTCTCCATAAGAGCTGGCAGGGCTGGGGAGCCGGCCCAGGGGCGGGAGGGGGGACCTCAGTGAGCAGGGATGCCCACAAGCTCTGTTCTCTCCAGCCCTTGTGTGTCTCTGCCTGGTGTCACCTGCTCCTGATGAGGAAGCAGCCTGTCCTGGGAGAAGATGGGGGTGGGACCCAACTTCTCAGCCTCCCACGCTCGCCGTCCCAGGGGACAGGAAGCGCCGCTCCCGACATCTGTACGTTAATCCCGGGGGTGGACTCCGCTGGGGTCGTGGACCCGGTGTGGGGACTGACCTCATGGCTCCTGCTCCGCCCCTGGGGCTGGGCCCTCTCTGAGCCCAGGGGAGCTGAGCTGTTACAGGAAGGAAAGTGAGAGGTAGGCCGTGTCAGCAGCCAAACGTGGCGGGTACCACTGCCCTGCGTGGCTTCACGCCGACACAGTAGCTCTGTGCTCCTCAATTTATTTCAGTTCATTCAGAGAGGGAGGAGATTCAGCTAAACTTTTTTGGGGGGAAGTAATTAGGTTTATTTGTTAAATTTTTTTTTAATGGAAGTGCTGAGGATCGAACCCAGGACCTTGCGTGTGCTAAGCATGCACTCTACCACTGAGCTACACCCTCCCCGCCTCAGCCAAACTTTTGAATTGGTTTTGAGTAAACCTGAGAGAAAACAAGAGAACTTGACTTATGTAGACCTGAGCTGCAATGACTCGGGCTGAACCGCTGTTAGAGACTCAGAAGCAAAAGGTGGGGACATAACCTGTCCTTACTGGTTCCCAGGGTCCTCCCAGGAACCTTGACTAAGGACGCCCACAGGGCCCCTTGTCTCGTCCTTTGCTCTCCCGTCTTCCCTGTAAGACTCGGCTGAGAGCCAGTGAGGTGGCTGAAGGCAAGAAGAGGAGAAGCTCTAGTGTCCGATGTCGCCTTTACTATCATCACTGCAAAGTTTTAAGAATGAATGTACCAGCAATTATTTCCTGTTAGCAAACCCCAGGGAAAGACTGCTTGAACCATGTTATATAAGCTCCTGGTGCTGGACCAGTCACCTGTGGCCAGCGACTGGAACTCTGTGACCAGCTGGATGTGGTCCCTGGACCATTATTGTGGACAGGGACTCAGGATCAGAAGCAGCTCCGTTAGAATCACATGATTGGGAGGAGTGTTTCCCAGAGGGGCGGACAAGTGGACGGTGCCCTCTGCCAACTGAGATGGGAGCGGTGGCCGGAAGAGCTGAGGGTCTCCCCTTACTCGGTGGTGCATGTGGGTGTTCGCAGGGCCTCCCACTGTTTGACTCCAAAGCCCTCAGCATCCTGATGAAAAATGATTCTGATTCATATCTAGCAGTCATTTTGACGATTTTGATGGAATTTTCTAGTAGGCAGCCTAGAAGCCAGTGCTGTGCCTGCAAGGGGTAGGCTCTTAATAAATGTGGATTAGGTAACCTGCCGGCTAAGTGATCCCACACCACGTCACAGCCCCACGTGGTTCTCTCTCAGTTTTACACACTGAGTAAGGATATTCCCAAATTAAATTTTAACTATTTATGCATCCAAAAAAAATTCATTGAACATTTTACAAAGGGTATTGTATTAGTCAGGGTTTTATAGAGAAACAACTAATAGAATGGAGGGGTGTGTGTGTGTGTGTGTGTGTGTGTGTGTGTGTGTGTGTGCATGTGTGTGTGTGTGTATAAAGGCAGGGAGAGAGAGAGAGAGAGAGAGATTTAATTTATTTTAAGGAATCAGCTCATGTGACCAGGGGGCCTGGCAAGTCCAAATTCTACAGGGCAGGCCTTCAGCTGGAGACCCAGGGAAGAGAAGATGGTGCAGCTGAAGTCTGAAGACGGTATGGAGGGAGGATTCCTTCCTTTTCAGGGGACCTCAGTTTTTCCTTTTAAGGCCTTCAGCTGATTGGGTGAGGCCCACCTACATTATGGAGGGTCATCTGCTTGGTCTCAGTGGTCTCAAAGTCCACTGATTTAAATGTTAATCACATCTAACAAATACCTTTGCAGCAACATCTAGACTTGTGTTTGACCGAAAAATAGGCACCATAGCCTGGCTAAGATGTAACATAAAATTTGCCATCATGATGTTGAAGGTGGATTTCAGTACAATGGAACATTTATACTGTTTTCATCTTTAAGGATATCTTTCCTGGTTTGAATTAGTTTGAAGACAGAAAGTTTTTGCCTTCAAATGAAACCTGTGGTTCTTGTATTTTATACAATACAGTAAATAAGTAAGTCTTAAGTCTTAATATTAAAAGACATTACTGGGATAAAAAGATTGCAATTTGTATAATACAGAGCACGAGTTTTTTAAAAATCATGTTCCTTTATATAAAGAATTTCTTAAAAGTCCTTTCTTAAGGAAAGGAGCTTGTGTGTCTCTGCCTGGTGTCACACAAGGGCTGGAGAGAACAGGAGCTTAATAACATGGTTCAAGCAGTCTTTCCCTGGGGTTTGCTAACAGGAAATAATTGCTGGTACATTCATTCTTAAAACTTTGCAGTGATGATAGTAAAGGCGACATCGGACACTAGAGCTTCTTTTTTTCTTTTTATTATTATAGCAGAGGGATAGCAACCACTGTAATTAAGAGTGAAAACATTTTTGCTGGGTCAACGTTTACTTCTACGTCTAAATATTAACTTTCAAAAATCTTTTCCTTTGGTGTCCTAACCTTTTATAGGTGATACATTTTAAGCCAAAAATAAAAGGCTTTTATTTTTATTTTTTGAAGCTTTTGCAACTAAACAAGTAAGAGAAAAAGTCTTAATGATTCACATGTTGGCATATAAGGTAGATTCATTCATTCTTCCATGAATCCATTTTTCCATACATTCATCCTTCAAATAATTATTGAAGACCTAGCATATTCCGGGCACTAGATTAGGTACTGGGTGAGCAACATGAATAAGAGAGAGCTACTACCTTCAAGAGGCTTATGCTCTAATAGGGGATAAAAGGATTTAAAAATAATGGCTCTACGTGTGGTAAGAAATATGGAGCTGATCGTTTGGGAGTACATTGGGAAGGCATCTAAGAATAGATACATTTAACAGAGCCCTTATGATATCAAGTGGTTTACAAAGGATCTCATTTACTCCCCAGAGTGCTCTGGGATGTAGGTTCTACTGTTATCATCCCCCTCATCTTACAGGTGAGACAACTGGGGCACAGAGGGTTGGAATACCTCGCCCAAGATCTGACAGCTTGTATGTGCAGGAGCCTCCCCCTTGGTCTTGCAACCTATCCAATAATGACATAATGACCCTGCTGGAAGAAGAAAGGAAGTGACGGGTCTCTGTGTGTTGTATTGGGGGGGGCACTGTAGGACCCAGCTGTTCAGGGGGAGTAGAAGAAAGACCGAGTGAAGGTGGTGGGGGCATTGCAAAAGGAGGTGAGGGTGGTCTGGGGCCGGTGCCTTGGATTAGGTGGAGGACTGGCCAAGGCGTGGGGGGAGAAGGAGTCTAGCACGACTCGGGTGTGTGGTCGACGAGGGAGCTGTTGCTGAATCGGGTTGGTGCAAAGGAGACAAAGGAGGCGTGGTGGGAAAGCTGGCAAGTGTCAGCTGTGGCATAAACCTTGTGCAGTTGGTGGAAACACCCAGAGTGGCTGTATGCTTTGAAATCCCCGCACACTTTGAAATCTCTGAGAAGTATTTCTGCCCTGTCCCTCTGCAGCTGTGCTCAAGCCAGGAATCATGGCGCTGCCCCAACTTCTCCTCGGCCAGCCTGCGGGGGGCCTGTGAACTCCCTTCAGGTCATCTGCACACAACCAAAGGTGGGCTGTAAAAGCCAGTATCCAGGGGTAATATGGAGGGAGAGAGGAGCCTGACGTGGTCCCTGGGGCACTCAGCTGGGGGCCGAGGGCAGAGGGCAGAGGGCAGAGGGCAGAGGGCACAGGAGGAGGATAGGGAAGGGACTGCTCCTCCCAGTTTCACTCACCAGGAGTCAAACTCCAGGCCAAGCGCTTCATCCAGATGGACTCTCAAAATACGGGGAATTTACCCGATTCACCCAGCAAACACCAGCTTTACGCCAATTTACCTGTTCCACGTTAGCTAGCTTCCTAGGAACCATGTGCCCTAGAGCGCGTGGAAGCTGCTGCATTTGGGGAAAGAATGTTTCCTTCTTCCGGGTAAGAGGTATTCCCGACGCATCACTTACTGAGCAAGCTGAGCAGTCAAAGTGGTCATGAGCCTACCAACAGGGGCCCTCAGAGCAGGGGCCCGCAGCAGGGCGGCGCAAGTAGGCAGCGGGCTGTGATACGTTCGATTCAGTCGGACTTGCTGAAGTGGCTTCCAGTCCATGTCTTCTAAAGTTTGCGAATTACTCTTAAGACCACGCTGGTCTTTTCAGTCACAGTGGCCTAACGGGTTGTTATGGGTTGAGCTGGGTTTCCCCAATAGATGCTGAAGCCCTAACCCCCCGTTTCTGTGAAATTGATCTGATGTTGAAATAGGATCTTTGCCGATGATCAAGTTAAGATGAGGTCTTTGTGGGGTGGGGAGTGGGGGGGATGGTTAATTCAGTATGACTGGTGTCCTTATAAGGAGAGGATCCTTGGACACAGAGACAGACAAGCACAGAGGGAAGATGACGGGGGTGGGTAGAGGGTGGGAGGGGATGGAGGGATGTCTGTTTATAAGCCAAGGAGACACGCCTGCAACAGAGTCTTCCCTCATAGCCTTCAGAAGGAACCAACCCTGCCAGCACCTTGATTTCAGACTTCCAGCCTCTAGAACCATGAACAAACCTTTATTTAAGTCCCCCAGTTTGTCGTGCTTCATTACATCAGCACTGGCAAACTAATAAGTGAGTTATCTCAAAATTTGAGTTATTGGAATCCATCATTCCTGTATCTGTGCTGGGAAACTGTCATGGCTGCTGGACTGGATCATCCATTACGTGAGAGTGAAATGAAGACTGTGGGCCCACTGGGAGTGTACAGTCAGGGGCCAAAGAGCGTGGACCTCTGCTGAGCAAAGCTGGGGGGATGGTGCGGGACTCTGGCAAAGTTGCATTTTTGGTCATATTCCACGGTGGAACGGCCGTGCAAGCCAACCAGTCTTTCTTCCCAGAGCCTGGCGTCCTGGGGCACGCCCTCCACAGGCTCTGGGAAGTGATTTCCTGCTGGGCACCCGAATCACTGGAGCTCTTGTCCGAAAGGCAGTTGCCAAGACTCCACCGGACCTACCCAGCCAGACCCCGGAGGGCGGGGTGGAGATGAGCTGGTGAAGAGACAGCTGCAGGGCGTGGGCTGCGGTGGGCGCGGAAGGGGCCAGCGCTCTCCAGGAACCAGGCTTCACCTCGCTTCTGTCAGAGAAACTGCAGCTCAAAAGCAGTGGGCCCCCAAGAGGGCCTCCATCTGCTGCAGGCTATTTCTGGAATCCTGTGACTCTGTTAATTTAGTTAATCATTAATGTGGTATTTAATAAAACTGGCATAGTTCCTTTTCTCTCCAATTATGAAAGACTGCTATTCCCTATGCATCCCTTCAGCCTTTGCTGAGCCAATTAACATCATTTATTCAACAGGAATCTAGATGGCAATGGGGTACCTCAATCTGCACACCCGCTGGGCTTAAACATTAAATTTACTTCGGCCAAAAGTGATGAGAGGCAGCCCTGTGAGGCCCTGGGAACAGTCATGTAGCCAGAGCGGATGTTCTCTGTCACATTCGGGTTTTCTCACTTTCTAAACAGAAGTCACGGTAACTGAGCGGCACCGCTCTGGGTGAGAGTGGGCTGCAGGTATTAAGCGGGACCTCCAAACGGATGTACGTGCTGCAACAAGTGGAGAGAAATTGTTAAAAATTCAACAGTGAATATTTTGGATCAAAGTAAAGAAAATATTGGGTAAAGATGATGAGGACCAAAGTAGGACTGGTGTCCTCCGAGGTGAGGGGAGGTGTGATGCCACAGAAGGAGACGCGAATAGGGAATGAAAAAATCAGGTTTGGGGGGTGGGTGTGCCTCAGCGGTAGAGCGTGTGCTTAGCATGCGTGAGGCCCTGGGTTCAATCCGCAGTCCCTACATTACATAAATAAATATATAAACAAACAAACAAACAAATCTAATTATCCCCCCTCAAAAAAAGAATATAATTAAGAAAAGAAAAAAAGAAGCTGTGGTATATTTATACAATGGAATACTATTCAGCCGTAAAAATGACAACATAACACCATTTGCAGCAACATGGATGTCCCTGGAGAATGTCATTCTAGGTGAAGTAAGCCAGAAAGAGAAAGAAAAATACCATATGAGATCGCTCATATGTAAAATCTAAAAAAAAAATAAACAACACAAACAAAGCATAAATACAAAACAGGAATAGACTCATAGACATAGAATACAAACTTGTGGTTGCCAAGGGGGAGTGTGGTGGGAAGGGACAGACTGGGATTTCAAAATCTGTAGATACTGACAGGAGTATGCAGAACAGATAAGCAAGATTATACTGTATAGCAAAAGGAAATATATACAAGATCTTGTGGTAGCTCACAGTGAAAAAAATGTGACAATGAATATATGTATGTTCATGTATAACTGAAAAATTGTGCTCTACACTGGAATTTGACACAACATTGTAAAATGACTATAGCTCAATAAAAAAATGTTAAAAAAATTTAAAATTCAGGTTTGCCTCCCAAATCCAGCCCAAATGCTATTTAATCTTATCACTGTTTTACCAATTATGAAAATCAGAATAGGAAGGGTTAAGCTAGAGAACGTGTGTGATTTTGTATAGTGTAAGGCTGTCTCAGAGGCGTCTGCATTAAACTTCAGTTTCTTTTATAATTCAAAAGAATAAGCTGTTCTTCCAAGCGTAGTTTCTATTTTGAGAAATTACTGAGAGTGATTTCATTAAAACCATGTAAGGTGTGTATTGACAATCTTCCAGAAGCATGGTGACAATTGCTGACACCCAGAGCATCACTACTTAGTTGCGGTCTGTGGACCACCAGCCCTGACGTGACCTGGGAGCAGGAAGAGATGCAGAAACTCAGGTTTCACCCGCAGACGCGCTGGACCAGAACCCTCATTTAACGCGTTTCTGGGTGGATTATATTCACATTAGAGCTGAGAAACCCTGCTCTTGATTACTGGATGGGGGAAGGGATTAAGGAGTATTTTGTTGGCTTATAGAAAAGTAGACATATTCCTGAGAATATAATAAATATATATGCATATGTAATAAAACATAACATCCTATAGTATAACATAATATGATGTAACATATATATTCTAACAATATCTAACTGGGTTAAACACTCATCTCTTAGAAAGCAAGTGGACAGTTCACAGAAAATGGCAGCACAATTGTGAGATCTTTCTGAAACCCACATATAGATACAGACATCTGCAAGGCAGAAGCAAAGTGGGCAGATGATGCTGAGAAAAGCTAGGTGACAAGGGATTCCAATAATCTCCAAATCCAGTCGATGGGGACGTATTCCCAACAGCGACCAGGTCTAGGTATTATCAGCGTCTATGGGGGTGAAGCAGAGGGAAGGAACAGGGTGTCAGGTGACTTTAGCAAAAGGGAACCCTCCAAATAGCTAACAGGTGTTCACTGGAAAGCAGGGTGGGACAATCTGAGAAGACTAGATTAAATTGGGATCTTGCCCCTGCTGCAGTCGCGGGTAACCGCCCGGAGCCCTCGGCGGGTCTGCCTGAGACGGTCAGTCCGGTCTCTGTGAACCTTTCAAACCGAGCCCCCTTTCTTTCCGTGTAGGGACCCCCACTGAGGAGAAGCTGCCGGAGCAGAATCCAAATTGAGCAGGATGAGGACACAGGGATGGTGGGGGAAGATCACTGAGATAAAAACAGGAGAGGGACACAAAGCCAGGAAAATCTCAGAGAGCAGCTCCAAGTAGATATGTATTTTTTCACAATATGTGATAACAATTCTTAAAGTTCAGGGTAACCAAATTCATGCAAAGATGAGCGACAGCAAAGCATAAGGTCAACTTCCATGCAAAGTTACCATAAGGGAAAGAGATTAAGAAATGGAATAACACCCTTGTGTACTAAAAAACAAAGACTAAAAATAAACAGATCAAAATCATAACAGGCCTTTTCAAAATGAGCTCAGAAATATTAAGAAAATGATACAACACGTCAATGAGAAAAACTCAGAATGAGATGACATAACTCAAGAAAGAACTAGAAATGAGAAGGAAAATCATTTTGCTGTGAAGACTGTAACTGGAAGGAAAACCAAGAGAAACCGAATAGAACTGACAATGCCTTCAGAGAAATGAAAATTAAAATGTCTTCGTAATAAAGTTTTTATCTGTGTTTTTGGGGGATCAGAGAACCACAGACTACAGAAGTCCAGTTGTTAGAAGGACACATAGCCTGACACTGAAGACGCTGGCTGTTTAAACTAGGTCCCCCTATTGAGGGCCACCAATGGTAACAGATCTAAGACCAAAGTCACCATTTCTTTTTCCCAACTAATTGTACTTTCTGCTGTTCCATTGGCCCTAAGTCATCCAGTTAAGGTTATAATGTTATGTAATCATTGCTAAATATTGTATGTGTGTGTATACATATGTGTGTATATATAAATATATATGTAGTGATTTCTATGTCTATGAAACATAAACATTCAAGAATAAGTTCATAAAGATTCACATTTTTAATGAAGATACTGGGGACTGAACTCTCCACCACTGACCTATAACCACCCTCCCCCATAAAAATGTTATTTAAAAAAAAAAGAAAAGAAAAATGATACAGAAAGTATTGGAGAGAAAATAGCCAATATTGAAGACAGACGGAGAGGACCTAAAGCTTGGGGAACCAGGTTGATGGAGAAAGCAACCAAAGGTCAGTACCAACAATTACAGCCCAAGAAAGATGTCTCGCAATTACAAAGTTTATACCTGAAACTGTATGTTGAAAGGATTCTCTGCATGCTGAGACTGTCACTGTAGAACAACCGACACTAAGATCTTCTAGCAAGATCACTGGATTTTAAAGAAAAGGAGAAAAAAAAAGAAACTCTGGGCAAAAGGAGGACTCGATATACAAGGAAAAGACAATTCCATTTCTGTTAGTTTTTTTTTTACACCATATAGCTTTGTACCTGAATACAGTAGAGTGGCACATTTAGTATACTCAAGGAAAGCAAATGAAAATACAGGATTTTATATCCAATAAATTGCCATCCAGTATTAAGGGCACAATAAACCATTATGAAGAGGAAAGCCTGCAGGGATGATGGCTCCCACGAGCCCTTCCCAAGAAGGCCATCAAAGCATGACTTTCAAATGGCCAGAACGGTGGTCACTGGACTGGTAGGAAGCATTCATTATCTCTGTGCTTCTGGGACGAAGGCTCAGCGAAGGTTAGAAGGGAGAGGGGATGGGATGTAAGGCCCGGGTGGTCTGACAGCCAAGGTCTCGCACAACCATTGGAGAGTCAGGGGGTGTGTTTATTTCACTATCTCCGCCATCATAGTTGGTGATGCTCACGCAGTTCTGAGATGTGTGTATAAGAAGGGATAAAGCCTATGGGTGATTGCGGGGTATTCTGATTCTATCATCCCCTGTGTTTTTGGGAATGTGGATTCCTGGGGTGGAAGCAGGCTATGTGGGTGTAAAATAAAAGAGATTAAGTAAAAGCCCGTTAGCCCTGAATTTGAATTTAAAATCACAG
This sequence comes from Vicugna pacos, assembly GCF_048564905.1. NCBI lineage: Eukaryota > Metazoa > Chordata > Mammalia > Artiodactyla > Camelidae > Vicugna > Vicugna pacos. The sequence goes on along the minus strand of NC_132991.1, from coordinate 91,692,951 downwards.
TATGGACTCAAGAGGCACACGCGGGTACACACACATACACACACACACACACACACACACACTCTCCAGACTGTCTGTGGGAAGCTCTGCAGGTCTGCAGGTCTCAATTGTTCTTTAGATGCATTGGAAGGAAGAGAAAGTTCGGCCGGGAAAACTGTTAATTAAAAGATTTACCAAGTTTTACAGGGGAGGTATAGCTCAAGTGGTAGAGCACGTGCTTAGCAAGCATGAGGTCCTGGGTTCAATCCCCAGTACTTCCTCTAAAAATAATAAAAGATTTACCAAGTTTTAAAAAACGGGTGAGGCTAAAATTGTAGCAGATAAGCATACACATCCAGGTGATAAAACTATACAGAAGTGCAAGGAAGTTTTTGCTGCAGAAGCGGAGATAATGGTGGCTTTTGGCAGAAGCCCAGTGCGGGGCTGGGCTGGGCTGGGGATGAGCTGTGGTCCAGGAGGGACCTGTGGGCTGGGTGTAAAGTTCTTTTTGTTGACCTAGGTTGCAGTTACAAGGTTCATCGTAAAATAATTCACCAAACCACACATTTGTTTCACAGGGGTTCCTGGACCTGTGTTTCACTCTTCAGTGAAAGGGAGAAGGGTGATCCCAAACAAACAGTAACAGCAACCAACATCCCCTAAATGGTTAATCCTGCTACTGTCCCCTCATGCATTGCGTATTTCAACGAGGCGGGGGCACAGCCTGGTACGAACAGTTCCCAGACAGTATCTCAGTTCTGCCTGAGTCTTTGCTCCTTGGGTGACCTTGGGTCTCTCTCAACAGCAGTTTTATCACGTGTGAGGTGCGTCCAACCACACTCATGCATAATTCACAGGGATGCAGAGCGGCTCCAATGGGAAGATGAATGTGCAAGTTCTTTGTACCCCGCAAAACGCTCTGGAACACTTGTTCTTGTTACTGATGTAAAATCCAGAACAGTGAGCTCCCCACAGCGACTGTGTGGCTGGCGTTTCACCCTGGCTAGTCCAGTCCCCTCCCCCAGACCTCTTGTGAATACCTGATATATGGGACATGTACATTACCACTCCTGGAAAGGCCAGCTGAACAGGTATTTAATAATGAGGCTCTGTCTTGGTATAAACTTTAAGGGAGTTGAAGTTCACGAACGCTAACGTTTCCTGGTCTGCTGAAACTCCTATCTGTAAATCACTAAACGTTTATCAACTTTCCTCTTTGTTCCAGGCTCCGACCAAGTACTTGAGTCCATCGGTGGGAAAAACAAATATTTCCCTGCTCTTGGGGAACTTACATTTTAGCAAGAGCAGAGAGACAACCCACTCAATAAGGAAAGTATATAGAATATTTGAAGGTGGTAAGGATTATAGAGGACAGAAATAGTGAATCAGAGTTAAGAGGATTAGGAGAGCAAGGGTGGGGGTGGGGCTGCAATTTTGTGTTGGGTGGGCCGGTTGGCCTGATTGAAAGGTGACATTTGAGAAGAGACAGAAAGAAAGTGAGGAACTGAGCCTGGTGGCTATCTCAGGGAAGTGCATTCCAGGCAAAGAGCGCAACCAGTGCAAAGGCCCTGTGGCAGGCTCATGCCTGGCTTGTGAGAGGGACAGTGGGGAGGCCAATGTGGATGGAGTGAAGTGAGTGTGGGGAAACAGGAGGAGATGAGGCCAGGAAGAAGGGGGGCAGATGGTAAAAGGGCTTGTGATGCTGTTGAAAAACCTTAGAGACTTAACTTTTCTCTATGGAAATGGGGAGCCATGCAGGGTGAGAAGCAGAGGATGGACATGATAGTCTTTGGGTTTTTAAAGGATCCCTCTGGATGCTGTGATGAGAGTGGTGTCAGGGACCAGGAAAGAAGCAGGGAGGTAAATTATGAGGCTAGAGATGCAGGCGGCATGGACTGGGACAGTAGCTAAGGTGGGACACGGTTGTCTGGGGTCCCCTCTCAAGCCCTGAATGCAAGTAAGAGTGCCTGGGGAGGCTGGGTCGCGCCTCCTTGGCACGGCTGTGGTCTTCTCTCCTTCAGGCTGTGGTCTTCTTGGCCAGTCTCTGCTAAGTTTCATCTCCAGTTCTGATGTGCTCCAGAGAATCTCAATCAAGCATTTCTGGGTGAGACGGGCTCCCAGAATTGTCCCCTCACCCCGCAAAGCAACAGAAGTTCCTTTTCTTTGAGCAGCTCTGCCTCTCCCATTCACGATCTCCCTTCTCTCTCTCTGGATGTTCCTTTTGTTGTCAGAAAGCCGATGCTGGTGTTTTTGGGGAAGCCTTTCCTCTGGTTGGTTTGCTGATTCTGGACTGCATGCACACACGCATGTACACACCTGTGATAAATTCCTGTGCTGTCCTGCACCTCTAAGTGTTAGCAGCCCTGGCAAGCTGGTTAGCTCATTAGAGATCTTAATTATAGCCACAGGCAGTATGATTGTACTGTAATCTTTCCCCAACCATAAACTCTTCTGATGTTCAAGGGTAACATCCGAGGGTTTACATCAGATTGTTACATCGAGCACGTGGTAGATCCTGAACAGGTCTCTAAACTGGCCACTATTTAACCACTGGCTTCTACCAACACTTCCACATTTGCTGTCATCCCTCACACATTTTCAACCTGCTCACTCAATCTCAGGAGAAGATGTCATCATCGTCTTTTCTGAGATGCACGTTAACACGTGGTGCATACGTTTCTCTTTTTCCCTTTCATTGTCTGCCAACTCAATAATGTAAAATTTAAAAAAATTATGCATTCACTCCAGTTTGGATAAAGATAAAGTGTGATTACTATACTCATGATTTAAATGAGTGGGATGTGAGGGTGTTCTCAAAATTGTCGGGGTTAGGGTTTTTAAATGAACATATTAAGTCTTTAAAGACTAATTTTACTTTTTTTTTTAAGGTATGAGATGTATGTGGTACAAAATTTCAAAGATGAGAAAGGCACTGGTTGAAGAGGACATCTCCCTTCCAATCCAGCTCCTCTTCCCACGGCAGACACCACCATCAGATTCCTGTGCAATTTGCAGACATGGACTCTGCATTTACAAGTAAATGCGTATGCCTGGGACATTGTGCTGTACGCCAGAAACCAATACATTGTAACTGACTATACAATAAAAAAAAGAAATTAAAAAAAAAAAACAAGCAAATGTGCAATATAACACTACCTAGTGGGTCTGCCCCAGGTGGGCGCAGCAGTGCTGCTGGCTCACTTGATGTCAAAGGAAGACATAATTCATAAAATAAAGAGGAAAAAAACCAAGGTCAATTGTGTGAGCAGCATAAAAAGTTGCACTGATGCTTGTTTCATTCTGCACATTATTTTTTAATAAAAATGTTTGTCTTCGTGATAGTTTATAAGACAGCACAACGGGTTGAATGAAAACACTGGCACCTCAGACGACTTTTCTTCCTCATATGATTTGGGAAAAATTAAATGTATCCAAATAGAAAAAAGAATCGATATAACTGAATCACTTTGCTGTACACCTGAAACTGACACAATGTTGTATTTCAATTATACTCAATTAAAAAATGTATCCAAATAACTAAAGGAGAATAAAAAGAGGTCTTATTTACTGAGTGCTTACTAGTTACCAGGTACTGCACCCGAGCCCCACAGCTAACTTTCCGAGGCCAAGTGTATGTAATTAACTCTGCTTTCTAGATGAGGAAGCCGACCTCGGCCAGAGAGGGTCACTCGTTCCAGGTCTCACAGCTTGGAGTTCCGGGCCTCTTTTCTACCATGTCACAGTGTCTGGAAAGTGGTAGAAATTCTCTTCTGATGGAGCATACCTGATGTTTTGGAGGTCATATTGCACAAAGGATTCTCTCCGTTAAAGCAAGAAGATTCATTTTGTTTTAGATGTGTGGCTGCAGATGGAATAGCAATTTCAGTCAGAGGCATTTTGCAAAGTGAGGGGCCTGGGTGGGTTTGTTCTGGAGGATGATGGCCATTACTCCTAGGGTTTTTCAGTTTCCCTTCTCACTTACTTCTGTATTAGCACATGTCCAAATCAGTCTTGGATGTTTGGAAAGTCCAATTGAATTCTTAATTCTCTGATGGGCATATGCATCGACATAGGGAAGGGTGCTCATTGTAAGAATAAAATGGGAGTGAGAGAGAAGGTCAAGGAGATACAGTTCTAGAATGGCGAAGAGTCTGTCCCAGTCAGCAGGCAGGGGTGGTGGGGGACTAGGTTGCAGACATGATGAAGGAGCAGCCCTTAATATCTTAAGAGTGCTTCTTCCATGCAAGGACCCTCTCCTACATACGAGGTCTAGCTATCAAAATCAGGAAACTGACATTGGTACATTTACACCATCAAATCATCCAGACCCCGGCTAATAGCCCCGACAGTGTCCTTTAGGGGTCAGGAGCCAATCCAGGATCTCACATTGCATTGGGTAGTACCACCTCTTCAGTCCCCCGATTCTGCTCCACATCTTATCCTGACCTTGACATTCCTGAGCACATCTTTCTCAGTGCCTCGTATCAGGAGGCACATGTTGGCAGTGTGTGCCATTCCTGGGGATGTCAACATTTCTTATCGCTGATTAAAATGATGGTTGCCAGGTGTTATGGCCGTATAGTTAATTGATATGTATGGTAAATGTATTGATTAATAAGTAACATTTAAATATCCTGTGGGAGGTACTTAGAGATTATAAATATTTTATTCCTCATCAGACTTTAATTCTCCAGACTTGGCATCTGGAGATGTTAATGACTTTTTTTTTGCCTGAATCAATTATTACTATTTTGGTTGCTAAACAGTGATTTTCTGATTCTACGGTTTCTTTCAGATTGGTTAGTTGGCATTCTACTGTAAGAGACCATCTCTTTCTCTTTTACTAGTTAATTAATTAATTACTAATTGTTATGTGTAACAGATTCCTGTTTTACCCAGAGACATTGAATCCATTACTAACATTTTATCATTTTTTTTTCCTTTGCTGAAATTAGCCCAGACTTGGCCAATGGGAGCCTCCTCTAAGTGGCTCTTGTGTTCTTTTGATGTGACCCCATCATTTCTTAAGCACTCCCATATTTTTTTGGCACTGGTAGCTATTCCAGACTTATCTTGTATTTCTTCTGCCACAGTTCTGGGGTCCACGAAAATGGCTGACTCAGTTAATGGCTGGTCAGTTAATTGCTGGGAGAAGTGTGCTAAAATTTCCCACTATGATAGTGAACATTTTCATTTCTTTTTGTAGTTCTGTCAATTTTTGTTTTCTATATTTTCAAGCTCTGTTAGTAGTGCTCTGCCTAGTGAATTATACTTGTAGCTTTATATAGTAACCTTATTTCCAGGAACAGGTTTTTGCCTTAAAGTTTAGTTTATCTGTTGTCAATTACATATCCTAGTTTATTTTTGGTTTAATGTTTTCCTGTTATTTCTTTTTTAACCTTTTCCTTTCAATCTTTTCATAGCCATATAATTTAGTGTATTTCTCATAAAAAGAATTAGCTGAATTTTAAAAAATCTCATCTGAAATATGATTTGGTATTTTCTTTATACCAAATGTATCCAACCCTCTTTCAGATTGCAGTGATTGATATAATTGGATTTATTTCTAACATCTTCAGTTGTGCTTTTTATTTATTCTGATTTTTCTGTGTATTCCTCTCCTTTCTTACTTTCTTGGAATTTATCACTGAGTAGTTTTTCTTATTTCTAGTTACACACACTTTTTTTCTCATTTACTTGTGTTTACTCTAGAAATTAATTTTGATGTGAATATCTGCTGTTTCAAAATCTTGACCACTCTAAGGACACTAGAACAGTTCAACTCCAATTATTCCCCTCCCAAATGACCAACTATGCATATCAATTCTGTCTTTTAAAAAAATGTAATCCCCCAAGAAATTATTATACTTTTATGCAGTCAGTTTTGTTTAGATTCATCTACATATTTGTCAGTGTCTATGCTTATAATTTTTTTTTATTTCACACCATCAATGTGCAATTACTCTCATTCTGCCTGAAGTACATTCATTATATTATCCTCCAGTGAAGTTTTTTTGGTAGTAAGCTTTCTCAGTTCTTCATTATCTGAAAATGATTTTTCCTGTGCTCACTCTTGAAAGCTATTTTTCCTTCCCACAGGATATACATTTTTGTTTATTGTTACTTTCTCCCAATTTATTGCAGATATCATTCTCCTGCCTTCTAGTTTTTTAAAAAATTATTACTGTCGCTGGGAGTTCAGCTGTCACCTCAATTTGTCATCCCTTTGAAGGCAGTTGGCTTTTATGTCTTTTCTCGTGTATGAATATAGAATCTCAAAGATCAGAGACATTCTCAACTGGAAATTGCACTATGATTTGTTATGTGTGGATTTCTTTTTATCCAGCCTAGTTAGGAAGTCATTCAGTGATTATCTTTTCAAATATTGTAAGCCTCTCTTCTTTTTTCCTTACAGATCTGTGATTACCTGCATGTTCGGTTTTTTCACTGCATCCTCCATGCTTCTTAACTTCTCTTTTCCAATCCTTAGTGTCTCTACTCTGGAGATTTCTTCCAGTCTATCTTTTTGCTCACTAATTCTCTCTTCAGCTGTGTCTAATTGAATTTTTAATTTAAATTATTGTGCTTTCACTTACATGAGTTTAGTTTTGTTTTTTAAATATCCTTATTTATATTTATAGCCTCTTTTACCTAATTCAAATCTTTAATTTTTTTAAATTTCCTTACATTTATTAAACTACAAATTTTATCCACTAAGTCAAATGCTTTAGTGGCTGAAATCTTTGCGGGTCTGACTCAGCTGGTTGAGGATTCTGCTTTCTCTGGGTCATGTTGCCTTGTTTCTGTTTTGTGATATTTGAAAGCGAGCTTCTTCCTTTGAACTTTATTTTTAGGAGTTCCTTGAGACCTGGCAGATGGTGGCTACACCGGAACAGACGTGCACATGCTGAACAGGGTTGCCAGCTTCAATTCATTTTAACCTTAATTCTCAGTGTAAAAGTTTTCAGACCATCAAGGTACAACCTCAGGCTTCAGACTGTGTGGTGGTTAGATTATTACTGCACATTTTCAGAGTGGATTTGTCCCCCTCTTCACCCAGCACCAGTTTTGGGGACAATTTCCTGTCAGTGCTCTTTGATGAGAGCAGCCTTATTGCTGGTTTATCCACACACCTATGGGGCCCTACTTTTAGGCACGATTCAGTTTACCCCCTTGAGAGCTTGCTGGGCGTCCTCTCTGGTTCACTGTATCTTCTGAGGCCATGGGAGCTGAGGCTCCAGTTCACTTTGATTGTGTAAGTGCCCTTAAACCCTGCTTTCCTGCTCCGACTACCTCTCAGCGTTGCCACTTTCTGTTGTATTGGTTTCCCGGGACTGCAGTAACATCACCACAAACTGAGGGGCTCAAAACAGTAAGAACTTATTCTCTCGCAGTTCTGGAGCCTTGAAGTCTGAAACCAAGGTGTCAGCAGGGCCGTGCTCCCTCCGAAGCCTCCAGGGTGGACTGCCCCCTTGCCTGTCCCTGGCTTTGGGGGTGTGCCGGCAAGCCCTCGCGTTCCTGGGCTGTGGCAGCAGATCTCCAGTCTCTGCCTCCGTCTTCTCATGGCCATCTTCCCTCTGTGCTGTGTCCCTCCATGTCCAAATTTCCCTCTTCTTCTCAGGACACTTGTCGTGGGGCCGGGGCTCACTCTAATCCAGTATGACCTCATCTTAACTTGATTATATCTGCAAAGACTCTATTTCCAGATTAGCTCACGTCCGCAGGTTCTGGAGGAGCATGACATTCTGGAGGACACTGCCTAACCCAGTAGCTATGTCTAACACTTTTGTCAGCCAACTAGTGCCCTAAAAATACATTTAAATTATTTTAATCGGGATGTTTTTGTTTATTTGTCTCAACAGAGGGGTGGAAAACCTCAGCATTATTGGGGGATACTTCAGAAATAAAAGTCTGTGTGTTTTTCTCTATTATTTTCGAGATGATGACGGTAGGCACCAGGATGACAAGATCCGAGCCCACCCATTCTGCTTTGTATTCTCGGGGTCAGCATAGCAGAGAGCAGGTGTTCGATCAACATTGGTAGAATAAGTGAGCAAATACTTTAATAAGTGACTTTTCAAGAAATACCCAGCACCGAGTTACAGAATTTGGAACAAGAGTATCTTGAGAGCTTCCTCCCCAACTCTCCAGTTTAACGCTGGGGGCTGGATAGTTTTCTATGTTCCTTGAATTAGAGACTGCTGGTTCACATTTTTCTTGGACCCCCTGCTGCTGCTCCCCAATCTTGCCCGTATCCTCCTGATCTGCCAGCTTCCCTCCTGTCATGATCACACATCACTCAAAGCTCCAAAAATGTCCCCTTTTCCTTTTTTCCCAGGAGGCTGCAGCCATGCATCACTGTGCCAAAACTGTGCTAAGGGTTTTACATGTTTTATTGCATGTAATCTTCACCAACAATCTTACAAAATAGGTACTTCCATATGTCCTGAGCGTATCAGACCACTACCATCCTCATCAGTATCATTTTATTGATAAGGAAACTGAGCCCTTGGCAATCCAACTCAAGAAAGGACCTCCACTCTTGACTTATATGAGGTACCTATTTGGTCAGGCTTCCACCGTCCCAAGCCTACACTCCATCCTGCTCACCCTCTGTGTCCTGAATGGGTGTCCTACCTACCTGAATCTGAGTTTTCCTCGATGACCCATTTTTCAAGCCCCTTTTCGGTAGAAGCCAGTTCTGAGCCCCTTGATCGTAGAACTAGGAAGAGGCACAGCCGTCCTCCCCTCCCCTGACCACTCGTTCTTGACCTGCATGCTCTTCTATTGCCAACAACTCATCTTCTGCTAAGTCCACACATACTCGGTTCTCTTACGCTTCCCTATCTCTTGGTATGGTCTCCAAACCTCCAATGTGCCCCTTACTCTGCATAAACAATTCTGCATCAGTTTTACAGCATCCCTACACAATGAGATTCCTGTCATCAAATCTGGTGCACTTTTTCATGTTTATAATGTGTCTACATTTTGATCTTCTTATTCTTCTTCTCCTTCCATACCCGTGATAACCTTGTTTCCATCGTCCACCACATCAAATTAAAACGCTTGGTCATGGAACTTAAGTCCACCACAGTCTAGAGCTTCCTTCCTCTGTGTCTCACTGCCTCCGGACAAACCCTGGTTGTACACACCTGCTGGCCAGTCCACGAACGTGCCATGGACTTCGCTTCCTCCTCATGGCTGGACTGTATGACCGAACTAATTCACCAGCCTCCGACCACTGTCGGTGAAGTCAGGAATTAAACTTCCACTATAGCTTAAGATCTTCTGACAAGAAAGAGCTGTCCTCGGGAAACCACTTTGGCCCCCATTGCAGGGACAGTTTCCTGACCAGTGAGTCCATTAGACGGCCCCACGCTCACCCTTCTGTAGATTCCACATTTTCTGCCACCGCTGACTGTCTTGGAGCATCCATTTTCTCCAACCTTGTTGCTGACACTCAAACATAATTTCTCTCAGGACACACAGTATACACAGAAGGAATTACAGGAGGGAACAAGAAAGAGAGCGAGGAAATTCAGGACTAAGAGCGACAGAGAAAGAGCAAAACAGAATGGCGAAGAAACAAGATAATAACCATAACTATCTAGTGAACCGTTACTATGGATTTCATATGCAGCAGGCTCTGTCCCAGTACCAGGGACAGATTAAAAAGCAAGGACCTATTCATGAACCAGAGTCAAACCTCCCCGGAACAAGCTGCAAATGCGGCACAGCTAACTCAGGTTGCATACGTAACTCTTAATGCAGGTAAGGGATGTAAATGGATGCTGTTCCTGCAGAAGCAGGTGTCACCTTCTTGGGGAAAATAAGACAGAACATGGCAAACATTTCCTCCCTGGCCTGGACCTCTCTTTGTTAAGAGCTTTGTGTAACCAGAGGTCTTGTTTCTAACTTGAGTTCAACAATCAGAAATCTGCTTGCAGTAAGCTGTTGTCGTCTCTAGAAAGCCTCGAACCAGATAACTGGTATAGTCCTGCTTAATGGAAATGATCATTTGTGTTCATTTTCTACATTGAAAACATAATATTTCTCTTAAAAGATGAAGCCTGGTTGGGAAAATTATAAAAGAAGACAGAAAGGAAAATAAGAACTATGAAAAATTGGGAAACAATCTGCCAGGATAAAATACAGAAAGAATAAAAAAGGATTTCTGGGCCTATTTTGAACAAGACTTTGTTACTATATAGAATCTTCTCTAGTTTCAGTAAGTATGACTAATATAACCCATTCATGAGTGAGGCAAGAAGTGTCAGACGCAAGATAATTTCAAACGGTGGAAATGCCATGTCATAACGAGTGTGAAACAAATACCTAATTTAGAATATAAAGAGGTGTAAGATTCTTTATTATCAAGAACCAGTTTTGTTTAATTGACAGAGCAGGGCTCCTTTTTGTTAACACCACCTTTTTTTTTCTTTTTTTTTTGAATTTGAATGAAAACCTCCATCTCTGGAGTCCTGGTTTCTCAGTTACACCACTTTGAATCAACCAAACCCATCCTCCCCGAAGCCTGGTGTTTTCCTAGTTAAGGACTTGTAATAATACTAGATGGATCAGAGGTTGTTGTTGATCGTGGCATCATAGATCCCTACATGGGGATCGTTTAGGAGAACATGGAGATCAGAGTGAATGATCAGAGAAACTGGACCACCCCAAAGTTTGTGGCCTTCACCAACACAGAACAGTTGACTGAATGATCAGTAATGGTGTAATGAATCAACCTGTGGTGGAACCCACCAGAACCATTTCATCAGAAAGATCTGTTTAGGTATTTTGGGCTTATTTGTTGGAGGTGGTGATGGTGGTGGTGGTGATGGTGGAGATGGTATCAATGGTGCTGGTGGTAATAATGGTGCTGGTGGTGATGGTGGTGGTGGTGGTGATGGTGGTGAAAATGGTGGTAATGACAGTGGTGGTGATGGTACCAGTGGTGCTGGTGGTGGCAGCAGTGTGTGTTAATGACACAGGAAGTCAATAGTTCCAGGCAGAGTGCAGGGGAAGAAAAAAAAATTCCATCCTGAGAAGATCTCTTCTATGTTTCTGGAAAAGATGAAGGACATTGCAGGAGCTATCTTAGGGAGGACCATTACCCTCCTGTCATCACAGTTCTAGCTTAGTTTAATAGCTCTTTTAAAGGGGGAACCAGTATAATCCACTGTCCTCAGAGTCATCAATGATCCAAATTACCCTACCTCCACTTATGGCTTGGACAAGAATTGACATTAAAAGAATTGTGCTGATCTCGGACTTTGGAAGTAGCATCTTGATGTGTTATCCTCCCTTCTGGTGATGAGATCTTTCATATCAAACCTTCATCTGTAGAAATCCACTTGGGTGCAGAAAATGTCAATTACTTGACAGTAAATCATCTCATTGCCAAGACAACAGGACTAGTGGTTACCTCCACACTTTCACTGCAAGCCCCTCAGTCATAGATAAGATTGAGCCCCTCATGAAGAGGTTGATTCTGTATAACTATCCTCAAATTAAGAATTGAATACTCTTTTGTCCACCAGCGTCTGTTAAAGGTCCCTCAAAACGGCAAGCACAGTAAGCCCCAGATCCATGACATTGTCCTGGCAGGCACCCTGCTCATACGCCCAAGAATAAGCAACCCATGCAGGAGTCCTCAATGGCAAGACGACGCTTTCACTTAGGTGAAGCCATCCAGACCACCGAATTGTCTGGGATAGCTCTGAAAATGTTTAGAATTTTTTTTTTTTTTTTGGCTTGAGGATCTGCTCCTTGGAGGGGAAATCTCTGGTGGACTCATAACTGTTCTGTTCTTGGGTGTCACCAAACAGGGCAGATTTTCACCACTCATCAGACAACCAGCCTCATGTGCTCACTCAGGTTTATGAAACTGAGAGCAGCGACCAAGGACTATCTGCTTGGCAGTTCATGACACTCCTCAGAATGACAATGACAATCAGTCCAACGGCACACCTGGTGGGTCTGCCGAGCTGAGCCAGGCCGAGAGAACAAGCTGAGCATCACTAAAGATGAAGGATGCTGTTGAGAAAGGAAGGTTTTGAGTTCATGGTGCAGGAGGCTAAGAGACACAGGCTGAAGATGAGAAGCACAGAGACACGTGTCTTCTAACAACTCACTCAAATCCTGTGCTTTCAGTAAGAAGCCTCACTGGAAGATAAGAAGAAGCTTCAAGACAAGTGCAATGAAATCATGAACTGGCGGGATGAGGTAGTCTACTGAGAACAGGAGTTTCCAAAAAGAAAGTTCTGGAGAGCGTCTTGCCAACCCAGCCTCACAAGTCTGTCCAGATGGCCGGGCCATGCCTAGGGGATGCCCTATGGCTTCTGAGGGGCCGAGCTCCTTGTGATGGGTCTGGGTCCACCATTAAGACCAGTAAACACATATTCCCCCCAGCTAAGCAAACATGAACATAATTGATCGCCAAGTCTGCACAATGACAGTATTTCAGTTGTATCACTTCCTGGGCATTCTCATCCTTGGGTGTCCATTTAGGAAAACTTTCCCACTATGGGTACTTGTAAAAAAGTGGAAAATAGAATTCATGTTCTTGAAAATAAATACATATTTAAAATCATCACCTTAGGAAAGGAAGAAAATCAGTCTCTCTTCAACTCTGAATGAGCAGCAACAAAGAGTTTCCATCAGTTGGAAGGTGCCCCGAGGTCCTGCCCTGGGGAAGACACAGGACTTGCAGCCCTAGGATCTCAGGCAAAAGTGTGGTTATATAATTCTTATTGCTAGTGTATAAGACTGACTTTTGAGGGGTTTGAAATTCAAAGAATTTATCTCGTGGATTGTTCTGAAAGGAACATTAAGCAAGTTAATGACGGATGTCTTTGTGAAGTTTTACAGAAAATTTAGAAGTGTTTTTCCTGAAGGGGGTTCTTAAAGGAACCCTTGAAAAAAATCGGAGGAAACTCAGACTCAAACAAGATCAAGTCACTTTAATTCAAGTCAACAGCTATTCCTTGAGACGCTACTGGTGGCCAGGCACCCGGCCAGGTACTAAGACTCAGCAGTAAGTAATACACATGCTTGATTTATGTAAAGACTTCAAATTTGTATTATGAAGCCTCAAGATTTGCATAAAAGGAGCAAAACAAATCAGTGGCAACAAAACCTGTTAACCGAGGAGAAAATAAGGTAGATCAGGGTGAAAAATTCTGTTGTGTTACTTTCCTTCTTCTTGCTGATTTTAACTTTGTAGTTTACTCTTCATTTCTTTAAATTTGAAGTTCTTTTTGATCTTGGGAATATGCATGGGTGATTTCTATTGTGACTTTGTATTATAATTTTAAATTTTTACCAAAGTAATATGTGTACGTAGTTTAAAGGATCTGGTGGGACCACCAGGCTCAGGATGAAAACAATGGTCTTCTGCCCCTCTCCTCCGCACCCCCATGTCCACTTCCAAGACGTAACCAGTTTCAGCAGTTTTAGCTGTCTTTGTCTTTCATGCTCTTCCATTTTTCAAGATAATGAAGATACCTGCCCTTTTTTGATTTAAAACCTTTGACTATACAATGCCTTCCCTCCGAGAGAGAGAAAGAGCCTCTGGCTTTGGTACCCCAGCTTCCTCTGTGCCTCCCCTTCCCACATCTTCCCAACCCGTGATGCTACAACTTCTCAGATCAGCACTGTTACTATCTTGGATATATTTTGGCAGGATGTATGCTATTCATGGCCAAAACACATCCGTCCTGTGGTATCGTTTCCTTTGTTACACAACTTTTTATTTTTCCTGGAGCCGGTAACTACCTTGTCTCTCCTGATTGCTTTGTATCTGTCAGTGATTTACGCCTAAACTCTGTCAGAACTCCATGTAGAGAAACATTGATAATCCTTCAGGTTCAAGTTTTCATTGGAGGAGTCTCTCAGCTTTGGTCTTCTTGCTTTTCATCTGCACTGGTTATTTTTCAGTCCTGCAGCACAACTGCTGTGCTGGGCCTTTTTTTTTTTTTTTAACTGTCATTCTGGGAATCCTTTCTCCCCTCTCCTACTTTGGAGACCTGCTTTCTAGAGCTGTTCTTTTGTGTGTGCGTGGTTCTTGCCTTCGTTTTGGTGGAACACATCCTGCAGTAGTTTCCTAATAAAGAGCCCTCAGGGAGGGGGGAAAATGTTGGGAGAACCTGCATGTCGGAAAATGTTTTTATTCTGTTCTCAAACTTGATTGGCCTGGTATAGAATTCTAGGTTAGGAATACCACCACTTAGAAGTTTGAAGTCATCACTCCCCTTTCTCTTCGATCCTAGAGTTGCTCTTCTGAAGTTGAAGGTTGTTTCTATTCCTGACTCCCTGTTGGTGACCTGCATTTTCTCTCTGGAAAATGTTAGAATCTTTTCTTCCTTCCTGGATCTAAATTTCCCAGTGGTGGCCTTTGGGATGTGGATTTATTTTACATTCATCTGTGCTGTTAAACGCCTCACCCCACCCCACTGCCCCCCCAAAAAACCCTTCAGTCTAAAAACAGATCTGTCAGTCCCTGGAACGTTTAATAGGCTTTCTAAAAAAGTAATTTTCTCTCCTTCATTTTCTGCCTGCTCCCCCCATGGAGCACCTACTGAACCTTTTAGGCTATTACACCTCGTAGATTGAGCCCCTGATTTTCTTATTTCTTGTCTCCCATTTCGTTTATCTTTGTAGCCGTCTGCTTTTCTGGAGATTATTTCAGCTGCTAAGTTAGGCATCCCCTGAGAGAGGGAGACTTTGAACATCAGGAAGAACAGGGCCAACCGTTCCTGAATTGGGGGCTGGGAGGGCCTCAGCTCAGGACCTGTCACATCTGAAATGCAAGCGGAGGTGTGAGGGGAGATGCAGTGAGTCTGCAGTTCTATGGATGAGAGAAAGAAAGAGAAAAAAAGAAAGAAAGAAAGAAAGAAAGAAAGAAAGAAAGAAAGAAAGAAAGAAAGAAAGAAAGAAAGAAAGAAGGAAGGAAGGAAAGAAGGAAAGAAATTAAAAAAAAAGTATATTTAGAAAGTGGGGTTGTAGCACATTCTGTCTTATAACCTGCTTTTTAAAAAACTTAATACATTGTGGGCATTTCCCCCCTCATTATTGGTACTTTTGAATCGGTTGGGCATAATTTATTGCCACCTGGGGAACTCTTGTAATGTCTCCCTCCTCAGTGCCCCCTTCCCCCCCGGCCTCCAACCAGGGACTGCTCAGCGTGCTCCCTCTGTGGGCTGGGGGACTTGGGCGACACTCAGGCCTTAAAAAGGAGCACAGGGTACCGGGGCTGGACAGGCACGGCCTTCAGGCGGAGGACCAGGGAGGGAGCTTGGTAATAGTTGATACGAATGTTCGGGCGGTGGGGCAGGAGGTGCCCACGGGGCTCCGAGGCACTCGCTGTGGATGGGACACATTGGCCGGCCTCTGATCAGTGTTGTAAAGCACCTGACTGCGGAGGAGACCCGTGTGGGCATGCGCGCGTCTGTGTAGTGCGCCCGTGTGTCGGCAGGTGTCTCTCCTCCCAGGCCCACCTCCACACCTGTGATGGCATCACCTCTCAGGCTGGGAGGGCTCCTTGCCTGAGCCCTCAGCCCTCATCTGTACTCACGGAAGCCTTTCTGGGTTCCTGGTGGCCCAGGCGCATGGAGATCCTGCGAGGCTGGAGAGCAGGGCATCTCACCTCCTGACAGGGGCACTCGTCAGGGCAGGGCTGGGCCTGGAGCGCGGAAGGCGGCCGTCTCCTGCCTCTGTGCGCTGCGGCTGCAATGAGATGGCTCAGCCGAGAGCGAGCGTGCTAGAAAAATGGAAAGTTGTTTTCGGAAACTGAGCCAGGGAAGCGCAGATGCCCGTGTTTTGCTGTTCCCATCCGTGTGTCTTCGCTGCCTAACATATTCCCACAAGATGTTTAAAATGCTTAGGCATCGTGTTTCATCAACATCCCTTGATGGAGGGTGGGCGGTAAGGAGGCGGCGAGGCAGCTTGCTCTGGGGAGATGCTCTATTCCAAGCGCAGAGCGAAATCTGGACCGCGGGGGGAGGGCGCTTCGTAACCAGGATTAGTTCAAGTGGGTTTGGCAGGTGCAGAGACACTGCGATGAGGTCACCGTGACTCATCCATCCATTCAGCAAGCGTTTATTGGGGTGTCCCCACACCGGGCCCTGTGTCCCGTGCTAGAACAACACTGAGGAAGGTCAAGTATTCTCGAGATGGCAATTTGAGATTAAAAGAAGACATTTGGAAGGAAAAGAAACAGGACATAGTAATTTTGATACAGAAAGGAATCAAGGTAAAAGGTCCTGTGAACATAAATCCTAACTCTGACACATGAAAGTTACAACTCTGAAAAATGCTCTTTGATTACTACATGAGGAAGCAGGGGACTTAAAATTTTTTTTTTAATTTAACTTTTTGGATAGATAATATATTTGAGTGATTTAAGTGTCCAAACAATACAAAAAATTAGGGCCTAAAAAGTCTTGCTCCTCCCCCGGACACACCCATGTCTCCCTCACCTTCTGGGTAATTATTTTTATGAATTTCCTGTTTATCCTTCTAGAGTTTCTTTATAAAAATTTAAGCAAATATGCATTCTGATGATTTCTTCCTTTTTTACATACATAATTGCAGACCTAATGCAACAGGCGTGTTAGTTTTCTGGGCTATGCAGCAAATCAGCACAAAGTTAGTGGCTTAAAACAACGCACATTGATTGTCTTACAGCTTCTGTGGGTCAGGAGTCTGCGCGGGCTTAGCTGCGTCCTCTGTACAGGGTCCCACAAAGGGGGAATTAGCACGTTAGCTGGGCTGCATTTTCATCAGAGGCCTGACTGAAGAGTGATTTGCTTCCAACATTTTTCAGGTTGTTGGCTGATTTGCAGCCATGAAATCCAGGGTGGTTTTCTTCTTCAAAGCCAGCCAAAGAGAATCTCTAACCTAGAGAAGGGCCCCTTTTAAGGGATTTCAACTACTTAGGTTGGGACCTCCCAGTAGGCTCCCCTTTGATTAACTCGGAAACAGCTGATTTGGAATCTGAATTACATTTGAAACATCCCTTCACCTTTGCCACATTCCATTGGCTAAAAAGCAAGTCAGGCTCTGTGCACTCAAGAAAAACAGATTATATTAGGGTGTGGCTCACTGCCTTAGGGCGTGTCTGTTATACCAGAAGTTGGCCAACTATAGCCCATGGGCCTAATCCGGCCTGCCAGCTGTTTGTGTAAATAAGGTTTTATCGGAACACAGTCACTCATTTGTTTGTATACTGCCCATGACTGCTTTCTTGCTAACAGGGCCGGCCGAGGTGAGGGATTGTAACCGAGAGCATGCATGGCCTGCAGGCCTGAAACATTTCCTTTCTGGCCCTTTGCAGAAGAAAGCTGTGCCCTGGCCTACACCATGCTTTTCCTCTCACCATTAAAACTCGGTATCCTCGCTGCCAGTGCACACAAATCTTCATGCTTTTTTACACGTTTCTAGGCATAATGTTCCATTTGTGCGTGCCATTTTTCTTGTCGTTTGTGTGAAAGCCTCCCCTGGGGCTGTTTAATCAGGTAACTATTTCTGAGTATCAAACTGTTAGTATCTTAAAACAACACCTGATGATTGCTCATGAGTCTATAGGTCAGCCAGGTGGTTCGGGTCCGGGCTGGGCTCCCTCAGGCATCTGCAGGGGCTGCAGGTCGGACAAGGACCGCTGCCTCTGGGGTCGGCCAGCTGTCCGTGGGGTCTTTGGTCCTGCTCTGGGTGGCCTCTCGTCCTCCAACAGGTTAGCTCAGGTTTGTTTGCTGAGCAGCCCCAAGGCTCCGAGAGCAAGACTGGAGCATACGAGGTCCCCTGAGGTCCCTGCCGAGAACTGGCCTGGCGCTGCTTGCTTCTGCCACTGTCTGTTGGCCAATGCAGGTCACAAGGCCAGCCGAGACTCAAGTAGTGGAAAAATAGACACCAGCTTCTAAAGAGGATTTCAATGGTAGGGAAAACATCTCTTCTTGCTTCTCATCCATCAGGGATCAACTGATCCTGAATCATGGTTACCATGGGTCGGTTACTGCTCTGGGATTCGTGAATGACACATGGCTGGAAGCAGACAAGCCCATCTACCCGCAGAAGGAACATGGAGAGGGAGCTCCAGGTTCTTTCCAGGATGCTCGTGCTCCTCTCCCTCTAGGGAAAACTGACCCTTCACTTTTGTTCATTAAAGTAAGCTTTTTAATTGAAGATCTAATATATGCTGGGGAAAGTATATGTAGCATGAGATTGCAGCCTGATACATTTCCACAAGCTAATCCCCCTGGTGCAATCAGTGCACAGGTGAACTGCAGAACAACTCCAGCCCCCCAAGACCCGCCTAGTGTCTCCTTTCAGGCTTTATCTTCCAGGAGTGGCCACCGCTCTCACCGTCACCATAGATTGGTTTTGCCTGTTTTTGAACTGTATGTAAATGGTTGTGTCTGAGTTATTTCACCTATTATTGCATCTGTGAGCTTCATCCGCACGGTTGCGTGTAGCTGTAGCTCATCTGTGCTGGTTATCGTGTGGAATTTCATTCTGCGAACACACCACAGTCATTTCCCCGTTCTGCTGTTGATGGGTATATGGACTGCTTCTGGTGTGGAGTTATTATGAATAATGTTGCTATGAATATGTTTGTACCTATCTTTTGGTGCATATTTGTACAAGATCAGTTGGTTGTGTACCCAAAAGAAGAATGGTTGTGTCATGAGGTGTGTGTATGTTCAGTTACAGTAGATACTTCTAAAGAAATTTCCAGAGACTACACTCCCACCGTGTGCTAGTGTACGGCCCCACCAGCTGTGCACGACAGCCCCAGCTGCTTTGCATTCTGGCCATCAATGGTCTTGCCATCTTAATTTTTGTCATTTTCATGAGGTATAGAGCTATCTTGTGTTAATTTGCATTTTTTTCTGATGATTGAGGATGTTGAGCACTTTTTTATATATTTATTGGGCCCTTTATATCTTCTCTGACATTAAATTCAGACTTCTGCCTAGTTTTCTATTAGGTTATTTGCTTTTGACTTTTTTCTTTTTAAAATTGTTTTGAAGACTTCCCTAACTCTTCCAGACTCAAGTTCTCTGTCAGACGTTTGTGTTGCTAATGTTTGCTCCACTCGGTGGCTTTCCTTTCCATTCTTTTATTGTTGTCTTTGTTGAACAATTCTTCATTTTCATGTAGTCTAATTTTAATTTTTTTTGTAGTGTGTTTAATACTCTCTGTGTCCTGCTAAAGGAACGTTTGTTACCCAAGATCATGAAGATATTCTCTCACATTCTTTTAAATTCTCTTCCAGAAACACTTTTAACCTTTCTCATTTACGTCAATAGTCCAAATGGATTTGATTTTTGTTCAAGGTGTAAATACGAATCAAGACTCATTTTTAAAATATGGACACCCAATGGATCATTTACTGAAACTTTCTCATAAATATGACAGCTTTATGTGGTCTGTTGTTAAACTTCTTATTCTGTTCCATTCACCTATTTGTCTATCTTTGTATCCTAAGTTCCTGAACTGTGTAAGAAATCTTGATATTGCTGGTAATTTAAGTCTCAGCTTTGTTCTCTGAGACTGTCTTTGTTGCTCTTAGGCCTCATATTTTTATAAAAATTATAGAATTAGTTTATCAGTTTTCATAGAAATAAATTTTTCTAGGGTTTTTAATCAGAATTGTTCTTCATCTATAGATAGATTTGGAAAGAACGAACATCTTTCAATTTTCAGTCTTATGATTCATGAACATGTTGTATTTTTCATTTATATCTTCTTTATTTTTTCTCAATAAGGTTTTGTGATTTTTTATGCGGAGGACTTGCAACCTTTTATTTGAATTATTCTTAAGTATGCTATGTTTTTGATGCTGTTACAAGTGGAATTGTTATCATATGTGATATTTTTCAGCTTTTGTAGTTGTCCCACGGTTCTTGGATAGTCTGTTTCATCTTTTTAACTTTTTCTTCTTTTTCTTTAAGTTTTGAAAGTTCCCGTTGCCGTATCTTTGGGCTCACTGACTCTTTCTCTGGTCGTGTCCAGTCAACTGATGAGCCCATCAAAAGCGTTCCTTATGTGTTCTTGGTTGCTAGCATTTCCTTTTTGATTCTTTTTTTAGAGTTTCCACCTCTGCTTATGTAACCTATCTGCTCTTGCATGTTGTTCACTTCTTCCATTAAAACTATTAGCATATTAATCATAATTATTTTACATTTCTGATCTGGTAATTCCAAAATCTCTGCCACATCTGAGTTTGGTTCTGAGGCTTGCTCTGTCTCTTCAGTCTATTCTTTGCCTTTTAGCATGCCTTATAATTTTTTGTCAAAAGCTCAACATAATGTGTTGGGCAGGAGGAATTTGGATCTTTAGTGGCAGGCTTATATTTGGTGGCACGTGGTACCTGCCATGAGCAGGTGACAGGCCATAGCTGTGATATTGGAGGCTAAAATTCCCTCTAGTGTCCTCATTTATGCCTCCCCATTCTCTTTGGGTTTTCCCAGAGACTCCTTAAGTCGGGTTGAAGGCTTGTGGCTCTTTTCCCTTTAATCTCTCATCCTCACGCAGGAGCCCTACGGGAGTGGGGGAGCTGTGTGGGAGTGTGGTGTGCATCCTGTAGTCCTGTGAGTAGGTCTCATTCTTTAGTGGGTTTAATTTAGGTGTTTCCTCTCCCTCAGGCTGATTGGGCTTGGGTTTTGAAGTTAGGCTCCAATAAAATAATTTCCCTTGGAGGCAGCAGGCCTCTGTTAAGGAGAACAGGATGCTCTGGGCATATTTCAGAATGGTTACTTTTTACCTCTCCCTGCTGGAAGCAAGAGGCATCTTCACAGTGAGAACCTGGTACGGATTCTGGAGGTAAAACTCCCTGTGGTATGGGGATTCCTCTAAAACTGGACCCCCTTGAGGCTTTTAACGCTCCATCTTGCCCACACTGAGCCCGAAGCAGTTCATCAGTTGCAAGGTAAAGTTTTCCTCCTGATACGGGATCCAGCTGCGGGCTTCTGCTCCTCTTAAGCTGTAGTTTTCTGTATCTGCCTGTCTGTTTCTCTGTTTTTCAGGGCAGCAGTTTGCCCTGTGTCTTCAGTTCTCTGCTGGATGAAAGAAATGTTGGTTTTCAGTTCCTTCAGCTTTTCTTTTTTTTTTTCTGCGAGGATGAGTGAAGACATCCAAGCTCTTTATGTGCTGGGTTGGGAACTGGAGTCTCTGCACAATAGTGTATCTGTGTGTGTATGCACACACTTCACTGATTTTTAAATAGTCAATCATTCTTGCATTGCTGAAGTAACCTTGATTTTGCCATGGTGTATTACCCTATTTATGTATAATGGAATTCAACTTGCTAATATTCTGTTTAGGATTTTTCATCTATATTCATAGGGGAAGTTGGTTGGTAGTGTTTCTTTCTTGTAATGTCCTTGTCGAATTTCCATATCAAACTTATTTTACTTCATCAAATGAATTAAAAAGATGTTTATATTCTATGGAAAGATAAATTTCCCCTTGAGATATTTGAATGCATTTGGGCCTGGAGTTTTTCCTTATAGGAATGCTGACTTAGAGATTCAAATTTTTCAATACGTATAGAACTATTCATATGTCTTTCTTTCAGTTTTGGTAAAATGTGCTTTTTCTAAAAATTGTATGTATTTTTTATAATATCAGTCTTATAATTTATGAAATGACACCTTTTGCTGATATTGATAATTTAGGCCCTTTTCGCTTTTCTTACTGAGTGGTTTAAGGATTTATTGTCTATTAATTTTTTCAAAGAACCAGCTTTTGTTTTATGTGAACTTTTCCATTGAGTATTTGTGTTTTGAACCATTATTTCTGAGTTTATCATCCCTCTTTCTACATTTGGGGGCCTAATTTGCTTTTGTTCTTCTTGAAATCTACAGATCACTCATTCAGCCTCTCTTCTTTTTTAATATATACATTTAGCGCTGTAAATTTCCAAATGTACACCGTCATTTAGATCCTGTGAATTTTTATGTCATATTTTTATGTAATTTACTTCAAAATATTTTCTAAATTCCACTGAAATTTCTTCTTGACATAGAGGATGTTTAGCAGTGAGGGGGTTAATTTCAAATATGGTGATTTCCTAATTGCTGCTTTTTTTTCTTATTATTTTTTATTTCTGACTTAAGTCTACTGTGATCAGAGAACATCCTCTGAATAATTTCAGAACTTGTCAAGACTTTTGTCAAGAAATTTGTCAAGACTTACCTATAACCTAGTATGGTCAATAGTAGTAAATGTCTTAAGTCAATGGTTCTCAAAATATTTGGTCCTAAGATCCCTTTACACTCTTTAAAATTACTGAATTCCCAAAAGAGTGTTTGTTACTGTGAGTTGTTTATGTAGCTATATTTACTCTATTAAAAATGGAGAAACTTTTACAACATTTATGTATTACTTTATTTAAAACAACGGTCATACAACCATTCCATGCTAGCTTAAATAGCATACTTTTATGAAAAATTTGCCTTCAAACCAGAAATATTTAGTGTTAAGAATGACATTTCTTTACATTTTTTTCAAATCTCTGTGATGTCTGCTTTAATGAAAGACAGATAGACTCTTATATCTGCTCCTGCATTCAGTCTGTTTCAATATGTTGTTTTGATTAAAAAGTATGTGAAGAAAATCTAGCTCGAAATATGTAGTTGGAAAAGAGAGGAGTATTTCAACATCTTTTTCAGATCATTGTGGTTATCCTTTAATACTGCCCCAAAGCTTAACAAATGGTAGTTTCCTCAAGATTGGGTGCAACGTGGAATTTGAAACCATACTAATGAAATTTTTGTGTTCTGAAACATTGAAAATCATGATTCTATCTTACATAATGAAAAGATATTTTATCCATGCATGAATTTCTACCATCATGCATTGATCATTTGGAAAATATTGGTCATTGACTTATGTGAATCTTCCAAATGTTCACACATTTTATTGTATAATATCAAAAAATCATAGTCATTAATATCATTAATCTTATCAGAAAAGCCTTTAAGTATTGAGTAGTTATTAAGCTCATGGTGACAGATTCAAGTTTTTCAAAATTCTAATTTTCACTTAAACTCAGATTTCATCATTGGCAATATATACTGCAGTCATTTTCCTTGAAAAGATGGATTCAGTTTGTATATTTTTGAGAAAATGTCTGGCAATTCAAGTCTGAATAACCATGGTTTGTCTGTCAATTGTTCTTTCAAACAATAACGTTCCATGAGAAAAGGAAGCTAGTTCAGCTTGCAACTCAAAAGAATGTGCAATTACTTTCCCTTGAGACAACCATTGTATTTCAGTTTGCAGAAGTGTTTTTTATGTAATTTCCATTATTTCCTACAGAATATTAAAACAGTGTGTAATCAAGAGTCAAGATTTAATAGAACTGATAATTTTTACTGCTTTGTCCAGGAACATTCCTGGGTGAACCTTGTTTGTTTGTTTTCTGCACACGCCTGTGATGACGGAGACGATGACTAACAGTGCACGTCGGTGCCTCAGCCTTGATTTGCGCTGAGGCCCATCACCTATTTCACCTCAAAAGGGCAAATGTCAACACCATAAAGAAGGCAAAGAGCACCCTAATATTATTTGAAAAGAATTCTGACCTCTTGAACCTCCCGGGAGGGTCCTGGAAGCCCTGTGGCCCACACTTTGGGGAACAGAGGATTAGGAGGAGGTTCTGGTGGGCTCCCAGTTGCATGCCTGTGGTCTTTCTCAGGGCAGCTCTTACCTCGTGTCAGAGCTCTGGGTGGCTCCTCAGCCGTTTGGCTGCTCCTTCGGCCCGGCTTCTCTCGGTCCGTGCCCTTTACAGACGGGCGAATGTCCCTGCAGGGAAAGTGGCTGAGACTGGCAGACGCCATCGTTTCTACTTCACTCGTCCCTGCGGTCTTGACCTCTCCCGTCCTGGCTGAGTTGGTGGTCCCTGAATGGCAATGTTTGATTTGTTGGAGCCATGAAACTACAGGACACTCTGCGCCGTTTCCCCTCCCCCCCCCCCCGTCTCCCCGCGTACACACCGCTGAGCGCCGTGAGGCAAGCGCGCCCCGTGCCAGCCTGCCCGCTTTGCTTTCCCCCCTCTGGGGCATCTCGGCTCCTCAGGTCCTGGCTGTCTGGGTAGGTCTTAAAGTCTCCGAAAGGACGCCCTTTTATGTTGTTGTTCCGTTTCTTCGGAGGTGGCCTGGGGTTCTCTGAGCTACTCCCTCCAGGCTGGGAGACACTCCCCTCTGTCCCTGCACGGCTGCATTTATCAGGGCCCTCTGGGCATGTCGCCCACTTATTTGCCCACACTGTTTACTTTACCCCTGTGGAGGGAACAGCAGCTTCCGAGCAGAGTGGCCGTGCTGTTTGCCTTTATAGTCTTACGACCCTGCACGGACACTGGCATACAGTAAACCTTCCATAAATGTTTCAGGAACGAATGGGCATTTGAATTAATGAACGCAGCGGTTGGCAGGCACTGGTGACAGGAGATGTGCTTTCAGAACGGGTTTGTTTCGCTGTGGGGAGAGGAAAGAGGAGCACTGATGCTTGTTGAGCTCCTATTATGTAATCAGAACACCTTCGAGGTACTCTCACGTGCGGAGTTGGGATTTAATCTGATAAACTTGGAAGCTGGGGGCCATCCAGGGCTGGGGAAAGAGACGGTCATGGTGGCTTGTCAGGATGGAACAGAGTCACTGGATAAAACGCTCAGCAACACAGTCCGATCACCACTTATCAACCTATTGCCCACTCTGCTCCTTTGCGGCAATGATTTTTTTTTTTTAGCTACAAACTATGGTAAGAAAAAGAGGATTGATTCGTGCCTTTGCACCACAATAAAGCATTTGGACCTGTTACTCGATTCTCACTGAAAGCACTGTGTTAGCTTTTGACGGCTGCCATAACAAGGCTCCACAAGCTGAATGGCTTAAAGAACTGACTTACTGTCTCCCAGTTCAGGAGGCTGCAAGTCCACCATCAAGATGTCAGCAGGGCTGGTGACGTCTGAGGCTGGGAGAGATTCTCTCTGTTCCTCTCGTCTCATTTCCAGAGGTTTGCTTGAAATCCTTGACACGTAGAAACATCACCCCAGTTTCTGCCTTCACCTTCATGTGGTGCTCGTCCTGTGTACACGTCTGTCACTAAATGTCCCCTTTTTATAAGGACACCAGTCCTACTGGGTTAAAGGCCCACCCTGCTCTAGTATGACCTCCTCTTGACTAATTACATCTGCAATGACCCTTTTCCAAATAAGGTCACATTGTGGGGTACTGGGGGTTAGGACTTCAACACATAAGTGAGGGGCCACAATTCAACCCATAACGCCTTCCTAACACCCCTTCAGGCATAACAGGTACCATGTTTATGTCTGTATCTGCATCTATGTATTTTTCCGCCCTCCCTCCCTCCTGTGTATGTGCTTAAATCTCAGTCATTACCCCATCACGCACAGCTGGGGACACAGGGAATCTAGGAGAAATCAATCTCTGACAGGGTCACTGCCTTCAAGGGGCTTACATTTTATCAGGTTATAAGCAGACAATAAGCAGCTAAGCAGATGGAAGATGATTCTTTTGGAAATCTATGTGTCCTAAAGTGAATAGGCTAAGCTAATGCGTTTGAGTCTGGCTGAGGGTGGGGTGGGGGTGGACCCCTGTAGGGGAGTCCGCTCAGAGGAGGTGAGGAGGGGGTCAGCGGGAGGAGAGTCCTGCAGAGGGCACTGCCCGGGCAAAGGCCCTGTGGCAGGACCAGCCCCATGTCTTCAAGCGAGGAGGATCCTATGGCCAAGGAGTGTGAACTGTAAGGAGCAGCAGGGGATGTGCTGGAGGGGCAGGCCGGGGTCAGATCCTGTAGGGCCCCAGGGGCCGTGGCAGACTTTGCATTTTATTTTCACTGGAGTGGGCAGCCCTTTGGCGGGTTTAAGTGAAGCATGCTGTAGTCTGCACGTGAAAACATCTTCTGAAGTGTCCTTGCATGCCTCATTACGTAACGGAGACCAGCCGGCAGGCAGAAGGTTGGAGGGCTTCTTCCAGGTCACAAGCCCTTAGGGGCAGGCTTTGACAAAAATAGACATCTTAAACCCTCCTCCCGTCAAGCAGAAGGCAGAGCCCTGCCTTCCTCCTCTCCTGGGACGCTGGGAAGGGAACTCGGTAATGTATGCGAAGTCCTGTATGCTTTCTGTATACAGAGAAGAAAGACTGCCTCTTCTAAGTCCGTTTCCCATCTAAAGCTTTCCGAGTGGAAGACAAGGACTTTTCCAGCCCAGACTTCCGTTCCCTTCGCCACCCTGAATTGGTTTCCCGCAGAAAAACAGGTCCCACGTCGAAAACGGGCGGGGGGCATCAAACAGGAAAGCCGCTCCGTTTCAGCAGGCGGCTGGTGCTTCAGGAGCCTGCGGTGGCTGCATCCGCAGTCTGGACTCTCTGTGACACAGTGGCATTGAAAGGAGCACGTCTGACCCTGAATCGCCCTCCAGCCTGCTCCACGTGAGGGCTTGCTAGCTTATGGATTTGTATTTGGATGTGGGACCCAGACAGAGTTCCCAGCTGTTCTTTGTTTCTCCTTGAAGAGATGGATGCTGACCATCCATACGATTATTCTACGGGCACGGCTTAGAGACACCAAAGCAGGGACTCTGGCTGGAGTCAAAAACATTCACGTCACTGAACCAAACACACCAGGAGCCTAATAACCTGCTTGTGTGAGAAGGAAAGTCAGTCCCGCCCTGTTCTCTGCCCAGCACATGCTGGATGTGCTGGCTCCAGGCGGCGACGGCACGTCCTCAGGCTCAGAGGAGCCGTCCCCAACTGAGCTAGAATGTGTCATTTAGAATTTTCTCATACACATTAAAAATGTTAGAAGAAAGAAGCCAGGTAAAGTTAATTTCGATAACATATTTTATTTAACTTAATATATCCAAAAGATTACTATTTTAGTATGTAATCAGTAGAAACCATTATTAAAGAGATATCTTCATTCATTTCCCACCATGTCTCTGAAGTCCAGTGTGTATTTTACCCTCATAGCACATCCCCTGTCCATTTCAAGGGCCCATAAGCACATGTGGCTTGGTGGCTGCCATACTGGACAGTCCAGCTCACGAGTGGATTGTTTCAGCTCCTTTGCCCTTTCTGTCTGGGCTCCTAGAAGAAAGGCCAAATAGGAAATTGCCAGTGTTCTGAGCGATGTTCTGTCTCCGAGGGAGATCACCCCCCACCCCAGAGGCCTTCTCTTCCTCCCACCAACCGTGTGGATCTGGTGGGGGCTGCAGGCAGAGAACCTGTGCCCTGGCCTTGGTGGTCAACCTCGCGATGGGCTTGCGACCTCAGCTGCCCAACTAGAGTCCTTCTCTGAGATTTAAAAATCTGTAAGTGGGGAGAAGCCTTTGCCTTGTCTGGTTAGAGGTGTATGGCTGCAAGGTTTATGTAGGAACAGGGTTCTGAGTATGATCGGCTTCCTGGGCTGGAGGCCCCGAGGGAACGAGGACAACTCAGAGAGAGAAACGGGGTGTGTGAGCATGTGTGTGTGTGTTTGTGTGTGTGAGAGAGAGAGCGCGCTTCTGAAACAGCACAGCTATCGCGGGCCGCACTCTGTCCTATGGGTTTGTGAGCTATTAATTTTCCTTTCCACGGAAGTCATTTAGAGTTGGGTTTTGTCCCCCGCAAAACTCTGGCTTCTGTTGACTCTTTTGAGGAGCACAAAGCTCTTCTCCAAAAACTCCTGCCTTCTCTCCAAAGCTGTGGGGCTTGGAGGAAATACAGATCATTTGAACCACAGGTTGAAAACACAGCATCGGAGCCATCCTGTATTCAATTAACGCCTGTGTTGAGAGAGAACCAGCCTCCTTGAAGAGGACAGGTCTGACTGCGGGGGTCCAGCTGGCCCTCTGTCGATGCGCTGTCATCAGTGAAATACAGCTTTTCCTTTATTCCAGTCCCAGCAGTCCTCTGAGCAGTGACGATATTTTCGGCCAAATGGTAGAGTGTTTCTGTGAAGTGTTTACTTGCTTAATTAATCAAACCCTCTCTAAACTCAGCTGTTTTGTGCTCGAGAGAATTTTAGCTTCTAAGAGCAATAAACATGTCACTTTAAGCATCATAGTCGGAGCAATCAGAGTAAACGACATTGTTCCCATCTTTCCTTTTGGACTCTTTTTAACTCAGTCCTGTTAAAAGGCCTTCAACTCAGCCTCATGTTGATGAGTTACTCTTGCTACAGAATTTCACTTACTGTGAGACAGTAAATTTCAAGTCAGTGCTTCTTGTACACCCATCTGAGCGGTGCTTAGCTACATAAATCCTGTTTTCCCCATGCTGTGGTATTCAAGGATCCAGAAAATTGTATATGGCAGTGTTCTAAATATTGTCACACAGTCTGCTCTCTGGAACTTCCAAATCCTATTTAGCTGTTCAATTCTTCCTTGCCTTGGATCATTTGAGAGCCCGGCTTCTCCCCGGAGCATGCTGCGGAGAGACGTTTATGAAGCTCAAGTGTTATATAACCCAGTTCTCAAGGCAGGGGGTGGGTGAGGCAGAATGTGCGGGAGAAGACTGGGGGCCTTAGCGACGCAAAATGTCAAAGCAATGGTTTTCAAGGGGACCCTCAGGGACACTTGGACCCTTTACACCACAGTCCACTTCTTCTTTATGCCCAGTCTGAGGATGCCTTCGCGTTGGCCATGACCATGGAAACTGCTCTCTGAAATCCAGAACTGCAGGTGATGGGTTCTGGTCTTGTCCAACCTCCCAGCGTGGAGGCAGGTACCAACGCTCTCCTTGGAAATGCTGTCAACACAATCTGAGGTTGGATCAGGGGAGCAGCCCCTGCCCTCTCAATTCTCTGACACTAAGTCAGTGACTCAAGGGAGGAGACACCCTGGAAACCTCTGCCCTCAGGAAGAGCCCACTTGATCAGGGCCTCTGTAAGACCTTGGTCAGGGTCTTTGCCCATCCCTATGTTCACTCAAAGGCATCCATTCTCACTCTAGAAAAGTCCCCAGAGTGCTGGGGCGCCACGGCTGCAGGGAGCAGCCTCCTGCCCTGTGGTGGGCTCTGGGGGTGGGCTTCACACCGGGACACTCGGGGAGGGAGAACCATGGAATCGCCTGCAAGCACCCCGCCCCGTGTCAGCCTGGACGCTGTGTCCCAGCTCTCAGCGCAAAGCACTGGCAGTCGGGCTCTTACCTCCTCTGCCGTGGGTCACAAAGGTCATTTCCCGTTCAGCCTCCTCTCGTGGCAGAACGCCCCCCATGTATCGGGCCAGGTCATTCCTGCCTGTGTCTTCTCACCCCACCTTTGCCCTCCAGAACCATAACACACAATAAGCACGTTCCTGTCCTGTGGTTTTGGAGATGATTGACTCCTCCCAGCCTGCTCTTTTTAGGCCAAACATTCCAATTCTTTTCATCAGTCCTCATCCGGTGTATTTCCACTCCCACTTGTCTCTCGGGAATTTATGGACGAGCTCCAGGTTGTAAAATGAGTCAGGCTCCGACAAAGCCCCTGCCAGGCTTGAGCTCGGCGGGTGGTCTGCTCTGCGCAGAGTGGGGCAAGAGAGTCCACTGCCTTCTGCGGGGGACAGGCCTGCCACTGGGGAGGCTGGATCAGATGATCTTTCTTAGCACTTTCTTGCAAGTTTCACTAAGTAATCGAGTTGTCCCCTCGAGCCGTTGCCTCGAGCCCATGGTTTCTTGCACCTCGTGTTTGACCTTTGGCGGAACTCAAGCCTCCTTGGGCTCTTCCCTCCCGCAGCTGCTTATCCTTTGTGCGGATTCAGACGTGGAGCTGAGCCCCATTCCTTGATTTCTACAACCATCTTCTATGCGCCTGGCTTCCCTGAGCCCTGGGACTTCTGATTCCTAAAGTCCCTGACCAGGGACTAAACTCGCCAACCTGGGCTCCAGTGCCCTCCCATCTGCCTGTTCTCTCCTTTGTCCTCTGCTCAGATGCTCTCCCCTCTGGCAGCAAACCCCCAAATCCTTCTCCTTTTCATGTGCAGAAGGGCTGTGCTCCCTGTTTCTCACCCCTACACTGGACTCTGGGCCTTTCCCCGCAGACCAGAGACTGATCAGGGTCCTCTGCCCTGTGATGGGGCATCTGCTTCAAGCGTTGCTCCTCCTCCCACCTAACCAGTGTCTTCAAGAAGAATGGGGCGTGGAGGGATTTAGTGCCACTGCTCCGTGGGTTGCACACCTGATTCCCAGCCCCTAAGAAGCCAGGACTGCAGTTGTCAGGTTAGGTTTCGTTTCCAATAACAAACATTTCCTTCCATTACAATTGTTAATGTCATCAACGTTAGAGGTCCTAGAGGCATTTCCTGTTCTCCAGGGAAGTTTCTGGAACATTCCAAGGAGCTTCACTGGCCCCCAGCATTGCTAAGGAGTCAAGAGGGGTCCTTCTGGGCCTTGCTGCTTCACGGGGCCACAGGAACGTAGTTTCTGTGGGACGCGCCCTTTGCCACCTCTGCCTGAGGCCAGGAATGGTGCCTAAGAGGTTAATATTTACTCTCTTTGTCAAGGCTCCAGGAATACTGTGTTGGGAGACAAAAATATTCCTAATTGTCTAGGAACCACTGTGGCTTAAAACCATTCTTTTGGACTCCAGGGCTCAATCTTGGATTCTCTGGAGGTTCCTTTAAAAACCTTTGGATTTGTGGCATCTTCTTCACTCATTCATCCAGCCCATGTTTACGAGCACCTGCTATGAACCAGGAACTTGACCATGTACTAGAACACAGCAGAGAATGACACAGAGTCTTTGGCATCCTTGCATTTACGGCGCCATGGGGAATACAGACACTGGAGCAAGTTAACACAAGTGTGATGAGAATTCCAGCACGGAAAACTCGATCTGCACATCAGTTGCTCTCTTTAAGGAACGTGGTGTGTCTTCTCCTCTGCAAGTGCATTTTAAATCATTCATTTAAGACTTCAACATACCTCAGGAGGCTTGTTCCTAGGTATTTCATATTTATTGTTATGATTGTGTACGGAATTTTCCTCCCATCACATTTTCTGCTAGGTTATTATTGGTGTAGAGCAAAAGCTATTGATTTTTATAGATTTATTTTGTAAGCTGGACACTTTATTAATCTCCTTTATTGTGTTTTAAAATTTGGTAATAGCTTTTCTACCGCGAGCAATTTTCACTGACCTCCGGTTGATGTTCTCTTTCCAGAACGGCCTTGTCTCTTCAAACGCATTGAGAGTAAAAGCTGTGTATTAAAAAACGCTCTGGAGATAATTCTCTCCTGCTCCTTGGAGCAGGTCCGCCTCTCGGGGCCGCATGTTCTAATTCATCAGAATCGCGCCTTTCTCTGCAACTCCTTCATCCCTTCTCCGTCCGGCGAGCTCCCTCCTTGGAATTCTTACCAAGGAGCGTTTGCTCACGGCAGGGCTTTGAGGTGGCAGTTTTCAGCGATCCTGTGTGTATGGGGTCAGATCTTCAGGCTCCGGTGAAACAGGTGCAGGAGAGTGTGGGCTTCGATGAAGACGGAGGTTGGTCCCACGGCACTTGTGTGAGCGTGACTCCTGCCGTTTCATTTAAGCAGCCATCACCCTCACCTCGCCCCTAAACTCTCCCTCCCTTGCCTGCTCCCCTGAGCTTCCAACTGGTCAGCATCACCTGCTGGCTCAGGCTCTGCTCCTCTGTGGCCTCTGAGAGAACGTCGTCCTCATGATGAGGCGCGCTCTACTGCTCGGCTCACTCCTGAATTCCCAGCAACTCAACCTCGTTTGGCCCTTTCTGGGCTCTCAGTAAATATATGAATGAACTCAACAGCCCGTGAGGGCCTGCTTGGTGCCAGTCACTGAGAGGGTGCTGGAGACAGACGTGGGCTCTCCCACCTCGGGGGGCAGGCTCGTGGCCAGGAAGTACAGGGATGGGCCCCCTGGAGAAGTTTCTTTCCCTGTGTGGGTACACACTCTGTTCCCTGGGGCACCCCCACTTCTGTCTCAGGGGTGGCTGGGAGCCAGCACTGAGCTGGCTCAGGGTGAGGACCCACGAGCCCCTGCTCTGCTTGGCATACCTGTCCCCCACCCATCGGCCGCCATCCTGCTGTTGTGGTGGGTCCCTGCTGCTCTGTGTTTGGAGGTTTGAGGTCGACAGAAATAATCAATAAGCAATCTGTAATATGAATTGAAAAAAGTTTTTTTATGAGCCAAACTGGGAACTGTAGCCCAAGAGATAGTCTCTCAGATAACTCTGGGGAATTGCTCTGGAGAAACATGGTTTCCGCATAGTTTTATATCTTATTAGAACAAAGAACATCAAATAAGTCAGGGATACATTCCTTCACGCTTTAAAACAGATTAAAAAAAGGAAAACAGCCAGCCAGTGTAGCCTTGGCACCTAGAAAGGGAATCTTACCATTGAGGGAGCACCGGCATTGGCATCCCAGGAAGGAAAGGTTTAATATTTTAACATGGACATACTCCACTTCCAGTCAATACACTATTTTCCTTAATGATTAAAGCAGATGTACAATGTATGTTTGAAAGGCCACAAATTGGCTGTTATAGTTAGCATAAAATTCAAGTCAACTCATGTATAAGCCAGAATGACTTTCCCATGCCTCAATATGTGAAATTTCTCCCACTAGCACCGTGTCCGCTTACTGTCCAGGTGGGCTGCACTGTCACAGGTATGGGATTGGAGCCAATGGGGTGCCCGCAACTTCTTCTGCCCCATCTCTGTCTACGCTACAGCTCACATCAACTCTTGCTTCGATCTGCGCTGTATCTCCTATCAAATCCTCAAAGTCTTGCTTATGTACTGTTTTGTTTTCTGGTCCGTGTATTTTTTTTTTTATTGAAGTACAGTCAGAGTCCATGTATTTTTCATATGTCTAAGTCTTTGGTGGCATTAATCATTTATTGGGAATTCTGAGAGAAAAGAGGGTTCAAGAATTGGCTCAAGTTATCTTAAAAAAAACTCCATTGTGATAATTAACAGTGATTACGAGATACGTTTTCCTTCAAATTGCTAATAGAAGAATTTCAGTCAATTGCTGCTACTTCTAAGGGTTTTTTTTTTAGGTCAACAAGATGATATCAGATACCATATTTACTTGATTCACAGGTACACATTCCTTTACATCGCACACATTTGAAATTGGGATGCACACTACAGGGAGTGGCTTCCTACAACCTTTGTTGTCCTGGCAACAGTGAGGACGTCTTTGTCATCAAGTGCACAGCTGTGAAGTGAAACTGTGTTTATTTCTGATGGACTATTTGGACCATGGCGACCTCTCCGTGGTTCAGTCAACAACACAGTAGAGGACCATTTGAAAAAGGAAGTTAGGCCCTGGTGGTTGCCTGACTGTCACTGACACTTTCTGGTGAGATCCAGAAAGTTCCAGTATTAAAACCTGCAGAATTGGAAGGGAAATCCAAACATCAAAAAAAAGGGAAAAAATGCTGTGTCAGCAACATGAATATTGATGACACTAAATTGGAAAGAAATCCATATATGATAGACTGTAAATGTGAAAAAGATAGGAGTACCTTCACCAAATTATTCCCCTTACAGAGTAAACTTCTATATCTAAATTAGCCTAAAAGAGTTCTTTCCATAAAATTAAAATTCTTAGGTACTAGAAGGCATAGTTTCATAGTTTAATTAATTGGCAGCTTGTTTCTTTTTTTTAGTGGTAGATGAAATTATTTATATTATTACTATCTAAGATTTAATGAAATCATGACACATCACCATAAAACAGATATTTTCATGGTCTCTCCCCTGGTTTTCTCTTCATGTACCCCTCTACCCCATGCTAGAATATTTAAGAAATAACACAATTCAAACCCTCCCACACTGTTGATGGAATGTAAATTGGTGCAGCCACTATGAATAACAAGATAGAGATTCCTCGAAAAAACTAAAGACTTACCATATAATGCAGAAATCCCACTCCTGGGCATCTATCCAGAGGGAACTTTAATTCCAAAAGATACATACTCCCCAGTGATCATAGCAGCACTATTTACAGTAGCAAAGACATGGAAACAAGCTAAATGTTCACAAGAGATGAATGGATACATTTGTGGTGTATATATATACAATGGAATATTACTCTGTCATAACAATGAATGAAATAATGTCATTTGCAGCAGCATAGGTTGACCTAGAGATTATCATATGGAGTAAAGTTAGAGAAAGACAAATATCACATGATATCACTTATATGTAGAATCCAAAAAGATGATACAAATGAACTTATTTACAGAACAGAAACAGATTTACAGACATAGAAAACAAACTAATGGTTACCAAAGGGGAAAGGGGGAGGGATAAATTAGGAATTTGGGGCTAACAGATACACACTATTATATATAAAATAAACAACAAGGACTTACTGTAGAGCACAGGGAACTGTATTCAATACCTTGTAATAACCTAAAGTGGAAAAGAATCTGAAAAAGAATATATATGCATATGTATAACTGAATCACTTTGCTATACACCTGAAACATTGTAAATCAACCATACTTCAATTTAAAAAAAAAGAAATAACGCAGTTCAAATCAAGAGATTCATCGTCTGTCGAACTGCAAAAAAATTTAAAAAGTGGCTGTCCTTATCCCACGCTGCATGTTTTTATATCCAGATTTATTTATTTGTCCTGATAGGAAACACGAGGTTTCTAGATCAGAGAGACACTTTTAATCACCCAGTTTAGCACCAGGTCCCCAGGCTCCAAGCTCCCTCAGGGTGCCCTGGTGATACCTGGATGACCGGTGCGTGGCCAGGGGTTTGTACCACGGGAGAGGGACTCCAAGACTCTGAATCCTGAAGCTGATATAGGAGCTGCGGGTACAGCTGCGCCTCCTCCCCTGATCCCAGAAAGAGTGCTCCTGCTCTGGGACGTAAACAAATGCTGGGGGGGGGGGAGGTGGGGGTGGAGAACAGGAAGGTCTCCAGGTTCGTTATCCTTTGGAATGTCAACACGTGTCTCCAGCAGTGAACGAGCTGTCAGTCTCTCCAGGGTCACGGTCTTTAACTCCCGGTGTTCACTGCTGGTCAGACATCTTTCACTCAGGATGCCACCGCCCTGCTCCGAAAGCCCTGAC
Source organism: Vicugna pacos (assembly GCF_048564905.1). Lineage (NCBI taxonomy): Eukaryota > Metazoa > Chordata > Mammalia > Artiodactyla > Camelidae > Vicugna > Vicugna pacos. The sequence goes on along the minus strand of NC_132991.1, from coordinate 91,657,937 downwards.
CTCGTAGAAACACGAGCACAGTCATTGTTCCGACAAGCACACTATTTTTATTTATACCAGTTTCTAAAGAAGAGTCCTGTGGCTTGTGGGGGGCAGTTCAGCTCTACTGTGTATTTGACGAAGTGGGAGGGAGAAAGTCAAAATTACCAAAAGTCTGTAATAAGAGCATGAGAGAGGAATTTCATTGTGAGGAATTTTATTAATGCTCTGACTAGGGATAGAAGCTAATACTTTAAAGGAACTGAGGACAGACCTAACGATGGGGCCAGAATCAGATGGGGGGGGGGGCGTCTTGGCTGTGCCAGAAGGAAGGGGGAAGAGAGAAGAAGGAAACAGGAAACTCACGAGACGGTCTCTTTGTGGGGTGTGTGGGGGCTGTTTCTCTGACAAGCAGAATCTTCAGCGCCCATCCAGCAAAATTCACAAGACCCTTGATGTGAACGGAGTGCCTGTGGAAACCGTTGAAGAGGCAGGGTTCTGCGCCTCCGTGTCCGTTAGGGCAGCCCTGGGGGTCACGGGCACAGGGGAGAGGGAAGTGCGGGCGGTGGGACCGCAGGGAAGTCGCGCTGAGGGCTCCAGCCACGGCTCTGGCGCGGGGATGGGGGAGGCGGCTCAGATTACACATGGGGTACATCGGATAAGCCTGTTTCTGCAGAAGTGTGACCCTGGTCGATTTGTTGCCTCAGGCTTTGCGGCGTGATTTTTCTGGGTCCTGTTTGCCCACAGATGAGGTGGGGAGTGCAGCGTCGTGGATCCAAGCCTGTCGCAGCCCGCTGGTCCTTCTCAGCTCCGCGGACACAGGTTGTACCTCTGCGTCCAGCCGTGCTTCGTACCGATGCTCCCGCTCCCGAGGCAGAGCAGGGCCCAGGCGAGAGTCTCCTCTTGCAAAGGCACCTGGAAGCCATTTTCTGCTGACGACGACGGAGGAAGACGTTCCTCGTGGATCAAGCGTGCGTGCGCGCGGTCGTTCTCCGTGTGCTCGCTCGCTCGCTCAGCCCGGAGGCTCCAGGCACCGAAGACGCCTGTCCCCAGTGAGCTCGCCTCCGGAGAAGGCGCTGGAGGCAGACACGCAGATGAGAGCCCACCTGGGCTGAGGTAGCAGCGCCACCACGGAGGCGCGGGCACCGTGCTGCGGGCGCGCAGGGGAGGCAGGGACTGCTTCTGCCCGGGGTCCCGGCAGAGCTCCCCGTGAAAGTGCGGGCTGTGTGAGGCCTGCCGGTGGGAAAGGTGCAGGCTGGCACTTCGGACTGCAGTAGAGCAGGGGGCGGGCCGGAGTGCCAGGGCAACATGAGACTCTGCTCTCATAAACGTTAATAACGATGGTCTCCGTGCTTAGGCCCAAGGCAGGTCATAACCCTGCGGCTGATCAAGGGCCCAAGGACCACGCGGGTCCTCGGCGACTGGGGCTGACACAAGGTCTGTCACAGCTTGGCGTTCATTGACTATTAAAGGAAACAAGAGACTCCTGTATGAGCAATGCTCACGTGCGTGCTAGCTCAGGCAGAGTTCCGGTGCTATCTGATGTTCTTGAACACAATAGAAGAATTCCTGCTTGAGTCCCCTGTTGCATAGAAGTTGGTTTTCCACACTGAGAGATCACGTAATAATTTTACACATCTCAATGAAAAGGCAGGTGAGAGACGATTCGTTGGAACGTGCTGGGTGTGGCACTTGAAAATTGTCCAGTAAACTGACTATACTTCAATGAAACATTAAAAATAAATGAATAAATGAAAGCGGTCCAGTTATTCAGTTGTTTTGGACTTTGTGTCAAAAGTCTTTCTGTGAATTTCTGGAAGGAATGTACATTGTCTTGCCTAAAAGCTGATGAGAGCCAGGACGTTTGTCACATGAGAACTTGCTTCCCTCTTCAGCGTCGGGTTACGGATCCTTTCCATTTGCTGCCTTTACTTTTTGAAAATCTTTTAAAAGTTGTTGAAAGTTAGCATACGCTTCTTTCATAACTGGAAGACACAGGTCCACAGGGATTCCCACTGGAGACGGAGGATGGTCACTTTTAAGAGACTGATGCCCGGGGGAGGCAGGAACTCAACTCCGGCGCAGAATTTAGCAGGTGCTTGGTAAACATTTGTTACATTGAATTAAAGTGAAGATACAGGGGAGAGCCCAGGGGGAGTAAAAGCAAGCTGTCTGCTTCACCATTTTGTCAGGAATCCGCTCACTCCCCACCCCCCGAATTGCTTTCTATTGCTGCTGAAACCAATTTAGTGATTTACAACAGCACAATTTTTCCTCTTGCCATTCTGGAGGTAAGAAATTCAAAATGGGTTGGCAGGGCTGTGCTCTGTCTCGAGACTCTAGGGGAAAACTGGCTTCCTTGCCTTTTCCAGCTTCTAAGCCCCCTGCATGGCGAGGCTCATGGACCCTTTCTCCACCGTCAAAGCCAGCAGCGGAGCATCCTAAAATCTTCCTCTTTTTCTGTCTCTTCACCTCTGCTTCTGTCTTTGCATCACTTTCTCTGACTCTCCTGCTTCCCTCTTATAAGTATCCTTCTGATGACATTATAATCCAGCACAATCTCCCCATCTCAAGACCCTATCTTAATCACATCTGCAAAGTCCCTTTTGCCATGTAAAGTAACATACTCATAGGTTTTGGGGATCAGAGGATCTAAGCAGGACCCTGTGGAGTCTTCCCGGGACAGACCCCATCCCTATTTCCTCTACCTGCCTGTCTGTAGAAAAACTTGTCTCCTAGGCCTTTCCCAAGCTCCAAAGAATACATTTAATCAGAGAAGTGAGAAAATGCAGAAACAAAGGAAAACTGTCACAATAAGAGTTTAAGCATAAATCAAAGTCAAGGACATTTGGTCCTCAAAGGCTACAGAAAATATCCTGAGCCACATTCTTGAGCTGTTTTGCAGACACTGAAACCCCCACCAGGTGGAAGAAGTTACCTGCGTGCTGCCCACCAGCATGAGACCCCCAGACGGGTTGGAACCAGAAGGCTGATGATGTGGAGCTCAATGACCTCACCAGCAGCCCGTCAGAAGAATGCTCACGAGCTGATCAGGCACCCTGCAACCCTCTCCCTCAACGGGTTCCTTTTTTTTTTCCTTCATGCTTTATTTATGTTTTTAATAATGAAGTACCATCAGTTACAATGTGCCAATTTCCGGTGCACAGCACCGTGTCCCAGTCATGCATATACATACATATATTCGTTCCCCCAACAAAGGTGTTCTTAGAAACCTTCCCCTGAAAGTCATGGGGGAGTTCGGGACTTTGGAGCATGAGCGCCTGTACTCCTTGTTTGGCCTTGTAATACACGCTGCACTTTCCTTCCCCACAACCCGATGTCAGCAGATTGGCTTGGCTGCTCTCGGACGAACGGAATGACTCAAGTTTGGTTCAGTAACATCAGGGCACCGACATCCTGCCTGCCCCATCCCCTCACGTTGGCTGTAGGATACTGCCTCTCGGTTGGAGAAAGACAAGAATACTTGTGGATGGTTTATCTTCTCAGCTGTAGGAAAAGGCACTGATGACCATTCAAGACTAGATGACGTGTCCGCTTCCTTGGAAACAGATCTGGTGGGAGAGGCAAAGGAACCCCTTTGTGTTGAGCACTGTCCACAGAATCCTTACTTCTACTAGAAGACTGTTTCTTGAGAGCCTTTTTTTTTTCTTTTCTTTTCTTTAAAGTAACCCAGAAAGGAAAAACAACCAGTTCTTACTTGGACGATTTTTTTTCTTTTTTGAGATCTTGTTTATCTTAAGTCAGAGCCAACAAAATGGGGATTTTGAGAGAGTCCTGGACAGTTTCTTCTTATAAATAGAGCCCGTGAATACAGAGTAAAAGTGGGCTGTTTGCTGGCATATCCTGTCATACGCCCCTCAAATCTATACATAGATTTCTGTGCAAACACAGATATTCAAATGCAAATGTTGTTCCACAGAAGAGTGCTCTTAAGTCCCAAGCACTGTGTTAGGCTTGAGGGAAGTACACACCGGTGAGACAGTCCCAGCACATCCCTGGTGAGTCTGCACTCCAGCAGGGGAGAGAGCAGTGTACAAATAAATTTGTTTAATTGCCACTTGCATTAATTAGCACTTGTGGATATTAAGTTCCTAAAAGGGAGGGTGAGCAGGAAGGGAGGCAATGGTGGAAACAGTGCTAATTTACTAGGAACAGCATCACCTGTCACACTGCTGGCGTATGACAATGTAGGTGAGAGGTGGGGACAGGGCTCCGAATCCAGGGGCCTCCATCTTGCTCACAGGTCCCCATGTGCTGAGGCCTCAGGGGAGGCTCTGGGAGAGTGGTCAGCACCCAGGCATCACCTGCTCCCACTGCCCCTTGTCGTACCTGGGAGCGGGGCTGGGGACGTCTGATGATTGTCTCACAATTACTCAGTTCCTGTTGCATGCCTCTCTCCTGTCTCATGCTGAACAAGCTGCCCCAATTTTTCCACACTGAAATTTAATCATTGCCGAAGCAATTTGAGATAAAAAAGAACCCCCCTTTTTCCCACTGTAGAAACTGAATTCTTAGTGGTACGTTCTCTTAAAAGGAAGCTCAGTTTTTCTTGAATATGAATTAAAGTCACATGACTATATTCCTGAAGCCCGTGTCTACAGCTTATATGGAGGCAGTGAAGACCTCTTCCTTTGCAAGGCAAAAGAGGCTACGATGTTCTCAGCATCCATCCACATTTCAGAGAATTCATAGTTTTTGGATCTCACTGGATTTGAACAAGAAAAACAATTTGAAGTTATATAGAAACACTTATAAATAATTAATGTAATCACACACACACTCCTAGTCAGAGTTCCTATCCTCATTTCTCAGCTCTGTATTATCAAACTAAACCCCTGGGTACCCCTCTGCTATCATGTTGTCCACCTTCAAAATCATTATATTTGATTTGCAAAAAGAAATACTTAGCAGCATTAGTAACAATAGTCAAGACATAGAAACAACCTAAATGTCCATTGACAGATGAGTGGATAAAGAAGTTGTGGTATATTTATACAATGGAGTACTATTCAGCCATAAAAAAGAATAAAATAATGCCATTTGCTGCAACATGGATGAAACTGGAGATCATCATTCTAAGTGAAGTAAGTCAGAAAGAGAAACAAACATACCATATGATATCGCTTATATGTAGAATCTAAAATAAAAGACACTAACAAACTTATCTACAAAATAGAAACAGATTCACAGAAATAAAAAACAAATTTATGGTTACTGGAGGGTAAGGGGTGGGAAGGGATAAATTGAAAGTTCGAGATTTGCAGATACTAACTATTATATATAAAATGAATAAACAACAAGTTTCTACTGTATAGGTGCAGGAAACTATATTCAATATCTTGTAGTAGCCTATAATGAAAAGGAATATGAAAATGAATATATGTATGTATAGGTATGACTGAAACATGATGCTTGAAACATGTACACCAGAAATTGATACACTGTAGACTGACTTGACTTCAAAACAAAAATTAAAAAAAAGAAATACTTCAAAGTATTGGGCTAAACTACTAATGAACCCCAAACATTTGGTCTCCCCACCCAACTGCATTGAGGTTTTGTCTGTTTTCTAGAAGCTTGTTCTCAGCAGACAGGTTTGGGCATGTAAACAACTGAGACTTTGGGTGAAATGGCTTGGACACAAGTTAGTGGCTGTCCTCAGTCCACGATGCACATTCAGACACCTGGGGGCTTTTTAAAAGTGTGACTGCCCCAGCCCAGATGAACTGCCCTGAATCTCTGGGGATGGAGCCAGGCACCTGCAGGCTTTGAAGCCCCCCACCCCCAGTGCTTTGGCAGCACAGGGAGGCCTGAGGACCCCTGGAGTAGAAGATGCAATGTTTCAACTAGATGACAGCCATCTAGACTCCGCTGTCACCTGCAAAATTAAAACAAGCCAGTACTACCAGAGAATCTTGGGTAAAAAGAAAGAGGCATTGATATAATAACAAGAAAGTTAAAAAAAATTGACATGCTATTTTCCCTTTGGATCAAATTTACTTTAGGGACAGACTTAAACCAAATTTGCCAGTAAGACACTAGTACTGAATTCCAGAGGATTTTATGAACCCACATCATTGTCCATCTACTTAGAAGGTCCATGCAGCTGTCCCCGTCTGTGTGCAGAAAAGCAAACATGGTTCTTTGTCTTCTGTCCCCATGTGAGGCTCAGTGCCTTCTGTCTCCGCCCCCTCCTCCCACCGCCAAGGTAAGTCAGTGAGGCAAGTCACTAGCAGGTGGAGGGCACTTTCCCGGAGGGCTTGCTGGCAGAGGTGCAGGCAATGGGCAGAGAGCAGAGACAGGTGCTCTGAGGCCCGGCTCTGGGCTCCTCCCTCTCATGTGGGGCAACCTTTCTGCCCCCAAAGCAGGTGCCCACCCACAAGCAGCCTCAGGGATGTGGCTGCCCGGCCCCACCCACCCCGCCAGCCACCCACTTAGAAGGCTCTGAACAAAGACCGGCCTCTCCTCTGAGGGCTTCCCACGCCAGATCTTCAGGTAACAAGTATTTCCCCACCTCACCCACCGCCCACTGCCTCCGCCCACCGCCCCCCTGTTTGTGTGTCAGCGCCTGTCTCCCGCCTCCGGCCTCTCTCTCCCTGCCGGCCTGTCTGGCTTCCTTGCTCCATCCATCCACCCATCCATCCATCCCTCGCATGTTTTATCAAGCACCATGTGCCCGGCCCTGCGCTGGGGGTTGGGCATCAAATGCGGCGGCGGCGGCGGTGAAAGCAGCCTTGCAGCCCACCTTAGGCCAGAGGGCAAGTCAGAAATTCATCCCAGGACCCCATGAACAAAGGTGAAGCTGTGACTGAGACAGGGTTCAAAGAAGAGGTATGTGGTCCTCTGAGGACTTGGAGGTAAGGTCAGGGCGTCAGCGCCGAGCCCTGAAAGAGGGGCGTTGGCCACAGGGAGGACTGTGCGGGGTCAGCACTGACCGCGGAGGGATGGAGGGTGGTGGTGTCTGTCGAGTGACTGAGAGAAAGGAAGTGTGCGTGTGCAAGAGCTGACAACGCAAGTGTGTGAAGGTGCCAAGGTGTGTGTGCGAGTAAGTGTGCCAGGGGTGGGAGCACCGGAGGGCAAGTGTGTGTGCGTGCAAGTGTGTTCGCGGGTGCGCGCGGGTGCTTGAGGGCGGGGGCCGGCAGGTGTGGGTGCGCATCCGGCTGGGGGTGGGCGGGGCGGGGCGGGGCTGAAGGCGCGGTGGGTGTGGTCAGGAGCTGGGGCCAGAGAGGTGGGCGTGGTTTCTGGTAGTGGCGGGCTCCGAGGGAGGGATCATCCCACAGGGGCCTTACTGGATCCCCCATCTCTTCCTGCCGTGTCTGGCGACGTGTAGGCAGGAGGGACCTGGTCTTTGGCATGATCTGAACCCGATTCCAGGCCCGATCCCGCCCCTTTGGGTCGTGTGAGCCTTGCGCTCTGGCTTCAGTTTCTTGGGCCCAGAGGTGGGTGGGCCTCTAGGGCTGGCCAGTGCCCTCTTCTCCAGCGGCCTCGCCACCGTGTCCCCGTGGGTCGCGGCGAATCCTCACAGAGGCGGGCTGGTCTCCTGGGCAGTGGCGCTCTGTCCCTACTCTTCCCCCTGAGCTTTGCTCTAACAGCTAGGGAACGGGAGGCGGCAAGCCCAAGGCCCCTTCCCCTCGGAATGACGGTGTGGCCCCTGCTCCTCCCCTACCCTTGCAACCGCGACTCGGACCCCACCTCCTCCAGCCCCTCTTCCCAGGGCCATCCTGGCCTCTGCTTCTCACCTTCCTCAGCTGAGCCCACCAAGCCCACGGCTCCTGTCCGTGCTGCACGGCAGCGGTGGTCTTGACTCAAAGATTTCACTTGCTCTGGGTCACAGGGACCTTGTGCCCAGGCTCCCTGGCCGCCTGGGCAGGTCTGGCCACTGAGAGGCCGTGGAAGAAGACTAGAGAGCATCGGGGGAGGGGAGAGGCCAGGAATGTGCCCCCGCTCTGCTCAGCATCCCAGCCCCGCTCAGCATCCCAGCGCCGCTCAACATCCCAGCCCTGCTCAGCATCCCAGCCCCGCTCAGCATCCCAGCCCCGCTCAGCATCCCAGCCCCGCTCAGCTCCACAACGACCCTGCTTTGCTTTCTGTTTGGATTGAAGGCCCGGCTGTGGTTTTGTTTTTCCTGGTGCGGCTCTGAGGGACCCATCTTTAAAAGATGCCACAAATCTTCCCCTTGACCCTGCCACCCCTCTGACTGCCTCCCATCTCTCCTCTTTCTGGTACAAAACTTCTTGAGGAGGTTAACACCACTCACTGCCCGCGGCTGTCCTCCCGTGTGGAATCAGATACTGTCACGGGGACGCTGCCCATCCTTCACTCTTCCCAAACCACCTCACGGGTCTCTTGAGCTCTTAGGACGTTTTGCTCATGCCCCCAACCACCAAAAGGACATAAAGGACGCAGTCCGACCAGTACAGAGTTTCCAGACTTTTCTGAGGCGCTAGTCACAGATCTAGTTCCCTGACTTTTCTAAGCGTGGTGCTGATGTTGGTGAGAAGGAAATTGATTGCCATCATCTAGGACCTATTCCGCACGCGGTGTGTGCTTGGCACTGCTCTAAGTGTGCCGTGTGTGTTAACAGTTAACATTTAACCCACATATCTATCCTGTTTACAGGCATGGGCTTATCCCCACCCCTTTAAAGGAGGAGGTGGAGGCCAAGGGGTTTCAAAGGCCAGAGAACCCACTGTCTCCTCGTGCTTTATTTCAGCTTCTCCATTCGGCTTGGCTTCTTTGTCCCACCATGGTCACTCTTCCCCCGTGACCTGTGACATTGTGTTTAACGTACAGGTATGAACTGAGGGAGCGAGTGATGGCAGAGAAAGCCTCGCATCCCAGTCAGGGGAGCTTGGGGCCTGGAAGCGCGTCAGGAGGGGTGCTTCCTGCCCAGGAATGTCACAGCACGTGGAGTCAGTGGGGGTCACTTTTAATCACTTAAAGAAATTCAAAGTGTGCGCCGGGGAAGTACTCCAGCCAGGTCAGCGAGCCAAAGGGAGATCTCGGCGAGTGGAAGGCAGGGCTGGAGGCTGAGTGAGCTGACAGATGGGAGGCGGTGAGGACAAGTCCATAGTTGCTCCCCGCTGCTGTCGGGTGTCCTCTGTGGTTCCCACCGCAGCCTCTCTGACACCCCATGCAGTGGGAGCTCCCCCACCCCTGGCCTCTGTGGATCATGTAGGGCCAGCATCACAAAAGGTGTTGGGCAGCTGGCCAGGGATGCCATGCTGCAGGCAAAGCACTTGGCTGTGGGTGTGGTGGCCCTTGTGGAACCCCTGCCCTCCGATGCCAGGTACCCTGCATCCTAGCACACACCGTACCTCCCCCTGCCACCAGCCTCGTGGTCTGTCCACAGCTACGTTCCTGACCTCATCTCCTGCCACGTTCGTCCCCACTCATCCTGTTCCAGCCTCACTCGCCTCTTGATTTTCTTTCGCCAGGTGTGCTCTGCTTTGCACCTGCTGCTGCCTCTTCCTGAGGTGCTCTCCCTCCCCAAGCCTCTGTGGCTCACTCCCTTGCTTCCTCCAGGTTTCTGCGGAACTGTCCTATTATCTGAGACGCCTTATCTCAGACAACACAGAGGCCCACCCTACCCTCTCTATCCTCCTTTACGTGCTTTGCTTATCTCGTAGGCCTTACCCACCCCCACCCAGTGGATTCTGTCCTTATTAGTTCCCTTCCTTCCCCGGTGGGTTGTCAGCTCACTGAGGACTAGGATTTGGAGGGCTAGGATTTTCACTGCTATAGCATTAAGGCCTGGAACAGTGTAGGGCATATTCAAAATATCAAAAGACAGATGAGTGAGACGATTTATTGCAAACTTGTATGTAATAAAAGAAGACTAGAAATCACAAATTTCACGAATAGGTGACAAGTTGAATAAGTTGTGGTAAATCCAAATAATGGAGTATCACACTCTAAAAGAAAGACGTTGTTTATAGGGTGTAACAGACTCATAGTATTAGGAGATGAGCAAAGACAAGAACAGCGTCTACAGAATGCGGCCACATGTCTGCAAAAGGGAATAGTGTGTGGGTGTGTGTGTGTGGGTGGGTGTGTAAAACAATAGAAGTATAAATTTTAAAGTTTAAGGGAAAAGGCTCCCTCTAAGGGAAGGGAAGGAGTAGAGTAGAAAGGGGGTGATGGGTAGAGAGACTAGAATTCTTTGAATTTACCGTTTTGTACAAACTTGACTTCAGAAACTTGTTAATATTTTACATAATTTAAAACAAAATCACAGTTAAACAATTCAGGAAAGTGGAAAGAAACATGGTACAAATTCCACAATGTAGGCATTTGATTTTGTAACTACACAAAAGAGAACTGTTTCAAGTGATTTCAGAGCACAGTAATTTGATTATACATCCTTGGAATGATGTACTGTCAGGACAAAAGGAACTGCTAAAGATAGTCAGTGGTTTTCAGTTATTATATTTTTGGGATAGTGTTGTCATTCTTATTCTAAGGCTGCTGTTTGTGTAAAGAAATGAAGAATAATGCTGGTGTCACTGAAAACCAGAATATTCAGTATGGGAGAGAGGAGACACAGAAGTAGATTAATGAGTTTTAGTAAAAAGCCTGTATCCTGAATCTTAATTGGAAGTTAGTGGTATGAATCAAGATGTGTTTTATTTTAATTTTAAGAAAATGCCCAAGCTTTATAGAAAAGCTGAGAAACAACAAGTAAGCCAGTGCTAATTAGCACCCTCAGAACCCTGATTGTGGTCTCTAAGTACCATTGCCCACTGAAAGGAGCCAGGGCTCCCTGGAGAGGCTGATACATTTTCTGGGACTAGGAAATTGCAGAGTGAGTCTGACGGAACTTGTCATGACATCAGGTAAAGACACCATCAGAGATTCCCACAGTCACATCAAAAGAACTCAGGAATCCAAGAGGCAACAGCTAAGTCACAGTGACAGAAAATAAGTCAGTGTTGCCTGGGGGCCCAGACTGGGGGGAAGGTAACCAACTGCAAAAGGATCTGAGACCAGGAGCTTGCTAATTTTCTGCTTGAAGAGTTCTGGGTCCCTCTGTGGGAAGGGAAGTTCCTGGTGAGCCTTGATGTGCCTGGAGAGCTTTGTGATGGACTGGGCAGGTGACCACCTTTGGCCTTTCTGGAGTGGCCAGGTGGGGCGCAGCCTGGACATAGGAAGCAGAGATGGAAAACTGCACTGCATAGGCTGCCATCTCCTCTCTGCCCTCCTCCCAGATGACCGGCTTCTTTTCTCAGCTCCCGACCTGTAATTTGAACTGTCTACTTGAATTCTGTACTAGATGTCTCCTAGGCTCTCACCTTTCCCACATCCCAGGCTAACTCCTTGATCCGCTTCCCTTGCCCCCTAAACATTAGAATTACTCCAGGCTTCTCCATCTCTGGGAAACACTGTTTCCTTCCTCTCAGTCGCTCAACTCAGGACATGGAGCCAACCTTGACTCTTTCTTTTTCTTCAGCTCCCAACATCTGGCCCATTAATGTGGGCTGTCAGTTCTGCATTTGAAGTAGGTCTCAGATTGTCCTGTTTTATCCCAGTCCACCAGCACTGCCCATGTCTCTTTAATCCATGACAATGGCTTTCAAATTTGTGCCTCTCTGATCCCCTCTGCTGACAGAACCCAAGTGCCTTATATAGCAAGCCAGAGTCTATCCTTCCAGACACTTTACTGGCTTCCAGTAGCACTTATTAAAAACTTGAGTGCACCCTGAAGGGCCCTGTTGATGCCCCCATCCCTCCAGAGTCACCTTGTATGCCGCTCTCTTTCCTTATGATTTCTTGAGCATTCCAACCTCTTCATCTACCCAAGGGTCTTCACTCCTAGTGGGTACTTGGAATGCTCCCAACTGGAGATGCAGCCTCACCACAACACACACCCCATCCTCCCACCCCGGGGGCCCCTTAAGGACTCAACGTGATGTCAGTTGTTCACAATGTCTCCCCTTTCCCCGACCCCAGTATAATTCCTTGCTGTCCCTGACACCGCCTCGTGCCTTGTCACCCAGTGCTCACTTCTGCTTGTACAAGTACTTACGGGTTTGTCTGTTAATCCTTGTCACCCCACAAGACTGTAAGGTCCAAAGGGCCAGAGTCCTGTTGGTTTTGTTTCCCACCACTTTATCCCTCATTGAGGATCTCAGTAAATATTTCAGTAAATGAATTAATGAACAAATGAGTCTCCACACCTCTAACATCATATCAATCCTCTCGTTAAATGCCTTTAAGAGCCTCCGGTTTCCAGTGAGGCTCTAACTTGAGTCTGGAACCCAAGCTGCTTCCGTCCTGCCCTCCAATCTATTTTTCTAGCCTTGTTATCACATACTTTCACCTCATACTCACATCAGCCAAGCCACAATTTTCTTGGCCTCTGCAGCTCCATTTTTCCTGTGAAAACCTTTATTGTCCTTTAAAGGCCAGCTCCAGCTCCACCTTTTGTGCTGACGTCTTTCTTGCTTCTAGAAGTCTGTAACATTTGCTTGTGACGCTTTCGAGCAAAGGCTTCTTCCTGCCTTGTGGTAAATCAGGTGCTTTCATACCTTCCTCTTCTGTAAGATTAAAAGAAGAAAAACCCCTTGGTTGTTTTTATAGTTGTGGTTTTCGTATTCTTCTACGTTTGTAACTCATAGGAGTCACAAAAGACACGTTTGTCAAATTGATGAAAGCATTATTTCATTACCATATTATCCTCCGCAGTTATAAGATGCTGCCTCCTGGGTCTCTTATTAAAGTGTGTCTATTTGTTAGTATAAAGCTTCCACAGAGGGATGCGCTTTAAACCTTGCTACGGACTGATTCTCCTGGGGGCTGGCTCTTTGTCATTCCGTGGTGGGGACCTGGTGACAACAGCTACTGGGAAAAGCAATGAGCGTGGAGAAGCCAAATCCCGGCCCCTGGTGCACCAGGGCCTTCGCATGCCTGGTCTGAGTCGTCTCTGCAAATGCAGAGATGGCGCGACTCCAGTGCTAAGAAGACGGACCGTTTCCATTTATTTTACTTTATACTTTAGGACCTAAATATAAATATTCCAGCTATTCATCTCAGTGTGATTTGGATATGGAAACATAATCAGAATTGTTTAAGAGGCAGAGGGCGGCTTCTATTTTGGTCCTGGCACAGGAAATTCAGCCTTTGTCCATTTTTACAGTTTGATTTATGGGAGGTTAAAAATTCATAACACAGGAGCTAACCTCGAGCAAATATTGTTTCTCGCCTGAGCCAATTCAAACGTCCTCTGAGCTCGGGTTTCCTGTTCAAAAGGTTTAGAAATGGAAGCTGAGCCCTGGCTAACCTGTTTGATCTACTAAAAGTCATTCGGCCTTTGTTGTGTTCTGGGGTCAGCAGGGGCTCAGCCTGGGTGGCCGGGGAGGGACACGGAGAGCCCTCGCCTTTCAGGAGCACTTCCTGTGTCAGGCGCCTTATGTCGCTGTCTTATTTAATCCTCCGGTAATCCCATGACATATGATCTTGACTTTTCAGAAGCAGGAACTGAGACAGGTTAATAACCTGCCTGACTTTGCAGCCTGGTGAATGGCCAAGCTGCTGGAGGTGACCGCAAGGCTGTGCTGGGCTTGTGGCTGCAGATGGGATGATGGAGACGTTGTACCACCCCGCTTCCCAGAGGCCGAGATGCACAGACTCCAGGTCTGCCTTTCCTATCAACCCAAAGACTCCAAAGGGAGGGGGCAGGTCTCCATTTTCTTCCTGACAACAGCTCACCGGAGCCCTGTGCTTTATGAGCTGTGGACCCATGACAGCGTCCAGCGTTCAGAGCGTGGCTACCCCATTCGCTGGCCAGGGGACAGGTCAAACCCCTCCCTGTGGACTCTGCTGGGAATACTTCACTATCCCTTCAGCCCACCCAAGATGCTCGCAGACCCCGTGTGCAGCCCCGGCCCACAGACTCCTCTAATTGTCTCAAAAGAGCTTCAGAGCCTGACGTCGCTTAATTGGTCCTGGGACCCCCTTGTTCACTGCCTCTCCCCACCAACCTGCCTCCCTCCCCTCCCGCTCTGTCTGCGGCGATCCCAGTGGCACAGTGCACCTGCTCCAGAACCCCGGGCTTGGAGGGATCCTGTGTGTGGGAGATCAGGTCCCAGAGAACAAACACAGACCACGCCTGGTCAAACCTCTCTGCTGACTCTGGACCACAGGAGCCATGAGATAAGAAACATCGACCCAGAAACCCACTGATGTAAACAGACAGGGAGAGCAGGGTGCAGGAGCACAGGCAGCTAAAAGACATGTGTGGGTTTCTCCATCAGTCCTGGGCTCAGTCAGGAGCTACCACAGCCTAGGGATCTGACGGACTGCCTCAGCTTCCTCTTCCTCCCCTGAAAACGAGGGTGCAGATTTCACGGTTCACGCAGAGCTACCTGATCAGGTCTGACAAGTCCCCTTCCCCTTCTCATTAAGAGACCACGCAGCGTCAGAGTCCCTGAGGGCCAGGCAGAGGCGTGTGGGTCCTGATCGCGCTTGACCACAGCCCGGCGTGCAGCGCCTGGCTCATAGCAGGTCCTCGGGAGATCGCTGTGGAGTGCAAAATGAGTTCTGTAAAAAAGGCCACAGAAAAGAAAAAACCCAAATAGTTTTTAATTTGAACTACTAAAAATAATAATGGTAATAGAATGTCAACCTAAGATGATAATGCAAAATTAATTTAACAAAGACTAGGAAATAATTGAGAGCATAGGAAAAGATCAAATATAATACATTTTGTCTTATGTAAGGAGGAGCCAAAGTAATTACTTTATTCTTGGCTTAATTAGGGAATTACATATTGAAAAAGATATTTGAAAAAATTAAAAGTATCCATTGGTATAATTTAAAAAAACCCCACAGTGCACATAACACAAAATGAAAAAGGAATCTAATAACATAAAGCAAGGTGAGAGACTTATGGTCAAACCTGTGGGTTATGATAATAAACGTTGAAAGGTTTAACTCTATTATATCAAATAAAAATCCTGTAATAGGAAACAGAAGTTGACTTTCTGATACAAGAGGTAGACATGAAGGGGACTTTTTTACAATTTAAAATAAAGGACTAGACAAAGAGAGAGGCAAGCTTACACAGCAGAAAGGAAGGGTGACAGTTTCAACATCAAGAAAATAAAGACATTGTCCAAAGAAAACAAAAACACTAATTCGAGTACTCATCCTTATGTTCACTGCAGTGTTACTTATAATAGTCAGGATGTGGCAGTAACCTAAGTGTCCTTTGACAGGTGACTGGATACAGTAGACATGGTGTACACACACATATATATATATAAAAACACACATATACACATACATACACATGATGGAATATTACCCAGCCATAAAAAAGAATAGAATCTTGCCCTTTGTGAAAACATGGATGGACCTAGATTTTTATTATTAAGCTAAATGAAATAAGTCAGAGAAAGACAAATATTGTATGATTTCACGTATATGTGGAATCTGAAAAGCAAGACAGATGAGCAAACACAGCAAAAGAGAAACAGACTCATAGATACAGAGAACAATCAGGTGGTTGCTGGAGGGAAAGGGTGTGGGGGGAGGAGTGAAGTAGGTGAGGGAGGTTAAGATGTAAAAACTTCCAGTTGTCAAATAAATAAGTCACAAGGATCTAACGCACAGCCTAAGGAATGCCGTCAATAATACTGTAATAACTTTATATAGTGACAGATGGTAACTAGACAGAGTAGTGATCTTTTGTAATATATGAAGGTATCGAATCACTACGTTGTACAACTGAAACTACTATAATATTGTAAGTCAATTACATTTCAATTAAAAAATTTAAAAAAAGAAAATCTAGACATTGATTAAGAAGCCTTAGATTTGTAATAAGAGTCATGTGATGTTATGAAAGGTAATAATACTGAGAACTGTCATTAGCCTCATGCACTGATAAACATAGCATTGGCGTCTGTAAATGAAAACTTTAAAGGCCAAGAAGAAATTGTCAGAAATACAGTCACTGGGGAGACTTATCAATCCCATCACTCTATGAAGATCAATGAAAAGGAAGTAAAGTTATATGATTGTACTAGTTGCCTATGGCTGCTGTAACAAATGTCTACAAACGTGGTGGTTTAAAAGAACACACATTTAGTCTCACACAGTTCTGGAGGTCAGAGTCTGTAAGCAGTTTCACTGCTGAAATTGTGGTTTCAGGAGAACCACATTCCCTCTGGAGGTTCCGGGAGAGGAATCTGTTTCCTTGCCTTTTCCAGCCCTGGAGCTGCTCTCCTTGGCTCGTGGCTCCTCCCTCCCTCCTCAAAGCTAGCAGCGTGGCATCCTGCATTCGTCTTCACGTGGCCTCCTTCTGTTTTGAATCTCTTTCTGCCTTCCTCTTACTGTCACAATATTGTTATTGCATTTAAGGCATCCCTGGATAATTCAGGATAGTCTCCCCAACTCCAGGCTCTTATTTACAGGGGGTTGGGTATGGCTCAGAAGTAGAGAGCGTGCTTGGCATGCATGAGGTCCTGGGTTCAATTCCCAGTTCTTCCATTAGAAACAAACAAACAAACAAACCTAATTACAACCCCCCATAAAAATGTCTTTAAAAAAAAGATTCTTAATCATACCCGCAAATCTCTTTTGTCACATAAAATCATGTTCTCAAGTTCCAGGAATTAGGACTTGTATGTCTTTGGAGCCATTACTCAGCCGATCACAATGATAACAGTAAGTCTCCATAAAGATCAAGCTCACATCAGTGGGACTATTTACTTTCAAGTGTCTGTGGAACATTTACAAAAGTGGCATAAATCTGGCTTTATAAACACCCCAAAGCAAAAATTATTTGCTGACATAGTCTTCTAAAAATTCAAAATATATAATAAACATTTAGAAAGAATAACCCAAATTGTTTAGATATTACAAATAGAATCAAAACACCACCAAATATTATTTCAGATTATTTAGGAAATCATAAAAATGAGCACTACTAAGTCTGTGAGAGGTGTCTGGAGAGGTCAATTTTCAAAACAAAATTCTTTCATTGCAAAATAAAAAATATAAATATGTAAATAATCATTCAATGCAGGGAATTAGAAAGAACATGGCTTAGATAAAAGCTGAAGTTAATAAATTAGTAAAGCAGTAGGATTAACAAGTAAAACAAAAAGTGATTTATTTGCAAAGGCAATAAACAAGTGTAACCAAGGAATAACTGGAGAAATCACAGCAAAACAAAATTAGACATGAAGGATGAGAACCTCTATTATCATCATTATATTGCAGTGTTATTTTGGAGGCTCTGGACACAGCATCGAAATAAGGAATATGAACTGGATAGGAAGAAGATGAAAGCATAACTGTTTCCAGCCAATATGATCGCATACAAACACTGAGATGATCAAAGTGATATGTAGACTATTGATAGAATTCAGTGGCTAAATAAGAAAGTAATAAAGAAAAATCAAGTCTTTACAGTCTCTATAACCACTTAGAAAACATAATTATTAATATAAATATTATTATTATGCTAACCAAGAAACGTGCAGTAACAGTATGTTACATAATATGGCCTGGATGATATGACTAATTATTCTGTGTGACAAAATTTCTCAGTTTCCGTAATTAAAATAATTCCAAACGAAATCCCTATAGTATTTTTGGAGAAATTTGCCAAAATAATTTCAAAGTTAATTTGGAAGAGTAAAGTGATCAGAATAAACTTTTTAATATTTGGAAATGGAAGTATTACCCAGTGAAGTGGCTTTTGCAAATATTAAAAATTCTATAAAGCTATGTTAATTTTTAGTCCATTTAGCTCTATTATGAGAGAAGGAATTTGACTCTATGAAGTTGGCAAAGGCAAATAGTCAGAGAAGTTATGGATTTTTTAATGGAGAGCGCAGACAGTACTCTTCAGACAAAATGTACTGCCTGATGAAACACGTGGGGAAAGACACTCCCTGGCATCTGTTCAGAGGGGCTGCAGCAGGGCTCTCCATCTTCTGAGAGGTAACAGCCACTCTACTTGGCACCCCCACTCCCCCAGCCACAGAGTAGGTGACCTGTCGATACACAGACAAAAACCCTGTAATCTGATTTCTAAAATAATCTATACCATAACCATATAGACCAGCAGCAGAGAGAAACAACACCAGAGATCCAGCCTTCTTTCTCAAACCTAAACAGAAAACCAAGGTCCACCAGGCACAGGAGGAGATGTAGACCCTCAACTGAGAACGGCCTGGACCAATGCACAAAAAAAATAGACCCCAGAAGAAACAGGGTAATTCAGGATACAAAATAAAAACTAAGAGCAGTACTCCAGTTAATAGAGAGATTTAAATGTTTGTGCTCATAAACCGAGAGCAAGGGGATATGAAAAAGAAAAAAAGATTGTAAAACAAAAGCACATTTTGGGGGTTAAAAAATAAAGTTAGGGAAATCTCTGCCAAAGATTAAAGAGATGGAAAATGAGAGAGACATGATAAGACATAAGGGTCATGGAAAGAGAACAGACAGAACAGTGGAACTATTAGATAACATATAGGAGAGATTCAAAATTGACGTGTAATATAAAACATCAGTTGAAAGGGCTTGGTCCACAATGAATTATAAACGACTCCACCCTAAGGCACATCTTATGATCTCTTTGATCATGTAGCTGTTCCTTTCCCCTTTGCATGGATTTCTAAAAATTGTAAAGGTAAAATTTTAGCCTGTCTCTAGAAAAGTGCTCAAGGATTGAACATTTTGCATCCCATGGCAGATTATCTAGTGTCAGTTTATCACCATTATCACCGCCATCACCACCAGTGCCACCATCACCACCACCACCACCACTGGCACCACCAGTGCCACCATCACCACCACCACCACCACACCTCCACCACTGCCACATGGGTCTAAGGCTAGAAATTACATTTTCCAGAATCCCTTTCCTTGTGCAGTTTTGGTTTAGAGTTTGGCCATGAGAAGAACTTATGCAAAGCTGCAAGATTGGAAAAATGAAAGTGATAATCGCCACTTTTAAGCTTTGGCCTCAAGAGGCATCACACATTTCCACTTGCCTTCCTGTGATTCTGTCACTGCAATGTGGAGAATATGCCCCAACTGGCCCTGGGTCCCAGAAGGAGGATGAAAGTCACCTGGAGCAGACCCACCAGAGCCTGAAGTAAGAGCCACCCCTGGCTGACTCACAACCTGAGCAAGAAGGATGTTTATACTTGCATGGCACTGAGGTTATGTCATTGTTTGTTACACAGCACTTTTGTGGCACTAGCTGACTAACACAGGTGCACAGACTGTCTTACTTTTCTATCTTTTTTCCCCATTATTCTATTTTCTTCCCTTACTTTAAAACATATATTTCATTATATGTATAATAGTGAGATGTCCCAAATACTTTTTGGAAAATAAAGTATTAGTAAAGTATGAAAGAAATATTTTGGAGAATGCTACTTTATCTCTTTTATTTTCATGAGTGGTTCAGATATTTTTCAGAATGCCATTGTGTGACAGTTCTTAATATAGTTTGGAATGTAGCCATTAAGAAGTCTAGGGTAAAGAAGTCAAATGAGTATAATGTCAAATCACTTCACCCGCGGAGAAAGGAAGAATTCTGGAGCAGGAAGCCAGGTGGAATATTGCAGGCAGGTGATAACATCTTGAAGACATGCAAATAAGTTAATGATCTAGTTGGGAGTAATCACTGGTGCATGGGTTGTCCTGTTCTTTTTTTTTCCTAAAGGATCCCATGGTTATATATTTTTTACATCAACAATTTTCTTCTGCTTTTATTCTATGATTCCTTTTATTGTTTTAAGATTCATTTCAGTTATAAATTCTGAAAGATGAAATCCCAAAGTCATAGCATAATGAAATCTTCAGCAGAATTATGTTATAAATTATTACAATTATCTTCATTTCTTTAGGTGAAAATGGTAACACACTTTAGAATGCTTTTTATGTATTGTCCCTCATTCTCCAAATTTAACTTTTTACAGCTTTCTGTAAATGAGATTGGAACATTGTTAATGTTCAGTGATCTGAGAACACGGCAACAATTGATATCGATAAAAGAAAAAAAAAATCACTCATTACCAATATGAAACCCTGGGGAAATCAACTGAAGTGGAAAACTATATATTTTGTGCAGAGGCTTTAAAAAAAAGGGAAAATTATGGCTTTATTGGATCTTCCTTACATTCTGCAAGCATATAGCAGGTCCGTGTAATTTATTTTTTGAAGCTATTCAGTAAGTCTGTGTGAGATGCAGGGAGCACTTACCATGAAACAGGTCATTAATTCTCCTTCTATTTTGCTGCCCTGAAGCAGGTGATAATTATTAACCCAGCAACATGGGGAAACAGCTAAGGCAGCCTCAGCCCTTGGGACGGGAGACGCTGCTAATTGCATGCGGACGATCTGATGTTTCTTCCTCTTTTGTAAAGGTAACCTTGTTCCCTTCATTATCTGAGCCCCGTGCTGCCATGGTGCAGTTTGTTGTAGAAATGTTTGCCCTGCTCCAAGAACCTTTTTCATAATATTTTTGGATTTGTACGACTGGGTGTTTTGTTTTTTTTTTTTTTTGAGGGGAGGCTGGGTTTGATGACTGACTGGGGAAAGGGTAGGGAAGGAGGGTATATGGGGAGTGAGATGGGGGTCTCCCAGACAAAGCTGAACTGAAAATAGGAACCACTTTGGACACAGCCTCCCTAGGAGCCTGGGCAGAAGCAATGGCTCTATGCATGTGGGTCAACCCAACTGGCCGAGTCACCGGAGAGGGAACTGAGGCTGGGCCACAGGGGTGTGGCATTCCGGGGCCCCTGAGCTGCAGTTTTGCAGAACCAGGCAGGGGCACGTCCGGCCTGCCAGACATCCCAGGTCCTGTCCAGTGACAGGAATGTCTACACCGAGGGACCAGACATGGGAGAGGGGCAGCCTGCTTCCATCCTGTTGAGGCGTGAATCCAGCTTGCTGAAAACACACAGTAAGAAGGAACAGAGGGGAGAGGGCTGGTGGCCAGGGATCTGGGGGAGTTAGGAACCACATGGCCGGCTGACGACCACAGCAACAGCCAAGGGCTGGGCCTCCCAGAGAACTGGACAACTCTCCTGACTTTCTCTCTACCCTGGTGAACTTGACTGGCGTGTCGTGACTGAGGCATGGGTGGTGAGGGAGCCCTTGTAGTCTTTGACCTGGGAGGGGAAAGGGGGGGTTCTTACAAAAGGAAAAAATCTTGTTACAGAATTAGAAGAAGGCTTGAACCATATGATTTTAAGACTAAAGATTCAGCCTAGTGTTTAAGCCAGGCTAAGGCGGTTCCAGTGACCATATGTGAATGAGGTACATCAAAGCCTTTCCAACACCTCATTCTTTTCCAAAGCTGAGGAGTTCTGGAAATGGTCCATAAAACACACCACTGAAAGGTTAGGTCTGAAGAACAGAATTTATGTAATGTCCTCACATACATAGGACAAGAGTCACATTCAGAGCACGGTGAGCAGAAAAGGAAGTTGGGGATGTCAAGGGACATACTGGCAGGGGTAACTGAAGTTAGAGATGGACTTAGCTAGCTATTACCACGTAACAAGTTACCACAAACTTAGCAGCTTAAATCTATAGTCTATGCTCTTTATTTGCAGATTCAATATCTGCTAGAATTTTGATACAAGTCAAGTAAAATTTACATGGAATCTCGAAAAATCAATCATTGCAGTGCCGTCACAGTCATTTGCAAATGTCTGCAGAGTGGTAAAAATTGGCGTTGCTGGGTGCACACGTTCCCAACGGAGGTGGAACAGATGATGCTCTGACTTCTTGTTTCAGCCCTCACACTGCAAACAAGAGTCCTCTTTGTGGCCTATTTCGTGCCACATTTTTCACATTTTTGTGCTTATTGGTAATTTCACTGTTTAAAGTGCCCCCCCCCATCCCCGCAGAATGCTGAAGTGCTGTCCAGTGTCCTGAGCACGAGAAGGCTGTGAAGGGCCTTCTGGAGAAGATACATGTGTGAGATAAGTTTCATTCAAGCATGAGTGATTGTGCTGTTGGCTGTCAATTCCATGTTAATGAGTCAATACGTGTGTTAAATACAATGTCTTTAAACAGAAACACACGTAAAATAAGGTGATGTGTTGATCGGTTGATGAAAATGTAGTGATCAGAGTCTGGCAGGAACTGACCTCTGTGTTTCTCCAGGAGCAAAGGCATGAGTTCATTTCTCACAGGTGACATCACAGAACACAACTATCGTGAATAATGAGAACTGGCTACATTTATTCTCTCCCAGTTCCTGCAGGTCAGGTGTCTGTGCAGGGCTCCCCTTGGCCCTCCATTCAGGGTCTCAAAAGCTGCACCCCACTTAGGAGCTGGGGGTCTCCAAGCCTGTGTGGTTGTTGGCAGAATGCAGTCCTTGTGGCTACAGGACTGATGTCCTGTTTTCAGCTGGCTGGTGCCTGGCTGCTCTCAGCACGGGGAAGCTGAGGTAGTTCTGTGCCATGTGTTTCTCTCACAGCCCAGAAGTTCACTTCTTTAGACCAGCAGGTGAACCTTTCATTCCAGTTGCCTGGGAGGGAGTCTCATATAGCCTAACATAACCACGGGAGGGATTAACCCACACAATGCAACTTACCCCAGCGAGGGACATCCTGCAAGCTGGTCACAGGTTCCACCCACACCCGAGGGGAGGAGATAACATAAGGACATGACCCACTGGGGGTCACGTGAAGGTGTGTTTGCTATAGAGGTATATTAAAACCTTCTAGAAGATTCTATGCAAACTTGGGGAAGATGAGATGTTATTGTTTACTCAGGAAAGATCTAACAATTCTGAAATTAACGTCGGCAGAAAATAGATGTGCCATCGAGAGTGCAGGTTGACGGGGAAGGATGCTGGTTGGACACCGGGGTCCTGTCCAGCTCTGTCACTAACTACCTGCAGTCAGATCACGGGGCCTCAGCTTTGCCCGCTCGGTGTAGTGGGCCAGCTGGTTAGAAATCCGTGGACCAGGGACCTGCAGACATTTTAAAAAGATTAAAGCAGTGAACTCAAAGAATCTCAACCAGTCTATAAGTGCCCAGGGAGGCCTATTCTGTCCTATTTTGCTTTGCTAAGACTTCTTCAAGGGGCCCCTGTTTCAAGGTACAATGTCAGTGGAGTGAAAGTGTCAAGGCCCAGAATTATGGAAGTAATTATATTCCCCTTTAGCTAGGTCTCTGTCAGTGCCCATCGAGCCCACAGTCTGCGGGTCGCTCCCTGACAGGCCCGTGGACGAGGAGCTCAGAAAGGTCTGTTCCACGTCTGGAGCCTGTGGTTCAGTAAGAACTGGGGGGAAGGATGAGCCTAGGACACCCGGAGATGCTCAGTTACAGGGGTACATGTCATCACGGTTATCCCAGGGCACCACAATTATTACCCTAGGATCTGATGGTCTCCGTAGTGCTACTGAGGTAGCCTTAAGTTCCTCAGGCTTCCTCCTCAATCTAGAAATCACAACAGGAACTGGGCTCTGGGGTGGCCCCCCAGTGCGTTAGTGCGTGCGGCCTAATTACACTCTGTTGGGGAGGACGACACACCAACAGGGCTCTGTCTCTTTAAGAATTACTTTCAGACTGCAGTCCCTTTGTTTTGTTTGTCTTTTATTTGGAGTCCAAAATCCATTAGCCATCGAGCCCGGCTCCTGCAAGGGGCATTCAGACGGACAGCGGATGGCAGGACAAAGCTCGGGCCTTGTGCTCCGGGCCAGATTTGCCCCGGGGCCTTCCTCTGACAGAGCCTCTTTCACTAACATTTGCTTTTCCAAAGTCATCTTTCCCGGACAAAGGCTTCTTTCTACATAGATGACTCCTAATGACCCTTTTTTTTTTTCCCTCCAAGGATATTTGTTTCTAAGCCTTACAGAAACAGAGTCCTAATTCTAAATTCAGTTCAGAGGCGAGTGATTCTCTGCAGAGACACTGAGCGTTAACAGTGTCACAGTCTTGCCTGATCAAACCAGGTTTCCTCTCTCAGATTCAACGTTACTTCTCTGCAAAACAAAGAGACTGAGTTAGATGATTTCCCGGTTCCTTTTTCCTACTCTAAGAGGCTGACGTGGGGAAGTGACCTTGCTCTACCTGGACACCAGCACTTCAGGTCACCAGATGTGCTTACCCAACAGTTTCCTGTGCCCCAGGCAGGCCGACTGGATAAGAATCACGGGATCAGGGCAGGAATTTGTATTTGTAACTATCCCCTCTCCCGCCGTTGTTTCCATGAGCAGTTACGTTTAAGATCAACTGGGTGGCATTTGTTTCAGCTTGTGAGAATAGCAACCCATTCAGAAAAACAGGAGGAAAACCTGCTTATTCTGCTGGTTAAACAGTCTGCCTCTTCTTGGGGACACAGGTGAGTCGGTATGTGGCCCAGAAAGAAAACACAGCAAATCACTACGGAAAACTGAGCTTTTACTGGAGCAAGTGGCCTCCCCACCCTGCCAGCTTTCACCGAGGCTTTAGCCCCTGTGATGAGCAAAGACAAGTTCAGAAGGTACTAACCCCCAGAAGTGTGACAA
Organism: Vicugna pacos; assembly: GCF_048564905.1. Lineage (NCBI taxonomy): Eukaryota > Metazoa > Chordata > Mammalia > Artiodactyla > Camelidae > Vicugna > Vicugna pacos. The sequence continues at coordinate 91,633,440 of NC_132991.1, read as the reverse complement.
CTGCAGAAAGCAGAATAATTTATAAACTCATGCTGCCCTTCTTCATTCTGACGACTCCATCCTTTTGGCCAGTCTACCTGAAGGTGATTGAATCCCGCTTCTATTTTGTTTTATTTTATTGGAGGATTGGAAGGCAGACTTCCTATTCATTTACCTAATTTTTACCCATGAAGACACAAATCAAAATTCTATCAGGAAAGTAATAGGCGTCACTTATCCCTGTTTTGAGGACTGATGGAGGCTCGGTGATCATCCTGCCACGGGAAATTGAAGGAAGTCAATCTTTGTTTCATTGTCCTGAAGGTATTTCTCACAGAACTCAAGCTTTTTTTTTTTTTCCCCCACTTGGATTAATGAAAGCTTCTAGTCCTGGCACTCTTTATTTTGGAGGAAAGATAAATAATGAAAGGACTCACCTGCAGCTCGGCCTGGTGATGCCATCATGAATGGTCAGTGCTGGGAGGCGTTGGTCCTGCTCCCTTCTCTCGGGCTGTGGTGGTACCTCGCCTCCAGGAGGACTCAGGTGTTCATAAGCGCATCCAGCTCTCCCAGGGGGATCACGCTGAGACCTCAGTGTGCTCCGTGCTGTATTCTAACACCTGGTTGGGGGGGGGTCTTCCAGGGTTGCCGGCTCTCCCAGGGAACCACTGGGGGATGGGCTCTGGGTACCACCCCGATGTGTGGTGGGGATGGGCGCCACCTGGTGCATCGCGGCGTGCTTCATTTGCTTCCTAGCTGTGTTAGTCGGCTTAGTTTTGTTTTGTCCTCCTGAGTGCTGCTAAGAATGGTGCCGAGTGAATGGAAAACAATCCAGTGATTTGGATTAGATGAGTTCAGTGACACGGAAAGCTCCAACCAAGCTTCTCAAAAGGGTTTTACAGTTTCAGAAAATGAGCCGGAGACGTATTCTGGCCTCACCCAAATACCATCCTCGATCCTGCATCTCTTTTCGTGACAAAATCTTTGGGTTTCCAGCCTTCACAGCTTTACAGCATGGACCTCCTAGGACACCTCCCTCATCCTGTGCTTAGAAAGAGGCGGTCAGTGAGTTGGGGCAGTGGTTGCCTCTGCTCTGGGCTGTGGTTGGAGCGGTCCGGTCTGAGCGAGGGGATCAGGGTTGGTATTTGTGGGGAAGGAGGTGACAGTATGAGATTATGGACCAGTGGGCCCAGGAGCTCCCTAATTCTACCTCTCGCCTCCCCATGAGGTCTCTGAAGCGGGCATTTACTCAGGAAAATCTCAAGGGAGCAGCACACCAACAGCTGTAGCTCTGATTCCACACGCTAAGCTCCAGCACAGACTTTGGGCTGAGAAGGTCCACACCAGATGGTGAACCAACATGGCCCGAAAGGTTAGGCCAGAGAAACCATTTCATTCTGAGGCTGAGACACTGTTCACTCTGGGTGTCAGGCCACTCAAAGGTCAGGGATGCTCACATGTGAGCTTCTAGCCTCAGCCACGTGGGGAGAAAACAAAGGGAGCTTAGAAAAGCCAAGGAGAAGTGGTCTGGGAATCCAGCCAAGCTGGTGGAAGGAAAATTCCCAAAGAGGAGATCCACACCCTCTGCTGGACCTTTAACTTCTTGACCTTCCGGCTACGGTCTCGGGGTGATTTCATTCATTTCACCTTTGTCTCCCCAGGTAAACTGGGAAAGGGGGGCTGCGGAGGAGCAAGGCTTGAGCCAACAGTCCCTCCATCTTTGTTTTCTCTCTGAGAGCCCAAGGGACTTAACGCTGGACTTGGGCTCTTGCAGGAATGTTGCTTTTCCTGTGCTCTGGGGTGTGGGCGTGAGCAGCATTTCAGGGGAGAGGTGGCCACACCTTAACGGGGTGGCCCCCCAAATCCTTCCTGACATACCTCACATCCATAAAGGATCAGTGAGTGCTTTTTGATAGTTCCACCAAAAGCCTTCAAGGTGGCCAGGATGTACCTTCAAATGAGGCTGCCTGATGGGGCCTGCACACCAGGTAAAGAAAAGCCCTCTCTGCTCATTGCACTCAGTCCTGGGGTCCACGGAGAGCCTCTAGGGGGCGTCCCATAGTGGGGCCCCCAGAACATGACAGCACAAGCTAGTCTGATTCTGCAAAAGAAAAATGACACAGAACACACGCACCTACTAGACTGGCCAAAAGTTGGAACGCTGACAACACCAAATGTTTGCAAGACGGTGGAGCAACAGGAACTCTCACTCATCGCTGGTGGAAATGCAGAATGGCGGCAATGCTACTTCAGCAGACAGTCCTGTAGGACCCAACTGTCCCCAGGATTAGACGCAACGCTTCTCCTAGGCTCCTGGGTGTGTGTTTGGTGCTCAGTCTGGCCTCCTTACGAACAGCTAGGTCCTGCAGGACTTCCTGAGTGCCCTCTGCTTTGATGACAAGGCCACAATTCCCGTTTCAGAGACGGCGTCTGCACACATTGACCGGCCAACACCAGCCAGTTACTTCTGTTTCAAACCAAAACACTAACTCGTGATGATTTCCCAGAAGCCTCGGAGAAATCGACCACAATGCAGGATCTGAAGCATATGAACAAAACTCACGTGGGTAGCTTCTTCCCAGACAGCTGGGGCCTCCGCACTCACCAGTTTCCTGGACGTGGCTGGACTTCTTGAAGGTCAGCTTTGTTCTGTAACCTGGAGCAAGAAAGACGCAGTGGCCCTGGATTTGCAGATGGGCTTACCCATGCTTTGTCACAGACTCACTCCTCACCGAGGGCCCCCCTGTTTGGCTGCTTCAATCCCCTGTACACAGGGAATGAAGAGCAGGGTGTCCCGGCTCCCTCTGAGGATCTGGGGTTTGTTATCTGTAACTAGGAGGATCCATGGAGAACCTCTAGGCCTTGTCCCCCAGGCAGATGTCACCTGGTGTTTGGGAATCGAAGGCCCAAGTGAAGTGTCTTGCTCATCATTGGAGTCCTTTCGGGACAGGAAGGAAGGCGGCAGGGCACAGCCACGCAAGCAGTGACACAGGAATTGGCACCAAGATGGCGGAGAAGTCAACTCCCAGTAGACCTGGCGGCCCAAGATGGCGAAAGCTTTGGCTTCCGGTTTCCCCCGGGCCTCGTTGTAGGCCCACTGCAGGGCGCTAGCGGTGCCCGGGGGTGACCACAAAGGGGCAGAAGGAAGGCGGGGCCCAGGCCCTGGGAGTCGCAGCCCCTTCCCCAAAGCAGCTGGAATAGCCCAGCCCCCGGCAGCAGAAGGAGTAAGCGAGCCCGTAGACACCGGCGGCGCCACGCCTCGCGGCCTCCCTCCCTCGCCTTCGGAGGCGGCCCGCACTCGTCTATGGCGCGTGTATCTGTGTTTACTTTAAACTGAACACTCAGCCCTGCCCTTCGTGGCGCGTCTCCTGCCTTCTGAGATGCCTGCACTCGGCTATGGAGTGCGCATCTCTCTGCATAAATCTACTTTTACTCAACTGTGGTTCAGCCTTGAATTCTTTCCTGTGTGAAGCGAGGGACCCTCACTCGGCAGGGCGCAGCCCAAGGTCTCCACCGAGACCATGGCCATCCACTCGCTTTTATTTCAGATCCTTGCGGGGTGGTGGGCCACAGCTGGCCCAGGCAGGGTGGGGGTGAACAGCTGCCTGGCCTCCCACATCTTCAGCCCTGAGGTTCTGATAGAAACTGTGAGACTGGCCTTCACAAGGCCCCTTTGTTCGTGTGGAGATTCCCAAGGCAGAAGCCTGATAAGCTGTCTTTATGACACGGGTGGGTGATGGGGGCTCCGGGAGGGAGGAGCCAGGGCCCTGATTTACCTCTCACCTGCAAGAGAACCGTCAGGAGCGCCGGCCTCTGCTGAGTTTTCACATGTGTCCCAGGACCTGCGGTTTCTGGGGTCCCCAGGTGGCGCTGAGAGAGGAAAGGCGTGTGACCTGGAGGCTGGGCTGGCGTGAGCAGCTGTGTCAGCGCAGGGGCAGCACAGGTGGATGATCGTGGACACAGGCTGTTACGTCCGCCAGTGCTTCCAGTGCTTAAGGGGGGAGCCCAAGGGACGTTTATAAGGAAACTCGCTGTATGAGATCACTTAGGGTGGAGACAGGCCGGGGCTGAGCCAGCGTTGCTGCTGGGATGCCCGCTGGGGGCTCCTTCCCCAAAGCAGGTCTATGGGGGCTTGGCAGGGCAGAGTTTAAAAGGCTCTGATTCCCATAAAAATGTGTAGCCTTAATGAAAAAACAAGGACAGGTTAAAACACACCTGCTTTATGTAATGTCTGCGCAAAACGAACTTCGTTAACATGCAAAACGCGATTGCATCATCATAGCTGAAGGCAACAGGAAGAAGTTCTTAATCTGCAAGGCTCCTAATTAGAAAGTTACCGAACTGGATGAGAGACGCCCTGCCACCCCAGCTCCCGACTCCTGCCTCTGCGTGGCGCCCCCAGAGCTGGATCCCACGGCTCCGCCCACATACACACACATCTCCTCCAGGACCGGGAGCCACAGGGATGCTGTGTGGGGGCGCGGGAACCAGCTCGTTACCCGGCAGTCTTGCTACTCATCCTGTTTTCTCAGAACGCGCTTGCCTGGCAGCTCGTGCCAAGTGGGAGAGAATCAGTTTCTGCAAAAACCAAACACAAGATATCAAGGGATAGACTTCCTCTGCTTCCCAAATGGAAGACTCTCGGGACAGAGGTGGCCCAGCTGGGCAGCGGTCCACACCATATCTCCATGGGCATGACTGTGCCGGCGGCAGTGACATTTATTAAAGGCCTCCTGTGAGCGGGTTGCTGTGCATGAGGAAGGCCTGGACATGATCCGTGTATTTAATCTTCTATGAAAAATTTCCCTCTGGGCTTCTGTCGGCTAAGAGTCGTGTGTCTCATTTTGATACAGCAGCCCCTCCTATGGCTTCAGACTTCTCTGCGGTCCCACCGCCGTCGCTGGGCCTCAGTTTTACTTTTGGTGTCTGAACTCTTGCTTTAAAGTCCACCTGGGGACACCAGAGTCTCCAGGACTGGGGTCTATGTGGTCAGTCTTCTTGGGGCCTGGAGTCCAGTGACGTCCCTGTTGCTGAGCTGCCTGCCCCTCAGACCTCTGCCTGTTCCCTGTGGTCAGACTCCTCTGAGGCTCCACGAAGATCCCACGTGGGCTTTTTGTTTTTCAGTTGAAGTCTAGTCAGTTTACAATAATGTGTCAATTTCTGCTGTGCAGCGTAGTGGCTCAGCATACATATACACACATCCATTCGTTTTCACATTCTTTGTTATTATAGGTTACAACAAGGTATTGAATATAGTTCCCTGTGCTATGCAGTAGAATGTTGTCCATCTCCACACGGCCTTCTGGTAACAGAAGCACGTTTCCTTAGGGCGTTTACTTTGTACTGAATAATCTTTCATTTTCAACTTTCCAAGTACTTATCTTCCCTCTCTGAAGATTCCGTGAAGGGTCCTCGCTCACAATGCACCACGTCAATTTTTTATGCATGTGAATGATCTCGCTTAGTCCCTCTAACAAAACATGAATCCCCACTTAACAGAGGAAGGAACGGAGACTTACCTTTCCCAAGGTAAACCTTGTTGGGGACGGAGGTCACACAGCTAGGAAGTGGCTGAGCTGGGATTCAAATCCAGGCCCATGTATCCTGGAGTCTGAGTCTTGTCTGTTCAGGCCCAAGTCCAGCAATAATGCTAAGACAAGATCGCGTTCCTGCTCTTCTTGTTTTTTTGTTTTCCTTTTAAATATTTTAAGGATTGCACACTTCAGTGAATTGCTTTAATGGTCAAGGAGGTGAACTGTGTACACCTGTCTACTCCAAGTGATGGCTCGTGTTTTATGTAATCAATCAGTCTGTCAGATTCTGTGTTCTCCACAGCATATTCCTATCTGTTTAGTAGTAAGGATAATGCTTTCATGTAAAGTGTCCATAAGAAACTGATGCTGCAGGAAAGTGGAGCACACTTTCCCTGTGACTCTGTCTTCCTGCTGGACCCTCTACATACCCCTATTTAAGGAGCACTGAAAATTTCATCTGGAATCCTTCAAGATCATAACCAGATGGAATCTGAGTTAAAAGTTCTCCTCTCGGCTGGAAAGACACTTAGCAACTGAGTTCAAGTCCTCGGATCTCACTCAAGGGAGTCGCGTGCATTTAGTCAGCCAGTGGTTGTTAGTATACAGTTTGTGTAGGGATTGGGATTAATAAAAAGATAAATAAGACAAAAAGAGTTTCCTTCAAGGATCTTACTAACTTATACGGGGGTTAAGACACATCCTCAAGTCATAGCAAAGCATAGATGCTTCTATGTTGTGAAATAGATTCATAGCACAGACTCAGAGGGAGGTGTAAGAATGAGAATCCACTGTAGGTATCGGGAGCCTTTCAAAGGGGTACAATGTGTGACCAGCCCCTGTGTCCCTTCTGGGAAGAGGTACCTTGACCACAGGGGCCGGGCCAGAGTGAGATCCCACATGGAGCTCCCAGACTGCCCAGCAGCACCGAAGTGAACACACACATCCATCTTCTTAAAATCATCCACACCCCAGAGAGGCTAAGGGTCTTGCTGCCTCCAACAGTCAAGCCAGCCCCTCCCATAGTCAACCTCGTGTCACATCCTGTCTCCTCGTTTGCACTGCAGATTCCTGACTTTAGCACCTGTTGTCCTGATTTGGCTCCTGGGGGTCACTGAGCTGCTAACTCTGCTTCTCTTGGGTAGGGTGCAAGGTGTGCATCTAGGTTTTTTGGCACAGCATGTGCCCCAGTTTGGACCCCACTAGTCCATGCCTAGGGACAGCCCCGGAATGGCTACAATCTTTATGTGTGGCGAATGTTAATGCTGCAGTTGTTTTTTCTGGGTGGGAATTGATGTTCCCTTTTTAGGAACAGATCACGATTAGTGACATCCTGGGAAGACTTCCTGAGCTGTTTGGGTTAAGTGGAGGATGAAGGGAGATATGGAAACAGATGAAAGAGGAGGAGAGTGGCTGGGTGTCTACAATAACAGTCATGCATTTTCCTCACTGCAGGGCCAGGAGTTAACCTTTGTACTACCCCATGGGCCAGTTTTGGTACAAATATCAAAGGCAGGCTGTCCTTATTCTCACAGACTCGGTGTACAGAAGCAGAGAAGGAAGAAAATCTAACATCAAAAACAAAATCAGTCTAGTACTAATTTGAGTTGTAATTCACTATAATACTTCCTCTTCCTTTGAAGTGTAGTTTCCGTAGGTTTTGTGCGCAGTTGAGGTCCCGTGTTCACGGAGTTTGATCTCTTCTTTATCATGGAGTCCAGGAACATGTGTGAAACACTCAGGAACGGCAACTTTGGTTTGAAACCCTCTCCTTTCGCAAGCATTTTCTAAAATGACGTATTTTATGCACACTTTATCTGGATGATACAGGCAGCTTCTCTGCCCTTCCAAGAACCAGTACAGCTTGGCTCACGCCCCCAGTTACATGGTCTGAAGAAGTTCACGTCCTGCCCAGTGATTTCTGTAAATTTCTAAACCTGCTTCTCCATTATCTTGGACCAAATCCCCCATCTTTTCACTTGGAAGAAACCTCTTCCCCAGCAGTGTCTTCGGAATTGAAAATTCTCTGGTTGAGAGACTCTGTACCAGGGGTTCATTGGGTTAGTAGCATTGGTCCAAGAGCCTGAAATGCTGCTCGGGGAAAACACCGTGGATGATCTTGACAGTGAGTCTAGCGCACTGATGCCTTCATGTCCTGGCTTGGCGGGGAGGCCTCTTGTTAGCTGTGTGTTCCGCTCAGTGGGGAGTCACAGTGTGTCCATCCCACAGAAAAATGGCTAATTGTTCTCCGTTTCAGAAGGTATCCACTACCTGGTGATGCAATGCCCGTGGGCATTTCGCTGCCAGCGTGCAAGTGTAAACGCTGGATCATGGAGAGATATTTAAAGATCTTCTAAAGATAAACCCAGCATGTGCAAGCTGGAAAGAAATTTAGAATCAGCGCTTTTGGTGGTTCTTAAAATACAGGTTTGAATTCAAATAGTTTGAGGGGTTTCTAAATTCCACCTTTCAGGCCTCAAGCCAAATTTGTTTCAGTTGGGTTTGGAGTAGGACCCTAGTAACTACATTTAAAAAAAAAAAAAGATTTGTAGGTAGTTTTGTTGCAGACTCTTAGTTCCAAATCACTCAAGGGTTAAAAGTTCCTCACTCCGCAGATGAAGACGTTGGAAACGAAAGGACTTCACTGATGTTACACTAGCTGATACCATGAATTGCTGTTTGCTAGGGAACCCAGGAGATGGGACGGGCTGTCCAGCCATCACCCCCACCTCGGGCAGTGTCCCCCTCCCAGCAGGCGCGCCATGACTGATAGCGTGGGGGTCACACGGCTGGTAGGTGCCTGAACTTGGCTGAGGACTCGGGGAAAGGCAGAGCTGAGTGGAAAAGCACCTGTGTTCAGAGACCCTTGTTTCAGAGCCTTGTTTTGCCAGTTATGAGCTGCGTGGTCTTGAACGAGGACCTGAACCTTTCAGTTTCATATTGTCGATAGCAACCGAGCTGTGGCGAGGATGAAGTGACAGTCAATTGAAGACATTTAGGGGAGTGCTGGGCATGCCGCATGCACAAAACAGAAGCAGTTTTTATTTTTGTTACAACCCAGTGTTCTTTTTGGTAGTATGTTTTGCCTATAAAATTTCCCACCTCTGTGTAATAAACGTTTGAAGACGCTATAGAGAGGACATGGCAGCAATGTGAGGACTCTAACCGACGTCCGGAATTTCTTATTACGCAGGACACAGATGGATGCTTTTCAATTTCTGAGTCAATTTCTCACCCTATCTAATTTTAGTTCCCTTCATTACTTCGAAAAATTTCCCCTCGAACTGCCAGAGCGAGAATCAGACCCATTTATTTTTCCATTTTCTGTCCACAGAGAGCGTTGCTTTTCAATTTCTCTCCCTTTGTGGTTATGAACGCTTTTCCTACCATCTTAATCGCCATCACACTCTGTAGCGAAACATCTAACCCTTAGAAGTACTCACGTATACAGATGGGAAACTTCTGACTCCGCAGCATCGTGGCTTTTTCGCAAGGTTTCTGGAGACTTTGTTTCTCCTAGGAATTAATACACGACATTCTGGAACGGCGCTGCTGGAGCTGGTCTAAGCTTTACTGTCCAAGTGACGAAGATGAAACGATGCCGGTTCCTGGTGAAGTTGATCTCCTTTTTGGGCCAAGGCCTCCTTGAATCAGGAGCTTGATCAGAGAGGCAAATCCTGGCTTAGATGAAGGATCCCTGGTGGTTCCATGGACCTGGCAGTGCCTTTGACAGCAGGAAAGCAGACTGACTGTCCCATTCAAAGTCTGACCTGGGGAAGGTGACTCACACTCATGATTTTACAAGTGAACTATTGCCCATTTTTGAAAACAGCTTCTCCTTCCTCCTCCTATGTCTGCCCCCTTCTGTTCAGATAATAACCTAAGTCTTAGAATGAATAGACTGAAAAGGAGAGTCTGTTTATCGGTGTCTTCTTTGTGACAACCCGTGCTGCACCTGCATTTTCCCTCCTGGATTCTGTATTATACATTTTCAAAAGACCAGCACTCTACGAGCAAATTCCTTAGCTTCTGCTCTTTCTGGCTCTCACAGAAATAAATGTGGCCCAGTCACTATCACGGGACCCATTTCTGAGCTCCTGGATGAATGTGGCAAGGATCTGTTCTTTGTATTTTTCGCTTGGCTACTTGATGAAACGGGCGTGGTGGTGTTCAGAGCCGGATGGCAGTCTCCTGCCTCTGTCACCCTGCCACCAGACCTCCATGACTAGAATTCCTCAGATCAAGAACAGAATCTCCATGTCGTAATTAAACAACAACAGGATGGACTAAATGGGAGATGGGTAGTTAAAGGAATGGGGGTCCAGTGGGAAAGCACGTGACAATGAGCCCAGCTCTAGAGGGAAGAGAGGGCTGAAGCCTGGACCCACAGGCAGAGGGCCAAACACATTTACATCAAAGGTGGGAGGTCTGTAGCCAAATATAAAACAGTGAGATAAAGATAAAATTTAATAGTCATGAACTGATTGAGAAACAAAAAACTGCTTCAAAGAGCTCGATATAAGGCAAGATAAAATGCTAATCCCAGACGCTCAAAGAACAGATTAAGCACAATAAACAAATTGAACTAAAACTTTGCAAAAGAGAAGCTTTGCCAACAGAATTGACCCAGGCCTGCTCCTTCCCAGGACCGAGCTCTGCAAAGAGCACGCGGCTCCCCTGAGCCCGGGCAGCGGCCCGGCCAGCAGCCCCCAAAGAGCCCTACAGGCGGGGCTTGAGGTGGCCCACTTTTTAAAAAAAAAAATCGTGAAATCATCAAACTATCTGTCCATGCTATAAAAATAGACAACTTCCTGAGCCCCGAGGTTAAAATGAAAAAATCCACGCATAGAGGTTGCCATCAGAGACCTGCAAAGACGTGCTGAGAGCTGGGATGTTGGCCCGCCTCAGGAGCAACCTGCCGGTGGGAAGGCAGCTGGATCTGGGGCCACTTAGAGAAAGCAGCCTGAGCTGGGGAGAGTGTAGCTCAGGGGTGGAGCACATACTTAGCATGCGTGAGGTCCTGGGTTCCATCCCCAGCACCTCCATTCAAAACAAACAAACAAACAAACAAACAAACCTAATTGCCTTCCCCCTCAAAAGAAAACAAACAAACAAAAATCTGAGAAGCATAACTCACTGCTGCGGTAGAAACATGACGCGATGGCCCCTTTCCCTGTCGTCATGACTGCCATTTTCTTGCGAAACCCACCAGCTGGAGCATTCCATACCTGCAGCTCACTTTTCGTTCCCAATCGGTCCTGGTGGTCCCAGTTTGCAGGCCCAAGCTCTTCTCTCACTGACTCTCCATGCCCTCTGCCCTGGACCCCCAGGCTTCCCAGCAGCCAAGCCCTAACTGTGCTCACATGACTCTTGCCCGGGACCCTGGCAGGGAAAGGCTGGTGAACCCTCAAGGTTGTGCTCTTGACCTAAGGGGTGTGTGGGTTGATCTAGGGTGGGTTTGGCATCAGTCCTGTGCTGGTTCCATGGAGAAGCACCCCTTTTTGCCCCTCTCCTCAGAGGCCCACCATGGCAGCCAGGATCTGGCCCTTCTCCAAGGGGGGCTCCATGGCATGGCTGAATATCTTCCCGCACAGCCCTATGACTTCTGCCCCTTTGAAGGCTCTGGGCTTCCCCGGGAGACACCAATAGGAACCCCCTGAAACACAGAGGCACCAAGACCTTCAACCTCCTCTTGACAGGGCCATTGGCTGCAGGCCATTCACTCCCTAATCATGGGAAGGACCTCAGACGAGAAGCTGCCTCCATTGTCTCTACTCACGTAGCCACCAAATGTCGGGGCCAAATGCCCAGAACCCCCTCCCTCTTGTGGCTCTCCTCTGGCGGCACTGAGGTGCTTTGATGACAGCCAGGACAAGACGCCGGCGCCTTACCCTCAGACCCCACGCAAGGTCCCCCCGGATTCTGCTGCCCTTCCCTGGAGGAACTATGGGAGGACCAGGTCCTGGAAGAACCACCCGCTCTCCCTCTCTACTCTCTTTTGGATAGAAGTGGGTGGGGGGAAGCTTCTGAATTCACCCCCCTCTCCCATCCCCCTTGGGTTTTGAAGCCACTTCCTCCCCCCACCCTGGTTGTGCACACACTCCTGGGCTGCGCCCAAGATCGGGGAGCAAGCTCTACAGGCAAAGACCAGCCCATCGCCACACAGTTGCCAAAGTAAGGCCATCCCACGAGGTCTTTGTGTTGACCATCAGTTGGCCTTCTCCTGGCAATTCTCACATCCCCATGCGTGTTTCAAGTTCAAAACTGTCTAACCTCTTGGTGGTTTGTTTGTTGAGGAACACAGATAAGCAAGCGACGTGCAGACTCCTCCCCACAGTTCTCTTGTTCACGGTGGGGCCTGTCCTCACACAGCTGAGCCTGCTGTGCACACAGCTCCTGGGCTCAGTTTCCTCTTCTTTCTCCCAGTCCTTGCACAATGGGCTTCTTGTCAACCTCAACTCAGTGCTTCCCTCCCTCCTCCATAAGCATCTCCTCTGAGCATCTTACCTGAATGCCACCACCTGTCCCATCACACGTCTCTCTGTCCTGACCCTGCATAATTTCCACTGCAGTGCTCATCATGTCACCAATGTCTTTCATTCATTTGTCTAATTGGTCATTAGCTATCTTCTCAGCTAGAGTGGAAACTCCACAGAGCAGAGACCTACAGAGTCACAGTCACTGACTCGTTGGTGCCTAAAACATTGCCTGGCACCCAGAGGCTGCCTGGTGGGTGTCTGCTAAATGAAAGAATGGTTTTAAACTCTTTGAGGACCAGGGCTGGAAAGCAAGCCCTCCACCCTCGCCTGGCCTCTGGGCACAGAGCTGCTGTAGCAGCTTCGGCGTGGACAGAGGGGGAATGTGTGTTCTCAGCTCCAGGCCTTAGACTGTTGGGCATGTTTTGATGAAAAGGCTGTATCAGTAAAAGCAGAGTGATGCCATTACTGATTTGGAATATTTGCAGTCTACTTTCAGGATAAAGTGGGATTATAGCTGAATACATTGATATGAGGGATTCTAAAAATTTATGATAAATCCTGGGACTAGCACATATTCATTTAACTCTCATCCTCAGTGATGGAAGTGTGTGATGAAAAAGTACATGGAGTGTGGCAGCCACAACCACAGCCACAACTCACTGCAAGGACTTAATTCCTCAACAATAAAAAAAGGTTGGATGTGAACAAAGTTGGGAAAAAAAAGCAGGAATGATTTTTTTTTTAAATCAAAAAGAACTAAAGCAAAATATCTTTTGATTGACTTACAGTTGGCTGGAAACATCTGAACCTCAAATGTTTATTTCTCTTCCTCTTAACCGAAATTTTAGCATGTGAGGTCTATGTCTCCAAATTTAATTTTCATTCAACAAGACAGGACTTTGGATACCTTTTTTTGAGGACAAGAGTTTGCTATTTTTCACCAGAGCTGGGACTTGGCATCATAGCTCAAAATTTAAGACTTCTCAGGAATTAGAAACTCCCCCAGAACCAGCTTTTGCTGTTTAATTAGCACCATCTGACGCCCAGGAGCAGGCGACGAGGAGCCGGAGCGCCCAGCCACTGGCCATGCAGCCCCTCCGGCAACTGCAGGCCAGCTGCTGGCCTTGTGCTGGTGCTTGAGTCCTTCTGAAGGTCAAGTGTGTGCAGCAGACACGTTTCCTGGCCTCTACTCCTCGCTCTGTGACTGGGCTTCCGTGGCAACTGTGCTCAAATGCTTTCCCTGAACGTGTCTGTGAGGCCCTTGGAGTGAACAGGGAAACCTGCTATGGAGAACTGGGTTTTAGGCGACAGTACTCCGAGGTTTCTGAGGCAGGGAGCACCCTCTGCGAGCCCATCTGTTCAGGCTGGGCTCCCGCTCTTCTCCCAGACAAGGTGAACTTGCAAGTGCAAAGACCAGCTCTTAAAATATCTTTGAGTGGACATTCGACCTCCTGGGCTGCTGTCACCACAGTCTTCCAGCCTTCCGCCACTTGCCATCACAGGAAGTGGTGGCAGGCCACGTGGGGAAGGTGTCAGATCTGCTTTTTTTAAACTAACACATGCTTGCTGGAGAGTATCTGGAAAATAAAATAAAATGACTCATAACACGGCAACCAGAGGAGGTCCTCATGTACGCTGATGCTCTGCTGTCAGGTGCACATGCTCTGAGGCTTCTGTCTTCTTGGAAAATTTACCCCTTTTCAGGTTGAAATGCCCTACTTGATCCCTGATAATTTCCTGGCTCTGACATCCGGAAATTGATCTGAAGTGAACAGAGCTAGTCCAGTTTACTTCTGATTAGTGTTAGCGTGGTCTGTCTTTCTCCACCCTTTACTTTTAGCCTGAGTTTTCATATTTAAAGTGGTTTTCTTGTAGACAGTATGTAGTTGAGTATGTTTTCTTTTCAATCCATTCTGACAATCCATCTTTTAACTGATTTGTTTAGATTATTCACAGTTAAAATGAGGTGGGAAGCCCCATGAAAAGACCAGCAGGACCCCCAGGCAGGGCCACTACTTTCCTACCAGTGCCATCCGGATCCCTATCTCACTTTTTGCTTCTGTAAAATGGTTTGCTTCTAGGAAAGCGGAACTTACCCCTAAGATTCTATTGGCTCCTGAAGCTCACTCCTGACTGGTCCATTTCTATCACTCCCGATTGGTTCATTTCTAACACCTCATTTGCATAAAGTTCATTCTTGTTTGGTCCACTTTGTTACACCTTATTTGCATATGATGTTGCAAAGTGTAGACTGGCAGACTATAAAAGCCCGTGTAAACCTACAGACAGGGTCCAGAGCTTGGAGTGTTAACTCCTCTGGGCCTGCTGGCATAGTAAACCTGAGTCCTCCAACCCTCCGAGTGTTGCTTGGTCTCTCTCCAGCATTCCGGTTGCGGTCACACTGAGCTGTAACACACTTTGCTGTAACAAAAAGTGATTCTTGATACAGATGGATTAACATCTGTCATGTCTGTAACTATTTTCTATTTGCTACTCTGTTTCTTTCTCTTTCTCTGTCTCCTCTCTTGACCCTGGGCGTCTGTAAGCATTCCTCCTCGGAGAGTGTGTCTTCAGCTCTGTCCTCTGTTATCCACTGTTATTTTTGTTTTTAAATTGAAGTACAATCAGTTACAGTGTATCAATTTCTGGTGTACAGCACAATGTCCCAGTCCTGCATATATTGTCCTCCACTGTTATCATCCCGGGGGCCTGTTAGAGTGGGGAGGAGGTGCATTCTATAGTTTGAGGATTAAATCTCAGTCTCCCAGTGGGCCTGTGCCTTAGCGGACCCTTGCACATATCACTCCAGGGCTGTGGGTTTTCCCCTACCTCCTACTCCCTTCCCCAGCTGGAACATTCTCAGTCTCTTCCCGTGAAGCCCTGACCCCTCCCTGTTGTCTGTTTTCCTTCCCCCTTGGATGGGAGGCAAGAAAGCTAATGGGGACTTGAGTGGGAGGAACACATTTCCCGGAGTCAGGATAATGTTTCAGAAGCTCTGGCAGAGTATTTTCCCCTAGGGAGGACGGCTTTGTTAAGAAACGTCTGAGCAGATTTCACAATGATTACCAGAGCCGAGAGATCGTGCTCAGATCTTCACCGTGAGAACCTGGAGGGCTCCTACAGCTAAAACCCACAAAAGCGTGAGAGCCCCCTGACTGCAGCCTCCAGGAGTTTCGCCCTCTCATGTATTCATGCTCAGCCTCCAGCAACTCATCGAAACCCCCACTCAAGTGTCCTCTCAGTTGACGGCTCCAGCAGCTTCTGCCCCAGATAAGCTGATCTCTGTGGCCCTCCCGAGTCTCCTGTTTTTCCAGATTCAGGGTGGCCTCCTGCTTACAACCTCAGTCCTCTGATGTGTCCGAGGTCAATCATTCCTTTTCCATTCGTCCAGCGTTTTGTTATAAGGACTGAACGGTGATTTCCACGCCTTTGTCAAGAGCTGACACCACTCGTCCCAAGATAACCCTTGTTTCAATTTTGTCAAATTTCCTTCCCATTTTTACTACATATTTATCTTTGGACTTACAGATATTAATACAAATGCTTATTGAGTAAGGATAGGAGCCAGGTGCTGTTCCAAAGTCTTTATATACACATTCACTTTTATGTTTCTCTCCAGCTCCTGGATATTCCCATTTCACAGATGAGAAAACAAGCCTTTTAGCATGTATATCCTGCTGAAAGTCATGGGGTTAGTAAAGAGCAGAAGCCAGGATGGACTCTTTAACAGGTAGTTATGAATGGGCAGACGATGGACGGATGCATTAAAGAATTGGGCACATAAATACATAAATATATTCCAACAAAAGAGAGATTGCCTTTAGTTCTATGGATAGATTTGTAAATGAATATCACATTTTTAGCATTTTCAGAAATGATAACAAATCTTTCATTAAGGATGATTCTTAAGTGGTTAAAATCATAATTCTGATACGAGTAGATAGCAATCTCACGGGAGAGTTGTGCTGAACCCACAGGTGAGGAAACCGGCGGGTAACAGACCTGGTTTGAAGAGCTATGTGGACACGAGACATGCAGTCAGTGAGCAGAGGGATGCTGGAAACGTGGTGGGTGTTCTAGGCACGAAACTGGTTCATATTCCTGCAGGGCAATTAAATTCCACCCTGCAGGGTGGTCTTGTCTAGTGGGTCAGTCATCAAACCTCCTCAGTTCTCCAGGAACCCGGCCGTGTCAAGCTGTTAATCCAACCAGCACGTTCCCTCAGAGTCAGGAGACCTTCAGACAAGCTCATCAGAAACTCGTTGAGCCTAATAGTAAGGGTAATGAGATCATCTTTTTTGCCTTATTTCTGAATTTTGAAAACCTTACCTGCATAGCTGTGATTTTCATTGTCTTCAGAATTGTGCATAATGAGGGTGTTGCCACAAGAGAACTGTTAGCCCTAAAGGTAAAGACCCCAATTCTTGTCACACCCAAAGGAGAAGTTTACAGTCGGAAGATGGTGCATTGAGTAGGGAAAGATTTTAAAAGATTTATTTAAAAAGAAAGGAAAAGTGCACCCCAAGAACGGGAGGCAGTGACCCGAGGGGGGAGAAGCGGGGGTTCGGGTCGCCCCTTTCTCTCTACCCTCACTCACAGGCGGTCTCTCGACTGATTGACGGCCCTTGTCCCTGAAGTGCTCAATCATCTGGCCCTTCGTGCACGTCCTTGCCCATGGTGTGCACAGAAAAACCCGTGCGGAGAAATGGGGCTAAGTCGTGTCCGGTTAAGTCCGTCTGCTACTGCGCAGTCGTGGCTGTTGGGTTTTAGCCAGTGTTTTTGTTTGTTTGTTTTTCTTGCTGGCGCTCATTAAGAAGAAGCAAAGCCCCTTGATGCTGGAGGTGGGCACACAGCCATATTCCGGACCATCCTCCCTCTCCTCCACCTGTCTGCCTGGGGCCCCCACTTCTCTAACCCCCCGACATCACCACCTAGAATGCTGCCTGCACAGGGCGCAGTCTTGGCCCTCTGGTACCTGGCCTGCGTCCTCTTCCCGCCATTGGGAGGAGAGGGCGGAGGCTCCTGCTAGCGGGCTTCACGGCAGGGGAGGGGAGGGGGACACGGCTCTCTGTGCTGGGACTCAGCAGGGCAGGGACTAAACCTGGAATGGCCTGTGTCATCCATGCAGGCCACAGGCTTCCCAGCCTCACCTCTCAGACTGGAGCAAGCAGCTCCTGATGGTAGGAGCGCAGGGCTCCCCGTTGAATCCTGCAGGGAAGCTCTTTGCTTTGTCTCCTGTGTGCTTGCCCTGCCTCCCACAGCTCCTGGCTCTGAGATGCTCTGGTGTGCAGTCTTCAGTCTTGCCCCTTCCCTCCGAGCTGGACATACTGCCCTGAGTGGTTCATTTTACTCTGGGGTGTGTCAAACAGGGAGACCAGCTTCTCCCTCCCAGTTCCTATTCCTTGAAGGGGAGCCTGTGTTGCGTTTCACCAGCGAGCAGACAGCGAAGTCCTGCCCCGGGAGATGGCAGCCTCTGCTCCCTGGCATCCAGGGTCTTCACCTGCACCTAAGTGGGGCTGGGAAGGCCGTGCTGCCTACAGCAGAAGGGAGAGGAGCAGGGCGATCCATCCTGGGCTCGGCAAAATTTACAAGACGGTTTGTATCCAGCCCTTATCAGGCTCTGCTCAGTGGGTAAAAGCTTAGCTTGGAACCAGGATCGGTTCCTGGCATCTGTTCTCAGTTGATTGAAAATGGTACAAGGAGGGTATTGAAAACCTCCCCCAGGTTTCCACAATTTTTCCAGAGCCAAGACCCCGAGAGCGAGGCTGCCTGGGGTGAAGGAACATGGAGATTCTTGAGTCATTTGCAAACAAATCGTGTATGGCTTTGAGCTGGGGCTCCCATCAGAGCAGACTCTCAGGAAGGAGAATTCGGTGGCCTGCCTGTTACTGAAACCAGGGATTCTGTGCTCATGGAGGGAACAGGGGACTCGGGCAGCAGAAACATCTGGATGTGCATGAAGTCAGCTCACACTTTTTCATCAGCAGAAGCAGATAGAATCAGAAAAGCCACCTGGGCTGGAGGAGACGTGTGAGGCAATCTCGCCCAAGGAGCACCACTGGATGTACCTCGCCGTTCACCTCCGTGGCAGTCATCACTGCGCAAGGCCCCCTCCCACTGGGCCCCTGCTCTTCACCAAGCAGCCCCCACAACTGTCCAGAGCAGGTGCAAGAGTTGAAACCCCTTTGTCATCCCTCTGCAGTACAATCAGCTCATTCTACAGAAGATACATTTGGAGGTCTCATGCATAATACATGGCCAGGCTTCTCTCTCCCAGGGCAAGGACTGATTGAGATCGATCTCACTAACATTTCAGCTTATGCTTCTGGTACGACCAGGGAGCTAATGAGAGTGACCCCTCCATCTCCAGTGTGTGAAATTATAGTGTCTTTCTTTCTCCCTCTGTCTGATGGAAATTGTGCTTTATAAAGTTACCTTTGTCTCCCTTTCCTTAAAAGAACTTGCCTTGTACAGTGGGCAGAACCTTGTAGTTCTTGGGAGTGAGGAATTCAAGGAGTTAATCCGCCGGAAGCTGGAAGTGACAGGAGATGGGGTTTCCTCCAAGGTGCACACAGATTCTGCCAGCTCTTTCTCCCTTAAAAAGTCCCGGTGGTGCTTCCCGGACTGAAGGTCCGGGCCTGGAGCAAGGTGATATCTAGAAAGAGCCACAAGCTCCATGGTCTTTCAGAGGTGGGAGAGGAATCGCTTTCCGAGAATCAACGCTTGGGCCACACAGTTAAGCCTCTGCCTCGGAGGACAGGTCTGCTCTTGACAGGTGTGCAGAGCAATTTTGAAATGGGTTCATTCACACCCAGGAAGAGCTGGGAGAGTAGGCGGCTTCCGTGGGCTGTTCCTAGCAAGCTCACTGTTAATACGCCGCTACCCATTTGTTTTTTTTCTCATTTTTGTGGCTGTTATATCACGTATATGCCCAGGGCTCCTCTGTTCTGTGCCACGGAATCCAAGGTCTGTAAGAAGATGTGGGTTATCTATTTAAAACTGAGGGACTCGAGTCACACTGGGGGCCCAGGTCTCACGGCTGTTGGTGGCAGTGCGGACCCTGACGGAAGGGCTGCTGGGCTCCATTCTAGGGCCCCAGCCTTTCCCTCTCTTAGGACGAGCACCACAGCCAGCCCCCCTGACTTGACAGATAGCGCAGTGACACTTGGTGCTTAAACCTGCCATAAAGACAGCTTGAGACTCATTAGGAGGAGTTGGAGATGACTGGAAATGCTAATTTCCAGACACCCAAGCACTTCATTCTGGTTGGCATTTTTCGTGTTGCTCTAGAGGCTGTTCAGAAACGAGGGATGAACACCGAACAGTCAGGGACAAGAACGACCCCCAGCAGGACAGCATAAGCGTTGCTTCGCTCTTCTCCGCTACGGCCAAAGGCTCCCAGCCGTTGGAGGTTCCGTGGATGCTTTTAGGGTTAAAGTGAACTTTTAAAACTGTGATACTGGGATTTATAATAACAAATATGTATTTGGTCTTTTTCCCTGTTCCTGGCACAGAGATCCTAAAACCTGTGTGATTTTCTAAGTGACGAGAGCTATAAAGGTGTCTTCTGTTACGTTAATGAGGTGACTTTTGGAAACTGCCTAGGGTTGGGGACTGGTTACCAGGGGAACCTGATTTCTGGGGAGGGGAGAGAGGCTGGAGATTGAGTTCAATCACCAGTGGTCAGTGATTTAATCAATTGTGCTTATGTAATAAAGCCTCAATGAATTCCCAGAAGGACAAGGTTTGGAGAGCTTCTGGGTGGGTGAACACGTGGAGATTCAGGGAGAGTGGTGCACTGAGAGCGGATACCAGAGCTCTGTGACCCTTCCCGTCCCTTGCCCGGTGCATCTCTTCCTTTTATACTAAAACGGCCATCTAGTTAGTAAAACATTTCTCTGAGTTCTGTGAGCCTCTTGAGCAAATTAATCAAACCCATGGAGGGGGTCGTTGGAACCCCCAATTTATAACTGTTGATCAGGGGCATAGGTTACAACCCAGATTTGTGGCTGGCGTCCGAAGCAGTGGTGGAAGGACAGTCCTGTAGGACCGAGCCCTTAACCGGTGGGGCCTGACGCCGTCTCCAGGTGGACGGTGTCAGAGCTGAGTTGCAGTGAGGGTACCACGCTGGTGTGGGAGCACTGCTTGCTGGTGGCATAGAAACCACTCCCCCAGCACACACGCTGGGGGGCAGAACTCTTGAAGCCTTAGTTAGTGCCAGACCTCCGCTTCTGGGAAGCTGGAGCAGGTGCCGAATACGACTAAAAGCCCTGGACTTTATGTGCAGAGCACCCACAGGGAGCCCCTGAGGGGTGGGCAGAAGGCAGACCAGGACCCATTTCCTGGGTTCCCTTTTGGCCTCATGCATCCCAGATTTGGGGTCGAAGAGCCACTAACTCAGAAATGTGCCAACAAACAACACCACAACCAGAGCCTGTTTCCTCTGGCCCAGCGACCAGGAGAGGGCGGCCTGTCAAGACAGAAAACCTAGAGCAGTAACTGCCCTACTCCAGCCAAGCACCAAAGAGAAACCTGCGCCCCCGCCCACCCCGCTGGCAAAGGCAGAGCGGGGAGCCCGGGCCGCCGCCCGGCCACGCTGTGCCGAGACGCGCCAGCGCCCCAGCAGGGCGGGTTCAGACGGACTTCCCTCCCCACGCGGCAGTGACGAGGGGCCACCTCCCCCGCCATTGGCGTGGTGTCAGACCAGGCCTGGTGGGGAGTCAGGCCTTGCTCTACCACCCAGAATTGATGAGCCACCCTCCCCTTGGTGTCAGTGGGCCTGTAACAAGTGATTACTGTGTCCCAGCCAGGGGGGCACCTGGGAAGGCCTGCAGGTCCCAGAACACCCACCCCTTCCCAGCAGTAAGAAGGACCCTCCCCACTCAGGCAAGGGGGCAGCCCTGCTTCTCCACTGGTTTGGTGTCAAAGAAAACCAGCTAGAGCAGGTCTGAAAAAGACCCAGTGTCTCAGAACATACTACCCTAAACGTCCAGGTATCAGTGGAAAGTCACTCACCACATCAAGAACCAGGAAGATTTCAAATATCAAATCTGAGGTGTCAAAGCAGCAGTCCTGCTCCTGGGCACGTATCTGGAGGGAACTCTAATTCAAAACGACACCTGCACCCAATGTTCACAGCAGCACTATTTACAACAGCCAAGACATGGAAACAGCCTACATGTCCATCAACAGATGACTGGATAAAGAAGCTGTGGTATAATTTATACAATGGAATACTACTCAGTCATAAGAAAGAATAAAATAATGCCATTTGCAGCAACATGGATGGACCTGGAGATCCTCATTCTAAGTGACGTAAATCAGAAAGAGAAAGAAAAATACCATATGATATCACTCACATGTGGAATCTTAAAAAAAAAAAGACACAAATGAACTTATGTACAAAACAGAAAAAGACTCAGAATAGAAAACAAACTTATGGTTACCAGAGGGTAAAGGAGGTGGGGGAGTTTGGGATTTGCAGATACTAAATACTATGCACAAAATAAACAACAAATTTCTTCTGTAGAGCCCAGGGAACTATATTCAATATCTTGTAGAAACCTATAATGGAAAACAATATGAGAATGAATATGTGTATGAATATGCATGTCTGAAACGTCATGCTGTGTATCAGAAATGACACAACACTGTAAACTGACTGTACTTCAGTTAAAAAAAAAAGACAATAATAGACGTCAAGATCAAAATGACAGACACGTTTGAATTACCTGGCACAACACTGGTGACAACACCAAGAGCAGAGGAGGATGTGGAGGAACTGGACCGCTCACACATCGCGGGGGAGTGTCAGGTAGTATGACCGACGTAGGGAGCCGCTGAGCAGTTCCATATAAAGCTAGACGTGCAGCAACAACTGATCAGTTACTTTCTTGGGCATTTAGTCAAGAGAAATGCAATTAAACACACAAAAATCTGTAGACAGATGTTCATAGCCGCTTGAGGTGCAATAGCTCCAAACTGGACAAAACCCGGACATTCTGTAATATGTGAATGGCTGAACAAACTACGGTGCATCTGTGCCACAGAACACGCAACGGCGATGGTACTGCTACTAATAAAGGAAACTACAGATACACGTAGCAACCTGGCGGACTCTCTAGGGAATCATACTGAGTGAAAACAATGCCAGTCTCAGAAGCTTACATACTGTATGATTCCGTTTATATAATATTCTTGAAATGACAAAATAGTAGAAATGGAGAGCAGATTAGTGGTTGCCAGAGGCTGAGGCGGCAGTGTGAGCAGGAGGGGAGTGGGCGTGGCTATGGAAGGGCAGCATGAGGTGGTGCAAATGTGTACCCTGGCTGTATCCATGTCAGTATACTGTGTGATACCGTATTATGGCTTTGTGAGATGGTACCATTGGGGGAAAACTGGGTAAAAAGGACACAGGGTCTCTCTGTATCATTTCTTACAGGTGCATATGAAGCTACAATTATCTCAAATAAAAGTTTTATAATTAAAAAAAACCCCTCATTTTTCTGCTTTCAGTGAGAGTGGCCAGCCAGATTAAGTAGTTTTGATATTTCTAGAATCTAGCATGGTACCCCTTTAATACATGTAATAAGTGTCCTTTGCACCAAAATGCCTGGTGCAAAATGGATCACAAGTCAGAACGGCTGCAAAGGGCTTTGTCTACCGGAGCATCGGCGTCCTGCACGCCGTCCCCTTGCCCTGAGCCTCTGTGGGGACGGATGAGGGTGAGGTTCTGGTTTAAGACACTTACTGGTTTTTATTTCTCGGGCAAGGTACTTGAACTCACTTGTCTTGTTATTAGTAAAACATACATAATAGCACCTGCCTTCCAAGGTTTGTATAAAGATTAAATGAGAAAAAGTGTGACAAGACAAACGGTGTTCGTAGTGATCAAGTCATCGGTAGCATAATTATTGCAACAGAGAAAGGAGGGCAGAGTCAGTAGAGATACAATTTTTGCTGAAGAGTGTATACAGGAGGAAATTGTTCTTTGTTCTGTCTTTGCCTTTATGCCTTCTTGGGATTTATCAACTATTTTTATTATTCCCTCATTTTCCTCTATGAGCATTTTTGTTGCACATTCTTTTATGATTCTCATTGTGATTAACCTAGAGGTTATCATATACCTCACTGTGTGCCAGGCAAGAACTCTCGCCCCAGGAGCAGAGGTGGTGAACGTGGGAGAATCAGTCACTCGAGAGGAGAGACGCAGTGCCTGCTGTGATGTCCCCTTCATGCTCTGTCGTGTTGAGGCTCTTGTTCTAGCCCCTTTACGTGGCTTGGCTGTTGAGATCAGTGCTGGAAAGAAGTGTTCCATCGTGAAAAGGACACTGGGCCGGGGCCAAGGGGTCGGGCTGCTGTTCCCATCGACTGCCAGCTCTGCCTCCCTGGGCAGCACACGCAACTTCCAAGCTTAGTCTGTAAAATGGGTCCAGTGAAAAATCTCAGAGTGATTGTGAGACACAAATGAGATAGAGACATGAAGCATCTCACCCCCAAATGCTGCATTTGCTCATCCTCAGACTCTCCCAGGACACTCACCGAATCAGTGGGTTTAGACATGGCAGCCATTGACTTGCAGATGACCCCCGCCCCCTCCTGGGCTGGTAATTGATTTTCCCCAAGACTGCTCCAGCAACGCCTGCTCTAAGGCCTTGGCGTCAGCAGGGGAAGATTCATGGAGTCTGGCCTATTATGAGCTCCATGCTTAATGCCTACCCTCAAGTTAGGAATGGGGGGGGGGTGCTCATTCTTCAGCGGTACCCCAAACCTATTAACATTTCTCTTTGCAGACTGTGCTCCACCAAGGATACCTTTTCCACTTGGCCTTATCAGTCTTGTCTCCAATATTAATACGCATGTCCTGGTCTCTTCCAGGGCCGGGTACCAGCTGCCCCGAAGCCGTAAGCCTTGTTCTCTCCTCATTTCCTGCTCAAGGTCTTGTAAGAAGTCAAGTTTATCTCAGCACTCACTGAACCTCGGCCTTCGCCTCCACCTCTTAGCTAAAGGTGACTCCTCGAGACCCCAGGGATCTTTTCTCAGTTGAATCTTGCTTGGCTTCCCTGAGGCCTTGGATCTGGTAGGCAGACCTGCCTTCTGGAGGCTCTCTCCCCTTTGCACCTGTGGTTTCGAGTCACCTGGGTTCCTCAGCGCCTCTGTTACAGCTCCACTCCTCTGTCTAACGCACACATGCCCCAAGGATTTCTCAGTCCTTTGCTTTTTGTTTTTTCCCTTTTTCTATGCATACACTTTCTTTCTCAGGCCATCAAATACTCCTGCAATTTCAACTATCACCTCTATTCCAATGGCTTAAAGGCTATACCCCCATTGTCTTAACTGGCACATAAAATTCGCTGTGCACAGATGCAAAGATGAAAGAAATGAGACTTAGGTCACATTGGGAAGGCAAATGACGGGGGAAATATTTGAAAAGAAAGCATTAAAAAGAACATAGGGGCAAAAGAAATTGAAAGCAAATGAATTTGACAGCCCTTTACAAAAATTCTTAAACTGATTGAAAAGCAAAATCCATTCGTGTATATTTTAAAAGGCTGCGTTAGTCAGCTTGGACTGTCAACAGACTCTCACAGACCGGGTGCTTCGACAACGGAAATTTATTTTCCACGATTCTGGAGGCTGGAAATCCCAGATTAAGGCGAGGCCACTTCTCCTGGCTTGCAGACGGCGGCCTTCTTGCTGTGTCCTCACGTGGCCTTTCCTCCAGGAGGCGAGGGAGAGAGAGGGATTTCTGGTGTCCCTTCCTCCTCCTCCAAGGACCCCAGGCCTTGCAGATTAAGGCCCCTCCGTAAAAAGGCTCTATTTCCAAATGCAGTCTCCCTGGGGATCAGGGCTTTAACATAGGGATTGGGGGGTGTGTATAATTCAGTCCACAACAGAGACCCACTGAAAACAACAGTGGCGTATCTAAGATGCCTGATATAAAACGTAATCATTAAAAGCAACACACGACAAAATAAAAAATAGAAGAACAAAGGCAGAACCACTGAACACAAACAAAGAGAAAGAAAGAAAAAAAACTGCATGAAAGTAAAAGCCCAGGAAAAGTTAATGGGACAAAAGGACCCGTTCCGACTTCTAAAGGACAGCGTTCACGGTGCTGGATGACTGCAAGGGGTCATTCTTCTCTGAACAACCTTACGTAAAAATTAAAGGTCACATTATCAGAAAATCAAGAAGCAGAAGCTGGAAGCCAAGCGGCAGGGGGAGCCTTCGGTGCAGCCACTGGGGGAATTTGAAAAATGATGGCGTCGTGTGGTGAAGCCAATGTGTGCCAAAAGGAGTAAGTTGATGTTACCTTTTCATCACGGGAAGGGCTGATCAAGACCCATTCGACACTGAAGGGACCCCCCCCCAGCCCCGCCACGACTGAGTTACTCAGATCCTGCTTGCCCTTCCAGCCCACGCTCCACGGATGAACTTCTTGGAGCCACACAAAAGTGGGTGGGAGACACTGATGGCAATTTTGCAAATGAAGAGCCATCTCCTGCAATGGCCCCGTAGCTCCGCCAGATCTTAAGCTGTTGATGGTTAGAGCATTTTCAGAAATTCCAGGTCCAGGTGCTCGTGAAGTAGAAGTAACTCGGGCCATAGTACTGATGCTTTTGCAAAAGCCCAGGGAAACACTTGTGTTCCACGGCAGATCTTGGCCCCCTTTTCACACTGCATCCATGGCTTTGCAAAGCTAACCTGTAATCGTGCCTCGGAGACGCTGACAGGAGAACTGAGAACCAATTATTAGATGAGGCAAGAAGGAGATGGTGAAATCCAGGCGCCCAGTTAGGGGTGAGCTTCACTTCCATCCAGTCCTACCTGAGTTGATGCTTAAATCCCACCGTGGCCTTCCTGCGGGGGTCGGGGATGGTGGGTGCCAGTGGCAGAAGAATCATTGTAATTCAATGCAGTCTCTTCCTTGTAGCTCTGACCTTTGAAAGTTCTTCATTCTTTTGCTTCTGACTCCCTACTTATCATTGTAGCTACAGAAAATAGTCAGAAAAAGGCTGATCTCTCTTCCACATGGATATCAGTAAGCATCCAGTCCTGGAGGCAGAAACCACA
Organism: Vicugna pacos; assembly: GCF_048564905.1. Classification (NCBI taxonomy): domain Eukaryota; kingdom Metazoa; phylum Chordata; class Mammalia; order Artiodactyla; family Camelidae; genus Vicugna; species Vicugna pacos. The sequence continues at coordinate 91,607,375 of NC_132991.1, read as the reverse complement.
CTGTTTAACTGAACAGGGAAAGTGTAATATAATGAATTGTTCTTTACTAGAAGGAGGTTAATGACTAGCAGACATAAAAGAGGACTCCTGGGGGTTCGGAAGAAGCAGATACAAAGGAGTGGCCCCCCATCCAGGATGAAGACGGACAGTAAAGGAGCAGGAGACCAGGAGGGCCCACCCGCAGCCACCGCCGGGCAGCGGGCCCCCCGGAGAGGGCGCGGCTGCCGCAGGGACGCTCAGCAGGGAGCTTGCCGGAGGGCGCCGGCCAGCGGGGACAGCGGGCGGGGGCAGGCTGGCGGGGAGAGTGTGGCCTGGGGTAGCTCCACACCAGCACCGACTCCTCTGCTGGGGCTGCTGGGCTCCCAGGCTGAGTAATAATGAAAACGGGAACCCAGAAGGGGAGGGTCTTCCCGCTACCGAGGCCCCCAGGGGCACTCAGCGCCCCCCTCTGATGCACCTCACAGTCCAGCAGCCAGAAGAGGAGAACCGTTTACAGGGCCCAGGCCAGCATCACAAGGCTGGACAAAGATGGGCGGGTTTGGACCCAAGAGACAAAACGGCTCAACACGGCAGCATTCCTGCTGTAACGGTCAGTGTGTCCTTCCGAGTCCTCCATGTTCTCTCCTTTCCACCCGCACTCCGTCTTCAAATGTCACCTCTAAACAGATGATCCCAAATCCAAACCTCGTAGTTTCCCAACCCCAGCTCTGTCTCTCCAGCAATCTACGGAAGAGGTTCCCTGGGTCTCCCACTGACACTTGAACCCATTGCATGTGGCGTTATTTTTGCTTCGCCCAAACCCTCTTGCCAATGAAGTTCTCCTCCTGCCTTCACGCTTTAGCAACGTGGCGAATCCCATCAGTACAGTTGTTCATCTTCTACTCTGTCCTGGGAAACATTTCTCTTTTCCGACTCAACCCGCTTTAATTCTGACTTACTCTCTTGGCTGCCGACGTTCATGTTTCTTTGTGCTTCCAAGTCCCCTCAAACGCCTGTGCAGACTTGAATCACGCCTGTCTTCTGCTCCAAATGCGTCCACGACTTCATATCCCTACAGCAGCCTTTCCCATCGTGTGTTCCACAAACACTGGTTCTGCTTTATGCTAAGAAAACTTTGTACAAGGCTTCCACGTGCCACTATCCCTTTCTTTTTGTTCCACCTTCCCGGTCCATGGCTTTTACTCTCAAGGTCGTCTCCTACAAGGCAGCAGGCATCACATTTGTCTGAAAACAATAGAAAGTGGAGAGGCAGAAGGGTGGAGGGGGCCCACCTCATGGCTCCATCAATCTCTTCATTAGCCTTCTGAGACATCCCACCCAGCGCTTCCACCTCCAGCTCACGGTGCAGACCTCAGTCACACGCAAGCTGGGAATGTGGTGTTTGGATGAGATGTAATGCTACCCCAGTAAAATTCTGCTAAGGAAGAGGGGGAGATGGCTCCTGAACAGGCAAGTTGCATCCTCTGTCTTATCGCTCAAAGGAAGGGATTCAAGCTCCTCAGCTCTACATGCCAAGACCTCCACAATCTGGTTGCAACCTACTTTCCAGTGTTTTGTTTGTTTGTTTGTTTCCTCCCACCCAGACCTCTTCTCCAGCCAAGTTTGTGTATTTTCTGGTCCTTGATTATGTCTTCAAATCTTTTGCCTCTGTGCCTTTGATCATGCATTTGATCCATCTTGAACCACCTCTTCCCGCGTGACTGACGGGCACTCTGCCCATTTTCTAAGTCAAGATGAATTTCCTTCTTTTCATGACTTGGTTCATGTTAATTTTAAAACACAAATAACAGGAAATTCTGTTCTGAGTAACAAAGAGTGTTTTAGGACAAACTCCAGTAGACACAGTGTCCTAATTTCCAATTTAAATGTTTAATCAAGGTTTCATATTCCCTGCTGCCCAGCTCAACACTGAGCCCTGGGGGCTGTTCTGGTCCTGGTGGCTCACATCTGACTCCACGTGGAGCCCTGGTGCATTTCCCCAGGACGTGAGGGGTGACCTGGCAGCGCTCGGTGTCCTCTATCATCAATGTGGACCAACCTGGCTCCTGCTCATACTGATGCCTCCACAGACACCCACTACATTCTCACCTCGATGCCTGCTCCCAGGGCGGGCTACATAATTGTTAGGATCCAGATTAACGGTACTGCTTATCTGTGTTCCTGGCTCCCTGAGTTTCTCCTTCCGGAGGATTTCAAGCACTCATTACATCCCTGATGCCCGGCTCTGGTGAGTCTTTAATGAACACAATGAAATCTAAGAATGCAGAAATGAAATGACCAGTGATGCCTTGCTTTCTTCCAAAGTTGCCAAGGCGCCTTGAAGGCATCAATTTGGCCACACCCTTGAGAGCCAGGTTTATGATAACATTCCCATTTCACAGATGAACAGAACTGATACTCAGCTACATGTGTCACTGCTGAATCACACTGTTTCTTTGACATTGATTCTGCCTAACCCATCACCTGAATTCCGATCAGCTTCTAGGGGGAAAAACAGGTTTTCTTTTCAGTCCTCGATAATTCCTAGCCTAGAATATTTACTTCATTGAAAGCAAGTGAATTCAAGATGAACCTGTTGTAAACTCAGTGCTGTGGCTGCCTTTCTTCTCAGCTCGGAAGAACCTCCCAGACTTGCTCCATCACAGATAAGACATCCAGGGGAAGGGAAGATTGCCGGTGCCTCTCCTCACAACACCAAACTGGAGCAGCCCAGCCAAGCCCGTTTGGTACCCGCGTGTCCTCTGGCCAGGATGTAGTGGATGCCGGGCTCCATCGCCCGAGGGCTGGGAGTGAGTCACCCGCCACCATGACCTGAGGCTTCTCATCCCTCACTTGCAGGGCTGGTTTGAGGAATGAATGAAGACACAGAGGTGGAGCTGCCTGCATACGCAACAAATGATAGCTAGTGTTGTCTCTCCTTCTAAACTAGATCGAGCTGAATGGAGGACAACTTAAAGGTAACGAGCTTTTGTGGAAACAAGGCAGGTCAAGGAGAGAAGAATAAGAATCTTTTACTGTTAGAACCCTGGCAAGGAGAGGGCTTATGTGGAACTGTAGTGACAAAGGTTAGGCTCTCCATCCTGTCACCAAGTCTCAATTTTCCACTTGTTTGCTTTCTAAACTGGCTTTTCTGTGCAGAAATCAAGTAACAGGGGTGCAAGCAGAACGCGTCTTCTGGAGTACTCATATGAAAGAGATACGGCTTGAACTAACTAGACACTGCAGCTCTGGATTGCAACAACACAAGTGTCATGCAGACTTGCTGATGGGCAGCTGGCTGTCAGTTGCTCATGAAATCGGTTTGTGTTTTTGAGAGTCAAGGTTCTCAGCTCTGGGCTCACCTGTGGGGGACAGGCAACCCCCGGGCACCAGTCCTCTCGTCCAGAGGCAGACTGTGATAGAACATAACATCAGTCCTCCCTTCATGCAAGGAGGTTTGTGAGTCATGAGAAGCGGCTCCCGAGGAAATACATGCGCAGAGATGTCCTCAGCGCTGACAGAGGTAAGTAGCCCTGGGTGCTTAAGACAAGGCGAACGGGTTTTCCTTGTTCTGCCTCACCTTATTTGCATGTACCTGTCCTCAGGGGTAAAATGTTTTTCATAGTTCAGTTCCTGTTTAAACTGGAATTGGATTGTTTGTGCAAGGAGCTAGGGGTGCTGGGTCCAACTTCTGACCCTTCTCCATCGAGGCCCATCTCAGGGCCTGTCCTGCAGGAATGCTAGCTGACCCGATATGAAAGTCCATCCTGCTAGGGTCCAGGCCAGTACCTGGGTCAGGGGCTTATTTCAGGCGTCCTTGTTTGGACTGGAAAGAAGAGTTCAGCCTGGGACCATAGAGCCTAAGTGGAATTTTCCACTCCCCCCATGAGAATCTAAAATTTGGAACAAGCATTGTTTCCTATAAAGACAAAATGAAATAAATGCAGAGTTTGCCTCTGCCAAGAGGCCCCCAATTCCGTTGCCCTAAAAAGGGTGATTTTTACCTGAAGAGAGCAGGCAGGGTAAAATGACACATACTTGTCCAACTCATAAGAGACTGATGTATAAAGCCAGAGTGATTCTCTCTGAATTGAGAATGAGAAAGTTGAGTCAAACATGACTGATTCTTCACAACTCTGCATCTCTTCTCACCCCAGCCAATCCCATTCTTTGTCCTATTAAGAGCTGGCTCCAGCAGCAGTGGCAGTGGGACAGAAACTGGGAATTGGGGGTGACTGGGCTGTTGGTGGGAGAGGAGGTCCAACCTCTGTGGATGGTAACATGGGGAGGAAGAGGCCAGATCAGAGCTTCAGGCAGTAGCAGAGTATAAACTGCTTATTGAGAAACATATGCAGCCTCGATCCAAGAAGGCTAAGCAGAAATAAACACATCTACAGACTAGTCAGCATGGTCAGTTCTAGATACTGGAATGCCGTAGATTTGAGGGGAGGAACATAAGCCATGAATTCTGTGCACACAGCTAACTATGAAGACAGTGTAGGCTATGGCCCTTCCTACAGCTTTAAAGGTACAAAATTAGAGGCTCTCACAGCATTGAGAGAAAGCCACGAAGCCCACAAATCAACCAATGTGTGGCTTTGAGGATAACTGTTAAGAAGGACACAGCACTTTTTTTTTTTTTTTTTTTTTAGTAGAAGTAAATAATTCAGAGCTACACATTCCATAGACAGAGGGCAGGATGTTTCAGAAGGCAAGAGGAAGGCCCAGGCAGGTGTTGGAAGTGTTCCCACATGTATGCCCTTCTCTCTTCTCTGCGGACAGATCTGGCGTTAACTTCACTCCATTCACAGCCCCGCGGGCTCCAAGGACAGTCCCATCTGTGGTCTTGCTCGTGTTCCTGCGATGGCTGGTGAGGCTGGGGTTTTTCTCGCAAGGTGCTTGCTACACATTTGAATAGCACATTTCTGAGACTTTTAACCGTCCCCGTGGTCTCTCCTGGCTTCCGACAACGCATACTCACCCACTTGCCCTGGAGGATGCTATGCCTGGGGCCAGAGTGGACCTCAGTAAGACTCTTCCCTGCCTTCAGTGTGGGAAGCAGGCTTTTCACTAGGTCCTAGAAGTCATTAAACAAACTCCTTTCCATTTGAAACAGATTCTCATTGTGGAGAACCTCAGGTTATCAGGTGAAACCAGCCACCTCTGCAAATAGCTTCTGGGGAAAACTGCCTCTGTGGTTCGAAGCAAGGCTGTGTGTGTGTGTGTGTGTGTGTGTGTGTGTGTGTTTGTGTGTGTGTGTGTTTGTGTGTGTTTTAACATCAACACTCATCTGTTCTCAGCATTCATGCTTTGTGGTGGCGGTTTACCAGCTGTGCACCCTGAAGCCAGGGAGTTCCCCTTTTGGTCCTGCTGGGAGCTAGAAGGGAGATGCAGAATGAGTGGGCAGTGGGATCTGGCCCCCTTCCCACTCTGTCACTGGGCAGCTCCACTTGCCTCTGTTTTACATATCGCATCTCTGAGAAAAACTTTATTTAAAAAAAGTTTCAGAGGCTAAAGAACATTGGCCAATGTGGGCTTTGAATAAGGTGCAAAAACAGACTGCTTCATCTCTCAGGCACTGATTGTCCCTGTGATTCAGCTCCTGGTCATTCTGCGTCCTCTGACCATCAGCCAGGGGCATTCGATTGTGATGAGATGAAGCTCTCAGTTTGTACACTCATCGGTCAACTACTAGGAACTAAGAGCCCTGTCCTGGACCTGTTGTGCTGGCAGGAAGTTCAGGGTGGGAGCTGGTCTCAGAATGTGTACTTCCTCCTATGATAACCCTTATGGTCTGGTTGGAGATAGTGGTGTGTTAGTAAATGTTTAACACTGAATCTTCAGTAGGGGACAGAAAGCCTTGGTTTGCAGCACTTGCTGATTACTGTGGTGTAAACATTCCCCACGAGGGCAATTTCAAGCTACCAACCAGATATCACTGAGTGCAGAGCCGGGGGGAGGGGCGCAGCAGCACACTGTCACATAGTGTATTTCCATCTTAAAGATACAAAAATATAAGTGACCTCTAAGTGGAGATAATTAACCTACAATAAAATACATAGGAAGGGATGAGTTCTGAACGCTCGTTAACTTTTCTCTTAATTTACTTCATTGTAAGTTTGCATTATCTAATTTATAATAATGGCTATATTTATTGAGCTTGCTAAATCCCGGAGTGTTTCCCAATCTGCTTTTGTGAGCGGGGCTGACTGGTGCGGACTCCAGGACCCCTCTGACTGAGATCCTGTTGTGAAGTGACTTAAGCTTCGAGACAACTTGCTTCCTTCAGTTTGAAAGCATGAGGTTTGGGGATTCTGCTGTGGGGAGTGTGAGAGCCAGTAAATACACTTTAGCATGAGGGTAAATTTCCAGGGACCTGGTACTGCTTCTCAAGAAAGCTGTAGCAGAAACTTCATCTCAAATGGTGAAATAATGAACATTTTTCATTCTAGGTCGAAACTAAATCAGTTGTGCAGCTCTGCTGGGTGCCATCAGTTCTGAGTTGGAAGGCTGAGGGGCTGTAGGGAGACTCACAGTCCAAACCAGGACGCTCTTGCCCAAAGCACAGCAAAGCCAAGCTACTGACACCGGGTCGTGGTGAAGGAAAGTACAGTGTTTACTGCAGGTGCCAACCAAGGAGAGCGGGCAGCTCATGCTCAAAAAACTGGAACCCCCCAATGACTGTCAGGGAAGGGTTTTTAAGGGCAGTATTGGGGATGAGGGTTGTGGGGTACGTGATCAGCACAGAGGTGTCTTTCTGACTGGTTGGTGGTGAGGTAACAGGGTAGTTTCGGGAATCTCCATCAGCAGCCTTCTGGTTCCAGCCAGTCTGGAGTCTCCACGCAGGTGGTCAGCCTGCAGTTAACCTCTTCCGTCTGAGGGGGGTTTCACTGTCTGCAAAACAGCGTGAGAATATGGTTCGGAATATGATCTATAGCCCTTGAGGAGGAACTAAAGGTCCTTGACTTTGTTTTATGGCTATACTATGACCATTTTGTCTGGCTCAATGGTTTTCCTTTGTTTTTGCATTTTCTCACTTCTCTGATTAAATTTGCTCTTTGGAACTCCGGGGAGGCCGAGGAGGCTAAAGGCCCTCTACAAACAAGAGGCAAGGGATACAGGGTCTGCCCCCAGGAAGGCCCCCAGGGCCCTGCTTGGTTGGTTTCAGCAGTGCCTCCTGTTTATCGTAGGAGGAAACCGTAGAAGCATTCGCCTCTTGACAACAGCAGGTCCCGTCTGTGACCGTGGTGGGTTCCAGGCCCTACTCCCAACAGATGTCCTTCTCAGCTAAGAAATGCAAAGGCGTCCAGGAACCTTTGTAGAACCAGAGCTGGAAGCCAGCTTAGACTTTAGGGGACTTTTCCTGCTGCAAAGACACAGAGCCAGCTTCTCACATGCCTGTAACGTGAAACCAGCTGTGAGGATGAATGTAAGCCGGGAAAATCCATATTTATTATTATGTTGTCTGTTACTTTACCCCCTACCAATTGCTTTCCTTCTCTTTCTGGGATTTTAGAGTAGACTTGTTCTAAGGCCCAGGAAACACTGCATCTCAGGTTCCTGGCTGAGAGATGCTGCTTGTTGAATAGGATTTGTTTTTTCTAAATACACTGAGGGAAGGGCTGGGGAAGGACGTGCAGGGGAGCGGCTGGCTCTGAATTCAATCTCTAGCCTGAGGGGTTTTGCATTAGACCCACTGTTTATTCATGAACTGTTTTTTTTTTTTTAAGTACAAAGTACACCTATTGCCTTAGGATGGATACATCATAGAAACTTACTCAGCAGAGCATCCTGGGTCTCTTAAATTCTTGGGCGATATGAAGGCAACTGTTGTTAGTCAGAGCGTGCTATGTGTGGGGTGACCTTGACTTCATCACCCACATGAAGGATCTCAGGTGCATTCGGGTGTCTCATGACCCACACTCCTGCAAATGCCCTTCTAATTTCATGAAGTTGCACCATGCCAATCATGGAAGTTTTATTTTATTCAGTCCCTTACCCCAACCACCATTATGCAATTCATTTAAAAATATTTAGACTGACTTTCAAAGCCTACATCCCCAACCTGCGTTCTCTGCAACTGCAGGAAACCTGGCAGTCAGGCAGCCCTGAATTACTCGTGAATAAAAAAAAAAAGATTCAAAACCAAAAATACTTCCATTCATACTACAAGGCTGAACCGTGCCTTCGGATAATAACAACGTGTTCCAGAGCGAGAAATTTGTGTGTTTGTGAGAAATGTGTGTGTGTTAACTATTGACGACACGTGCCTATGACACCGAAGTGAGGAATTTTTCAGAAAGGAAGTCATCACAGAGGACTCGAGGAGCTCAGAGAAGCCCTTCCAGGGAAGCCGTGTGCTGGGCGCTTGTAAAATAGAGGCAGTGAAGATGTCCGCGACTTGAGCTAAAAAGAGAATTCCTCTCTCTGCGGCCTGCCTTTGAGTATCGCTCATGACTAACAGGCCCCGCCATGACTTCTTCCATTAAAAGATGCCTTTAGTGGAATTTATGTAATAGAATTAAAATCCAGGCTTGTCCAGGGACATTGTTTGTTAGAGGCCTCATGCATTTAATTTGCTTCGGTGTTGATCTGCCGCGTTCGGGGCCCAGCGGACAAGTCTGAAACTGCCAGGAGGCAGACAGTCGGATCTAGACTCTCCCCATTGGCAAGGGTCTTCCGGCTCATTCGTGACAGCTTCCTGCAACCCCATCCCCCCGGGCCTCGGCCTGGACGCTCGGCAGACGGGGACCTGTTTGCTGAATCTCAGGCAGTGGAAAGGCACCCTTAGAAAGGAGGGGCCCTCCAGGGACAAGGGACGAGGGTATCCGGTGGCTGCAGGTCCATTGCTGTCGTGCTCCTGAGGGCTTCGAGCTGGCTGCACTTTGCATCCAGTTGCGTATGTGGGTTCTTTTGTTTATTCTTCTCCTTACACATTTGTTCTTTTATTATAATAGAAGTGAAATACGTTTGGATGTTCTAACAATACGGATGTTTAAAGAACAATGAAAAAATAGCCCATTACTAATCCTTCCTAGGATTTCCATAAATAACGTACCTCAATTGCCCTGTTATGCGTTTAGTCCACTTTACTGAAATCCATCACAAGTGTATACATTTTCTTGAGAAAACTTGCAGAGAAATTTGTCCTATATGTACTGATGTGGAATACGTCCGTGACAGCTTTATACAACTTTATTTTAAATTTTTCATAATTTTAAAACAATCTACCTACATAGATTATGAAAATACAAATGTTTGCTATCATGCTAACTGCATGTTTGTTTTAACTTTCTTTTTCAGAAAAATAAAACTTGAATTTAAAAATCAGAAATATTTTGGAAAAAGAGGAGAAATAAAGATTCCAGACACTTGCAATTGGTTGTTAATCCAATTGAAAGCTAACTGTAGCCTCTTGACAGCCAACAAATAAAGAAGCCATGATAAGTTTTACATTTTTCATTATGTGATCAGACAAAGCCAACTTGGTTATTGAAAACAGACATTTTTCTGACGCTAAAATCCATGGGGAGTCCATTAAATTGATCCTCATACACGCTCAGGGGTATAAGACAATCAATCAGACAGTGCCTTTTATTGTGATTTTGCAAAAGTGGAGAAAGATTTTACACATGATCTTATAGCTCTTCGTGCACAACAACAATGATGAAACACCAAATACCTCAAAACTTAATCAAGAAGTTGCTTCAGGTAACAGCAAATCTGTCAATTCAAGGAGAGAATGTGGATTTGGGGAAGATTTCAAAAGGGTTGTGTTGAACCTTTCGCTTCTGCTTAGGATGCAGAAAGATGGAAAAGGCACCTTGACAGCAAGACACTAGAGAATCTGCAGAATCATAACTTTTCTTAACATCACCAGAGAGCTGCGACTGCAGGGCAGACACACTAAGGAAAATCTAAGGAATAATCCAGACACAAAAGGTCACGGATTGTATGAGTCCATTTGTAGGAAATACTCAGAACAGGAAAGTCCACAGAGACAGAAAGCAGATTTGTTTGCCAGAGGCTGGGAGCAGGGGAGGGTGGGGAGTGGCTGTCTGTTAGGTATGAGTTTCCTTTTGGACTGATGAAAACGCTTGGGAACTAGACAGAGGTCATGGTTGCACAATCCTGTGAATGCATTAAGTACCACTGAACTGTACACTTTAAAGGGGTTAATACTATATTATATAAATTTTATCTCCATTTTTCTTTAAAAAAGGTGGGGGGAAAGACTGAAGGAGGAGGATCTTCCAAGAGAGACAGGATGTAAGCCCTTGCTTACCTGGGACTGAAGCAGTTGGATGCCAGATAAGCCAGACAAAAATAATTAAGCTAAAACATTTAACATCATGCTAAAGGCTACGTGTGGACCAGTGTGGGAGCACAGATCCCCTGCGAGTGGCAGACACAAGAGGAGTTCACGCCACTAGCCAGCTCTGCTTTGCAGACCTCATGGGGTGCTCACTGGAAAGATGGGGGTAGGTCAGGAAGCATGAGAAACTCGCCCTCCTGGTGCAGCCTGATGGAGGGGAGCCGCAGCCTCCAGGACAAAGAAGTGACACCCCATCTGGACCCTCCCCCACCTCCACTGCAGGGCTTAGCTGAATCAAACTAGAAAATGACAAGAGAAATGTATCTGGGAGACCCCTGAGTGCTTGAAGTTGAACAGCACACCTCTAAGGAATCCATGGGTCAAAGGGGAAGACACAACAGCAATTGCATTATATTTCGAAGTGAGTGAAAATGAAAACCATATCAAAATTGTAGGATCGGCCAAACCAGCACTTTAGGGGACATTTATAGCCCTCAGTGCTTAAGTTAGGAAAGAAGAAAAGTCTCAACTCAGTGATCTAAGCTTATACTTTAAGGAGCCAGAAAAAAAAAAGAGCAAATTAAACCCAATGCAAACAGAAGTAAAGAAATAATATTAGCGACAAAAATCAATGAAATTGAGGATAGAAATACAATTGGGAAAATCCATAAACCCAAAAGCTTGTTATGTAAATAGTCAATACATTTGTCAGACTGAACAGGACAAAAAAGCAGCAAATATGATCAATTTTAGGAATTTCAAAAGGGAGCATCATGTTGTTAAAAGAATGGCTGCTCAGACCTCATGCTGTGTGCACCCACTGGGGAGGAAACCCTCCACCCAGCCGTTCAGACGAAAGCTCAGGAAGTAAATCTTATTGGTTCCAATAAACCTGTTCTGGGTCACGTGTCCATCACTGAACCAATCTGACACCAGGCGCGCAAAGTGATGATTGGCTTCCCCCAGGCCCCATGTTCAGTCTTAGAGTCTGAGACAGAGTCAGCCTCATCTAGAGCCCATGGCCTGAGAAGGACAAAATGGACTCAGGCTGCCGACAAAGGAGAAGCTCACACGCATGGAAACACGGACTCCCCACAGATGGGCCAATGGCAGGCACTGACTCTCAGAGGTTACAGTAAAGAGGGTGGAATGTTGTTGGGAGGCTCCTGGTTCCATGGCTCTTCCATGCCAGTTAGAGCAGCGTCAGGTCCGGGAGGGACAACCTTGCTGCGCCCCAACACCCACACCCCAGTCCCAGAGTTAACTGATGGCTCATTACGCCTTTTCAGTGTAGAATGGTCACACCTATATGCGGCTCACCTAGCCCTCCGAGTGTCCAACTTCCCCAGGAACAGAGGACCCCTGACTTTGCAGTCCCTGGGGGCAGACTGGAGTCACCTGGCAGCTGGAGGGTGAAGCTGGGTGAAGCTGGCCGAAAAGACTCAGGTGCTTCTTCCATTAGGTGCTCCCTTTGTGAATGAAACATATTGCCAGCCTTATCAGGAACAAAGAATGCTATGGCCATCGGGTCATCAGCTGCCACCCCCACCCCCCGCCCCCGACAGTGAGCAGAGGGAGCTCAGGATGCGGATAAGCCAGCCCGGTCTCTGCAGCCACCGCCACATGCACCCCCAGGGGACTCAGGAGGGGAAAGAACAGGAGACCGGCCCCAGAGAGCTGGGTGGTCATTCAAAGGGACGATTTCAATGAGCCAGGACATTTGCACGTTCTCATGCAAAGTGCTCAATTCCTTACCTTAGGAGATCTGGTTTCCTTTAACTAATGTCGTCTTTTGATGTTCTGGCTACCTGGTCTCTGTTGCAAAAACTCTTATATATCCTTGCTCCTCGCTTGCCTGGGTGGAACAGTCTCTTAGGGCGATCTGAGAGGCTACCTCCCGGACTCAAGTCCTCCGCCCAATAAAACATAATCTCAGCTTTGAGGCTGTGCATTTTATTTCAGTTGACACCTTTCATTGTCTGTGTCCTCTGTGTTGGTCCCACCCGCATAGCTGGATCTATAAAGAGACCCACCTTACAAAAAGTGCCACCTGACACCCAGAACGAGATGTCAAGTTGCCTTTTAAAACCTCTTTCCTGCACCAGAGACAGAGAACGGGCGGCTTCTCTCCCCAGGCGGTTGCCATGTGAACTATTCTGTAATTAGCATTTCCCTCCCTGTTTCTGGGACATAATCGTGCTTCAGACGGCGTACATCATCTTTTTGGCTTCATTAAAAAGAGCAGCAGTTTACTTATTAAATGACACACAGTGTGTGGGAATTGAGTGTTAACTGTCAGAACAGGACTGATTTCGTTAGAAGCACTGTTTCCTTCTCAGTAGGTTGCGAGCCAGAACCTCATTCTTTTCTCCAGCTCCAGTTCTCTTCACGCTCACTTCTGTAAAGATAACAGGAAACAGCACCCAGGTGACATCTACGCGATGAGTAACTCAGCTCAGTTTGGCTCTTACTGGGGTGGGCCTCTGGGTGCTTTGGAATTGTCACTCTCAAGGCATCAACAAATACCTGTCTGAGGATAAACTCATTAGGAACTAAGATGGCAAATGAGAAGAGGAGGTATAATTTATAGTGGTGGGTAAATCAATGAGCCATTGCTTAATTCTATCAAATGCTAAATTGCTTTTTCTCGTGCCAAAATAATCCTTTGAAGTTAAACATTTCAAGTTAGAAAAAATATCCGCACAGGATAGCAGTTTACAAGGAGTCGTGTGTAAACAGAAAGACAGACAGACTGGCAATGCTACGATTAAGTGGAATCCTCAAGACGCTGGAGTTACAAACAGGCACGTTCTGACAGGACGGGCTCCAGTTGCACACTCCACTGGGCGGGGGGGTGTTGGTGTTGGCCCCACCTTCAGGGGCTGATGGCTGAGATTTTGTCTCACGGACAAGTCCAGGGGACCTCAGCCTCCTCCAGCCACATCCCAAGTGACGGCTCGTTCCTGGGAGTCTGGGAGGTCAGGACGGTGAGGGTGTCCACATGACGGGTTCAGGGGCAGGATATCCAGTGGATGTCCTATAGACCCCTTTGATCTTTTGTCTTCTCTGGAGCAAAGGTCCATGAATACTGGGGTCCCAGGACAGAGTTGGGGTTCAGCCTTAGTGCTTTTAGAGCCTGGAAAGATGCTCTTGCAAACAGAGCACATTGAGTCCACAGGGCATATATTATGCCGACGTAGCTCTCCATCCAGTCCGCTGCCCCAGCTGGTGCCCAAGCGAAAACTCCCCACCCACTGTCTGATCCATCATGACACATCAGCCCCCTCACCCCCCTGATGTCAGCAGGAACTAGATCTCTGCCCTCAGTGACACAGGTTTTGTGATGTATGATTCCAGTCCCAAGGACTGTGCTGAGCTGGTGGAGACATGATACTAGATCCTCACAGCGGTCAAAAGTGGGAGCCAGAGCATCCAGTGGGGAAGCTTCTTGGTTTGGCCTCTCAAGGTGTTACCAAGTCCAAACTCATTCTGCTCAGACACAACAGGCCAATTAACCGGGAGATGAGATTTCAGGGCAAGGAATAATGACTTTATTCAGAAAGCCAGCAGACCGAGAGGATGGCAGACTAATGTCCTGGAGAACCATCTTCCCCAAGTCAGGATTCAGGCTCCTTTTATACTAAAAAGTGGAAGGGGGTGTGGTTGGTTGCAAACACCTTGGTGTTGGAATCCTTTGTTCTTGCAGCTGCCCACATAGGTGAGGTCACGTGTAAACCTCCAACAAGACAAGTGTTGTCCTCTGTGCTGTGAGTTTTTTTCTCTCTGTGAATGGAAAGTGTTCTACCCTTACAGGTCAGAGCCTTGAGAACGGGCTCTCCTGTAGATCTGAGGCTCTAGGCAACACTGCTCTACAAAAGGCGCGGACCCGGCAGGACTCAGCCCAGGGGGCAGCACACAGGGGTAGAGCCAAGGGAGCGGATCGAATGTGGAGGCAGATTTGTTCTCCTCTATTGCAAAGGCTTCAGATTCTTGCTCTTGGAACGGCCTCTGGGCCCAAGACATTAAGAACTGTTTCCTGTGTAAGTCGCCAAATTCGGTGGCTTGTTGATGAAATCTGACCCCTCCCTGCCCCCCCCAACCCTGGAGAAGCTGACAAATGAGCTGTCTGCTGCGCTGCCCGTGGTCTGCCACTCCCGCCCTGGGCACTTTTGCTTCAGCTGATGCTTCTCTTTTGCCTCCTGGCAACAGAGATTTAATTTAATATAGCAGGGGAGAGATCTTAGGCCAACTTCCCTGTTACTCATTTCTCGGACGGTACACTTAAAGGGATTCTTTCGCTGCTTTTGAAATGACTAAAAAAAATCACAGCCTTGTCTTGGTGTCCATCGCTTTTCATTAGTGTTGCCCAGAAACTACAAACCCTCCCTTCTGAGGTCGCTGGCAAGTCCAGTCCCAGGTCAGGGGCAAAGTTCCCTCTAGGGCCACTTGTGGCTGCATCACACTCATTTCCAGGGCCTTCTGGTCTCGAGTGCTTTCCATGCATGGGCGGGATCTTGATTAGTCCTCCACCCCTGTTATCTTATTTTCCTCCTCTGTTTAATCTCTGTATTCATTTCCTCTGTGCTCTTCTGAGGCTGCTCAAGTTCATCTTCAGCTTTGCTGATTTGATTTCCTTCCATAATGAGCTTGATTTTTTTTCTCTTGGGTGAATTTAATACCTGGCTCCGTCCTTCACAGCTCCAAGCTTGTTTCCAGGACAGTTCTTTCTTAACCTCTGTACAGAGACTTAAACCACAGCTGTGTCTACTTCAGTCAAACAGAAAACGCTGAGCAGGTGTTTTCTCAAATTTCTCTCTGGTTAGTAGAGTGTGCATGTTTGCTTCACGGGGCAGCTTCTCTCCTGAGGGCTCTGGGTTGAGCGGTTGGGACCCCAGAGGCCTTTGGGGCCAGGCTGGTGTCAGGAGTGGAGCCTCTGGTGGAAAAACACTGAGAGCTGCTCAGCCGATTTGTCCACAGAGGCTGAGAAATCCCTATTTCTAGGTGAACTGTCTCAACTTTTAAACGTTAGGCCAACCCAGTGAGGGTCCAAACACAGCCGGCTTCGTGGAGAGAGCTCTGCCCCCCGAAAGCCTTCTCCTGTGGGGCAGGACTTCCCATGAGTCTCCGTCTGGCCCCTGACAGCTCATTCTGGAGTAAAGAAGGCTTTTTCAGGCCCCTTGATGGGGACAGGACGCACAGGTCGGTCCGTGCTGCCCATCCATCTGCCTGGAAGCAGAGGGGTTGTTCCATAGGATGTTGCCTGTGAAAGAGGAGAGGCAGTGGTGATGCGCGTGATCACAGGTCCCTGCACAGCACACACCAGGTGCCTTGCCTGTGTCGCATCCTTCCTGCTGAAGCACTCAGCAAGGCGTCTGAGCGCAGGCAACTCTCCGTAAACCTTCATGGCTTTTGTTATTGTTGCCAATGCTATTCATATTTGGAAGCCCCAGGCTGGGCTGTTGCCCTGAGATGCGATTCGCACGACGCCGGGGACACCGAGCCACCACCATCGGTGCTGACTGGTGCTTCTTCTTTTTTCCCTCTTTGTCCTCCTTCTCTTCCTCCTTCTCTTCCTCTTCCTTCTCCTCCTCCACCTCCTTCTCCCGATGAACAGCAGCCTTTCCGCTGGGGTGCTGGGCCCAGAGCACACGGAGGACAAGTGGACGGGCAGGCTTTTGAGCGCCGGTGCGGCAGGCACTGCGCTAGGTCCTGTGCACGAACGCTTCCTCATCTTTGCAGCCAGCTTGCCGAGGCGGTGGTGCTTTCTCATACTTACATACAAAAAGGAAACCGAGGCTCTGAGAGGTTAAATAAAGGATTTATAACTGGGCTGAACAGGGCAAGGACAGAAAATTCTATATTAAATTTTAGGATGTGGAGGCCGTTGGGAACATTGACAACAGCAGTTTGAGTGGAATGACAAAATTGGAAGCCACATTAATGTGGGCTGCAGAGGAAATGAATGCTTTATAGATGGCAAAAATAATCATTAAGAAAGTAAACAGCATACTACAGGCTAAGAAAACAATTTATGTGGTAGGATGGGCATAGGATTCGTCTTACTAACCTACAAAAATCTTTTATAAAGTGAGGGACAAAAGAAATTACATTCAAATATAAAAATCGTCAACGACTATGACCAGGCAACACACAGAAGAAATCCAGTCAATAAAGAAGACTGGAAAGCTGAAATCAAGTCTGAATGTCTATTTTTTTCACTTGTTGATGATAAAAGCTGGGACTAGAGAGGGTACAGGGAAGGATGCTCTTTCCCTTCTGCTGGTGGGCGTGTGAAATACTACAACCTCTTAAAAAAATGCAACGTAGAGCAGATTTTAAAATTTTAAATATTTATGCCCTTGACTCACCAATCCTGCACTTGTGTGAGCATCACACGCTCATGCTTATAGGATGTGCTGGCTACGCCACTTCCTAGCTGCGGGATTCTCAGGCAAATTAATTTCAATGTGCCTCAGTTTCCTCATCAGTAAAATGGGGGTAACCAAAGTATTCATCTCACAGGACTGTTGTGAAAATTCCAACTTCCCCCTCAGTCCCTGAGTTCTGGTTCCCAAAACCGGGAACTGTCCTGGGTAAAGAACGTGACTTCATGACAGTGACTTCCTCCAGCCTCCTGATTGTCATTCTCGAGTCTTCTGTTCGCACAAATTGCTGCCACCCTTGCTGGCTGCCCGCTTATTTTCCCCTTGGGAAGCCATGTTCAAATAAATATCTCCATAATTTTCTGCCAGTCACACCCGTCTGGCTACCCTTTCAAGCTTGCCAGTCGTGGTAACTTAATCCACCCGGCTTCTGGTGATGGGATGCTGCCTCCTGCTTGGTTGTTTTGGGTTCCTGTCACTCCCACTGCTGTCAGCAGGCCCAGGGCTGGTGGCATCTCCTGCAGTCCACATTGGCCAATGGAGGACAATTACTTCTGTGCTTCTTCGTGTCCCTTGTCCCCCTCCTGCCAGCACATTTCTTACTGCATTGATGACTCATGTATCTCTTAAGCCTTCCTGGGAACACAGGACTCTGGCAGGCTTTCTGTCTTATTTCTGTCTTTCTGTCTCTATCGAATGCCCCATGAGTTCAGAGAAGTCTCTTGACTCTGGCTCAAGAAAACTTGAATGGCCCCAGGCCCCGTGTAAGCTCTGGGAGTCATTTATTTTTTTCAAATCACTGTTTGGAAATTGTTCTTTTTTCAGAAATTGTTCTCATCAAGCCTTATGGAGTTTCAACCTATAAACATACAGTTTGATTTTTCAGCCAAAGACTCAAGGGGACCCCGAGGCAGATTTCCATACCGCGTGACTAGCTGGCTCCCCGCCCCCGGGTATCCTGTGAGCCCCAGTCTCACGTCCCCTCCGCTCAGCCGGTGTCAGATTCTGCTCCCGCCCCCGCTCCGTGGCCCATGGGCCGAGGAGGAAGCCTGAGGGGTGACAGCTCACCCAGTGGCGGCCCTTCTCTAGGGCCGCGTTCCTACTGACCGCTGTGCTCCTTACCTCGTCCGGGTCGCGAGCTGCCTCCGGCCGGAGGGTCGTGCGGACCACGTCCTCCCGGGGCCAGAAGCAGAGCTCTGGAGGTTTCCTAGCACACATCCTGACTCTGCGACTGGAACGGGAATGCTACTGCCTTTCAAACGCTGATCGTCCTGCAAGCCCGTCAAACTCTCCTATTCACTTCCACGGCGGCGCCTTCTCTTAAAGAGTTTTTTTATTAACGACTCTCGTATATGCAAATAAGGATGAAGTTTCTTCCTTTCCAATTCCTATGCTTACTATTTCTTTTCTTTTTCTTGTTTCTTCAGCTACAAACCAGAGTACATTTTTGAGTGGTTGTGATAATAAAGGTTGTACCCTCCTTTGTTCTTGATTTCAGTGCTAATACTTCTAGAGACAATCCTAAGGGTTAGTTAGGATTCATTCCAGTTCAGCTCCATTAGGGGTAGTGCACGCTAGAGGCCTGTAAAGTTTCTTCTTGTTCCCAGTTCCATGAGAGTTGTTTGTTCGTAAACTGGTGTTGAATTCTGTGCCTGCCCTAGCTGCGTCTACTGAGATTTTTCTTTGCTTTCCTATTATTCTTTTAATGTGGCATCCTACAATTATATATTTTCTGCTTTTGAAATAAGCATTCCTGGAACAAACCTGCATCATGTTTGTTTTTTTTTTCAATACAGGGTTGTTTACCATGAGCACAACCACCGTCATAAATAAGGTGGGGCCATCTCTTCCTTTTCTTCTCCTCCCCTGGTCCAGCTGGTGAAAAGGGTATGTGCTAAATGTTTCAAGTGAGTTCGGAGAATTTGTTTCTTTTTTCAGTCTCTTAAACAGTTATTGAAGATAGGTTATTTTTTGGGAAAGTATGGAAAAATGTACCATTAAACCACCCAATCCTGCTGCTTTCAAACAGAAATCCGATCATCAACCAATTTCTTGTTTTTAATGTGTTTTATTTTAATAAGAATTCCCATTTCTTCCTGAATTGGTGCTAGAAACAGAAGAGAAACAGAATTGCCTCAGAAGCCCAAGATGCAGAACAACAGACAAACCTAAAGAAACAAAAAAGAAATAAAAACACAAAAGTAGGTATCAGTGAAATGAAAAATAAAGAAACAATCAAGAGACACAATAAGATCAAAGGCCAATTCATTAAAAAGCCAGTGAAATAACACTCCCTTCGCAGGGAAGGGTTTTGCTGGAAGCTCATCTCCTGAGGGCTTGAGGCCTCACCCCCTGGTGCTGGGGGCGAACGGCGGGAGCCAGGCAAGCTCCGCAAGTGACCGGGTGCCTTCCCAGCGCCCTGGTCCAGCTGCTCTGCCTCCCGCAGGAGCGCCCCCAAGCCGCCTCTGTTCACACACGCGCCTGGCGGCTCTCGCTCCTGCTCCACGCGGGGCTCGACTGGCCGGAGCAGGGCCCTCGCCCGAAAGATTCGGCGCGCTCGGCAGCGTCGTCGGCTGCTCCCAGAGGTCAGGGACCACGTGCCTTCCTTTCGGTGTTTTGCTTTTTCTGGATTTTACTTTGCAATATGACACTATGGAATGTGTCCCGAGTCCTACACTTTAATTATATATTTTTAGAAATGTTCCCATTTTTACTGTTTTCAAATCTGTTGGCGTAAAGTTGCGTGTCACAGTTTCTTAGTTTTCGAGTAGCTCCACCACACCACCATCCTAGTCCTGTTTCTAATCTTTGTATTGTTTTTGTCTCTCTTTTTTCCTTTTTCATGACCATTATTATTTTATTGATTTTTTAATGAATTGGCTTTTGATTCTGTTGATTCTCTTTATTTTTCACTTTATTAATATTTGCTCTTATGCTTTTATTCCCTTTTTGTTTCTTTAGGCTTGAGTGCCTTATCTTCTAACTTGAAACAAAACTCATTTGTTTAAGAATGCTATTTTTAATAAAAGCATTAAGGCTGTAATTTAAACCCCTAGTATCAATAGCTATGTCCTTCCAGTTTTGAAATACGTAGTGTTTTCATGCCGTTCAGTTTTAGATACTCTGTAATTTTCATTGTGAATTTCTTCATAACCCATGGGTTATTCATAAACGTAAGTGTCTCCATATCTGGAGAGGAAAAAAATTGCCTGAAAAGGTTTTTATTGTTAATTTCCAGTTTAATTGCCTTGTATTTAGCAACTATGATTTGCATTTTATTGGTTCTCTGAAATTTATCGAAAAGTTCTTTGTGATTCATGCATGATCAAGTCCATATAATTTTTGTTATATTCTTGAAAAGAAGTCTATATTTTGGAGTGATGGGAGATTTTATAATAAATCTTCTCATTTTAATTTGACTGGTTCTAATTTTTGTACTCTATTTGAAAAGCCAGCTTCTAATGCACAAGCGTTGAAATCTCTCTCAAAGCATAAAATTCAGTATATTTTGAGGCAGTGTGGTTAAGGCATACAAATATGTGATTCTTCTGCTTGGGTCGTTCCTTTTAGGGACACAGAATAATATGCTTAGAAATACATAGGTCTTTCTTTATCCCTACTAATGCTACTGATCTTAAATTCTCTCATCTAATATTAATATTAACTTTTTTGCTCAGCATTTGTAAGGTAATCCTCTCCCTATCTTTTTATTTAAACTTTCCATGCAGTTTTGTTTCCTTGTGTTTCTTTTAAGTGGTATTAGCTATATTTTAAAATATTTTACCTCATAATCTCTTTTAAATGGAAAGTGTAATCCATTTATATTTATTGATATTATGATGTATCTGGATTAATTTCTCCCATCCTATGTTTATTTTCTATTTATCATCTTTCCTACTTACCATCTTCTCTGTTTTCTTCTTTTTTTTGTCTTTTCCTTCCTTTTATTGGATTAATGACATTTTCTACATTTATTTTTCTCCTTTTTTTTCTCTGTTGGTGAGCCATAGGTTGTATTTTCATTAATCTAGTGATCGCCAATAAAGTTTTAACCTAACTGTAAGGTTTTTTCTAGCAAATTCTATAGCAATTCACTACATTCCTATTCAAAGTACGGAAAGCATTTTATCATACTTTTACCCATTAAAAAACCCCACGCTCATTATTGTCCTTAAAACTTTCTATTTTATCCCCTTTTAAAACACAGACACACAAATTATTTCTATAGCCAAGAATAGATTACACTTATTTCTGCAGTTTATATTCATGTCTGGGCTCTTTGTTCCTTCAGGTATGGAACTCCACCTTCTGTGCCCACGTTTAGTTTTGCTGAATGTATCAATGCTCTTAGTGAAATGCAACAAAAGATGGCTTTAACCAGTTAAATAGGAGGGACTTATTTAAGAGATGTTAGATAAATTACAGACTTGTGAGGAGACCAAGTTTCCAGCCATAACGGACAAAACCATTCCACAGGGCTGATCTGATTAAAAGAAAAAAAAAAAAAAAAAAACGAACTCTGCCACTGCTCCCTATAAGCACTAAATATTTAAAGCAGGTTCCACAGGTGCCCCCTCTGCTGGCAGCCCGACCAGCAGCTGCTGCCTCTTTCACACTGTACCGTTTGAAGGATGTCGTCGTGTGTCGCCCACAGTCAAGCTGCTGGGAGTTAACACTTCCCTACTACAGGGCAGGTTATCTACCTAATTTTAGGAATTCTTATAGACAGATTTGTATCTTCTCCCCCATTTATGTGTTAATGCAATCGTTTGTATCAGTATGGATTCTCGGGTATTTATTATATATTTTGGGTGTAATTCAAAACTGCTTTATGTATTTTCTTGTTTGAGTTGCTCCGGCTTTGGCTACAGGAAGCCCTTTCAATTGGTTCCTGTGCCCCTTGGACATAAGTGTTCGGTTTTTTGGTGGTGCTGGTGGTGATGGGGTTTTTTGTTTTTGTTTTTGTTTTTGTTTTGTTTTGTTTTGTTTTTTAGTACTTCTTACTCTCTGGCACCACAAAATACTTGGGCTTATCTTGCATATTTCCCGCTCCAAGAAGCCCGGATCCTGGTGTTGGAGAATGGTATTAGAAACTGAGATCTGGAGGCTGCACGAGTTGTTCTGAGACTTTTTATAACCTGTCCTGGGACTGAAGAGATTGACAATAATGACGTCCAATCATAACTCCCTATTTAGTTTTAGGGCTTGAAGACAGATGTTTCTCTCCTCTTTAATGGCAGCATTAAACAGCAAGCTGGCACCATTTGGAGGCATAAGATTTTCTCCTGAAACTCAGTAGCTGCTCCATGTTCCTTATGTTGCAGTAATGTAAAATTTTTCTTTGTGAGAAAGACACTCACAGCTTTTGGTAAGAATTACTTGAGAACAACAATTAACTGTCACGATTTGTTATTATCATGGTTGTTCTGAGGTGTAAGGTAAGTGTTGCTGGACTAGGCACAAGAAATCTGAGTAAGGGTGCCCCGCCGCACGTAGAATCTGGCAGGCTTCTCCAGAGGACCCTTCCTGTGCTGTCCCCGAGGACGGGAAAGGACAGCCAGAAGCTGTTGATGGAAGAGATGGGAGATGGTGGCCGTGCAGGGGACCGGACAGAGGCACAGCATCTCAGAGAGAGGACGGGGCAGCCGTGGGGGAGCAGGGGATGTTTGGTGAAGTAAGTGCACTCACGGAAGACAGGCGCGGAGAATTTCTGTGACGTAAACCTGTGAATGAGCTGCTGGGAGGCGGCAGCGGCTCGGTCGTGCCGGGATGGGTTGGGCTGTGGGAGGAGTCGTGGAATGCCCAGGTCATCTCTACAGGTTCAGGTGTTTCGGGTCATGTCACAGGTGCACCACTTCTGGGCACCCCAGCCTGCTTGACACCGGTGTGTTTGTTCTGACTCTGGAGGAAAAGACACAAACAGAAGGTTGGTCCCAGGAGGTAGTTTGGCAGCAGAAAGGGCAAGCTGAGAGATGTTAGGAAGTGGTGACAAGGTTGACATGACAACAAAGAAGGACAAACGAGATGAGCTGGATTGGACGGGGTCTGCTAAGAGCTCTGGACGGAAGTTGACCTGAGCAGGATTTGCAGGTGAGATGAGAAGGAGCCAGGAGTTCCAAATGTGGGATTCAGGGATGCAGAATGGTCAGCTCAGGTAGCCAGAGGATGCCCTGGAACGGGGTCCACCCAACACAGGGGTCCTAGTGACAGCCAATCAGAAAGCATCTTCTGTCCTCAAGAGACAGGGCAAATGGGGAGATTCAGAGCAGCTTGGGGTGAAATGTATCAACTTGCAACAAGACAGTATTGGCCCAGGAGGCCAGAGTCCTGGGGTCACACACAAGCAGTCTGACTTTAGACTGTTAAATTAACATGTCTGGGCCTCAGTTTTCTCACCTGAAAATTGGGTGGGAGGTTAATTTTTAGGTCCTCTCCTGATTCAGTGATTCTCATTTTGACAATGTGATCCAGCTGTGTATTGGCAATTTCTCTACCAAGGTGCAAACTATGGGCCAAAGTTCATCACCATAAAGCAGAGGGTCTTGGTCCTGGCTCACACCAGAATCTCCAGGGGTCTTTCCTTTTTAGAATTCCTGTGTGACCCCCCAGAATGAAGAATCACTGCCTTAAAGCAGTGGTTCTCAGACTCAAGGGCTTCTTAAAACACAGGATGCTGGGTCCTTCACCAGCTTTCCTGACTCAGTAGGTCCAGGGTGGGCCCTGGAAACTCACATCCTAACAATTTCTCTGGTGATGCTGTGGCTACTGGTCCCATGATACTTGGAGAAAATGAAAGGAAAATGTTTTTTGGTTCTAAATAACAACGCAGGGTTGTAGTTTTCTTTTATTTCTTTCTTTTTTTTATATAACCTGTATTTTATTTTATTTATTTTATCATGTTTTTTACATTTTTGATTGAGGTATAATCATTTTACAATGTTGTGCAAATTCCAGTGTAGAGCACACATTTTCAGTTATACATGAACATACATATATTCATTGTCACATTTTTTTTTTTGCTGTGAGCTACCACAAGATCTTGTATGTATTTCCCTGTGCTATACAGTATAATCTTGTTTATCTATTCTGCCTATGCCTGTCAGGATCTACAGATTTTCATTTTTTTTTTTTTTTTGACTCAGTGCAGGGAACTAGAGAGAATTTTGTGGCAATGTGTGTCAACCCCTGTGCACGGTGGGGCACCGTGGAGCTCTGAGGGGATGGCCAGTCTCCATGCAGTCACCCCATCATTGGTTCATTCAGCAAGTACTGAGTGAGCATCAATTTGTGCTGGACGCTCTGCGAGGTGCTAGGCTTAAGCAAGAACTAAGACAGACTTGGTCTCTAGCCTAGCGGGAAAGATAGATGACCAAACGAGTAATTGTGATAATGAGATGTTATGACCAAGGGTTTGCAGGAAGGTGTGGGGTCACATGATAACCAACTTGGTTAGGATCGTTGTCAGTCCTTCAAAGAGGAGAAATTAGATGGACGAGTGGATGGATAGATGGAAGGATGAAGGAAAGGATAGATGAATGGTGGATGGGTGGATGAATGAATGGACAGATGGATGGGTCGATGGGTGGATGGACAGATGAAAAGAAGGAGGGAGGAAAGAAGGAAGGTAAGGGGGCTAAATGGGCAGATTTACAGACAGATAGACTGACAGATGGATTCCAGGCTAATTAGAGTCTCTACAACTATTTAAGAAAATAAAAAGCATGGCGTCATGCCCAGGGGTGTTATTCAGGGTTCTTGGTTGCAAATAACAAAAATAATCTCCAAATATATTACCCAGAAAAGGAATTTACTTGGAAGCAATCAAGACTCCAAGAATCAGAAGGAAGTTGAAGAGAACCAGACTTGGAGTATGGGCAAGAATCAAGGCTGATGCGAAAGTCAGCAGAGGACTAGCCTTCAGCCCAGGGTCCACCGGACGCCACGTCCACCTCTGTGGAGCATCACCACGGCTGCCGTGGAGAAGCCTCAACTGTCCTTGTTCCTGTGTATCACTGCTTTTTCTTTTTTGTAATGAAACTCATTTGACATAAAATTCACCATGTTAAGCATTTAAAGTGTACCATTAATTAGCATTTAATACATTTATAATGTTTCCCAACCATCACCGTTACCCAGCTCCATATCATTTCATCACCCTCAAATAAACCCTGTGTTCATTAAGCCATCACTCTCATCCCTCCTCCCCCAAGCTCCTGGCAACCACCAGTCTACTTTCTGTTTCTATGTATTTGCCTATTCTGGACATTTCATTAGTGGCATCACATAGTACATGGTTTTTGTGACTGATGTCTTTCTTTCACTGAGCATAATGCTTCCAAGTTTCATCCCTGTGTGGCATGTGTCAGTACTTCATCCCTTTTCATGGCTGAATAATATTCCACTGTACAGATGGACCACATTTTTGTCTGTGTGTTCATCAACTGATGGACACTGACATTGTTTGTACCATTTGGATATTGTGAATAGTGCTGCTATGAACATTCATGTACAAGTTTTTGTGTGGACATGTGTTATTTCTTTTGGGTCTACACCTAGAAGTGGACGTACTGGTAATTTTATATTTAACTTACTGAGGAAAGTTCATGCTTTTTTAAAATGCACTTCAGATTTAATGTTGGGTGTGCAATCTGATTGGTAAAGCCAAGGATCTATCGTGCCGTGTGGCAGGGGGCAGGGGTGTGTCCCTCTCCCAGCCCATCCTCTGTGGGCTCATTCCTAACTCAGCAACACACAGCTGACATCAGCCAGCTGCTCCCCCAGCCTCAGGGCAGAGCAGTGGGCTTTAGGCCTTGTCCAGCTGTGTACATGGTCCACGTGCATTTAGTATCTTTAACTTTGTTGATTCCAATGACTATTGCTTCATGTTTTAAAGGGAATGAGATTTCAACTGACATTAAAAAAACCTATTTACCAAGTAAAGTAAAAATTCCTTTCAAAAGAGTGTTCAAAGCTTCTTTTGTGGGAAAGTGATACGAGATTCTGAGGGTAGAAAAAAAATTGGAACCATTTACCATGACAATTTCCAGACTTCCTTCTAGATGAAATTTAATATAGATAACGGGGTCACTGTCGTCTTCAGGGGGGATGAGGACAGCCATGAGGTGTGACTGCATCTTCTGTCACCTGCTGGGGAGACATCCTGGAAGTACCAATGAGTCACCCGCTTCTTTGAAGGATAGACGCACAGCATCCGTCTTCTCTTTAAAAGTGCAGAGTCTCTGGCAACATTTGGGCAACAGAACTCATCCAGGTCTCACCTCCGCCATTTTAATTCCTGACTGCTGATGGACGCCCCCTGGGACCGCACCGCCACTCACCACCACCGGACTCCTGCCGGGTCAGCGTCCGCACAGCACCTCACGGCGGGTGGCGCCGAGCGGCAAGGGTCTGGCGGCTGGCGTTCCACACTTTTTCCTGGAATCTTCTTTTAAGGGCAACATCCATAAAGGCAGAGAAGCACATCCTGTATGCATGTCTTTAGGGATGATTTCTGCTCACAAGACTGCATTTGATCTATCGCCAGGTGACCACTGGCACAGAGAGACAGGTGCAAAGCAGGGTGTCACAGAAGTTGTGCTGACTGGGGTCGAGGGGCTCCTCCCCAGGGGGGACACGTGCCCAGGGCTTGGGGGGCATTGCTGATGCCAGCCTTCTTCATTGAGCCTGCTTAGCTCATGTCAGAGTCCAGTTCCGATGAGACCCACGTGGCTGCTTCTCAGCCGCAACAATGACTCAAGAGGAGTTTTGCATAACACAGAAGTGAATTTTTAAATCACATCTTTAACCAAAATCCACACTTATCTTCTTTTACCTGTAGGACCCACTCGAGAGCTATAATACAGCATCAGTGAATAAGTGCAAAAATGCATTGTATGAAAACATGATTGCCGAGTAAATATATCATAAAGCAGTGATTCTCAAATATGCTAGTGCAGTAGACTCATCTGGGGAACTTGCTAGAATTATCTGTTCAGATAGAATTATCTATTCAGCTTCATCTAAACCCCCTGAATCAGAATCTGTGGGGAAAGTCAAGAACAGGGATGTCATGCACAGTTGTGAAATCTGCACACTGCACAAGAGCACCTGGTGGAGGAAGCCGATGGAGGCTGAAATCCAGGCCACGGTCAGCTTGCCCACCATGTGCCCTGGCCCAGGGCTGAAGCAACCAGAAGAAGGGACATTTTTCAGGATTCATAATACACACACACACACACAAAATTCTCTGTATGTTAATTGACACCTCACATGGATTGTATTTTAAAAAAAGATAAAAGCTGCCCAGTTAATTTTGAAGCACAACCTGGTCTGAGCACCTTTGGGTCTATAAAGCAGTGTTCAGAATCACTGGATTAATTAGAAAAGGCCTTTTGGAAGACACTTTTGAGAGGTTTAAAATACATCTCCCTGTATTGTTGGATATGTACTTAATGAGTTTTTTCTATTTTACTTCTCCTACAGGCTTTCCTTTTGAATTTACTGAACGATTGTAAAAAGCGCTATGTGGTATGGACAAGAGTCGTTTAGTGATCGTTCTATACTTCAGTTAACAAAATTCTAATATCCTACTAATTCATGAGAATTTTCAGCAATTTCACCAGCGCTTTAGACAGAAGCGAGCAAACCCAAGAAGATGGTCATGACTCTGACTATGTCCAGCGCTGTGCATGGCACGCGACCTCGGAGGTGATGACGGAGCTGTTCTAACTGCATCCCTTGGTGTCACAGGCAGTGACCTTGTGTAGGTTGTGCGGTTTGCTCGAGGGCACACAGAGAGCTGGACCTGAACTGGAGCCGCATGTCCATCTGTCTTAAATTCAGGTGAGCGTCTTTGTGATTGTCTTCTGAGCCGCGGGCTACATCGAGTGCCAAGAACATACAGATGTCTAAGGCAGAGTTTGTGTCTTCAAGGAGCTCATAGTCCAGCAGATGGCACCGATCTACTTAAGGACTGAGTGTAAACACCAAGCCTTATGTCACACACCACACATTCTATTTGAACCCCTAGATTTTGTTCTCACACCCTCAGAAGTGCACATGGATGAGACAACATAACTACTGTACGGATTAAAATGGCCAGCCTCCTCGCTACCTGGAGAAGCGATGAAATCCAGCGACCCCCGAAAATGCCCCGGCATCCTGCGGGAAATCACCTCGGGAATTTCCTTACTCATTTTGAATATATTTTCTACCTAACCATGTTGGTACAAAGGTAATTTTGGTAGCTGGGTCACCTAAAGGAATATCTCTTGGGTTTCTACATTTCCATTGGAAGGAAAGAAGGAAGGAAGGAAAGAAGAGAGGAAGGAAGGATGGGACAAAGGGAAGAAAAGGAGATGGAAAAATGAAGGGAAGGAGAGAGGGAGGGAAGGAATGAAGAAATAAAGGCGGTGGGGGACGGAGGACAGACTTGCCTCGGTGAAGTTTGGGATGGTATAGTAAGAGACTCGGAGGGGGATCCCACAGGCCAGCCCACAGCGGGCACATCACTCATCAGTTCAATGTGCAGACAGACCTGGGATGCAAAGATAAACAAGACTCCTTCTCTTATCTCGAGGACCTCAGTCTGGCTGACCCATCTGGTGGGCAAGACAGGCACGCAAACCAAATTACGTCGCCG
This sequence comes from Vicugna pacos, assembly GCF_048564905.1. Lineage (NCBI taxonomy): Eukaryota > Metazoa > Chordata > Mammalia > Artiodactyla > Camelidae > Vicugna > Vicugna pacos. The sequence continues at coordinate 91,579,057 of NC_132991.1, read as the reverse complement.
TGTGTCTCAACAGAAGGGAGAGCACAGGGCAGGTGGGCAGATGGAGCGATGGCAACAGGGAGAAGTCTGGGAGATCTCTAAGAGGATGCCTGCCCAGGGGGCTCGAAGACAAAGACGGTCTTCCAGGTGGGCAAGGAGGCCTCAGTTCTAACTGATTTTTATAGCCCAAACCTACGCTATCCTTTAAAACCGTCCTTCTCAGGCGTTAATATGCGTGGTACAGAAGCCGTGTTAAAATGCAGGTTCCGAGCAGCAGGTCTGGGCTGGGGTCCCAGGTCGTGGACCACAATCGGAGCAATGAGACTGTGGAGGTGGCTCCTGTGGGTGAAGTAAGTTGAGGACGCAGCCGTGAACTAGACCAAGCTGCTCTCTGTCCCCACGGGACTTAGAGTCTGATGGCAGCACAGAGCGGGAAGGAAGCCCCGTGTCACTGCAGTTTGATCTGGAATCTTCCTCATTGTAATTCTCTTCTCCCGTGCGTGTGCCTTCCTGGCCCGAGGGGTCCCCGGCTTCTCTGCTCCCCGGCGCCTGGGGGGCCCGGCCAGCTGACGGCGCTGGGGTGAATGCTTGCCTGCCTGGGGTGTGAACACAGATTTGCTCTGACGTGGGTCTAGTTCAGTGGGTGCCTGACAGGTGCTCTGGGAACAGAGGAGCACAGTTACTCCTCAGATGCTCGCTACGCTCCTGCTCTTGGCCCCAGACACGCGGGATGGGCAACGGTCTCCGCCTGGAGTCACTTACAGGGAACTTGGAAAGACAGCACGTGAAGTCATAGGGTGAACCGTGCTGTGAGATGCCTGTGTGCCGTGTGCGCTGCGGGCATGTGCTCGCGGGGCCGCAGGGGAGAGGAGGAGGGTCATTTCCGGGCACTAGGTGTGGCGGACGAAGGCAGAGGCGTTCTTCCAGAAAGGCTTGGCCCGGCCCAGCCGGACCGCGCTGCGTCTGCTCCCTGAACGTGCCCCAGTCAGGCCCCCTTCCTCCCTTCGCTGCCACAGCTCCCTCTGCCCGGAAACCCCTCCCCTCCTCCTGCCTGCTGGGCCACTTACACTGACTTTTCTGCTGGGTCTTCCTTCTTGAGGCTTAAGGTGATCAGCCATTTCCTGGGACATGAGATTTTCACTGCACAGATGAGGACAGCCCTTGCCAACCGGAATTGCCGGTCACCCTGAATGTGGCTCCCCCGATTCAGCACTCAGCGAATTGCGCGTCCTTTGTCTCCGCCCTCCTTACCCAGAGGCGGTGGCTCCACAGACAGTCCTGGCTTAAGTTCCTGCAGTGCCCCACACAGTCAGCACGTGGTAAACACTCGTGAACACCAGCATGGAAACTTGGTCCCGGAACCATCTTGAAAAAGGAGTAGGAGTTTGTCTAGTAGACGGGGGAGGGAGGAAGCTCTGGATTTGGGGAGCAGCATGTGCAAAGGTCCGGGTGCATCAAGCTGGAGGGGCCTGAGGAGACCATGCTGCCCGCCACTGTTTCTAGGATGTGAGAGGCACTGGGGCAACACTTCCCCAGAGGAATCCCAGGGTAGGAGAAAGAGGGCAGAGTAAGGAGGGCCGTGAATGTGCCAGGCCAGGGAGTTTGGACTTCTTTCCATGGATTTTATGGAAATAGAGGATCGTTTCAAGCAGGGGTCAAATTTGGGCTTTTAAGATGCTGCTCTGACAGTACTGTGTCAGGAGGAGAACTGTGAGGAGGCCCTTCAGCTAAGGTCTTAGCAGAGGGGGACGGAGGGGATGCGGTAACGTTCCAGAAATACTCCGGAGACTAGTTAATCCATGCTCGTGACTTGGTTGTTGGGGAGGGTGGCCCAGGAGGAGGCGGAGACCAGGGCTGCACCCACATTTCTCATTGGTGAGTGGAAGAAACAAGACAAGGAACAGGTTTGGGGAAGAGAGGGTGTGTGGTTTGGACCAAGCTGGCAGCGGCTTCCGGTGACCTGACACGTGGTTAGCTCTGTGCATTTGGAGCTCAGGTTAGAGTTCTGGACCAGAGCGATGTTTAATTGTCACCAGCTATAGATGTTAATTAAAGGCGAGGAGTGGAGGAAATTGCCCGGGGAGACTGCAGAAGACGGGGAGAGAGCTCCCGCAGGACTCGGGGAAGTTCGCGGTGGTCCGGAGGTGGAGGAAGAGAGGGGAGAAGGAGGCTGGAGGGAGCGCTGTTTGGACTTGGAGAGAGACTTTCAAGAAGGCAGTGTCTTCAGCTCTGCGTTCTGTGCGCATCTGGCGGAAAAGTCTGGGCACAAGGTTGGGGGACCAGAAGGAATTTGAGAGGTGCCCCGGCAGAGGGCACAGTGAAGACAGGGGTGCTAGGACCAACTGCCTTCCCAAGTTCTCCTCCTACAGGGACTGTGGACACAGGGAGACGGGAGCTGGGTCACCCCCTGGGACCTCTCCTTCTGTCCCAGATGGTTTTGCTATAAGGGGCATCGCTTCTAAGTAAGAGCAATAGGAGAGGCTTCCACGCTGGTTGGTCAGCTTTTCTTCCAGATCTGATTCTGCACCAACAGCCGTGTGCCTGGGCCGGTCCTGTAGCCCTTCTGAGCTGTGGCTGCCTTGCATAGACTTGGCAGATCTGAGGCTGCTTCCAGTTCTGGTAATCTCTGGGTCTACGGCCTTAGATCCTGAGGTGGGCCGCCCCTTTGGGGGTCTTTTGTAAAGTTCCTAATCATTACTTCAGGGCCCACCCAGTGCCTGCCTCACTGTCCTCTCTCAAGCCCACTTCCTCTGCAGACTCCCTGTTTCAGCCCCCTCGTGCTTTGTCTAGAGTCCGTCCAGCAACGCGGGTGCCAGCTCCTGACCCCAGCTCTACGTGAGTTGCTTGTTATTGATGTGAAATTCCCGTGACATAAAACGAACTACTCTGAGTGTACAATTCAGTGGCAGTTAGTATATTCACAATATTGCAAAGCCCCACCCCTTCGCAGTCCCAAAACATTTCATCACCTCAAGAGCAAGCCCCACACCCATCACTGCAGAGTAAGTATCTGTGTTCCTGCCAAATTCACATGTTGAAACCTGACACCCAATGTGATATGAGGAGGCGGGGCCTTTGGGAGGGGCTTAGTCATGAGGGTGAAGCTTCAGGAATGAGATTAGAGTCCTTCTAAAGGAGAGCCCACAGAGCTGAGCTCCCCGCCCCTTGCACCACGTGAGGACGCAGCAAAAAGACAGTTTCTCTGAGGACACAAGCTCTTGCCAGACACCAAATCTGCCAGCAGCTTGATCTCGGACTTCCAGCCTCCAGAACGATGAGAAGTAAATCTCTGTTGTCTTTAAGCCACCAGTTGACGGTATTTTTGCTACGGCAGCTCCCAAAGACTAAGATACCCACTATGCAGTCACTCTGTCTCTACCCCCTCCCCCAGCCCCTGGCCATCACCAGTGTGTCTTCTGCCTCTGTGGATTCACCTCCTCTGGAAATTTCATTTAAGGGGAGAGTGTCCTGTGCTCTTTCTTTTGTTAGCATAATACCCTGCGGTTCATCCGCACTGTAATAGGTATCAATCAGTCCACCATCCCCTTTTATGGCTGAGTCATGTTTCTTTGCATGTGTACACCACATTTTGACTATTTATTCATCTGTTGATGGACACTGGGGTTGTTTCCACTTTTTGGCTATTGTGAGCGATGCTGTTATCAACGTGCTGGTTTGAGTATGTATTTCCGTTATTCTGAGCATGTACCTAAGAACAGAATCGCTGGGCGCCTTTGGTCATTCTATGTGTAGCTTATCGAGGATTGAAATGAGTTTACACATTCAGTGGTCTACACTGCACGCCAACTTGTCTCTCAGTCTCAGATGCCAAATTCCTCCGACAGAGAATCTAACTGGCCCAGGAGGGGTGAGCACCTCTCCTGCTGGTGGGGGAGGGGACAAGGCTGGGGGCTGATGGGGGCGCAGGCACGCGGGGCTGCAGCACCACAGTGGAGAGGTTCTGTAGGAGGTAAAATAAGAAAAGCCCTGCAGGGACTCCCAGGGGCCACCTGTGGCCTTTGGAATACAGGGCTTTCTCTTAGGCTCCCAGGAGTGGGTGGTAATTTTCGAACACCTGCTTCCATGATTTACCGTGTTACCAAATCTGATGTGATTGTTTTTAATATACTACATAAAGGTGTAACATTACCATAATAATTCGGCTGAATGACCACTTTCCAAATCATTCCAAATGAACAAGATGAAGCACTCAGCATCTTTACGGGAAATTGCTTTCTGCACAGCCCGGCCGTGAACAGGGGACATTAATAATGCAATGCCGAGCCCGCCCGCTGCACGGGGGGAGAACGGCGTCTTATTGCAGAGGGTGCCATGAATAATTGATTCCTTTGCTGATACCAAAAGGTAGATTCTGTTCTTAAAATACATGGACATTTTGATTCATGACAGACACCCACTCTATGTTGGAATAATAAAGACCAAATTATTTTTCCTCAAAAAAGAAGGATTTCCACATATGTTAGAGCAAACAAACAAACAAACAAAACAAGCTGCTTTACACAGTGAATCACTTGTAATTATTTTTAAACTTCTGAATATGTGGTTTGATCTGGAGACAGAGTCTAGTTGCTTAAGGTGGGGAGGGCTCTGTCATGTGCCTCAAAGGCTGAAAAAAATGTCCTCAGAAACAGAACCTTACTGTTCTTTAAATCAGCAGTTTGTCGCCATGTCAGAGAAGAAGTGAAAAATTGCTCTCATTACTCTTATGATAAAAAGTAAGAACTACCCTCTAAAAACCTTTCATAACTGAAAGGTCACCTACAAACCGTGCAACGCTATTATCTCTTTTGCAAAAAAAAAAAATTAAAGACAAATATTTCCCCGAGGCATCGTGAACTCTCTGTAAAGTATGATTCATAACATTATATTTTATAGAAGCCACGATCTTTTTCACCCTAACTCTTGAGTTATTTTTGGTTTTTCTTCCATTTTAAATAACACGGCCATGACCATTTTGTGCAGAAATCCTTGTGTTTTGAAATCATTTCTCAGGTTAGATTTCTAGAAATCCCATTAGTTTCAGGGAATGGTGAAACAATTTATAACCTGAACAACAGTATAAGAGAGTGTTCTTTTTATCCAGCTCTCATGATTGTTTGGCATTTTCCCATTTTTTAAAATCACTCATGGTTTAGCACACAGAATTGCACCCTATTATTGTATGTGATTGTTTATAATTGTGTATTTTTATTGTTTAACTTACTTTATCTTGATTATTAGCAAAGCTAGGCACTTGTCCAAATCTTTATTAATTGTTTGTCATAATTTATATATATTTGATTATGCATTTGTCCATTTTATTGAAGTTTTAGTGCTTTTCTAGTAATACGTATGAGATGGTTAAATATTAATGATGTTTCCATTTTGGTTTGAAACACTTTTTAAAGTTAGATGTCTGACTTTTAGTTCTAATTTACAGTGTGTTTTGACATATACTATTTGAATTTTGATGGATTCAACTAAATATACACTCAACTGTCTTTGAGATAAACTCTAGTATTTAAACTTGGAAAATCCTGTGACAATCATGGGTTGGAGAAGTATATTTAATGTGTATCTCTAAATTGGTAACGCTTAGACTTTTCGAACACAAGCTTCTGTAACGTAATTGAAATTTATTGTGCGGGATGTTGTTAAGTCTGGATCAAAGTTGCTTTTCTTGTTTTTACAAATCATGACAAGCCCTTTGATAAAAAGATTCTATTTCTACCTGATTCATAGTCCCTCTTCCTAAGAGATTGCATTTTGTTATGAAGTAAAGTTGGCCTGTGCGCGCCCTAACGTACTGGGCGCCAGGCTTGGCCTTCCCCGGGGAACTTCCCTGCTGTGCCTTCACTGCAGGGTCTCATGGCAAAGCAGCCCTGGCCTCGGGAGCTGGCTGGACACACTCAGCCGAGCCTTGGGCTTCACAGGGCAGCATCAGTATCAGCACCAGACAAGGTCTGTCTGTGACCGTGGTGGGGCGAGACCAAGACAACCCCACGGCCATGGCTGGTCACGTGGGGCAGGAGGAGCACATTGTCCAAACTGCGAGAGTGATCCCCGCCCCCTCTGGCTGATAGGACAGACTGCCGCCTCTTGGCCACTTTCTGCTTTCGGCCTCAGTCTAGATACGATTTCTTGTTAAAACCACAAGAATGTTCTTGCTTTCTGACAGCACTCAGTTCTGAGCATTTAGCCTGGGTAAAAATTAGACTAAACTGAACTAAATGTCTAATTTAACTTTAAACTTAGTTTGATTCAAGATCTTAAAGAATTACTCAGTTTCGGGGAAAAATTATGCTTTTATGTCCGGAGCCCCGCCCCCACTGGCTCCTGTCTGAGGCCCCAGCGCCCCCTGGTGGTGGAGGGAAGGCCCTCAGCTCGCAGGGAGGTGAGGCAGGTCTGGTGTCCCCTGGGATATAAGGTGTCTTTGTCCCCACCCTGAGTGTTCCGGCCTCTGGAGCCGGAGGGCTCTTGTTCAGTTCTCTGCCAGCTCGTTGGGGCCCTATTTTGTCCCCGTGGCTTCCCCTTGGCTCTTGAAGAGCTATTGGCCTCGATGAGTCTCTGCCTTGTCCTCCTTCTCTGGCTGATGCTGGCAGAATCTCGTTCAGGCCCCCAAGATGAGCCCTTCAGCACACCCACCGGCCTCGGCTCCGTGTCGCTGGTAACAGAGAGGCTCCAACGCCCAGACATAGCACCCACCCTCTGACCAGCACCCCCTCCTCTGACCTACGTTGAACCACGTCTGTTGTCACCCCTGCTGCCAGGGTCCCCTAACGGGATGGGAGCCGGGACCCTTCCACCCCCGATGCTTCCCTAAGCATTTCCAGCACACCTTCCAGAGCAGTCAGGTCTGAGAAAGAGATGCCAACTGCTCCCACCTGTGCCTTCCCAGGTCCACAGGCAGCAGAGGAAGGCTCTCCCACCTGACAGCCCACGGCCCACGGCCCACGGCCCTCGCCCACCCGGCCCACCCGGCCCCCGGCTCTGGAGAGTTATGCTAATTCCTTCTCCTTCCTCAGTCGTGCAGGGCTGTGGAATGCCCCAGTCCCGTGAACCTATTTTGAATTTCATAAGCTGAAGTCACCTTTTTTCTCTTTGGATTCCCTCTGTTTTCATGTTAATTCCAGCCCTGCCTGTCCCTTTCTCTAGGAGCCAGACAGAAGCAGCTCATGCTCCAAGAAAAACAAAGGAAAAACATCGCTTTCATAATATTCAAACTCTGTCTTCGGATCTGCTCATCCTTTGGTTCCCCGTGGTGGGGAGGGTCTGCGAGGGCAGGGGGCTGGAGCAGGGATGGCAGTCTGCACCGACATCCCAGATGGCAGCAAGTCATTAAGTTCAAGTTAAAAGGAAGGGAGCACGTGAAAACAGTTCTGTTTTCCTTCCTTTTCAGTTCAGGAAGTTCTGTTTTCCTAATCTACCCAGGAGACTTTCTCTCTCTTAATGTGATTGACATATGAGTTCTGCATAAACCCATGAACCAAGCACCTGAGTCAACTGATGCCAATTAGCTGGTGCAGATGTGGGTGACGACCCACCAGCTCCCGCCCCGCCACACACACACACACACACACGGGTGTCCCTGACAGGTCTTTGCCCGCTAACAGTTTCTCACCTACATCCCGCTGCCAATCTGTCCATGAGATGCTTGGCATGGTGGGCATTGCTGAGTCCAAGCCCAGGGATCCCAGAAATTCTGGGGATCCACGGGATGGGGGAGGGACCACCGGAAGGATGGTCTGCAGGAGGACATGGAGTCGTCTGCAGCTGCCCGTGGAGGTGACACCGTGTGTACTTGCCCTCTGTGGGGCTCCCTCGTGTGCCTGCTCACCTTCCCCACTCCCTCCCATACTTCTCAGGATGCCCACCCCCCCCGCCCCACCCCCAGAACTTCTCTGGACTCAAGTCTGTGGTTGGCTCCACCCTCAGGGGGTCCCAAACTAAGATAAGGGCTGACAGCTAGGACCTGTCTGCATAATGACTAAAACAGTAACAGAGAATCCCCAGGGACAGGATGTATCAGAACAGGGAGGCTGACCCAGAGCCCTGTCTCCATGAAAAAATGCCTGTGTGAAAGCCAGACATGTAAAGCAGAAAACTGTGCGGCTGCAGGGCTTGAAGGTGAGTGTTGGGTGGGGCTGCTCGCGAGGCGTCTGGCCGCTTCCGGGGACACCGGTGCTCCCTCTTATTTGGCCCACTGACTTCTCTGTCGTGCCACCCAGGCCCTGAGGGAGGAGAGGAAGCTGTGACCCAGGAGGAAGCCCGGCTCCGTGCGAAAGGGCTCACTCAGCTGGGGTGTATTTGGGGCGATTCTCAGAGCACGAGTGAGACTGTAGGCAGCTGAATGGATCGTGGACAATTGGAAGTCCTGGGTCTTACATAAAAGTATAGTATAACACAGGACACTTCTAAGAAAATAAAATAGTTTAGGCCTATTTAGATATTTTTCCTCTAAATTCTGGCCCTTCACCTCTTTAGAAATAGTCATTTCCCCATGACTTTACCATGAAATGAAAGATTGCACTAGGGGAGACCCTTAGAATGAGCTTCATCAACCTGATTTCTTTTGCTTGTTTCTTTCCTGCTCCTTTATTTAACTTTGAGTGGGGTCTACTCTGACCGTCAGAACCTCCTCAGCTCATGTATATCCTAGTAGGTGAATCTAATGCTGCTCATGTGGCATTGCCCGCTGCCTAGATGACTTCTGGCTGCACTGTGAAGTCTGTTCTTGGGACTGTTTCTAAGGGAAGAATTTGGGCACTTAAAAGAAGTCATCTCCAGCTCCATGGGCTGTGCTCAGACAACTGGCCTTTCTTCCAAAGGAGGAGGCTGGGAAAATTTGAAAAGCATAAACATCGGAGACCCAGGAAAAGGCTTCCTTAGCTATAAACCCAGTTTTAAGGAAAGTGTTCTGTTGTCACATCTAAGGAGGCGAGGAGCCTGACTCGGAAAGCAGACAGAGCCTCCGGATCCGTCGGGGAACAGCGGCACGTGCACATTCACAGGCTGCCCCCTTTGCTGATTCTTTATCAGCTGCCTGCTTAGAGGAAGGAGCTGCTGCACATGCGGCCACTGTTTGAACTTTAGGGGGAGCTGAGGGATGTTCGTCCAGCCGGCAGGAGAGGGGTCACGTCCATGGGCAAAGCACAGGGGTCCGGCCAGGTCTTACCAGGGAGGGTCAAGAAGGCAGAACGCTGTTCTCTGCGGCTGCAGTCGGGAGGGGGCTTGACCCGCGTCACGAGAACCCCAGCTGTTGAGCTCCGGATGGCAGGCACTTGACCTCAGACGCAGGAAGGGCTGGAAAGGAGCTTGGAAAGTGGAACACTTCTCTAAGCTCTCAGTTACAAATCCCTCCCCAGAGGCAAACGGGGCTGGTAGCATTCCTCTGCGCCTCCCGCACCAACCATCAATTATTTTCTTTTCCACGGGACGGCATTCCGTGAACTTTTACAACAAAAGACAAATGAAACGGAGAAAGAGAAACGATTTACGAAACGTGAAGTGGCAGCCTATTTTTCTTTCTGGCTTTCTAGCACGTGCGGGCTCCTGAAGAAACAGGTCAGGGAGACATTTAGAGAGAAAATTCAGAGAGAACCCGAGAAAAACTGAGGGGCTAATGTATGTGTGTTAATGTGTGTATGAGTGTGTGGTGTGGCGGTGTATTTTGTGTATGGGTACATGTGTTGTTGAGTTGTGTGTGTGGCTGGTATATCTGTATGGTGTGTGTGTGTTTGTGCTTGTGTATGTGTGTGTGTGTAGCAAGATTACGTTTTGCCCACCAAGTTCATTGTCAGCAGGGACTCCACCTACCTGAAGTCACTTAAAGACACTGGGAGACTGAGAAGGGTGGGAACATTTCCTTCATTGCTCCCACCTCCTTACTTCCTTGTAGTTCACCCGCTGTCCACCTTTTACAAGGGCCCAGAGCCCTCTGTGGCTGGTCTCTCATCATCTTCTCTCTTTCTCCTTCACTGTCCCACCTGAGTCCTGGTTTCAGCCACCTCAGCTCCTCATGGACCAGAACTGTATTCTGAAGTCAAGTTGGCAAGTCCGCCTGACCTTGGATCCTCATCATTTCCAGGTCAAGCACACAGGACAAGCAGTCCTTGCTCTCACTGATACTGACCGTCTCTTGATCACGTACGCCTTCTGTCTTTATGCTGAAGCAGCCTGTCCTCCACCTCTCTCTCAATCTCTCTCAGTCTCTCTCTGTCTCTCATGTATATATGCACAAATGCACCGGCACACACAGACTTCCCAACCACACAGGATGGAGCATAGTCTCTGTCCCAGTTGGTCTCCCAGGATGGTACCTGTCCTGGGAAGGAGGCTTACCGTGTGGTCCAAACCCTTGTCTCTCCCAGTCAGGTAGGTTGCCTGGATCCTGCTGGTCTCTGTGAAGCCTCGGCTTCCATCCTGGAAGGACTTGGTGCCACCACCCACTTTGGAGACGACTGTCCATCCTTCCAGCATGACTCCATTCCCCCCAAGAAGCTCAGCCGCTGGTTCAGGAACAGCTCCCCTGGGCCAGGTGCGTCCTGAGAGCGAGGCGGTGGGAAGGGCTGTCTTCAGTCTAAAGGTGAAGCCACGGATGGGCTTCCCTCCTCTCTTTGTCACTGTTGGCTCTCTAGACCTTGACCTGCTCTTGGTGACTAAGGTCCAGAGCAACTGCCTTCTCTAGATTCCTCTAGAATCCTAGATGCTGGGAGCCCTCCTCAGTTGCATTGCCTACAATTGGTTCTTTCTGGGCACAGTTTGCTGGAAATGGTGAGCTTTGCTACAAGCAAAGTAAACAGGTGAAGAGTTTCTCTTATGCAGATGCATCGTGGTGGCCTTGGAAAGCCTCCTGCTCCGGAGAGTTTCTCCTGATTTGCTGTGCACGCCAGTCCTCTGATCACTTACGTCCTGAGCAGCTGGGTTTATGGATGCTCAAAGCAACTGTCAGTTTGATGGGGTATCTGGTGCCCTTGTCCTGACACACAGAGCTGGCGTCATAGGAGTTGCCCTTCCTTCTCTGGGAATTAAGTTTCCACCTTTTTAAAAAGAAAGAATTTCTAATCTTGTATTAAGGGCCTTACAGATATCTCTGTATGCCTCCTAATCCTTTCTAGGAATTTTCCTGAAAATGAAAGAATTAAAGTCATCAGTAAGTGTTAAATGTAAGCTGCAGATCACCGTTGGCCCCTCATTTCTCCTGCCCACCCTCTTTGCTATGCCTGGGGAACGTAGAACTTTCCACAGGAAACGTTGAAACTAAATTCCTTCTCAAGCCACAGGTGTTTCTGAAACCAGCAGTGACCTCTGGAAGACGAGGGCCATTGCTTCCAAATGCCACGGCTCTGATTTTAGGGTGTGTAACTAGCCCAGGGTACAGACGTGCAATGTTAGCAGTCTCTGGTCCCAGCTCAAGTGTGCAGGAAGTTCAGGTTTACTTCATTCTCCAGCTTTATATGAATTTCCGTCTTGACCCTCGGTTCTACTGGAGTGGAGGAAGCTATCTGCCTGCCTGGGCCTCCCCCCCTCTTCCAGGCAGAACGCAGGTCCTTGGGGGATTACGTGTTACTGTGTGTTCCGCTAAGGAGGGAAGGCAGGACTGTCTAGATTTTGGTCATCACCTCGTGCAGAGGTGCCCTCGTCTGCCCGGGGGGGCTGCTCTGCACAGGCCGCTGCTGGGAAAGGAGCTGGCCTGGCGCTGCCGGCGGCCTGGCACCCACGGCTGGGCCGGCGTGTCTGTTGAACATCATGTCACCGCACCAGCATCACACAAGGGCCGTTCTGGGACCATCAGACAAGCCTACTCTGTAATCATGTCTGAACACAGGCAAAATGTGGCCGTTGTCTAAGCCACAAAATGACCAGACGCCCCCTCTGGTGGCTGGCATCCTGACTGCTGCTTCTCGGCCAGTGACAGCTCAGACCTCCCTTCACCGTCCTCCTTCTGTCTCCTGGGAGCATCCAATCCAGATGGGAGCCCCGCTTCCTAGACTCCCGCTCGAGTCACCCAACACAGGTGTCCCTGTTCTAAAATATATCCTTTCCAGCACCTCTTCCTGAGGTGCCCGTGGTCCCTCCGTTTACAGCAACGCATCTACAAAGCCAGCTGTGTCTGACCACACACGCGCTCCCGCTGGCCCGGCTGGAGGGCACTGACGCTGCTGCCACGCCCTCCTGTCTGCCCAGCTGGCTCCTTCCGTGAAGCTCTCAGCATCGAGGTGGGGGAAGAGACAGGCTCTGCTTCAGTGCCCCCGGGACGCAGACACCCCCTCGGCTGGACTGCAGGCAGCCCTTCCTGAGATGCCCACGTTTGCACTCTGTTTATTTCTTTCCCGTCTCCTCTGCCCCCAGTCCAGAAGAATCTTTCCTGCCACTGAGGAGATCCTACTCCTGTTCCTCAAACGTTCGGACCATGCTTGAAACCCTTTCGAGTCCCACAGGCTTAGGCTTTTCATGTTTACTCTGTTCACTGCTCCTTTTTGCCATCACGTTCTTCCTTCGGCTCAAGGCTACATAGATCAGCTTGAATGGGAGTGTGGGTGGAGAGGAAAGTGGAAAATAGGAAGATAAAAGGAAAATAATGTGCAGCTATCATTTTATTTCCATTAGAATCTTTTCATTGCTCGTTTGGGGCTTTTTAAATAAAATAAAAACGCCAGTAGCAAACACTCAAGATCAATGTAATTTTGAGAAAGCCTCACTTTTTATTTTCTTCTTTAATCAGTTGCTTTTCAACTATATTTAATTTTAATTGAAATACAGTTGACATGTAACATTCTGGACGTTTCAAGTGTCAACACGTTGATCGGATACATTTGTATACTGCAAGGTGATTGCCACCACGGTGTGAGCTAACGCCTCTATCACATCACATAGTTACCCTTTTTTATTTGCGGTGGAAACAATTAAGACCTAGTGTCTTAGCATCTTTGATGTTTACACTGCAGTCCTGTTGACTAGAGTCACTACGCTGTGCATTCGATCTCCAGGACTTATTTATCTACTAGTTTCCAGTCTACACCCCTAAACAACATCTCCTCAGTTCTCCACCCCCAGCCCCTGGTAACCACCATTCTACTCTCCTTTTTACAAGTTCAGCGATCTGTTTTTTAGATTCCACAGGTAAGTTACATTGTACAGTATTTGTGTTTCTCTGACTTACTTCACCTAATCTAATGCCCTCAAGATTCATCCGTGTTGTTGCAAATGGCAGGACTTCCTTCTTCCTTGTGGCTGTTTTATATTTCATTGTGTGATATATTTATGTATCTCTTGTCTTCTTCCATTCATCTGTTGACAGACACTTAGATTGCTTCCACGTCTTGGCTGTTGTGAATAATGATGCAATGAACATGGGGGTGCTGACATTTCTTCCCAGTCCTTCCTGTAAGAAAGCCTGACCTTTGATTGGTCAAGAGATATCAATACATCTCTGCTGATAATAATGATGTTCAACAATCACAGTCCATGAGTCATGCAAATATTCTGGCCACGCCTTTTGAAAGAAAAGGGGAATCTTTTTTTGTAATAACTTCTTAAATTTCCTTAAAAAAATACTAGTGGAACTGAAGAGGCAATTAGAGGAAATTGGCTCTAGGCATAGAAATATTTGTAACTTAAATTTAGATATAATGGGCCAGGTTGCTGGAATCACATGCTAGAAAAAGATCAGGAGGTCACAAGCCAGGAAACTCTGTACTGTGGCCAGACAGAAGGGCGCTTTGCTCAAGTCCTGTGGGTTGTGGATGGTGTATCGGGAGCAATCCGGAGCATCCTAGATGCTCAGCAGAAAGGAGTGCCCTGCTGTGATTCTGTGCAGTTACAGAGAGCTTGGGAGGGGGCAGGGGTGGAGAGTGGTGTTATGTGGTTATGGGAAAATGGTGTAGAAGTTGGCTGGAAGGGCTTTTAAATAGACATTTTTATGAGAAAGGAGAGTGAAAAGTTTTTTCATATAATGTTTTTAGATCAGCGATTGAGGAAATTTATGATTGTTCAAAGTCTTCCTCCTTCCCTCCACTGTTGGTTAAGGATCTCATTAGGAAAGACCCAGGTATTTGAGAATTGGGTCTTCCGATGGCCCCTCTTGAATCCTGGTTCTTTTCTGTACCTCCATACTCAGTTAACAAAATAAGTAAAAGTGTGTCTCCACCTTACCAAATCCCAGTAACTCTTTAAAGCGTGTGGTAGGTTCTAGAAAATTGTTCATTTTCCTCTGTTTGCCTGAAACACTGTTTATTCTTGGCAGTCCTACTGAGAATTCTCTGTGTTAAAAAAAAAAAGACTCACTGAACATTTATCACGTTTCTGTCAAACTGAACTATGTTTTTGCAAAATATTTTTAAATTAGTCCTAATTCACTGGGTAGTCTTTGTAATTGACCCCTGGCCACAAGATCAGTGTCTCCAGCTGGGAAAATAAACATCCCAGCTGCCATCAGCACGGGGCAGGAAACCATTAGCCTGTCACAGTGTCCTGTTCCATTGGCATCAGCTTGAAATTAATGTTAAGTTACAATGAAATACAAGAGGACTGCCTGTGTCACATTCAATAGCTCCTCGGTCACCCCGGAGCCTGGGCAGCTGTATCCTGCCGACATGACTTTGAATTCGACTCCCTGGCATGATGCATTTTGAAAGGCAAGTCCCAGCTCCCCTAATTAAGAGCATCAGAGAAAAGTCTCATGGGACTATGTCCCAGACCCTCTTGAACACTAGACAGGAGACCTCCCTTCACACGGACCCCTTCTGTCACCATCTGCACACTCTGTGTCTGGATGTTTTAATTTGAAATTGTACCGGGACTCTCAGCTGGCCTCATTCTGTGGCCTCACCTTGCAGGGTGCGCACCTCCAGGTAAAGACACTTAGAGACCTTGCGTGGAGGAGGGGTAAGTCCCTTGCTGCCTGATGTCAGGAAAATAAAGACATCGCCAGACTCTGCAGCAAAACTTACGCATGTTCTGACGTCTAAATGGCTTCTCTCTAGACGTTCTGACTTTTGCATAAGTTATTCAAGCTAGAATTTTCTCTTGATTCTCCTGGTGTCCCCAGCACAGGGGGAATGTGCCTGCCAGGCGCCCCAACTCTGGAGAACTGACAAGGCCTTTTTAATAGCTCAGCAAATAGGACCTTTTGGGCACGCTGTAAGCCAGCTTTCCATCTCACAGTGAATATGTGTCCACTTGATTTCCACTGCTCTCTTTTTCTTAAGTATTTTCCCCATTGTGAGTGTCATACAAGGACAAGATAGAAAATTTATGAAGAAGAAACACTCATCTCCCAAAGTCCTATCAGCCGGAAACAGTCCTGGTGCAAGTCTGGTGAGCTGTGTAAGGTGTTTTTCCAGGACGGGTCTGGAGACAGCGGAGCACGGTGGTCGAGAGGCTGCTGCGGGGCTCAGGCGGCCCGGGTGCGCGCCCCAGCCGAGCCTCCTGGTATGGTTACTTGGACTGCGTTCCCTAACCCCCTAAGGTTTGGCTTCTGAATCATTAAAGTGGGAATGAAAACACTATCTACCTTAGAATAAAATGGATGGAAACTTTATAAGGGGTCCTTATAAGGATTAAAAGAAATAGTGTGTGTGTGTATATACATATATACATATATATATATATATATATATTGCCCTTAACAGAGAAGCTACATAATAAACGTGAGCTCTTTCATGATTATGACCACAAAATACACTGACTTTTTCTACTTACCATTCTCACATAAGCATTTAACATATGTAATTATTATTTTAACAGTCCCAGGATGTTCCATATGCATTTTGTTCTTGTTTAACAAACATTTGCCGCGTATCTGGTCATCAGGGAGCTGGTAGTGAGGACGCAGAGATAAACACAAACACCGCTGCCACGAAGACGTCACCGACTGTGGGGAGACAGGCGATCACAGTGCGATGAGGCTGAGAATATTAGAGATTTGAGCAAGAAACCCTGAGGGCTCACAGGGGAGGTGGAAACACAGATGGACAGCTTTCTGCGGGAGACGTCGGTAATTCACACAGCCACTCCTCTGACGCTGGACATTCAGATTATTTCCATTTTTCCACTGTTAAAAAGGCTATGAATGTTATTAAAATTAATGTTTGGAGCTTAGATTTTTTTGAGGGTCGGTTTTCCTTCTTTCTGATGGAGTCCCAAAGTAGAAATGCTGCCGGTGCACTGTCAGAGGCAGCTTGCCGTCGCCACGTTACACTTTGGAGATCATTGGACACAAAAACACAACACTGAAAACAACCTCTAGGTTGCTTGAACTTACATTTATTTGTTTAGTAGGCACGTTATGACCTTGTCTCCGTATCTTTTATCTTTTTTAGTTCCCCCTCTTTTAGAGCCATGCTAATCTTCTCTGTGTCACCCCGGCTGCCAAAGCGAGCCCTCTATTTACCATTTTGTAAGTTATTTATTATCCAACAGCCTGTTTACCTCTGGGGTTTCCACAGTTCGTCTTGTTGACATTTGCGAACTCAGAGTGAATTAAAATATTAGCTCTTTGTCTCTTACAATTATTGTAAATATTGTTCCCTAGTTTGTTGACTGCTGCTTGATTTTTATAGCCCATGCTTTCCTGGAATGCCCCTGCTTGAGGATGACAGTAAGAGGGCAATCACAGTGATACAACTGTGTTTCTCAGGCCCACCTGGCCCTCTAATGCAGGGCCTTCTGCCTCTGTTCAAGCTGTTGCGTGTATTCTGGGCTCCCGGATCCTTCAAATGGAGAAAATCACCCATCTTCCCCGTGGACCCTGCATGCTGTGTTACGTGGCCTCTGTAGTCTGAAGATAGGACTGGACATCTGTATCCTGAGACTGTTCTGCAGGTGATTCCAGCACCGTTCTTAATTAAGAACTTCTGGTCTAGAGCTTGAAACTGAACGCAATATGAGAAAAGTCAACACAGAGAATGTCAGATCCTGCGTTGAGCAAGAACTCCAGCAGCACACTAAAGAAACGGTGTCCCTGGCTGAGCCACTGCTCTGCGTAAGCAGTGTTGGTGTTTAGCTGAGGGCAAGCTCGGGAGGGGTCCAGGGAGACAGGGGGCTGCCAGCCCCGCTGATCTGATGTCAGCTAAAGGGACAGAAGTGCAGTGTCGGAATGCAGGAGCTGATGGCTTCGATGTGACAGACCTGTAAGTACTTAATTACTAGCAGTAAGTAGACGCCTCGGGGTGCCTCATTTTGGCTCAAGAGACGGAAAAGGACATTTTCTTGCAGTCTGAGCAGCTAAAAGGTGGAATCAACTACCTCAAGAGGTAATGAGTTCCCCGTCATGGAAGGTGCTGAGCTGAGGCAGCAGGGCATGGGGGATGACATCACGGGACACACAAGGATGAAAGGCAGTGCGCCCAGGGCCACTTCATCTACCTCTTTTAAAACCCTACCAACCCCATCACAGAAGGAGATTGTGGGGCCCACAGACATCTGGCAGGTTCCTGCTCCGAGGCCCCTCAGGTGCCTGACTGCTGCCCTTTGAAGATAACAAAGAGCATGCCTCTCCTGACGCACACCTGCCTCGGCTGAGATAATGATCACCTATACAATCCCAGAAGCCTGACCACCAGGGCCGGCCACAACCCCCTACCAAAAAATCGCAACCCTTCACCCAAATGCCTGGCCCTACCCTGCCAGGACCCCCTCCCTTCCCCATGATCTCAACATCAGCCAATCAGAGACTTCTGCGCAAGCCGGCCACGCCCCTCGGCACCTGCCGGAACCCTCCCTAATGAAAGACCTCAGCAACCACGCCGGGGCTCCCGCGGGCACCCCTCGTCTGTGTGGCCTGCTTCGTCTAGGACAGGGCCCCTAGTAAGCGCCTTTTCCATTTCATCCTCTGTACATTCTTTTACCCCCCGCGCACTGGACCCTCAATCCCACAGTAAACCTTTCCTTGTTTCCTTATTTGGGATCATTAACTACTCCTTCCTTTGTACATTATCGAGTTATTTCTGGGATCCATGCCAAGCTTATTGCAAAAACTCATCTTATTCACCTTTTGAGGGAAATAAAAATGACAGTTGCTCGTTCACAGTCCGCTTTCCCCCCGGTCTCCGCGATGCCTTGAAGTTGCCCCTGCCCCCGTGGTCCACCTGAAGCCCCCCATCAACTGCCTGTGCGGATGTGGCCCTTCCCATCTTCGTGTGGTGCTTTCGTGGCCTTTAGAACCCAAAGGAAGCAGCTTGACGGTTTTATACGGGTTGCCGTTAACGGTGCTTGTGGAATCTGGGGTAGAGCGACCAGGAGGCTGGAGGAAGCGGCCCACCCTAACAGTGCGCTGGCGAACGGTTCCCAGAGAAATGGCCAAAGAAAGCAGCGTGCTGACAGTGACCCCGCACGTGAGTCGGAGGCAGAGCTCCTCCAAGAAGGAGCCGTTCTGCCAGCCCGCTCACCGGGCGCCGGTCACTTATCTGCAAAAGCGTCGTGGGCGAGAGGTGCGGCGAGCTTGCAGAGCCTTTGGGAAAGCCAGCGAAGGTGATCTCCGTGTAGGAGGAGGAGGCTGGCTCGCTAAGAAAGACACGCACATTAGCTGTTCCTAAAGGAGCGACGTATCCTCCAGACAAGGGGTACCTCAGGGGGATTTTTACTCAAGGAGGTGCCAGGTCAGGTTTCAGCAGAGTCAGGAAATTAGGTATGAGGGAGAGGCAATGGTGGAGTCAGGGATGGGGTGGGGACTGGGGGACAGGAGTCGGGGGGTGGTGATGGGGTGAGATGGGGAGGTTGAGAATTACGTATTGAATGGTCTTTCCTCTAGGGAAGGAAATGCAGACGATTCGACTGAGAGCGTAGGGGTTAGATGATGATTTCTTTAACAGGAAGCTAAAGTGGCAGGTGGGGAGAGGGTCTGGCTCAGTGGTAGAGCATGTGCTTAGCACGCACAAGGTCCTGGGTTCAATTCCCAGTATCTCCATTAAAAAGAAATAAATCAACCTAATTACCTCTCCCCCAAAGCGAAACAAACAAATAAAATAATTTAAAAAAAAAAGAAAACTAAAATCTATTAAGTGCTTCTAAATACCAGACTTTTAATACAGTGGCTGGAACTGTGTCGCCACCTCCACCCCTGCCAAAATAACGTGTTCAAGTCCTGATTCCTGGTCTCTGTAAATGTCACCTTATTTGGAAGTAGGGTCTTCGCAGATGTCACCAGGTCACGATGGGGTCATGCTGGATGAGGACGGCCTGGTCTAATGAGGGTGTCCTTGTAAGAAGAGGGACATCTGGGCTTGCGCACTGAGCAGGTGAAGGAAAGAGAGCCATGTGCACATGGAGGCTGAAGCGGGGGTGAAGGGTCTGTCATCCGGGCGCAGGGAGGACGCTGGGAGCCCTGGGGGCCGGGAGAGATTCTCCTTCAGAGGCTCCAGGAGGGGCCCCCTGCCCACACCTTGGCTTCAGACTTCCAGCCTCCAGAGAGAATCAGTTCTCATTGTTCTAAGCCACCTTGTGTGTAGTGACTTGTTCTGACAGCCCTAAAGCAACACACCTGTTCAGCCCTTCACACGGTGGTCATTTGGAATTTCTGTGGTGGAGAACCAAGGGTGAGATGAGATGAATGAGGAAAACAACGTGCCCAGCAGCCACGAGGGCCCGGCTGAGATGGGAAATGGGGCGCCGCTGCTGGAGGGAGCGGCCCTGCTGACGCTGCTTCGCCTTGAGCTGCTCCTGAGTGGGCAGCCGGCCTGGAGAGCACAGATGCTTGGCATGTTCTGCAGCAGGAGACCGGCGAGGCAGACCGGGGAGAAGGAAAAGGGAAGGAGTGGGCTGTGTAGGCGTAAGTCCAGGGTCCAGGCCACGGAGGTGGGACGTGAGCCGGGGATGCCCAAGTCCAACTCGGCGGCCCGCGGGAGGGCTCCAGGGCAGCGATGCTTCCCTTTGTTTGGCTGCTCAGGGACGACCCCCTTCTGACTCTCCTCCTCCGGCCAATGGCCGGCCCAAAGCAGCAAAACAGCCCCTCGCCCTCACGTTCCAGAATGTTCCGGGCTGCAGGATGGGTGCTGGGCGGCTGCCAGCAAGAAAACCTCCCTGCAAGAGAAAGACTTGAACTTCCAAATAACCGTAGAAAGGTGTTTTCATCGCATGGGTTTCGTCTTTTAGATGCCTTCTCCCTGGTGCGAAGCTTTATGGGACTCAAAAGCCCCCACAGACCTGTCACTCCGTTGTCCCTAATGGGTCTGCTCTACCTTGGTGATCAAAATAAAGGAAGTTGTTTCTTCCAGACTTAAATCACTGTTTGCCGCCAGACATTTGTATTCTTGTGTTTTGTATCACTAGGTATATAATTGGGAGGCATGCAAATTAGGCCGGATAATGAGCTGTAATTTCTCTGACTCTAAGGAGGGTATTTGTAATGAAAAGGGGTGGTTAAGTAGAATTTTAAAAGCTACTGAATAACACAAAGGAATAAATTACATTTCTTAGGAAGAGGAATTATTGCTTGCTTCAGTTAGCACCTGCAACAGTGGACCTTGAATTTTCTGAGCATTCCTTGCCCTGGAGTGGGTTTATGTGCAGAAATAGAGTTAGCAAGCGTCTTCTGGGGCTGAAGAGAAATGCATTTGGGCATATCATTAGCCCAGGCCTGCCATGGATTTCCTGACAGTTTATTCAAAGCAGGAAAGAGAAATTTCTCTTTTCACTGGCTTCTGATGAGCCTGCTCTGCACACAGCTTTAGTGGATTAATGAGGGGGCACGTTCTCACTCAGGGCTGGGCTTGGTGGATGGAGCTGAAATAAATGAGGATGTTTCTAATCTGTATTTGCAGTGCCCTTAGCAGCCCATAGGGGACAGCAGCCACAGGGATGCTCAGGCCTGCTGCCTGGGCGCTGGGTCCGTCACCCGGGGGGACAAGGTCGTGGCTCCTGCAGGAGGCCCCTCTGAGTTACAGGTGCCTCGCCTAGCACGGCCACAGCGACTGCTGTGTGAGTTCCACCCGGTGGGTCTGATTTTTGCCCCGGAGGAGGGTAAGTCTTGGAGAGTTGTGTCTGAGGACTTGGTTGAGCCCTGAAAGTACAAAAAGGAAGGCGAAACAAGAACCGGGGTTTCCTAGAGGCCAGTAGGACAGGAGGTAACAGGAAAGACAGATGACCCAGAGGGAGGGGGGTGCAATGCAGCTGAAGGCCAGCCCCTCGCCTCCCAGAACCCCTGTTCTGCCTGGAGTGGAGTGTTTGTGCCTCGAGTTAATAGGACAAGTAGAAGCAAAAAGGAGGCATCGGCGTTTCAGCCCCTGCATTATTCAATCCCCATTGAACTTGACCTTAGGAACTGCCCGTTAAGTGATTCTCCAGAACACAGGTCCTCGAAGCACTCAGTGGGGAGGGCTCTCTATAGTCCTCAGGGGAGTAAGGGGCAGACTGATGGAGCTGGAACGGGCCTGGACAGTGGCTGGAGGCAGAGCCGATTGGCTGGAGAGACTGGAGGAAGCAAGGGTGTTTTTGCGCACCCACCTCCTCTACAGAAGAGCCTGTGAGGCTGGCCACAGCCCTCTGCCTGAGGCACAGCCAGCTCGTCTGGTCCCTGTCACCTGGGCTGATCAGTTTTTCCTGATCTTAATCCTGCCCCCACTCCCCACTCTGCAGGAATGAGTTCCTGACCCTCTGCCCTGCCCTGGTCTCTGGTTCTGAGTGTGTATCAGTTAGGACAGGCTCAGCTATGCTGCAGTAACAAGCAGCCCAGAGTCTCAGCTGCAGAAAACAGCACCGGGATGCTTCTCACTCATGGGACATATTGGCAAAGGGCTCTGCTCAGTATAGAGACTCAGACTCAGACTCAGCCACCCTCCTGATGCCACCCATCATTGTGCCATGGAGAAGTGAGCTCTGGGAAGTCACATGCCAGAAATCAAGTGCACAGCCTGGAGGTGACATTCATCCTCTCTGCTCACAACTCAGTGGCCAGAATGGGGCCTCTGACCCCACCCAGCCCCAGAGGTCAGGATGCCCAGTCCTGTCACTTACTGGAAGGTGCAGGACCAGGAGAAGTCAGTGGGCACCCTTGCTGACTGTACAGAGTGACCCCAAAGTCACAAACTTTGGCCATGTCACTTGTGTGATCGTCCACGTTGGTTTAAGTTAAATTGAACATGTTTGTCCCTCCCTCTCCTGCGCTCCCAACACTCTGCTCAGCTACTCCCAGGACAGAGTAATGAACAAGACAGACACAGCCCCATCCCTCAGGGTGATTACAGACGGCGCCGGGGAGATGCTGGCTGGAGAGCGAGCTAAGGTCTGGCCATGTCTCCGTGAGCCTGAGACGGGGCCTACACTCTCACTCCTTTGTTGATCTTAAGGAGAGCGGCTTCGAGGACTTTCTCTTCACAGAGAGACAGGCACTTGGGAGCAGGCCTCTGCTGCCTGTGTGTGGCAGCAGCTCAGCACGCTTCTTGGTTACGGAGCGTCCCCTGGCTGTCAGGAGCCAGGCTGCCTCTTAGTGTGCAGAGCTTCTGTCAGAGGCTGGGAAGGGAAACGTTTCCCTATCAGCTCTGTGTGTGTGTGTGTGTGTGTGTGTGTGTGTGTGTGTGTGTGTTTGAGAAAAAAGAGCCCTTAGTTTAAAAAAAAGAAAAAAGAAAAAAAAGATGGAGACCCAGATCCTTACTCCCCAGAGCCTCAGTGGGAAAAACCTACTGGGAGGCAGGGGGGCAGCCCAGTCAAGGTTCACTGGCAGAAAAAGACTCTGAGTTCGCCACGGGGACCTCCTGAGGGAGGAAGGAAAGCTGTGCTGTTGAAGTGGGCTCCCACCAGGTCACAAGGCAGGAAGGGCTTTTCAAAATGTGGTCTGCAGAGAACCTGCACCCACAGCCCTCACGTGACTGTCAGAAACATGTGCTTGGCCTTCGCCCCCAACACACTGAATCGGAAAACACTAGGGAAGACCCTGGAAATCTGCATTTTAAAATAACTAAGCTTCTCCTAGTGCTTCTCCAGGCCCAGAGATTGGCCCACTTCTGAATATTTGCAGAGCAGAGCTTGTTCTGACCCAGCATGAAGAGTGTGGTTGGGAAGCATTGCTAAGGAAGATGAAGATGGACCAGGAGCCATTCCCTTGCAGCGTGAGTGTGGGGCGCAGGGCGGCACTGGCTGGGGTCTGGGCGGCGCGGGGTGTCTGTGCCGTGATACGTGAGCATCCGCCAGACGATGCAGCGCCAGTGTTCAACAGCGACCCCTCGTGGCAGCGACAGAAATGACAGCACCATCCGTCAGATTTGGAGGCTTCATTCTTTTGTGTGGTCCAACAACGGGAGTAAGACTTTTGGAACAGAATGGCATCCGCATCCTGGGATGGAGAATGTTTAGATAATTTGTGTGGGGCTAGGTTTGGTTTTGTGGATTCAACAGTTATATGCTTGATTTCCAGCTACCGGGGGCATGTGTAGAGCCCTGCACTAACGTGGAAAAATAGCAGAACTGAGTGGTCTGATACCTGAAGCAGGGGAAGCAGTTCACACCAGTACATTGAAATAGTGTCTGTACTTGGTAGGAGGTGCTTCACTGCACGGCAGTGACAAATGTCTGCTGAGCTAGCTTCCAGGCACCCTCAGGCACAACACGTTGTGTGGCTGGAGGGCTCACATCCTACCTGCTCCCCAAACCTGTGAAACATTAGATCTAAGTAAGTCGCTTGCTCCTGGTGGTGAGACCAAGGTGCTTGGAGTGGGGGTCGGGGTGGGGTGGATTCACAAGGGAAGATGGCTAAGACAGACCTCCCCTTTCACTGAAAGAAAGACATCATTTAAGGCAGGGGCTGGTCCTAACTCCCCACCCTGATACTGGAACCGAGCAACTTTGGAAACGGGGGCCTCCTTCTGCTGCCACCTTGAGCCACCTTTGTTCTATGCTCTGTGCCCACTAAGAGGGCAAACTGAACACAGCCTCCAGCTTAGCATCCATGGGTCAATATCCGTCCCTTGTTGGCTGGTAACTCTCTTTTTTCCAGCTCCTCTCATCACGGCGAGACATATAGTTAGAAATTACGTGATTCTTCTGTAAAGTGGATTTCTCTCACTAGACCAGTACATTTTCTTTCTGAGATGCCAGCTTATTGTTAGGGAAGAAGCATTAGCTTTTTCTTTTTCTTCAGTATCAGATCTCTGACCACCTGCTGAAATCATGGGAAATGTCGTGAGAAGCTGGTTTTAAAAGTGTGATAGATGTCAGATTACAAAATGGGGACACTTCTAAGAACACTGCCCAGAAAACCTTTAAAAAAAAATTGACACCTCTCTCCCTAGAGGTTTAATAAAAAGGATCAGGATGAATCACTCCGATGAGGAGGAGGATAGGTGGACGTGTCAATGGGATGGAGAGACCACACAGAATTCAGAGGGGTTCAGGAGGAAGCCCTCCGAGGCTGGATGAGTGACCAGAGGGGGACGGTAACCCAAAGGAAGGAGTCAGGGGGATGCTCTGGCATCTGGGAACACGGATGCTACTGCCATCTAGACTCCGTGGAAGAACAGTGCCTTCTGTACTAAAGATACTATTTCAGTAAGAAACCAGCCTTATTATTAACCTAATTGAGCATGAAAACACCAGGAAACTTGGTAGCAGGAGGGAAATCTCTGTGAGGCTGGAACAGCTCTGTGTCTTCATCGTGGTCATGGTTACACGAATACACACCTGTGATAAAACTGAACTAAGCACACACGCACGGACGTGTGTGAAAGTGGAGAGCTCTGACTCAGGTCAGGGGATTGTGTTTATGCCGATTTCCGGGTTTTGAAATCGCACTGTAGTTCTGTATACGTGGTTACACGAGCCTCGGTGAAAACTGGGTGCACTTCACCTCTCTGCACTCTTTTTGAAACTTCCTCTGAATCTATAATTGTTCCAAAATAAAAAATTTAAATGAGGAAACTTTTTATTTGAAAAGAAACTGGAGAAAGATTTTTAAAAGTCTGCACAAAGGCATCGTTTGAGGGCTTTCATTCACGGCGCAGCAGGGGTGGAAATATGGCTGAACCCCGAACTAGCCAGTCATCGCCACCTCGGAGATTCTGAATCCTCTACGTTTTCACCGTTAGAATTATTTGGGTCGCCTTTCCCTGGGCCTGCGGTTCCCTCCAGCCCCGCCATGGTTCTGTTCTCCGGCTGAGTAGGAATAAAAGGATGAGTGGACCGTTTCCTCCAGCTCCTCTGCTCTCCTGTCTTGACTCTTTTCGCTATTGACAAACGAATTGAAGTGGAGGAAATAAAAAGAAAAACAAAGGAACAGCTATCCCGTAGTTTGCGGGGCTAGGTCTCTGTGGAAGATGAGGATGTCTGTGTTGCTGGCAGCGCTCAGCTGTAGGCCAGCGGTCAAGAAAGTGAGGACTAGGAGAAATAGTTTGACCAAAAGTCCACGTTATTTGCTACAAAAAAGCATCAAGATAAGGTATGCCAAGCTGTCCGGCGAATCCACAGACCATCAGGTCTGTGGACACTCATTTCTTCATCAGGATGGACACTCATTTCTTCCATGACCTACAGCACAACTGGAGCTTCTAACACACAGTCAAGGAGGCATTGGCGAGGGAGCGTCCCGTCTCTTCCCGTCTCCTGGAGGGTCTTACTCCCGAGGGTGGGGCGGGAGTGAGGAGGGTTCCTCTTCTGGCCTGTGCTCTTGCTTCAAGCTGCCTGTTTACAAGTGAAGCTCAGTCCTCCACCACCGACCTGAGGAAGAAGGCCCAGACCCCAGCTGCTCAGCCCTCGGCCGAGTTGGAACCTTCAGCTTGGGGAAGGGGGATGAGAGACCATCACCTTACCCTGACCCCAAACTGCGCTCTGCAACCCAGCTCCCCTGTGGTAGAGGGGCTGCTGTCTTGAGCCCTTACCTTTCTGGTGTTTATATTTTTTACAGCTTCAGAACTCAAGATAGAAGAGACTCTGCCTGACCAACCCCTGGAAACTAAAAGGCAGTTTCTGTTATGAATAGCCCTGTTACCAAATGAGTAGGTGGGCAAAAGACAAAGAGAAAACATCTCGCTGCCAACTCTTATTCTCTCAGATGCCTTTTCTTCAGTTATCAGCCAGTTTAAGTAAAAGCAGGACGGGAGAATGAAATGCTTAGAAAGCCAGCTTCTTGGTCCCGGTCTTTGCACTGAAATGATTGGATTTGCTTTCAGACTACTAGTTTCCTGAAAAACACTCGTTCCTTTGTACCGCTGTGTCTTCCGTCGGCTGCTGTAAATGCGTGCGGCACCACGAGGCTGAAGTTCAATTTGTATCAGAGGCAGCACTCGGCTGTATCTTGTAATTTATTGAAACGTTGTTTAAACTGTGAAGATCCAGGCCATTTGTCTTCAAATTATTTCCTTATCCTTCTAACCAAGCTTCTCCTTTTGTGTTTGGAACATCGGGGGAGCCCTCCTGTGGATAATTTAACAACTATAATTTGCTGTGCTTCTAAACCAGCATTCCGGGGTGGGTGATTCTGTCTGCTTTGTGAGTCAGCTAGTGATTCTGATCTTGTGAGGTGGGAACTTTAATTGAATGTTTATTGCCATGTACAAAAATGAAAGTGATTATAGACTAAATTTTGGCATTGCCAAAAGGAAAAAAAAAACACATTCAGCTCAAAGTATTTCAAGGAAAGACAGCATGGAGAGAAGCCGTTTGCTTTGCCACAGAGCGGTTCACATCATTAGAAGAAATAGATGCTCCAATGCCATATATTTCTCTATTTCCCTACAATCAAAACCTAAACTTAATCAAACTCTCCCGAACAAGACAAGGAACTTAGCTTTAAAAAAACAAACACCTTTTTTGATGGTGAACCGTAACATACCCATAGACAGAATTATTCACATAAATGTGAATAATGTTGAGCTCACCACCCAGATCAAGAGCTTTTTCACTCCCCTTCCAGTTTCCCTCTCTCATTGATCACATTCGATGTTTGTTGTCTGCTCATCCTGCAGTCTTGACCAGATAGTCAGAACTGCAGCATTTGTCTGCCTGGAAATATTTATAAATAGCCCTAACTCTTAGAAGACCTTCCCGTGGGGCGTGGAATACTGCATCGCAGGTAATGTTCCCTCAACACTTGGCTCCACGGCCTGCGGCATCCCTCTTGCTGTTGAAGAGTTGAAAGTCCATCTGGAGCAGAAAGACGTCTGTCTTCCTCCCTTCCTTACAGACGCGTCACTACTTTCTGGCTGTCACCCCAGGTGGGCAGAGCGTCTACACTTCCTTCCATGGTTGAGGAGCTGTGACACATGGCTGATGTCATGCGGACGCTTCGCCCTGCCCCCAGCCCCGCCTCGGGCCACGAGAGCCCATTGCCCTGCGAGCTGAGGTCGTGGCCCCTGCGTGCTCTCTTCCTGGGGCCTGGTGTCTGCTGGTCCAGCGCCCGCGCCCCTCTCTGTGCTTCCATTCCACTTGCGGTTTAGAGCTTTTCTCTCACTCTTGACTCCCCCTTGTTGGCTGGACCCTGGCAGCCTCCTCCCATCCCGTCCCTCTCATCAATGCTCCCCTTCTCCCGACTCACTTCTAAATGTGGTAGTTTTGCTGGAAACTCCTGGGGGCAAGCTCATCCCCATGTGTCCGTGTCCCACCTGCCTCTGAACAGTCCAAGCTCATCTCTTGACCTGTAGACCTCATGGCATCATCTCAGGGACCCTCTTGGCACCTCCCAATTTATACCCCAAACCCAGACTCATTGCTTCTTCTCCATAAATGGCCATCACCCAGTTCCACACCTCACGTTTCGGTGGGTCATGCCAGGCAAAAATGTATCCTGAAGCTTCCTCCTGTGCTCTGTCACCACAGCCAAGCCAGCTCTCTCCCCTGAAACTGGAATAGCTCCCTTCCTTCCTTCCCCACTATGGTGACTGAGTTTGGGACTATGAAAATCCCTCACCTGGATGCCTGTCATTACTAAGCAGGTGATCAGGGTGAGACTGGGCACCTGGTCACTGTCTCCCTGGTGCCATTTCCTCCCCATCGTCTGAGCTGCTGTGAGTCCAGTTCTCCTAAAGCATGATCAGAATTCTCAAAAATGTCCCCTTCCACTATGGGATCAAACATAGTACTAGCATGACCTAGAGGCTCTTCACTATCTGTCCTCACCTCCCAGGGTCCCTCTCATGCTCTCCGATGCTTCAAAAACACACACTTGCCCCGCCTTCCATGCCTTTGCACACACGTCCTTGGGCCAGGAATGTCTAGCTCCCCACACTTCTGTCTGACTGGAAAGACTTCTACATTTTCATCGAGAATCTCCTAATCTCTGACGTCTCCCTTGGCTCTCTTGATCCAAGTACTGGTCTTCTTCTGAGTGTCTGCTGATTGCATCACACACCTGCACGAGGGGTGTGACGTCTGCCGGCCCCCAGGCTCCCCCAGGGGACGGCTCTGCCTGTTTTTGTCGGTGGAGGGAAGTTCAGCCAGGACGGGACACATCCCATCTGACCCTGGTCCCCTTGGGTCCGTGTTCCTATGCTTTGGGGCTGGGTCACAGCAGTGCTGGAGACCAATGACTGTGTCATAAGGTGACTCTGGAAGGCATTTGACATAATCCCTGGGGGCATCGCAGCGCTGTCCCCCTGGAAACCCCTGGCCCCCTGGCGCACTGCTTGACGTACCAGAGAAGGGCGTTTGAGGGTTTGGCATCCACCAGAATGGGGGTCACCAGGCCTGAGTCTGTGGCTCATGCACATAGTTTCTCGGCAACTTAGCCCAAGGAAAGGGTTAGAGCACATCTATCCAGTTGGGGGTGACTTGCCACTCATTTTCTAACGGAACCTCCATACTCTGGAGCGGCAAGAAATGGGACGAAGTCACTGGGGACAGGGTCAGACGGGCACTCGCGGCCACCGCAGCCGCCAACCCCACCCGTAGCCAGAAACCTGCGTGGCGAAGCAAGCGAGCAAGGTGACCGGAGGGTCTCAGCGAGCCCCGAGCTCGGTGTGGCCGCCCGCGTGACTGGCCCCAGGGGTCCCGTCCGGCCTGGGGCGTCGCTTCTTGACAAACCGGCTCAGAGGGAGAGGCGAAGGCCCGGGCTTTGCTGTCTGAGTCAGACGCCAGGGGCACGGCGTTCACTGCGCACGCTGCCCCTGAAGAGCCCTGTGCCAACTGGACCATGTCCTTTCTCGGCAAATACACACCAGGTGCTTGCCAGGTGCGGTGCGGTCCTGACCACAGAGCTCTGTTCGCCTCTTAATCTTTAAAACCGCCCTGTGAAGTCGGAACCCTTCTTCTAATTGCAAAGGGTGGGACCCTGTCAACTCTGGAGATGATGGCGTTCGGCCGGAGGTGGCCCAGCTGGGGGAGGTCGGGCCCAGATCGTGACCCTCTGATGCCAGAATGCAGTCTCACAAGCCCTGAAAACGGGGACTCGGGCTGGGGAGGCATGTGCTACGGGGGAAGCCAAGGGCCCTGGGGGCTGCCCCCACTGAGGACGGCTTTCTTTGAAAAGAGTTTTGAGCACTGTGGGGGTCCTCCTCAGAGCGGAGTCCAGTCCCCTTGGTGCAGGAAAGACTGTGGCACGCGGCGACTTTCGCCAGGACACTCAGCCTCGCTGGAAGCCGCCCTGAGCCTCCCTGCAGGGCTGGCCGCACTCTCCGGTGGGGGTGGCCTCGAGCGAACTCCCACCTGCTCTTGAAAAGTTGGTCGCAAACTTTGTGCTCAGATGGAGAAAGTCTCAGCAGAGGGAGGCGGGGTCCAGAGACCCCAGAAGCCTCCCTGAGCCTGTTCAGAGGAGCTCCTGTCCTGTCCCCTCCTGCAGGCTGACCTCACGGGGACTCGTCCTCCCCCGTTTCCTAAGTCCCCTCGCTGCCGGGGGTCTGGGGCTCCCCTCGCAGTGACCTTGGGACCCGCCAAGGTGGCTGGCAGAGTCTCAGTTCTGATTCGGGCCTCTGATCACCTGAGACCCTTCCAGCCACGCCCACTGCCGACTGGGGCCAACTCAGCATCAGGGCATCAGCTGATGCAAGAAGTTTGCAGCTGAGCGGTTTTGCTGTTCTTTTTTCAGTCCAAACAGCAACTCTATTAATACAGGTGACAGTGCACACACCCCACAGCTCCGCCTCTTCCCAGATCCCTTCCGTGTGCGAACTTAGGCTGGCAGGGGACCAGATGGGGCTCAAGGCCATGTGGCAGAGCTGTGACCCACTTGGTGGCTGGCCGAGCTGGGGGCCTGGGCGGTGGGGGCGACCTTGCATCCTGTCTCCGTGACGATTCACAGCACCTGTGGGACTTCCATCAAATCTGGCCGCTGAGCGGGTCTGCTCAGAGCCCCTTCCCCACGCCCTCCTCCTCCTTGTCTAATGCTGGACCTAAAGTAAATACGGCAAGGAGGCTCAGGGCTGGTTGGTAAAGATTTTTAACATCAAATAAATTGACTGTCCTATTGCTTAGACAAAAGGGGGGTTTAAGAAGTTAATATCAAGGTCTTAGTTACTTAGTTACAGTTTATTTGTATGACATTCTATTTATGTCTGTTAGGTGCACTCTGGATAGTTTGTTAACAAATATGTTGTCATTCAGTCTCTGATATTTTCTTCATCAATTTTGAGCCCCTGGGTAAATAAATTATCTTCAGGTACTGGCAGACACATGTTGGAATTGTATTTTATTTTTAAGTCAATGTTTTATTATTAGCATTTTTCCCATGTAAGTAAAAACACTTCATGAGAACTGTTAAGGTGGTGTCTGATTCCTGGCTGCACGATTTACTTCCCTTCCTCTTTTCAGGGCATTTGGACGGTGGTCCTTGTTTTGACTATTTGTGTCCTGTGTTTATTCCACAGACATGACTACGAGCCCTGCCCCCGCACCCCGTTTGGTGCCGGTGATTCAGGGACGAACAAAACACACACCCACTCCGCTCTCCCAGGGCTGACGTGTAATTCCGCAGAGACAGACATGGAACCATCACACACACACACACACGCACACATGCAGCCATGAACTGCAGGGCCTCCCGTGAGGGAGACATCCAGGAGGTTATAAAGGCACGTGACGGGGTCTGATTTAAATTGTTTTGAAGTGGGGAGGAGAGAGCAGTTGTCTCTAAAGCAAGGTTGTTAGGCTGGGGTGGTGAGGAAGGAGAGAGGCGTGTGTGTCAGGGAATAAGAAGGAAAGACTGCAGGAGAGGGGTTGGGGACAAGATGAGGGGGCCGTGTTGCCCAGGCAGAGTGGAGGGCCCCAGAGATGGCCCCCAGGGGCTCGATGTAGGTCTGGCGGGTCAGAGGTGCTGGTCCGTTGAGCGTGAAGCCGGGAGTGTGGTGGGCCCAGCCGGCGGGTGAGGATGGAGCGCGTCCTTGGCTTCCCCTCCCCCCCGGCAGGCGCTTTGTCTTCTTACCCGCTGTACCTCTGCCCACACTTGCACTTGTAATCGTTTTCCCTTTTGCGCTGTGTGCCTCTTATAAGCGAAAGATTGCTACCTGCCCCCCAAATCTAAGTCTTATCTTTTACAATCTGAAATTCAGACAGTTCTCTCTCCCTTATTCCTGCCATGCGGTGTCACGCTTTCTCTCTGTCGGGGACCCATCCTGTCCCTTCGTTTTATTAGAAATAAAGACATACGTGTGTTTTTCCCCCTTTTTCTGGTATTTAAGAGAAGAGATACTCTGTTCTTAATTCAGTTGGCCTCTCCTATTAGGTTTATAAAATTGTGTTCATGCCCAAACTTAATTATCAGAGTGAAAAAACCAACTAACAGCGAGGCTGCAAAGAACGGCCGCCCCTACGCTCATGCCCTGATCTTGGCGAGCACACTCCGAGGCGATAAACCTGGAGCATCATCACAAGACCAGGCTTTGCTTATTCGCCAGAGAAACCCTCTGCAAAAGTGGGTCGGGGTGTCTACACTCAGAACGGCAGCAGGCTTTACAACAGTCTCCTGTGCTTCTCAGCCCAAGTCCGTTAACACACAGCGGACTTTCCTCCCAGCTTGGGGCTCTTCTTTTATGTTTATTCCATCTCCTTCTCTGTCTGCCTGTCGGTCTCTCTCCATCTCCCTCCCCTCCCCGCTCCCTTCCAGCCCTGATTACAGTCGCGCGTGCTGCGTGCTCCCTCCAGTGGTGCAGCGGAGCACCTTCGCTCTGAGAGCAGAGTCGGGCTCTGGCTGGTTCTTGTCCCAACTCAGGCTCCTCCGCCCACTTGTTCCCCTGCCGGTTAGCGACGCCGTCCACACCCTGCACTCTGGGAGACTCTGAAGAATGAAGACCATGTTGGGGAATGTCAAGATCAAAGGAGTTGTTAGCAGGGAGTCTTACAAGAAAGGATTCGTGGGCTTATACACTTGGGCATGCATCTTTGACCCGAAAACTCTATTAATTTTCCATCGCCCTCTCCCACACTGATTATACTTATCTTTGCAAGTGTATTACACTTGGCTTTGAACTTGGATATCTTGCACTCTCCAGTGGCTTAGCTAATCTTCATAATCCTGTTAAAAAATCATCATAATTTATATCATTTGTTCAAACATAGAAAGATCGAGTGCTCAATTAGAATTTCCCTGATTCACTTATGGCATTTTAAACCCAAGAAAAGGAGAATAATTTCTTTGTATTACCATATAAAATTTCAAGATGTTAGCTTGAACTTGCCACACGAAGCCATGATGTAAGTCAGATGAAGGATTCTGCTTTCTGGGGGGTGTGTGTGCAGGTGCACTTCTAGTTTAAGCCCCTCCTACTATGGTGGACAGCCTACCAGTGATACAAAACTGCAGAAGTTTAGCTGCAAAAATTATCTTTTTGCTTCAGACATGTTTATGAGGATAAATTAATTAAGACCATGTCTTTAAAGATATTTCACACCGGCATTTGGGAAAAAATAGAACTATATTATATCGAATCATAACATCAACAAAAAAATAGAATCTTACAGCTGAAACAAAGGTCCCAAGATCCACCTTCTGAAAGAGTGACTTCTTTGACACCATCCCTGACAGATGGCAGACAGACCTCAGCCAAACCAGTCAGCATGCTTCGGTTTGTAAGAAAGAAACCAGTCTTTGCAGTGAGGGACCCACTGATCCACTGCTCCGTCTCCATCTGGGGTCCTCGAGGGGACGGGCGGAGAAGCCGGTTGAATAGCCAGCAGTGTGCATCACTGGGAACCCCGGTCAACCCTCCCCGGGGCGCCGGAGGGCACGCTCCCACCCCTCCACCCATGGTCCTCCCACAACATGTACCGATGCTTCGAATAGTTGACACACAGATGTGAAATGGCTTGTTTCTTTTGTGACCAACCAGAATTCACCAGAGGCAACAGGAAACGCTGAGGCCAACAGTCCTGAGAAACCGTGGACCCACAGGCTCATGAAACCCTTCTCTGCGGAGCCATTTTTCCCTCTAAAATATCCTTCTTGCCGTGGTAACATCCCTCTCCAGGTTTAGCTAACTTGACACTCGGTCCCTTCATGGGTGGTCCTTCATCTGCACTGGGCTCTTCTCAGTTCTAGCCCTGTAATTACAAAGTGGGGGGCTGTGGCCCTGGCAGGGGGTGGCCCTGCAGCCTCCCGGGCCTCCTCTAGAGGTGGGCAGAATTCAGATCTGCCTGTTTTCTGTCTCCAGCGTCCAGAGCTCAAAGTCTCTCCAAGATCTGTCTGATCTGCCGATTTCCTCCCAAAGTTAACAGGGGCAGGTAGCAATTCCTTGAGGCCTTTCCCTCTTCCTTCCTGTCGGAAACTGCCCCCAGTCGGAAACAATACTGAACCGCCCAGCGGTGATGAGCTCTGAGTAAGCTCCGTCAGCTGAGCACCGTGACCGCGCTGCGGGAACGCCGACCAGGCTCCTCCCGACAGCAAGGGGCCGTCGTCTTCCCCAGGACCACTTAGATGTCCAAGGGCAAACTGGGGTTTGTTGGGGAGGCAAGGGAGTGTAAATGCTGGGGAGGCATCCACAAACGTCCCCTCTACCTCCCCCTTCTAGAAGGTTTCCAGTCCTAAAAACCTCTCTGCCTTGGCAGGTGCCCAGACTGTGGTTGGCTGGGTCGCACTGGCACAGGCCTGGGAACCGGCCTTCCTTCCGGGATCCAAACCCCAGCTCATGATGCTGGGTGCCTTACTTAATCACTCTGGCCTCAGTTACCCCTTCTGTAAAATGGGGATAATAATTGTTCCCACCTCACAGCATTGCTGAGAGAATTAGGCAAGGTAACATACATAAGCCTGTACTCAGTAAATCATTGTCTTTGTTGAAATTCATCTCCAAATGCTCCTCCTTCTCACCTGCAGTCACTAATTCTATTTCTGCTACATGGAGAGACACAGAATTTGTCTCTGCCCTCACCCACACAGCAGGCATCTGCAGGCAGCCCGCAAGCTCCCAGGATTCTCCTCCAGACTCCTCACTTCTTCAACTTTCCTTTAGATCTCACCCTCCTCACTCTGTCCTTCTCTTCCTCTGTTGATCTCTCCTCTAACCACCTTCCTCCCCCCTCCCACCGCCGTCCTGTAACCAACCTCTCCCTCCCGCCGTCAGCCCAGCATTGGATGCCCCTGCCTAGATCCCACCCCTGTGCCCCCCACCTCTTCCCTGGATGACACCCACCTTCTGGAACCAGAGCCCAATTCTGAGAGCACATCCCCCAGGGGAGCCCGGGTCCCTCGAGATGAGCAAGGGGGGCCCCAGCTGCTCCCTCTTTGTTGACACTTCGAGACCAAGAATCTCTCAGCAGTAACTTCCTGGTCTCCCCTAGCAGGCTGCAAGCTCCCAAGGGCAGCTCTCTGTCTTCCTGCCCTGTTACCCTCCTCCCACACCCATGCAGTCCCCTGAGCATCTGACACACGGGACATCTCCATCAGTGTCTGCAGAAAGCAGGAGCCAGTCATCCGTGATGCAGCAGACAATCACAACAAATCCAGAGAGAGCCTGCACGTCCAGACCTGGGCACCTGGGACCTCCAGAGAGGAAGCCAGGATGGGGCTGAGGGTGGGGCGGAAGCCCGCTGAGCCACAGCTGCGCCTGCTGCCATGTCCACGCACGGTGAGGCAGACGGGCTTTCTGAGATGCCAATCTCTTGCTATTTTTCCTCCCTTATTACAATAAGGGAGGAAAAAGAAACTTGCAACAACAGAAGCAGCTAGGGTGCTCACCACATTGATTTTCCCTTCCTCCCTTCCTCCCTTTTTCTCTTCCTTTCTCTCTTTCTTTTTATGGAGGTACTGGGGGTTTAACGCAGGACCTCATGCATGCTAGGCACACACTCTACCACCGAGCTCTACCCTCCCTCCTTGTCTGTATTTTTCTAATCTGCAAACCTTACCTGTGAACACACCGGGGTGGGGTATATGTTTCTCAAACAGTTCAAGAAGGAATCACAGAGACGTTCGGGGAGGGGCTCTTAAAAGAAGCCTGGTATTAGGGAGGAAATACATGTAGACAAGCTGGACGACTCAGCGAGAGCAGGGGTAAAAACCAAGGATACACACATTTTAAAGTGGCAGAAAATTTATTTCAAACATCACATATAAAGGCAGCCCCAAACTACAGCCCCCCACCCCTACCCCCTACGCGCACACAGCACATGAAAACAGCTGTGATATAATTGATCAAACGAGGATATTTCTACATCTGGGGGTGACAGCTAACAACTGAAAAAAACCCATCAAGGATTCTGCAGGTGGGTTTCACTAAGCAGGACACCTTAGTTTAATATGCAACAGCCACTAAAATGTTACCCTCAGGATTTCAAATACATTAAAGATTCGTATGTCAGGAGAGAGGCTGGGATCTTCCGAGAACAAAATGAAGATGTGAAGAGTTACCCCCTCTTCTGGCTAAAAAAGGTGGTTTCTTTCCCCCTCAACTTGCCCTATTTGGAACTCTGCTAGAGCCCATGCCTGCGCTTCGCTGAAGAAAACTGGGCGAGAAATGCAGAAACACACCACGGGGAAGCCAGAAAATACAGGTAAACAGAAAGGAATCCCCCAGTTATGTCAATACTATGACTTAAAGACGCGTTTTGTCATCACCCTTCACAATGTTCTCTTTCTTTTCTGCGCCTGCGCAGACACTCGCGGTCTGTCAGAGCGCGA
This sequence comes from Vicugna pacos, assembly GCF_048564905.1. Classification (NCBI taxonomy): domain Eukaryota; kingdom Metazoa; phylum Chordata; class Mammalia; order Artiodactyla; family Camelidae; genus Vicugna; species Vicugna pacos. Next base: position 91,543,116 of record NC_132991.1, on the reverse strand, counting down.
GCGCGAGAACAGTTTTCTGGCCTAAAGAAACTGCGACGACGACCGGCTCCCACACCCAGTGCACCCAGACCTACCCGGCCGGGTTTTAAACGTGCAGTGCCCGCCCCAGCTGCGCTCCGCAGGGGCTCCTTGGGGGGCTGCGTGCCTGGGAAACAGGGTGCGGCGAGAACCCGGAGCACAGCACACGTCGACCCGCATCAACCGATGTAGCTCTGAAACACGGTCTGCACCGCCAGTTCAGTTATGGGCTCGAATAGAGTCCTGCTTGAGCTGCGCTGAGACGGGTTTCCGGGCTCCGCACCTGCCCTCGCGGGGCTGGAAGCAGCGCACAGCGGGCGCCCTGCGTGGCAGGGACAGCGCTCTGAATCCAATATTGGTTTTGAATCCAAGAATGGTGATTTCCTCAGCGGGGGAAAGTTATTTAATCTCTCTGGATCTCTGGCCTTCATCTATTAAGCGCTGGCACTAATAACAGTATTTAGGGGTGTTTCTGTGAGCATTAAATGCAATAATACACATGTTATTCTCAGAAACATGTCTGGAACATAGTAAGTGAGCAGAACATATTAGCTATACTATTTCAGTCCAAGTTGCAGGTGCAGAAGCGTTTTACACAGAGAACGACAAGACTGGGCTGTGTTCTAGAAAGCTCATGCTGGCTGCAGTATTGAGAATGAGCTGGAGGGACCAACTTGAAGGAAGGAGACCAGGGAGAGGTTCTGGTGACGTGGACCAAGATGGGGACATTAAAATAAACGGAGGTAGACAGACAAAAGCGTTTTAGAAGTCACCTTAAATTTATCACACACATACCAAATTTCATTTGTTCTCGGCCTATCTGGAATTGGTCACTGATCCACTAACTTGGGTAAGTGAAGTTGGACAACATTATCTGACGTTCTTTAGAGGAAGGGCATTCTATCTTGTTCTATTTTGATGTGGATTTGTTGCTGTGAGAGAGCAGAGTCAGTTGTGCTATTGTTCCCAAGGGTTTACCTTCCTGTGAGAAGACTATTCATCCCTGCCCCAGTGATGCTGGACTTGGCCATGTGACTTGATTTGACCAATGGCATATGGAACTTGACATATATATTCTTCTTCCCAGATCTCTTGATTTTTTTCCTCCTGCCAAGAAATTGACATGAGGCTGCTCTCCAAGGCATCTCAAGATAAGGAAGAGGAGTGGAGACATAGCACTGTAGTCGCCAGCATGTAACTAAATGAGAAATCAACCTTTGTAGCTAGAAATCCTAGAATGTAAGGGATTCTTTGTTACACAGCATAACCTAGTGATAGCTAACCAATGCAGGGGAAAACTTATTCCTCTAGCTTCCTAGTGCTATGAGGAAACTCCCTCTACTAGTTCAGAGGGAGCATAAACACAATCTCTCTCTGTCATTCTCTCTCTCTCTCTCTCTCTCACACACACACACACACACACAGTTTATATCTTCCTCAAGGAAGGCTCAATGACTGTCTGAATGATGAGCTGTGGGCAACCAGACATCCCTTGGGAACGTTAGCCATGGAGCAGAGCCACTTCATGCAGCCAATGGCATCATGGGTTTAGCTTCTATGCTGTAAACAGACAAACAGGACCTGCTTCAACCGGCTTCAATCAGGCCTCTGCTCTGTTGATTCCGGCTTTTCTGCCTGTGCTTGGGGAACTGGTTTGGGGAATGAATTCTCAACTTCTAGCCTGAAAAAGCAGTGTTAGAGTTCTCTGCTGCAGCTCTACCAGTAACATCAGCACAATAGTCTGGCTCCTGTGTCTGTTCTCAGTCAATTCAGATATGGGAACAAAGGATGTTTGTTAATTAATTAGCATCCTCCAATAATTCCCTGGAGAACAAAAGCCCAGATTTCATTGCTTTTCAAAAATTCTCTTTGTGGTCTTCCTAAGTTAGGGGTCAAAATGTAGATGAACCTCTTCGGAATGGTCCTAACCCCCACTGATATTCAGAGTCAGGAGGCAAATTGACTTGCCCAGACCCTCTTGACAAGCTTCACTAAGCTCCACTGACCTCTGAGTTTCACAGAGAAGGACTTCATTTCCTGACTGAAAACAGCATGACCCAGTGAAACAGACTTTGGGGACAGAAGATGTGAGTGTGGGTCTTGACCTTGTCAGCAACCTGCTGTGTGACGTGAGCCCGCCGCTGATAACTCAGAGCCTCAGTTTACACTTTTGCAGATGGGGATAAGAGAGTCTCCACATCCCTTGTGCTTTGTAAGTTTCAAACAAGACGGTATTTACGGATGGACTTGAGGGAGCCCAGCTCAGTGCAGTGCATTAAAGATGAACGTGGTAGAGTCATGCAGGACTGGATGAAACCTGAGTGCACTTCCCACTAGCTGTTTGACCGTAGGTGTGATGCTCTGAGCTGAGGTTGCTCATCTGTGAAGCAGGAATAATAATCATTGACTTGTTGAATTCTATAAAATATTGTAAGCAAAACCCAGAACACAGGTAAGTGTTTCCTGTTAAATCTCTGACTTGTCCTTATGACCAGTGAGGAAGTAAAATGAAGAATGTTTGCTGAAGGGATGGATAAAAGATTCACAGCATGAGACCAGAAAGCTCCCGTAAAAGATGGGCAATCACATAGGTCAGGGTTGGCAAATCCAGCCCACTGCCTGTTTTTATAAATAAAGTTTTATTGGGACTCAGCCACACTCATAAGTTTACATATTGTCATGGGCTGCATTCACGCTACAATGGCAGAGTTGAGTAGTTGTGACAAAGACTGGCCCTCCAAGCCTAAAATATTTACTGTCAGGACTTGGGGGAGAAAGTCAGCTGACCCCTGCCCTAGGCCTGTGGAGAAGGGGGAGCGGGGAGGGGGCTCAGGACTGGGGGGTAGTGATGAGAAAGGGGAGAGCCTGGAGCGCGGACAGGGACTCGGGTGGGCCAGGAGCAAAGGCAGGACAGGCACAGTGGGCTCGGGGTCCAGAGGGCTTTGGGGTCCGGAATGATGAGGTCCTCTGGGAGGCGATGGGGAGCCACTGTGGGGTGTGAAGCCGGGGAGAGATGACGTTTCTTGTCAACTCAGTGCAGTTATTAGAGAGACTTAGCCCAGATCATCCGTGTCTCAGTCTGCTGTGGGAGGCGGGCTTACTTAGGCATAGACAGACAGGAAGCGTGCAAAGCGGCTGCCTATTGGGAAGGGGTGTTGGCTTTCAGAGGCGCAGCTGTGATTTGTTTCCCTTCTTACTGGTGTGGGCGTTGTCTCCCCAGGAAGGTGTAAGCAATTAAACTGATAGTGGCAAAGCTCACAGTTGGCTAAGCGGCGCTTCCAAAAGTACGCATCCCAAGGGCGGACAGGTGCTCCGCCGAATACGAGCTCTCTCTGAGCCTCTTGAGGATGCTGCCTTAAATCAACCGAGGCAATCAGGTTTCTCTTCCCAGGGCTTCTCAGAACCTGGACTGTATTTTGATTTTCCTGGAGGGGATATAGGATGCTATTACTCTCAAATTTATCCAGCTCTGTGTGTATGTGTGTGAAGTACACATTAGTAACCGTCTCGTGGAAGATTTTTACTCTGAGAAAGGCATTTTAGGAGAGCTGGCCCAGGTGCTTTCTAAGCTCAACAACAGCACGCCTGGATGATGTGGGGTGGAGGGAGGGTGTCTGTACCAGGGCCTTGCTGTTTCTCTGTTCTGTTGACACAGACCAGGAGCCGCCCTATCTTCTACGGAGCTTTGCAGTTTTCCAAGTAATTTATGTACATGTTGATTTCTACATTTGCAAGTGGATTCCGCGTGATTAGCAATTTAAATGGAAATTTTCTAACCGCTATGAATTGGCACCTAATTTGCATCTCTTGTCAATCACGTGTGGCCCTAACTCATGGCCCTGCAAATATTCCGGCTGTGATCACACGCTGGGAGGCCTGACACTGTTTGGGGATAAACGTGATCGATGGTATTTCAGTTACTCTCATCTGAAGGTCACGGAGGCTTCTTGGGTGAAAAACAAAATTGATGAAGATATTTGGTTGCAGTTGGCTTCCTTCCATCCAACTCGAGATGGCCTTCTGAGCAGCAGTCTCAAATCGAAGCTCTTTCTGGATTAAGCAATGTCCCTGGCAGTCGTCTGCCGTGCCGTGCTAGGGGTTCCAGGCTCCGTCACCCTCTATTCCCTTGTCTATTCCAGAGAACCACTCAGGGCTAGTCTGAAATCCCCCCTGCCTCGGAACCGGGCCTTCGCCTCCCCCCGCTGCTAAGTAGAACTCGTGTAATCTGTTTGTTTCTCCTGCTGGTGCTGGAGGCAGGAGGGCCCCAGGAGTGGCACCAGTGCCGAGACATCTGGTAAACCGAGGGCTCAAATCGCTGCAGGTGTGCGAGGCCCATGCTCCCCGACCACAGGTGGAGGTCAAGTCCCAGACTGAGTCCACTCCAAGGGCACCTCAGGCATGTAAGGGGAGGCAGCTGAAGCCAGAAGGGCACTGTGCATGTTTCCAAGGGGGAGGGTCTTCCACGGGCATCCTCAGAACGTCCACCTTTAGAGCTAGGTCCCAGGCATCTCTGTGCCTCAGCTGCCAGCCCTGTAGGCCATGGTGGACTCGCCTTATCCCAGGCCCACCGGGCGCTGAAACTTCATTTTATCATCCACTACTTATCTGCACATATTTGCAGAGCCAAGGGGAAACCTGGAGGGGTTTGTTCCTGGAAGAAGTTTATGATTGAGAAGGAAGTGTTAGGAGCGTGGTTCTTTAAGAAAGGCCCAGATAGAGGCAGGCGGCCGCAGGGAGGGAAAGCCGGAGGGGCTGGTGGACAGAGAGGGCTGGACGGACCTTTCCAGTCCGTCTCTCCGCCGTGCGCGCCGCGGGGTGCCAGCCACAGGCCCAGCTCCCGGCCCCGCGCGCAGGCCTGGCCAGAGCGGGCCGCCCGCCAGCAGGCTCGCAGCCCCAGGCACACTGGTCTTCACGGTAGGGTCTCTGGTTGGAGGCAGAAGCTCAGAGCTCCCTGGACACGAGCGTTTCCTTGCGCCCTCGCTACGTTCTCCCAGTTCCTGAACTGAGTTTCCGCCTCTGTTCTAACCCGGTTCTCTGCTTCCCAGTCCCCAGGCTGAGGCCTGGCCCCTCCCTCGCCTTTCTGGCTTTCTGCTCGTGTTCCTCAGGCCCTGTCAGCCGGCCTGACCCACCACACACCATGCACTCTGCGCCCATAAAACCGGAGACCCCTTGGGCGCGCACAGCCATCTCCCCGGCCCGTCCCCTGGTGCACTCTTCTGCCTGTGTCCCCTCAGCTCCAGCCTGCCTCGCTTCCTGTCCTTGGTCCTCAGATGAGTCCTTTGGTCTTGGCTCCATTGAGCTTCAGGCCTTGGTTTTGCCTCTTGGCCTTTGTCTTAAGCTGGTCCCCATCACGAATGTCCACCTTCACTCTCCTTCTGGAATTGAAGGTCAGCCTGGACCTGTTGGCCATCAGTGAAGCCAAAGTACTAAGTGGTCCCTACTGGGCCCAGAAAGGCATGCAGACGCCCACAGGCTGCTCCTCTGATGACACTCTTCTGCTTCCTGGTTTTCACTGCTTTGCAGAAAGGTGGGGCTGCCAATGACAAGTCCCATAAAGACGAGATACTAACTGTGGTCCCCTGCTCACCCGTCGTTGGTCTGTGACAAGGCAGCCAGCCTGGTGGGAGCGCTGTGGCCTCAGAACCCAGTTCTCCTTCTCATTGGCAGCATGGTGTCAAGAAAGTTACTTTTACCTGCCTCAAATCTCTATTTACTCTTCTACAAAACTAAAAAAGAAGAAAAAGAAGAAGGTGAAGAAGAAGCCCTGCTCGCGTGCTTCACAGAGTCGTTGTGGGGGTGAAATTAAATTCTATACCTGAGTTGTGACGCATGAGGTAAACGTTCATCTATTAGTCAGGTTGAGTTACCACTGATAGTCACACACAAGACTGACTGATGCCATCCAGCCTCACCAGCGGCATGGTGAACTCATGCCACACCCGGGTCTCCTGGTTCATGCAAGTAAAGCAAATTTAGAAGGCTTTGGCAAGCATAGCCGCAAGGTGACACGGGTGTCAGCACGAGACTTGCCCGCAGGGAGAAGCTCCAGGGGAGTCCCAGGGAACACCCTCAATATCGAGCCGTGGTGGCTCCTCTGAGCCCACTTTGCTGGTGGTCACTTCCGTTACCACAGTGGAAGGAACATGTATCATGGCCTCAGAGGGGCCCTCGCCAGCCAACCAAGGCCAGCTCCTGACTGGCCCCGGGAAGGACAACGGGAGGCCGGGTCCTGCTCCACTCTGGCGACAAGTCCCTGCAAGAGGGAAGCAGGCAGGGGCTGCTGGCAAATGCTGGCAGGCAAGTTCCAGCAGCAACTGTGCCCTGAACACCAGGGGCCGTGCCCTGGGCAGAGAAGGTCGATAGGATTTGCCCACCTCGCACTAAGAGACCAGCTCAGCCCGCCCAGGAAGGGCTTCCTCAGGCTGCGTCAGAGCCAGACTCACGTCCACGTGGGACTCTTGGGCAGCGTGAAGACTGGGTCAAGGGTCACACAGGGACAGGGAGACCAGTCAGGGGGCTGGTGCGGCTGTCCCAAGAAGGACGATGGTGACGTGAACCAGAGGGTAGCCATGGAAACAGAGACAGATGCACCAATTACAGAAATGTTTAGAGAGCCCGAGAATGGTCGTTTGTTTCTGTTTCTGTTTTTGCACATTCTTAGCCATTCACTGCCTGTCTGGGTTTTAAAATCCCTCGGTAAATATAGCAAAAGGTTTTCTTGTGTATATTTATTTAACTCAGAGAATCAGTAGAAGCTCTTCGGAATTTTTTCCTTGGGTTTAGAAAAATGTCTTAGCGCTTCTTTCCCGGGGGCAAGTTTCAACTACATCGACTAAGGAATTTAAAATGTGAGTTTATTCTCAGGGAGAAAACAGAAAACCGCCTGAATATTTCATAACTCAAGTCTGGTGTGCCATTCATAGTTAATGTCAGGAATTTGCTTGGATTGGATAAGTTTCAATTTTCAACTTCCATACGACATAAAAGTAAGTAGAGGCAAGAACATGTTAACATAGCGAAAGGTGGTAGGGAATCAAGTTCATTGATGGTAAAGATTTTGCATATGGAGCAATATTTTTAGACAATAACAGGTTATAGAGACATTTGAAAGAACTATGAGAAAAAGGAGGTGGCAAATGACAGGCCATGCTGAGATTATAAGCTGATAAAGCAGGTGGGTGATGTGCTCTGCTAAGTGATGGGAAGAGAATCAGAGGAAAGGCAAGGAATTTCTAGAAATCCCTCCTGCAGCAATGCTTGTGCATGGAAATGACAATCTTGTGCAAGGCTGCACAGAGCAGTTTTGTTTGTAGTGGCGAAAACCCGAGGGGTCCCAAGTGCCCATCAGTGGAGGAGGGTTGTACTTCCTTATCACAGAAAAACAAACAAGGAAGACTTGTAGATATTAATATGGAGCAACGTCCTTTTCAAGGTCAGAGGGCGAGAACACATCACAGAGTCACAGGTGTCATTAGGAAAATAGAAGCCACACCAGTCATTGAACAGAAAGAATTTAACATAGGGTGTTAGTGAGAGAAGTATCGGAGGACCAAGAAGACAAAAGGGGAGACCAAGGTCACAGATGTGGGGTCTCAGAACAAACCTCCCCAAAATATGCCCCCTTTGCTTAAGGATTATTTTGAGCTAAAGGCAGTGAAGACCCTGTGGTTTCAAGAGAAACTGCTTTCCTTCCCTGAACTACCTAGAAGAATTTAAATTGGGGATTTTTCCCAGAGAAAGAATTACCAGAGAGAAATGTCATCTACGTGGCCACATCTATATGGCAGGGCAGACTTCCAGTTACATCTGCTCTTCTCCTCGTCCTGTGAATGGCCCTCCTGTCCTCGGAGGCCCCAGGTGCCCCTTCCACCCCTTAGTCCAGGATGACGTAGCCCTCGCTTTGCCGTTCTGTCTCAACCTCTCATGTATGTGGGGTCTCGGGCCCCCTCAAGTATGTGGGATTCCTGTATGTATGAAATCAACATGATTTTTTCCTGTTAATGACTCGTGTCAATTTAGTTTTTAGACCAGCCAGGAGGACCTAGAAGGGTGGAGGGAAGTCCTCCTCCCCGACACAGAGAAGGCAGCCAGCACCCCCCAGGCTGGAGAAACAAATGGAAGAAGATGAGGTTATCAGAACCCAGAAGTTTGGGAGAACAGCCCCCGGCCTGCAGTGGGACCAGGATGCTGACTCGAGGCATCAGCCTGTGGTTAGACCTCAGGAGCTCAGAGGGGGCCTCCTGGTTCTCTGAGGGGTGGGGGGCTCTGGCTGGCTGGTGCTGGCATCTCAGGATCTGGTTGTGCTGGATGAAACCAAACACTGAAACCAACAGCTACTGCCGGGTAAGGGGCCGTCTCCTGTCTCAGGTGGAGGCTAGGTGTCAGCCACAGAAGGCGGACCAGGTGATGGAGCCCGCGTCCCTCTGCCTGCCCTCCGGTCTCTCTCTAGCACCCCATGGACAGTCTCTGAGGGAGCAGCTGGCCAAGCAGGAACGGGGTGTGCGGAGGTCCAGCCACAGAGCAGGCTACGGGAGGGATGCAGCGAGGAGAGGCGCTCGCTCCAACGCCAGCCCGCCGGCGATTCGTGGTCAAGGGACTGGAGAGGTGTCAGCTGGGGTGCGGAGGGGCGGGTGCACAGGGCAGCAAAGGAAGCTTCATGTTCACACTCCCTGTATTTATCATCTTTGATTCTCTTCCACAACTAGCACAACATCACTTTGTATTTACAAAAATCTCCTTTAAAAAACGTTTCTCACCTGGATGCCTATGAAAGAGAGACCTGACATTCTGACATATCGAGAAGGCAGACTCACAGGGGATAAGTCCCTTAGACGAAGGGTACGGTGAGCATCTTTCCCTTTTGGAAACTTCCTCTGAAAAACCTGGAGAGCCGGCACTGACAGGAATGCTGTCGGTTAGCCTTGCTGTCTTCAGGGAGCTGGAGGGTGCCACTAACGTGCACTCCCTCCCCCCCCCCGCAGGCTGGTGCCCGGCCCCGTCGAAAGTCTCATCAGAGCATCCCTGGAATCAGTGGCCATCTTACCATCCTCGCCCTCCTAGCCTGCCTGCTCAGTTGCCATGGCAACTCCCAGGCTGGGAACCAGGGTGAGTGGTCTCCATGAAAACGGCCCAGAGGTTAGGTGGGTGGCCACGGAGATGCTCACGTCTCCTCTCTCAATGCCCAGCACCTCCCTGGGGGAGGATCAAAAGTTACAATCTGGTAGGTTGTGCTTTACTGCTTTATCGACATGTTTCTGCTGCTGTGGATTGATTTTGCACCTGTCTTTGTCTTCTGCTTTAGTGATTTTTTTTCTCCCTTTTTTCCATCCTCCCTTCCTCCCCCCCATTCTTCCTTCTCTCTCTCTCTCTCCTGTGTGTGTGTCTCTCTCTCTCCTTTCTTTTTCTCAGCAGAAAAAGGCTGGCTCCCCAACTCCGTCCCAGCCCTCCAGAAATTAGCAGCATCAGTGTTTTAAGATTCACCTCGGTGTCTGCAGGTTTACAGGCTCTGTGATACCACAGGTGTCTTTATTTTCTTTATTAGCCCTGAAACCACAAGCTCCAACACATGAGAACCAGTAGCAGGATGTGAATCCTGCTCAGCAAACTCCACTCACCCTCTGCGTGTCCCAGGCCCAGAACAAGTTGGCCCCAACCCTTGCAGCCTTAAGAGTCAGAATCAAGACTAGTGGGGCTGGAAACGTGTCCTGTTCACCAGGTGCCCGGTTGGGATACGCGAGGGCCCTGCCAGCCCCGCCCCTCTAGGACAGCACAGGGGCCCCCATGTAAGGGTGTGAGGGTGCTTTGGAAGATGGGGGGGCTGTATTCTAAGTGAGGGGGCACCAGGTCTGCTTCCGATGGCGTTGCAAGTTTTCAAAATGTCTTTCCTTCCCCGACCCAGCTCTCCCAGTCTGCAAGCCCCTGGGGGTGGAGTCAGAAAAGACCAGTCAATTGCAGAAGTGCCCTTTCCACCTCTGTACAAGGGCCTCTTCAAATATATTCAAAACCTAAAGAGATTTGCGTCCCCAGTGAGTAGCCGACCTCTGAAACCTGCCAGCCTGGTGCCCAGAATTCCCGGAAGCTCTGGGCGTCCGTGTTCCTGAGTGTCAGAGACGCGGCGACGTGCCAGCTGTGGGGAAGGCCAAGTGCTCGGCCACCCGCCCTCCCCACCCAAGCCGGGGCTCCCAGGGGCCAGACAGGCCCAGGCTGCTGGCAGTGTGTGGGCCCCAGGAATATAGAATGACGGAAAATGCCGAAAGAGGGCTACCACACTTGAGTGTATTGTTCAAGCTTACATCGAACAAATGAATGCTTTTAACACAGAAGAGATACAATTAAATTATTTACCTAGTAAATACAGAATTTTTTAAAAGAAATATGAAACACAGCTCAATGGGCAGTGGGACCAGGTGCCAGGCTGCACGGGGCACGGGGCACCCTGACCTCCCGTTCTGCAGGTCCCCGCGGCCAGGTGTGTGACCCCCGGCAGGAAGGGAGGCTTCAGGTGAAGCCCTTGTTGCCGCAGTGGCCCTGCCCCCTGCCCGCAGCCCCGTGCGGTCCCCGCTCACAGCCAGCAGGTGAGGCTCTGGCCCAAGGGGTCGGCCACAGGGAGCTGTCCTTTGAGGATGACCCCTGAACAACTGCGTCCTGACTGTGTGGGCTTGATCTCTGAGAACCGCTGCTCTGTCTTCTCTCTGTGTAGAAATGCACAAAAGGGACAGATTTCATAAATTCAAGTTCAATGCCCTGTGAATCACAGAAGTGACAGCACTTCCCCCACAAGCCCCGCTCCATCCGCAGCCACGCAGCCTGCAGCCCTTGGGGCGCCACAGCTGTCAGCTCTGGTCCCGGGCTCCCTCCCAGGATGGGGAGAGGCCGCGCCAGGTCAGCCCTCAAACAGACAGCCCCTGAGGAACCACTCTGACTGTGACGAGTTGGCTGGAAGAGGTCCTGACAGTTCAGAGGCATTGCCCGGGGAACATTTGTCACATTCCCCTTCCCCTGCATGAGAAGAGGAGAGAAGGGCTAGTGAGACAGTCCCTTGGTCCAGAGCATCACCATCCCCCGTGGTGACTCCAGGGCTTTGCTCCCGAAACAGCGATGAAATCTGCTTTCTGATCCAGCTGCATCTTTACACGCAGACCCTCCCCCTGCATTCTGTCCTCTCCCTGCAGGGGGAAGTGGTTGGTTTTCAGTCACCCCACTGCTGGCACCCACCTCCCACCGCAGGACCATCCCCCTACCCCCCACCCACCCCTGCCAAGTCTGGACACTTGCTCCCTGCCCTCCCAGGAAGCTGGGCTCAGGCACGTGATCTGGGCATGGTCAACTGGATGTCGCAGCCCAGGCTTCCCTCCGGTAAACATAGGAAGCAATTTGGCAAAGGTGCCCCTTCCTCCAGACAGCCAGCCCCAGGCCAGGGGGTCCGGCTCGGCGATGGGAGCGCAGGCACCAGAATTAGATCGTGGAGCAGGTGGTACTACAACTCGGAAGGCAGTGCTAGGACCCGGTCCGGTTGGTGGTCTCCAGCGTCTGGCGATGTTCCCGGCAGGAGCATCAGTCATCTGTCCACAATAGCATCTCCCTCCCTGGGCTGTTCCTTTAGTGAGAGTTCGGTCGTGGTCTGAGCCACCAGGCCCCTGAACCTCACCCAGATGTCACCCGGCCTGGGTGCCCATCCATCTTTGATTCTCCAAGACCCCTCAATAACGCTCCAGGAATCTCCTTTTCCACCTGCAGCAGCCTGAGTCAGTTTCTGTTGTTTGCATCCAAGAACCCCAGCTGCATCCCACCACTCAGAGCATCACACTCCTCCTCATCTCTTGTCCAAGGCCTTTGCCCTTGCTGTTCCCCCTGCCAGCCACACTCTTCCCCTCTTGACCCCCAGCCTGGCTCTCACCTCCTCACCCTCAGCCTCATCCCACTTGCCCTGGAGGCCGTGCCTGACCTCACATCTCCCCAGTGTCCCTGTTGCCCCCTACCCCATCTCTCTGCAACACACGCTAAACTCACGTGTAATTGTCCCGGCACCTGCCCAGCTGTGGTGAGACCCTAAGTTCCTGAAGTTGGGGTGCCGATTTTCTTTCTCTCTTGGGGTCTTGGGACCAGCAGGTTCCCAACAGGTGGCAAGCCTCGTCTCCCTGTTGCAGGAAGAGCCTGAATCACATCAGTCTCCTGCAGATTCTCTGGCAAATTTGCCCCAAGACTCTTCTGCCTGCCTTTGAGTTTCACATTGCAGGGATTTTTCAGGGTTTGAGTGACAAGCTAACTTGGATGAGTGGTTTGTGGCCAGAGTCAGGCTGGTATTCCCCTGAGGAGGGTCTTCTGGGCAGGGGCGAGGAGGCAGAAGTTTGCTGCCCTTTCCCCCAGCTGGGAGAAGGCAAAAGTGGGGTTTTCCTGCCGCCCTTGAAACACAGAGGCTTCCTCGCTCAGGGGTTCACCCCCTCCAGGCTCAGGAAGCAAACAGAAAAGACTGAAGAAAGAAAAAGTTACATATTGACATTAGTGATTCACTGAGTCAGTGTTTAAAACCATTTTGGTGAGTTGTTACATTTTTGACGGGTAGAATTAAAAAGAGGATGCCAACCTTTAAATTACCATACTATATTAATGTCAGCAAAGCAGCATTTATATTGCAGACGGAAATAAAAACTAACACTAGACACAATTTCTTAGCATGTATGTCGATGACATATGTAGACCAGGTTTATTCTACATTAGCCAGTGCATGTGGATCAAATTCCCCTCAAAATGGCAAACTTAGATTGATTTTTTTTAAAGTCTGTGGATAGTTGTTTATAAGACACACCTAAAAATAGACATGGAAAGGTTAAAAATAAAAGTAAGGCAAAGACATACGTGGCAAACACGAATGAAAAAGAAGCGGGAATGAAAATGTTCAGAAAGAAGCAAAAGAGGATTCAGGGGAAAAGCATTAAATAGGTCAAAAGACATAATTTTATATTTGTAAAAGATTCCACATAAATTGGGCTCATGGGCATAAATCTTCCTTTTTTTAAAACGCCCTTTTGTCTTCCCGTGGACAATTCATTATCTGTCTCTCACATGTACATTGCAATTCCCCTCAATTTGTCTTTTGGATTTTTCCAGATATTTCGACCTTGAAACATTTTGCCAGATTTAAAAAAATAAAGCCAAGGGTATTAATATATTCCATCACGTCTTTTGGGTGTGAGTCCTGCTCAGAAAGGCCTTCTTCGTGCCCACGTGACAAAGGTAGGCTCCCTGCTCTCCACCAACAGTTCTAGGTTTCATGTTTTACACTTAGATCTTTGCTGCATCTGCAATCTACTTTGGTATAAAAAGGAAAGTAAAAACATGGTTGTGTTCTCCAAGACAGAGAGGCAGCTGGACCTGTCTTTCCTCTGCTGACTTGCAAGGCCACTTCTCTCCCGTGCTGAATCCCTGCATAACTTTTGTTCTACTTCTGGACTCTCTGCCGTGTTAGTGGATCATGGATCTTTCCATCTAAATAACTTATAATTCATAAAGCAAAGATTTTAAAAAACACAAGGACAATTTTATAGAAGCCAGATTGTAGGGGTAAGTACTCATACACAGCTGTCTCTTTACAGCCCAGCAAGTAGAAACAGCATACAGACGAACATGGTAGATTTAAAATTGTACAGTTTATTTTAAATAATAAATAATCAGCTATGTTGCAAACTCTTTATCTGTGAATAATTTACAAAGAAGCCTGCTGGCTGCAAAGACAGTACCTTTGAATTCCCAGAAGCAGAAATCTTATGAGTGACCAATGATCACTGTAACAAATTCCTCATATAAGGTGAGATTAATAACACTGGTTAAACAAAAAGATCAGCCCATAAAAAGAATAAATCCATATACTGCATATTTAGAAAACACACTGAGAACTCTAATAGCAAAATAACACTCTTCTAGTTTTTTTTTTCCCTTCCTGATGAATTTTACCATCACTTTATCAAATTCTAAAGAGTAATTCCAATGGGATGATAAAGACTTCATTAAACCTAAAAATTAGTTTGGAAGAAAATTACATTAAACATTTTTTCCTTCTCATCCAGTATTGGATATCTCCTTCCATTTTTTTAAACTTTCTTAGCTCCCAGTAGTCTTACCGCTTTCTTCATGTAGGTCAATAAATTTTACAAAGCTAGCACAATTCTGACACCAAATGCTGACTAAGACAATACGAAAAAGGAAACTCTATTATACACACCACATTCACGAATATAGAAGCAACGTCCTGAATAAACTCCTGGCACAAAGAATTCAGGGGTGTATTAACACAATAGCTTAGCCAAACTAAACAGAATTTATCACAGGAATTTTATCCTAGGGAATTCATGTGAGTGAAGTTAATAGCTTCCTTGTCATTGTATCCTGTGACAACAGGTGTCATTTTCTTCCCTCAGTTTGGAGGCCGTATTGAAATACCTGGTCACCGGGCCCACCTGGGACTTGCCTGGGGTTCCCTGGAGCACCTCGAGGAAATAGGCAGTTATTGTCCACAGACTAGCTGAAACCGAGGTAAAAATAAGACAGCCGAGTGAGCGTGGGTCAGGAGAAACCTATTACGTTACCAAGACACGAGGAATGGTTCAAATTAACAGTGTTTCAAATATGAGCCCCCGATCAGCAGCCCCAAGAGAGGAGGCTGATTGCCAGGTGCCAAATAGGCTGCTCACCTGCTGCCCTTTCCTTCCCCTGAGGGCCTCGACATGCTCACGGAGGCAGCTGGTCCACCTTCGGAAGCCTGGCGCCAGAGGAGGGAGGGGCAGACGCTTGTGGTCCAGCTTCCCTCTCCCCCGCGGGAACCCACGCACACACTCTTTGCCAGGCTCGTGCAGAGCTCCCCCTGCCCAGGCTGGGGGTCTGTGGACAGATGGCCACGTCAAGGGGGAGTCAAAGCCCTCTTACCAGACCAACATCCCAGGCCGGTGAGGGGCCAGGAGCAGGTGTGGGGGTGGGAGTGAACACAGTTTCGCCTCTGTGGGTGAGGAACCAAGAGAACAGGAATGCAACCCTCAGGTCACATCCTTGCTCTAGAATGTCAAGCCCAAGTCCCGAATGAAGGGCTTAGGACAAGGCCCCGGGTGTGGAGGATGAGACCAGGGAGCCGGGGCTGCAGGGGTGGGAGCGTGTCTTTATTCTCAGCCAGTGACTCTCCTCTGTAAAGGCGGCTGGCCCTTCACTAGAGCAGCCTCGGAGCAGAGCAACCTCCAAGCAACATGGATAGAAAACTCAGTTCACAGTGTCTGATCACGTGGATAAAACAATCTCTTTGTTGGAGAAATCCATGTTTCAGGAATGTAAGCGCTCTCCCCTCCCCTTCCTCCTGTTTTTGGCTCCTGGATTCTTTTCCTGATTAAATCTCGTCGTCTTCAGTCCTTGACCCTCCCTTTGACATCTATTTGTATAGCGCTTGGGGGCACGGATGGGAGAAGGAAACACCTGAAACTCAGAAACACACATCTCTCTCCCCTAATTATCCTCACGACAGCATCCTGGGCCTCTTGGTCAGTCTTCCAGGGAGGTTAAAAATAACCTGCAAGTCTGAGAACACATTTTACTTGCCTGTAACAGTTTCAGCAGCTGCCTCACACTTCCTTCCCCGCTGTCATAACAACGGTGCATCTATTGACAAGGAGATAGATCGAAGGTCCTGAAGATGAAAATTGCTCGAGCCCCAAGACATCGATAACATATCCTCTTCTTTCCTTGCTTTTGTCTAATATTTTAATTTACTTTAAGGTGCAAACTTATTTCTTTATATCCCAGAGCTAAGATGGCCATGCCAATGCATTTACCTCTGTTTTCCTTCCTCCTTTCCTTGTCTGGCCAGCTGCAGAGTCCACCTGCAGGGTCTCCTTCCTACAGCCCAGAAATGCTGCTGTGTCAGGGCCCCTTTGAGAATCCAAGGAAAGTTATAGGTCCTCCTTCCAGAAATATGACAAAACTGAATTTCCTTTCCAGCCTAGGGGTGCGTGGAACTATGATAAAGACTGTCCCTGGGCCACTAAGGGTCCGATTCCCTCAACATTTAGGGAGTTAATGACCTGGACCAGATCCCCTGAAATGCTGATGAAAACATGCATGTTCCCAAACCGCCGCATCAGAATCTGGGGGATGGATGCCAGGAATCTGTGTGTTTAACAAGCATCTCAGGTGACTTCTGCCTACAATGAACTTTAAGGAACATTGCTAGGGGCCCCTCTACCCCCAAATCCCTGAACTAATCTAATTATTTCCAAAACTATTCAGATTACTTTACCCTGAACTGACCTACCAGTCCAACACCCCATTTCACCAGTCAATACATTCTTAGCTCTTAGCTTGACCACAGCTACAGATGGAGAACTTGGAGCATCCAGTATCTTATCCTCATCATTCTCCAAATCAATGACTTTAGCGTACTTTAATGTCAGCTCTTGTTGATGAGACTTTTGCTCTTGAAAAGTCGCATGTCGTTTAGATAGCTTTCCTTGAAGCAGCTCTTGTATTCAAGCTACAACCATTAAAAAATGATAATTAAGTTGCCAGCAGAGGTACCAAGACCTCAGTTAAGTCTTGTTTGGGCTAACATCAAATACTGTCGCCTTCTCGGCCATACTCATTCTACTGCCAAGGGTGATATTTGCAGATTACTGTAAGTGAAAATTTTAAACAGAATATTTAGGAATAGAGAAAACACATTAAAACTGGACTCTTCAGATTTTTTCCCATTGAACTACCCTAGCAGCTGAGGAGAACAAACACACACCCCAGGGGTCTGGGATCTGAACGTGCTGCGACAAGTTTTGTGTTTCACCATAAAAATTATTGAAAATTGTGCATTCCTCAATATAACTTACCTGTTTTTAAAAATGTGTTTCCTCTCAAATTTTCAAGTAAAATTGATGCTCCATGAAGGTACCTCATTTCCATTCTTCTAGGCACCTGTCACATGTCGTTCTAAGAAATCTGACCTTATATCCTTTATATGTGTGAGTATTTTTAAAAATTTGTGTAATATCTTCACTGAAAACACTGATATCTGCTAATTGCATTATTGCCTAAGACCTCTTTATTTCAGCCAGGCTGTTCTGTTCCCCTGCCTCCTCTGCTCTGTTCTGAACTTTCATTGGGTTGTTCCCATCTTAGCACCTCCTTGCAAATATCCCATCCATTTCAAATTATTTATGCATTTTTTAAAACACGATGTCTCTATACTCCTCCCACTTACCTATTTACCACTCTATTTGGTTCCAGCCCCATTCTGGCCTGAACAGTAACCCAATCCTAACAGCCCTCCTTCACCACGTTCCTATCTGAGGAAGCCCTCTGCAGGCGGGACCCTGTCCCTTTGCTCTCTCTCCGTGAGAATCCAGCCAGACACAGGTAATGCTCAGTGAATACTTCACCATGGATAACACAACGAATGCATGAGTCACCCTTTATTTGAATTCACTTTTAAACCATTTGGTTGCTGACTCATGTTCATCCTCAAACTGCACACGATTTGTCTGAAGAGAATCGAACAGGATGTGTTGATGAGAGCATCGCTCAACAAAGCTTTGATTCGTCCTGGCTCAAGTCCCATGAATTCCATTCATGGCAAGGACAGCGCCACCATCTGTCCCCTCACGTTGTAATTCCTCGAGCAGCTCAGTTGTGGAGTCTATTACCATTTCTGTCACTGATAAGCTCTGTGCTTCACTTACGGGATGACTTTCTGCAAAGGTTGCCCTCTGTTCCCTACCGTGGCTCCGCAGGTGCTGAATGTAGAACGGCTCCTGGAGATCCAGTCACTAGTGATGCTTCTAGTGGTACCGGAAATTGCTGGGTGAATTCTTGTGGTTCCTTCTGCCTTGGACACTGCTTGTTAATACGAAGGGAAACAGCTGATGTCGCTCACCTGGAAGTTCTCCGGGTACCAGGTGAACAATTTTCAGTTGCTCATTTCATAGGCACTCTTAAGAAGTACCTGGGGCAGGGATTCTAGATGAAGATGATACGTGGTCTTTACCCACAGGTATTTACAGTTAGTAGGTGAGCCCACTTTAACAGTAAACAGGGGATGCTTTAAGAATATCATGTGATAATAATAATAATAATAATAATAATAATATAGAAGAATTTTCTCTCCCTCAGTCTTGCAGTGGACATTTGCAGCCTGGTGCTTCTCACTACTGTCCAGACATTTTCTCTCTCAGCGTTTTGCTTTTCCTGATCTCTGGTTTCAAGACCTTCTGCATCGTCCCTGCGTGCCTGCCCGCAACCCCTCGTCTCTCCAGAGCATCATTTCCCGTCTGGGTGTCCGATGGAACGATCCTCCTTCTTCCTTCTTTGGATTACTACCCTCTCTTAATTTACTTTATTTAAAAAAAAATCAATCTGTTTGGTATGAAGGAAACAGATTGGATGCAAGGAGCTGTGTAAAGCAAGATGCTAGAAGAGCGTGTCTTGGAGGTATTTTGGGGTAATAGGAACGCTTACTGAGTCCTGGGGCTGCGCCACGCCCTCTCCTAAGCCCTGTGCGTAGATTAATTCATGTGATTCTCAAAGGGGCCACGTGCGGCAGGCATGCTTATGCCCAAATTACAGAGGAGGAAAGCGGCACAGAAACGTAAGTAACTCAAGACCACCCAGGGCAGAGCGAGCCCCCTCCCTGCTCATGGGAAGCAGCTCTGCCCGCGAAGCTCTCACTACCTCCCACTCCCTCCCCCCCCGCCCCCCAAAGGCCACTCTGCGCCCGCGCGCTCCTGCAGCTACAGTGCCTTCTGGGTACTTTATTCACGGGATCTTCACAATAGCTGCAGGATGTAGGAATGATACTGCACTGTTTACAGACGGGGAAGGTGAGGTTGAGAGTGGTTAGAAAAGTTCCCCACGATCACAGTGCCCAAAGCTAGAAAGAAAACCCAGCATTCCTACCCCGGAGCCCGCGCGCCGGGCTATCCTGCCCCGGGGGTGACGTGCGCATGCGCGCGAGTTAGGTGCGGACACCCGCGTTTCTAATTACAGAAGCGTGGGACAAGCTGATGGGGTTTCGGACTGTCAGTAACCCCTGACCTGCACAGCATGCACCTGGGGACATGTCAGGCATGCTGGACCCCTGCTTGCTGATCAGAGCATGAATGCTGCCTGGGTGTCAACCATTGATCTGGTTTTGCTACCTGCATAGGTTTGATCCATTGAAAAAACAAAAAACCTGCCCATGTCTCTCCTTGAATATTCGAGTTGGTTTTGTGCCGAGACTGTAGTTCTTGAGCTGTAGGCGGAGGTTTCCTACTATTTCAAAATAGTACAAGTTCTTTTTTTTTTTTAATTGAAGTACAGTTAGTTTACAAAGTTGTGTCAATTTCTGGTGAACAGCATAATGTTTCAGTCATACATATACATACATATATTCCTTTTCATATTCTTTTTCATTAAAGGGTATTACAAGCTATTGAATATAGTTCTCTGTGCTACACAGTATAAACGTGTTGTTTATCTATTTTGTATATAGTGGTTAGTATCTGCAAATCTCCAGCTCCCAATTTATTCCTTCCCACCCTGCCTAAATGTCCATCAACAGATGACTGGATAATGAAGAAGTGGTATTTCTGTACAATGGAATACTACTCAGCCATAAAAAAGAATAAAATAATGCCATTTGAAGCAACATGGACAGAACTGGAGATTGTCATTCTAAGTGAGGTAAGCCAGAAAGGGAACGAAAAATACCATATGGTATCACTTATATGTGGAATCTAAAAAAAAAAGACACAAACAACTTATGTACAAAACAGAAACAGACTCACAGACATAGAGAACAAAATGGTACAAGTTTTAACATTAAGTCTAAATGTTTTTACTTGCAAAAGTGAATGCTTAAACGCTTCCCATTTCTGGGCTTTAATTATAGTTGTATCAAAATTTCATTATCAAAATAAATATGATGTGTTAAATCCTTGAGGTTACAGCACAGACATGGTAACTGAGAGGTGTGATCAATTAACTCGCACATAATAGTGCCTCAATTAGCGGAAGCTCTTTTTATGGCAGTTAGTATCACTATTACCCCCTGACTCACTGAGTCTTCAAGGCTGGCCTTTGAAGTGGGTGGTATGATTTCAACATTATAATTTTTTTAATTTCCCACCTGAAGTCAGGCCATTTCTCCAAGAGAAAACTCCTGATTTGGTTGTCACCAGGACTTGTCAGGAGACTTCCTCAACTCTGCCTTCAGGTCACCTTTGCCTGTGTACCAGTGGCCTCTCCTTGAGATGCTGGGCAAAGCCCTTCCTAAGCAAAGCTCTTCTATCTTCTTACATAGGCTCATAACCAGGCTGCCCCTAGACCACTGGGAGACCACAGTACATTTAGGAAATGTGGGGACAGAACTGCAGACACCAGAGAGCTAGTGACATATTTCAGTTCCCCAAGTGTCTGTTAATTGTGCCATTTGCCTAGATGTCACCTGAGGGAAGTCTTCCCCAATGGTGTGTGGCCTCACTGCCCCCGCCCCCCGCACCTTCCTTCCACCCACCCACTCTGCTCTGGGCCCACCTCTCCTAGGACTTACCCCACTGCAACCCTCCCCTGATGACTTGTCCACTTTTGTCACTAATGTGTAAACTCCCTGAGAATCAGCCTGTCTTACAATGCCATCACCTGACGCAAAACCTACCTTCACAAACGGTATCTGAAATGAATGAACCTTGATGGAATTATTTCCCCAAAGCATGTATTTCTCTTTGAAATGGTGGTTTGTTCATTTCCTGTATTCCACCGGAACTCTTTCCTGTATTGCACACATGGACCATCACGTTGTGACTCTGGAGCAGACGTATCTAGTGAGTGTCCATTGACGATTGTACCGCCTCATGCAGCAGCAAGAATGCCCAGAGCGGGCCTGTGACCCTGGGCTGGGGACCAGGAAGTTTTCCATTTCACCTGTCTGCAGGGCCTCCTTTCCTTGTTGAGCTGGACGTGGAGGTTGATGACTGGTTTAGCTGTGTCCCACGGGCTGCTGCTTGAGGGCGGTGGGAGAGAAGGGCTTGTAAGGCTGGGACCATTACAGGCATTCCAGGGAACGTGAGAGAGGAGGCATTTGATGACAGCGGTGGGTGGAGGACAGGGACTCAGGAGACAACAGGACTGCCAAACCCCAAACAGCAGGGGCCCATTCTTTGGCCCTAAATACCCCCGTGGTGCCAGATTAATTCCCCTGGTTAATGAATGATATTAGCAGAGCAGAAGAGGACAGGGAAGAAAGACAGAAAGGAACAGGAAATTTGGAAAAAAGGAAAGAGTGAGGTGGGGGTGGTGAATGAGAAGAAAGTCAAACAACGAGAGGAGAAATGAAAGGGATGTATTTATTTATTTATTTATTTAACTCCTCAACCCGACAGTAAATTTCCCTAGTAGAGAGATCATGTCTTCACATGTTGTAAACGTCTCCTCCCCCAATTGCCACTCATGCTCAGATGTTCAGTGGTCAGGCATCTTCAACTCAGATCTACACAGACATTCGTGAACAAGGGCAGGGCGGTTCATCCCCCACAGACTGGCATGTGCAGCAGCTTTCATTTGCATCCGACACAAAGGGAACATTTTATACTCAGTAATTCATGTAACAAGGAAGGCAGCTTTTTTCACTAGAAGTAACATAAGGAGTAGAAAAATAGAGGTCCAGGGAATTTAAAGAAACAAGATTAACTGTGGAAGTAATACTCTCTCTCTTTTTTTTTAATTGAAGTATACTCAGTTACAGTGTGTCAACTTCTGTGTACAGCATCATGTGGGAAGTAATAGTCTTTGCCTCCTTATATTGCTACTCCTGATGGGTGCTCACTTCAGTGCTGACTTCTCGGATTATACAGACACCCAGCTCCATTTCAAGCAGCCTAAACACAGGATGAAAAAAAAATTAATTCTCTGTTACAGAGGGTGTTTGTCAGGAGAATGGCTTCCCCAAAAAAGGAAAAGGGGGAAAAAAACTCTAAAATTCAGAAGAAACGGTGGTGTCAGCAACTTAACGATAAGATGGCAGGAGGCACCGGGGACTTGGGAGAATTGCCTGACTTTGTTAGATCAGCCCCAATTGATGTATTGTTGCCTGTGGCAGAAGTTTCTAGAATGAGAAAAACAGGCAAATACACTCAAACCTGGGATAAATCAAATCTGCTAAGCTCTTTAACTTGAGTTTCTATAGAGTTCTGAAAAAAAAAAAAAGGAATGAGTTTACTGACATGGTTGCGGAGAGGGCAGGGGTCAGCTTGGGGTGATCAATACCAGGTATAACCAACGACCCGGCCAGATTCCACCGTTCCCCGAATGACAGTGTTTCATTCTCCACCTTTCAGTTCCTCATACAATTTGCTAAGAAGTCAAATTAAAAATGACCTTTCTTTAGGAAAGGATCATTTCTTTAGGAAAAAGTTACTTCCACAAGGGGCACCGAGTGTCTGTTGCGATCGCACACGTCTGGCAGCGTAGACAGCACCCGTGTCATGGGCGATGGGGTCTGACACACGAAGAGCATCCACCCTTTCCGCACAGGCAACTGCCCCCATGTCCGTGAACCACTTGCAAACCGTAAGACCCAACTTTTGCCTCCTTGCCTGCTCTTCTCACACCTCTGCGTTTGTTTGTTTTTGCCCAGACGATCACAGAAAGCCTGGAAAACCTTGTGTAAGGTCAGCTCTCCCACTCCCTTCGGAAACTCTGTCAGGAAGCTACTTCTCCGCGGCTTTCACAGGATAAAGTGTCAATGATATGCAGATTAAATGTCATTATGAAAGATAATTTGCATGCGCGCACGGCGGAAGGAAGGATTCTTAATTTTTAAGTAATAGCACAAAATATCTCCCTTATCTTGGGTGCATTTCAGTCCATTGTTTCCCATTCAGGGTCAGCCCTGGAGAGGATCATTTCAAAACTTGCAAAGAACTTGGAATGTTGGGGGCATAACCCTTTCCTGAAAGGTTAAAGGTTTCAGAAGAGCTAAATCACTCTGTGGGTCCGCCTCCTTGGGAGCACACTTTGAAACGTTAACATTACATTTAACCTTATCAACCTGACCTTGAGGGAGCAGAACAGCGGCTCTAGACAAAAATGATGCTTTCCATAAATTTGCCCCTGGAAACGCTTCCCAAAACCCGAATCTCAGTCTTGCTTGGAGGCGACTTTTATATCTCATGCAGCTGAGCACGAATCACTTATTTATGGACATTTGACGTTTGCTGGTGTGGCAATTCACTCTCTGGACATTTGTCATATTTATTTTAATCCTTCCTAGAATGCAGTAGAGAATTTAGGGCTTTTTAAAACCTGCCTATATATGTAGGCATTTTTTTTCTTTTTGTGAATGCATTCATTAGCTAAGTGAGTTTTTTTGGACTTTCTTTCTCATGATGAAAATACTATTTTCATGCACATGGAAAGCAAATTCAAATAGTCCAGAAGGAATATAATGAAACATGTCTCTTTTCCATCCCACATACTCTGTTCCACTGTCCAGAGATAACCACTATCAATAGCATATTTTTGGAAAATCTCTATACATAGTATATATCTGTATCTATATCTACGATACACATGCATACATATACACATATGTGTATATACATATATACAGAAACACAATTTTTCATGGAGCTGGGGCCATTTGTATACTATGTTTCTTTTAGTTATTAATATCTGGGGATTGTAACCATATCAACACACACTAATTATCTCACTGCTTTTTTTTAAATCTTTAAAAACAATTTTTTTTTTTTAGGAGGGGAGATAATTCGGCTTATTTATTTATTTATTTATTTATTTGATAGAGGTACAGGGATTGAGCCCAGGACCTCATGCTTGCTAAGCACGCACTCTACCACTGAGCTACACCCTCCCTCACTATCTCACTGATTTTTATAGCTCTGAAGTTTTTGACTGCATGGAAGTAACTTAGATTATTTAATAATTTTGCTGCAGATGGGCATCCCAGTTTCCAGCTAGTACAAACAATTTTCCAGGGAAGGAGCCTGTCTTCAGCCAACTCCTTGTCTTTATGGCTGCGTATGACATTAACCCTGATTTCTTGAATCATCACTCTGCTCTGAAGTCAAATTTTTATATCTTAATTTATGACTTCTTTGGCAAGGAAGAACCTAGGACTGTTTTTATCCAGTTATTTTGCCCACTTAGCACTAGATAAAATCATAACAAAGACATGGTCCATGAACAGCAGGCTGGAAATTAAGTTAAGAAATACTACATAAATAAGCTAGAATTCAATCACAGAAATTAAATTTATTCTCGTTTCTTTGCTTTTGTTTTTCTTTATCTTTTCATCCTAAGCCATCCCAGACTGGAAAACTGCTGGCTTGGTCTCTGGAGCTACCGTTTCCAGGAGCCTTGCTCTGTCCATTTGTGCCAGACCGTCATAACTCAGACAAACGGGGGCTGCATCTGGGACTGACGAGAGTGACCAGCCGCTGTAGGTCCAGATGCAGGAGACAGGGAGAGGGGCTTCCGAATGGCTGGCCAGTTGTCAGGACAGCAGCCTAGGTGGATGGAGTGAAGTTCAGTCTTCTGGATGGCAGGTGTCCAGCGGCACCACGGGAAGGCTGAGGCGGAAGGCATGGGTGTCCCAGGGGTGCCACCAAGTGATCCCAGCACCCAGGTGCTCTTGGGACCAAAAGCCCCTCTGGGCTCCGGGTCTGGGTGGGGCTGGAGAGCTCTGATAGCTTCTCCCTTTCCCCGGTAAGCTCATGGTCGCTCTCTGGAGTAGCTTACCTGGTGCTCCAGGTACATGGAGCATCAGCTCCATGGCCGTATTTTAGCTCTTCGGGGCTACCTGTTATCAGAATAATTTATGTCTCTTTTGCCTTCTTTGCCTGGGAGTGCTGAGAAGCATAAACATATTTTCTCTAAGGTATAGCTTGAAAACAGGCTAATTCAATATCTGAAAGGAGATAGGAGCTATTGGTAACTGCAGTTACCTCTGAGGAAAGGAGCTGGGGCTGGGGAAGCGGGGAGAGCAGGAAAGAGACTTCTTAAACCCTCTGTACCTTCTGAACGTTGCATCGCATGTCCTACCTAATCACTAAAAAGTGACTATTTGTTCATTTCAAGCTTAGTTCTCTTGAACATGAGTTCCTCGAGAGAGAAAAGCCAGCTCTACTATGAACGAAGGGCTGGGTCCGCCATGAGACGGGGGATGTCTTTGATTAGAGTGGAAATATCAAAAAACAAGGAAAAGGAGAAACTGAATTCACTTCCCTGTGCCTTTATTTTCGCTCCAGGAAACCTTTCGTCTTATCTTGGAGACTCTGTATCTGGGTCTCTTCCGTCCTTGGCGTTTTCTCGGTTCTTGTGTGAAGGCCATGTCTCCTCACACTCTGTTTGGACCCAGAGTTTACTGGGGTGTTCTCCAGGGTCATGTTAGGGGTTGAGAATTGGGTTTTGAGGCCTGAAGCCCTTGGCTTATCGTCTCCCCATGTGGACCAGGTAGTGTCACTTTATTGGCTGGGCAACCACTGGTGACCAATCTCCCATCTTTGGCCAGAACTCCATGGTAAAAGCTAGATTGGAGAAAGCAACTTAGGCCAAGGGTGTAAGTGAGGCTTGACCTTCTCTACCTGTGAATGTAAGAAGGCCGATCCCCCAGAGCTGACCTGTGACAGGTGGGGACAGACACTAAATCTACACCTGGGGGCTCACCCCATCACTGATGAAGTGAAATCTAACCCAGGGAAGTACTGGGCTCTGGTCCACTGGGCTGGCTGCCCTCTTCCCCAGGGATGCAAGCAGAGGGGACAGAGGCAGAGCCTGGTGAAGTTTGCTCCTTTCCACCTGCAAAAATAGAAGGAAATACCATATTCATTAAAGACATAAATAAAGGCAATTGTCCTGAATGGAAGAAAAAAACAATAGATGTGATTTCAAAGGGCTCACAGGTGTAATTCTAAGAGCTATTTCAAAATAGAATTATCTGGACTCTGGTTGACTCGATGTAGGAAGAGAGCAGACAGAAGGGAAGAAGGATTTGTCTATTATCTGCTGCTGGTTGGCTGCGCTTGCACAATAATCTGGTGCAGAATATATAGAGAGAGAGCTCTGAGTGCCCTACTCAGTGTTGGCAGGGATAGAGACTAACACGCCATGAGAGGGGATGGAGTTAACTACTGTGAGCCAAGAGGAGGAGAAGGTCCAAGACCCACCACAGGAGCCACCAGCCTTCTGCGGACAGATGACTGATGAGGGCAAGGGGAGGCCATGATCGGGGGAGGGGAGGGGAGCATGGTTTTGGGACTTGTGTTTGGAGGTCCTGGCAAGTGATGTGCCTCTGAGCCTGTGAGCATCTCCTTCCCAGACGGTCATCAGCATGAATCAGTCCTGCATTTCTGGGGCAGCATGTGGAGCCAGAAGTCTTGCCACTTAACCAGGCCAGCTGGTTTTCTTAGAGAAAAATTTTAAGGAGCATGGAGCAGCCAGCAGGATCCACTGAAAGTCTCAGTAAGAAGGGAACCCAAAAGCCTTGGATTTTCCCTCTTGTCCCCAGTGACCTTAGGAAAGCAGATTTAGGCGATTGGAGGAGGCTGGAGCAAGAAAGATTTTCTATGGCTAATGGAGCGAAGTGTTAGATTACAGAAGCACAGTGTAACTCAGAAGGGGAAACAGGAGTCTTACGTGGCTATGCCTCTAAGAGAAGCAGCAAGAAGCCAAGGAACTTTATTCTGACACTTGTGCAGTATTCACATAGAGGACGGGCCCCCAGAAGCCAGCTGTGGTATTAAAAGGGTAGAGCCATCCTGAGTGACCACACAGCAGACAAAGGGAGAGCTGGCGACACACCCAGTCGCCTTGCCGCCCACAGGGCTTGACAGAGGCACAAAAGCACAATTGTTTCCATCTCTCTTGGGTCTGGCCAACTAGGTTTTAATTAAATGGGAATAATAGGCATCTCAGTTCACCTGGGGAGGCGGGGAAAGGGGGGTGAAAGGAACCCACGTTTCCATCAAATTCGCTTCCTGGTGCAGAGCTCCAGTCACCGGTAGTTCTGTGACCCGTTTCTTTCTCTTCCTTCCTTGTAGCTATCAGAGGAGAAATTTAATCACAGTGATTGAATTAGTAAAGGAATCAGAAGTAACTTTTGCACACCAAGCTTTTTCTTCCCCCCACCCGCCGCCCAATCTTCGCACACCACCAGTGAAGGGAGGATTTCCTGTCATTTCAGCCATGCGAAGTCCTGAGCTCCAACACATCGGGCCTTCGCGTCCTTGAAATGAGTTCACCTAAGAGGTGAAACTGAAGTTTTAAGGAGAGACTTAAAACCATCTTATACACAAATCTTACCTGAAAAGAATATTGACAGGAAAGATATTTCTAGAAAATAAGAAAGCCTTCTAGACCATCATACCTGTCTCAGACATATGCTGGCGATCGGCCATTGATCATGAGAGCTGGAATGGGGAGGGGAGCCTTTAGCTATTTTTTTGCCCAAACAGCAAAACTCCACTGAATGGTTGTTGGAAAAATGAGAACTTGAATTGTTTCAGTCTTGTTGTTTCACAAAAATCAGAATTAAGGCCATCTGAACTGGGATATTTTTTGCTGGTTTCTTCACTAAAACCATGAACTTGAATGGACAATAGAGTAATAGACCCTTTTTTTTTAATTGAAGTATAGTTAAGTTACTGTATTATGTTACTTTCAGGTGTACAGCGAAGTGATTCAGTTATACTTTTTTTGTCAGATTCTTTGGCACTTATCATACTGAGTGAGGTAAGTCAGAGAAAGACAAATATATGATATCGCTTATATGGGGAATGTAAAAACCACTACAGTTAAATGTATTTACGAAGAAGTAACAGACTCACAGACACAGGGAACAAACAGATGGTTCCCAGAGGGGAAAGGGGGAGGTCGTATACATTAAAAGTGGATCCTTTTATATTTCCAGGCTTCAGACCACTTGAATGAGGCCCGCAGGCACCACAGATGCGCACTTGTCTCCACCAAAACCTACTGCGGCATCCACCATCCACAAAACTCCCCTTGGAACAGGTATTTTTAGTCCCTTCCGTGTGTCCCCTGGGGCAGGGGCTCCTCCAGTGATGAGACAATGGACAATAGAGGAAGAGATCCTGTGTCCAGCCTCCCCAGGACTCTGGGAGTGCGGGTGGGGGTCTTCATTTAGGAAACCCTCCCACCAGATAGAGAGCTTCAATCCCCGACCACCCGGCTTCAGCTGTGTCCAGCCTCGTTCTTCCTCTGTCCAGTTGGCCTCCTTTATTCTGGACTCCTGGCCCCCTCTCCTGTTATGGCGCCTGCCCTCTGAGCTAGAAGCAAACATTGATTTCTTCCCATCTCTTATCTCAGCGGCGTTTCCTGGATGGCGGTTTCCTCTCTCCCATTCATTTGTGATTCTTGGAACAGCTTTCCTGGTAACTCCCTTTCTTGCTCCTGGTCCTCTCTCCTGGCAAATGCCCCCTCCTGTTCTGCACGGGAGACAAGACCCAAGCCTGCACCTGAGCCTCACAGAGAAGCGCTTGCTAACTTCACAAGTGGGGCTCCAAGAGATCTAGTCCCACGGCTCGAGAGAACCAGGTTAGGCAGACACGCATTCATTCATTCGTGCAGTATGTGCGGGCTGGACATTTCCCAGGCACTAGGCAAATTTGCCTCTTCAGCTATTATACAAGAAGCTCAGTAGAGGGCAGTCCTGCATCACAACAGCGAAGCCTGGGGGCCGTGAGCCCGAACCCAGGGATCCAGTTAGAAAAGGCAAGTCATCACACACAGTCTATGCGTGCTTGTGCACACACAGGCCCCTGTTCTCATACTCACCCTGATCCGCACGCAGCCCTGGATGGGATGCTCCCCTTTGCATTTTATGCCATTAACCTTCCGAAAGCAGACAGTAACAATGGAATACACTGCTCTCTTCGCTGAAGCCACTCAAAAGTCACTTGAATTGGTGGCACACCTCATGTCTAAGCCATTAAAGGGTGGGGAGGGGAAAAGAGGATCTCTTAGGATACAATTTCAAAGTCACTGCCAAGTGAGTGCATCCTGCTTACCTGAACTCACTGAGTTCTTTTCTGGGTGCGGAGTCATCTTGATGTGGAAGAGAAGAGAAAGGACATATTGCTGCTGGAAGTGAAATTCATCTCAGGTAAGGCACAAGGTGTGTTATTCTTTGGGAAACGTCTTATTCTAGTTAATGTAAAGGAAGAAAGCAGCACGCCACAGCCAGGGTTCTCCACTCAGCGGAACGCTTGCCCATGGGGAGACCATCAGGACTCCGGTGACTGTGTCCATTATAAACCCGGTTTCTTTGCAGTATCACAGCCAACCTTTAACCGCTTCCTCGGTGCCAGGCACTGTGCCTGACACTTGACGGGTATCACTGCATTCCATCTTCACAACCACCACCTGTGGGAGATACATTTTAGAGATGGGGAGCTTGAGACACGGTAACCTCGGGTGTTGCCACGTGGCTAGAACGCGGTGGGAGATGGACAGCCCCAACCGGTCCGTCTACACAGCTTGGGCTGTTGGCCGTGACACCACGTCCGCGGTGCAAAGTGGGCCTTGCATTTCTGACATCGTGGTAAACATTACTTCCTTTTCATGATTTCAGTGTTTTTCAACTGAAATTCATACTGGAAGGAAAGTTGATTCAGCTAGATGACATTTTTTTACATGTTAGAAGTTAAATTATCAGCTCTAAATTCAACTTCATCACCTGGTGAGTGAAATTAGACTGTAGCGCTATTGCTATTCAGTTATGGGGAGCTGCTGTTTAATGGCCCTGTTCTGGAAGGCTCTATTAATGCCTCTTAATCTGCTTTTTTCTACTGGACAACAGACAGCCCTTCATTACTAACCCCACCACGGGGGTGCAAAGAGTGGGGGCTGCCGTCAAAGCCACGCTGGCAGTAATCAGGACAGCACCAAGAAAGCACGTCAGGTGTTTCACTCAACTATTTCCCTCCTACCTTGCTTAAAATAAAAGCAAGACCTGACCCGGTGGGTGGGGAGGTGGGGAGGGAGGTGGTAGATGCAAGTAAAGGAAAGGAGTCCAACGTTAAGGTATTTACGGGAGTCAGATCAAGAGGGTACCAGTCTGATCTGTCTTTTTGCAGATGCCTGGGTCCCAGGCTACTAGTCCAAGTCCCGTCTCAAGCTGCCACCTGGCCTAGCCCCTGTGTGTCGCACAGAGGAAGGAGGGAGCAGAAACAGCCTACGGGGAGGTGGCTCTCTATGGGACAGGCCTTGAAGAGAGCCAGGAAAATCACTCCAAAAACACAAAAGCCTGTCTTCCCAGGGTTCCCGATAACCAAAATGAAATCATTATAAATGACACCAACATCTGTTATTTTTGCTTACTTGCTACAATAAGCCCTTTTGAGAATGGATGCCTGCGTCTTCTTTGGGCACCACTCTGCCCCAGTTGCAGCCCCTGGGCCCCACCCATCAGCTCGCTCCTTCCTTCTGGACAGTGGTGCCTGAGGCAAAGCCGGGAGGGGCAGGCCAGAGGGATGCGTCCTCTAGGCTTTGTCCCAGTTACTGGGAAAGGGGTACACCTTTCTTCCTTCTAGGATCTAAACCAAGGATGCGAGCCCAGGGCTGTCAGTAGGAAAACTGATTGATATAGAGGAAAACAGAAGAGAGATGGAGAGAGACCTGCTTTAAAGACTTCTTCTGAGCTCCTGGATCTAGCCATACCTGAACAGAACCCTAATCGTGAACTTTTCCATTAAGTCAGTGACTATATTTTCGTTTTTATCCAGCTTAATTTGACTTGAATTTCTGTCTTTCATAACTGAATTCAGGTTGCTTACAACTTCCTGCCCCATCAAATTAAAAAAGTGTGTGGGTGGGGTGTGGAGTGGGAGAGGGCAGGCAGGCCCTCATCCCTTGGCATGAAAACCGCTGGGCTTGGAAGAGACGGTCTGCGTGTAGATTCCACCTTGGCAAAGTCACAGCACTTGGGACTTGGTTTCCTCATATGGCGGGTGGCACAGAATGATCTGCAAGGCCACTTCTAGCCCTGGAACTAGTCTGGAGGGTGGATGACGACAAAGGTTGCTGTCACCAGGGGAGTTTCAAAGAAGGGATGGCTTCTCCTACTGTGTGCACGGGATTTTCTTACATGGTTTAGTGCCAACAAAGTCACCTACTTTATCACAGCTTGGGAAAGGAAGGTGGTAAAGAAAAGTATTTCTGTGAAATTCTGGGTTTTGTTCATAAATGATTATCATTTTCATTTCCACCCGTATTTCCATCTTTCTGCCTCATAAGCTGGAGCTGGGAAGAAGCCACCGTCCATTCCGCCTTTGCTGCCTTTGCTGAGAGCAGCTCAGCGCCAGGTCTGTGTGAATCCCTAAGGCACCCCCAGTTTCCTCCTCATCCAGAGAGGATGAGCCTTTGTTATGCATTTAAAAACCAGAATAAGACCACTAAACCCTAGTGAGGGGAGATGGAAACCTGGCACCTGGCGTTTCTGTTTGTTACCTGTAGTGCCACGGACCCCAAGCTACATTTTGTTTCAGCCCCCAGTGCGTCTGGGGAGCCAGGTGCAGGAGGAGTGGTGCACCTGTGGGCAGGTGGTTCCCAGTTCTCAAAGTAGGGTGGTAGAGGGTGCCCTGCTGAGATGTTGACACTGGACCTGTGATGTCAGCAGAGCCAGTGGAAATAAGGCACCAGAGAGGCTGTCCGGGGCTAGTGAGCTGTCAGAGTTATCTGGGGCCGACAGGTCTCCTTATGCCCCCATGGCAGACTGGGAGGGACCCACCGCTGGCACCAGGAAGAGAAAGCTAGGCCTCCAGGGAGCCCTGGGCACAGGACTGGGCCCCCAGCGCGGCGGTGGCCCGGTGGAGCCCCCTGGAGATCTGGCAGGGAAGCGAGCCAGGGCATCAGGGAGGGCCAGGGTCCGGGGTACCGCAAAGGGCAGGAGAGTGAAAGCGCGCCGGGCCGGCGCACCTCGGCCAGCGCCCTCCTTTCTCTCTCCTGGGGGGTCGGGGGACCTGACCCATTGCCCTCACTCCCCAGCGGGAAACTCTCACCCCCACCCCGACGCTCCCCAGCCCCTCCCGCAGAGCTGCCCTAGCCCGCCTCGCCCTGGACGCCGGGCCGCGCCGAAGCCCGCAGGGCCGGGACTCCCGAACCGGCTCCCCGAGGCCGGCTGCGCCGCCCAGGGCGGTAGTCCCGCCGGCACTCTGCCGCCCTGGGCTCGGGGGCGGGGAGTTCCGGGAGCCGGGAGCTATTTTTACAGGATGCGTCAGTGGGCCCGGGAGGAAGAGTCGGCTCGGGGCCCATTGTCTGGGCGCGGCGCGGGAGGGGACGCCGAGGGCGATTTTGAAAGCTCCTAAGGGCGCGAAATCAGCCGCGCAGCGGGGAGGTCCACGCCCGACCCCGGCCGCGGGGGAGGCGGGGCCGGCGGGGGCGGGGCCCGCGAGGGGCGGAGCCGGGCGCCCTCCCCGCTGCAGGCTGGCGGCGGCGGCGGCGGCGCGGGGACTGCGGGGACAGCGAGGCGGCCGCGCCGGCAGCGACGCCCGGGGAAAGCCCGCGCCCCGCCTGCGCCTCCGAGGCGCGCCCCGGCAGCGGGAGCGGCCTCGCGGCGCCGCCCAGGCAGAGGCGAGCGCTCGGCGTGGGGAGACTCGGCCGCCTTGAGGAGCCCGGGCAGCGGCCGGAGCGCGGGGGCGCGGCCCGAGGAAGCCGCAGAGCGAGCCCGGGTCCGGGGCGGGCGCCGGGCGCGAGCATCCCGCGCCGCGGCCGCGGAGGCGGCTTCGCAGGAGACAAAAGCCCGCCGAGAGACGCGATGCCCGGCCGGCGCGCGCGCGGGGACCGCGGCGTCTGAGCGCGCCCAGCCGTGCGCCCCGGGGACGCTCAGGCCGGGCCGGTGCCCGCGGCGGAGGGCGGCAGGCGGGGCCCAGGTGCGCCCGGCCGCGTCGGGCCCGTAACTGCTCGGGGGGCGGCGCCCTCCCGCCGCAGCCGCAGTGGCCGGCGCCGCAGCGAGGAGCCATGGGCAACATCTCCTCCAACATCTCGGCCTTCCAGTCCCTGCACATCGTCATGCTGGGCTTGGACTCGGCCGGCAAGACCACGGTGCTCTACCGGCTCAAGTTCAACGAATTCGTGAACACGGTGCCCACCATCGGCTTCAACACGGAGAAGATCAAGCTGAGCAACGGCACAGCCAAGGGCATCAGCTGCCACTTCTGGGACGTGGGCGGCCAGGAGAAGCTGCGGCCGCTGTGGAAGTCCTACAGCCGCTGCACGGACGGCATCATCTACGTGGTGGACTCGGTGGACGTGGACCGGCTGGAGGAGGCCAAGACGGAGCTGCACAAGGTGACTAAATTCGCCGAGAACCAGGGCACGCCGCTGCTGGTCATCGCCAACAAGCAGGATCTGCCCAAGTCTCTGCCAGTGGCCGAGATCGAGAAGCAGCTGGCGCTGCACGAGCTCATCCCAGCCACCACCTACCACGTCCAGCCGGCGTGCGCCATCATCGGCGAAGGCCTCACCGAGGGCATGGACAAGCTCTATGAAATGATCCTGAAACGCAGGAAGTCCCTCAAGCAGAAGAAGAAGCGGTAATGCGCCGGGCAGCGTTCTGGAGCGAGGGGGGAGCGAGCGAGCGAGTCGGGAATGAATGAATGAAAGGCTGGATGGATGAGCGAGAACCCGCGCCCGCGAACAAAGACAGCGAACCAAAGCGATGCTTCGAATTTTTAAAGCGGAATCTGCAGCCAAATGCAGGACTAGTGACTCAGCCTGGGTATGTAGGCAGACTTGCCACCCCGCGCTCAACCTGCCCCCACCCCAAGCTCAGGGGACCTTTTGTCTGAACGCGCCAGAGCTACTAATGGGATGGGGGGCCCGCTGGGGAGTGGACGTGCAGGTCCTGCCGTTGGCCATCCCCGCCCAGGTGGAAGGCTCAGATGTCAGAGACAAAAGCGATTTCTTCCTTCTCCAGCAGGGCCAGAAGTTCAGGCTACCCCGCCCTCACTGGGGATCGCACCTGTGAGTTACCTGAGGTATGCAGTTCCCAGATCCCCAGGAGTCCCCATCTGGGGGCATGATGACAATGGGAGGTGCTGGGGGGACAGCCTCCCCTTGCATTCATGGGCTGTGAAAGCTGGATAATTTTATGTCACAGGGCAGGCCCCTGTGAAAATTCATTTGTCCTGCTCTGGGCCCAAATGAGCTGGTGGTTTGGGCCATAAGAGGGCTGCCTGGAACAATACAGCTGGCAGGCAGCCTGAAGGCACGGGGCACTGCGCTGGCCTCAGCGGCGGGGGAATGGCCTCGAAGATGCCCCTTTCATGGTGCTTTGTGGTAGCAACGGAAGACCAGTTTTGTGGAGAACTGCTTTTCAGCCTGGAATCAGACATCTTCCAGATGGTTTGGACCCTGTCCATGTGTAGGTCATTATCACACAAAGAGACCAATAAAAATTAAAAAAAAAAACTGTTGGAGGTGGTGGCCAATGATGCATTTACTGTTTGCAGGATAGGTAAAGGTGTTTAAAGGGTAAGGCTCTTGACGTCATTGCTGGATGGGGTGTGAGTGTGTAGATGCGGGGACCTCCCTCTGCTGCCTAATCGGCATACATTCCTAGACCCATATGTGTGGAATCTTGAATTCTCTTAGCCAGCCTTACTGATTGGTCTGTGGCAGCACACCAGCGGCAGATGTGTGCTGAATTACAAGCTGGTTTTTGCACGGGATGTCTCTTGCAGGACCGCTTGATGATGGGTTTTGCTTTTCAGACATGTTTTCTTTCTTTCTTTTTTTAATCTGCTACGAATGAATACTCACCTTAGAAATACCTGATTTAGGAAAAAAGACTTGGCTCTGCCCTTTTAGATCCCTTTACACTGCAAGTGGCGACATGTCAAATTCTAATTTGGTTCATGGTGGCCTATCTGCTTTAAGTATTCTCATGACAGACGTCTCATTGGAGTATTTGATGTCACGCACCAAAAAAATAAAAGCCCACCGTGTTGCAAAAGCCGACCTCATTGCATGGATTTAAAGGCGAGGGAAAAGCACAAGGAGGTCCTTCCTGATTCATTCTTACGGGAACTGGCCAGAGAGCAAATGCGGACACAGTGAGTGCCTGAGATAAAGAGCGTGTGACGTAATGGTCACCTGTTCTCAGGCTCCTCACAGTTTACTTGAAAGAGGCTTTGGAAATAAGATAAAGCAAAAGAAGAAGAAATACATATTTTTAATAATGTAATTTAAAAAATCCTTTATAATCAGGACTGAGTCTTGGTTTGCAGAAGCTGTCATTTACCCCGAAACACAGTATCAAAAGGGAAGTTTAAACTTACTGTTTGATTTTTGTTTCTTCTTTGAAGCCATGTTTACAGATAGAATAAGTTTCCTCTCCCCTTCCCACCACTGTTTTAAATTTCTTTGTGAAGGAGGCCTTTAGAAAATGGACATGATCATACGTGAGTATGTGGGTTAGTCAAATTATAAATCCATGCCTATGGTCCGTTGCACTCAGAAAGTTAAGAACCAGAGGTAGGCGTCCTGGCTTCCTGCTTGAAACCCAATTCTATGAAATATTTGAAAAGGAGAAACCTAGCAGCCCAGCTTCCTTCTCTCTTTTGTTGATGTGTTTGGTACCCCTCTGATGCTGGTCTTTTTGTAGAAACTCAGTAGAGAAACTAGCTAAGCAGCGTTGACAAGCCTGCAAGATTTCAGTTTACGTACCGACAGCATAGTCACTGGTTTCTGAATGGGCTGGCCCCATCATCTGAAGATTCTGTATAGAATTATTAAAAAAAAATCCATCTTTCTTTATTTTCTTCACATGCAACAATTTCTTAAGCACTTTGACATTTTGGTAGTTCCACACTCTTGAGAGATAATATATTTATTTTGTGACATTGCAGATGCCAAATACTGTAACCTTCTCGTGTTACCCAGACTTAGGTTCAAGATCACTGTTCACATCCCGTCTTGCTTTACAGGTGATGCGAAATGAGTTTGTTTTTTGCATTCTCAATACTTAAGGGTGCAGTCAACTGTCAGTAATTGTGCAGTAAAGCCCTGTGGTGTATCAACCAATAGTTAAAGAGTCTCGGTTGATTCCTGTAGTGTTTGACTAATAATAGCCCATGTTGTCTCGGACCACGCCGCCGAGGAAGCACAGACCGAACCACCTTGGAGTGGTCACCCGGGGAGGGGTCCGACCTCACTGTCAGTGATTTATTATGCCTCCTGTACTTGGGAGAATGAATGGGTTCCCCGCAGGGGAAGCTGGCCTCCCCCACGAGCTTTTGAAATGCTCCCGAATAGACACAGGGAGGCCAGTTTTGTTTCAGAACAGTTCTCTTCGCAGATTCTCTGTCTTGGTATTGGGACTATGTCTTCTGGTTTGTTTGCGTTTCTACTGCTGTAATTCTGTCCTGATCATCCTCCTCTTCTGTTCCCGTTCCCTTTTATATGCATATACGATGCTGTGAACAGAAATAAATTATTTATACAATCAATCGTTTGGGGAAATGGTCTGTGGATGGTTTTTCAAGTTGCTGATGTTTGTTTCTAGGCCTCTCCTGCTGCGTGGAGGGACGGAGGGCGTCTTGCTGTCCTGACGGGGTCCGGGCTGGATTAGCCATCTGTGGTTTTTTGGTTTAAGGGCCTAGCTCTGCCTGCGTGGAGGATTTAGAGGCTCGGATACAGGAGTCTGTGTGTCTCCACTTGTACCTGTCCCTGTCCTGTCAGTGGTCCTCACAAATCCTTTAGGAAAATGACCTCAATGACCAGTTGGTCCCCAGCCTCTCAGTTATTAAAAAAAGGTCATGATTGGTAATCGCTTCAGATATATTATCTGATTATGTAAAACTGAAAATATCCACATGCTATTGTGACAACATAGAGGTCACCACACTGCCCAGCACCTTGGTTGCTCTCTGCTCGGATCTGGGCTGAGTCCGTCACTCTTGAACCCACGAGAAGGGCTCCAAGACTTGAATCTTCTTAAACAGTAGGTGTGGTGAGACCCTCGTGCTCTGTACACACCAGTGGGAAAAGGTCCACTTTCTAAAGAGAAAAATGATTGGGCCAGAATCAGTAGACCCTCTGACAGGTTCAAAGCATATCTCACAGAGGTCCTTGGAGGTTATTAGCCACAAAAGATCCTGTTGCAAATTCTGACTCAAGGCCCCGTGATTTTGCCAAAGTGCCTTAGCCTCTGTGCCTCAGTTTCCTCATCTGTAAAATGGGCTCATCATGGTGGGTGGGAGGAATAAACACCATAGCGCATCGCACAAGTGCCTGAGTAAGGCTTGACTTGACCATTACACTTTGCAACAGGAGCTAAAGTTTCAGAGCCAAATAGCATCAAAGGGGCCCAGATGCCTTTTCTAAACAGAGAAACCTGAAAAACGCTTCTAGGAGTAAAAATATTAGCAATCAAAAGAAGCAAAAATTGACCTGCTCCCTTTTTTTGGTGCAACCTTCATTTAACATTGATTGAAGGGATGAATTCCCAAGGAGCCAGGTGATACTTGATACCTGGGTGACATTGTTCATTTTATGTTTTCCAGGAAAGGAACCACGAATCCTCTGACCTCTAACAGCTGCGGAGGCTAATTTTAGTCCAATGCAACTGTCTTCTTTTCCCCCCCAAGTTTTGATTCTTCACTTGTCAGATGGTAGGCATCTCATGTTACTTCTTTTGTGCATTAACTTTACCTTTGTCTCCAGTCTGTGCCCTTCGGACAATTCTGTACCAACACTGTAGGCTGTTTTGATGTCATTTGTGTGGCAGTAAGGAAGGCTAAATTATGTGCAAAAAGCAGAAGATAAAAGGCCTGAAATAATAATAAAAAAAAATCAAGAACTCCCCAGAATCTGATTCCCTTTGATTTCCCAGCTCTCAGCCTGTCCAGCTTACCTTTGCCCTTCCTCCTCCCTGTCTGTGTGCCCATCTGATGCCCACCGTTTGGCCTGGACCTGCCAGAAGGCAAACTCACTATCTCAGCTGATAGGAAAGCATCTCTATTCTCCACTCAAACTTATGCCTAATCCAGGCTCACTCCTCCTAAAAACAGCCTTCTCCTTCGAGTTTTCCCTGGCTCGACTGAACCCTTCTTAAAACAGAATTTGCACAAGACACTGGAGCACTTCATGCACTGGTTTTGCAGAATTCTGAACTTGCCATGGGGGTTGCTCCTGTCGCTGAAAAGAAACTGCCAGATTAGAGGTGAGAATGGCAGAGCTCTGTGGTTGAATCGCACCTAAATTTTCAGAACGTGCTGTGAGCTTTTCTTTGAATGGTCTGACCTTCCCGCTGTGGGCATTAACTTCTCCTAAAGCCAGTCTCCCTGTGAGTGCACGGTGCCAGCACAGCACAGCGCGGAAGAGGTAACCAAAGCAAATCGTGGTTGAAGTCGTACCTGTAGCACGGATTTGAGAAACCGAGCATCTCTTCCTTCGCATTTACTAATTAAAATTGCTCTCACATGGTCATGTTGAGCGCAGCTCTGTTTCTTTTCCTGCTGGTCCTGGTACGAGCCATGGCGAACCTCTGAATTTGCGCTGGGTGCCATCACCGGGCTCGGTGTTTGGTCTGCTTGATCTTTTTTCCTCGCAAGAGCCCCAGGAGATCAATTCATCAAATAAATTAATCAATCAATCGTATCTGCACTTGTCCATGAGGAAGATGAGGTGAGAGAAGATGGGATCCCCTCCTCTGAGGTCAGGGGCTGTTTAGGGTGAAGCGCAGGCTGAAGCCCCGCCCCCTCAGGTGCGTGAGACTCGGAGGCTGAGCCCCTCCCCCGCCCCCACTGCTGCTCACAGAGCCTCGCCGGGAAGGGAGCTGGGACCCCGGAACCAGGGAGAAAAGGGTGGAGGCTGGTGTCACCGGCCGCAGCCCCAGCCGCCTGCACCGTCCTGACCAGGAGGCCACCTTTTTCCATTCCCTGCCTGAGAACTCAGGCACTGAGAGCCTCGGCCCCAAGCTCAGAGCTTCGCCTTCCCTTCACAGAGAACACAGTCCAGTATTAAGGAGAACACCATCCTGTACCAGGTTCCATCCTTGAAGAATTTTCCTTCTGGTTTTCCATTCAAGAAACTGCGTTGGGGTCAGTGGCTCCCTGCTCTATGCAGGGGCTCTGACAGGCCTCGGGACAGACACTGGGGCGGGGGTGGGGGGTGTCAGTGTTCCCACACTGGGATCTGAGTCCTCTCACTTCTTCCACCTAAATCCCTTAACTACACCATGCGGCTGAGAATTCCTGCCCTGCCTACCCCTCCGGGTGATTCTAAAGATAAAATGAGCTCATAGAAAGGACTGGCCAACCTGCAAGGCAAGTCCAGACACTTGTAACGGTTGCGTGTCGAGCCCGGACAGGCCCCCTTCCCTCCGCACGGCCGCCCTGGCTCTCAGGGCTGTTCTGTTGTGGACAAGCCCACGGCACCGGCTTCCTCTTCATTTTCCCTGATAAGAAAACGTCCACTTCACAGAGCCAAACAAAGGAGGCTTCGAGGAGGAAATCATCTGTCCCTGGGAGATTCTGGACACAGAGCCGCTAGTGGAAGTTTCCACGAAGTGACTCTTAGGGAGACTGAGCCTCCTTACGCCTGTCGTTGGCAGCAAATCTCATTCTTCTGGTGGCTTCTCCCCATTATTGACATTTCCGGAAACGCTAACCCCCTGTGCAATGAATTTCAGCGCCCAGGTCTCATAAAAGCTAAAATAATTTCAGTGCCTAATTTAAAGGTCATCAAGGTAAGAAGTAATTTCAATAGCATGTTTCATAAATGTATGTTTGGACCCATTTTTACAGAGGTGATGTTTTGCCTTGCTATATAGTTTGAAGTGTGCTGGGATGCCACATTCATCCTGTGAAAAACTCTGTTAAAAACAGTATCACAAACAAAACTATGACATCCACTGTACTGGGGACACTTCACTCTTGGATGCCAGAAAGACTTACACTGCGTTCTTGTCCTCAGAGGGCTGATATTATAGCCGGTGAGTCAGGGCTGAACTGTCAGGTGAAGTGTTGACTCTGATGTGAACCATCCTTCAGTTGTATCACCAAAGAGAAATCATTAATCCAACCATGGCCACTCTGCCCATGCCACACCAGCCTTGGAGCAAAACTAGGAATAAGAATCCATGGCTGTCAGGGTGCACGTAATTTGGGGACCTCCGGTCCTCCATCAGTATCCTTCTCCAGCTCTTTCTGAATTCCCCTGGGGGTGCTCACTGTGTTAACGCCCACCCCCTCCTCCACTTTCTCCTCTCATGGAGGTGTCTGTTTCATAGACCTTCTGGAAGCTAGGATCAGCATGGTGGCCAGAACGGCTGGCCCCCAAGACTGCTGACCCTACTTGTGTTGTTCCGTTCTCAGAGTGCAACAGACATTTCAGTGCAGGCTTCCTTAGTTCTCCTCCCACATGTAAGGGACTCAGAGGTTTGAGAGCCTGGGGACAATCTGAGTGGCTGGTCCTGGGCCATCTCAGAAGCCCCTTATCATGAAGCTTTGTCCTTGAGCTTCTCTTGGGTGTCTCAGCCCTCTGGTCCCTTCCATGGGGGTCTTCCCAAGAGATACCTCAACTGACTAGAAATCTGGGGACAAATGCGAATCCTAGTGTGGACCCCCAGGAACCTAAACCTAAACAGATGTGATCTGCCTTGGAATCAGCTTACTCCCATAGTATTAGGAATTTCCTGCAGAGGTATTAAAAAAGACCACTTCCTCCTGAAATTCACTCTAAGCCATAATTCTGCCCTTCTTGCATTTGTTTAAAAAGTTGGGATGATGAGATCAGGGGTTGAAGATTCTAATTTAAGATGAAGGCTTCTGAAGCAGACACAGTAGGTAACCCACACACATCCATGCATCTGTCCTCTTTCTTGCTGGCAGAGCCTCAATTTTACTCGGGGACACCCTCTGCCTCATGGCTATGTGCTCAGGGAGAGTGACCCTGAACGCAGTTTAAAGGGAGATTGGTCTGAACTGTGGATTCAGAATGCATAAATCCTGGCCAGTGGTTTGCTTAGGAAGGATCGCGTGCCACAGTTCTGATGGATGAGACTGGAGGGAAAGCCTTCTTGGAGAGGAGTAAGTGGATGGGCTTTGGAAATTTCCCCTCATGTTTTAAAATTAGATACAGACACCATATAGCTCTCCTTTGCTGCCTCTGAATGTCAGGGAATCAAGATGTGCTGCCTGGAGTGGCTGCAACCATCTTGACACCACGAGGAGAGCCAACCCACACACTGAAGATGGCCGAAGTGAAATATGGAAGGAACCTGGGTATTTGGTGATGTCACTGAGCTGCTGAAATAACCGACCTTAGGCCTGCCCAACCTCAGGATTTGTGGTTACGTAAGAAAACAAGTCATCCTTTACTTGGGATTTCAGCGACCTGTAGTTACAAATCCTTAACTGATAAGATCCATCAGATAGCATCACCAGCCCTTGATGGTACAGAACATCTAAGGCTGCCCCCCCCCCCGAGCTGCTGTGTGAGAGAAACTGCTCCACTGCCTCTGTGCCAACAGATCACAAGCAGATTGCAACCTGCCTGGATCGGCCCAGGCTGCAGACATGGAAGGACAGCCAGCTCAGCTCAGCTCCTGCTTTCACAAATACCGCCAGGGAGCCAGGGACATTCTAGCAGGGAGAGTGTGGCACACCCTGAATGTAATTCAGAGCAAGCAGCAGAGACTATCATGCAGTGTTAAGCCCTGTACCCACACTCATTCTGGCAAAAAAGGGATTAACATAATATTAATTGCTACCATTCATGGAGTGTTCTATGTTGGACAATGAGTTAAGCACATTACAGAGTCATTTCCTTCCATCCTCTCTGAGAGGCTATGGGGTAGATCTGTGCACCTGCCTGCACTACTCCCTGCCTGCAGTAGACAGACAGACAGACAGGCGGATAGATAGACAGTCACAATTAACGTTATCGACCACTTATGGAGGACCAAGCAGTGAACTAAAGACGTTAGGCAGACGTCCTGTTTGCATCTCACAATAAACATTATGGCGGAGGGACTATTTTTAGCATCACCCTCATTTATTTCACAGGTGCAGAAACTGGTGGAGATGCTGGGTGTCTGGCCAGGGTCACAGAGCCATTGAACAGAGTGAGGACGTGCATCCAGGCAGCCTGACTTCAGAACCTGTGTGCCTACCACCAGGCAGCCCTGCAGAGCCTGGAGCTGGGGCCTGGCATCTGGTCGAAGTCCCAGAATATTTGTGAAATCCATGAGCTTGTACGTGGTAGAGTGTCTCCACCACGGCAGCTCAGAAAGATGGCAGAGGGCCCTCGTAACCAGCGCCTCTCAAATATCAGACACACGCCGCTCACTGGGATGGCCTGCTGCATCCCAGACCCTGATATGGTGGAGCTGGGAGTCTAGCTGTTCTATTAAGTTCCCACTGAGGCCACGCTGCTGTTCCCTAAACACGTGCCAAAGACGTTCATTCCTCAGGAGCCACCAAACCTTGCCTTGGCATCACTTTACAGCCCCAGAAAGCTTCGTGCCTGTGTGTGTTGCTCTGGCCCCTCCAGGGAAGTGACACTCAATTGCAGGCAGTTTTGTCCCCCCGGGGACAATGGCAATGTCCTGAAACATCTCTGGTT
This sequence comes from Vicugna pacos, assembly GCF_048564905.1. Classification (NCBI taxonomy): domain Eukaryota; kingdom Metazoa; phylum Chordata; class Mammalia; order Artiodactyla; family Camelidae; genus Vicugna; species Vicugna pacos. Next base: position 91,500,492 of record NC_132991.1, on the reverse strand, counting down.
GTCACAGCTGAGGGGAGGAGTGCTGTAGCTGTGCAGTGGGCAGAGGTCAGGGCATCCTACCCTGCACAGTCCAGCCCTCGCAGCAGAGAATGAGCTGGCCCAGAATGTTCGCTGTCCTGAAGCAGAGGACCCTCCTCTGAGGCCCTCGCCGAGGTGTCTTCCTCTCCCCAGAGCATCTCCCCGCCGCCCGGCTCCGTCTCTCCCGGACTCCAGGTCTCTACACCAGCGCCCCCTCTCAGTGGCCTTTCCCCTGCCATCCTGTTTTCACTGTAATGCACCGTGTGCTCTCTCCCCTTCCCTGCGTCATCTTTCTCCACGGTGCCTGTTTCCACTGATACGATACGCATTCTCCTCCATTATTTCTTTATCTTCTATCTTCCCCTGTGGATGAGTTTCCTGTTGCTGCTGTAACAAATCACCAAACTCAGCGGCTTAAAACAAAACAGATTTATTATCTGACAATCCTAGAATCAGAAGTCCTAAAATCAAGGTGTCAGCAGGGCCCTTTTCCTTCTGGAGGCTTTAAATAGGAGGCTCTTTCCCTGACTTTTCCAGCTTCTAGAGGCCACCCCAGTTCCTTGGTGCAAGGCCCACTTCCACCATCGAAGGTGGCTGAGCAGCATCTTCACATCTCTCTCCTCATCCAAGCCTGCTGCCTCTCTCTCATCAGGACCTGGTGGTGACACTGGGTCCACTCAGATAGCCCAGCATAAGCTCCCGTCTCTAGAGCCTGAATCACGTCCGCAAAACCCCTTCTGCCACATCAGGGTCACATATTTGCATTGCACAGCTCTCATTTCCAAGTCCTGGAGCCTGGGACAGTGCCGGGTACTAAATACTATGCATCATTTGTTGACTGATGAGTGGCTCTTGGTTTTCAGAGGACGTGATAAGAATACTAGAAGCAACAGAAGACATCCCACCTGCCAATAAAAATGTGAATAAAGGCTGTAAGAGTCAAATTGTAAGGTTAATTCATTGTGGGTGAAAATCAGGATATGAAAAGTAAACTTCGAGAGGCTGAATACTCTCCAAGTCAGAGTTCGGAGTGGGCAGAGCAATCGGTGATTCTGCAGAAGGGTGGTGTCTGGCTGAAGGGCCCATCTCAGCCAAAAAGCACACAAACACGAGCCCTGCAGGAAGACACCGGCCACACTGACCCAGAGCTTTCCATAGGCCAGCGATGACCGTGGTGGACAGAAGACACCAGTAAACGTCCTCTTGGCAAGTTCACCTCTAATTGCAAATTTAATTCATTGCTGTTTAGCTTGTGCATTGGGGCATTAGTTTCCTGGGGCTGCTGTGACAAAGTAGCACAACAGAGCGGCTCACACAACACAGATGTATCATCGCCCAGTTCTGGAGGCCAGAAGTCCAAGGTCAGTGTGGCTGCTGGGTTGGTCCCTTCTGAGGATGTGATGGAGATTGCTCCAGGCCCCTGTCCTAGGATCTGGGGATTGAGATGGCCTTTAGGGTTCTTTGGTTTGTGACAGCAGTACTCCCATCTCCACACGGCCTTCTCCCTGGGTGTGTGTCTCTCTGTGTCCAAATTTCCCCTTTTTCTAAGGACCTCATAACCTTGGATCAGGTCCCACCCGAAAGACCGCATGTTGACTTGACCATCTGCAATGACCCTGTTTCCAAATAAGGTCTCATTCACAGGGGGACACGGCTCCTACGAATTGAGGTAACACGAATCTGAGTCTCCAAGTTTGATCAGCTTTGAGACAGATACGGAGGAAACCACGAACTATGGGAAACCTACCAAGAAACGCGGCTTTGGTGGCAGCCACCTGTGCTCCAGTTTTCACACGTGGCCTGGCACCGCCTTTCCACCCAGCTGTCCACGTTCGCCGGGCGCTTGCATCTCGTCAGGACTGCTTAATGCCTTGCAGCCGAGTTGCTTGGTAAACGTCAGGGCTGGATTGCTGTCCCGATACACAAGACATTGACATGCATGTCTGGATGCAGAAAAATGAGCCTGCTGCCCTGGGAGGGAAGTGGGCCAGACCTCACGGCCTGAAAACATCTCAGAGGCCTGCTGTCATTGTTGTTTTTTCCCTTGATTGATTTTTCCTTAAAATGAAAAATATGCTGTGACTCAGTGACAGTGCCGGGGGCACAGCACGGCGTAGCTTCAGAGCAGGTGGCGGTCTGGGAAGCAGGTGTGCGTAGACTCGAATTACAGCTCAGGCACGCCATTCGTGGGCGGCCCAGAATAAGTTTCTTACCTTCTCTGAGGCTGCATCCACAGGAGATGCTCAGTACACGCACATCGGTCTCGTCCCACGTCAGTCACTGACTCGCTCTGTGAGCTCGAGCAAGTCACCTTACACTCTCAGCCTGTTTCCCTATATTTGAATGGTGCGCAGGACCCGCCTCGCAGGGCTGCCAGGATTGAATATAACCTATCAGGTGGCACGGACACCCCTGGAGAGACCTGTACGGGACACGCGTGACAGCTCCCAAAATCTCGGTGGGTTGTTTATTCTTCAACAAGTATGGAAGGTCTTCCAGTGAGAACTGCTCAGAAGATACGCCGGAGTCTATCCTTCTACCTTGAATATTTCAAAACATGGACATGGACGACATGGAAATTGCTTCTCTGTTACCAATTTCTGTTTGTGACATCATCTCCTGAGCAAAGCAAATTAATCCACATTCTGAATTTCTCCTGCTCTTCTCAGTAAGATATTGATGGTCTCAAGACAAATTTTTATAGCTGGGGCTATAGAAACAGGCATTATTTTGTCTTCTATGTACTTTGACAGGTGAAGCCATCTCTGTTAAAGGCAGGGATATAAATGAAAGTCATGTATCTTTAGGTAATTTAATCAATTATGACATCTTTTAAAAAATATAATAAAATCTGATTTAAAAATGGGCAAAGAATTTGAAGAGAAATTTACTTAAAAGAGATATACAAATGGCAAAAAGCATGTGAAGAGATGTTCAACATCATTATTTTTTATGGAATTGTAAATAAATCCACAAAGAGACACTGCTTCACACCCTTGGATGGCCATGGTAATATTTTTTTGAAGTAGAAAAAAGTATTGGTGAGGATGTGGAAAAACTGGAACCTTCATTTCTGGTGGGAATGTAAAATGGTGCAGCCCCTGTGGACACAATCTGGCAGCTCCTCATGAAGTTAAACATTGAATTACATCTGACCCAGCAATTTCAGTCCTATGTGAACACCCAAGAGAGCTGAAAACGTGTTCACACAAAAACTTGTACACAGCAGTTCACAGCAGCATTCTTCCTGACGGCCCAAAAGTGGAAACCACCCAAATAACCATCAACTGATGTGTGGATAAGCAAACCGTGGTCTAACCACACAATGGAATATTATTTGGCCATGAAAAGGAACGGGGTTCTCATATTTCCTACAAAATGAGTGAACCTTGAAAACGTGCTCAGTGAAAGAAACCAGACACAAAGCCACACCTCTTCTGATTCCATTCATCTGAGCTGCCCAGAATTGGCAAATCCCTAAAGACAGAAAGCAGACTAGAGGTTGGCAGGGGGTGGAAGGTGAAATCACAGGGATGGACTACCAGTGGGTGTGGGGTTCTTTTTCAGGTGCTAGAAATGCTTTGGAATCAGACGGTGGTAATAGTCACACAGCATTGTGAATATCCCCAAACCACTGAATTGTCCACTTTAAAACTATGAACTTTATACCGTATGACTTAGGTCTCAGTGTTTTTAAACAGCAAAAAAGCCTGCAAAAGTAATGCCTTATCTAATAGGTGGCTGGAGTTATGCTCAGGGATGCTTATTAACCACACAGTCATTTCTATTCATCTTGACACAATGGTAACTTGTATCAGTTAACATTTTTGTATCCAGCAGAGTGCTTTTCTTCTACCACTAAATTTGATCAGTCCAGGAAAGCGATACCCAAGCGTATTTAATTAAGCTCTTAATGAGGACTGTGTATGAGCTGTTTCTGCTTTCATTGCCACAGTTGGACCCTCAAATGCTAAGTCACATTTGAGGTTTCCTTCAGTAAAAGGCAAAGGTTGTTCAGGTCTGGGAGAAAAAGCTAACCTGATGCATTGACCATTGATTTCTAATATTTCTCCTTTCATTTTGCAGATCTTAGGTGCTGACCTTCCCAGAGCTATATATATATTTTTTCAACTGAAGTATAGTCAGTTACAATGTGTCAGTTTCTGGTGTAACCAGGATTATGTATTGATTCCAGAACAGCATTTCAGTGTGCAACTTATTACCTTGCATCCAACCTTACAGTAAGCTCAGGGCCCTCATCCCAATTTTAGGCTCTTGGCCAGGTGAAGGCATTTGAACAACCACACATGGATGTCTATTTTGCACTCTCCTCCTCCTCGAAGGAACTCGTATTACAATTATAATTCACTCACGGACTCAGTAGGCTGACAAAAGGGTTCTGACCCTTGGGTTTCTGAGTTCTTCTTCCTCACTGTGCCCGCAGACCTTGGCATCTTCACCCTCTTAAAATCATATTAACTCTTCTCTGCCCGGTATCCCTTTAAGATTGTGATCAACTCCATTCCAGTTGGACAGTAATATACCACTCTTCTCAATTTGCTCTGGAATTAACAAATCCCGTAGATCACTGCTTCTCATACTGTACCATGCAGGGCACTCACCTGAGGACTTGTTAAAATGCAGACACTCAGTTATTGGGTCTTGGTGGGGCCCAAATGGCTGCATTTCAACAACTACCTGGGGATCCTGCTGCTTCGGGTCTGCGGACCATCCTCCGAACAGCAAGAAACACAGCCATGGTTTCCACCTCTCAGGGGTTAGAAGGCAGATCTTTCACTTGGAGCCACTGGATCCAGTGTAGATGGGGGACAATACAGAAGGGAGGTGCACGTTTGTGCCAGGAGAGGCCCCCGGAAGTGCACGGATCTGCCTGAATGAAGTGAATGTCACCGTGGGCTCTGTCAGCATGTGGTGCCGGGAGGGGCACAGAACACCAACTGGTTGCTAGTGTGGCCCCAGGTATTCGTGAGACTTATGCGAGACTTAACCTATCATGTTTCCAGGACATTCCTAAGTAGCCATGACCTTCCTGGCAATCAAAAGGATCTATATAATTCACAGACTCAAGATAATTGACCGGGCCATGAACATCTGCATGGCAGAGGGTCATGCACCGTCATAGGAGCGCTGACAGCTGGTACCTACTCCCACTGCGTGACCCCTCCTGCATCCTCCCACCCGCACTGGGGCAGAGCCTCGGGGCTCCTGGCACAGGACGTGCGTGGATTGAGTTGGGGCCCTGTCACTAATGCTCCCCAAGGTAATTTGAGGGAAAATGGGGCAGTTCTGAGAGGCCGTCCCTTCTCCACACTCTCGCTCCCCTCTGGGGACTGAAAGCGATGATTCCAAGACAACAGAGTCGAAAGATGGGAGCAGCCTGGAGAGGGAGGTTATCTCTTCCTGGAGAGCCGGCATGCCGCTCAGCTGGCCCCAACTGCCACGTGAGCTGAGCAGAGACCTCTGTCATGTCAGACCACTGAAATTTCAGGGTTATTTATGGATGTAGCAAAGCTGGCTATTATGAGCCCCTCTACACTGCCCCTCAACCAGCACAAGAACCCACAATGCGTGGCAAGCAGCTGGTCATCAGGAAAGTTGGGGACAAGGAGCCTGCCTGTGCAAAATTCCCTCTAGATCTTAGGGCTTGGTTCTCAGGGGTCGTGTTCAGTGACCGTCTCTTTTTGACTCCATCACAGAGTGCATCTGCCCGCGGGCACCCCAGGGGCCTTCCAGGTGCGCCTGACCTCCTGGCATCAAGAACAGTGTCTCTCAAAGGTCAGCATCGAGTTTATTTAAAGCTCGAGTGACACTGGCAGGTGTATATAATTATGCCCCAGCTGCAAAATGAGACGAAGATTAAAGGGCGTGCTGGATGTCACCTGTCCTGGGAGGTGCATTGGCTTCCTGGGGCTGCCATAACCAACGGCCGTGATCTGGATGCTTTAAAACAATAGGAGTTTATTCCCTCTCTGTTCCAGAGGCCAGAAGTCTGACCTCGAGCTGTTGTCGAGGTTGGTTCCTTCTGGAGGGTCTGAGGGAGTCTGTCCCAGGCGTCTCTCCCAGCCTCTGGAGGCTGCCGGCAGCCCTTGGCGTTCCTGGACCCATAGGCACATGGTTCCCGTCTCTGCCTCTGTCTTCACCTGGCCCCTCCTCTGCGTGTCTTCTCCCCTTCTCTTCCCTTATAAGGACGCTTTTCTTTGCATGGTGGGTCCACCCTAACCAGGGTGATCTCACCTCGAGGTCCTTAATCACATCTGCAAAGACCCCCTTTCCAGATAAGGTCACATCCACGGCTTCTGGGTGGACATGTCTTTTGGAGGGTCACCACTCAATCTGGGACAGGGGGCGGCGAGGAGATGCAGACTCACAAAGGAATTCTTGAAATGTTGACTGACCTCAGAGCACCATGAGCCGGGGGGCTCCACGTGGCTGATGCCCGTTCTGTGTGAGCATCTCCCAAATTACACAGATGCCGTCACCCGCCTGGGAGTCTGCGGCAGGGCATCGCCTGCCCTGATGTGTGCTCTGCTGGAGGACAGTTCGCTGCTGAGGAGGCAGACTGCTTCTCAGTTTAGTCTGTCTGTGTTTTCAGGAGCCCAATACTGAGCACCTACACTTGAAGGAATGGCAGGAATGTCTTCCCAAGTGGCAGGAAGCAAGGCAGGCCGCCCTGACCCTCGGGGCTGCTGACCACGTGCCCACCAGGGGTTTCATCAAGAAGTGTTTGGCCCAAAGCAGCCAAACCCCCAAGTGCAGGAGCAGGGTGGGGCCCGCATTCTCTGTGCCTTGGGACGTTGGCTCTCAGTTCCTCGTGGAAATTAGAACAGAATGGACTTCACGATACCATTGTGAGTTTTCCTGATGGAATTCTACTTAGAATTACAAGATGGCACTGAGGCCTCGTGAGGATCACCAGCAGCGTGAATCAGGAGGTCACGTGCTCATGGCTGAATCTGATTCTTTTCTAGTACCTGAATGTTTGGCATGGGCCTCCCTGTTCACCGTCCTAGACCATGAACACACGTGTCCTGTGCGCCTGTGGATTTCTGACCGTCGGAGCCTCCGCAAGTGCTGGTGACTTTTCTCATTCAGCCCTAAGAGAGGTGGATACCGTGCACAGCAGAGCTGCTGGAGGTGACTTCATGGAAGCACCTGCTTCTACCCCAGTGCCGGGCTGAGGCCGTGCCAGTGGGCCACGTGCCTGTGATCAGCCCGAGGGTGCAGCTTGCGGGAGGACGGGAACCAGCAGGGGATGGAGAATGGTCACGTGAGCAAGAGGTGTCTGCCCATGGCTTGGGGTTGGCTCTAGGGTGGACCACGGAGGACCTGCTGATGCCAGCACACTCCAGTGCCCGGCCTCACAGAGACAAAGAGAAGAGGTACAGGCACTGAAATCTACTGACGGCGGACCACCCTGCTCCGGGCGCCCGGAAGGCTGGGGCAGTAATAGTAACAGCCCCCACTTATGGAGCCTTATTATGTCCGGAACTAGCCAAATACGCTGTGCTTTTACTTCGTTTCATCTCCGCGGCAGCCCTGGGAGGTAGTGTGTCAGTCAGGGCTCTCTTTGTTACAAGAAACAAAGTAGGTCAAGTTCAAATGGGGATGATGGGAAGTACGGGGAGTGGCTCAGAGAACTGGAGGGAGAACCACAGAAGCTCAGGCATCCTCAGGGGCCCGGGGACAAGAAAATGGGCGTAGGTCACCCCCAGCATGCACCCCATCTCTGTTCCCTCCGTATAGTGACTTTCTTCTTTTTTTCAGTGGAAAGTTCTTCATACAACAGGAGAGCAGGCAGCTTTGGCTTCTTCCGTCATGAGGTTTCTCCAATGGTCCAGCAGGAGAAGATTCTAGAGAAAGACTTTTATTGTCCTGCCTGCATTTGGGGCTCAAGCCTGAGCCAATCCCTGTAGCCAGAGGATGGCCCATCTGGGACACACGTCCACCCAGTGAAAGCAGGGCTCTTAGTGTAAGAAGTGAGGGAGGTACTGGAAAAATACACTGCCCTGGATGGATGAAGCACCGAGGCCTGGAGGGGTCACGCAGCTTTCCCAGGGGTTGGAACCCAAGTGTATCTGATGCCAACATCTTGGCTCTTATCCCACCGTGGTGATGTTTTGGCCAACACCAGTGTCGTCCCAGGCTCGACGTGCTTGTGGGAAAGCCCATTTGGAAATGAATGGCTGAGTGCAGGGGTGACGTTCAAAATAATGAACCAGTACAATGTGGGCGTTGCGTTAGATTCCTCAGCCACTGTAACAAATCTCCACAAACTTCCTGGCTTCAAACAGCACAAACCTATCATCTAATGGTTCCAGAGGCTTCATGTCCCAGGATCAGTCTCGCTGGGCTAACATCAAGGTGTTGGCAGGGTTGCATTTCTTCTAGAGGCTCCAGAAATTGGACTTCTCTGTGGGACCGCTCTGGGGACTGTTCAATGCCCTTTCCGACTCCTAGAGGACGCCCGTATTCCTTGGGTCATGGCTCCATCCTCGAGTCACGCTGACCTCTGCTTCTGTCATGACCTCTCCTGCTCTCACTCTGACCTTCCTGCCTCCCTCTGATAAGGACCTTGTGACCAGGTCGGGCCCACCTGGATCCTGCAGAATCGCCTCTAGGACAGAACATTGCCGTGGACGATGACCTGTCCATAGGCTCTGAGGATTAGGATGTGACCATCTTCAGGGCCATCAACCAGCCCACCAGAGGCGTTGACCAGTCAGAGCGGAGGTCGTCTGTGCCGCTGGGGCAGGGGCTTGGAGCTCCTGCTGTACCAGACGTTACCCGTGACTTGCTAGATGCTGGGGAGGTCTGGGGGCAGCAGTCGGCAGAGGGGGTAGGGGGCTTTGGGCGGGGGCTATCGACCGACTGGCATGGAAGCAAATTCACAGCGTCGAGTGGCTGTCATGTTGGGATCACCTCATCCCAGCCAAGGGTCTGCCTGGGAGAGAGCAGGACTGCAGGTTGTCTGTGGAGTAGAGCTGCCTGCTGGCTGGCAGGTCAGGGCACTCCGGGGGAGGGGGTGGGAGTGGGGGTTGGCACCAGGATCTGCAGGAAGGAGGGTGGTGCTGAGTCTGGGGCGAGCTTTACATTTGCTTCCCCTGGAACCAGCTAGACTGGGCCAGGCAGAGCCCAGGGCTCGAGGTGAGGGCATTGCAGGAGGCCAGCCATGGTTCAGGTTTGGTCCACGTGGCCAGATCTGGCCAGGGAGGCAGAGGGAACTGAGAGCAAAGGGGGTCTGGATGGAAGAGAGGCCTGCTCTCCAGACCTTGGGGCCATTGCAAGACGGGCTCCCTGGGTCAGGGTGGCTTGTTTATTTAGTCAATGGGGGGCCCTCGTGTGAAAAACAAAGACGCCAGCAAGCGATCTCTCTCCTACAGGAAGAGCAGCTTCCAGAAGAGAGAGAACCTCCCACTTTGCTGGCCTGTGAGCCTCTGTCAGCCTGGCTTGTTGGACCCACTGAGATGCAGGTCACCATAAACCACCCCCAGGGTGGCCAGTCCCGGGAGAGGCCAGACTGGCACTGTGAGGAAGAAACTGAGTTTGCCGAAGGCCTGGGCTGGAAAACCCTCCGCCCTCAGCGTTCTCAGGCCCAGGGCGTGAAGCAGAGCCTGCTTCATGGGCAAACAGTCCCCGCAGCCACCCGGGCCTTGTGCTCAGAGGGGCCCAGTAGTGGATCGAGTAGTGTCCCCAAGAGATACCCCTATGTCCTTGCCCCCAGGGCCTGAGAATGTGACCTTACATGGAAAAGGGGATTTTAAATAGGTGATTAAGTTACAGATCTTGAGATAAGACCTTCCTTGATTCAAGGTGGGCACTCAACCCAGTGACTGGCATCCTCAGAAGACACAGGGGAGGGAGATTTGAGATGCAGAGACACTCCGAAAAAAAGGCCATGTGAAGATGGAGACAGAGACTGGAAGGATGCTGCCACAAGCCAAGGACAGCGCGGATGGCCGGCCGAGGCCAGAGGCAGGAGAGGAGCCAGGAAGAGATCCTCCCCAGAGTGCCCGGAAGGGACTGGTCCCGCCGACATCCTGATTTCAGACTTCAGACGTCTGGCCTGCAGAGCTGTGAGAGGAGCAATTTCTGTTCTTAGACACTTGGTTCGGGCTCATTTGTTACAGCAGCCATCAGAGCTAACACACCCACACGCCTGGTTTAACGCTCCGCTCGGCGCTGCCTCGGCGTTCTTAGTGCCCTTGAACAAGGACTCACGTTTTCTCTTTGCTCCAGGTCCTCCGCACCCTGGGCTCAGGTTTCCACAGGACGGAACAGCAGCACCCCTGCCCCCAAACCCTGCTCGTCGGTGTCTCTTGACAGCCATGAAGGGCCTCTCGACACCGCGGAGGGCCCGCAATACCCCGCTCCAGGCCGACGAGCCTGAAACTCCTCCATGTTCTCACCCAAGCGGGACAGGAGCTTGTGCTTTCATTCCCCAGAGCCGCCTGCGTGTCTGCCCGGGGGTCCTCTGGAGGGGGCTGAGCCCTCCTGGCTTCTGACGGTTCAATAAGCCTGGACGTGAGCACAGACCGCCGCGCGCACGTGGCCTCTCTGCCCCCAAGACCTGCTGCCCAGGGCCGGTGGGGGCGGCCTGCCGGCGCTGTGTGCTGACTTTCCAGGGTCTTCTGGGCACAGACGTCGCTTCGAAGGAGCCCAGGGAGCATTTTCTTGTAGCGTCTGTTGTTATTTTTGCATGGAAGGTGAGACGATCTCTCCTTGCGTCGGGGGGAGCACTAGAACATCTCTGCAAAAGCCACTTTTCAAAATGACAAATCTCCTTTCCATTTGAACTGAACATGGTGGTTCCCAAATATGCTGGCCTCTCCTGAGTTGGTGGCCTCCGGGAAATGGCCATGACCCGTGGCCTCTGTTACTGCAAAATTAGCATCTCCAGCTTTCCTTGCTGTGGTCACGTGTGGTGACGGAGGTGGAACTGCGCTGTCCTGCAGAGAGGCCCCGGGCCCCAGATTACCCAGGACGCCATGGGCGGGTGGTACCTGGCCTGGCCTGGCCTGGGGCAGCCTGGTTTGGTCCATCTAATTCCTGTGCGTGTCCAGGCGGCTGCACTGAGAGCCGGATGCCTCCCAGCATGAGCAGGGCAGCGGGGTGAGGCTCAGCCCATCGTTGTGCTGTGTGGCTCTGCACCGGTTTATCCCTCAAAACTGTATTCCTGTGAACCCCAAAGCACAAGGAGAGCTAGAAGGCGAAATCCTCTGGGCCCATGATTCAATTGCTAGCCATGAAGTCTCCTGGATTTGTATCCTACGAGGGGCCAACGGAATGATTTTCACAGGCTGGGCCCTGAAGGTGTGCAAAGCAATGACTCCCTGAGATGGGTTTTCATGCAGAGGCCCCTGGACGAAGGGTCTGACCCTGATGTGTGCGTGGTCCAAGCCTTCTGTTGTCCTGTGCGGAAATACACATCCAGAGAGCGGGAGTGTTCATGAGTGGGTGATCGTAAGTGGGGCATTAGGGAACGATGCATGTCTCGTGATGACACTAGACCGCGTCAGCCCGAGGAAGCTCCCAGCTCTAAAATGCCGTGCTCTGTGCGGTCACAGAGACGTGTTCCGTCAGACTCTTGGGCTGGGCAAACCGGTCAACACAGGACTTCTGGTTCTAACTCACATGGCAACCCTGCTCACGCTCGAGGTGTGAGATAAAATGAACATACCCCGTAACACTGGCACCTGAATAATTACTGTCTTCCTGTGTAGCCCAGGATTCCTCAGGCTTCAAACCATCAATTCCGTGTCCTGATTCCAGACTGGAATGTAATCAATACTTACTAGGGCAAGTGTCTGCCCGCAGCTTGCTGAGCCCAGCAAGTAAAATGTTTATGACCTGACAAACCTGTTTTAACTGTTCTCTTTCAACACTTCTTTTTTTTTTTTCACAGCCAACCAGCAATGGCTCAAATCTAAGCTAATTTGTTTAAGTATAACTTGTAGAATCTATGTTCCAAGAAGCCTGAAGATACTTAAAATCTAAGAATTAAAATTCACATGGAGAGGTAGGCATTCTCTCCGCATTGCTCATTTGTGACTATCTCAGGTAAATTCCTATTTAAAATGAACTTCTTCAACATCCATCTTGGGCCCGGGAATCCACTCCAGGGCTGAGGGGAGCCAGGGTCATGGGGGACCAGTGTTCTTTCCAAAAGGAACTCTTTGAGGAGGAGCCAAGACAGACTGACCCTCCATGCAGCCCCCTCAGGGCACCCAGAGCCCTGCTGACACCCATCGCACCCTGACCACATCTCACGGAGACTCCCTCTCCCCTTCCAGCCTGTGGTCCCTCACTGACGGACTCTCTTGTGTTTCTGTTACGTCGATACTTACCTCCGGGCTCAGCGAAGAGGAAGAACTTACTCTGCCTCTTCATACTCGGATGAGGTTCAGAATCACGGAAGGGCATCGGTGCCTACGCCCCCAAAGAGCTTCAGCGTCAGACCCCTGGTCTTCCCCGTCCGGGCCCTTCTAAACAGCGTCCGCGGTTCCTGTGTGCCCTTGGCCTTGTCTCGTTCCACTAACAATCGGGTCTGTCACGGCACATCGCCGCTTGCTGCCTGGCTCTCCTGGAGCTGCTCGAAGCCAGGGATGGGCACTTGCTCCCCTCGGTGGTTCCAGTGTCCAGAACATGCCTTTATTTTCAGTGTTACAGTCGTGCAGGTGGTGGAGCAAATCCACAAGGTGGAGGATGCTGCAGGGGATGGTGAGAGGAAGCAGAACCACGCCTCCCTCCACCCCAAGGCTGGAAGTCGGGGCACCGGAGAGGCTGCAAGCAGAGCGGGGGCTCCCTAAGCTGCTGGGGGCCCGGACATCGGAGAGCGTGGTTTCCTGCTGGGGGACGCACCACTGGCCCCTGGGCCAGACCCGTGCACTCCTGGGACAGCTTGTGCCGGTGACAGCTGGGAAATCATGGCCTGTCCTGGGGTCTGTGGTCTCCGGGCTGCTCTGGGTGGAATAAGAGGAGTTTTATAAAAGGCGTGTAGCTCACACACAGAAACGTGGGTGTGGAGGGGAGTCCGGTTCAGCGCCTCTAAAGCATCTCTGCGACTGTCGGTCTCCTCAGATGCTTGCTACGTACACAGGTGAGCGGGCCCTCGCAGCTGGCCCGGGGGTCGCTACAGCAGTGGACACCAGTGAATGGTTGTGCACTTGACTGGAGGCAGACTGAACTGGGACAAAGACAAAGGACCTGCCTGAGGGACCCAGCAAACTGGCACCCAGCTTGTGGCCATGGGCCAGGGGTGACACGGCAGAGGACCGAGGACACCGATGACTATGCAGCCACCCTGGTCCATGAGCAGTGACAGTGCCAGTCCTTATAACAAGTAGGTCACCCCTGGCGGCAAGGTTATGACCCCAAAGATCCCTGCCATAATCCGCAAAGCCTGTGACTCCGCTATGTTGCCCGGGAAAGGGGTGAATTAAAGTTACTAATCAACTGACTTTTAGATGGGGAGATTATCCGGGATTGTCCTGGTGCCCCAGCATTGTCTCAAGGGACCTTATAAGTGGACGAGGGAAGCGGGACAAGAGAGTCAGGGTGATGTAACCCTGAAGACAGGTGCAGAGAGAGGCATGTTGCTGGCTTTGAAGGTGGAGGAAGCGGCCATGAACCAAAGCCCGTGGGGGGGGGGGCTCTAAGAGCTGGAAAAGGCAGAAGAAGGGCTTCTTCCCTGCTGGAGCCTCTAGACAGGAACACAGCCCTGCCATCACCTGGATTCCAGCCCAGTGGGGCCCGCATTGGAGTTTAACCTACAGAACTGCAAGGTGATAGATGTGTGTTGTCTAAGCCGCTGCAGCTGAGGTCGCCTGTCACCGCAGCGGAAGGAAACTAACCAGCACTTAAGGAAGTCAGCGCCGCAGCCCCAGCAGTGCTTTACGGAGCACGCCTGGGTTTTACTTCTACCATCATGACATACCAGCTGCATCACAGAAGATCTGGAAGACGTCTGTGGCTCTGGGTGGATGGCTTCTGTCCTGAAAACGTGCCCTTCAACATTGAAGCCTTTTTCAGCCAGGCTCTTGGAACGTGTTGCAGACGCTGGCAGCGGAGAGCTGTGTGTGGCTACCTGAGGGCTGACTTTGCCTGGATCTGGTCGGATGGGTTCGGTGTGTCGCTTCCACTGTTCTGCACACCGTCGTAGAAACCGCAGAGATGTCACCAGCCCAACACCATCAGCTCTCCACTGCGCGGTGAGCGTGTGTGTAGATGATAACTTCCCGAGTGCAGGACAGCTCTCGCTCAGGCCCTTGGCCAGCATTCAAAGTGCAGGAGACCGTTACAAGAAGGCGAGAGGAAAAGCAAGGGACTGCTCATCAAGGGACAGGTTTTTAATCATACTTGAGAAGAATTTTTTCTAGAGGACAGTGGCTAAATTGAGTGTGTGTTGCCTAATTATTCGGGGACTCCAAAAGTGATGCTTTTAAGTCAAAAACTTTAGAAATTCAGCCTAAGTGCAGACCACCCTTCCTCCACGGTGAAACTTAAGGAAAATGAGAGCACAGAGGTTGAGCCCAAGAGTGTCTTCATGGGGAAACCCCTGGGTGGCACATTCAGGCCACCTGTTTTATGCAGCTGAGACACTGGAGGATGGACTGAATGCCCCTCTCTGAGCTCGTCCCCGGAGGAGACGAGGTCAGAGGTGATTAGAGGAAAGTGTCACATGGAGAAGATGATGGGAAAGAGTCTAAAGGAAGGAATGGAAGTTTCTCAACGGGATGTGATGCTTAGAAACAGGTTCCATTCAATGATCAAGCACTTGCATTCCAGACAGTCACTTGGTACCTGAGACCCCCAGGCACAGGCTCCGGCACTCTGATGGCCTCGAGGAAGCTGCAGATAGAAAACCGAGCTCCAGGACGATGTTACACGTGCGGCCTTCGTAAGTGGACAGCAGTGCGGAAGGAGCTCAGAGGACGGCATCGCTACAGCGGGTGCCCTGGAGAGATCTCTGCGGGAGGTGCCCTTGGAATTTCTGCCCGCAGGAAACACCCATCCGTGGCTGTACCTGGCTGGCCTCCCCATCGCTCGCCTTGCATCTGTTCTCTCGATGACATTATTCGTGCCATCCCTTTCTTAGGGCCCGTGTCTCATCTCACCTTAGGCAGTGCGCCTCCCTTTCATCTTCTCTGGGTCAGTGGGCTATCGGTGACCTTTGAGAGGTTTCATGCCCCACCTTGAGCTTCCCGGGCGAGGCCTGTGCTGTGGTCTTGGGGAGGAAGTGATCTCAGAGCTGCACCAGAAGGGCCAGTTGGAAATGGTAACATTCAGAGGTGTCAGCGACAGAGGGGAGCAGTGGTGGACACCGGGAGGCTGTCCAGGAGGAAGCATGCTCCAAGAGCTGTGAGGGACACGGTCACAAGGAAGGATGCAGCCAGGGGGCTGTGGGTGAGGGTCTTGCTGTGAGGCCACACGGCTGGCTGAAGTTTGTGCCTGCTGGGGCCCCACGGATCGCAGTCCATCCTAGCCTGCTCAGCGCCCCTAACACAGTGCTGTAGAACAGGTAGAGGCTCACACGACAGGATTTATTCATCACCGATCCAGAGGCTGGAAGCCCTGGATCAGGATGCTGGCACAGTGGGCACCGGGCAGAGCCCCCTCCTCGCTTGCCAATGGCCGACTTCTCCCTGTGTCCCCACGTGGTGGAGAGAAACCACAAGTCTCTGCCATCCCTTCTCCTGAGGGCGCTAATCCCACCATGAGGCCCATCCTCAGGACCTCAGCTAGGCCTGAGCCCTGACGGCCCCATCGCAGCCACCACCACGGGGAGGGTTAGGACTCCCGCAGGTGAACTTAGGGGGCCAGAACTCAGTCAGCAGCACAGTCCACAGCCATCGGGGTGAAGGACTAACGGCACAAATATCACCTTTCTAGTCATCAACTCTGGGGAGGAGGGAGGCCCACAGGCTTGAAGACGAGGAGGAAGTTGGGGACTGTCCACAGTGTACAACACGGTGCCCGGAGAAGCCGGGAGCCATGGTGGGTCACATGGTGAATTAACCGGAGTCTAGAATCTGACCCTCAGCCCTGTGGGCTCAGGGACTGTCCCTTCCGGGACCCAGAACTGATGAAACCATGACGCCAATGGACTAGTTTCTAAGAAGAGTCACTGTCGCCAAGTGGATTGGGAAAGCATATGAGCCTCATGGGTGAACTCCCTCCTGCGTTGTTCAGGGAGCAAGCGGTCTGAGCAGGGCGCTCTCCTGGGCTCGTTCCTCGGGTGTATTGAAGGTACAGTGACTTCCCACTGGCTTGTCCCTCACAGTGATTATGTTTCTGCTCTGATTCATCAGTACTGATTTTAAAAGTTAACTTTTAATTGAAAAGTTCCCAATAAGGGAATTCAACCCGTGACTATTAACTCTAACATATGACCCTACACATAAATTAGTGGGGTTACATTTCTGCTATTTGTGTTATTATACATTTAAAATCACTATTAAAGATAACTAACTAACCAGTTTAAATCTAGTTCTTATTAAAGAAACATAAAGCTCAAAGCTTTTCTGGAAAGTAAACTTTCCTTAAAATCTGATAAAAATTTGGGATTTCTAAGCAAATCGCAAATTTGATTAAAAGCAAATTAAAAAGAAAGCTCAAGTGTGTGTGTGTGTGTGTGTGTGCGCGCGCACCTGTGGGTGTGGTTTTACAAACACAGTGGTTCTAGGAAATATTTGTAAGTGGCTAGTTCTTAATACTTAATAGCTGGCACGTGTGCTTATAGTGACGAATTTAACCCTAGCAGGAACTTCACCCCATCTCCTAAGAGTGAGCCTTTTTGAAGTTGAAATTGCTAAGTTTTTCCTTTCATCTTATTAATGAAAGGGTTCCTGGACCTTCCATTCCTTAGATAAGGTGTCTGGTGGTGGTTGTAGCCAGTTTTGCAGCTTGTAGTGATTGGGGTAAAAGTGAGACAGTATCTGAATTCTGAGACTCCTACCCTCACTCAGTATCTGAACTCTTTGAGATCCGCCCACCCTCAGTCCCCTCCTGGAAAGGCCGATCCAGCTACAAAAGCGTCCTGCTGCAAGTTCAGGCGGTGGGACTACGCTCACGGATGCAATTCTGAAGGCAGGCTTGATTTATTTTTAATAAAACCTGAGTGTCGAGGTGGGGGTGCTGGCTCCTCCAGGCTGTGTGGGAGAGGAGCTGCCAAACGGGTTCGTCTTGATAAACTCTCAGGGGAAATTAGCCAAGTAAAGAAGAGAAGAAAGTCTAAAAGAATTTAGGATGGACAGGAGCTCACTCTTGTGGGTAAACAAGCTAATCAAGTTTCCAGCGTCTTTGAGGATCTTTTGCACAGACTGAAACTCTGAGGCTTGGCAGGAGGAGCGCGAGGGTTCACGAGGGAGAGGGTCCCTGTGTCCCCCACCCCGGCCCCCTCAATGCCGGGAAGTGGTCCACGTGTGCGGTGAAGCCCCCGCCCCTACCCGTGGTTTAGCACGCTGCTCTGAGGATGGATTAGTAAGTGATGAAAACAAAGTGCCCAGGAGCAGCAAGCTGGAGTCTTGTACAGCAAATTCCTGTGGATTTGCGATACAAAGAGATAAAAGAGGCATTTGACTTAAAACTGGTTCTACGGCCAGCATGGGATTTTTAATTGCTGATAAAACCAGGACTGAAAAATATCCAAGATTAACCTTTAGCCTTTAGCAATGAACAGCCAGATTGCAGTCCATACCGTGTAACTGAGGTTTGTCTAGAATTACCACGCTCTGTCCCGTGTGTGCCACAAATACCAAGTGACAAGGTTCAGACAAGAATTCCCCTCAGTTTTACGAAAGAGAAACCAAGATGCTTGCCCAAGGTGACGAAGCTAGAAAGCACAAAGCCAGTTCTTGGCGTTAGATGCAATTCATTCTCCACTACTCTGAGTTTCGAATCCGCTGAAGCAAATTCAATTGTGTCAGATCTGAAGTTTGCCGGCGTACTTCCTCCTCAAAACGACACAGTTCGTGAACAGTTTGTATGTTAAGAGTTCCTCTGCGTGGTGTGAAGGAGAGAACAAACTCCAGAATTTATTTTCTCCAATCTGAGCTAATATGGCTTTGAGGTGTTGAAATAGGTTGATTCACATCTACTGTGATTACTGATTTATTTGCATTCATTTCTGTCAGCTTATTTGCACCTTTGATTTACCGTGTCTTTTTGTTTGTTTGTTTCTATTTTCCTCTTTTTTGCCTCCCCTTGAAATGATAGTTTTCTTTATTTCCTTTCTCCTCTTCCCCTCTGATTTGGCATTAACATTTTTATTCCTTCACCACTTTTCTTAAAGTCTAAATATACCTTCTTGCTTAACAAATTGTGTGATAAATCCATCTCTCTACCCTCATGAATGCTACAAGGACATGAGGACACGTAAACTCTAGTCACTTGTTAGTATCATCCCTGTTATTGTCATATAGTTTTTTAGTGGAAACTTATTTCTGTGGCTCCACAATTAGTCATTGCTCTTGCTAGCTCCAGATAATACTTGTATTAGCTATTTATTGCTGCATAACAAATGACCCCCAAACTTAGCAGCTCAAAACATCAAACGATTCTTGTTTCTGCAGGTCAGGAATCCAGGAGCAGCTTAGCTGGATGGTTCTGACTCAGGGTCTCTCATGAGGTGGCACCCAAGGTGTCAACTGAAGCTACAGTTATCTGAAGTCTTGACCAGAGCAGAAGCATCCCGTTCCAAGCTCACTGTTGTGATTGTCAGACTCCAGGACCTTGTAAGCTGAGGAACTCAGTGGCCACGTGGGCCTCCTCGTAGGGCTGCTCACACACGCAGGCAGCTTGCTTTCCCCAGGATGAGTGACCCAAGAGACTGAGAAAGACGCACCCAAGAGAGAAGCCATGGTCTTTTTATAACCTAACCTTGGCGGTGACATTTCATTACTTTGTGTTGTATTTGTTAGAAGCAAGTTGCCAGCGCCAGCTCACACTCAAAGGAAGAGCATTATGCATGGGCACATATATAAAGGAGCTGAGATCATGAGGGTGGGGTCGTCCTAAAGGCCGCCCACCTCAATGTGTAAATATAGCCACTTGCTCAACAGTTCTCTCTTCACCATTACTTCTTAGCCCATCAGTTAATAATCCTTCCAATGAAGGTCTGTGGATGGAAAATACTCTGCCTTTGCCATAAAATGTCTTTATTTTGTCCTCATTCTTGAATGGTAAATTATCTGACTTTATGTTGAGAGTCCTTCCTTAGTCCATTGAATATTAAATTCCATTATTTTTGGCTTCTATTGTAGCTGACAATAAATCGGCTGTTACCTCATTGTTCTGACTTTATGACTGTTTTTAAGATTTTTCTTTTTTATTGGTGCTCAGCAGTTTGACTGTGATTCATTTAGGCATAAATTTTGTTTTTTAAGTCCTGTTCAGGATGTTCTGTGAATTTCCAATTTGAGTAGAATTACCAGGTCAAATACCAGAAGTCCAGTTGAATTTCACTCTTAGTTGAGTACAACCCAATATTGCATGGGGCATACTTCTACTAAAACAATGATTTTTTCCTTATCTAAAATTCAGATGTAACTAGAAATCTTATATTTTTATTTGTTAAATTTGGCAACCTGAAATCAGGATTCTTGTCTTTCATCTAATCTGGAAAATTCTTAGTTGTAAGCTCTTCAAATATCGCCTTTCCTCTAACCTCTCTATTTCTTCCCTTTGAATTTTTATTGACTATATGTTGGTATTAGTTCCCCAGGGCGTCATAATGGGGGACCACAAAGTGAGTGGCTTAAAACAACAGGAATGTATTCTTTTACAGTTCTGGAAGCCAAAACTCTGAAATAAAGATGACAATAGGGTGGTGTTCCCTCTGAACGTTCTGGGGAAAAATCTTTCCTGGCCTCTTCCTAGCATCTGGCAGTTGTGGGCCATCCTTGTCCTTGCTTGGCTTACGGCTGCATCACTCCAATGCCTGACTCTGTCATCACATGGCCTTCTCCCTGCATCTCTGTGTCTCTGTATCTCTATGTCTTAACATGCCTTCTTATGAGGACACCCATCACTGGATGAGGGTCCATGCTCATCCAAAGGATCCCACCCTAGATGATTAAATTTGCAAGGATGTTATTTCCAAATAAGGCTACATTCTGAAGTTCTAGGTAAACATGAATTTTGAGGGTCAAAATTATTAAATTATTCAACCCAGTACAATGTTAAACATTTGAACAATTTTTTAAATGAAAGTTTTTGTGAAACTAAAAGACCAGTGGAAGATGTAGTCATAAATTAAGAAGAGAAAGCTTACCCACATTTATTCCTCGGCCCACCCTTAATTCAGACCGTCCCTCATGTTTTTATTTGTTTCTTTTATCAATTCGTTTGTTCTGTTTTCATCATGTATGATTTTTCTAACATTTTTTATTTCTTCTTTCAAAGTGCTTTCATAGCTTTGAATGTACAAAAATTTTTTGTTTCTTTAGATAATTCTGTTATCTCAAGGACTTGAATTACCACAGAAGTATCACCAATGCAGGACTAATGTATACGTTACCAGCTTAGCTTAGGCATTTCTGCTCCACACAAGTCATACGTATTCAGATGGATCCTTTTCCCTCTCAGAGACTTGGACAGAGACACATTGGTGGGTGGAGTTTTTTGTGTCCTCTTCATTAAGGGGGTTGAGTTTTAAGAATCTCACCTTTATGCAGTGTTCTCAGTTCCAACTCTCCACCCAAAACCTCATCTCCTGTCTTCCTTTGGTGTTGACAGAGGCTCTTGCTGCAGAGAAGCTTCTGGATCAGGTAACTCCTGGGTCCCGCCCCGGTGCCTGCTGCTGCGAATCGCAGTGCATTGCTCTGGCTTTGGGTGCCTCTTTGTTTCTAGCATCTGAGGGTCTCGCTTTCTTACCTGTTAATTTAATTATGTATTTAAAGTGAGCTTTGTCACACTCGATCTAACGTTTTTAGGTATTTGTGGCTGGCGGCATTTCACATTAGTTGGCTCCTGACAGCTAGCCAGCACTGGAAGTCTGGTCTCTGGGGTTGATTGAAACCAAGATAACTAGCTCTCCTGGATGCTAGCTCACTGTCAAAGGTGGATTTAGTGTCAATCGCCTGTTTTTCATGTGTGATGTTTAATTTTAGTTTAAGAATCAGCTAAGTTCTTCACTTAGCTTAGTGGAATACCTCAAAACGGGGTTCCAGTATTGAAGTAATTGCAAGTCACTCTGTGTTCCCTATTTCTTCTCCCCAGGGGTTGCTAGAAAACCTGAGAGGAACGGATTCTACAGCCATCAGACAGTTGTTTGGCATCTTCAGAATATGGTGATTTTAATTACAAGTTTAAGCAGTATGGAGAGGAGAGTGTACTGAGAGGTCCGGGAGTCACTGTTGGGAGACCCACCTCTGCCTCGAACCAGTTAACTGTTCCAATCAGAGAGTCAGACTGCAGCCCGTCCTCTGCCACTAACTGGGGAGCCAGTTCTAGCTCAAAGTTTTCCCTCTGCCAGGCAAGGACATTGGTTAGAATGCCTTATAAGCTCCTTCTGGGTCTTATGTAATACGTAACGATTTGGAGTGGGAGGAAGTTGGGGGGCCAGAGGACTTTGCAGCTTGGAAGCCACACAGGAGCTGTGATGGGCTTGCACTGCTGGGGCGCAGAGGCCTGTTCCCGACATCAGGGCGGCGCCCTGCCTCTCCCAGGCCTTGGCCCTTGCCTTTCCCCTTCGGCTTTCTTGGGGTCTATCTGCCCTCTTGGTTGTTCCTATTCTTTTGGTCCCTGTGAAGCATACCTGCTCTCACAGCTTCAGCCAACACTTTCTCTCAGTCCCAGCTGTCTTCCCTCTGTTCTCGTCCTCTGTTTCTGATGGCTTCCCCTGCACTGGCTGAGACGCCATATTCCCAGCAGAGCCCCTCATGCTCCGGCAGGAACCCCCTTCTCTCCTACTGCCCCGTCTGCTCTGATGTCGCCACGCCTAGCGAGAGCTTTAATGGCTTCAACCCCGTCGTTTCCAAGCCCCAGCCGTTTTACTTGTGCAATGTCTCCTGTGCAAGCTGCCTGTATTCAATTAATAGTTTTTGAGTTGGGGCAGGCACTCTACTAGACACAGGGATAAAAATCAAGAATAAGGAAGGCAGATCCCTGAGATAAAAACGAAGCAGGTAAACAAGGTAACCATGGCTTGTCCTCCGTGATAGGGTGATAGGTGTCCTAGAAGAACGGGGTGAGGTCATGAATGACAGGGTAGATGATGCGGGTCAAGTTACTCAGGGGGCCTCTATGGAAGAGCTGAGGCCTGAGAAGCAGAAGGAGCCACAGGCAAGGCAGTTCCAGCAGCAAGTGCAAACCTGAGGGGGATGGGGGCCCGGTGTATCATCTGAACCCCCGACCCCGGGTGGCAGGGCCCGGAGGAGCCTGGGGAGGAGGGGCCAAGCGGAGCCCCGGCTAGACAGTCCCTGCTCATCCCACCGCAGCCAACTCTGCTTAGTCCCTTATCAGAATCCATTCTAGAGCCAGCCAGCGAATGCCTCTGACCTCAGGCTTTCTCCACAATTTGGCTCCCACAGCTCTGCCAGTTTATCTTTCTTGAGCACTATTTTTTAATGCTACTTTTCTCTTCAAGCTGTTTTAAAATTTTTATTGAGCTATAATTGATACTTAATATACAGTTGTCCCTTAAACAATGCGGGAGTTAGGGACACTCGCCCCCTGCATGGGTGAGCATCCGCATATAACTTACAGCTGGCCCTTTACATCCATAGATACCGTCTCCACTGCTCCACATCCATGGGTTCAGCCAAGTCGGACCTTCCAGCCCTGCAGTATTTACTACCGATACAAATCTGCATCTACGTGAACCGATGTGGCTCAAGTCTTTGTCCTTCAAGGGTCAAGAGCATATTAGTTTCAAAAAGTGTATGACACACTGGTTTGGTGTGCGTGTATGCTGTGAAATGGTCCCTACACCATCCGTCCATCACCACACATAGTTACAACTTTTAAATTGTTCCCTACATCTTAATTTTGCCTCTCCAATTAAATTTTAAGAACCTTCAGAGTAGGCACCATATCTTGAATTTTCTCTGGACTCCTAACACATTTATCCCAACACCAAACAGTTTCTAGTCAAAATATCCTTGAAAAAAAACTGCAGCACATCCATACAATGGAATGCTATGCAGCACTGAAAAGGAATGATGTATGTGACAATGTTGATGAAACTCAAAAACAATATGCTACGTAAAAGAAGAAGACACAAAAAGACTACAGAGTGTGTTATTTCATTTATATAGAATGTCTGGAAAAGGTAAATCTGAAGGGACAGAAAGATTTAGTGGTTTCCTGGGGGTGGGGGTGAGACTGGAAATTGACTGAAAGAGGGTAAAAGGAACTTTATTTGAGCAATGGAAATGTTCTAAAATGGAATCGTGATGCTGGTTGCACAATTCTATCAATTTTCTAAATGCTGTTAAATTTTATACTTGTGCATAAGTAAAATATCAACATTTGATGATATGCAAATTACATATCAATAAATCTGTGTATACACATACATATATTTGCTGATTTAGGAACTGAAATAAGCAACAGTTGACATTGATTCTAAAGAAAAAAAAATAGTAAGCCTTTGCAACCAACTTTGCCAGAGGGAGAACACATTCTGATTCCAGGTGATGGAACAGACCTGGTTGTAAGTGCGGGAAAAAATCCCTCTAGGAAGATAAGAGCAATTGATCCGTCCCAGGGAATTACAATCCCCAGTGGGAATGTTGAGGACTACATGCCTTGATTTTATATAACCACCCAACAAGCTTCAACCTGTAGTTCAGTGTTGGAGTGACATCCAGCCGAGGGGCTGCTTCCGTTCTCCGGCAAATTCTGTCAACCACAGGAGATAAATCCATCTTCATCCCGATACAAATAATTTCCTCATGAATTAGGGGAGCTAGTTTACTTAAGGTACATACATCCTTGTGTATATATATATGTATATAAATATATATATATACACACACACACACACACACACACACACATATATATATATATATATATATATATATATATATATATATATATATATTAAACCATCTAATTAAATTTCCCAGTCTGTCCCTCTGGAACAGACGCGTCTGTCTTCAGGAGGCCAAAAAACAGAACACAAAACAGCACCACGAAACAGCCTGCTTAATCCTCAGTCCCCACCCGTGCTCTGCTCCCACCGCCGTTTACCTGGGATCAGGAATGGAACCCAGCAGGAAGTAGCCAAAGACTTTCCTCTGGGCTTCTGGTCTAATCCCACCAGTGAACTCGAGACCCGGGATAGCCCACCTGTGCCAGAGGTTCAACTGGGTACAAGGGAAACCAACACAAAAACAGGGACCCTGCTTTCCAGGGCGTTCCCAGAACACAGTGCATTTCAAGAAGATACCATGAACCAATTCAAGGATTTCAACCCCATCTCCCCTGAAAGCTCTTAGGAGGTTAACCTGATGTGGGGACAGCCAGGGCTCTGCCATCTTACTCTTGATGGTGCCATTGCCCCCACCTCTTACCCCATGGTTGATATCATCGATGGGGAATGAGCAAGGCATTGGAGCTAGTGCAGTTCAGCCCGTCACGAGCTCCCTGGTTTGGCATGAATATGAGTGGTGAAAAATGACATGAAGGTGAAAAAAGCTGACGTCAGGAGACCTGGGTGTCCTGCTGCTGGTCACCCACAGGCCTGCTGCGTGGGCGACTTGTTGAAGAAAGGAAGGCTTGAGCGGGAAGGCCATGTAGATGATGAGATGTGTTGGCAGACGAGAGTGCCACAGAGGGAAACACGCCTGCCCACGGCACTGCGCTGAAGCTGGGCAACCTGTGGACGGTTCAGCTGGAGTGGGGGACAACGCATTCCCTGGCTTATTCACACCCACAAAGAGTCTATGGAATTAAGAGGCAGAGAATCGTTTCAAGAACTTTCTCTACCGACTTGTTTGTGAGACGTTGCTCCAGGGCCAATCAGTGTAATAAATTAGATGAGAAGGAGCAGTGAGCTCAGATATCTTCATGTTTGTCAGAGGAATGTGTGGCTGATGGTCAGACAGCTCTGGGATCTTTCATCTTTCGAATCTTTCAGACCTTGGGGAAGCAAAAAGTCAACTAGATAATTTTTTAAAATATTCATGTGTTATAAAGGTAAAACTGTAAATCCTCTGAAATGCGATTTTTGTTCTTCTTACTTTAACTGTTATCCAATACAACATTTGAAAATTTTAACACTTAACCAAGTAGAAAGCCAAAACCAAGTGTTTTTACTGTCTTTTTTTTTCAAAATACAAGCAAACATTAGAATATAAAGGAAGAATGTCAACAGAATGCTTTTCCATTCCTCCACCCAACAGTGAATTGACTTCTCCCCCAGACCCACCTCCCTCAGAGCCCGGCACTGAACAGAAGGAAATTAGGTCAAGAGGTCGTCTCTGGAGATGCTCGAAATGCCTGCAGAGCCCCCAGCCCACGGCTTATAAATCCTTCACCCCAACCTGGCTTGAGTGGACCCATACATCTCCACCTGTCCTTCCCAGCTGCCTCCTCGGCCACCCTCCTCTCTCTGCATTTAAGATCAAAACAGTCCCATTCTTCACGTCCTGACATTCAAGCCCACAGAGATTCGGGTTAAAGACTCATTCTGGGACCTGGAGATGGTTATCTCTCCTTCACCATCTACCGGTTGTTGTTGAGAAAGATCTTGAGCCAGCAAAATCATCTTGTTAACACAAAATGCAAAATTTCCTCTTCATTCTTTATTGTTAAAGAGCTTATTTCATTGATTTTAAGCTGCATTAAAGTGAGGGTGTTGGAGCTACCGCTGGGCTGCACAGGTCAGGAGAGTGGACCGTGCTGGATTGTCTGTCCCTGCAAGTGGGCCCCTAGCTGCAGGCACGTTTTTGCAAGATGAAAAGGGCCTTGCCGTCCCCA
Organism: Vicugna pacos; assembly: GCF_048564905.1. NCBI lineage: Eukaryota > Metazoa > Chordata > Mammalia > Artiodactyla > Camelidae > Vicugna > Vicugna pacos. The sequence goes on along the minus strand of NC_132991.1, from coordinate 91,474,527 downwards.
GACCTGAGTCCCCAACGTGCCCTTACAGTGACCTAATGATAGAGTTCTTGCCTTCGAACTGTGGGCCCCAAGCCTTGCTCCGTTTTCCATTGGGTCCTCTGTCCAGTACAGCTGTCAAGTCTTAACACTCTCGCTCAGCTGGCTTTGCTGAATAGTAGATGCTTAAGCACTTTTTTCTTTTTTTAAATTTTTTTTCCATTTTTAAAAAACTGACATATGGCCAGTTCACAATGTTGTATCAACTTTGTGATAGAGCATCATGTCTCAGTCATCCAGTTACACACATAAATCCCCGGTCATCTTCCTTTGCATTACAGGTTACTGCGAGATCCTGAGTATAGTTCCCCGTGCTCTACAGCAGGGCCTTGGTGTTTATATATTTTATATATAGTAGTGTGTATCTGCAAATCTCAAACTCTCAGTGCATCCCTTTCCACCCCCTTTCCCTCCTGGTAACTGTAAGTTTGTTTTTTATGTCTTTGAGTCTGTTTCTGTTTTGTAAATAAGTTTATTTGTCTTTTTTTTTAGATTCTACATGTAAGAGATATCATATGGTATTTTTCTTTCTCTTTCTGGCCTACTTCACTTAGAATGACAATCTCCAGGTCCATCCATGTTGCTGCAAATGGCGTTATTTTATTCTTCTTTGTGGCTGAGCAGTATTCCGTTGTATAAATATACCACAGCTTCTTTATCCAGTCATCTGTTGATGGACATTTAGGTTGTTTCCATGTTGTGGCTACTGTAAATAGTGCTGCTCTGAATATTGGGGTGCAGGTGTCTTTTCAAATTAGAGTTTCCTCTGGATATATGCCCAGGAATGGGATTGCTGGATCATAGAGTAAGTCTATTTTTAGTTTTTTGAGGAATCTCCACACTGTTTTCCATCATGGCTGCAACAACCTGCATTCCCACCCGCAGTGCAGGGGCTCCCTCTTCCCCATGCCCTCTCCAGCATTTGTCACTTGTAGGCTTATTTCTTCACAGCAGGCTCACAGGAGCCTTTTATTTTCTCACCTCCTTTCAAGCCCCCAAGCGGACCCTGCTGCAGCCTTTCCCAGACGTGCTTTACCCCGACCCCTTTTATTACAAGTGGAATCTCAAGGAGCTTGCATTCCTTGCTGGGTCTGGGGACATCTGCTCTCAAGGAATCTGCAAGTTAGATAATCCACAAAAAAGCAAAGGCAAATGCATCGTGTGGGGGGTGATGTCCCTTCAGCAATATTATTAATGATACATTTTAATTGCTTTTTTTGGTACGGTGTCTTTGAGACTTAGTGTCAACCTCCTATTTCAGGAACACCTCCAATCCCAGTGGCCATGTTTCAGGTGCTCTGTGGCCACATGGGGTGCGTGGACCAGGCAGAGCAGCGATTCCTCAAAAGGCATGCAGGCTTAGAGCCTCAGGAGGGGAGGAGCACAGAGGGCTTTGCGACCTTTGGAGGAAACACGAGAAGGGATTCCGGCGGCCCCTGTCCCCCACCCCCTTTCTCCACTAATCCTCTTCTACTGCATTGATTTGCTTCGTGAGTTGAGATTGAAAATGTTTACCCCTCCGGCCTCGAAGGAATTTTGAAAGATTTTTTGGGAAGGAAAAAAAAGTTTCAGTCCAGCCTTCTGAGCCCCGCCTCCCACCCCGGTTGGTCACCGTGAAAACAAAAGCCGTCGCTGTCAGCTGCCCCCCCCCCCCCCCCGTCCGGTGCCCTGCGGGCCGCTGAGCCGCAGCTGCGGAGTTTGCTTTGGAAACTTCAGCTGAGAAAACCAAACACGTGAGAGAAAAGAGAGAAGTCTGTGCGACTTGGAGTCGGGCTTATCTTCAGAACACACTCAGCGTCTGGGGGGAGAAGCTTCCCCCTTTTTTCAGGAAGAAAAGTCGATGGTTAATCATCTTGTGAAATGTGAAAACCAACGTGCCAAGCAGTGATATGCTTTAATGGGCCAAAAAATAACTTGGATAGACACTGCGGGCCAAAAAAAAAAAAAAAAGCCACGCTCCTTTTACCCATCTAAAGGGGAGAAAAAGGAAAAAGCAAAACCTCATTATCGACTCTCAATAGAGGATTAACAGGCACTGAGCAGAGAAGCTTCCGGAGGCTGGCATCCCGGAGATGCTCATCAGGTTCTTGAAAGGAAGCATTTCAACCCCACTGAACCACCCCCTCATCTCGTCCACATGGTGGGAAGACTACACGTGCACGCACACACGCACACACACACACACGGGTCTGACTGCTCTAGTCTGTCTCTGCAGAGATGCATTAGAAAGGACCAGAGGCGGGGGCGGGAGCTGGCAGACGCCTTCGGTGGGTTGTAGGTGAACCCACCGCGCCCCCCCCCATCGTGCCCACATGGTTCTTGTCCTTGTGTCCGGCTAAGAGGACTGGGGACCTGGGGAGAGGGGCAGCTAGCAACCGCCCCGAGGGAGCAATCCTACAGCTCTACCCTGTAAGGTTTTCTATTACTCTTCGACCCAGTAGGTGGAAAAATTGAATATTCAAGCGACCACTGAAATTTCTGCTGCGAATAAGTTTTCAACCACTGAATGGTTGAATTAAGGGAAAAAGGTCACCGCTACCCTATAATCCTGGTCATGAAAATGCTGGCTCTTTCTTATTTCAGGCTGGAAGTTTCCGTAGGCGGCCAGTTTGGGTAACCGATGCCGGCCTCGGCATTGCGTTAGCGAGGCTCCGGAACGCGGGTCACTGCGGCGGACCCTTTCCGTGGCTGTGGGCGTTGCTGTGACTCGAGGTGAAGCAAAGAGCCCTCGTTCTGTGGGAGGCAGTTCAAGCAGCTGAGTGCCCTGTGGGGTAGTTTCCCAGGGCGCTCACAGCAAAGAGCCGCCGACTGGTGTCTTCAAACAGCAGGAAGCATTCTCTCCTGGTTCTGGAGGCCGGAAGTCCGAAACCAAGGCTTGGTTCCTTCCAGAAGCTCCAGGGAAGCGCCTGCTCCGGGCCCCCCTGGCTCCCGGCAGCGCACACACTGCCGGAGCCCCCATCCCCCTCGCCACGTGGCCTGCCTTCTCTGTAGCTCTGTGTCTTCACATGACCTCATAAGGACACCAGTCGTTGAATTTAGGGCCCGCACTAAATTTGAGATGACCCCCATCTTAACTAATTACATCTGCAAAGACCCTATTTCCAAATACGATCATACTCAGAGGTCCCAAGTAGACAGATTTTGCTGGGTGGGGGGTGTGGAGGGGAAACTATCCAGTCCAGTAAATTGTAATTCTTCCACCCCACGATGGAATTTTCCCAAACTTCTAATTGCTGTTTTTATCACTGCGGTGTCAACCTTGGCAGGGAGAAAGAGTTCCACTCAACTCCACGGGGCATTTAAAAGATGTCTGTGGCTCAGAGACAAAACCTGAAAAGACTGTGAGGCAAGCAGTTGTGCGACATGTTTGCAGGGCAGGACTGAGCGTTGACCAAGGGCCAGGGGACCAGGAGGGACGAGAGAGCTGACCTCTGCCCATTCTCTGTGGAAGGAAGAAGAGGAGGAGGAGGAGGACAGTGATCAAACCCCCAGAAGACCCACCAAGGGCACGGCGCTGGCAGTTACTACCCCGCCCTCCCAGGCGCACAAGTTTGGGTGGAGAGAGAATGCCCCCAGACGGCAAGAGAGGCTCCAAGCCCCTGCCTTCCTCCACCTCCCCCGGCGAGGCCAGCCTCGCTTCCTCATTCCTCAACCTTAGTCTAAGCGTGAGATGTTACGTGGCCTGTCTGGGCAGCTGCTGCGTCTTGCTCTGGCTCTGCAGCTGCGTGAAACACACTGAAATGTAATGGTAACTTACAGTAAATGGTAACTTAAATATAAGGGTGAGGGGTGAGGGGTGGGCATGTTCCTTAGGAGGGATGATGGAGAAACCCCTCCCCCAGCCCCATCCCCGTCAAGCGGCATCTTCATTCAGAACTTAGAGCTCCCTTTTGGATGAGGACTCTTTGCGGTGAATTTCGTCCTGGGCCGCATTCTGCACCCCCTGCCCCCTGGCCTGGACCCCCAGCTTTCCGTGGAAAGCCCCAACTTGGAGGCGGCCGCGTCCGAAGGCAGAAGGGAAGGAAGTTGATCAGACCCGTCAGCAAATGGTCGACTGAGGTCTTGTTTCCTTTTTATTTTCTTTCTGGTGCTCATTTCAAATTTGTATCTCTCTCCTCTGGAACACAGCTTCTTTTTTCAACCCTCAGGCTAACGTGGAAAGAATTTGTTTAGTTTGCAGTGGTGCCGTGGCGTGAACCATCGCTGGGTGATTCAGACACACCAGGCTGCTGACTTGCCAGGGGGCGGGACGGGGAGTGCTGGCTGGGGGAGCCAGCTGTCAGCTCCGATGGTGATGTCACGAGGTTGCAGCTGATAGCTCAGAATGTGAACTCTCAAAATCAGCCCTTCACAGAGGAGTTGGCTTTTCTCTAACAATGTGTTTTATGTTTGTTGACAGAAGGGGGAGATGGGGAAAATAGAAATCACTGGTGGGTAAAGGATTGACTTATAGGTCAAGCTCGACCGCGGAGGCGCCACCCTACATTCTCAAGGATGCTTGATGGAGCCCTGACCCTGCAAAAAGGCAAAAGGCGTAAGACACTGAAAGCATGACTCATGCGATGCTAAAAGCTGCTAAGCTTAAGGTTATCTTCCGTGGTCTGGGGACATCTTAATACAGAGAACTGGGCTCTAAGAAATTCCATGAAATCTTGGCTCACTGCTCTCAGTGTCTCAAAGCCCAGATTTAATAGGTCTTATTTGCACTTTGAAAAGGAGCCAGGTTGATGCAATGGAAAAAGCTCTAACGCAACAAGAATTAGAGTCCTAGCCGCTAACCATCTACCTTGTGTGAGTGGCGTGGCCAGGCTGTCCTAGGCTTTTGTGAGCGTGGAAATGTATGTAAAGGTCTTTGCGCGGTGCCTGGTACGTACAGCGTGTCTGAGAAGGAGAAGGCCAGTTGCTAGAGCTTTGATGGCCCACATCGCTGGGCCTCTGCCCAGATTAAGACTTGCCTTCCTCATGTCCTTGGTTCTCGGAGCTCTCCATAGACGTCCCGTGAGCTGCTTTCCTGATGGAGCTGCGTTCCCCGGTAGCCAGCAGGATTCCTTTGCTGGAGACCCAAGAAGCCCATCTGAAACAGTCAGCTGTGTTTCTTTCCCGTGGCTGCTGTAACAAATTACCACAAATTTGGTGGGTTAAAACAACAGGAGTTTATTTTCTCATGGTTCTGGAGGCCAGAAGTCCAAAATCTGTGTAAATCAGGGTTCTGGCAGTGCCGAGCCCCCTCCTGAGGCTCTAGGGTAGAATCCATCCCTTACCCCCTCCAGCTTCCTGTGGCCGCCAGCATTGGAGCATCACTCCAGGCGCTGCCTCTGTGTCACAGCCGTCTCCTCGTCTCTGGGAGTAAAGTCTCCCTCTGTCTCATGAGGATCCTTGTGATTATCCTTAAGTCCCACCTGGACAGCCCAGGATACTCTCCCATCTCAAAATCCTGTATCTCATGGAAAAGACCCTTTTTCCAAATAAAGTCACACTCACAATTTACAGGGACTGGGACCCGATGTCTGTAGGCGCCATTTTTCATCCTGCAGCCGTTGTCATCCATCAGGTTGGTTTGTTTTTTGATCTACACTGGGTGGGGTTTTTGGATGATGAAGCTTAAAATGTTCATTCTGTTGATTTGGCGGGACCCACATATACAAATGGCCACCACATCTGGGCAGGAAACAGACAAGCAAGAGACAGCCAGGACCCTGGAGTTATTAGCATCTTTTCGGCTTTGCCCCACCTTTTGCTGTCTTGGGTTTTCTGCCGCCCTAGGGCTGTATCTGGAGGTACAGAGCAACTGTATGATGCTTTGGATGGGAAAAACTTTTGGCCCCCCTTGAAAGGAAACACGCCGTGAATGTGTGATTTTTCTCCATAGCTAAGTTGAGAACAGTATGTTAAGAAATATTGCCCCAAACCTTTCCTCTCCAAAGCACTTAAGTTATTCCTAAACAATTTTGACAATAGCATATGTTACCTTGGAGTCATAACCATGCATTACTTAGGTGCACAGTTTTGCAGAAATCTGTCCCCCCTCCCAGCCTAAGTGTTCTTTGGTGTTTTAAGAACACGCAGGAACATTAACCACAGGAACATGTGTTCAACCTGCTCTGTAAAATGCTGCTATTATCAAAATACAAACTTCCAACCTATACCAGAGTTGTTATTTCTTTTAGATGCCATGCAGATGTCTGGTAACAATGTCTTTTATTGTGAACCTTCATTAAGTAACAGTGGCGTTTTGATCAGTTGCAATACTGCTATTTCTGTGTAACATTTATGAAATAAAAACAGAATCGCGTTGGTAATTCACAGCTTCCCTACTTCTTGCTAGCTCGCCCCTTAAAAAAGACATCTGGGAAAGAAATAAAATTTTCAGTGGAATCTAGAATTTGTTTTTCAAAGAATGAAACGAAAAACTCAGATAAGCCCCCAAAGCTATGGGACTAAACAGCCAATTTGGGAGGGGTGGTGGATGGGGTGGGGTGGGGTGTACCATACAAAGATCAACCTCACTCTGGAAGCTCAGTAGAAACCAAAACACTGTAGGCATGTGGTAGTGTGTTTTATCAGTGGAAACCCAGTTGGAGCTCTAGACAAGAGAGACTTTCAATCACAAAGTGTTACATGTATACACGGTAATCAGGGAGCCTTTTCCATCACAGCAGGGACTGTGTGATCATCTGAAATGGTCAGTTGGCTGGAGACCAGTATGAACCAGGGCGGACCTCATTTCTAGGGAAGAGAAGGTGGTAACTGGGGCCAGGGTGGTGGTGGGGAGGGGAGAAGGGGAGAGATTTGAGAGTTATTTACAATTCTGCAGAAACAGGTGGTGGTTTGGCTCTGAGTTGGGTGGATGTAAGTTTCCATTCACTGGGACAGTCCTGGTTTATGCCTGTTAATTCAGGGTAATCATGAATGGCTCCTCCCTTAACTCCCCAAAGTGACTGGGTTCAGACAGCAAATTATGCGGTCACCCTACCTATGAGGCTTAAGGGAGAGGTTGGTGTCAAGAATGAATTCTGAGCCTCTGTCTTCTGCAGCTGGAAGGATGGCTGTGCCCCTGCCTGAGAGAGTGAAAGGGAGAGAACCATGACTCCGGAGGGTGTAACGTCAGGACCAATTCCTCTGGGACACTTCCGTGGGCCTAACGGCATCGGCATTTATCTGGTCAGTCAACCAAGCAACTGCTGTCCAGCAGTGTCAGTAAAGACAGGTCCCACCCACCACCTTGGGGTGGTCTTACTGGCCCCTCTGTGTCACATGGTCACCGAGGCTCCCTGATGGTTGTGGCCTCAGTTCCCCAACCATCCACTGATGCGGGAAACACGTGCTGGTCTCATGGGCATCGCAAACCCTCTCCCCATCACCATTTACTCCCTGAATTATGTGCACCATCACACACATCCCTCCAGTGCTGGCTGATGGAGGAGAGAATCTAATGAACGAAGCCCGGGCTGGGCTCAGAGCTCCAGTCCAGGTACAGAGGTGAGGCTCCAAGAAGGAGGGGAACAGGAGAAAGAAAGTTACAGCTGAAGGCAGGGCAGCAAGAACGTGGGCTTCTGCTTCCTTCTGTTACGCCCACGACATACGCTTGCTTTCTGCTCAGTCACATTCCCCCGAGAGACACTTGACCCCTGTGTGACTTTACTGCTGTAAACCTCTCTCTTATGCTGCAACGCCTAGCAGGGCAGGGACTCAGCCCCGACCCCCGCTGGCCACTCTCTGACGGCTCCCGTCATTCCCGCCCCGGGCCGCAGGCCGGGCCGCCCCAGGTTCCCAACAGGGCTCTGAAGGGTTTCCACGTCGCCGACCGTCTCATAAGAACGCGATACCCTTTTATTGAGCAATCATCAGTTTACAGGAGTCGTCAACTCTTTTTCTCCAGACCAGACTATGCCTTTTCTTACCGATTTGTGGGATCTCTTTGCAGTCATGGTAGCTCTTTGTCTCATGTATGTGCTAAATACATTTTTCCAATTTATCATTTTTCTTTTGATTAGGTTTAGGGTATCTTTTTATATGTGTATATATATATATTTATGTATTAGTATTTATGACTTTTCTCCACTCAGTGCTTATGTTATTAACTGACGGCACATTGGGCTGTGTTTTCCTATATACATACATCATAATATATACACATTATAATATATATATATATATACACACACACACCCCTCATAAAATATATATCCTAATGTGTACCATAATATATATACCATGAAATATATTTATTATATATCACGATTATATATATCCATGGTAAATATACCATGTATGTTATATATCATAATATATACTATATGTGTGCCATAACACATATACCGTAATATCTATTATTAGTACCTTTATATATGTATGTATAAAATTGCACATATCCCTGTTGCTACCCAGTGACTTCCTACCAAGAGTAATCATGTCTCCTCTTGCATTGTCTCCTATTTTCTCTAATTTTATTAAGTTTTCTTTTTGTTTAGATCTTGAAGTATTCAAAACATAGCAGCATTTCTATAATTACTCCCAAAGACAACTTATAAAAACTTCACAGAGTTTTTTTAAAAACCAGTCACTCCAAACCAGTATCTTCCATGGAAATACTGTATTTTATCATAGGAAAACAAGATTCTGGACAGATTTGAAATGATCTGTTTCTTAAACGTTTATTGTTAGAAAATGTTATGCTTCCCCGCGTGTTTTGTGTGTGAAACAAACGGGCTCACATTTCCCACATCAGCGCTGGAGGTGGGCATTCTCCCCGATGCGGCTTTACTTCAACGCCACCCCACCCCGCCCCTCACTTTCTCCGTCTGCCTCCACCTCTGAGCTGGTGCCGGTGTTCCCAGGGCGGCCCCCTAGTTCTTCTTCCATCCCTAAGCTAGCCCTAGGTGGTAACACCTGGTCAGATCCAAATTTAGAGCTGCTTGTTCCTCATGGGATTGTTTTAAGGTTTAATTTTCTATTTTAAAGCCATTACCTATTCTTCGTTAAACAAAAAAAGGTGATGTAAGAAACAAGGCTTCCGGGAGCGCACGCACCCAGTGAAGGGCTCCAGCCGCAGCACCTCATTCCGCCTCCATCTGCACCTGGAGAACCACCTTTGTGCTCCACACCTGCTTTCCAGGTGTTCGGGGAGGGGCTCCAGGCCTGGTGGGAGTCCGGAGACAGGAGAGATGGTGCCCTTGGCTGCTGGGATCAATGTCTCAGCTTCCCTTCTGGTTTCTGAGGGCTCCCAGGGAACTCTTCCACGCTGGGTCCTGTGGTGACAAGTGGGAGCTCAGAACCCCCTGCAGCCACCGAGCTGCCAGGAGAGAAGCCAGCCCGAGACCTAGGGCACACAGAGGGGGGACTGCGAGGCTGCCTTCCAGGACGTCGTCTCTGTGCCTGGCCCGAGTGTCTGACTGAAGGATGCTACAGTGCAGGAAGTTGGGGTGAACTCCATGCCTGCCCAGCCCCCTGAGCAGGAGTGGGGCGACTGAATCTGCGGGGCAGCTGGAGGATGTGGGAGAGGATGCCTGCTTCTCATCCAATTCCCCTCTGAGTCCAGAAATAGGCGCACAGCAAGGAAGTCGCCCGATTCCAGATGGCAGCTGTCCCAGAAATGCAGGTGCCCCGCGTGGTGTGGACATGCACACACATTAATAGAGCAAGTTCCATTCGGGCTGCAGAAATCTGGCTTCAGGGAAGCTTTGGTTCTCAAAGGGTGGAGGGATTCCAGGAACAGGAGGAAATTCTCCATGTGCTAAAGAGAACCCCAAAGGGGTAGTCGCTTGGGTTTGAAGGGCAGGCAGCCAGTGAGGAAGGTGAGCATGAGGTTTTTCTGGGTGGAGGAAGGGGTCTTTTGTTCCAGCTTCCTCAACCCACAAAGAACCAATGTATGTCCACTGAACATACCCCCACAGCCTCGTATCCGCACAGGGAGCGGGAAGATCCTGAGTGGCGGAGGAAGTGGTCCAGACCACAGAGGCTCCGTCCTCAGGGTCGGGGCATGAACAGAGATGCTTAGAGCCCCAGGAGAGCAGAATCTGCCACTTCACTTCTTCCGTGCTCCGCGGAGAAGACCTTGGCAAGGGCATATTCCAGGGGAGCAGCGAGTGGACAAGGCTCACGGGTAAGGCTGTCGTCCTGGAAGGAGGCAGCTGGAGTCAGCCGGCCACAGCCGTGGGGTTCCCTGGCGGAGGAGCCACAGCAGCGGTCTTTCAGCTCGCCTGGATGTCACTCAGGGAGAAGCCTTCCCTCCCAGCCCTCCTCCGTTCCTCCTGTTCTTCCACCGTGAATGCTTACTGAGCACCTACTATGTACTGGGTGACTCCAGGGATGAACAAAACCAAATCTTTGCCTTCATGGAATTTAGATTCTGATAGGAGGAGACAGCTAAAAATCCAAGAAACAAATCTGTGCCACACAGTGATAAGTGCTGTGAAGAAAAATGAAGAGGTGAAGGGAGAGGGAGGGAGGGAAGGAGGTGGGGGAGGTCCATTATGGGCAGCCTCCCTGTGGAGGGATGTTGGAGCCATTGATCAGTCCCATTCATGTCCATCTCCCTGTCCTGGCCCAGGACGGCTAACTCTTTCCTGGGGGGAACTCCAGGGCTCGCTCCCTCACTGGATGTGCCTGAGAGTTGGGGGGGGGAAGCCCAAAGTGAGTGCCATGATTTGAACCAACATCCAGGGCTCCCCTATACAGAGAAAGGAGGAAGAGAGATTTGTGAAGGGTGATGGGTGTTCTGGAGTGATGTTCCAGGAAAACCCACTCTCTCCGGGCCTCTCTGCCTGTGGGGAGCCGGTCCTGCAACCTTGCCATCCCTTGCTGCTCCCACAGCCCTGGCAACATTTCCCAAGGGCTCAGCACCCAGCTGGGTACCACTATCCCCGAGCCACCCCTATCCCTGCTCACCAGCCTCCTTCCCGGGCAAGCACCTTGGATTCTGCATCACGGCTCCACCAACCCCAAACCTGAGCACACAAATGTGCCCCGGCGCTGGCACTCAGCAGGACTCACCGGAGACAGGCTTCTTCCCAGACGTCAGGACGAAGAGATGGAAGACTGCCTCTCGGCGCTGCGGCTGAGCCCACTGAGATGATTGCACTGGGGCTCATCACGTTTTATACTCTGGAAGCACAAGTTATGCATTTTCACAAGACACGTAAGAGCCATTGGTACATTTCAGCAAAGACAGGCACATTCACAGTGACCCTAAAAGGATATTTTTAAGAGTAAGGAGTGAAGTCTGGGGAGACCCGGAAAACGACAGTTGGGCAGAGGAGGTGGACTCCTGCACTCTGTGTGTGTACCGTAGGGTGGGGAGCCCAGAAGGAAGAGGGCAGGAAGGGGAAATGGCCCCCCAGGGACCAGGGATGAGAGCAGCTCAGAAATCTGGGAGAGGAACCCTCCACGCACCGTGGCCGTCAGTATGTGGGGCCCACTGCACAGAAGGTGAGGTTCATAAAAGGGCAACAGGTGGAGCTGGACATACATGCCCACACAGCCCCCCATCCCAGGAAAGGGGGCCACAGACTCCCCTTGAGGTTAACACATAAACCCTCAGGTCTTAGTCTCTGCCCCCAGCGGGATAGCCCCACCTCCACTCCCCCCAGTTTCTCCTGGTCTTTGCCAGCAGGCAGGCCTCTGGTTTGTTAAGAAAGAAAGAAATCTAGAAGGGACAGACGGGGAGTTTGAAATTTGTAGATACTGGCAGGCATATGCAGAATAGATAAAAAGATTATACTGTACAGCACAGGGAAATATATACAAGATCTTGTGGTGGCTCATAGCAAAAAAGAATGTGACAATGAATATATGCATGTTCATGTATAACTGAAAAATTGTGCTCTACACTGGAATATGACACAACATTGTAAACTGACTGTAACTCAATTAAATAGAACAAAAGAAGGAAGGAAGGAAGGAAGGAAAGAAAGAAAGAAAGAAAGAAAGAAGGAAAGAAAGAAAGAAAGAAAGAAAGAAAGAAAGAAAGAAAGAAAGAAAGAAAGAAAGAAAAAGAAAAAAGAGGAAGAAAGAGAAAGAAAGAAAGAAAGAAAGAAAGAAAGAAAGGAAGGAAGGAAGGAAGGAAGGAAGGAAGGAAGGAAGGAAGGAAGGAAGGAAGGAAGGAAGGAAGGAAGCTTTCCTCAGCAAGCGTTTGCGGAGTGGCTCTGAAATCCCAGCGCTGCGGCAGATGTGGAAGCAGGGAATGAAAGGCCAGCGCTCCCCTCTCTTGGCCTTCACCCTCTGGGCTGGAACAGACTGAAACAGAAATAAACCTGTTTAAGTCGGGTGGTGTGCAGCCCAGTGAGGAAAGACAGGGCAGAATAACTGGGTAAGTAGGGGACGTCCAGGATGGAGAATGGAAACTAGACCGTCCAGGAAAGCAGGAATCCATCCAAACAGTGAGATTTCAGCTCATCAGATGGTCACGTTGTTTGGTTTCATTTCACAGAGCGGTGGGGTTCTTCCAATAAATGTCCGAGCTTGATGCTTAAAGAAACCACAACGGAACTGACCTTCACTTGCTGAAAAGGAACGCTAGGAGGGAAAATTACACCTGGTGTCCTCGAGTTCCTGAGCGGTACACAGAATCATCATGTAGTCCCAGATTAAGGCTGACATGAGCTCCAGGATGATTTTTTTTTAACCCTAATATTTCTTTAGTTATTTTGATGAGGTTCAAAAAAAGGCAACACATGGAGTTGGACATACAGGCCCAATTCATCACCTTTAAGCAGAGCGATGCCTGCATTTCAGATCAGCCCCTCTTTATTTAATACCTCTTTTGAGCTGCGGGCTCAGAGCCTGGGGGAGATGCAAACATGGATGAGACACAGCAACGCCAGAACCTGTGTCCCCAGCAAGACTCAGAAGCCTCACCTGCAAGGCAGGAGAGCGTGGACCCCACAGCAGCCCAGTAACACAGAGCCGTTTGGTGCTCCGTGTACCCCCAGTGACATTTAGGTTTCCCTAGAAATCACAGCACTAGGCTAATGGTCTGCAGTCTGAACTGTGGTCTCCATTTCACAGGGCTCCACGGCAGGCTTCGGTCTCCTTTTGCATCCTCTCCCATCACCAGTTCACTCGATCCCAGAGGGTATCCTCAAACCTTGTAACCCTTCCACCGCCCCACCCCATCACCCCATCTTTGCAAGTAACCGAGAATCTTAGAGAGAGAAGCGTGAATTCCTTCAACTGCCTGCCACTGACGAAAGGTCACCCACACTCCTCTCCTCTTTTTCTTCAGTCTCCCTCTTCCTCTTGCATGTGGCGTGGCCAGCACCATCCCAGGGAAGATCAAATCTGACTCCACATTGGATCTGTTTCTTTCACTTTAACCTTTGTGTTCTGTTGTTTTTGTTACAAGTTAAGAATGTTACCCAGAGCCTGAAATAGACAGGAAAGGCAGGAAAGCCCATTCTCCAGGCTCTGCCCTTTAAGGGTATACCTTCCATTCATATGAAGATGAAAAGGTGCAGAATAAAGAACAACATTTGTCTTGCTGGAGGTTTATAGGAACATCATGACCTGACCTATTCAGACAGCTGCAAGAACAAAGGATTCCAAAGCCGAGAAATTTGCAATAACTAACCACACGCTCTCCCCTCTTAGAATAAAAGAAGCCTGGATTCTAACTTGGATGAGATGGTTCCTTGGGACACAAGGCCACCATCTCCTCTGTCTGCTGGCTTTCCAAATAAAGCCATTATTCCTTGCCCCAACACTTTCTCTCTCGATTTATTGACCTCTCATGCAGTGAGCAGTCCCAGCCTGGAATCAGTAAGTGGTACCTCCATGGGAACCTGTCCTACAGGACGTACCTCCATCAATGCTCCCTATTCTTACCTATTTCTCAACCTCTTCCTACAAACGGAGTCTTGCTCACTCCCAACAAGTATGTTCATGTTTCATCATCCCCAAAGCACCTACTTAGTTTTGAAAAATGTCAAAGTAGAAAGAAACTTAAAGGAGAAGGGAAAAATGGACACATCTCCACCCTTGTTTCAGGGTCCAGCACACAGGGGCATATCACAGCATTCCCACACATGCCCACGTGTTTGTTCGTCCTTAAATCCCATCAGTACAAAGTTGCATATCCTGTTTTGACCTAAAATTATATCATGAGCATTCTCACATTTTACAAGAATTCTTTGAACAAAAATCCCAATGGCTTTTAAAAAATATTCCCTGCAGTGGATGTATCACACTTGTGTTCCCTCTGAAGACTCCTCAGTTTGGCTGCCATGTTTCTACACCATAAATAACACAGAGATCGGCAACTCGGGTGCACAACTCTCCGTCCTTGTTTCAGCTCTCCTTCGGATACGTCTCCGGAATGGAATTACTGGATCACAAGGTATGAAATTTATTTTATGCTTTTGATACCAATTGTTAGATTTCTTTCCAGAAAAAGTTGGCCAGTTCACGTTTACATCCACAGTTTCTGATTCCAAGAAGCTTTGCCAACATAGCTGTCGATGCCGTTTGCCTGTTGATTTAGAATATTGTACTGCTC